>NW_026643132.1:0-1200000 GCF_028828085.1 Penicillium nucicola | reverse complement strand
TAGGGATTACGGTGGCTTGCACTCTTCATCTCGAAGCCTTGGCACTGGTTTCAAGATCAACACTGCCTACAGTCGATCTCCCAATACATTGGTCTCGTGTCATCTCCTATCAGCTGTCAGTGAGATTCATACTCCGAAAGCTTGGCAGACGGTGGCGGAAGCCCTAACAACAGCGCCGAACGGAGCAGTTCACCATCGACAAATCCATTTCCCAATCGGGAAACCGAAGAGACCATCTGGGCGACATGTCTTTGATGACTGATGCATTTCCTTGTGAAACATCAGTCAGCCTGTTGAGAATGATAAGGATAGCTTGTGGATCTCTATAAGTCCGAACTAGCCCCTAGTGCACACGATATATAAGATCAACTCAACGACCTTCAAAAAGCAAAAAGGCAAATGAGTATATGAAATGCAAATCACAAACATGCACTCGGAGCCTTCTACATCTCGCTCTCAGGGAGCATCTCCCCCACCAATTGAAACTCCTGTAACGGAATACAGTGAATATGCATGTGGCCACAACCTCCAAGTGTCTGTCCAACTTCAGAGCTGACAATATAACAGGAGTTTTCCAACGATGTAGCCGTGGTAGGCATGGCATGTCGGGTGGCAGGAGGAAACAACAACCCCGAGATGTTGTGGAAATCGCTCCTCAGTCAGAAAAGTGCAGTCGGTGAGATTCCAGAGATGCGCTGGGAGCCTTACGCCCGTCGGGATCCGCGAAATGCAAAAGCCCTCAAGAATACGACAACACGTGGGTACTTCCTAGATCGTTTGGAGGACTTCGATTGTCAGTTCTTTGGTATCTCTCCCAAGGAGGCTGAGCAGATGGATCCTCAACAACGCGTCTCGCTTGAGGTGGCCGTGGAAGCACTCGAAGATGCTGGCATTCCCACCAAGAGCCTGTCGGGAAGCAACACGGCTGTCTTCTGGGGAGTCAACTCGGACGACTATTCCAAACTAGTGCTAGAAGATCTACCAAATGTCGAGGCATGGATGGGTATCGGCACCGCATACTGTGGTGTGCCCAATCGGATTTCCTATCATCTCAACCTGATGGGACCTAGCACTGCAGTGGACGCGGCTTGTGCTTCATCACTCGTGGCTATTCATCATGGTGTTCAGGCTATCCGGCTTGGAGAGTCTCAGGTCGCTATTGCCGGAGGTGTGAATGCCCTCGTTGGACCGGGATTGACCCGGGTTCTCGACAAAGCCGGGGCAATTTCATCTGATGGATCTTGTCGATCTTTCGATGATAACGCCAATGGGTACGCCAGGGGTGAAGGTGCTGGCGCCGTCATCCTCAAGAGCCTACACCGTGCTCTCCTCGACCATGATCACATTTACAGCGTTATCAAAGGCAGTTCAGTAGCCCAAGACGGAAAGACAAACGGCATCATGGCTCCCAATGCTAAAGCACAACAATTGGCAGCGTGCAATGCTCTCGCAGCTGCAAATATTGATCCTCAAACCGTGCGCTACGTGGAAGCCCACGCCACATCTACACCCTTGGGTGACCCAACAGAAATATCCGCTATTGCAGCTGTCTACGGTACAGATAGACCCGCTAACGACCCGTGCTATATTGGGTCCATCAAGCCAAATATTGGTCATCTGGAAGCTGGTGCAGGCGTTATGGGTTTCATCAAGGCTACCATGGCCATCAAAAAGGGTGTTTTACCGCCACAGGCCAACCTGAAGAAGCTCAATAGTCGAATCGACTGGGACACAGCTGGTGTCAAGGTCGTCCAGGAAGCTACCCAGTGGCCATCATCAGACCCAATTCGTCGAGCAGGTGTCTGTTCGTACGGCTACGGAGGCACGGTTTCACACGCAGTCATTGAAGAGTTTGGTCCAATCTTGCAGCCCGAGCTCCTGGCCGATGTGACAGTTACCGGACCTGGAATCCTGTTGCTATCTGGCCCCCAGGAGAAGCGGTTAGCATTGCAAGCCCAAACCCTGCACGATTGGATGACTGCTCAGGGAAACGAGAGTGAGCTGATGGAAGTTCTCACCACCCTGGCGACACGACGGGATCATCATGACTACCGAGCGGCACTCGTGGTCGACGACCAGCTTGATGCTCTCCGAGTTCTAAAGACATTAGCTAATGGAGTCGACAATCAGTTCAAGACCCAGACTCGTGTCCTAGGTACAGATGTCAGCAAAGAGGTTGTCTGGGTATTCTCTGGGCATGGTGCGCAATGGCCGGACATGGGCAAGCAACTCATTCATAACCCTGTCTTCTACGGAGCAATTCAGCCACTCGATGAATTAATTCATAATGAAATCGGCCTGTCGCCCTTGGAGCTTCTCCGAACTGGCGATTTCGAGTCATCTGACCGAGTTCAGATATTGACCTATCTCATGCAAATTGGTCTCAGCGCCGTTCTTCAGAGCAAGGGCATTACCCCACAGGCTGTGATTGGCCATTCAGTCGGTGAAATCGCTGCCAGTGTTGTTTCCGGCGCTCTGTCCCCAGCAGAGGGAGCCCTGATTGTGACCCGCAGAGCGCGCTTGTACCGTCAAGTCATGGGTAAGGGTGGCATGATTCTTGTCAACCTTCCTGCCAAAGAAGTTGAAGACATCTTGGCCGATCGAAATGACCTTGTGGTGGCCATTGATTCGTCGCCGTCTTCCTGCGTGGTCGCTGGAGAAAAGGCAGCGGTGGTTCAAGCCGCAGAGGATTTCAAGACAAGAGGCGTCAAAACGTTTACCGTCAAGAGCGACATTGCGTTCCATAGCCCAGCCTTGGCAGGCCTCGTCAATCCACTACGAGAAGAACTTGTGGAGAGTCTGTCTCCCACTAGTCCTGCAATCAAGCTGTACTCTACCTCATTGGTCGACCCTCGTGGACAGGATCTTCGCGGCGCTGCGTACTGGACTGATAATATGGTGAACCAAGTGCGTCTCACCTCCGCTACGAAAGCGGCGGCTGAGGATGGTTATCGCCTCTTCCTCGAGGTCTCAAGCCATCCAGTTGTATCTCATTCTATCAATGAGTCCCTCATGGAGGCAGGACTGGAAGACTTCGCGGTCATTCCGACTCTTCTTCGCAACAAGCCCACTGAGAAACACGTTCTGCACAGTATTGCGCAACTTCATTGCCGCGGTGCAGAGGTCAATTGGATGGCGCAGATGCCTGGGCCCTGGGCTATCGGTTTACCGACCACGACCTGGATGCATAAGCCTATCTGGCGCAAGATAGAAACAGCGCCCCTTCATACTGGACTCACACATGATGTCGAGAAGCACACCCTTTTGGGACAGCGCATTGCAATTTCAGGCACCGATACCGTGGTCTACACTACTCGACTGGACAATGAAAACAAGCCCTTCCCCGGCAGCCATCCCCTGCATGGTACAGAGATTGTCCCAGCAGCGGGTTTGATCAACACTTTCTTGAAGGGTACAGGCGGCCGCATGCTCCGGAACGTGGTTCTGCGTGTGCCCGTCGCCATCAACGCCCCACGTTCAGTTCAAATTGTGGTGCAGCAGGATCAGATAAAGATCCTATCTCGACTAATTCCGAATGAGCCCTCACCCTTGGATGATGATGCATCCTGGGCTACTCATACGACAGCGTATTGGGATCGGGCAGTACTGGCTCCCGAAGATCGCATCGACCTCGCAGCTGTCAAAGCAAGACTGCCAACGAAACTGGCAGATAACTTCTCGATTGACTATCTGGACAAAGTGGGAGTCTCAGCAATGGGATTCCCTTGGGCAGTGACCGAGCACTACCGAAATAACAAAGAGATGTTAGCGCGCGTTGATGTAAACCCTGCTGTCCTGGGAAATGCAGCTTTACCCTGGGACTCTTCTTCTTGGGCCCCGATACTCGACGCTGCCACCTCCGTCGGTTCGACAGTTTTCCAAACAGCTGCACTGCGCATGCCGGCCCAGATTGAACGCGTTGAGATCTTCACCTCGCAAGATCCGCCCAAGATCGGCTGGCTCTATGTCCAGGAGGCCCCTGATGCGGTACCCACTTCTCATGTCAGTGTACTGAACGAGAATGGCGACGTGGTTGCTAAGTTTACTGCGATGCGGTTCTCCGAAATTGAAGGCACTGTTGGTGTCAGTGGTAGCATGGAGAGTCTCGTGCATCAGATTGCCTGGCCACCAGCGACCCCAGCTGAAGAACCCTTGTCCATTACGACGGTAATTCTGGTCTCACCAGATGATACTGCTCGGGCTCAGTATGCGTCAACATTGCCGTCCCAGATTGGGTCTTTCCAATTCTCTGCTGTACAGGACTTCATCAAAAATGCTGCATCTCTGCCTCTGGAGAAGGGTACCGTGTTAACCTATATTCCTGGTAATGTCGCATCACTTGAAGATGTTCCAACCGCGTCTGAGTCATTTACATGGAATCTGCTTGAGCTGATCAAGTTTATCGTCAATGGCTCCCTGCCCATCAAAGTCTTCACTCTCACAGATAACGTGAGCAATGCTCAGACAGCTACTGCACTTGCACAAGCGCCATTGTTCGGGCTTGCCCGCATCATCGCCTGCGAGCATCCCGACATGGGATCTCTCATCGATGTTGAAGAGCCCACCATGCCACTGGCGGCCATGCGGTATATCCAGGGAGCTGACATTGTCCGAATGAGCGACGGGATCGCCCGAACGGCCCGCTTCCGCAGTCTACCACGGACCAAGCTGCGCCCTGTGAGCCAAGGATCTCGCCTGCTCCCTCGCCCCGAGGGCACGTATCTGATTACCGGCGGACTAGGTGTGCTTGGACTTGAGGTCGCAGATTTCCTGGTTGAGAAGGGGGCCAGACGTCTGCTTCTGATTTCTCGGCGCGCTCTTCCCCCTCGCAAAACCTGGAACCAAATCAACCCGGATCTCCAGTCTACTATTGACAAGATCCGTCAACTGGAGAGTCAAGGCGCATCGGTTCATGTACTGCCACTTGACCTGACAAAACCAGATGCAGCCAAGCAGCTGTCTGAGGCCCTGGATCGCCTTGCCCTCCCCGCGGTTCAGGGTGTCGTTCATGCTGCCGGTGTCCTGGATAACCAACTGGTACTGCAGACTACACGCGACGCCTTCAACCGGGTTCTTGCGCCCAAGATCGCAGGTGCGCTAGCTCTCCATGATGTCTTCCCACCCAAGAGCGTGGACTTTTTTGTCATGTTTTCCTCATGCGGAAACCTCGTTGGATTCACCGGCCAAGCCTCCTATGGCAGCGGTAACGCGTTCTTGGACACTCTTGCCACGCACCGAGCCAGTCTAGGGGACACGGCAGTCTCATTCCAGTGGACCTCCTGGCGAGGCCTCGGAATGGGCGCCAGCACGGACTTCATCAACGCAGAACTTGAATCCAAGGGAATTACAGACGTGACACGTGATGAGGCCTTTGCTGCCTGGCAGCATCTCGCCAAGTACGACCTCGACCACGGTGTAGTCTTGCGAAGTCGGGCCTTTGAAGATGGGGAGCCGATCCCAGTGCCTATACTCAATGATATCGCCGTTCGACGCGTCAGCACTACGACTGGTACCGGACAGGCCACTGCAGGTTCCAATAGCAATGATGCGATGCCGAAATCCGGGCCGGCACTCAAGACGTATCTGGATGAGAAGATCAGGGAATGTGTGGCTAAGGTCTTGCAGATGGCGGCCAGTGACGTGGATTCGAAGGCTGCCCTGGCTGATCTGGGTGTCGACTCGGTCATGACTGTTACTCTGCGCCGCCAGTTGCAGTTGACATTGAAGACTGCCATACCCCCCACTCTAACTTGGAGTCATCCCACCGTCGGTCATTTGGTAACGTGGTTTATCGAGAAGATTGGTAATTGAGTGACTTCGGTTTGACGGAATTGCCGGTTGGTTGAGGCAAGCTATGATTTACGATCGATTTTTGTTTATGGTTTTCGCAATACAGATTGGCTTGCGTGATTTCGACTTCTTAGTATAGACTTTTGATTAAATTATGTATGAACTGATTATATTGAACATTCTTTTCTTCATACAACGTGAAATCAAAATTGAAGCACAAAGTCATATATATAAAGAAAGCGGTATCAATTATCAGCCTATTTCAAGATAATAACTTTGATATCTCGGGCCATCAATATCTGGAAAGGGATGGAAAATAAATCCCTCGATGTACTCTTAGATATATTTGGTACTCTCACAAATTGAGGTAAAGTTATAATCGACAGAACTGCTGCAATTCAACTTAACTATCCTCAGGACGCAAGAGCAGCTATAACATCCTGGTTCCCAATCAGCTTTGCAAAATCATAGACACTTCTGCCGTCACAATCCCGAATGGAAAGGTCCACCCTGTGGCTTCCCTTGAGCAATTGTACAAGATGCAAGTCTTCCACTTGTGCAGCATGAAATATAGCAGTTCTGCCTTTGTTGTCTCTCAAGTTAAGATCAGTACCTCCAATTTCCAATAGTCTCGACACAACTTGCGAATCTTTCAAGGTGATGGCGAGAATGAGAGGAGTCTGGTTATTGACGTCCTGTGAATTGACATTGACGCGTGAGATGCGCAGAAGAACCTCAACAAGTTGAATGTTACGACATGCTGCTGCGAAAGCCAGAGGGCTATTCCACATGGTCTCCTGCAGGGATCCTCCCGTCTTTATACGTTCTTGTTCTCCCCTGGCCATCATCAGTCGCCTTTTGTTCTGTTGCTCCAAGAGTATCAGCTGATTTTGATAGTCTTGCTGAACAGAGTTCATCATATTGGGATCACCAGGAAATCTCAAGGGATTTCCCGCAGGTGATCCGGTCGACAATTTGCGTTTTTCGCCAATTGAGTTCCAAGAGAAAGAGGGTGGGAGGTTATCTGCTTCTTTCTTCAAGCTGACTTTGCCCTGGAATGGTTCGTTTGGGTCAATATTGGCATGTGAAATGAGGAGTTCAAATGCTGGACTCTTCCACAATCCAGATACAATGGCGCTCCAAAGTGTTGTGCTAGCAAAGCCTCTGTCTACCCACTCCTGTAAAAGGGATTGATTGGTAGACGCCTGAGAAAGTCCCCGAGTTGTTTCCTCCGTCACCTCTCTCGGTTGAATCTCCCTAAGAGGGTAGAAAAATTGCTTGACAAAACGAAGGTTGCGTGAACTGAGACACACTAGTATCATCCGGTCCCAGATCGCGTTTTTAACAAAGAATTCTGCCACTTGAATGAAAAGTTTCCAAGCCTCTGTGTTTGCATTTTCCTCGAAAAAGTTGCAAAGCAATACCCAAAGGATTGGTGGAGGCTTCAACGTGCCCGCCGTGCGATCGTTTAAAACCCATCTCAACCCTTTGGCTTCATTCGCTCTGATCAATAGCGGCAGAATGGACATTCCTGCCGTGCCGTGAACAAGCTCGATCACTTGCATCACAAGAGCATCGTTCCCATGCCGAAGAACGTTTTCAAATATAGCTTCTAAGCGAGTTCCTTTATTATCAATGAGGAACGAATCGCAAATAGTGTCTGTGGAGAGCGTTTGTGCTATGGCTTGGCCTTTTTCAGAGGCGATTGACTGAGAGTTCGCCAGTAGATGAAGAAACGCAGGCCAGTTGTACTTGCCACAAATCGCCAGCATTATATCCTGGCGTCCAATCAAATTTTCGAGTATTTTCAGATTGCCTTTCTCGGCCGCATTCGTCAAGGGTGTCTCGATTTCACCGGCGACATTGATCATGCAGTTCACGTCGGCTAAAGGGTTTTCTCCCTCGAGCAAGAAGTTCACTAGTCGCAGTCCCGCGTTCCGATCGGCCTTCGCTGCAAGAAGGAGAGCGTAGTCAAAGAAAACCCGGTGCAAATCGATCTTCTCCGAACCTCTAGCAAAGATATATCTCTCCCATTGCTGGAAGGCTGCCATCTCTTGTTGTTGAAATCCATTCTTCTTGATCATTTCAATTTCACTGGCATCGGAAAGCTGGTATTTGAATTGTCCAGTTCCAACCAAAAAATCCGCGATGTCATGAAAGCCTAGCGAGACAGCCCTCTCCAAACAGCGATATTCTGTTTCAACTTTGCAGTACGGCCAGAGCAGTTCGAGTATTTCGGCATGTCCTCCCCTAATCGCGAGATCGAGTATGATTTGTGAATCATCGTCCATGATAGCTCCTCTGGCGATCAGAGTTCTGCATGCATCGATATGACCGTTATGAACAGCGAAGAAAAGAGGCGTTCTGAAATTTTGGTCCGGTACATTGACCTCGCATCCTGTCTCGATCGCAAATTCTATGTCATCGACACTACCTTGTCTCGCGGCCTCGTAAATGTCCATTATTTGAGGGGTTATTGTCATTGAGTTCATCGTTTGACTGGAGGTTGAGTGGGAGCTTTGCATTCTTTTTTTCAGGAGAACGTGAACGAAGCAACGTGAAGAGCGCGACGTGACTTGTCAACTTATTTTGAACTAGGCTACAATTTGACCAGGGCGCATACAGAAAATATGTGATTGGACTAACAAACAGGGGTCCTAATCCAGCGGCTGGGCCATGGGGGCTGAAACTGGTAACCGAAATTTGAGTGCACTTACTTCGGATTTCTCAAAGCCCTCTTCGTATAATACAAGAAATGTTTTTCTTCGAAACGACCTGCAAAAATAGGAGATCTAGACAGGGAACTTTATCTTCAACGTAGATCTGGCGACTACAATATATTTTGGTTGTTCAATTTGTACATAGGAGAGGAGATAGATATATCAAGCACCAACCCTGGATATCTGGCACTTAACGATCTCATAAAAATGCAATGAGAGCGGCGATTTAGCTTCAAAAGCTGTTCATAGTATGATACAGCAAGCTTTCGAAGGATGTCATTGACTTAACTATACGTATATTCACTTGCTTAACTAAGAAAGTACATCAAAGCAAAGTAAACCTAATTCAGCGTTTTGATCAGGGAAATCAAAGTCAGCTTTTGCATAGAAACGCTCCTTTAGGGGATAATATTGCCGATGAAACCTTGTTTGGAATCTGTCAGGCAATGGTTTTGGACTCGGGCTAATTTTCAGAGCAACAGCAGGCGGCTATGGTGCGACACGTACAACATACTAAAATTCTGCAATAGAAACATAATTTGCTTTGAATTAAGAAATAGCTTCAGTAATGTCAACTAATTTCTTGCAGTAACCGTCGAGTGAGGTCAGTTTGGACCCATTGTTCTACCAAGGCCACTGTATCACCCACAAGATAATCATAACTTGCTCCTGGGATAAACATTGACGTGTGCGCTTCAGCTTCATCCATACCCTCCACAGTCACCGGTAGCCAATTAGAATTGCTGTCTTCTTTCCAATGGGCCGAGGGCAGAAGAACAAATTTGCGCATCTTAATGGCCTGAGACTCAGAGCTTTGACTCGAATCCAAGGATATCGCAGAATCGCTTGTTGGAAGAGCCCCTCGGCTGTTTGGAGTGCAAAACTTGTTTGCAGTACTATGTGACTCTAGGTTCTTTTTTGCGTTTTCTTCTATCCACATCTCGTTAGAAACAGGGAAAACGGTTTTGTTCGATATTAATTATACCTTTGAGTTTTGGACGGCCCGTGCTGTAGGTGTAGTAATTGACAAACCGGATTCTCTCGGGACTGTCTTCTGCATTTTCTAGCTCTTGCAGGCGTAGATATCGTCGACGTAGCATGGCGTAGTTGTTCACACTACTTGCAAACTTGAAGGGTCCCAGAAGACTTCCAAGCGCCGATTTTCCCTGACAAGCCTGTTCTTTTCTCTTTTCGTCGGCTCTTTCCTGCATGAACCGTCTCATACCTTTGACCAAGCCACTTTCGGACAAAGGCACGCTCTCAATTTGTCGAGGATTGAGTGTAGGCTCTGGAAAATCGGTGGGATTGAAGTTAGGATCATTGTAGACCGTTTCAAATCCAATGGCTTTTTCCTGATCTGCTAAGTTGATCTCCGACGTTCCACCCTTTTGGAATAAAGATCCAAATCCAGTAGAAATCGCATGGGGGTGTATCCCTAAGAACGGACTATCGAAGTTGACCAGACCTAAAATCCGATGTTTTGAATTGACGCCTTCCTGTAACAGGGCGACATCGGCAGCGATGATTCCACCCATACTATGCCCCAGCAGAATAATATCCTGCTCATCTGATTCATACGGTGAAAGCCTGAGATATACATTAGTTTGGTATGTTTGACCAAATAACCGTATCGCATCGCATACCACTTGCTGAATTGGGTCACTGCCACTTGGAACTCCCCATGGGACTTGTAACCAGGATAAATTCGAGTGTACACCACATGCGACTCACCTAGCAACCCTGCCAAAGCACCATGGACATGCACGGGAAGGTCTTGGAATGTTGTTTCCGTCCCATTGAAGCCATGGATGTAAATCAGCAACAGTCTTCGCTTTGGCTCTTGAGATCCCCTCATCTCATTTATAGGGTACGGGGTAATCGGAAGCATTTTAAATGTTGGAATCTATCGCCAAGCAAGTGATACCAAGAGCCAAGAGTGCGATGCAAAGTCTGGGATCGAAAAGGAGACAAGTGAGACCCCGCGTCGGCCCCCACTCAGCCCCGAACACAAATCAGAGGCGCCTCGTTCGGCCGAGCGCAGTCAAAATACCATGGGAAATTCGAGTAAGGAGAAACTTGTGTGTCAAAAATGACTGTATAGCATCCCGTAAATTCGCCTGGGTTGAAAGGAAGTAGTGATGAAAAAGGTCAAATTATTTAAAGATTGGGAAATAGGAGCGACACGGAGCACACTAGCGCGGCTCTTGGAAGTGTTAATCCAATAATTCTCTGGTTTGTACTTGACAAGGGCAGCAAAGAATTCCTGCAGCAAGGCGAACCCAGCCTCCGGAAAGGCCCTTTCTAGCTCTCGGACAGCTCCCGCACTCCGGGCATCATCTGATAATCCAATGCCTGACGCCGCTCTCCCGTCTCATCATCTATGTCTTCACTTTTATCTGAATTATTTTCGTCATTCAGCAAGCCGAAACCATGTCCAATCATGGTAGGCCTCGTGGGATAAGGCTTAATATGCAGGTCGAGGGCCGCAGCGGATCTTCGGGCGGCACTGGCATAGATGCTCTGCACCATACCCATGCCACCAATGAGCACAAGGAAGGAACCTGGACTTTTGAATTTTAGCAGTGGAAGCTCTCACATCGAGGAACTAGGGGGACTCAAGGATGATCATATGGGTCAGTTTGAGAATGCAGTCCAAGAGGCATAGAAACACTGCAAGATGCCTACCGGAGATAATAGAAGATCCGCAACGGTTGAAGAGAGAGAGATGAATCTATTTATCTAGGGGGAAAGAGGACTGGTCTGGTCCGAGATTAAACTTTGTTTCATTGTTTATATTCTTATTTTCTTTATTTAAGTGAAGTGCTAAAAAGCCACCCCCCCCCCCCCCCACCCAATAATTAAATCTGACTAATACACTAGCGACATTTTAACTTAGCGCTTTTTGGGTATTGAAATTTACATCAAACTTTACCTCTAATGTGGCATCAAAGTCTTGGTACTTTAATGAATCAGATGAATCATTAGTTCTCGCTTAGTAACCCACCAAAAACCCAGTTTTTGCTAAGGGTGTAGGCTTTATGCTCTCAGAGTACCTGAGTCTGCTAGCAATCTGCTACGTAAATCATGTTACTTAAGTGTTTGAGTCCCCTAACTCCCTTGCTCCATCAGATGAAAGTGATAAAACTACGAAAAAATGGAATGATTTGATTGACTCTAACTATCAGAGCCTAGGGCCTGAAATACCATGATTTACTATGCTGCCACATAGTAAAATTACGTCCTGCTTACCCACCAAGCCCAAAAATTGTAAATTGACAAGTTCATTAAAATGCGCTACAAATCGACTAACTTAGTAGCGCTGATAACATGTTTGGGGGGGGGGGGGGGGGTGGCTTTTTAGCACTTCACTTTAATTATGGGGTTTAGAATATCAACACGTTGCTTTACACCCTTCTTCAACGGAAAGGAAATCTAGAAACGGAGGGTTTGACTCGACAATATGCTACTGTAAAGAAACGTGTATCCTGAATTTAGCGCCTTTCGCGATAGGTGGCTGGCTGACTGACTGACGTGGCTGGATTTCAGCTTACTGAGTGCGTTAGTACTCTCTATAATAGAATGTATTGATGCCCAGCCAGTCACTACGGAGCATATCTCGTTTCTTCTTTCACTTCTGTTAAAGCATCTGTCCAACGAAAATTGATCTGCTACGCTGATTTGTTCTGAAAGCAACATGAGCTGCGATGCATGCAACACTTGCAGGAGGGTCTTTCAAGCCGCTCTACAGGTAGACTCAATGACTCAATTACATCACGAGCGGTTCGATGACTTGGTAGCAAGTAAAGAAAAAGGTTGTATTTCGTGCAACTGGTTGTTTGACGAATATACTCTGCGGAACGAAGGTATCCAGCAAAAAGATATGGAGGGTTTCCACACCACAGCTACAAAGAATACGCACTCAGATTCTATCTCGTTTCATACAGTCGTCTCGTGGGCTGTTAACTTTACAGTGGAGGGTTAGTGGGTCAAATTAGAGTTTGCTGAATCGATTACATTAACATGGGAGCTAGTATCGGTGAAATCTAAGCCTGAGGTCTCACGAGCCTTAGACTCCCGGCCCTGGGAGAAGTTAGAAATATCTACGGACTCCTCGGTTTCTATAGGTCAGATAGAATCTTGGCTATCTCTTTGCGATGGGACTCATAAATTTTGTCGCAATGATGACTCAACATCGTTTTTTCCAACCCGCCTGATCGACGTCAACGAAATCGAACAAGGTAAGGTGCATCTCAGAAACCATGCGGAAATTATAACACAAGAAGGTCTCCAAAACTTTGCTGGAACAGAGACCTCAAAGAAGCTGAAAGATCAGTGTTACGCTTACTGGACTCTATCTCATCGATGGGGTGACCCGAAGAAGATTCTGAAACTCATGCATGAAAACGAATATCAATTCAAAAATGGGCTGTCTTTGACTGCTATATCGAAGACTTTTCAAGATGCAATGTGGATAGTCCACCGTCTGAATTACAGATATATCTGGATTGATTGTTTTTGCATTTTTCAAGACTCGATTGAAGACTGGCAAAAAGAAGCAGCAGAAGTACCTCGCATTTACAGAAACTCGTTCTGTAACATCTCAGCAATTTCATCGTCATACGAGCCAATAAGTACGCTTTTCAACGACGGACGAAACCCTAGACTCTTGTTTCCTTTCTCATTGGAACTTGTCGCCGAAAATGGCCAAGCAACATACATTATCAACAGAAAGAGTCTGTGGAAGGATGAAATCGAGAATTCACCTCTCAGTACTCGTGGATGGGTTGTACAGGAGAGGTTTCTAGCTCCCAGAATAATCCACTTCGGCACAAGCCAAATTTTCTGGGAATGCCTGGAGAATACAAATTGCGAGGCCGACCCGGATGGTCGAATTGGGACCATTGATGATATGGGCACCAACCGTCTAAGATCCGGAATGACTGCATACAAAGAGTCCCTTAAAGAGCTCACATTATTATCTTCAACATTTCGTGCCTCGAAATTGGATCGTAACAACATCAACTGGGAACGCGGCTACGTCGGCCAACTTGCGCTTTACACAGAGCGACTTCTCTGGAGAAAGATGATCAATATCTACACCGACTGCAACCTCACCGAGCAGTCCGACCGACTCATCGCTATGGCTGGCATTGCAAAAGCCTTTCATAATGTTACCCTTTCGACATACCTGGCTGGACTGTGGCAGCATACTCTACCAGCAGACCTTCTCTGGCAATCCAATGCCTCCGATGGCAGCATGGTGCAACGTCAAAACCTCTATGTTCCCTCCTGGAGTTGGGCATCGGTGTTTGGAGGGAGTGTCTCTATATATGCGTACACCCGCTTTGGCGGCGATGCCGAGCCTAAGATTGAATTGATCGCCTCGAGATTGGAGTCGCTGAGACCCGGCGGTGACCTTATGGGTTTACTCAGACGGGCAGAGCTCGAGATCAAATGTGTTCTTCTCTATTACCGGTGGAATGGGAATTCGCAAAGCTTGGATCTCTTCGCTAATGAATCAAGAACCCAACCCGCATTTCATGGGGGTCGCATATGGGGCAGGCATTTGAGATTGGACACATATGAGTTGGTTCAAAAGTTCAAACATCAACTTTTTATTGAGGGAGAATGTATTCCGATCACTGTTGGAAGGGAGGCCTATGGTTCTTCAACGTGTAAATTTCTGGTTGTTGAGAACGCGTCGGGAAGGAATTATCGAAGGGTAGGAGTATATGAAGTAGGGGAACAAGGAGCACACTCTGTGATTGACGGAAAGGAGCGCACAGTTGTCACTCTTGTTTAAGGCTGTAATATGTCGCAATAAATTCACGTCACGCCACTCAATGCCCCCCTATGGCGGAAACAAAGTTATAGGACAAGTTACGGAAATCGGGGAACAATATACTGAATAGGTATAGTCTTTCGAAACGAGGGTAAATGGCTAGGCAAGAACGAAGAAATCTCGTCATATGGGCTTGTGTCTTCAGAAATTTCGTAAAGAGTTGAACTTAATGCGAAACGATCTGTGATAACTTTCAGTTTCTCTCTCCAATGCCGTGGAAGGTAAATCGGGTTCCTTCATCAGAGGCTGGCATTCAACCATATACCAAATAGCTAGAAAAGTCACTAATATTGATGTCGAAAGATGTATCCAGCAGGATATTCCGTGGTTTGATATCGCAATGGATGACCCCGTTCCTAGGGACGCGAGGTAAATACTCTAATTCAGCGAACCTTCACAGTCTTGTCTGATGCCCATACTACCGGGATTATATTGTATCTCATATTAAATCTGCATGATTGTTACCTTCACTCCACCAGAAACAGTAGCATTTCCAATAAGGCCAGTCCTGTCGGCGATCGAATAACTTCCATCGAACGGAGGAACCAACTTCCCTTTCACGCCTTTGGGAGCTTCAATTTCCATTATAATTTTTCCATTGGAACCATAGCCCCATGCAGCATAGATGATACCATGAGGAGTTGGTACTCGCCCTTGAACCCAGTTTGTCTTGAATCCAGTCAGGGGAGCAAACACGAACTCTTTATACCCAACGGATGCGGCACGAATTCCAAGTACATGCTCAGTAAGAAAGACAGTTGGATAGCTACCCCAGAAATGGCTCAGTCCTGTAAATAGATCAATGCCTGGGTATGCCCCATCAGGACTCTGTTTGGATGAAGTTAGTGAGGATTGTAACGGGTGAACGGAATTAATTCCATGACTGATTGAACTCACAACGTATTCCCAATATCCGCCCGTATAATTGCTATCCCTGCGTACCATTGGACCCCATGTCGCGTCGAGCAGGTTTTGCGCCATTTCGGTCTCATTGGACATTGCAAGACCCTCTAGTAGGAAACTCATGGAATAAGGGTTCACAATGCCTGGAGTGTTGACATAACGAGTCCCATTCGAATATCCAGCAGGAAATTGAAGGTCTACAAGCCTCTCGATGGTTCTTGTCCGCTGCTCGGTCGTTCCAATCTTTGCCAGAAGAACCTGCGCAATATCTAAGACATCAAAGTCAGTTCCACCGAGTGTGGATGTGAAATATCCTCCTGTCTCATTCCAGAGAAGAGTTTCTATCGCATTCCTAGACAGACGAGCTTGTTCTTTGTATCTGTTAGCGGAATCATAATAACCAAGGTAGTCGGCCATATCAGCTAATCTCTCTAACCCCAGTATCATGGAGACTGTAACAGCGGGTCCGAGAGCTTGCCCTTTTTGCCCAGAGAGAGGCAATCCCAGGGCTCCACTTGGAGCCCCGAACAGCTTTGTCGCGGGATCAAGAGAACGTGACATAGCGTAACTTGTACTTGCTACCATCTGAGGCCAGTGAGCTTTGATAAATGTATCATTGCCAGAGCTGTACCAGTAGTTATATATCGTTTGCATGAAATCGAAGTTATAGTCCACAAGCAAAGGATCAACATTGGCTGCGCGGATCAATGCGCTTTCCATGTTCAGGGGGCTGAACAGTGTGTTGATGGGAATCTGACCAGAAGAGGTCTGTCTTGAGAACATTTGCTCTGCTGGACCCCAGACATACTCGCTCTGATGAGTGCTAGCCATTATGACACGCGAAGAAACGAATCGATCGCCTAGCCAGTCGTACCGATCTCGCTTGCCAGAATCGGAGCAGGCATATTTGTCATTTGAGTGAACGCCATATTCGATGAGCACATCCGAGTCTGTCATTGGGTTACTGTAGACGTTCTCTCCTGTGCTGAGAGTCACATTCACGTTTCTTACGTAGGCAGCCTGATCTTGCCATGGCCCGAACGCGAAGCTCTTGGTCGCACCGCCCTGAATGTAAGGGTTGGGATCGCCTAGGCCGTAAGAGCTGATGTTGAAATGGGCGATTCTGTGGCTGTCCAAGTACACACTGTATGTATCGTCACCTGGCGATTCAGTCTTGATGGTGTGCCAGGTTTTCTCGGTGACATTCTTTCAAAGGGTCAGTCATTGCAATGACCCCGGCGAAACACGATCGTGAGTTTCTTTGGCTAACTTACAAATCCGATTGAAAACTTGTCAAGCACATATCCAGGTAGGCTTGTCTGATTTTGCAGCGACCAACCTCGACCAAGAACAAGCGTGTTTGGGGGCACTAAAGATCGATCGATGTTTGCAAACGATCCTTCCGGATAGTTGCTAGTCAGAATGACTAGACATCATGCACACTTTTAGCAAGACAAAAAGAACATGTGAGAGCAAAGAAACTAACAAATAGGACCGGTAGCCTGAATAGCATCTATCTCCGTGTCAACTCTCCATCCGGTACCACCGAAATCGATCATAGTCTCAAACGTCAGGGTATAGTTGGAAATATTAGGAACACGTGCAGTTGAGGCGGGCTTTTGTCCTCGAATGTAGGCACCATTTGGTGTTATTTCCCAACTCGATGTTTGAGAGCCCGGACCATAGCAAGCCAACTGTTGCGTTCGCGGCCCAAGAGCCCAAATATCGGTGTACGATGCATTGCTGGATGCAAAGTATCCTTTGATCGATGAAATCTGGTATGCGAATCAGTAAGATCGATACATCAGGCGAATATTTGTCGATGAGTGACGAACCGGAGTCTGATCTACGGTGGGGGTGATTCCGATTTTCTTTATCACCAATTTTTCACCTTTGACAAGTTTGATAGACTGCCATCTCTGTGATCCTTGGATGAAAAAGCCGTCTAAAGGCCCGATCTTCGTAATATTAAACGTCTCAATACGAAACGTACCAGCCAAAGCATTTGAAAATGCGAAGGGGCCATCACTTTGAGGAACCAACAGACCGCTGTGTTTTCGTCAGCTTTATCCAAATATCCAACCCAGTCTCAATTCATACTTGAAAGCTTCGCTGTATTTGACCTCAATTTGAGGGTTTCCCTTTATTTCTGATACCTCAAATGTAGCCTTTCCAGCCACGTCAACTCCATAATCCACTGCAAAATGATTAATATAATGTAGATATCCCCGAATCCTCTGTAGCCTTACAGGTGTAGATGTCTCCGGTTTTAGTGAAGTTTAATACTGATTCTCCGCTGCCATTGACACGGGTCTCTGTCAAGCCTTTAGAAATGAATTCTGGAGATACATGAACCGATTCTGGTAGGGCTTCTCTCAATGTTGAAGAAGTAACAGGGGGCCAGGGAAGGTCAATCGACTTCGAATTAGACGGAGACAACGGATTACCCCAAAGCAGAGCCGCGAGAGGGAGAGTCAGGACAATCGACCAAGAGCCCGACATAATTATGGTGAAATTACCAACAAACATAACAATATACGCAATATGTTTCAGCACTTTATAATCTTCTTCGGAGAGGTGGGCGCCCCCGGAAAATCGTCCACTTGCCGCGCCACAATTGCCGTGTGGGCAGCAATTGATATTGAATGACCTTTTTGTTATAATTCTGTGAGCTCTTCTCCTGGCTACATTCTATTTGAGCATATCGACAGTGTCTTATTATTACTTGACCCAATATGTATGATTTAATTGATTTAAGCTTAAAGAATGCTTATAGGTTCTTTTAAATAACTTTACCTTATTCTAGTTCCATCAAATAATAGTGCAAATACTGATCAACGGCCTTTGACGCCGTTTGACGCCCACCGTGGTTGGTCTTGGCGTCACGTGCGCCCAAGCCCTCTGCCTATTCGGAGGTTGCCTAAATATCGACTCTCCAGCAAATCCTCCGGCCCTGGGTCTGGCTTTCTAATGGGTGACTTATTCAACTTGAAGTAATATCAGTCTCAACCATCCCCTCGTGCTACTACTCGTCTTCCCTCCTCCTGTGCCCTCTTTAATTCAACATTGCGTTCCCCTACCATGCCTTCTTCACGTGTGCATGCATCACCCGCAGAACCCTGGTGGCTATATCCGTACTTTTATGTAATTAATTGGCCATGGAGCGCAATCAGTAAGATACACAACGGAGATAACCACATAAGTTGGCAATCACACTTGAACTTCAGAGAGGAAGGAGACGCGAACAACCAACTAAGCGTGTGGCGGTCAATAGCGTACAATATGACGACTGAATCAGAAAGTATGGCCTCATCTGACCCGGGCTGAAAGTCTGCAAACCCTGGTTTTTCTCTCCGAATTCAGGATGAATTAGCGTATCAAGAAGAGAGTAAGACCTGGTTATAAGTTACTAGCACGGTGACCAGGTTTGCTGACCATGCAGCAAAGCCCCGCCACGGTTTCTCGCAAGCGGGCTTCAAGTGAAGGCTTATCTCCAGGGGTCTTCTTTGTCGATAACAAGTCGAGAATACTATAGTGGATCGGAGTTCTATTGGCGTTACTAGTGTTTCTAAGAAATTTCATATATGTGTACATTTTCCCCCTGGAATCTAATTAGCGCAAAATACTCGTCGGCGCTTTTCAAAATTCCTGGAAGCTTACATTCGACAAGGCAAAAGAAAGAACTCCAAATCACATTGCTAAGCTTTAAATCTCCGAAGATGGCTTTCCCATGGCCGTTGAATAATTCGCCGGGGTCAATTATCCTGTCATTTTCCTTGCTCCTAATTTTACTGCGACGCGTTCGTTATCATTTGAAGTCAGCAAGAAAACTGGTCACCTCACAGCACAAGAAGCAATTGGTTGGTTGTTACTGAAGGAAATTCACATTTATTGCTCCTCGCTGACGCACAATGTTAATAGGCATTGCCGGTGGCTCTTTGTGCAACTCAGGTGACATTTAGTTGGTGCCTTATAGTGAATAGCCATTATGTTCCAACTGCTGCACTTCTGGTTGACTCTACTTTATTATTCATGACCTCAGCCGCAGTCCTCTCGCTCCGCATCCTCGAACAGAGACGGGGCATCAATTCATCAGGTGTTATTCTGGCGTATCTCACATGCTCATTGACAAGAGACATTTTAGAGTTCGGACTTGGAGGCTGCTCAAGTATTGGAATCTGCCATTTCCTCAGATTAAGGATTGTTCTACAGGGAATCTGGTTGACCTCGCACCTATGGGTCAAAGGTTTCCCCTCACATCATTCCCAACAATCCATCTCCTCAAAAGAAGCAGCGGGTATTCTCGGCCGAGTGTTTTTTCAGTGGATGAATCCAGTCCTAAGGGAAGGATATAGCTCTAGGTTGAATCTTGCGAGTTTGCCGGATATCGACCAACGGCTCTTATCAAAAGGGTTACGTAGGAAAATTGTGACTTACTGGGACAGAGAATGTGAGTTAAGTGCGATCACAACACACGCTGTGCGACGCTAATCAATCCATGTTTAGCCAATTATCAGACAAAATGGACGCTTCTATATTCATTAACGCGGTGCCTTAAGGGCCCATTTTTGTCACCATTGCCTCCCCGCGTGTTTCTCATCATATTCACATACCTGCAGCCTCTTTTCATCGGAACAGCGATAAGGTTTGTTAGTGGCGAAACTAAGTCCATTCTTGGCGGAGATAATGGCCTTGAATTGATGCTTTTTGCTATAACGGTGTATCTGGGACTAGCGGTACGACACTTAAGGGTCATGTCCTTTTTCTATCCATCTGACTATATAACATCTAGGTTTCAGCGGCAGTCTACCGACATCAAATCAATAGGCTGCGCGTTATGGTTCGGGGAGCATTGATTGGTCTCATCCACCACCAGTATCTTCATTTGCCCAATGAGAAATCTCGAGACTCACCCGCATTGGCACTGATTACCTCGGATATTGATAGCATCGAATCTGTGGGAGAGACTTTTCACGAGACTTGGGCCCGCCTCGTCGAGGTAGCTATAGGAACAGTGCTTCTAGCTGCTCAAATCCAATGGTTTGCATTTCTACCCTTCGTAATAATCTTCGGTAACTATATATCTTGGATCAATGCTTCCACTTCTGGAGAATATTGACTTTTGCTCCTTAGGTTGTTCGCGGATGAGTGCGTATGTGGCAAAGCACTTGGAGGATCGGCAAAAAGGCTGGAATGCGGCAACACAGAGCCGTCTTGCCGCGACAACAGCAGCTTTGAAAGGAATCAAGAGCTTGAAGATGATGGGGATGGAAGACGCCATTCAGTCTCAGGTTTTGCATCTGCGAAACAATGAGGTACAAATGTCAAAGCGCCTACGATGGATTCTGGTCGCCTATAACGCAAGTGGTATGTATCGGGTCAGATTGTCAACATTCCTCTCTTCGTTCTGATTTTGTATTCAAGCAAATGCACTTGGGATCCTCGCCCCAGTCTTGACTCTCATCCTTTTCCTCTTGTTCTCTCAAAGCAATAAAATGCATGCCGATCAAACATTTACGGCTCTAGCTCTGCTAGCCATGGTGACACACCCAGCCAATATGGTCATGACTCTGATTCCGCAGGCAATTTCTGTTATGGCGAACTTTGATCGTATCCAGGCTTTTATTAGCCAAGCTTCCATTCAGGACAAGCGAAATGTCTCCCAGGAAGCCAGTCATCAACAATTTGTTTCAATGCAAGCGCTAACGGTAGCACATCCTCCAATATACTATCCAATACTCCGTGAAGTTGATTTGGCAATCACTAGAGGGGAAATTGTCGCTTGCACTGGTGCCGTTGGAAGTGGTAAGACAACGTTGGCAATGGCTATTCTCGGAGAAGTTACCGCTACCACAGGCTCGATCTCGTTATACTCTAAGGAAATTGCATATTGCGCTCAAGAGCCGTGGCTGCCTAGCGTCACTATCCGGGAAGCTATATCAGAAAATATCATTGCCCTAGATATGGAGTGGTATGGCACTGTTATCGAAGCCTGCGGCTTGGTCCCAGACTTCGATTCTTTTGTCGCTGGTGACATGACACTGATAGAGAACAATGGAATCAATCTCTCTGGGGGACAAAAACATCGTATAGTAAGAAACTTGTTGAATTGCCTTTAATGTCTGCTTAGCACTGTTTTGTTGACAAACTCATCACATCAAAGGCTTTGGCACGAGCAGTGTACTCGAAGTTTAGAATGATTGTCCTAGATGATCCGTTTAGTGCTCTTGATGAAGCTGTCACAGGCCACATCGTGCAAAGACTATTAGGCCCACGAGGTCTGTTTCGGAAAATGGGGAGTACAGTGCTTTTGATCAGCAACTCTAGTGAGCTCACAACTCTAACTGAAAGGGTCAATTCTTTTTCTAACATTGAGGGTTGAGTAGGAGAAATATTTTCAATCTCAGATCGAGTGTTTCTCCTTCATGGGTCAAGGCTCGATCACAAAATGAACCTTGATGATCGGAACGCTGCTGTAGGAGTTCCTTCTTTGCCTTCAAACATTTCCCATGACCTCAATGCATCAAAGAAGTCTGGAAGTCTTGGAAAGAGTCGCAAACTGCATTTAAGCGATGCTGAAGAGGATACATCCCGGAGGACTGGCGATGTTGCAATATATGGTATGGAATATGTCCAAAGCTTTCCTGCCATAGCTTACTAACCTTGAAAAGGGTATTACATTAGAGCAGTCGGGTGGTCAAACACTCTTCTTTTGATTAGCTGTACAGCTGGTTTCTCATTTTGTTCCACATTTTCTCAGTATATTCTGAAATGGGCGATAGAATCACCCTCGGAAAGATTGAAATTTTATATGTCTCTCTATGCCGCAATATCGTTCATCGGATGGGCGGCAACTAGTGGGACTGTGTGGTACGACGAATTTCCCGTTATTGAACAAGATCAATATTGCTAATCATCTTCCAGGGCCACTCAGATGAAAGTTGCTGTCAGGTCAGGAACCTTTTTGCACGCACAACTGCTTGATCGAATGCTTAGGTTTGTTTCCCGCGGAGGTTCAATTATTTCAGAGTACTGATCGCGCTGAATCAGGGCGCCTCTGTCATACTTCAGTAAAACTGATATCGGTAGCATTGTAAACAGGTATGCAGGACCTTTCAAGGTCGAAAATATGCATCAATTATTATGCTAATGTTTGAAATTCAGGTTTGGGCAGGACATCAATCTCGTGGATAAGCAGCTTCCTCCAACGTTGGCAAATCTAAATACCCGTCTGCATTTCACAATTGCACCTTTTGATATTTCTACTGACAATTATTTCCAAAAATCTTCAAGCTTTCTATGCAGTTAGTGCTACTATTGAAGGTCCGACCAATGATGACCCTCACCGTGCCTGTCTGCGCCATATGCGTTTATTTCATCCAACGGATTTATCTTCGGACTTCTCGACAGCTACGCTTCCTTGAACTTGAGTCGAAATCATCATTATTCACAAACTTCCTGGACACGGTATATACTGCTATCACAATATCGGATACTTTACATTTCTGATCTTCAAATTAGGCAAATGGAATTGTTACAATTCGAGCGTTTGGATGGAAAGAGAAATATGAGAACCAGAATTCAATAGCCTTGGATCTGTCTCAAAAGCCTTTCTACCTGCTTCTTTGCCTACAGTGTTGGCTGAAGATGATTTTGGATTGTATTATCACGGGGTTTGCAGTTGTCCTAATTGCGTTCACCATATTTTATCGAAACAAGACAGCCGGTGCCGATATTGGTTTGGCTCTGAACTTGATAATTGTCGCAAACACCACGCTACTAAGGCTTGTACAGTCCTGGACGTCCCTTGAGACTTCTTTGGGGGCGATTGCTCGGTTGAAAAACATACAAGTCTGTCTGCCAACTGAAGCCAGCGCTGAGCATACACTGGATCCTGGCTTGCGATGGCCCTCTTTGGGAAATCTGCAGGTCAACAATATTGCGGTCGGTTATTCCAAGTCCTCGCCACTTGCCCTGCACAATGTGTCTCTCACAGTAAAGCCTGGACAAAAGATGGTTGTTGTGGGTCGAACAGGGAGGTATGCAGGTCTCCAGGCTGATGAATTTGATTGTGTGAAGCTTTGACTAATTTTATTCTATTGACAGTGGTAAGAGTACATTGATGCTTTCGTTGCTACAACTACTCAGGCCCAGTCAGGGTCTTGTATTAATTGACGGCATCGAAGTCACGCATGTATCCCCGAAAACGGTACGAAAACGCGCGTTTATTGCATTGCCACAAGATGGGTTGACAATTTCAACGGCCAGTCTACGCTTTAATTTAGATCCTTACCATACGAGCTCAGAACAAGAAATATCTCTGAGTCTCCAAAGAACAGGACTTTGGGATAAGATCCATTCAATAGCAGGTTCAACCGAGGAGACAGGCAGGAGTCTCCAAATCCGAAGCCTGCTTGATCTTCCTATGTCATCATTTCTGTCATTTTCGGCTGGACAACTTCAATTATTTGCCTTGAGTCGAACACTGCTACGAGTGTGGTCGTCCGCACCACACAAGCCGGTTGTTATCTTGGATGAAGTCAGCTCTTCGTTGGACTCAGACACTGAGTCTATTCTGGTTGATATTCTTCAAAATGATCTCCGAGACTACACTGTTGTGATTATTGCACATCGCGTTGCTGGTATCATGCGTGCTATGAGACCTGGGTTTGATGTAATTGCCACCATGCAAGATGGCAGGCTGCAAAATGTTTCTATTATCGATAGCCCTACTTGAAAACTCCTACTCTTCACCAGAGATTGAGCATGAACTGGTGAATCTTAGCTAAGATATCAATAGCTTGCCGAATATGTGTTTCTGAGCAGGCCCAGAGGCTAAGAGCTATCGTTGGAAAGAGTCATTTGAAGCACCAATTCGTCAGATCCTCATGTTCTAGATGTAATATTTATGGCTGCAAGAAGAGAGGGAGAATAAGTATCTATTCATCAATCTATGAACCCCGGAAAATATATCCCTTAAGGCCCAGGCAATAATCATGAGGACAACTCCTACCTGAAGCCATGATTCTCAACAGGGTGGTTCTCGCCCTCATCTCACCTTGTTTATAGCGCACTCGGCCTTATTAGCCACCATGACGTAAACTATGTATAGTCATAATATTACCCTTCACTATAATGATTAGCACATACGACCACAGGGTGTGGAGAACAGGGCTTCCCGTCCGCTCAGCCGTACTTAAGCCACACGCCGGTAAGTTAGTAGTTAGGTGGGTGACCACTAGCGAATCCTTACTGTTGTATGTTTTTTTTTGTTTTTGTCTTTTTTGTGGATTCCTAGTTCTGGTTCAAGATGAGGGAAGGGCTAGGTGGTGGTGAGAAAAGAAAGCCAACTTGATTGAACCCCTGCCCGCTCTGTCAGAAAGATACCAATATAAGTTGCATTTTTTGCTATTAATAATATTTTAATCCAGGTTAACGAATCAAACTAAGCGTATCACAGCCTCCGGATACTAAATCAGTGTCATAATATAAGAATTGCGATGAATTTTGTCTGGAATCCCTAGCCGATAGGCCTCTGAGAAATGACTCCAATGCAAGGAAAAGTCTTGAGGCTTTCCATTGCAAATGACTTTCTTCGTGGCTCTTTCGAAATTATGCAGAGCCTGGACAAGAGCTCAGTATTCTTGATACGAGTCATCCGTGCATCAAACTTGCAGGGGCTACAAGACTATATCTTCCGTGGTTAGTCTTGCTATCAGATGACTGGAATATTATAGGGATAGTCATAATTTCAGGCGGATAGTTCCATTTTTTGTGATCACTACTGGATCTTTAAAAAGGTTGAGCACTCAATGCAGGTGACCAACGTGCCCTAATATTGTCAAGAAATGAATGACATATGTATTCGCGAATGAATACGTCTGCGGCCCACAATTAGTATTGAAAACAGCGAAATAGCGTGGATAAACGGCCTTACAGTAAAGGGCGCAAAATGTTTACTCAAAGTGTTGACATCATACCCATTGCGCTCGATCTTCGGTTTGGACAACCCTAGCAAAATAAGTCAACTTATATAAACTCTTATTCAATATATTTCGATAGCATTAATTCCAATCTCATTCAAAAAACTACAATAACACAAAGACCTAGTTTCTCAACAGTGCAAAATGTCTCAGCCACAACGTTTGTTCATCCCAGGCTGCACAAGTTCCATAATTGATTGATTATAGAGTCCCAGCCCGAAGTGCCACACCACGAAAATATCGTGGAGAGACTATTTGAGCATCACGGACATCACCACAAGGACGACAAAGCGGAGGGGACTCAGGCTGATTCACAACCCAAAGCTCCGCCAAAGAAAAGTGAAAAGGATAAGTATATGGATTGGTATCACGAGGAAGAGGAAGAGGAAGCGGAAGGAGAAACATATGGAGGTCTCATGTAAGATTTCGACTACGTGTTTATAGCAATGGGCTGTTTGAAATCGATTTCAGGACTAATAGGAGACACTTTTGGGGGTTTCAAAAACCGCGCAACAGCCGATTGTTGTCCTAAGACGAAGTCAAGTTGTATACAGATCATTGATAATTGCGCAAACAATTGTGCTTAGTTTGAGGCTCTAATGCCACCAAAGTGCTTGGATTGGAATGTGTTCAAAACTCGCTTCTTCTTGTTATTGCTAACTAATGTTTTGGGAAAGTCAACCCTTGCTGAGATTTTCACAACCCTCAATGAGCTTGGCGCCCGCATATCTCTCTGTCAGTGCCAAAAGCAATCTAGTACTTGTGTAAAGTACTGAACCACGACTTAAACAGAGCAACCTTCTTGCTCGATGCAGCCGGGATCTGACCCCATCCATCTCCAAGACGTTGAACGAGCGCGGACGAGTTTGCGGCCGGCCAAGCAGTCAAACCGCGACCGTTAGGATTTCCGGTCTTGATAAAGTTGGCCCAATAGCCGTTCATCTTCTTAGCAATGATGTAGTCCTCCGCAGTCCAAGGCTTGTCAGTGCCGTAAAGATTGTTCAGAACATAGTTGATCTCAGATTCGTGATAAGCACCCTGATCCTGACCAGGAGGGGCGTGGTCCCAAATGTAGTTGTAGATCGGGCTGCTGTAAGCCTTGTTCCACAGCTGAGACCAGAACCATGTTCCAACCTTGGAGCGGTCGGTGAACTGAGAGTTGTATGCGCCTGAAGCGGTGGTGTTATCGTGTGCCGGGTATTGATCGAGGAAGCGCTGAGGCCAGACACCACTGTATGTTTCGTTCAGGTCGGTGAGATACTCCGACACGCTGATATCCAAGCCATACGTGGCACCGCTTTCGTCCTTAGTGTTTCCGGTGATCACGGGGACATCGTGGGCCAACTTCTTGACCAAAGTATTATAGTAGGTGTCGGGGATAGCGTAGTAATCAAGCGTAGCCTGGAAGTTGAAGTTCGAAGACATGAAGTTGGTAACCAGGCTTTCCATGGGCAGTTCCCGGGCTTCGGCAATGGTGGAAACATTGAGACTCTTCAAATAGGAGGTTCCTGTAGAGTAGGAAGAATCAAGAGTTGTGTAGGCCTCCGCAAGGCTAGTACACAAAGGATCTTGGGGATCCCTCACACCACTCTCGACGATGGCACCAACAATCAAACCCTTGGTCAGAGGGCTGTTCAAGATGTGCTGAGTTGCAGCAGACCCAGCAGATTGACCCATCACAGTGATGTGGTCAGGGTCACCACCGAACTGGGCAATGTTGGCCTTGATCCACTTGACAGCAGCAAATTGGTCAAGCATGCCCCAGTTTCCAGAGCTGTTATGTCCATTGTCGAATTCCTCTGTCAACTCTGGGGTCGCGAGCCATCCAAAGGATCCAGTTCGGTAGTTGTAGTTGACAAAGACAATACCCTGGTCCGCCATACCACCACCATCAAACAGAGCGTCCGCCGCTGTCGAGAGAGCCGGGTAACTCCACATCACGACCGGAAGCTTAGCATCGGTGGAATTCGCAGGACTCCAAACATTGAGATTCAAACAATCCTCATCGATGGTGTAGTCATTGTTACCATCTGTTGCTGAAGGGCAGACGCTTCCGAAGCTCTTGGCATCCAAAGTTCCATTCCATGCGCTCACAGGCTGGGGGGCCTTCCAGCGATTCTGGCCTCCAGTTGTTGCCGCGAATGGAATACCTTTCCAGACGGTGATATCTTTCCAGTGAGTCAGGTTGCCGGTGTTAGAGCTGTTGAAGGCAGGGTAGCCCTGGACGCCTCCATTTTTAGTTTCGATGACAGTGTTGTGGAGTGCGCCTGAGACGATGGGCGCCAGGCCGCAGATGGCCGCAGCAATAGTTTTATACGACATCAGTATTGATTCGAACACGCGCTCGACAATCAAGAATAGAAGATAAAGTGGAAGAGGTGATCTCAATTTTTTTTCAGGCAAGTGTGCCCGTTGATCTTATACTCTTTTCAAGCATCTCCGGGTCCCAGTTAAGGGAACGCTGTTCCAAGTAGACAGCTGATTTCATTGATGATCATTCCGTAGTTAGTACTCTTTTCTTGTTTGAGCGTACGTGTTGCAAGTGGATCCACTGTGGTCTATTCCGAACAATCCATGTCATTCTCGTTTTCATTGACTACCACTTGATGTTAGATGGTATCGAGATAACCTACGTTCTGAGTCCAGATGATAAAAAGTGCCAGAGGCTCTCCGATCATAGCAGACCTAGAGGCCATCCATACTCAAAAAAGCATCGTCTTGATCATCGTTCCAGACAAAAGCCAAACAGTTTGGACTTTGGTTGGAATCAGGAGCTCCGGAAGATGGGTTTACTCCGGAAAGGATTACTGTCTTGGGCAATCGATGGCAGATCTTCCGACGATCGCTCTCGGGTTAATCGCCCTTAACTTCCCGATCAGGTATTTTTGACCGATATGCTCGGATTGAATCTTTTGTCTTCACATCTGCTGGTTACTCTTGTTTCTGAAGAATCAGCGTAAGGCACAGCTGACGCATTGTTATGGATAAAAACGTTCACTACCAGACAAATACCACATTGTGGGGTAAGTTTCCGGGTAGGGCTATTCATATTTCGAACCTTGAGGATTTAGACTCGTTCCATGGCGCGTGGCAGATGCAGGTACGTGCTATCATGTCACCAATTAATTGAATGAACACGTATGCTCTACTTTCCACCTCCATATATGATTAACTCTATTCAGTATTTTGTCCGTTATCCCGTTGGCTAGTCCGTCTTTTTAAACCAGGGCGCGTATACTCGTATAATTGAGAGTTTGAGTTCCGTTTGGACATATTTTCGCATAGCTGGACATTCAAATTGTATAAGTAGGCATCCGGTAATCCCGAGAGCATGTTCCGATCCAAGTGACTAGTTTTGTCTTCATTGCCTTGCCCAATTTCCCGGCGACTTACTTCCCTCGGG
This sequence comes from Penicillium nucicola, assembly GCF_028828085.1. Lineage (NCBI taxonomy): Eukaryota > Fungi > Ascomycota > Eurotiomycetes > Eurotiales > Aspergillaceae > Penicillium > Penicillium nucicola. The sequence goes on along the minus strand of NW_026643132.1, from coordinate 1,171,359 downwards.
ACTGCTTGCGCTCTCTCTACTCGTTGCACCATGCGTTCACTCATCACATTAGCTCTGTGTCTAGGGGCTGTAACTGCTTCAAAATTCAAAACCTCCACCGTCTATCAGTTTAGCTCCAATGACACCTGGTTAGAGAATCTCGCCACACGATCCAACGGTGTCATCCTAGCCACCGAGATTGGCCCTCCCGCCAACCTCCTGGCTTTTGATCCGCGGGAAACCCCAGCTCAGAAGAGGGTGATCAAAGAATTTTCCTCCGTCCTAGGTATCACTGGAATCACGGAAGGTGCGCACGATGTCTTTTACGTGACTGGCGCCAATACTACATCCGACAATATCAGCGATCCACCGAAAAACGCAACGCACGTCTGGGAAGTCGATTTCAACACAGGTAGCAAGAATCCCAAAATCAAGCTTCTATGCCGTCCCACGGCACCTACCGGCTTCAATGGGATGGCGACCTTCAACGAGACGATCCTCCTCGCCAGCGCCTCTTACCAAAACTCCATCTTTGCCATTGACGTCAAAACCGGACGCACCTGGGAGGCAATCAAGCAGACAAATCTAATGTCTTCAATCAACGGCATCAAAGTCTCGGACGGCTTTGTCTATTGGACTGCCAACGGAGCTTTGTACCGCGCGGAGCTATACTCAAATGTCACTGCTGGTACAGGGCAGCTGATATACCAGGGCAGCGCGTTTGACGATTTTGCAATTTCTCCCAACGGATTCGCGCTCAACGAGACTTACGGGTCCAGTTACAAATTTGCCTACCTTGCTACTGCTGCTGAGAATACAATTGAGCAGGTCATCTTTACTAGTGACGGAACTGCTGTCGGGGGTGAAATCATTGTCGGATCTGAGGATTCTACTGAGGTTGCTGAGCCTACTGGCGTTTTCTTTGGTCGGGGCCATGGTGAATTGAACAAAATCTATGTTACCACAGGGGGTGCCAGTGCCGTTAACGTTGATGTGAATGGCACCGAGACTGCGGTTGGTGCACAATTGTTGGAGATCCAACTGTCCTAATTTTGGAGAAAGGGGGGATGGATAACCAACCGTATTTTTTATGTGAACCTGGGAAGTGATATTGGTTAGATATTTAATCTTAGTAAGTTCATTGTGTTGTCTCCGTGTGATCGTACATAGAAGGGCCTGATCCAAAATTTCATCATCGGGTAGGTGGTAAGTGGCAGATCACAATACAATTTTTGACAAAGAATCCCAATACCATCAAGGGGCTACTGACAATTGAATGTTGTCTCCGCATACGATATCGAGTGGCTTTCCGTTCCGTTAATTAAAATGTTCCCGAAAAAATAAAGTTCAAGATCATTCAGCTCCAAGTCCGTCATTAACAACATACTTTAAATCAAGCCGCTTTCTAGAAATGGTGAAAAGTTGTTTAATTGAATGAAGGAAACAGTATAAATTACTTGCAACTTCAAGGGGAGGTAAAAAGTATAATGCACTAGATACTTCCGATGCTTTTTTCATCACACAGCATAGAATATAAAACATAACTAAGCACCAAAGCAGCGGCAAAACAAAAACATAAGATACAAGAAAACCTCAGCTCCATCTTCGCTTCAATCAGCTCGCCGAGGTTATTAGACAGAATAAAAGGATAACATAATAAAGTCGCATTAACCAATATTCGATTCGTTTGTCCGTTTTCGTTATACTCGCTTCGCTGAGGTTCTCGGAGAGAAAAAAAGGATAAAACAACAGAGGAGCGCCGCCTGTAAATCAAGTTGACTGTTGGCTGTTGAGAGCCGACTGAAGAACGTTCGATATGTTATGAGAAACGCTGGCTATTGCCTTAATGTTTGCGCCATCTTTGGTATATGCCGTATAGGGAGGGTCCTTGATTTGGGTACCGGGAGTGTAGCAGAAGGCCATGGGGGAAAAGAAGGGAAGGAAACTTGTTAGAGGCCCCGTCGGCTCGCGCTACCTGAATAAAGCCTTGTCTCCAGGTCACTGGGGGGAGGAAGAATGAACTGAACGGCACCGGTAGTCAATTCACTCAGTGATGTCAGTCCGACTCATTAAAATGCCAAAAATTTGATGCCATATTTTGGGGAAAATTTGAGGTAAAGATTGAGGTAAAATTTGAGGTAAAATTTGTGGTAAAGTTTGATGTAAATTCCAATACCCAAAAAGCGCTACAATGCGGCTAGTTATTACTATGGTGGGTGGCTTTTTAGCACTACCATATCTAAAGATACTTGATGTTTTTTGGTCTTTTTATCCTGTCCACCAGATTATCTCTTTCCCCTTTCCTTTGACATATCACTCGACAGACGTCATGAGTGAACCACTATATCCTCAGTTTCGATACTGCCTCACAATGGGAAACTGCAGGTCTTACTTCAAGTGAAGGCTATGCATCTGTCATCGAGTTCGGTCAAGGAAGTTCTGATGCAGCAGGGACTTGAAATGCTGGCATGGATCACAACAACGCTTGGGATTCACAGGTCAGGGGGCCAAGAATTCAAGTTCTCAATTCACCAATCAGAAGGTAGGTTTGACCATGATCATTATACCAATGTTTAAGAAATATCATTAATCAGTTGTCTATAGATGGGTCATGTTAGCGCAAAACGCCAAACATATATTTTACTGTCGCTGAGCTACATGAAGAGTACATCGAATACTTGGTGAAAGGCACAATCTCTGGGAACCCTCTTGACAGCAACGCATATCTCACAATACGGTTACTAGGACCCTTCAGTATTTATTCCGCCGAAGAGATCAAAGCCTTTGGTTTTCTTGTTGTCGCACTTACCATTGCCCAGCACCAGATTTGGAAGCAAAGCAAGAAGAAGCATATAGGAAATGAAAGAGAATTTCAATCACGTTACAGTCCTCGTCACCACCCTGTCTATAGCGCACTCGCTCTTCTTACCCCTGGTCGCACGATCGTAAAGCGGCGCTCAGCCATTTCTCACCCACCCGACTAAAGACTGCAGGTAAGCTGTACGCCTTTAAGTGAGTATTTAGGTGGGTAGCTACTAGTGGATCCTGACTTTTGTATGCTTTTGGGTTTTAAATCATTCAATCACGACAAAATATGGTATTTCATGCTCACATAGACAGACTTTGCGAGACAAAATCACAAATCAAACACATTTCCAGGCACTTTCATCTTCATAAGGGCCCGGGCCAACATACTTATTATGCTTGGGATATTTGCAGTGCAAGCGACGATATTCGACAGTGGTGCCGTTGAACTTGGTGCCACGCACATGCTCCGGGGCAATTCCCTTCTCCACCCATTGGACCATTGCAAGCAGAACATTATCTTCTGGTGTATTGTTAACAAAAGTACTACTACCCTGACCAATAGAACCAGCGCCGGCACCGGGCGAACAATGGCTCATTCCGCTAATAGGGAAGAACCGATAAAAGTCATCCAATTCCGACGGACTGAGGCTCATCGTGTCGGCAACGTGCTTATAATAGTACTTCGAGCTTTCGGATGTGATAATGGGATCTTCAAGTCCGTGGTAATGCAGCACCTTGCCTCCAGTCTTCTGGAATGCTGAAATGTCACCCTTGAAGGTCGAAATCTCAAAAGGATCCTGGGCATCTGCGACCACGGCGTCATTGACTGTCCATAAAGTTGGGTCCCACTTGGGGTTGTTGTATACGACATAGCGGTACCAGTCCTCGGCGTAAGCGAACGGTTGACCGTCGTAATAAACAAACGCTGCCGTTTGTTCCGACCCAGGCTGCATTCGAGGGTACAACCATTGGCCATCTTTACCATAGAGCGGGCTGAATATGATATTGACTGAATTCACTTGCTTTCCAGTAAGGCATGAACCGGAGGTATTACTTTCAGTCGAGTTGCAAAGCAAAGTCTCAAACACGGGATTGCATAGATCAGGGTCCTCGATAACTCCGTCTGCGGCACCATCTAGGTCATCGCATTGACGCAAAATCTCAGTGTGCACAAGACCCCACTGAGCGGTAGTCAAGAATGTGTCTGCGCTGGAATTTCCTGTCGTCGGGAAGAATCGAGCACCCCAGCTGCAAAGGTTGACAAAGTTAAACGCAGGTGCCCCAGCAACCACGCCATCGAAGTCGTCTGGGAATTTCTGCACTGACTTCCATCCTTGGCGACCACCCGTTGAGCAGCCTAGGTAGTACGACTTCTTGAAGCCCTTGGTATAAAATTGCTGAGTGATTGATTTTCCCACCACAACGCCAGTGTGGAGGGCTCGGTAAGCAAAGTCCTCTAGTACTTCGTCGTTGTGATAGAAGTAAACACCAGTGTCGCCGAAATGGCCATTGTTAGTTCCCACAGTAGCAAATCCATACTGCGCGGCATAGATCATGTCGGAATATTGAATGCCTAAAGGGGGGAGAGGTAAGTCATGGTTCTGTTTTAATTCACATAGAAAAAGGAGAACATACATCCCCCAAGACCTCCGTTTCCGGTACTAAGGAACCGCTCGGAGTAGTTGCTTGGCAGCCAGGCTTCCATGAAGATCTGGCTTTTGGCCGAGGTCGTCACATTCAGCGCAACACGACAGAATTCAAAAGGGCTACTGGTGGCGCCCGTTCCATCTGAAGCACAGACAGTAGGGTTGTTGGCCATGGAGATATTTGCCCCTGCCGGAACATGAGTCACTGAATGCACAACAGCATTTGGTATTTTGAGTTTATGCTGAAACGACGCGCATTGGGTTTCGAAGGAAGACTTCGTAGCGCGGGCGTCTCGAGCGGAAATGGTGTTAGACGCGCTGGCGACTGCACAGCCAGCCAGAAAGAGTGTAACTCGCATCTCGACACAGTGAAGGACTCTTGTCAATTATCCTCTCACCTGGCGGAGAGTAGACTGTTTTATACTTGGCACGACACTTCAGAAAAGACGGAAAACAAGCCCCAAACAACCCTTGATTTACTGCTGCGGGGCCCCGCATTCCAAGGCAGTCGAGATCGGCAGATCCGTCCCTTAAGCTTGGTAGAACTTCGGCTGGTTTCTGCCAAGTATCTCGTCAATACCAAAATTTACCCCGGCTTTCCGATGGCGCTCCACTGCCGTGTATCAAACGCCCCTGAGCCGAGGCTCGGAGTGGTGATGAAGCAAGCACTCACAGCAATCTAATCCCCCGGCCGCGTACTAAGACGCTTTCGTTTTAGAGGCAAAATAAGCGACTCGAGTTCCATACCCCGCAAATGTTTCAATTGAGGGGTATTGACTCGCAAATCAGCGAATGCGTCATATCAATATCTACGGCCACAGCTTCAGCCTCGATTGCTTGGACCGCTAATGGGAAGCAAGCGATTGTCTACCTACTTTCAAACAAGCATTCAACAATACGATCATAATACAATGAGTGAATTCTCTTTTTCTTTGTTATGTAGGTCTGACCATTATCTATGGCATTTAGTATGGTCCAATGGTCCAGTTTTCCGGTGCGCCATACTTGGGTAAACGCTGCAAATACCGCATAGTTGTCTACGGTCACATAGTCACCGCTTCTCCATACACATTCATATCACCATGCCCTGCCTGGTGAGTCCCACATCCTTTTTATCACTGTATCTAATGTGTCGACTCTTATCCTTGAGGAAGATAGCCAGTTCTCCGGAAATCAGCTAGCCAGCGGCACTATTCGACTACCGCCTGCTGTCATTATTCCATGTGCCTCCGAATGCCTAGATAATCACAAGCGTCTACCAGAGGGTAAGTTCATTTTTGATTATCATATTATGAGGGATCATCCCCGTCTCCAGAGTGGAAAAGATCTACGGCCTAAAGAACGCAAAGCTCTGATTTGCAGCAATCTCAAACCTCATCCACGAAGTTCCAAGTGGCTACCAAGGGGCACATTCGATTATGTCAAGATCAAATAATATTCCCACGGGGACTTTGCGGGATATGTGCGAAGGAAATCGAGTAAGTGTAGTAGTTAGTAGATGTTGGAAGCTATTTAATTTATCTATAACCGTGGTGTTATTTATTCCAACATTGATCTATGTCAGTTTTTCATTCTCGACAACTTTTATCTGCGACTGGGGGAGCTTAACTATTTGCAGTGCCCTGGCTATATCGCGCTTAGCTACTAGAAAACCTTCGAACATCGCACTGCTTACCATGGCTCATGATCTTCCTAATACGGAAGCTGCCGACATCTTTGCTTTGGGATCTACGCTCTATGAGTAAGTTGCTGGCAAAGCCCCATATAGCAAGCTTTATGGGTCGAAATGCAAGGATTACGTGATCGATAAGGCTCGACTCTGACGCCAGCTCATAATAGACTGTGGCATTAAATCACGCTATGAGAATAGCGACTTCCCAGAAGTTTCTGATTTGTTGAAAGGAATAATCATATTAGGTTTTTAGCAAGGAAAAAATGTTACTATCCAAGAGGCACTTGATTTATACTTGCACGGCTGATCTATTCCAAGACCATTTCTTAAACTCATCAGCATTCGTCGACAGCTGTCGGATTCTTCACTTTCTCGCCAACACTGATCAACTAGTATATCCTTGAAGGGTCATGGTATGCCACGGCTAAAATATCGTCTCATGTTATTTCAAAAGGAAAGCTGCAATTTGAATGTGACAGATGGGCAATCATCAAATAATGGTTGTCATTTTACAAAATTCAATATCCACTGTGGGCCAGAGTGGCGATTTTTAAGACGGGACGGGGCGGGCCCGGAGACCGACTGGTGTGGACCACCAAGGCCGGTTTACTTAGCTTGGCATATTACAGACTCATAGCTTCAATGCAGCTGCAAACCTTGGAACACCCTCAAACTCCTCATTCAACTTTGAGCTAAGCTTCTTGGCATCACACCCTGGTACCAAGCGTGAGATGGCTCTTGGTGGCTAGTCGCGTCAGCCCATAGGGGCAACGAAGAACTTTTCAAGGGTTTGGAAGGAATCGGTGTCACCGCACTAAAGATCAGGAGCCAATGGATCTTATCTAGTTGATTGTAATTGTAATTGCCAAACCACGTTACGTTGATAGAGGTCACGTGGTGAGTAACTTGTAGTGACTTATCTCAGGGATCGAAAATCTTTATTGCCTTGGCGGCGCATCGTCCAATTTTTCTAAACGTCAGCCCCCGGCCTTTTCGCCCAGAAGCTGTATTTTCTTCAAATCAGAACTGACTGAAAAGTACACATGATAACAAAATCTGTCATACAGGCGAAAGGCGCCGTGGTCACTTCTGACAATGACGCCCAAGCACATCCGGTCGAACAGTTGGATGGGGGAGTTCGCGCCTGGACAGTTGCTGCTGGGGCGTGGTGCTGTCTATTCTGTGCCTTTGGTTGGGTAAACGGTAGGATTGGATCTGTACCTGACCATTTCTCAGACCAAGCTAATTTGAGATGATCGACCCCACTATTAGCTATTGGCATTTTCCAAGAGTATTATCAGAATAATCAACTACAGTCTTACTCGTCGTCCAGTATCTCCTGGATCTTATCTTTGGAGCCCTTTGTACTCTTTGCAGCTGGACTCGTCATTGGAAGAGTAAAGCTAGCCCGTCGAACATGTCTACGATTTGCATAATAACCGTCTTCCAGGTATTCGATAACTATGGCCCTAAATGGCTTCTTTTAATAGGAACATTTCTTCATGTTTTCGGTCTTATGATGACATCTATATCCACCGAGTACTATCAATTCTTCCTAGCCCAGGGTATCTGCAGCCCTCTTGGTGCAAGCTTTGTGTTCTCGCCCGCGCTCTCGTGTACTGCAACATGGTTTGAAAATCGACGTGCTTTGGCCTTCGGTATCGTTTCCAGTGGCTCATCTCTCGGCGGAGTCGTCTTCCCAACCATGTTATCTCGCCTCTTGCCTACCATCGGGTTCGGATGGTCCCTACGTATCTCTGGATTCATTGTCCTCATGCTCCTAGTCATAGCCAATTTAACCGTCCGATCAAGAATTGCGCCTGTTCCTCGGCCGGTTAGATTGAGTGACTACACGAGTCCGTTCACGGAGTTACCGTTCGTTTTGCTGGTGCTAGCCTCGTGTTGTGGATTCTTCGCCATGTTTGTGCCAATCAATTATGTTGTTTTGGAGGCCCAGGAGGATGGAATCGACCGCAACATTGCTGGGTACCTGTTGACAATTTTGAATGCCGCCAGGTGAGTAGTGCAGCGTATTTTTTTTTTCAGCAAGACTATTGTGACCAAACTAATCAAACTTTCCTTAATAGCCTACCTGGTCGAATTTTGCCAGGCTACCTCGGCGACAAACTGGGTCGATTTAACGTCATGATCGCCATGTGCTCTTTGTCAGCCGTTGTAATACTAGCCCTATGGCTTCCAGGCACCATTCTGTCGCCAGGAAGTGCGGCTATCTACATTGTCTTCAGCATGCTTTATGGCTTTGCATCGGGTGCGTTTGTGGGCATGGTGCCCGCCCTACTGGGCCAGATTTCGCCCGATGTGACCAAGATCGGGGTTCGTCAGGGAGTGCTCTTCAGTTGCATTAGTATTGCGTCGTTGACGGGAAGTCCGATTGCTGGGGCCATATTGAGTCGACAGAACGACACATATTGGGGATTGCAGGTATGGGCGGGTGCAATGATGGTGACTAGTGTATTTTTCTTTGCAATGGCGAGAGTGGTCATTGGTGGGATTTCTATTACAAAAAGGGTTTGAGGTTTTAACATTGACTTTATTGCAAGACTTTGCATATATCTATAGTGGAATGGTAAAAAAATACACCCCCCTGCCTAATCATGATGATAATTCAATAGCACCATTTTAGTGCATGTCATTTTGAGAGAAGTTACAAGTCACACATAGCTTGGCTGCTTCTTCTGTCACATTGAAGGGCGCTCGTTTATCCCGACTGACTCTCATCTTGCAATGTCGCCGAAACCTACAATGAATACTGTCTTTGGTCAAGCATGCACATTGCTTCTATAAAATAATTAAAAATAGATATTAGATACAGAAAGAATAACAAGATAGTAGAAGATACAAAGACTTCGACATCAGCTCAACCCCAGCATCCCAGCTGCCTTTGAAACGAAAAAGTCCTTCCCTTTGATTATGGAAACTAGCATTCCCCAAGGCTTCCATCCAAACATCTGACCCGTGCCGGTCTTTTCCCCAATGGGCACAAGCATCATGACAGAGCCATTGGAAGAATAGGTAGCGGACTTTCCGTGACCAAGGATTCCAACTTTGAGATTGGCGACAACAACGGGGACCTGCTCTGCCACTTTGATTGCCGTGCGCAAGGGGAGTACTGTAATGTCTCCAAGAGCGTAGATTGAACCATTTTCCGACCCGCCCATGACGCGCAGCTTATCATCCACGTTGACCCAGCCATCAGCGGACAGGAGTTCCTTTGGAATGAATTGGTTATTGGGGAGAGCACCAATCGTGGAAATGTAACTGTCTGCTTCCAGCTGCTCGCCGTTATCAAGGCTGACAACCCACTGAGTTTTGCTGCTGGAACTGACGCGCTCAGCCTTCACCACCTTGCGTGAGGTAATTAACTTGACGTTCTTCTCTGCGAGGACCTTCTCCGCCATAATGCTGCTGCCTTCCTTCAAAACGGGCAGGACATGTTTTGTCGACGAGATGAGGGTAATAGAACTGCCCTTTTTGGTTTTGAATGCCTCTGCAAGCTCGCCAGCAAATTCTACACCAACCGGGCCAGCTCCTCCAATGATGACACTTTTGGCATCGGAAATAATCTTCTGAAACGAGCGAATAGAGGCGTCGATATCATGGTCGCCGAACGATTTGAAAGGAGCCGGCTCTCCTTGCAGGGAGGAGGTAGTGGTGCTACCGGACGCAATCACAAGATAGTCGTATGGAAGATCGGATTGCAGAGATGAGACCTTAATCGATTTTGAGGCGGTATCAATGCTCGTTGCTGTTCCTTCGATGAATTGGAAAGCTTCTTTGGGGAAACGCGCGAATGACTTTTCAATGGAGAGCAGATATTGATCCTGCTTGAAGAAGTCGGGCTTAGCCAGGATTCGAGGAGCCGCAATATTGAAGTAATGCTTTCCCGACGGATTGATCAAGACAACTTTGACCTTGTCCGAGTCTGATTTAAGCAGTCCATTTGCAACGCCAAGTCCGGCGTGAGAGGCGCCAATTATCACCACAGTTGATCTAGTCATTGTGAAGAATGTGTAGTGGTTGTGGTAGATGAGTAGTGAACCTAGGTTATGACTGTGAAATAATAAAGGATCAGAGGTTGAATTTATAGAAATCGGATAAACTTGTGGATTGGCCAATAAAGGTACAAGAGGGTCAGAGTTTGTAATCAAGTGAAAACTCGTCAACCTTCCGTATTGAATTCCCAGATTTCTAATGAACTCCTTCTGTGCTTATGAAGCTCTTCACCAAATTGTCGCCAGGTCGGCCGCGGGCGGCCGCCACTCAGCCTCATTGGTCAGTTGCTCGGGTTTGTCCGCCCTTCGTCTCCACTCATTCCGCACTGGGTCACTTTCATTAAGTCAATTGTTTTGATCTGGCAGCAAAATATTCAAGTATCGTTCTAGTGAGGTTCACGTTAGTCGTCTGGTTACTCATTACTACCGTAACCGATAGTGCAATAACAAGGTAACTTACTGGCCAGCCCCCATCGTGTAGCAAAAGTTCGAAGCCATCGGATGAATATAGAATTCGTCCAGCATTCAGCATCGGGAAGATCCATCTGGAGGATATGTTTGTGTCCCAAAGCCGCATAATAAATGGCATTGATTATCGATGGTGGTATCGAATCAAGGCTGAGTCCGGTGCATACAGTGACCTCCTCCAAATCACTGCATATCGCAGCCATACTTTGGCATAATTGCTGGAGCTTCGCAGTCCAGAAGTCATCTGTGACCAGTTCTTGGGGCGTCTGACATAGATGGAGTGATAGCATCAACGCAGCTCTGAATGATGATCCTAGGTGAGTTGAAGGACGCAGTGTAGATAATAAGAGATGGACCTACCCAATAGTGGTTGCAAAGCCTCCACCAAACGGATTGCACGGGGATATATCATGTCGACTTCGTATGTATGTCAAAGTCTCTTCCAGGTCATTGTACATCTGGACTGCTTTCTGCATCCATCCGATATCATTATTATCGGTTTGGCGGATCAAATCTTGCACTTGGCCGAGTTTTCGAGCCGCCCTTGCTTCGGAAGAGTATTCCCATTCACCTTCACTGTTACCACCCGACAAAGGAGATGACGGACCTCCGAAGCCTGCGCTAGGCCATGGCTGGGATTGCCTTGGAAGGTTCTTGTCGGGGGTTGGATTATCTACGGCTGCCGGTTTGACTGACGCCAGTGACTCCATATTAATACATCTAAAGTAGTGGTCAGCAAGGTACACACACAGTGTGGAGCCGAAGCGAGAGAGGATATCACCTATCTACCACAACAATACCCCACCAAGTGCAATTCTGCTCCTCCGTCACATTTTGAACTTCCACTGTCATGTTGGCAGGGCATGATACAGCTCTATGCAGTCCGAGTAGAGAGGATAGCCTCGCACATGTTCCAATAGTGACATAAGCCATATCACCGGCTCCTTGGGTAAATTCGTATACAGCTATTAATATCCCAGCCTGCACAAGCTCTATCGAAGGGTAGGATAGAGACGCGGAGAGGGTAAAATGATATTTCGTGGTCAAATATAAGTGAGATTCGGTGGGCGAGAGTCTTTCCTCGTCATCGAACGGATTGGAAGTAACGAGTAGCATGGAGAATACCAATGTGGCGCATGCCACAGACGACTCGTTATTTTGAATTATACTGAATTCATTCAGGATCAGTCTTTCGGAGATGATAGGCAACCAGCCATAATGTTGCGAGTACGTTTGACGTATCTTGTCCATTGAGGTTTTTCTGACTTCAATGAATCGCATCAAATCAATACCTGAAAGAAAAGCACGGTACGATGGCCTGAGAAGACTTGGCTTGATTTGCCAATTTTGTACCTCGGTGCGATTAGCTGGCTCTTCGCTGGCATGAGCCGTCTGGGGTAGAATAGTCTGATTCTCTTCGGCAGACTCTTGATCCTCATCTTTTGAGAGATGGTTCTCAATATTGCCAATTCGACGCAGTATTTCCTTCAAGAGAAATTCCGAGCCAGCGCTCGTGTCAGGCGCATCGGAGGGCTCATCATACGCGCAGCTCAGTGAGAGTCTATGTTTCTATGTCAGGAGTGTTTTAACATATAGGATCGCAAAATTGGCCTCATTGGCGTTGATAGCAGATGAAAAAATTACCTAGAGCATCGTGCACAGCTTGGTAGCGCTTTATCGCATTTCTTTTTGCTTCCTTTGCACCGAGCGCAAGTGTTTTTAGCCGACTGGTTCTCAGCACCTGATAGTGACTCAGGTAATATATTCATAATTTTGCTTGAAAAACTTCACTCGGCTGTTGACAGAAGAAGCTTTGGTACAATGTCGGTGTCGTATTAGTGTAATCGGTATTCCTATTGTTAAGATGTGGGACTATGGCTGCAATGAGACGCATTAGTGTAATCACGTGTCTCGAGTCTTAGTACCGCCTGATTCTGCCAATAACGTTTCATTCGCGCCACGATTTAGTTCGGTGGACTTGCCTTTACGCGCGCTTTGCGTCAACCAAGTGTATTAAATTATGCAAGTTTACCTGAAGAGCGCTGGATAACCGAGGTATCGTTTTCTCACATGTCTAGAGCAACCTCTGTGCTTCCGCTACTGCATAGTAGGTATCCTTCTTGAACAACACATACTTTCATGGGACCACTCTGGCGGCTACGGCGGTCATGAGTACCACCCAGCTATTCTGGCTGTGAGCTTCACCTGGGTGTTTCAATATATTCTTGGCTGCGGAAGATCAGCTGGGGCCAAAACGGAGAGCAGCCCGAAGAGTGGGCGAGATGCAAGCAGGAAGCGGTAATCCACCATCCAGAAGAAACTGCTAACTACCCATTCATTTTTCATTAATACACATTATCATTCACTTTGCAACCACTGATGGTACTATTATAGGATCTGTTCGAGCTGGTACTAAATAAACCCCAGGGGAAAAGATTAACGACTAATCGCCAGGGACCAGCCCCAAGGGGAGATAAAGAAGATATTATTCACTTAAAATATTCCATGCAGCGCTTAACCCAAAATTCTCCGTTCACCCGGGTAAATCCGCTATAAACGAGGCGCGGCGCCGACTACCACTGACACGTCCAGCTAAAGTCATGGGTCCATGAGTGTGCAGTAGGCAAAATATTATCGCCAGAGGTGTCCAATCATGTGACCGCCACTCCTTGGAGACTATTTACTAGGCGAACAACTCAGCCTGTTGCGTGCAGGTGATAGGAACTCGTGGAGTAGCGCCCCCGAACACGTCGCAGTGCAATTCATGATTGGCTGCCCTGCCGCGTCGACAACGTGGCTAGGCAACCATGCACTGCCATCCAGTTCTCGAAAGTGACGTGCAATGCTAAAGGCAGACACACTCATTCCGTTTTCGCAGTTGGAGTGGAGCCTCACTCCACGGTATTAGTACTTTCGTGTAGTCCGTCTCTCAATCTATTGTATTCTCCGCATCCAGCAAGAACTTGTACAACAGACTGCTTTTTGCTGTAATCTTCTTGTTAATCTATTTTTGTGAACCATATTCTATTTACAGCTAGTGAAGCCTTTTCTACCACGTCCTCTTTTGGTAACTCCTCGCAAATCAGCACGGAGAGGGGAAGAACAACCAACATGGCTGCATCTACATATCTTGGAGTCCTCACCCAAGTACTCGTTATCTATCCTACTTCAATTATCACTGCTTCTGCGCTTTGCTGCCTCTTTTATCTTGCGTTTCTGCTTTACACGATCCGATTCAAACACCCACCCAGCCCCGGAGCCCTACATGTCCCAACCACGCAATCCGCCATTCAAAGCCACGAAGAACTAGGTAGCAGCCTGTTCACACATCCAATCGGATCTAGCAACTATAAACACGTTCCAGAAGAGTCGACGTCGCAAAGCGAGGACCAGAGTCACGATGTCACCCTCGCTCTGGAAGAATCTCGATGGCAACCAGCGAATAACGGTCCACTTGCTGCTGAATATCCCATACAAGTTCTGTATGACTGCGAGGACGCAGATATAGAGTATGTTCACATGATGGAAACAAAGTTCCAGTTAGCTGACAATCATTCTAGCATTGTGGCCGTACATGGGCTCGGCGCAAATCCAGATTATGCTTGGGTCTGGCAACCGAAGAATAATCCTCTGGGAGGTTCTGGGTACCCTCAGGAGTATTACAATTGGCTAAAAGATCTACTACCGATAGGGCTCTCTTCTACTGGGATCTCATGCCGGGTTATGACATTCAATTACGACTCAAGTTGGTTCATGAACGCCCCTCAGCAACGACTTTCCAACATTTCGGACAGTTTGTTGGACAGTCTGAGAACAAAGCGTGAAAAGGTAAGTTTGTTTCACATCGCCACAGGATTTGTACGGTTGAATAACTGTGCAATGAACAGACTAGGGGGAGACCGTTGATCTTTGTTGGTCACAGTTTTGGGGGCAATCTCATTGAACAGGTCGGTCAGTCTCGAACCACAAAATAATTCTGTACTGATATTTCACAGACTATTCTATCCGCCTTTCGCAGACCATCATATCAGGATATCGCAGAATCTTGCGCTGGTGTTGTCTTCCTGGGTACGCCTCACCGAGGCAGCGCCGCTGCTACTTGGGGTGCAATGATTGCTTGCTTGGCACCGGCTGGTCTCGACTCCGAAATAAGAATTTTGAAAGACCTTGAAGAGCATTCTGGAGCTCTTACAGATCGGCTACATGAGTTTTCGTGCTGGCTCTTCTCTGAGTCTGTTCCTGTTGTTTGCTGCTTCGAACAGCTCAAGACAGACTATTCATCGAGGATAGGATATATTGGGAAACTTTTATCTCCTAATATGATAGTAAGTAGCATTCCATTCCCTTTATCATCTTCTTACTAATTTTTAGCTTGTGCCCGAGACCAGTGCTTGCATCGACGGACACCACAAGATATCTCTCAAAACAGATCATCTGAAGATCAACAAATTTTACGGACCCGATGACCCATCTTACAAGAGTGTCTATCCTGAGATTGAAAGAATGGCTCAAAATGCAGGGGAGATGACTCGCCGTCGTCGGAACCCAAGAGCCCTTTCTGTGAACCAAAGTGCTATAGATGGCGCCCTTCGAACGTGTTTGCAAGAAATGAGAGTGACGAATCCCCATGACATTCTCTCGGACATTCAGGTCCACAAAGGCAAGCGGATTGGGCATACCTGTGAGTGGATATTAAAAAGGGAAGAGTTCTCTGCCTGGTGTGTCGGCGACCATTCGCATTTCTTGCGTCTGACTGGCCCTCCTGGAATCGGGAAGACGATGATGTGCACATTTCTCATCGACTTTCTCAAAGGTAAAGTTGAGAGATCGGATAACCAACTCCTGGCGTACTTCTTTTGCGATGACAAAATTGAGGACCGAAAGATGCCGACCGCAATTCTTCGAAGCCTTATTTGGCAGCTACTATTGCAAAGAACAGAACTATTCGAGCACCTGAAACCCGACTATGAGGAACGTAAAAAAGGCCGGATTTTCATTGATTTGTTCGATAACTTTGCTCCCCTTTGGCGGATTTTCCAAGCTATGCTTCAAGATGACCGTGCTGGCGACATTTTCATTGCCATTGATGCCTTGGATGAGTGCGACAAGCCCGCACGGAGACAGTTTCTCCTTGCTCTACGGGAACTATTCCAAACACCAAGACAACTCCGAAGCAGAGTCAAGTTCCTCATCACCTGCCGTCAAAAGATCAGTGATATTGAGTATGAGCTTCATGGAGTCGGAGAGCTTTTGGAACTGAACTCACGAGTCGTGAATACCGACCTTATCGAGTATATTGACCACGAAGTTGAAGAGCTGGCGAAGAGAAGGAATTACATCTCAACATTGAAATATGACGTTGCAGAGGCTCTGAAGCGTCGTGCTGAGGGGACGTTCTTGTGGGTATCTCTGATGCTCAGCGAGCTAAAAAATACGCCAAACTACGAAGTCCCGGACAAACTCAACTCGCTACCGGAAGGACTTGAGGAGGCCTATATCACCATTCTGAACGAAAGCATTCCACACGAAAGGCGCGATGAAGCTCGGTTCTTGTTGCTCAGCATGGCCTCCGCCCGACGTCCTTTGAAAAGGAAAGAAATAGCGACCTCATTTGCTCTTTGGAAAACTGACCGTGTGGTCTCAAGTCAGAATATCAGCGTATTCATGGATATTTGTTCCTTATGCAGCTCTATCATCTATCAAGATGATGCCGGCAACCCCGAGGAAGCCACGGTCACGTTCTGCCATCAATCACTAAAGGACTTTCTTCTTGACGAAAGGAAAGGCTCTTCCGATGCATGGTACTACAGTTCCCCGGATGAAGCAGATCTTGTTATGTTCCAAGTATGCTGGCGATATCTGAGTAGTGATGAGTTTGACAACGGAAATTTGATCGATCCGAACCAAGCTCGTGACTCTTCAGAACTGAATAGTTACTTTCAGAAGCACTGCTTTCTCAAATATGCGTCCAGCTTATGGATTACTCATGCTATTGCCAGTTATCCAGCACTACTGGGTGGATTGGAGATCGATATTTCAAAGGCGCCATCACTACGTGACGCATGGTTGATACAAGCAGCTGGAGCAGGCCAGCTAGAAGTCTTTAAACTTCTATGCAACAACCATGCCAATCTGAACTCAGTGGATATACATGACCAGACATCTCTGTTGTGGGCAGCAAAATTTGGCCACAAGGAAGTTGTTCAGATCTTACTCGCCGAGAACGTGAACCTTGACACAAAGAACGAGTGGGGTCGCACACCATTTTCATGGGCAGCTCACAACGGACACAATGAGGTCGTTGAGATGCTGCTCGCAACTGAAAACATTGAGCTGAATTCCAGGGATAATCTTGGTCGCACACCGCTTTGCCGTGCCGCTAAAAACGGACAGGAATCGATCGTGGCTCGCCTTCTTCAGATTGAGCATATTGAGGCTGACTCAGTGGATAATCTGGGCAGAACACCTCTCTCCCTTGCCGCTGAGGGTGGCGGTGAAGGTATGGTGAGGTATTTCCTTGCACTGGATCAGGTGGAGGTAGACCTGAGGGATAAAATCGGCCGAACACCGCTGTCTTGGGCGGCCGAGAATGGTCATTTAACTGTTGTCCAGTTGTTACTTTCAACACAGAGAGTGGATCCTAGTGTCAAGGATAACTCTGGCCACTTGCCATTATGGTGGGCTGCCGAGAACGGGCATGAGTCGGTGTCCCAGCTGCTGCGAAGTTAGAGTGGAGATAGCTGCGTCTCAGGGCCAGCACTACTCGAGTCATAGGACGGTGGTTGTCAGAATACGTAAAAATAAGTGTTCCCCTGTCATTTTGATCAATTGATGAGCTTAAATTTATCGTATCCAAAGCGAATTCAGTTCACCGTCCCTTCACTCGATGCGCGTGACACCTTCCAAACTATATGTTGGCTAAGCTATCCTCGGTTGAAGCTGCTCGCTTATGAAAGTAGCCTTCAATAAATACCGACACGCAGCAATGACTGATGGTCGACTAGTTGTGACTCGAATAATACAAACATAACATGAGAGACGGGCATTCCTTTTACGATGCGCATTCGCTAGTGACGCCACCTTTGAGTGAATTATCATTCAAGTTTGATCCCAGCGGGACATCCACTTTTAAAGCTCACGATGTTTTTTGAGTATTTTTTATATTTTACTTATCGGATCGGTGCGAGTAAAAATCCCGATATAGCGCAAGGTAACTTGATGACTTAAATTGACAATCCCTGTCGATAAATGCAGAAAGTATTCATTTACCTTCTATAGCCAGGAGGGATACAGAAAGTCTGGTGGTTAGCTTTGGCCTGGTGATTCTCGAACAGGCAATCACTGACGCGAATTAACGTTTGCAAAATTACGTGACAGGTATCGGGCGATGATCACCCGAGAACCTATTGTATCAAAACAACAAATTGATGATGATCATTTATTCTTCACACATAATCCTCTGACGTCGAAAATGTGGGACAAAAGGATGAAACGGAATGTGGAGAGCCATGCCGAAGTGCAGGTCAGTCCGGGGTAGCATGCGAACAAGGATATATATACCAGTGGCATTGTCTTCTAATTTTCCATCTCACAAAAGAAAAAAGACAAACACCCAAACGATTCCTTGAAAATTTCATTATCTTACCTCGTATTTTCGGTACAATGGTCAACTTTCTGTCAATTTTATCATTCTTTGTTGTCACCAATACAGCAGGAGTTTATTGCGCGACTACATCATCTTACCTTAACTGGAAAACATTCAATGCCAATGGCGCCAATCTAGGCGGCTGGCTGGTCCAAGAATCTACAATCGATACTACCTGGTGGGCACAGAATTCTGGGGGAGCCCCAGATGAATGGGGTCTATGTGTCCATCTAGGCTCCCAGTGTGGACCAGTCCTAGAGCGCCGCTATGCTACCTGGATTACAACTTCCGACATCGATACTTTGGCGGCGGCAGGTATCAACACTCTTCGAATTCCAACATCGTACGCTGCCTGGATTAAAGTTCCTGGATCCCAGCTCTATACCGGCAACCAAGTGTCTTTTCTCAACAACATAGCCACGTATGCTATCAACAAGTATGGCATGCACATCATCATCGATATTCACTCTCTCCCGGGAGGTGTGAATGGAATGCCATTTGGAGAGGCCGAGGGACACTATGGGTGGTTCAACAACGCGACAGCCCTTGATTATTCTTTGCAAACCGTTGATGCAGTCATCAGCTATGTGAAAAATTCCCAATTCCCGCAGTCATTCACTATTGCGCCAATCAACGAGCCTGTCGATGTGCCTGATATCACTCTCTTTGGAAGCCCCTACTGTCTTACCGAGAGTGGTGCGCAGTGGGTAGGAAGCTACATTCACCAGGTCATCGCCAAAGTCCAGGCTGTCAATGCTCAAATTCCCGTGATGTTTCAGGGTAGCTTCAAAGGAGAAGAATATTGGTCCCCGAACTTCACCACAGACACGAATTTGGTTTTCGATGTGCATAACTATTACTTCGCGGGCCGTGGAGCCAGCTCTGCAAATCTCACTCAATATATTTGTCAGGATGCGGTCAGTGCGCCTGGCGATGGAAAGTTTCCTGTGTTTATTGGGGAATGGTCTATTCAAGCAGAAATCGCCAATACGTTCTCTTCTCGCAAGAAGAACCTCCAGACAGGAATTGCGGCGTGGAAAAAGTACACTCGAGGCAGTTCATACTGGACTTCAAAGTTCTTTGGAAATGCAACCGTTGATGGAGAGGGTACGCAAGCCGATTACTGGAATTTGGAGAGTTTCATCAGCTTAGGATACACTGGCTCATCCACCAGTGCGGTAGTATGCTGAGGAATATCGGATCTGATGTATATATTTCGCTGTAATGTTGCAATGCTCCACTTCGGAACGTGAAGTCTATCTGGACGTGATGCCAACTCTCTACGGCAATCAGTGGAATCCTCTAGATAATGTCCGAGAAATCAAGGTCAACAATTTGTTCTCTGGCTGAAATACAGTACAAACATTTGAAGTTGCTATAATATACTTAGTCCTCTTTTTGATACATCAATTTTCATTCATTGCAATTGGCAAGTCCTTTAGAGACAACAGTCCGTTTTCATTTACTACAAAAAAAAAGTCTTTTTGTTTGTCCCCATACTCTTCATCCCCCGTACTCACATCATAATTTCTGTTATATACCAGCGATGTACTTGATACAACCAGGTAATGCACATTATTTTCGGGGCTAACATCTTGGAAGGAACTTCTGAGCATTTGGTAGCAATGCAGCTTGCTTTCTACAACTCAAACTTGATCGAAAGGATTATTTCAACATAAGGACCTTTTGATACATAGAAAAATGCATGGGTATTTCTCAAATACTGCTCCGAAGCTCAGGTATCAGCCCCACGCGGTACATAAGCAGTTCCGAGGTTCCTCTGGCGGCCGCCAGTCCCCAATTTCAAGTTCGATACTGTATCGGTACATCTGGATCCGAATTTCGACTTGATTGGATGATAGAAATCTCGACATGACAAATGTAATTAAATTCTAGCAGGCTTCTCCATAGTGAGATTTAAGCCAACCTGGAAGTTTTGAGGGGCTTCGGACCCCCACAGGGACCTTGCATATCCTGTCCACCCCCACCCCCACCCTTACGTTGATTGGTTGACATAGAACTCCGCGATGAAAAGAGTCGTTTGAATTACTTTTGTGAAGAAAGGTTATTCAGTAGTGGAGCCGAGACTTGTGTATCATTCCGATAGCCCCGCTTGCTTTTCTGGAAATGAAAGACGGGGCCAATTGGGGATTGTATAAAGTTTCATCAATTCTTTATTTTGATTTTAATACCTTCAATTTGTGTCGGGTTGGTCAAAGTTTTGGAATGCTTTCATCTGCTCTAGCTGTCATCGACTCTGACACCAGCAAATATTAGCAATCACCGTAGTGTTCATTCACATATTGACCTTTTTCCAGTCAAGTATATAATAGTTGCACCAAATGTAGTCTAGAAACGATTTCTTTACTCATCAGCGAGTGGATTTATATGATCTCAACAGATTTGTAGTCCCTCAGCAAGCTTAACTTGCTGATGTATCTCTTCAATGTCTGGATGATGATGTTCTACCGTTTGTATTGCACTCAGAATAATCATTGGAGGGGATACACTGCTGATGACCACGGGCTGGCATGGATTTATCGGGTCAATATTATCACACTCTTTGTATTTTTTGTTGTCTATGTTCAAGTTGTTTTATAGGATGTTTTAAGCAACAAGCAAAAAACCGTGCTCGATTGTCTCAATCTAGATCAGTTACAGCGCAGACACCCCCCTGTCAAAATTCCTACGGTCACAAAGACCTGAATCACGGTGTTCTTTTCATTGATCCCAATCAATTCCAATGTCTTTGTTAATATTCAAAGAGTGTTTCTTGGCAGATAAAAGGACAAGACAGTTGTTTCGATCGACGCCCATGTGATAAACTATTGGTACTTGACCTATGGTGACTTGGGGAAAGGCAACAATAAACCCTCAAATAGAATGAAACCGTGTAATAAGAGTTTTTCCAATGAAACAAAGTTTTTGCAGAGAAGTTAGAAGTGGAAGCTTTGAGCACACATTACAACTCTTCCCAAGAACATAAATAAATTTGCTTTTATCCGATCCCATCTCCATTGAGGGCAGGATATATTCCATTCGTTCACATGTCCATAACCTCGCCCGGCTTGCACAGCCCAGAGCTATTAGTATGGATGTATCAATGGTGGCACTGTTTTAGGACATCGTTCTCGTCACGTGTGCTCCACCTGCCGAGGCTCTAAGATTGTAAACAAGCATTTTGTATGGCCTCTAATGCACCCTGCGAGGGGCGATTCACTGCAGACTCATTGAAGACAGAATTATCTAGATTTCGGGGTAATATACAGCCAAGAAATCTAGCCTGTCCGTTTTGCCCCTATATTTCAGGCAAGGATAACACGGGCCACGTCAATTTCTGGTTGAAATCCGGGGAAACACGCTAGGGTCCAATCAGGAAAGTGGTTGACCAGTTAAGGCTCTCGAATCTGACCCCCAATCACGGAATATTCTCTATGAACCAATCGCTTCCCAGCACTCATTTCACCTCACCCCTACTCGATTTAACTACGGCAATTACCCCGGCTTCAAAGAGGAATTTACCAGCCACGGGCAAGGATCACAGACACGCTTTGTGTTTCGCCTCCCCATTTATCCAGAACTTAGCCTCTTAGAGCCTTTCGCTGCCAATGCCTTGGCTGTGTTCTGCCGCGCCGGTACTTTGCTTTGCCTAGAGTCCAAGAGTCCTTGGAAAAGCCACCCACGGAGCTTGATTCCGCTTGGCCTGGCGAGGTCTCGGGATGTCTTGCTTGATTTTTTGGCGTCTCCATTTTATCCATTTTTGCCGCTAGGATGGACCCCGGCTATGCTGGTACGTGGTTGATTTTACCCCTCCGACTATAAGACTCCCATGCAGCCGCAGCGATGAGGATCCCGGATCTTCAACTCTCCGCCAGTCAGGCTCACACACTCCATATAATTGTTTCGTCAATCTCTCCATAATGGGAAAAGACACCTTCACCCTGGGTGGCCGGGAGTGGCCTAAGGTGACATGGTGGAGGATGAAGGGCATGCGCTTCGTTTACCTTACTTTGTGGGCGGCGATGATTACCTCGGCTACCAATGGTGTGTTCCCCTTTGACCACACTCTGAATCATGCGACTAACAAGATCGAAGGTTATGATGGGTCTTTGATGAATGGACTGGAGGCTATGGACTCCTGGAAAGGATGTAAGTGCAGATTGAACCGCAAGAAAGTAGACCAATGCTCACTGATGTTCTACGACAGCCTACAATAACCCACAAGGCTCTACACTTGGTCTTCTGGCCGCATCCATGGCGATCGGTTCTATGCTCTCTATCCCTGTTGTACCCTACGTCGCAGATATCATGGGACGACGGGCTGGTGTTGTCATAGGCTGTGTGATTATGCTTTGCGGTGTCGCGATGGTGTCTATTGGATACCATATTGCCTTATTTGTGGTCGGGCGCATTGTCCTTGGCTTTGGCCTGGGAATCTCGCAGGAGTGCTCGCCACTTTTGGTCACGGAGCTTGTCCACCCTCAGCACCGCGCTGTCTACAGTAGTATTTACAATTCGCTTTGGTATGTCGGCAGCTTGATCGGCGCCTGTGTTGCTTTGGGTATGTTTTTCTTCTATCACACGTTCCGAAACAGTTTATTCATTCAAGACTTTTAGGTACAAACCATATTGTTGGTGCCTGGGGATGGCGTGTTCCGTGTCTTTTGCAGGGAATTCCATCTATCTGCCAGTTAATATTCATTTGGTATGTCATCTCTTCCAGTTGTATGTCTCAACCCGTTCTGATTGGATGTTCCTGATAGGACGGTACCCGAGTCACCTCGCTGGCTCATTTCAAAGGGCAAGCTCGAGCAGGCCAAGAAGATCCTGGCTTACGTCCACGCACAAGGCGATGAGGATGACGAGTTGGTCAACGTCGAGTTTGACGAAATCCAGCAGACCATTGCGCTGGAGAAACAATTCGAGGGCAACAGCTGGTCCGAATTCTGGTCAACAGCTGGAAACCGTCACCGTTCCATTATCCTGATTTCCATCGGCTTCTTCTCTCAATGGTCCGGAAACGGCATTGTGTCTTACTTCCTGCCCCAGGTTCTCAAGCTCATCGGAATCACAAACAGCAACACAGTCCTCACCATCAATCTTGTTCTCAGTGCGGTAAACGTTGTTTCAGCAACCGGAATTTGCTTTTTTGTCGACTATTTCGGTCGACGGAAGCTTTTCCTTACCTCAAGTATCAGCATGCTTCTCTGCTTTGTCTCGACTACTATTGCCCTGGCTCGGTTTGCCGATGGACCATCTGGCAATGACACCGCAGCACATGCCGTTATTGCATTCATCTTCCTCTACTTCATCGCCTATAACATCGGATTCAGTGGTCTCCTTGTGTCCTACTCGTCGGAGATTCTGCCATACCGTCTCCGCGCCAAGGGTCTCACTCTCATGTTCTTCTGTGTTGATCTGAGTCTGTGGTTCAACCAATACGTCAACCCGATTGCCCTCCTAAGCATTCAGTGGAAGTACTACATCGTCTACTGTGTTTTCCTGGTCTTTGAGATCTTCGTGGTTTGGAAATTCTACATCGAAACCAAGGAAACTCCTCTGGAAGAGATTGTTAAACTCTTTGACGGCGATAAAGCCATTTTGGGTGGAGCGGCCGCGTCAGAAAAGATCACTGCGCTTACTGCTCGTGATGGGCAGCCAGTGGAGATCGATGGCGAGAAAGCCATTACCACTCAGGTTGAGCTTAGAGCCTAGAGAAGGCGCTACGAATTTTTTGGTCTCATTTCGAGCAGGGACGCGTTTTCTTGTGGCTCGATAAGATTATAACATCCCAAATATCAAACTCCCCCGCTGATGAATATAATTGGTACTTTTAATGAAATTCAAATCACCTCATATCGACGCGATATGTATAATGAAGTTATACCGTATAAATAATCAATTAGGTCATGAAACTTGAAGCAATGAGATCGGAACTATCCCCAAATTTGGTATCGCCAAGTCCAAGTGGCCATTTCAGATGAAGGCAAAAGTACTTTGTCTCGCACTAGTATTAGCCTGGTAGACCTCGCTTGAAATAACAGTTTTACGAAATCATGTAAGGCGAAGGCAAAATCTCATTCTAGCCCCGGGCAGTAATTGCTCGAGAGTTCGCCTGGGGGTCAAGGCAAAAAGTAGCATTTCGGCTCCCTTTCTATTGACGTATAGAGACGAGGCAGACCACCTTTTATCATATATTTTGCCTGGTTTGACTGAAAATTTTTCCAGACTTTTATAGAAGCGACGCCAACAGCTTTTCCCCCTACATGCTTTAAGAGTCACAGGTAACTACTATAGTCAGATTGGGGGGGGGGGGCAAATTTGGCTCGCTTGATCAAACTCGCTTGAAAGCGAATTGCACGCGCTAAAATTAGTGGTTGCTTGAATAAACTATATTCCTCATTCACCGATAGATGAGTTGATACCTCCGGATAAATTTACAAGTATGACTGTTGGTATAGCAAATATTAGCCTCTACGGCACTTTTCCGACTCCTCTCTCGGTATTAGTTTGTGGCTTACCTTTAGCTTCATAATGATTGACTGGAACATTTCTACCACCGGGGACCGAGCTATAGCCTAATCCCCCGCATTTACCCCGGAAACTACAGTGAAGGTAAACACCCGGGAAATTCACGACTTCAGCCTCTCCACTGTCGACCTTGCCAGACTTCGGTTAGCTGTTTATGATGAAGAGGGGTATAGAGCCAGGTCCATCGGCTTCTGTTTTTATTTCTATTTAAATCACTTCCCCCGGCGACATGGAGCAGGATACTCACGCTCCGTGCCAGTGACACAAATCAGCAATGATTTCCTTCATCGCCCTTGCGGCTCTATTTGCCAATTTTGTCAATGCCGCACCTCACGCCCAGGATCACACCGGCGCTGGGCTAAATGCTCTTGCGCAGAGTCAGGGCAAGCAATGGTTCGGAAGTGCCGCTGATATCCCTGGAACGGCGGAAACAACCGATGCCGCATATTTGAAAATTCTTCGACACGAGTTTGGCGAGCTCACCCCGGCTAATGCTTTGAAGGTTTGTTGTTATAAACGGTCTCATGACTGTCTCTTCCTGGGTGCCGGTGCGCTGACCATAATCTTCGTAATTTAGTTCATGTACACAGAACCCGAGCAAAACGTGTTCAACTTCACCGAGGGAGACTACTTCATGCGCCTCGCCGAGGAGTCCCAGTCTGCAGTACGCTGCCACAACCTCGTATGGGCAAGCCAACTGTCCGATTTCATAACGTCCAAGACCTGGACTGCGAAGGAGCTCACGGCGATTATGAAAAACCACATTTTCAAGACAGTACAGCATTTCGGAAAGCGCTGCTATTCATGGGATGTCGTCAACGAAGCTCTCAACAGTGACGGAACTTTCTCTTCTAGCGTTTGGTATGACACCATCGGTGAAGAATATTTCTATCTCGCATTCCAATATGCGCAGCAAGCTCTTGCTCAGATTGGCGCTCAGCATGTGAAGCTGTATTACAATGACTACGGCATTGAGAACCCCGGTACGAAGGCAGACGCCGTTATAGGGCTTGTTCAGAAATTACGCAAGCGGGGAATCAGAATAGACGGCGTTGGGCTCGAGTCTCACTTTATTGTTGGCGAGACGCCCTCTCTGGCTGATCAGCTCACTACGAAAAAGGCGTACATCAAGGCGGATCTGGATGTGGTTGTGACGGAACTCGATATTCGATTCGCTGAAGAGCCATATTATACTCTTAATGCTCAGAAGCAACAGGCTGCGGACTATTACACCAGTGTGCAAAGTTGTCTTCAGGCTGGTCGTCGTTGTCTCGGTGTTGTTGTTTGGGACTTTGATGATGCGTACTCGTGGGTGCCTGGCGCTTTTGCCGGTCAGGGCGGCGCCACTCTGTTCAATGATACCCTCCAGGCTAAGCCGGCGTACTATGCTGTTGCTGAGGCACTGCAAGGTAAGAAGTGCACTGTCTGCTAATTTTTCATCCGTATTGTCATGTGCTCTTTGATTGTCGGCTTAGCCGCTACTCGCCATTGAAAAGGGGATGTTACACAATAAGCTTGATCTAAATGTCAACCAGGAGTGAATCAAAGTCGGAACTCTTTTGTCAATTATGGAAAGTTGCTGAGAATAAAGTATAAATGGGACAGAATTTGGAAAACCATGCGCTTTTAAGGTCTATTTGATACTGGGCCGGACTAACATAGCCTCTGAGTTGTTGCAGTCCTATTTATGTGGTTGGTTGGCGTAAGGGAAGGGCGTGCTGAAGACAGCTCTGACAATCTAAAACATTTGATTGACCTACGTATACTTCTATCTGGAAGTTGAGAGTATACAGAACGTGTACTAATGGATTCACCATGATATTGGTACTTGATCTAGTTACTGTCTATTCACATATCCCGCTATATATATTGTTACCAAACAATCATTCCTCAAAAGATCGAAAGCCGATTCATACTAAAGCAAGATTTGCCGATTAGCCAATCACTAGCCAACCTGAAATGAATATTGCTACGTGCTATTACAATACCAGGTGAGATTTGCAGGTAAGGTGTAAACGGTTACAGTTATCTTGGCATTCTATGCCTGGAAACAGCGAATTTAGAAAGGCAAGGCAAGTCCATAAGCCGCTGTAAGTTGGCGAAAAGAAAACAAAAATTTATTCGCCGATGCCTCTTTCTTAGGTCTCACAAGGCCTGGATAATGCGACGATAGCTCACCATTAAGTTCTACTGAGTGCAAAATAACCACAATCAAGGCCATCTACGAACGTTTAGCCAAGAAAACAAAACAAGGAGTTAAACGCGCTCTTCATAGGTAAAACCAATATCTCAAATCTAAGCCACATTCTCGTAATGCTGAGAGTCGCTGTTGTCCTTCTTCTCAGTGTGGGCCAAATCAGATATAACCTCGGTCCGGGCAATCATGGTCGCCTCCTTCCAGCTAATCGCATTCCCCGAATCATGCTTAATCTCGAATAGCCGATCAATCTGCTCAAGTGAAAGATTCGCGGTCTCAACATAGAAATACCAGATGATTGGCAAGAAACAGAAGTTGAAAATTGCAAAAAGCATGTAATACTTCCACTGGATGTTCGCAATAGCAGTAGGAGTAGCAACGACGATAACATATACGAATAACCAATTCGTAGTAGTGGCGAATGAAGTTCCTATATTTCGCATTTTCTGAGAGTTGATTTCCGCCGGATAGATATAAGGTATCGACAGGAGCGACACGCCGTAGAAGACATAGTAGACGAAGATGAACACAACCGCAAGGATGGACATACCCCGATTACTAGGGCCGCCGTACCGCAGTCCAACAGCAACAAGCGCAAAGCAGAGACTGCTGCCCGCAGCTCCGAAAAGCATCAGTCTCTTTCGGCCGATGCGGTCGATAAGCAATGCTGCAACAAAGCCCCAGAACATCAGTGACATCGAGTCGACTGCTGACAGAATCAAAGCCATTCTGTTATCCAACCCCACTGACCGTGTCAACACCACAGGCAGGTAGTATGCAATCACATTGGTTCCGCCGACCTGTTGGAAGAAGGCAGTTCCAGCCCCCAAAAGAATTCGGCGCAATGTCTGCTGCTTGCTGTTCCTCTTGAAGATCTCCTTCAAAGGCTTCGCATGCTGGAGCTCCTGCTCATGATTCACAGCAATCTCTAAAGTTTGTATTTCATCTACCACCTCTGGGTCATCGATGGATTTTGCAAGAAGCCGGGCTAGGATTTCGCGGGCTTTATCGGAGCGGCGGTTCATGACAAGCCAACGCGGTGACTCTGGGGCGACAAGAACAAAGAGTATGGTAACGATGGCAAAGGCGCACTGGAAGCCGAGAGGGAATCGCCAGCTCACTGGAGAGTGAGGGATAAAGGTGAAGCCGTAATTCATCCACTACCCCGGGTTAGTTTCGTTCTCAAATACCGGTAAATATAACTCACATTCGTAATGACAATACCAAAGATGTTCGTCACCAGCTGAGCAACGATCAACTTGCCCCGATCCTCGGCGCGTGCAGTCTCTGACTGCCAGATGGGAATCGCGATAGTATTCATTCCATTTCCAACGCCAGCAACCACACGACCAACTATCATCTGCACGAGAGAATAGGAGGCTGTTTGCAAGATAGCACCCACAATCAGGATACAACAACCGATCAGAATTGACCGTCTACGACCAAGCTTGTCTCCTGCAAACATAGACACCAGAGTGCCTATAATACAGCCGATATCATAGGTCGCAACAATCTGGCCTTGGATAGTCACAGACGGATTCCCAAAGGTTGTTAGAAAGGGTTCATTCTCTAGAAGTCCCCCGAAAACGCCCTGGTCATAGCCAAAGAGAAGAAAGCCGGCACCACATGCTGCAGTGATTCTGTATTGAAGCCATTTGCCCTGTGTCTGTTGGAAACCCATTTCGATTTAGTAGCCTAGTAGTGCGTGGATGGTGCATCTACTACTGTAAAACTTGGGAGGCAATAACAATTCCTGCCACTCGTACAAGATATCCATATTTATATTGAATCAAATAGAGTTTCTCTCATAGGTGGAAGCTCAATTCTACCCCGTAAAATGACCCAAAAGACATGATTTCCGGGTCTGGGGAAAATGTGGGATATGCACGCAGGTCGGGTTTCGTTTTCCGCAAGCTTTTGCTAGTCCCAATCGACATACATGCTGCGGTAATACCAGCGATTGGTTGCTTATGGACGATAGAGCAACAATTGAACGATATCTCTTTCACAATCAAGGCTATCCACCGGACATTGCGCCATTTGATGTCATTCCTCTCATTGTCATAAACGACTGTAGATATCTACCCCGCACTTCGAGGTCAGTATATTGGCAACGGGGGCTTTGGTGGCAAGATCGTCATGATTTACCCTTATCATCTCTAGCACTGTACATGTCCCCTTTTAAGCTGATTTCCAGCACATACGACCACAGGGTGTGGAGAACAGGGCTTCCCGTCCGCTCAGCCGTACTTAAGCCACACGCCGGTAAGTTAGTAGTTAGGTGGGTGACCACTAGCGAATCCTTACTGTTGTATGTTTTTTCTTTTTTAGTTCTCGTTCGTTGCTGGATGAATCAGCCTACCAAAATAAATAGTGAAATGGGAGATACTCGATAGCAGTCTGGTCAAAACAGACGGGTCGACAAATGATGGCAAGAAACCCCAACAACAAGTCAGGTTAGGAGCCCTAGGCAAATGACTCTTTAACAGTGATAATCGGATGCTATATCAAGGAGCATAATGATCATAAACGTAAATCAGAAAATGAGTGGCATTGTTGTAACTGTCCATCATTCCCTACAGTCGTAGATTGCCCATATGCCTTCCTTGAGGACATCGCTGCCTGAGGCAGTAATCATACAAATCTCGTGATTTCCCCACTACAATAGTTAGCATAAAGAGTAGCCGAAATCAATGGATTGTATTTTCTCACAATCATCATAGTATTGGAAAACTACCACAAGCTACCTATTTTCCTATGTTGTAACAAGCCAATTCTTTCTGAAACGGGTACTCACAACAAGAAATCTCCGGTGGACGACGATAATGGTACTGCCAACCCTCTCTATCTAATTCACACCAAAGAAGAAACATCACATCATAGAATGGAACCTTTATCCACCCTACATCTTCCAAAGTACAAACTTCAATAGCCTCGTACTCATCTTAAATCCTTTCCCCATTATCATAAGGGTCATACTCCTTCCAGTCCTTTCGAATAAGTTGTACAACTCCCCTATTCTTTTTAGAAGTGAGGACAGAGTCTAAGACATCCTACGTAATCTGAAGACAGTACTTGTTTCGGTGAAATATCAGATTCGGGCTAGTACCCTGTACTTCTGGTACTACGCTCGCCGAATATTGCTAAAAGTGCCGCCGAACCATACTAGTGGTAGCCCCGTCTAAACTTTTCGAGTCTTCAATCATAGCCAAGGCAAAATTATCAAGTATATTAGGGGCTCCAATTTCTTCCGGAATCTCGTAAGTATTATTAAGTAGTCGACTCAGAAACTCGTTCTAGGCCGCTTAACTCTGATAGGTGCACCGGTAAATAAGAAAACCCTAGGCGCGAAGGCCATTTTCACGGAGTTCTTGGTCAATTTGGTCGGGAAGGCACGGGGGGTCCACGTACCATAGAGACTCCTCTAGAGGAGGGAATTGAGTAATTGAACGAGTGTGCCTTTCAATAAGACTCAGGCAGATAGGCGAGATTGTTGCTGGTAGAATGGAGGAGAAGGCCCGATAGGGGATATCTTGATACCAGTTTCTTTGGCTGACTCCGAACATGCGACCCGCCTTGAAGACATGGAGTGAGGTTGAAGTGGGATGCAGGAGTAAATGCAGCTTCGCTATCCCCCTAGCCGGAAGACACATTATATGCTTGTACGGGTGGTGCGTGTGAAAAGGGGGTTAAGGTGCGTAGTTGACAAAACCGGTGACTTGCTGTCCAGGTGTTACATATCACGCTTTTTTAGTTACAACACGCTATTTATCAAGTTGGCCAGAAATGTCATAGGAACGATTAAACAGATGTGTAATTACTGCCGCAGTAATATATACACCAAGCTCCAGCTTCCATTCAGGTTGACACTGTTGAGGCCTCGGCATAGCATGACAACTTAGTGAGCCGATCCAAAATCCACGCCAAACAATCAAATAACCGATTTTTTATTGAGATGAATATAAAAGTTCGTCTTCTTTTAGGTTTTCCCGTTATCCAAGAACAATGGCCGCCACAATCTCATATAGATCGATGATACAGCTTGGGCTAGCGAAGTATCAACCTCCCGGACCCTTTACTGCCGCCCCCCTTAAAGGAATAAGAAGGATCAAACAAGTCTCCTTTGATCATGAGTCACGAGCGCCGATATCAGTATTTCTATGCCAGTTGTTCGGTCATGGCGACAATGAGGCCATCGAATCTTTCATCGAGATCTGCGCGCAAAACCGCCATGTAATCATCCGGCAGGGGGGAGCCCTCAGCAATCCAGCGGAAGCGAGTCTTGTTGGGACCGAGAGAGTCCAAGGCAGTTGTTCCAAAGGCGACCATGTCAGGATAATCAGGTCTTCGGACTCGGAAAGTCATGGAGTGCTTGGAGGCATCGCACGCCGTAAGCTCCTCAGAAAAGGTGTATTCCTGACCCTTGTTTTTGCCGGCAGGATAGACATAGTTGAAGGTGCGTATGCTGCCCAGTCCGAATCCTTCGAGAGATACGGACTTGGCTCCTGGGTACCATGCCTTTTCGGCGCCAAAGCCCGCCACAAGGCCCCAGACTTCGCCGATGGGCGCGTCGATATCACGGGTCACGGTGGTGTAGTGGATCAGAGATGATTTGGACATGGCGAGTCTGGATCCAGATAGTTCTTCTTTATTTATCAGGTAATAGAATGCAAAAAATGTAAGTATTCAAAATGATGCCAGTATGACTAGAGGAACGGAGATGATCTGCTAACCAGGCACGATCTATTCTTTTTATGCTCGTCGTGATTCTGAATCTACAACGGCTAAGATTTCATCATTATTCAGCGTGCCATTCACCACAACTGTCGGAATTTGGTTGATAATCAGCTGTTGGCTAGAAATCGTGAAGATAATAAGAGATTGGGCCGCTGACTCGATATTCTCCCGTTGGTAGCAGGCCGACGCTCCGCGTTCCTCTCCGTCCGTCCGTCGTTCCGTCCGACAGAGGAAAGAGAACGTGCCTCTAACCAATCAGATCAAGGCTGGTATGGATGTTTCTCAGCAGTTTTGTTTTAAGGAGTTCAGTCTAATAATTATTAGAAAATAAGAGAGATCGAGTGTCATCAAGACATCCAATATTATTCACGGACGAGCAAGCACGATCGCACGATCGGTTGATTCAAAGTGAGTTATTCTTCGATTGAAAAAGTCAAGATTCTTAGAGCTAGTCACTTTGTGAAAATTACTACTGTAGTTGTCAAAAGCCCAGAAGCATCAGTAAAAGGCCAAATTTTGAACTTGAGTATATTCCAGAATCTTTACAACGCTGTAAACAGAGTACATGTGTTTAAATAGCGAAAGTTCAACCTATTTTCGTGAACTTTTCTACCAGTACGTTGATTGTAAGACAAGATCCAGTCACCTTTTTTTATTTAATACCAGCTACTCACGCTCTAAAAGAGGAGTCGTTTCAGTACATTCCAACTACACGTCGGGGTTGCGACGGAAGAATTCCTCCAAACTAGTCTGCTTGACGTTCGAGAAGCGCGCAACATCAACCGGCTCATAATCCCAAGAACGGGCCGGAATATGATACTGATAGCAGTATCGAATGAACTTATACCAACCGCTCTTCCCATGTTCAGCTCTTGCCTCAGTCAGCTTACCCTCTGCATCCTTCACTGAGCCCAAGCAGTTAAGCTTAGCAGTGACACGGCCTTCTCTCGCAGCAGTGTATGCTTTGGCGATGTCCTCGGGGGACGCTTCGAAGCTCTGAACACGAATAAAGCCTCCATCGGCAGCATCCGGGGACATGATAGCCTCAAGCACATAGTTCCCGATGTCCTCTGCGGTAGTATACCGAGTGGGAAATTTCGAAGGCCCGTGGAAGTTGAATGTTTTGGTCTCCGGATCCCAGTCATATGGGCTTCGCTTGAAGTAGTACTCAGCGATTGCGCCGGTGAACATGTAGATCGGCTTGATAGTCGAGCTCACCGCGACATGATGGGCGAAGCCGCGCATGTCATCATATATCTCATGTGAACCAGGAGTAAGCGTCCAGTCGTAGTTCCATGAGGTAGCGTGGAAGATCTCAAGATTACTCAGTCAATTGTTCAGAGGGAGACCTGGTGCTCACTTACCTTCACTCCGGCTCGCTCTGCGGCTCTAATGAGCAGCAATTGCGAATCCATGAACATTTCCGGGATTCCGGCGAAGGAACAGATGATAGCATCAACATCTTTGGTGGCCCGGTCCATTGCAGCGATGTCATAGGGGCTCGACAACGTCTCGAACCCTTCAAGCTGGCTCCGAACATCCTCTGGGACATTTTTGATGTTGCGAGCTAGGCCCCGAACTTTGAGGCCACGCGCAAATGCGGACCTGGCACAAGGAATACCGACAAAGCCGGTGATACCAGCGATCAAGACAAGCATATTGTATCGATTTCGAGTTCTGAGAGTGATTGAAGAAGCGTTTTCGTTTGATGCAAAATAGAAAGTATCTTGAGTCAATTATATGCTGCTAGGATTAATAATGAATGAGTCTCGGTTCTTGCTCGCGCTCCATTAACACCGAGCGGCTGCCCAGCGCCGATTTTGGTATGCAATCCGTAAAAAACTCCTAATTTTAACAAAGGAAAAATGCATCAGGCACAAAATTCCAGAATACTATATGGTTTAATTTCCTGATTTTCATGAAATTCACTTCCATTACTTCACTCATGTATGGCTGTGAGATCCTCGAACTATTTTTTCAGTTCAATCTGAGATACTTTGGATTTAATTTACAAAACGACTTCGAAATTCTATTACCATACAGTTTCGATTTCTACTATGCAGTTCTCTTTGCGTACAGCAACTTTAGATTTACGGCGCTTGCCTTCCGATTCGTCTTTTTACTTCCGGGTCCGAAACGTTGACATCTCCGTCCGTCCGTTCGTCTAGACTCTTCATAACTGGAATAGTCATTTGTAGAAAGCTTTAGATTATATATTGCACAAAATGCCTATAACAGATAATCAGAGGTGGGATTCTCTGTCAAGGCATCTGATCTCATCCAGCCCAGCCATGGTTGAGAATCTATCAAGTCCCATACAAGTTCATCGTCCGGAGCAACCAGTCCGTCTTGACTGACAATACCTTGATCTGGTAGATCATTCCCACCCTCTTGGGCGATGTTTGAGCCCATGAAACTTCCGATGCTTGCCAGAGGATACTGGGTAGCCATGCTGGTAATATTTGTGTGTTCATTTCCTTGAGTTGCAGCCTCCAGAATGGGTTGAGAAAGCAGGGAGTTAGGGCGATTATGGATTAGAGGCTCGACCATTGCCAGGAAAGCGGAGAAAAGCTTATATATCTCAGCAATGGAGGGATGAATTTCCACAAAGCGCAACATCCCTTTAGTAACTGCCGCCATCAACAAATAGTCATCCTGGTTTGCCGAGAATACAACGTTGCAAAAAAGGACAAAAAATGGACTAAGTGGGTAGAAAAGTAGTGTCCTGAGAAGGTTAAAATCAAATCCGTAATAATCTTATGAAGAAGGACTAACCAAGTGAGAAAATATGGATATTCATCGAGGAAGTTTGCATCCATGTACATCTCATCCTGGATTTTCCCCAGGCATATGAGCGCTTGTCGAGAAGCCTGCAGACAATCTTCCCGTATTGATCGGTCTTGAAGAACACGTTGATTCAAGTGCAATATACTAGCTAGTAATGCATAGTAGCCAAACTCGATAGCAACCCATTCATAGGTTGTTCCTCGGAAAGGTAACTGATTTTGATGCTGATAGAACGAGTTATCAATATCTGTTATTCTTCATTCCCATCAAGTGAATCTTTAGGTTGCTCACCTTTTTTATCAACGCATTTATTTCATGCATATCCCGTATAAGCCTGGTAATTATTGTGGCCTGATCATTCTTATTGGCGTGGTTGAGTATGTCGAGAACACCTTCCTGGATCTGTGCAAACTCAACCATGATTTTGACACTGGCGCTGAGAGGAAGCTGACGGTCTAGATGAACTAAGTCTGCTGGCTTAATTCTCAGCTTTGGAAGTGACGGCGGTCTGAGAAGGAGCACGCTAAGCATTTTGTCGAGATAGTAACATGTATACAACGACCCAATTATGTCACGTTTTGTTTTGTCGATAGGCGTAATGGAGTCAATCGAGTGATAATTGAGAGATACCAAGGTTCTAGATGCGAAAGCTGCCAATGTCCAACTTCGGGACATGTCGCCTTGATTTTGCATGAATATTGCCTGGTAGGGGGAAATTAGTATAGAAGTCAATCAAGTCGAATAGGGAAAAGGGGGTTCAACATACACCCGACAGAAATGCTTGTAAGAGAAGCAAGCTTGGCGGTGTAAGATAATCTATTTCGGAAAGAGCTTTATGTACCTCGTGTTCATATTGCGTTTTACTTTGTTCAAGATGCTTCCGAAGTGGGACACTCCGATCTCTCTTTGGTAGTCGGCAAAGCAACGCGGCAGCTTTCATATAGACACAGACACGGTAGCAAGTAAGCCTGTGTTTGTCCTCTTTCCCTTCGATGAGGGACGAGCACATTTCTTCCATGGTCTGAAAGGAAACATGGTCAGGCCAAAATGACTGTTTCATAGTATTCGGCTCAGTGTCTGGAGCACTTGATCAGTAAAAAAAGGAAGAAAAAGAAACAGAAAATCCAGTCATGGTCATAAGCTCACCCATTGTCATCATATATAACAGCTCTGGCGGAAACCCCTTTGACTCAAGACCCTCACTTGCTTCGGACGCGTTGAAAGTATCGGTTGAGAAGTATGGTTTTGATGTATTAGAGAGCCGACTTATAAAGCTAATTGCCTCCCTCATCACCATAGATTTGCTTGTTTCGAGAAATGGATTCGACTCCAGCTCGCATTGCAGAAATTGAGTACCCTCTGAAGTTTGCTGAGTCAAGCCATCGCTGGCATTGATATTCAATGGGTTGGACGATCGCCTCTCAGCCCTTTCATTACTTTGTTGCCCGATATGAGGAACACCATCATTGTCGTTTGTATTAATCTCCTGTTCTGGTAATTCAACCGCTACTGCATGAAAAGCCGGGCCGTGTTGAGACGGAAAATCGGCAACTGATGACTCGAGCGCAGCAAGTCTTTCAGAAAAGGTGGTCACGCTTCACAACATGAGCGAAGATATTCATCAAAAGTATTGCAGTTCTTACCGAGCTCCTTTCCGGCGTCTACTTTTTTTGGGCCGATCTCTGCGGCAATCTACTAGGGCTTCGATGCAATTGGCACATGGGAACTGCCGATCGCATTTGATCTGGGATCCTTTGATGTCAACAGTTATAACCCAATAATAAAAGAGGCGACCGCAAGAATCAGTGATGCATGCATCTGGACTGCGCATTGTATGTTGTGATTGACGAACCTTTCTCAAATGACAGAAGTCGCACTATCTCTGCACATTAGCTCGCGTCTCCATATTGGCACAACTGCCAAGGATCCGTGATACACATACCGCTGGGCGTTCAGCTTCCACAGCATTAGGCGCCATATTATGCGATGCTATGAATCCGGATCTGGAGGTACTGCCGTTTGTTTTCCGAGTCGGAATGCTGGACGGAGAGTAGAAAGCTGAGGGGGGACGGTGACGCATTGTGGCAATTACCGGTTCCGTCCGTCCGCCGTTCCGTCCGACCTACAGATCACTCATGCTTGGGACTCGGGACTATTTGGATGCACATCTGTGTTTGATATTGACGATAGCGCTACCTTTGTAGACTCATGGAACAATTTATCATAACAGAAAGGACTTGGTCTCTGGTTCGTCATCCGGTTTACTTTCAAAACTTTGTACGCAGAACTTTCGATAGGGTGGACCATTTTCTCCGATATATATTACTCTTGCTAAGGTGAACCCAAAATATTGTTAGCGTCGCTTGCTACTTTTAGGGTCTTGAATATTAAGCTAACTACTATTTTTCCAAAATCACCGTCCCCCGAATACAATCGTATATAAAGTCCATGTCAGGGACTTGGGTAAAAATACTATAGTCTCGATGATTGCCTAGAGTAGCATCAACAAAGTTCGGAGCCTAGCACTCATTATAGATACTGATTTGTAGTTCCACCTGTAAAATAAAGCCTACCTGCAGGTTCGAGATTTTCCCATTAGCTCTTGCAAATAGATTACAACACAGGTCATTTTGCGTGCCTCGTTACGACACCTGATCTCATTAGCATCCTGAGACACAGTAGATTTCCAAAATTAATATCCTAATGCTCTACTCAGATCCGCTATTTAGAGTCTATGAGTTTTACATATAGACATTTACTGAGCGGAATGGGTGTTGTCCCTAGTCAATGGGAATCTAATAGATGTTATAGTGGATGAATCACGTGATTTACATGATTACTGCCCCAGGCAGTGATGTCCTCAAGGGAGGGATATAGGCAATCAATAACTATAGAGAAGGATAGCGAGATATAACAATGCCACTTATTTCTTGATTCACGATTTATAATCATTATAATCCTTGACATAGCATCTGATTATCCCTGATAAGCGTCATTTGCCTAGAGCTCCCTAATCTAGCTTGTTGTTAGGTTTTCTTACCACCATTTGTCGACCCGTCTATTTTGACCAGACTACCACCGAGCATCTCCCATTTTATTATATATTTCGTAAATCACACGTCGTAGCCGACCATAGTCCTAGATTGTAAATGTGGAATCTTCGGGGATACTAGGGTCTAGCCAGCTAATATCTACTGAATTTTGTATAGTGAAATCAAATAGAGAAACATACTACTATTGTATCTCATGGTGAAAGGTATTTATTTATAATAGTATTCCTTGATTTAACAAACTTATTTTAAAACTAGGGTGATAATATCGTCTATATGTTTAGTGATTAATTAAATGAAAGATTTCTCCCCTGGTTCTCACCCCGGCTCACTTTCTCAAATTGTATCCTGTTTTTTTTTTTCAAAGACCGCTCTCGCTTCCATCATGACTAAGGGGCAGAAGCAAGACAGGGATGATAGCGCCAGGTTTTAATACTTAGTAAAAGGCTCTCATTTTCCAACAATCGTTGGCTCTATCCTACTTGTTGAAATTGTAGCACTAAAAAGTAAGGTAAGAAATAAAAGATTCGTTTCCACCGTCCTAGAAAAATCTCTATCCTTTCTCTCTTACATTGAACATGTCTTTCTAGTGATTTTGCTGATCAGTTTAGGGGACATACGCAAGGTTCAACATCAAAGTCGAAGAATTGCAGATTGATCAAGCCGATCTTAATACCAAGCGCATGCTAGATCTGATGGCTGTTGGTCAAGATAACGGCGGGAAATGCGAGTCGAACAGCAAAACTGTGGAAGTGGTTTTGATTATCCTAAGTTGAAGAGTAAAATACTTGACTCTGGACTCACTCCGGCGCAACTTGAGCCATTGAAGCAACGTTTGGATACGCTAGAAAACTTTATGTCACCATAGCAGGTCTTTCATAAAGCTGGAAAGAGAATGAGAGTAAAACGATGGGGCTCTGTCTGGACACCGCAGGTATGCGATTCTTCACATGATGTATGCGTCATCACTAAGATGGATCAGCCGAGTCAACTCACAATAGTTGATCTTTCATGCCCGTGCATTTCTTCTGATACGGCCTGCTCCCTTTTCAATATATGTTTTGGTATCTTTTTGGAGCAAAACACAGATGTCGGTCGCATAGTGGCACTTGATGAGGCCCATAAAATGAGCTTTGTTCCACATACACTAGCGCTTCCCGCTGATAATTTGAAGGATATGGATAGTTCTGTTGAGGCACGGTCTTTCACGGAATCTCTTCTCTCTATTGTGAGACTCCAGCGCCATCTTGGAATACGTATCGTTATTTCAACTCAGGAACCGACGATATCGGCCGCACTTCTTGGTCTCCGCTCCGTCACCATTGTCCATCGATTTTCATCCCCGATATGGCTTCACGTTTTGAAGCACCATATCGCGGGTGTTGTAATAGGCGGAGACATCTCAGGAGAGTCCACTACCAGCACAGGATGCCAGCCTCTTTTGGATCGATCGCTATTTGACAGAATAGTTCGTCTTCGAGTGGGTGAGGTATTGCTTTTCTCCCCAAGTGCAGTGATCGGAACTATTGCTTCGGAAAGCTGCATGAAAGAGATAGTTCAAAAGCTGGGACCTGGCTATCTTGAAGTGAAAATGCGAAGTCGGCTCACTGAATATGGTAAGAAAAGTGTTGTCTCCTCTTGAATACGGATACTTCACTGCCTGCACCTATTGGTTGAATGAGGTAATGATGTTTTGATTGCTTACATTGAATGACTTCAATTTTGTTTACATGTAGTTTCTTTTGATTTTCGTAAATTCCATTAAAATTGCAATTAATTCCGGACCCCTTAGTTCCAAGGAGATGATATACTTGGGCCTGTCATGTACTCATATTTGTCAACTGATAGTCTGTGACTAGTACTCCTGAATAAAAACAAACCTGTTCATGTGATTGAGCAACAACCCCTGATAGAGTGTGGGGATAGTGGCTGTTTATTGGTGTATATAATATTATCTATTTTCCCGTTGAAGAAAGCATAAAAAGATGGGTGTAGAGAGGGCGAGAAGATGCCGCTGAATTGATTTCAAGTAGCGAGTAGTGAAAGCAATAATACAGTGCTTCCGGAAATCGGTGTCACCACTGCCACTCTTTGATTGTTTCTCGAAACTTTATTAATAGGCCACACTAGTATATATTGGGAATTTTTCCGGAAATCCCTGTTGATACTGATTGTATTGTTCTTACAAAGCGTAGTGGGTCGTAACAGTAATGAACCCTGACGCCTTCATTCAAATGATAATCATCTAGTGCTTTGTGAGAGTAAAATATAAGATAAATTAAAATACTCAAAATGCGCTACAAATCGAGTAATTTTCTAGCGCTGATAACATATGAGGAGGGGTGGCTTTTTAGCATCACCGCTTATATACGGACCGTGGAACACTTCCCTGGTTCTTCTCCATATCATTCAATTGCAGACATATCACCAGTCCCCAATAGTTGACGAGCCTTGCTTTTGTGCGTTTGGGTATGAGATCTCTTCTTTCGATACATGTAATGAATCATCAAATACTTCTTTTCCCTTCCCTTTGCCTCTGTCGCTATGAGTTGCATAATTTTGAAAGCAACTTAACCAGAGTACTGTGTATATAGCTCATTACAAACATTCATACCAATCACTCATGGGGCAAGAAGCTTGATAATCGCATAATGTCCCATCAATCTGGCATAGTCAAGCGCCGTTCGGCCCTGATAACCTCGGACTTCCTTATCAGCTCCAGCCTCAAGTAGCAACCTTACGACAGCCTCATGCCCTTTCTCGACAGCGCATAGGAGTGGTGATGTATCATATCGATGAATATCGGCGCCAGCATGGAGCAGTAGGCGTAACACTGCGTCGTGTCCTTTGTCGGCAGCGCATAAGAGTGGGGAAAAGCGTTCTCCAGACATCAAATCGACATCGGCACCCTCTTCAAGGAGGAACTGTACACTCGAAATATTATTCCGCCGAGCTGCCAAGTATAGTGCCGTAGCCCCTTGGTGGACATCATTGACATCAGCGCCGGCATCGACCAGCAGACGCATCACCTCCTCTTCTCCTGTCGTAGCAGCGGCTGAGAGCGGGG
Organism: Penicillium nucicola; assembly: GCF_028828085.1. NCBI lineage: Eukaryota > Fungi > Ascomycota > Eurotiomycetes > Eurotiales > Aspergillaceae > Penicillium > Penicillium nucicola. Next base: position 1,130,759 of record NW_026643132.1, on the reverse strand, counting down.
GAATGCCTTCTTCATATTCATTGACATCGGCTCCCGTGTCAATCAGCATTTTCAAGACCCGTGCTTTGCCTCTAATGGCCAAGAGGGATAACAGCGCGTAATCACCATATCGTGCAGTCGCTATATTGGCCCCAGCATCAAGAAGCAGACGTACTGCCTCCTCATAGCCCTGTGCAGCTGCGGCACATAGTGGGAGCTGGAGATGGGCATTCCCGTTGCCGCTCTCGGCTGCTATCAGGAGCTTCAACGCCTCTGTATTCCCTTGTGTGGCTGCGCAGAAGAGAGCTGTTGCCGTGTTGTTGTCCTCCGCTGCAATCCCGGCGTTGGCCTCAACCAGTAGACGCACCGTCTCCCTGTGGCCTTTCTTAGCAGCGGAGAGGAGTGCTACCTGAAGATAAAGACCTTGAGCACTCTCACCACCGGCGTCTAGCAATAGCCGCACGGCTTCGCTGTGTCCGGATTTAGCAGCGAGGTTGAGGGGCGTGCGCCTGGCAAGTATTCGATGCATCACGTAGTAACCTGGGTCCCTGTCCATGCCATGCTGAATTCTGTCATCGGTAAGACTCTCATCGGAGTCATAATACTCATAATAACTGTCATCATTCTCATCTCCATCGGAATAGTTCTCATCTCCATCGGAATAGTTCTCATCTCCATCGGAATAGTTCTCATCTCCATCGGAATATTCACCGGAATCCAGTCTAGAAGGCTCACTGGCACTCTCATTGGTGCCTTCACTGACACTTTGTCTCCCGTCATCCACACTAACATCCGTATCATACCTACCGACATCACTGGCCTCATAGCTGTTATCGAAACTGACATCTGATGGGAGGTTGTGAGCCTCACTTGTATCTTCCCACTCATTAGAGCGATCACTGGCATCCGACTTCAAAGGGGGACCAGTCTCGCCAGCCTCGAGTAGTAACCGAACAACCTTCTCATGCCCGGCCCTAGCAGCGACTTGTAAAGGAGTTTTGCTGTCTCCTGTGCGCCCATCCTTTGGGACACCAACATCTAGTAAAAGCCGCACCACGCCCTCATGCCCACGATGGGCAGCATAGAATAAGGGAGTTCTGCGGGAATGTGACACGGCTAGCTTATTGGCGCCAAAGTCCAGCAGTAGCAAGACTACTGCTTCGTGTCCGCGAAGAGCAGCAACATGTAGTGGGGTCTTTCCCAGCGAACTTCTTCTTTCTTTGTTTGCACCGGCTTCTAGTAGCACTTGTACTATCGAGTCGTGTCCATGATGACAAGCGATCAATAGTGGCGTTGCCTTTATCCGGCTGTTTCCCTCTTTGTGGGCACCCTGATCGAGCAGCAGATGGGCAAACTCCTTGCAGCCATTTGCAGCAGCCCAGAACAGCGTAAGTTTTTGAGATTCTGTTTCCTTCTGAAACCCTTTCTGAAAGAGCCACTGCAGGGCGGTTCCGAGCTCGTTCTCTGCCGCAAATTGAAGTGGCGACTGCCAACTCTGCCCCGGTAGGGTTAGATATGCATCAACATCCTTGGATGTCAACATCTTAACTATACCATCATCCTTATTGATGGCCTTACAGTGCAGCGGAGTCCAATTGTGTGAATCTTTTGAGACGCTATCGGCTGGACTGCCGGGTAGAAATTCCAGTAGCTCTGTATGCCCATTTATCTCTGCGAATTGTCGAGGTGTCCAGCCAAATTTATCCTCGGCTGTCCCATCGGCACCTGCGTCAAGTAAAGCATTGAGGCACGATCGTTCACCATTGATTGCAGCAATATGCACAGGTGTCCAACCAGCCAGGTTGCCATTTTCAGTGAGTTCGGCGCCGTAATCGATCAGGAGTTCAACTATCGCTTTGTGTCCGTTTCCGACCGCACAATGCAAGGGCGTCAAACCAAGCCTTCTATCGCTGGTACTGAGGTTGGCATATTTCAGCGACTCAATCACTTCCTTGTGACCATTTATAACAGCGAAATGAAGTGGCGTCAGATCATTGAAACCCGCCGCATTGATGGTGCTTTTATTGATGAGAAGTTCTGCGACCGATGCAGCTCCCATCTGGGCTGCAATATGCAGTGCGATATTTCCATCCTTGTCTTGCGTCATATCATCAATCCTTTCTTGCAACAGCTGCACGATGGCAGCAGAACCTCCCCAAACAGCACTGTGTAAGGCAGTGCGGCCCTGATCACACTGTAGGCTTGGAGTGGCTCCGGAGTCTAGTAAAACCTGGACCATCTTTATATGTCCTCGTTCGGCTGCGAGATGTAGCGGTCGACGTCCGATCTCGTCCGGCGCATCCAAGAGGCTGCATTCCTTGAGATAATTAAACGTATGCCAATCTCCCCGCCATATCGCACTGCGCAATCTTTCAGGCTTGTGAATGCCCTCAGAAATATTTCTGTCATCCACGTTGATATCATCTTCATCGCTCGTGCTTGCCGAGTCTCCTTCTTGCTCATGATCCATATAGCCCGATATTATAACTTCCTTTTCAACCCAGTTGTCCGCGCTTGCATCCAGTGCCTGGCGGAAGTACACCGCCCCGATATATTGGTAGCAGTCATTTAACTTCATCTTTTTTACAAGCAAAGCTCGTTCGATTAAGTTCGTGCCGCGTTCGGCCAAGAGTCGACAATCTTGAGGAGTTTCGAGTGCGCTTTGGATCTGAAGTCTTACCAGAGCATGGGTGTCACCCCACCAACAATCACTTACAAGCCCAGATCTCACACGACTCAAACGCCAGCTTCCAGAAACATGCCCTTCTTGAGAAACAACCAGAGAGGCGGGTGATGAGTCCAATGGAATGTGAAACAAGTTGGCCGGACACCAACGTAAGCCCTTGGACATGGTAGCGGTGTTGTGAAAAAGATGGCCAGGTGCGATCCGTCCGAATCTTTTGACAATACTCTTGTATGTCTCCTGTTGCTGCTCTTGAGGCTTCACACCGACTAAAAGCGCAGAGATAGTAGCCATATCCTTTGGCCAAGACGTATATCTTGCTCCTAACACGCTTAAAAGGTCGTTTAGGCTTGTAACCTCGCCACGGAGATTTCGAATGATCTGAGATGCATTTTTTCGAGCAATTTCAGTGTCTTCACTGCCCTCCTTCGCTAAGATCTCTTCATCTAGATCCTTGATAACAGGCCCTTCACGCCCCTTAAAAATGACTTTGACTTTCCGTGACTTGGTCAATTCAAGCGCCGTCCAGCCTCGACTAAACCAAGGCGACATAAGGATAGCAAAGCAAGCAGTTTTGGGGTCCCACTCCCAATTCCGAAGAAAACAGTCATGTACCAGGGTAATCCGCGCATCCTCGTAATTGACTTGAATCTTTTGAATAGCCTTATTCCGAGCCGCCTTTTCACGAGGAATGCAAAGGGTATCCCACCATATCCCCTCGCATTCAAACTTCTCCGCGATATCCCGGAAGAAAGCATATAAACACTGGTTGACAGCGCCGTCTTTCCAAGCCCCAGTTCCGGTCCCGTCGGACCAGACGTGGGAAATAGCCATGTAGGGCACAGGCGATTTGAGAAACGAGATCCCGTTCAATGCCCAAACCGTTGAGGTGCCATCGCGCGCAGCACGGTCTAATGCATACCTCGGGAATTGACTTCGCAATGGTCTACATTTGGCGTCTCTGCATTCATGACGCTGTTGCACCGCGCTGAAATCACGTTGGGAGTATTCACAAAAGTCGGATGTACATTGTCCGTGGTCCTTGTAGTCTGGGTGACTGCGCTGCTGCTTTGTCAAGGAAGCGACTGAGTTGAAGTTTGGGAAAATGTTTGGTAAATTCTCCCCCGCAACTGCCCAAAGGCGATTTGGACAGAGCTTGAGCTCTGTTGCTTTTTCGAGGGTTTGGAGGAGCTTGGTGTTATCTAAAGCCATGACACTGGGCGAGCTTCATTTATGCACATGTAGGATAAGGTTTTGGGAAGTCGGGGTTGGCCTTGGGATCTCCGACTGATGGGATTTAAGCCCCCACGTTGGGCGCCGAAGTTGTGCGCCCAACTTTATCACATACAGTTGCGGCTCTCTATTATCCAATGGCTTTGCTCTATGTGGTTTTACTTTCGGGTAAGGATGGATACATATATTTAACATGTTAATTGACTTAAGCATGGGTACATAGGGCTGTGAAAACCAAAGCACAGCCACACTAATGCAAGAACACGTCGGGCGATAATCATATCAGGCTTTGGGAATTTCAACTCTTTTGAACTTATTCTCTTGAGCTTCGATGTCAGCCTGCAAATCTTATAGCTCGATATCAATCTCTTCTGCGGCATTGTTGTTCTTCTATTTGTTTGATTTCTCTCATCAATCAACACGCTATGGCATTTCGGTGGTATTGCTGCGGGTGCAATTTTGGGCCGCTTACGTTGACATTATATGATTCATGTATTCAATGTGGAGTTAGACGCTGCACTCGATGCACAGTGGAGAAAATCGATGGTCCGTATGCGGAACCTTACATTGGCCAGAATTCGATGCTGGGCGACGACTATGATGATACGCCCACTCCAACTGTCCTAGCTAGACGCCGAAAAGGTTCCAACTACAATGAGATATCAACTGGTTCTTCTTCATCTTCGACAACACCAGTGACATCAAGACGAACGAGGCCAAAATCTACAGCTCCTCGGGTGCGGAAGACTCGCCCTAATACCATCGGCACAGGGACTCTGAGGATTCGAGGTAATGACAGCCAAATTCTGGGTGATGTGGCCCTTGAACGTCCACCGGCTATCTCGGATTCGTTGGATTCTCCTTCTCCAAGTACAACTACTTCGTATAACAAGCCAGATGTTGCCCCAGCAGACCTGGTGCATATAACTACAACCATCACATCTAACGGTAGCAGAGAGAGACTGCAGCGTCGGACCGCTCACGAAGAATTAACCGACAGCACCGCATCATCCAGTGAGATTCCTGGTTTGCCAAAGTGGCTGCATCAGAGTTTTAGATCCCTTGAATCATTCAGTCGGCAAAAGTCCACTTCTAGTCCAGACAATCTACTTTACAACCCCATGGACGACATCCAGATTGGATCTTTTACTACGCCTGAAGCTTTCTCTTTCTCAGTTAGACCCAAGTGTAGCAGCACCCGTCTTATCGTCTATTCCTCATCGCTTGGATCGGTCTTGCTAGATTGGGTGCACGCGCAGTTGTCTCGCGGTATTTACTCTTTCAACGAGACTCAGGCGCTCGAGAATGTTCTCGTTGAGCTGAAGAATAATCCACCAAAACTGATATTTTTGAAAACCATGGATGATGTGTCTTTCTGGAACACTTTCAAGGGCAAGGTTGAAACAATCATGGGTGAAGTGCTTGACTGGAGGCCCTTCCAGCCATATACGACACCCCTGGCCCAAGATCAAACTAGGTTATGCTGGGAATGTGTATGTACGCTCCCTCCAACTGGAGTCAATTGATTACTGATGCGAATCTCTCCAGCCCTGTGGTGATACGCGTTGGGCAGTGGTGCCTCAGTCCTTTGGACTAAAAGCTGAAGGCGCCTTCAGGGCCAATGCCGCACAAGCAAATCATAAGAGCACACCTGGAAACGACAGTTCACACCTTGGAACAGCGACTTCAAGTCAACTCCCTGGCATGGGTAAAAGAATACAACCCGGAAAATCGATTCTCGAATCAAAGATTGCTCGGCCCACAGTTGATTGTCAGAACCCAGAAAGTCCTCGCAATGTCGGCTACCAGCTACACGCGTTCCTTGTTCTCCTGAATTCTTCCATTTTCGGCAGTGCCCACTGTCTTGCGCAGACAGCCGTTCATGATATGAGTGATCACGAGTTCTTTACATGGATGCGGAACTCATACCACTCCCACCGAGGGTTGATTGCCATCTGGTTTGGCCTCTATAAATACGCGCACTGTGAATTCTTTCGGGTGAGTTCTCACGACACAAGCTCCGTTTGATCGGTGAAATGCCCAACTGGGATGATAGTTGACCAGGTGAGTATTACTAGTTTCGAAGGTTTGATGGGTATGAGTACGCCCCCTCCTACCGGAATATCCCGATGAGGATCAACCATTTTACCATTTCGCGCCCAAGCCCATGCGGCCTCGCCCGCCAATGGCATCACATGAGTTCAACCATTGGTTTTATAAACAATCTTGGTCTCGCACGGCCAGACGACTACTTTCTACGGAGCGGCACAGCGGGAAAGGGAAGAGAACATGTCTTCCACTAGGAAGCAGATACGTGGTCGAAGAGAAAATCCCCAAACGAGAGACTGCTCTTGAAGAAGGAGTCCCTGCGAGCGAGGATTTCTGGGGTCTCTACGTCGTAGAGAGACGCTCAGCATTCAGACTGGTAGTTTACAGCCTGGCTTTGTTATTTCCCTCTGTCTACTTCTTCTTTGCATGGTTGTTTCAATGGGGGCATGTAGGGGATTTGCAAAACGCATCTATTCCAATTTTGCTTTCACTAGCTCCCCTTGGGACATTTTGGGGATTTGTTCTATCTACTGCCCCTGGATTCGACACTAGTCGAACATTTTGATATGAATTTAATGAACGACTGGGGGAAACGAAACAAAGTCCAAGCGAAACCAAGCTTTCGCGCTCTTGATGCACCTCTTAGATAAAACACGATATATCTGCATTTAAACTAGAAAGGTTTTCTTGATTCTTACTCCCAGAGCCTAGGGACAAAAGATACCTCAACTTACTCTACTGCTACATAGTAACTCCAAAATGTGTGGGGTGTGTTTTTAATATTACCTTAAACATAAATACGGCTGATCTTATATATTGTCGAATCCATGGTTCTGAAAGATCTTAGATAACCTTAATTTGACCATTTTGCCGCCATTTCCCGCGTCTGCCAGTGCATCTCCTCACGGACTTATCAAACCCCATGTGATTTAGCGCTAATCATCTCAGCCGCTCTCAGCCCCCCGCAATGTCTGTATTCTTCGAGTCTCGAGTCCGCCATGGACCCGATATCTGCGATCGGGTTTGCTTCGGCAATTGTTCAGATTTTAGGCGCACTTACGTCGACCGTCCATGGCCTTTATGAACTGCACGGAAAGTTCAGCGATGCTGACTTTACAATCCACTCGCTTATCCAAGAGCTGAGCTGTATCCAGACAGCGCTCACCAGTCTGAAAGAATGGTATCGCCTCAATTCTTCCTCTGTGATGGTATCAGAGGAGTTTAATGAACAACTGCTTACAGCGATGGGTGGCTGTCAAATCATCATGGAGGTTTTGTCTGAGGAAGTGATGGCTTTGGTTCAAAGCAGTCGCAATGACGGAACCGTTGGGTTTAGATTTCGCATCCGAGTCATTTGGAAAGAAGATATCATGAAAGGGCACCAGGAGAAACTGCATGCGCAGGTCATGGCCTTGCAGCTACTACTTCAGGTCTGTCAATGGTGAGAATGTCCCTCTATACTTGAAGATCTCACAGAGGTTGATTGATTCCGGCAGTCATACATCGCAAGAACAGATCCGCCTATTGAGACAGGCAACAACCCGCCGCATCATGCGCCGAGTTCGCAACGATACCGAAACGTTGATATCCGCACGGAGTCAGGCCGCATCTAGCGCGGCCAGCATCTCACAGAACAGCAATGTAACAGCCAGTGATCGAGTCTTCGATTTCAACGATGCCCTCGTGGATTCGCCGGTCTATCGCAGGTCTCCTCAGCAACTCGTACCCTCAATAGGGGGCTTCGGTAGTCAGACCGATACCCATAGTGGCCGAAGCCCATTCACAGACGAGGGCTATGCAAGCACTCCTACACGCAATAGTAGCGTTACAAGACAGTCATTTGATGCGCCTCCACCGCAGCAAGATCATCTTCTCTTGCCTACTAGCCCATCGGCACCAGTGCATCCAGCTCACAGGAGAGCAACATCTTATCAAGACACGCCGCGCCCGGGCTTGCAGAATATGTCTCGAAGCAAGTCAGATACCAAGGCATTCAAAACACCGGAAAGATCTGCTTCGAAACTCGATAGGATATCTTCCCTGCTCCGCTTGAATACCTCTAGCCGTCTCAATCTGACCTCTGTATCATCAAAAGGCTCACCGAAAGTAGCCACTGGCGGAACTTTCACACGAATCAAACCCAGACGAGAGCCTAATCCGCATATCAGTATTGACTTGACTGGCGCAGATGCTGCCTCTATTCCACAAATTGTGAAGGCCGCCCAAGCCGGGTCTCGAGGCGAGGTAGCACGGCTCATCGAATATGGCATTAACATTGAAGAACGACATAAAGCATCGGGTCGAAACGCGTTGCTTGTTGCTGCGCACTGTGGAAAGGAGGACGTCGTTGAGCTCCTAATGGGGCATCATGCTCGACTAGATGTGACAGATGGGTCTGGGTGGACCGCGCTTCATCTTGCAGCTTCACGTGGGCATTGCAACGTCATATCCTTGCTTATGGAAGAGAGCGACATCGCCGAAGTTCCGAACTACCAAGGCCGCACAGCATTGCGAATTGCTGTTGACCGTAGCCAACACGAAGCACTCAGTATGTTGCTCATGCATAATGCTAAGGTCAACACACGTGCTGAGAATCAAATGACCACTTTGCACGTTGCTGCAAAGCAAGGTGATGCGGAGATTGTGCACATACTTGTCTCAAACGGCGCTGATATCGAGGCCAAAGATGCTACCATGATGTCAGCGTTGCACTATGCATGCGAGGCAGGTCATGTGGAAGCCGTATCGGTGCTTCTGGCTTATAAGGCCAATGTAGAAGCGGCCGGACGTGATCGCAAAACGCCTTTGATATGTGCTGCCGAGGCAGGTCGAGCCCAGTGCGTCGAGTTCCTGTTGAAATCCAAACAAAAGGCTTCGTCTAGTGGTGTGGATGACACAGGAATGACTGCCTTGCATTGGGCTGCGTACAATGGGCACGAAGAAACAGTGAACATACTTAGCCAGAAGAAAGGATCTCTGGTGAAAATTAACGCAATGGGACGAACGGCTTTGCACTTGGCCGTTATCCAAACCCAATTTGCTGTTGTTGAGCCCTTACTACGCAAGGGCGCTGATCTCAACAGCAAATGCGCGACAGGTCTTACTCCGCTTCATTATGCCTGTATGGCAGACAGTATTGACATAGCAAGACTGTTACTCTTGGAGGGCGCCGACATTGAAGCATCAGAATATCAGCACCAGCAAAGACCTTTGCACATTGCAGCAGCTCGGAGCTCAATACACCTTTTGGATCTTCTCTGTGACAAAGGTGCATCATTAGATTCCCGGGACAGCGTTGGAGACCGGCCTCTTGGTGTAGCATGTCGTTGTGGAAATGTGTCTGCAGTGCGAAAGCTCTTGGATCGAGGATCTCCTCTATATAAAAAGCACGAAGCTACCTCCCGCAGCGACTCTCCTCTGTGCTTGGCCGCTATGGCAGGTCATCTGCCTGTGGTCTCGCTGCTGATCGAGCGTGGCGCATCCCCGTCAAAAAAGGACGAGGTCGGGTGGCAGCCTTTTCGCTATGCCGCATATAACGGCCATCTGGACGTGCTTCAGGCGTTGTTGGCTCGCACCAGTATACCCGACATGGATGTCCCAGATATCATTCGCATGCCGGAGATAATTGGATTTTCGCCCGATGCTGTTATATCTGAAGACTGCAAGAGCCAGGTTAAAGAGCTTCTCAGTCAGGCTTTGACGGACTCTGGTCTGATGCCTCCAACCCATATCCAAAGCATACCCCAGACTGTGAGCCAAGTGATTTCTCCTGCTCAGTATTCACAAATTCATAATGTCCGAGACTCTGGAAGCCCCTTGCCTCAAGAGCTTCCTGCCACTCTAGAGCAAGGGCTACCAAGCAGTCGTTCAACAACTCCCGAACGTGGTTATCGGGCTGAGCCCCCAGAGTCCATCGACCCCTTGTGGCATGTTCGTCAACGAACTAGCGATCAAATTTCACCGCTAGTGAATGGTCAGACACCTTCTTCCCGCAATGAGTCCCGCACGGTATCTCCTATACGGCAATCTGAACAGGACCACAGTAGAAGGAATTCGAATCGGCCTCCGGTCAGAGAGGAACCACCAGTATCAGCCACCTTTATGCCCCGGCATATTCCTGTGTGGCCCTCACAGACCCCTCAGAGATCATCCTTAACACCGTCTCGTCGCTCAAGGGTTGGGGGCTCTGGTGCTGTAGATACGCCAGTGCAGTCTCGAAATCAGGGTGAAGCGATTCACGTTTCGAGAACAGTCCTTCCGCAGCGTGAAAGTAGAGTGTCGACTATGTCGTCTGAAGAGCCATCTGGAGGTACCCAAGCGACCATTGATGCTCACTCCGACCCAGATTCGGATTCGGATTCGACATCTTCTGTGTACACAGCACCTGAAGGGGATGTTGACGCCGATGCTGTGTCCAGGATGGGATACCGAAGCGGGCCGTACGAAATGCCTGCTGAGAATATAGCGTGAATCTTATTATGAATCCAGTTTCAATATGACTGCTTGGCGGTGCTGTAAATCTGAGGCAAGCATGAGTTGAGTTGCTTGATGGGCGTGGTCATGTCCCTGCGGACATTTCGCAGTTTCCCGGTTGATTGATTCTGCTCGACTATTTATGTCCTCCCTCTCCCTTTTTTCCCTTCTTCTTTTTCAGTCTTGATATCCCCGGTCTCCTGAAGCCATCAGTTTTGAGAAATAATTCACATTTCACATCTTCATCAATCCGCACCTTCACTCACCCACATCCTCTAACACCCCTCTGAATCATCCTCATCAACAACCATGGCCACCTTGATTCAAGTCTCTATGTCCGACAACCCACACCTTACCATCTGGAACTGTTGGTTCTGCGATCACAACTTTGTCGGGTTTTCGGGAATTCTTCACCATTGGGAACAAGCCAGATGCATCAAGTACGGGCGCATTAAAGAGCTCGTCTTTGAGACTCCCGAGTACGCCTGGTGTGCCAACAGGATCACCGATATGTTCCCTTTCTTCTGTCACAACTGCAGGGCCCAGTTCCAGCAGATCTCTCAAGTGTATTACCATGCTGAGCGAAACACTGCTTGCCAACACCTCCTTCATCCCGACCACTGCTTGGGTGCCTTGCAGAAGTTTATCCTTGACTATTACAACGCCGAGGGTACGGACACCGTCGAAGACATGATGTGATGGAACTTGGCTGAGTTGTCTGCCACGGGGGCGGGAGTTGCTGTTGATCAACATCTTGCGGTTCGCTTCCTTTCACCTCCATGGTTCTTCTACATTTCATACTTCGGTATGTAATTGAATAATCAGATACATTATGACAGTGGCTGTGGAGAAGTTTGAGATTGCATTTGCGTGATGAGGGTTGGGTGTGATGTTCCTTGGTTTGCTGAAGCGCGGTAGATCATCGATCATACATGGAGGGGTGTTGACAGCAGGGGTGTCCCATGAGACAGAAATACTTATCGGTCAAGCGTGAAGGGAGGAAGATGTATCTTAGCAGCTGTCCAAGTGCCTTATCATGATACCCAGAAGTCCTTTAATGATAGTTGTTGCAATTGACCATTTTTACGCCAACCTAATTTGTGCTCTCGTATGAATTTACAATTGATACATTGGATTTAGCTGCAATGTCAACTCGGAAGTTCATTATCCATTTTTACTGTAGATTAATCACCTTCCAAGGTTGTTTTGATCTATGGGTGCTTCTATACTTCGGGGAAATGATAACCCGACCGGGTACGCGCCTGAGGTGTCGATGTTTTTGACCAAGGATCCAACAGTCAGCTATCTCGGTATTCACTCATTGCCTTTGGCTCAGTCTCTGCATGCGAGCATCTAATCGACTCCTACGTTGGGCCATCCCAGTCGGTCAAGCAACGAGTCGGCCGTGGCCCGCGACATGGAATAAACCCCATCTCCGACGTCATGTCTTCTCCCGCAAAACGCCAGTGCTGCGGCAAGCAGGCGCACAAGCTCGCGCATTCTCATCCACTAGGCCAACTCAGTTCATGCTAGATGCAGACTCCACAATCTACGCTCTTTCCACCGCACCCGGCAGAGCAGCTATCGCAGTGATACGCGTCTCTGGCCCAGCCAGTGTACCAGTATGCAGTTGCGCAACCCTCCACACAAAGTCTCACAATCTAACACACCATCCAGATATACAAAGCCCTTTGTCCAGACAAGCCCGTCCCAAAACCGCGCGTCGCAGCCCTCCGCACCCTCTACGACCCAACCAAACCGCCAACCCAAAACACAGTCCTAGACGCAGGCGCCTTGGTCCTCTATTTCCCGAACCCCAAAACAGTCACAGGCGAAGATGTCCTAGAACTTCACATTCACGGCGGGCCAGCAATCGTCAAGGCAGTTCTCGCCGCAATCTCCAGCACAAACAGCCCAACCCATGAAATCCGCTACGCAGAACCGGGCGAATTCACCCGTCGGGCTTTCATGAATGACCGACTGGGTCTCCCCCAGATCGAGGCATTGGGCGATACACTCTCCGCAGATACAGAGCAGCAGCGCCGACTGGCCGTGCGCGGATCCAGCGACGCCTTGCTAAAGCGGTATGAAGCCTGGCGACAGCAGTTGCTCTATGCGCGCGGCGAGTTGGAGGCTTTGATTGATTTCTCTGAGGATCAGCATTTTGACGAGTCGACCGAGGAGCTGGTTTCCTCTGTTGCTGCGCAGATTGAGCTGTTGAGTGTGCAGATTGGGTTTCATATTCGGAATGCGTCGCGCGGGGAGTTGTTGAGGAATGGGATTCGGGTTGCGCTTTTGGGGGCGCCGAATGCGGGTAAGAGCTCGCTTTTGAATCGGGTTGTTGGGAAGGAGGCTGCTATTGTGAGTACGGAGCAGGGGACGACCAGGGATATTGTTGATGTTGGGGTTGACCTCGGTGGGTGGTTTTGTAAGCTTGGTGATATGGCGGGGATTCGGGCTGAGAAGGGCGATGGGAATGGGGAGATCGTCATTGGGGCTGTTGAGAAGGAGGGGATTCGCAGGGCTCGGGAAAGAGCTTTGGAGTCTGATGTTGTTATTGTGGTTGTTTCAATGGAAGACTCTGCTGATGGAGTTCGTCTCTTCGTTGAGCCCGAGGTTCTCGATGCAGTTAGCGACTGCGTGGATGCAGGCAAGTGTCTGCTTGTGGCGATTAACAAGTGCGACAAGCTGCACCCTGATTTGACTGGTGGTGTACCACAGTTGCTATCTGATACGATCCATGACATCTTCCCAACGGTACCAGCAGACCGCGTTTTTGCCATTTCATGCGAGGAGGCGCAGCGTGGATCTACGATGACCAGAGACCCTGGAAACCTACAAGCATTCCTACGCGGTCTAATAGCGACATTCGAGCAGATTGCATCGCCTCTCGGCATGGAAGGGGATGGAAGTCAACAATATGATACCTCTTATTGGGAGGATTCTCTAGGCGTCACCCATCGGCAAAGCTCCAATTTACAAATTTGTCTCGACCATTTAGACGACTTCATGTCCCAGGCCTCTTCTGCCAAATCCCCAGGCTCACACGAGGGTGAACTTTCCTCTGTTGACCTCGAATCCGAAATCGATATCGTCACTGCTGCAGAACACCTTCGCTTCGCAGCGGATATGTTGGCCAAGATCACAGGCAAAGGCGAAAGCGGAGATGTCGAAGATGTGTTGGGAGTTGTCTTTGAGAAGTGAGTCCAAATGGAGACATCGATTCTCTAGTCTGGATGACAAGCTAACGATATCGCAGATTCTGTGTTGGCAAGTGAACAGCCCTGATTGGAGTATACTTCCAATTGATCATGTTGGTTTGCAATACCGTCCAGATCGATCTTGCTCTGTCAAAGTCATGACATCGACTGGCTGCTGGTTGCAATGTGATATGCAAATGAATGAGGTCCCCGTCAGGCGTTTTCTGACCTGGCGAGCGATCTCAAGTTTAATTTTGACTGGGAGATGCTGGCTCCGGGGTTGGGTGGTTTGCCGGGGTGTTGTATCCTCCTCGACCCATTGCAAAGGATAGTCGCTGAGAGTGAAATGAGGCAGAACAATTGCGAGGGAGACAGAGGGTTCAAGAGTGGAGCAGCTTGACAATGTCGACGATGAGACGTTGAAGTTGCAGTACAGCGGTGCGTGTATACTTGTATGCTTGTATGAATAGATCGATAAACCAAACTATTATTGCATAATAATCAATCCTTCGCGACCACAGTCCATATTTATACCAAAAAAACTCTCCCTTTCAAAGTTGTCTGCCTTGGTCCAGGGACGCGATGAATCATCCAGGCACCCGAAATCTTCCACATACCACCAAGTCCAGTCCCAAAGCAGAGATAATCGCCATAGTCTCCCCTGTCCAAAGGCCTCCTGTCAAACCAGCATGGTCTCTGTCTGAGTCACGGCTCTTCAAAGCCCATAGTCGGGTGTCTCAGCCAGGCAGCCAACCGTACCGACACAAGAACTCGGCACGCCCTAAGCACCGAAATCAGGCCCGAAGAAGGCTGATTCTCGCTCCGTTCGGGCAATTCAATGCTACGGTATCATGAAGAAATGTCCAAAACAGGTGGAAGGAGCCTCTTTCAGCTTAGTCGAGGCATTCGAGTTTGAGGTTGAAACGAAACATGCTTCTTTGAGATCCAAAGCCGGAGGGCTATTCCCTCTTATTGGACTGCTCGCGTTTCCCAAGGTTGGCGACATCGTTCTATATCACCGTCCCAGGGCTACCCAGGGCTAAGAATAGCTTGGCTGCATCGATCCTGTTCCTTCTAGAACAATTGCCGAACTGGCGATCCATGCTGACCCAATCATGGTATTGCATGCCGCATCTCGCATCTTACACATGGCCGAAACTCACACTGAGAATAAATAAATCCCACGTTGTTCCCCTGCAGAAACCCTCTCCGCATCATCTTCTCCCTGTCGGAGCTGAACCTGGGTGGACCTCGTTGAGAGCCTTGGTCGAATGCGAAATTGGTCCCTATGCTGTGTTCCCTCTGGTCTCCTGGTCTCCTGGTGTTGGTAAAAAGAATGGACATGGGTGGCGTCTTCTTGTAGTCCGGAAATAGAATTCGGCGAAGATATTTGTTGGATAACCGCCGACGCGAGGTGGTGCAGAGTGTGCTATGAATAGCTGCGTCTTAGGCCGGCAAGCATCCTTGTTCTTCCATGTGGCTTTGCGTTGAAGAGGTTGCTGGTATTCTTTGCCGATTAGATTTTGCTTTGTGCTATAGTATTTGGAAGGTCTTCTCTGAGTCTTTTGCTTTTCTGAGCTTCTTTGTGAAATATTTGTCTGGAATTTTAAGCCTGCATTCTTAAGTGTTAGGCTGTGCAGTTGATGAGAAAGGAATAGAATATAATAATGTATGGTACTATATCGTAAATAGTACGTCCTAAAGAAGCAGTGCCCATTACGTATCTAGTCCTGAGCTTTGGATTATATCCAAGAAAGTGGAAATACGGTCTAGTCAGAGACTACCTATAGATCGGACATTGATTGTTTGCCGACATAGCTGATGATCTCAGATTGCCAATTGTAATCTATTTCAAAAGAAATCGTAATCTAGATTGCAAAAACCAGCTATGCATCTAAACAAGCACAATAGAAAGTATATCAACACGACTCTATCGTCACGATACATAGTACGCAGAGAAAGTCTTTCCACAATAACCAGCACAGAGAGTACAGAGAGGACAAGGCTTAAAGAAGAAGCAGATTTCAAACTGCAGCGTGAACAAACGGCTCAAATGCAATTGGATGATACACCCTCTGATCATGGCAGCATTCCCATAAACGGCAGCATAGCATGTTAAAAGGGTAAACAGAGTAACGATTATGTACATAGAGAGATAGGATGAGAACCGCACGGAGAACAAAAATGTCAAGTGGGTATGTGATGACGAAGAAGATGATGATGACGATGATGGAGGAGATGAGGAATGAAGATGAAAAGGAAAAGAAGCTTGCACATGAAAGAATACTAGTAAGATAGAGCAGGTGCTGGGGTAAAGAGGGAAATTGAAAAATGAAATTCGAAATGAAAAGAAGAGAAGAAACAAGGAAATGGTATCATGACACCATGCTCGGCTCATCAAGTCAGGATCAAGGAGAGGGCGGGTTCAAGGAAGGTGTTGGTAAGGGTATTATACAATCGAGGGCGGATGTATGGTAGAGTAGTTGGTAGTTGGTAGTTGGTAGTTGGGGCTGGATGTGTAGGGATGATCAAAGGGGCGACATCAGGGAGAGGCGAACCCTCAAACATTACATTAGAGTCGACAATTAGCGGACTCAGTCCGACAGATCGACTGGTTTCTGGGGCGAGGAGCCTTCCGAGGGAGGATCTTGTGATAATGTGTCGTCCTGCTCCGAGACAACAATCGAAGGCGGAGGTTGAGAGTCGGGTGGACTGGCAGGCGCATCATCCATGACAGCCGATTCGGTTTGTGTTGGAGAAGCAGGTTCTTGCACTGTGGGAAGGCCACCATCGGCACTATCTTTGCTTCCACTTGTAGGATTGCGGCGTCTCATGCGGCGATTTCGGCGTTCTTCATCGGCACTCTCTCTTCTCCTTCTTTGGCGCTCGCCGCCTGCATCGGAATTGCTTCGTAGACCAAGAAGCAGGCTAGCAGCACGATCGGCAACATCCTCTCCTTCAGAAATCTGAGCTTCTTGTTTGCCGTCTTCCTCCGTGGGGGGAGGGCTGAGGTGACCATTTTCATCAACACGGCCTTCGCCATCAGCGGGCTTCTCGGCTCCATCTTCTTCTTCCGCGTCATTTATATCAGACGGCGGTTTCTGACCAGAGGCCACACGGACTTGGTGGCGCTCCTTGAGACGAGCACGACGACGACGGTCTCGTTGATCCTTGGCCTGAGGCGCCGCAGCACGTAGCTTCTCAAGCAGTGAATCCATGGCGCCACTGGTAGCAGGTGATTGGGCAGTTTCCGTGGGCGGACCATTGTTCGCAAGATTGACATTGATACGCTTGCGGGCAAGGGATGCTTCTGTGCGTTTCCGCGATTCCTCCAAAGAAGTATTCTTCTCGCGGGATTTCTTCCACTCAACCAAGAACGAGCTCAACTTGGCGAAGAAGTCACGTCTGGCATTTTCATCTGCGTTATCTTCACCGTAGAAGACCATGATGTCATCATACGTCTTGATCATCTCGTCGAGATAGAGCTGCAGCTGCTCAGCCTTGCGTCGGGCATCCTTCATGGACCGCTGAACGATTTGGCTGACCCGATCCTCGGGGTGGAAACGTTTAGTGTCACTCAGGTTACCAGCATCCAGACTGGACTGCACATTCTTGATATTGCTGATGTACTTTGTGGCATCAGAACGCAGCTGATCAACATTGACCTTCTGCAGACCAATGACACCACTGATCTCATCAAGGAAGCCTTCCCACTCCGGGTATTGGTTACGAACAATACGTTCAACAAGATCCGCAAAGGTAGTCTCGTTCTTGTCGTCTTTGACCATGCCCAATCGAGCGAGGGAGCTTAGCTTGAAACCCTGAGCCTGCTTGTTGGCGTCGTTCATGAAGTTACCAATATCCAAGATCAGACCGAGGACGTTCATCAAAGACACGGAATCACGCAGTGACTCGCTGACTGCCGCGACTTCCTTCAATTTGCTGGAAAGATGCTCATACTCCGGTTCGTAAGAGCGTGTCAAAGCAAGCGCTCGGTTTCTCGCTTTCCAATAGTGATTCAGCTCAAACGCAGTGTAAAGATAGATCTGGTCTTCGCGGGTAATCTCAGTGGGATCTTGTTCACGGTCAGAGCTGGCTGCGCCAGGGCCCGTCCAATCCATACTATATGGTGCCATGAGCTTGGCGACATTCTCCGGGATATTGCACATCTCCTCTCGTTGCAAGAAGTCCATGACAACCATGTTGTCGAGGATATCTTTGTCACAGTGGATGATCATGCGGGTGACCTCTTCAGCGGGGAATTGAGAGAACTTAGACAGGGCAATCTGGAAGTTCTTGGATAGGTCGTTCGAGATGATCTGTTTCTTGTCCTTGCGTGACTTAGCAGCGGTGCTGGCTCCGAAGATCTTGGTCTCCTTTGCCATAAACAATCTTTCGACTTCGTCCAGCACACCCTTCTTGGCGAGTTCAGTGTACTTCTCTTCCTTCTGTTCGGCGGTGGGCGCGTGAGCAGCCCAAACAGTCACTTGAGGAGTGTCAACCTTGTCCCAATGCAGAGCCTTGAGCTTCTTCTTGGGCCGGATAGAAGGCATCATGGTTGTACCTGGTGAAACATCACCAACCATATAAGCCGGTCGCCAGCCAGAACCCAATGCAGCGTTGGGGGGTGGGGGCGGAGGGGGCATAAGACCCTTGGCACCAGGAATTGGAGGAGGTGGAGGAGCCATTCCACCACCACCTGGAGGAGGCGGCGGAGGAGGTAGCGCTCCAACCTTTCCACCGGGAGGTGGAGGTGGTGGTGGAAGTCCAGGAACACCCTTGGCACCACCCGGAGGTGGTGGAGGAGGAGGCAGTCCAATGTTTCCACCAGGTGGCGGGGGAGGAGGCAGTCCAGCTGCTCCACCCGGTGGTGGAGGTGGAGGGGGGATCATCTTGCCACCTGGAGGAGGGGGAGGAGGAGGAATAGCCATGCCACCTGGAGGAGGCGGGGGGAGGAACAGCCATGCCTCCAGGGGGAGGCGGAGGAGGTGGTGGAGGGACCATCTTGCCCCCAGGAGGGGGCGGTGGTGGCAGAGCTGCCACAGGTGCTGTTGGAGTAACATCAGGATCTTCGGCATCAAACTTAGGAACCTTGGACGCAATCTCGCCTAGCAGTCCAGCAGCCTGGGTAGGGCTCAGACGGTGACGGTATAGATCAGCAAGACGAGCCCGATCAATTGGCTGGCCATTGTTGTCCAGAATTTCCTCTCCATTTTCAAGGGCATCCATCTCAGGGACATGGCTGCGCCTGCGATAGACAGAACCCAAGGAACCAGGGTCCAGATTGCGGCGAGTATTCTCAGCAAAGTCATAATCTTCCTCTTCCTCGCTTTCGTCCTCGCCCTCTCCATCCATCTTTTCACGTAATTCACGCAAGCGATCAGATGGTCCATGCTGGCCCCAAACCTTGCCCTCAAGCTTGAATTGAGTCTTGGTCCGCTCAAGCTGACGCTCCAAGCGTTCCATAAGCCTTTCCCGGTCCATGATACCGGGCATCTGTGAAGGATTGGCCTCAGCTTCGGGGTTGGCAGCCTTGCGAGCATTGGAAGCGGCGATATCCTGGGCATCTCGGAGCATGAGGTATAGTTCTCTAGTTTCCAGCTCATTCCGCTGCAATTCCTGCGCACGCAATCGCTGGACTTCCGCAACCTCGGCCTTGAAAGATTCAGTCTGTCGTTGTTGCAACTCGATAATACCAGCCTGTTCTTCGATCTGCTTCTGCAGCTTCTTGACCAAGCCCTCTGCTCCAAGCTCAACCTGAGCTCTCATCTCATCGCGTTCAGCGATGGCAGCCTCGGCAATCTGTCGGGCCTCGAGAGACTCATCGTACACACGTCTCGCCTCAGCGTCGGTATGCAGTCGATCCAACAAGCTCTGTACGGTGAAGGTCAATCCTTGCCGTAGGTCAAGGTCTGGCAGCCTTCGGTCCATAGCCACATAACTCAACATGGCGTCAACAAGCTGGAACATACGCAGTCCTTCCTCGCCGGAATTCTCCCGGATCAGAAGCATATGCTGCATAGCGGAAAGGAAGTAGTCGTGAGAGCGACTGCCATTGATCTTGGTCGAAATGGCATCAACAATTTGCATGGGATCGCTCATATCCTTGACTTCGCCTTCGATGCTATCCTTCACGCTGCTGTTCTCGCGCTGGAGGAGATCCTCATAGTCGATCGCTTCGTTATCGTGGAAACGCTCGATTTGCTTGTCGATGACCTCGTACTGGAAGCCCTCCATCTTCGTCAACAGACGCTTTATTCCACATGATGTGAACTGTGCGCGGATATGGCATCGTAGCTGCAGGTCTGTTTCGGCTCCATCAACCAACATGTTGATCAGGATCATGGTTGAGACGGCATATTCCATGAGTAGGTTCTCCATGCCGATGCCACCGCTGCGGTACTCCTCGCTGGCACCGACCAGACTGCCCATTTTTCCACGGCCATCGATGGTGACCTCGACGATACGCATCCAAGCGTCAAACCGGCCAGTCTCATTGTGATCATGTTTGACCTTGTCCATGGATTGGAGAACCTTCTGGTGGCCTTGGCCATCGCCCCAGTGACAGAGGAAAGTGAGCACCTCGCTGACGAGTTTCCGGGTGTTCAGACGGGGGGATGATAGCGAGCTGACAAGGGCAACCAAAACATTTTGATGTTCTAGGGCATCGTCTGCACCGTATTTGTTGTTCATGAGACCTTTCAAACATTTGGCAATATCATATTCGCGGTCGAGATCCTTGTCTCCGGTTGGTGGCGCGGGTACGGGTCCAGATGCTTTCCTGCGGTTGATTTTCAAGAGGACATTGGTCAGAGCAACTTGACCCTGAGCTTCAACAAAGCATTTCACCCAGCTATATGGTAGTTAGTTGGATGTCTTCAGAGAAAACCAAAAGAAACAGCACTTACCTGATGGGTTGTGTCCGCAAGCTGACGCTCAAACTAGCAAGTTGCTTTGAAGTAATGGTATCATCCATCACCTTCTTCACATACCACTCCGGACTACCCTCCTCATCAGCACGCTCAAGCAACCCAGAAAGACCATCATGGCCATGAGTTTGGCGAGCATTCTGCCGTCTCTTCTGTTCACCTTGTAACTCAGTAAGACGATCCTGGTGTACAAGCGTCCATTTCTTTGAAGCGGGGTATGACAACATCTGGCGCTTCGCCTGTTCAGGCAAATTCTGCCAACCTCTCTTCTGCATCAACTCTAGAAACAGCTGATCCACAATCCTGTCATCTCTCGGTCGAGTGAGATAGTTATCCTGAGGTCGGGGTACCGCAGCCGGTATGGGTTGGGAAATCTGGTGGGTTGATGGGGCGTTTGACAAGCGACCAGAGCTGGCGCTTGAAGGGAATCCGATGTTGCGATCACTTGAATGCGAGGGTGTAAGGGTGCGGGCAGAACCGTCCGAGGCGAAGTAGTTCGAACCCCGCGCATTAGAGGAAATGGAGGAATAAAGGCTTGTCTGGTCGAGAGAGGTGCGGGAGTTGGAGGATGAATCGATCGAAGAGGAATTATGACTGGGTCCCACGTTCGCGGCCGAACTACCTGGTCGTCCCCATTGTTGATATCTGGCACCTCCCGCGCCCGACTGGCTACTTGACATGGTTGTGTTTGCGGTATGCGGGGGAGGACGCGGGCCAGAGGGCGAGCCGTTTGGCGCAGATGTCGAGGTCCAGGTGGGATATTGGTGGTAGTCTGCCCCAGATTTACCCAGGTGGTTAGGCGACGGTTCATGGCGCGAATCTGGACGAGACATGCTGTCGATCGGGATGGGTGTGCGCGTGTCGGAGGGAAGGCTTTCGAAGGGGATGGAAGTGATAACACCCGCGGTGGGAGCGAGGCTGCCTGGGTCTATGTCATGGGTCATGTCGACGGACTGAATTGAAGATCGCTTTGAGTAGCGGGATGAGCGAGAGCCAGCGGCACTCCCCGGGGGAGCTAAGCTGTCGTAGGAACCACCGTAACTTTCATATCGATCATCCGCAGGTTTTTCCTTGTACAGCTTGCGTCCAAAAAACGATTTTCCGGCCGACGTTTGCCTCGATTTGTCGGCATGTGAGCTGGACGGCATATTGGCGGGCGTCAATGAGAGGGGCACAGCATAGGGGCACCCTCAACGCTCTCGAATGCAGATGCAAGGGAAACAAGAAATCGGATCCAAAGCGCTAGCTATGGGGATCTATAAAAACGTGGTGACATTCAAATCGGAAACGGTCTATTTGTGTCCCTGGGATGCGTGTTAGTATACCCGTCCGGGGAGGTGCCGAGGAGTCAAGGGCGTTCAAAAAGGCAGGACACATATACATACACATGCACACACATATCCCAGGAAGGTCAACGGAAATTAAAGAAGATTTGCTGTCAGGTCTAGTCTTCAAGCCCAAGCGTCAATCATCTATTGATTAGGGGGCTCCGGAGAAACACTAGGTCCGGTCACGTGGACTGTCTATCAAAGGTCGATCTGCAGCTCTGAGCCCCGGACTCTGATTTCTACCCCGTGTTCCAGTCCGCAGACAAAGACAGCTCATACACCAGGCGCAATACCCCTCGCTGCCTGAAGACTACACGCGTTGGCCCGATATGGGATCATCAGGCGTCTTTGCAAAGGCATGCTTCACCCCTATCCAGCGAATCCCACCCCATACTTCCTTCCTAAACCTACATCAAACACCAGCAAGCCTCTCAAAGCCTCTACCTCCACCTCTACTACTTCTACTATTACTGCTAGTTCCACTCTCACCCCAATCCAAACAACCATACCTAAACTCAAACCCGCCCAAAAAAAAACTAAACAAAACAAACAACCAAAACTAACCCACCACTCACCTAATAGACAATTCTAATACCAGCCCTCATAGCCCTAACAATCTATCTCCTAACAACCTGCCTAATCCTCCCAATCTTCCGCCGCTACCACGCCCGCTACTCCCAATACCTCCCCTTGCACAACATATCAGCGCACACCCTCTCCCTCCGCGACCGAATAGCAGACGCGCTAATGCGCTTCTTCCTCCGCTCGCGCGGGGCGCACGCGCACATGGGCGATCACGAAGATGACAATATTAGTATTGATGATGAGGAGGGGGAGATTCTCGTTCGGATGGAGATGGATGCTGCTAGGAGGGAGGTGTTGGAGAGGAGGGGGGGCAATGGGGGGTCTGAGGGGGAGACTGAGTCGGGAGTTGGAGGTTGGGTTTATGGATGATAGTGAGGAGGAGGAGGGGAGTCGGGATGGGATACGTTGATTTGGTGTGGTGGTTTTGGCATTTGGGATCTGTGGATTCTGTGCATTCTTATTTTGGGGTTCAGGTTTGGAGTATGGAGGGTATCGTTATTCATACATGTGTTGGGTGTTTGTGTATAGTTCATTGTGAATATTGCATTATTGGGGCGCTGTATAGCATTTGGTTGTGCTTGGGATAGAGAGATTGTTTTATTTCAGACTGCTTAGAATTGGGAAGATCATACTACTGTACAGTGACATGCTTGAACGTTGAGTTACAGTATATATTCAGCATTGCGTTTGAAATGCTTAACTGGCTCCACCGGGGCTGATCGACGGCTCCACAAGATCATCCTGCACGTTTCAAAAGGCAAATCTGAAAATAGGAATAAAGTAGGGATAGAAAAATATTATTTCATTGGTATCGTGAATGATGCTACCTTTTCAGCATCGCCCATTAGGGCCTATGAACATTCATAAAGAAAAGCATAAAACAGGACTAGGTGCACTTTTACTTGCGCTGACCGTAAGCCTTGGTGGCGTAGTCACCCTTGTGAACAATCAAATCCTCAGGGCGGTAGTCCTCACGACCGGAGAAGTAGCTGTCGAGGATAGCCTTGGTACCGTTGGCGTAGCGGACCTGGGCATCGATGGAAGTACCGGACATGTGGGGGACCATGGCGTTACCACCACCCCAGGGGTGCTCGGCGTAGCGGAGAGGGTGGTCCTTGGGGGCGGGCTGGGGGAACCAGACATCACCACCGTATCCGCGGAGGTGGCCGGACTTGAGGGCCTCGGCGACGTCCTCCTTGACGACAATGGCGCCACGGGCGGTGTTGACGAGCCAAGCGCCGGGCTTCATCTTGGAGATGAGGTCCTTGTTGAAGAGACCGCGGGTCTTCTCGTGCAGGGGGCAGTTGATGGTGACGACGTCACACTGGGCGAGCATCTCCTCGAGGCTCTCGACGCGGCGGCAGCCAATCTCCTTCTCGGCCTCGGCGGAGAGGGGCTGGTAGTCGTAGTACAGGAGCTCCTTGCAGTCGAAGGGCTTGAGACGGCGGAGGACACGCTCACCGATACGGCCGACGGCGACGGTACCGACGACCTTGCCCTCGAGATCGAACTCGTTCTTGGCGACTGCGGCGACGTCCCAGTCACCCCGCTTGATCTGCTCGTGGGCGGGGACGAAGTTGCGGACCAGGAGGAGGATGGTCATGACGACGTGCTCTGCGACGGAGACGACGTTGGAGCCAGTGACCTCGGCCACGGTGATACCGCCGTTGGTGGTGTTGGCGGCGTTGAGGTCAACGTGGTCGGATCCAATACCGGCAGTGACAGCAAGCTTGAGCTTCTTGGCCTTGGCCAGACGCTCGGCGGTCAGGTAGCCGGGGTGGAAGGGAGTGGTGATGATGACCTCAGCGTCGACGAGCTCCTTGTCAAAGGTGGAGTTCTCGCCCTCCTTGTCGGAGGTGGTGACCAGGGTGTGGCCAGCATCCTCGAGCCACTTGCGGATGCCGAGTTCGTTCTCAGTGGTACCAAGCAGAGCAGGCTGCTGCTTGGAGTGCTCACCACCCTATTGCATGTTAGAGATGTTGGAATCATTGCGGGAAGACCATGACTTACGTCGTAAAGAACCAAAAGAACCTTGCCCTGTAGATTGGCGGTGGCAGTTAGCATTCGTGCGCCGGAGATAGCAAAAGGTGACGTCCGAGCGAACGGAGTGGCCTTGAGGCCTGAGAGGAAGGGCCGTGTCAATTGACGGGAAAGGGACCGAGTAAATACCATTGTGAATATGTGTATGAATATGTAAAAAAGAAGTTGAGAGTCAAATCTACTGGAGGTCAGTTGCCTGGTCTTATATGATGCAGTCGATGAAGTCAATCGACCCAAAACGGTGTTGGAGAAAACAGCGGGGGTGGGGCACGCGGGGAGAGATGCATATCAAAACAAGCAAAAGACGGAAGAGTTGAACTTACCAGAGGAAGATGGAAAGGAGGATGTAGAAAGGATGAGAAGGAGCAAATGAGACAGCCAACAGAGCACAATATATAGACCTGTTGAGACACTCCAACTGCGGGACTGGTGTTTCCACCTGTCTCCGCATGAGGGACACGTTGACAAGTGTAACAAGTTTCCCCTTTACGAGGGGGTTTCACCGGCTGATCCCCCGAACCTTGTCAATTGTCCATTGTCAATCCTCGATCGGACACGATGCATGTTACTTGCAGCTCATTCGGATTATGGTTGGCTTACGGTTGACTGTTGGCGAATTGAGATCCCATCTGATAACTACTACTGTACCTAGTACCCTATACCCTAAGTGATCTATTGAAGCTTATAATTATCCCAGATACAGATAGTCTTTGTGAAGACTGATGACCATAATACAATATAGTGAACATTATTCTTAAGAACAAGCTATACAATGACCTGTTACGGATGTTCCCAGCTCCGAACTGACTCGACAGTAAGGTAAACTCGACCACGTAACTGGGTTCAGGTTCCCCGCAGCGGGGTGCTGACATAATGAGGGGTAGCTCTGGATATCGGAGGCAACGGGCACAGGAATCCTATGATGTTCCAGTCTCCAAGTCGGACTGATGGTTCTTTAGTCCCCAAGGTACTAAAAGGTACTAAGCAGATCAAGACCCAGTTGCCTATCGGCCAACCGGCAACCGGCTGCCCATCCTATCTCACGGAAGCCACGCCGAGTTACACCCGCGCTTCTGCCGAAACTCGGCCTTCCCCCATCTCCAACTCTGACCCGCCTCTACACTGCCTCCTCTTGCCTCCTCTGAGGAGGTTGGAGAAAGTGTCCGCACGGGTCCACTGCACTGACAACTAGATTCAGGCCGGACTGCATGACCGGATCAAGAATGAAAAGGGGGGTTGTGGATTGTTTTAATCCACCACCACCCGCGGGCTTCCTGGTCCGTCGTATTTGTTTTGCGCCGTCAATTGCCATGCATGATAACGTTACGAGTTGGGTGACATGTTTGACCTTGCAATGCCCCCGGTCAAGGTTCAGTCGGAGACTTGGAATCAATTGAAAATGCGACTGGACTTCATGACGAGGAGCACAAGAACTCCCGATGGGCAGCGATAATGTCTCTTCGGTGGGCAACGATAACAGCTAACATACCAGCTCCCAATATTACCACCACTTCCATCCACTTCCCTACCCGACGAAGACCACAGGTCAACTATTTCGCGCCAGCGATCAGTACTCCACACGAGGTTCGAGACTCTCGGCGCGTATCCTTGAATTGTCGCATGATCAGCTGCGGGGCAAACCCAGAAGGCTTGTCTGGACACGCTTCATGCTCTGATGGGCTTTCGAGTCGCATTGACCTCGAGTCTCCGAATTTAGGGTCTCAATTGTTGTTGATTTTCTCAGCTCGCAAACCTCCGCTTCGTGGGTGCCTCACGACACCCTTGACACCTTTTCATTTTCGGATACACCACTTGTTCCACAACTGTCATGTGGTAGAGATCACTCTGACATGACCTCAGTTGGCTAGCTTCGGTTTGTTGGAATTACGAGTGAATTTATCTACACTCTGGGATTCATGGGCTTTTAAGAGACGTTCCTCCGATGGTCAACAATTGGAATAAAAAAAAAACAAAGCAGGAATATGAGACAATCGAAAAAAATGTTATATTTCAATCAACATGGGCATATTTGCAACGTTTGATGAGGAGGTTGGAGTGCAACAGAAGACACAAGCGAATGACAGGCGGCGATTGATAATACCGAGCTCCGGTCCGACTCGGACTCTGCGCTCGGAGATAGCAATTCTATTAGTTCTCAACATCCGCGCTGTTACTCTTTTCAACGCTTGATTATATTTCACGATCTTTACTTTCACTTGTATACATTCATGCGATGAGATTGCGACCAACAGCACTACAATCCGTCGCGCGCGACTGGACCGGAAAGACCTGTCGCATCCGCCTGCTATCCACCACTCCAACCCGCAACAGCAGACTACGCGTGCGTCTAGATATCCCTCCTCCATTTCCCGTGACGGAAAAATGTCCAGAACCAAGCTGCGATTGCCCGACGACACCTGCCATGCCCGAGGGCCTTCCAATCGACCACGAGCAAGCATTGAACGGGACAATGGCAGCCTTTACACAGCAACTCCTCGTCTGCACAGGACAACGGGATTGGACAAGTCGCATCGATGAAGACGGCGAGAACCAAGGCTGGGGAAATCTCCTACGAGGAATGAAGCGTCAACTAGGTCGCGGGGGGCCTTACCTAGATGTATGCGATCCCTCGCCCTCAGCTCACTTGCCAGCACAACGAGACCTTGCTAACACACGGAAGCCATTCAACAACGTCCTCACGACAGCCACCTCAATCGCCCCCTCAGCAAGCTCCCCAACAACAGCCTCCGCCTTCCTCTTCCCAAGCTTCAAATACATCCCCTCAATACCCGTAGACACGGCATCCCCCACAAACCCAGACCCAGACCCAAAAGCCGACCTCGTCACATTCATCCGCGCCTACCTACTCCCAAAACGCCTCCACGACATGCACTCCTCCCTCCCCCCGGCAAAACAAGAAGCCATGACGCGTGCCCCCGAACTAACCTCCCACTTCCCCGACGCAATCGACATCAACCACTCGCCCACGATCCTCATCTGCGGCCACGGCGGCCGCGACATGCGCTGCGGCATCATGGCGCCAGCCCTAGAAAGCGAGTTCCAGCGCGTTTTCCAAGCGCGCGGATTCACCGCTGGCAGTGACGGCGCCCAGGCGACGATCGATGCACCAGACCATGTGAATATCGGGCTGATTAGCCATATTGGCGGTCATAAGTACGCGGGTAATGTCATTGTTTATATTCCGCCGGGGATGATGTCTGGCGAGGATGGTTCGGTGCCGCATCCGTTGGCTGGGAAGGGCATTTGGTATGGGCGTGTTGAGCCGAAACATGTGCGGGGTCTTGTTGATGAGACTGTCTTTGGGGGGAGGGTTGTTAGGGATCATTTCCGTGGTGGTATTGATCGGTCGGGGGATATTTTGAGGCTTTAGATTTGGATTGTCGTGAGCTCGGGTGAGTACTGTATGATATAGATTGATTTGTATTGCATATGATAGAGACATTACTGTATATACGCATACTCAAGATACAAATGTATATATGAACTAGCAAGCTGTCTATGTTCCTCAGTGCTGTCCCAGTGCTCTACCTACTCGACCAAGGGCTCATTGCTAATTCCGATTCCTGACTCAATCACCGAGCCAAGCACGTAGAGAGCTGCTTGGTAGCAGACTCGTAGCTTAACCTGTCTACTATTTCATCAAGGTCAAAAGAGCAATAGAGCATAAGCATGAACCACGAAGCTGAGAAATTCCAATTCCAATTCCAATGCAAATGCAAATGCAAATGCAACTGCAATAATATACAATTCTATCCAGATATAACATAATAATACAGACTGAGACCATGGCCATGCCCATGTCCATCTCAATATACAAGTCCCCCTCCGATCAAAACACAACATTGACCAACTTCCCACCCTTGATCACAATAACCCTCCTCCTCTTCTCCCAATCATGCTTCTCACTCAGCCACAATTTCCCCTCAGGAGTCTCCAGCACCCGACTAACAATCCAGTCCTGTTCCTCCTGCGTAGGAGGGGCATTCTTCTTCCCCGCGCTTGTAGTTGGTGAAGCCTTCATGGACGGAATGGTAACCGCACAGCGGGTCTTGCCGTTAACCTGCACGGCGACCTTGACTCCCCCGCGAGCGGATAGGGTCTCTGCCTCGTCTGTCGTGAGGAGGGTGCTTGGCCACGGTGATGTGAGGATTGATGGGATGTTGTTGTTGGGTTTATTGAGTGTCTTGTGTAGGGTTTCCCAGCATTCGGATGAGAGGGCCGGGGCGATGGGAGCCAGGAGACGGAGGAGAGAGGAGATTGTGAGGTAGAGGATTAGAGGGGTAGATGCGGGAGTTGTGTTGAGGGTGTTGGTTAATTTGGTTAGGTCTGAGATGACTGTGTTCAGACTGTAGGGGTTGCTCTCGATGCAGGTTGTGACTGAGGAGATGGTGTTGTGCGTAGCCAGGATGGCGTCTGCGTCTGCGTCGCTCAGGTCGTTTAGGGATGAGGGGAGAGGGGCGGCGTGGCCGGTTGAGGATGAAGGTTGGGCTTCTGCGGGGAGGGAGAATGATGCTGTTGTCAGGGTTTGCTGGGTATCTTGGATGAGCTTCCAGAGTCGGCCGAACCAGCGTTCTATGCCGACGATCTTGGATTCGTCCCATTCTAGGACTTCGCTGACGGGGGCTGCGAAGAGGATCTGGGCACGCGTGGCATCGGCGCCGTACTTGGATGTGCATTCGGTTGGGTCCACGCCGTTGTATTTGCTTTTGGACATCTTCTCGAAAGAAATATTGGGAGTGACTTGGGTTCCCTTGATCAAAGGCTTGTCCGGGCTGGTGAGGTCAACTTCCTCTGGGCGGAGGAATCGGCCAGTTGAGGGCTCGGTGAAGGTCTTGCCGTGGACCATTCCTTGACTGAGAAGAGTTTTGAATGGTTCTGCAGGTGCGTCGGAGGTTCCAGCTGGGAATAGCTCCGATTGAGCGAGGAACTTGTAGATGAACCGGGCGTAGAGGAGATGAAGAATAGCATGCTCGACTCCGCCGATATAGACATCTACTGGCCGTGTTACGGCAGGAGAGAATGGTGCCTCCTTGTTGGCTGAGTCGAGGAACCGAAGGAAGTACCATGAAGAGTCCACAAATGTGTCCATGGTGTCTGTATCCCGTTTAGCTGCTCCTCCACAGCTGGGGCATTCTGTGTGGAGCCATTCATCGGATGATTCGAGAGGGTTGCCCTTCTTTCCTTTAAGCCAGTCTCCCTCGATCTTCGGCAGCTTCACTGGGAGATCCTTCACAGGAACAGGAACAGGACCACAGTCGCCACAGTGGATGATGGGAATAGGGGCACCCCAGTACCGCTGACGACTAATCAGCCAGTCTCGTAGACGCCAGCTCTCAACAAACTCCGCTTGTCCAACCTGCTTGAGGTCATTGACAATGAGCTCGGAAGCTTCCTTGGAGGGCAGCCCAGAATACTTCCCGCAGATGGAAGTCAAGAAGCCCTCTTGGGTGAAAGCCTTGGAGTCAGAGGCTGGGACAGCACAATTTGTCTCGCCGTCCGTTACCTCAGCCTCAACAACGACCGAGATATATTCCGGGTTCACATTCTCCTTGAAGAACGACATATCCCTGGTATCGTGACCAGGAACTCCCATGACGGCTCCTTCGCCATAATCGCTAAGAACATAGGGCGCCACGAAAACAGGAAGCTTCCTCGACAACTGTGAACTTTCTGTGTCAATTTTGCGCAGAGGATGAGACACTTCCACGTCGGATAATTTGTATCCAGCCTTTGAGTCTGGCGGAAGTGAAGCAGCTTCGCTCAAAAACTTGCTGAGAGCTTCATCCTTCTCCGCAGCCTTGAGCACAATAGGATGACTCAACGAAAGAGCAAGATATTCCACCCCATACAAGGTATCCGGCCGAGTCGTAAAAACATCCACATTGACCTCCTCGCCCCCATTGCTGTTCACAGTAACGGGGAAAGTAACCTTGGCCCCATAAGACTTCCCAAGCCAATTCCGCTGCATGGAAAGGACACGCTCCGGCCAACCACCAGCAAGGGAATCAAGATCCTTCAGCAGCGCTTCCTTGAATTCAGTAATACGGAAGAACCACTGCTTCAAATTCAACTTCTCAACCTTTGCACCAGATCTCCACGAGAACCCATTGGCATCAACCTGCAAATGAATTAGACAACAGACAACACAAAACACACACATCCCAACCCAAGACTCACCTGCTCATTCGCCAAAACCGTCTTATCAACCGGATCATAATTGACCAGTGCCTCAGCCTGATACGCCAAATCCTTCTGATAAAGCATCAGGAAGATCCGCTGGGTATGTTCATAAAACTCCGGAGAGCACGTCGCCAATTCCTACAGACAAATCAATTAGCCCAATCCAACAAGTCATCCACAATCCAATCCAATCCAGCAAAAGGTTCGAGGGTGATAATTCAGAGACATACCCTCTCCCAATCAAACCCAGCAGATATACACCCAAGCTGCTCCTTCATGCGATCGATATTCTGCCCCGTCCAAACACCCGGATCAATCCCCCGCTCAATAGCCGCATTCTCCGCCGGAAGACCAAACGCATCCCATCCCATCGGATGAAGAACGTCATGCCCGCGCATTTTGTAGTACCGCGCTAGGACATCGGAGATCGTGTACACACGCAGATGGCCCATGTGCAGGGTTCCGGAGGGGTAGGGGAACATGGAGAGGATGTAGGATTGGGGTTTGGTTGATTTGGTTGGAGATAGAGATTGAGATTCTTTGGCGGCAGTCATCCGCTCTGCAGTCCATTTTTCTTGCCATTTCTTGTCCAGTCTCGGGAGGTCGAGTTTGGTCAGGGTGGTTGCTGTGCTTGTGTGTCGGAGTAGCGTGGATGCATTGTAGGGTTTGAGGTGATTTGGGCGCGCGCGGAGTCGGGTTTGCGCGAGTGCGCTTGGGAGGCGCGTTCGGAGGAGGGATTGCATTGGGCGCTTGGGGTTGAGGCAATTTATTGTTTCATTCTGGGTTGTTCGGGGGGTTAAGGTTGGAATTAGGATTGGAGGTTTGCTTTTGGTTTGCGCATCTTCAATTCTCCCCGGAGGTCGGATAGCTTTAGCCCTATTTTGGACTAGCGTTGGTATTTTGACTTGCAGTCTAGTCGGTTGTTTATAGTACGAGCAGTTCATTGTCTAGGGTTTAGGCCTCTGTAACATATTTCCTGGGCTTTTCTATCTGCTGCTTTTATGAGGGCGCTCAGAATCAGGCCGAGTAAATTTCAGTCTGAGCTCAGACCCAGTGAGCTGAGATACTCGACAATATAGCTCTTTGGCATATCCAATTCTATATACTTCGTATAGCGTCCACTATGGCATCCTGGGTATCATATATAAAAAAATCCAAACAATCAAACCATCGCCTCACTCCGCATCAGCCCCTTCACCCAAAGACCTCTCCCTCGGCTGTGTCTCCCCCAACGGAAAACTAAGATGCTTCCAATCCTCAATCTCCTCAATAATACACTTCAACCGATCCCGTATACTCTCCACCGCATAAGTGCCCAAAATCAACCTCAAAGGCGGATAAGCACAATGCCCAAGCTGCCAAACCAAATGCGCCGCCTTGACCGCACTAGCAGGCTGCTTATCCCCCAGCCACATCAACATGCGTCGGGCATGGGCCGCCGGCGACGTAGAAGTATTATACGGCTCACTGGGCGGCTTGACCAAGAAATGCCCATACAACGGCAACGGCGACGATAAATGATGCTCGGACGGATTCGCCGCCAACGCAGAAGGCGAAACCAAGTCCCCGATGTCATCGCGACGCATATGTCCCGGCTCAACAAGCGTACCCTTAATATTGAAGCTATCAACTTCATAAAGCATACTCTCCATCAAGCCCTCCACGGCATACTTGGACGCACAGTACGGGCCCAAGCCCGGCACGCCCAGCGCACCACTCGTAGAACTGAAGATCAGATAGCGGCCGGCGCGGCGCTGTCGGAAATGCGGCAAGGAGAGCTGGATCATATTCAAGGTGCCGGTAAAGTTGGTCTCGAATTGGTTGCGGATGTCGTATTCGTCTTGGTCTTCGCAGGCGCCGATGACGCCGTAGCCGGAGCAATTGGCGATTACGTCGATGCGGCCGAAGTGGGCGATTGTTTGGTCGATTACGCGTTTGACGGTTGGGCGTGCGCGCACGTCGCAGAGGAGCCCCAGGCAGTTTTCGTGTTCGGAGGAGAGCTCGCGCATTGCTTCGGGGCTGTTTTCGTAGGTGCGGCCTACGGCTGCTACCAGGTCGTTGTGGGCGAGTGTGGTTTTAACTAGGGAGCGGCCCATGTGGCCTGTTGCACCGAAGATCTGGGGGTTTGGTGTTAGTTGGGGAGGTTTGGGAGTTTGGAGAGTGCTTGGTGGGGTTGGGCTTACCAGCCATACGAGGGGTTTGGGAGGGTTCTGGGGGCTTGGAGGGTCTGTTGTTGATGGGAGATTCAGAGTTGGTTCGCGAGGAGCGGGCGAGGTGGCACCTCTTGGTGATGTTTCCATTGTTGGGTGGGAGAAGAGAGGAGGAGAAGAGGAAGAGGTGGAGGAGAGAAGATGGCTCTCCGCATTCTCCGAGACCCACTTGGGTTTATACTCTTGTTTTTTGGTCTTTTTGGACTTTTAGCATAGGATCAGTTGTGAAAGAATACCTATTTTGTTTCTATGACGACACTCTACTCTGAAACTATTGTAAAATCACTGTAAAACAGAGACATCATATTCCATTACCATATACACCGGCAATTCCATTATCGACCGACCTCCCGTCGCAGCCGTCCCGCAGCTGTCGAGGGTCCCGGTTCGGGCCAACTACTTACAGCATCATCAACCTCCTCCAGGAATGTGGTACTATTGTGAATAGAAGTGCTACCAAGGACAACACGCACTCCTGGAGAGCTAGCATTGACCTGGGCAACCATCTTGGCCTCTTCATAGGTGGCACCACCGACCATGAAAATGATGATATCTTGTGGCTTGTCTCTCGTGTGGCCACTGCCTTCCAGGAAGGGATACTGCAACTCCTTCAGTCGTCCTTTGATGAGGTTTTGTAGTGTCACCTCCAAACGAGGTGAGTGCTGTGTGTAGACGTTCTCTACTCCCTTGAGGCCCTTGAAGCGGTCTCTGGCGCCGGAGAAGAATGATGTTGATTCGAAGAGGTCTGAGAAGCCGCCGGCGACTGGGGGGGCCTGGAGGGAGTGGTGGTAAGTAAGCAGCTTAGGGATGATGGCCGCACGGTTGGCTGGGACATCGCCTGCTGTGACAAGAAGATCAAGGAGGATTGGAAGGGCATTGTTGGGTTGCTTCTCGTAGCGAAGTGCATAGAGAGCCACCAAGCGCAGCTTGCTATCAGCTGGAACATTGGGTAATGGAATAATTCGTTGCAGAGACTAAAGCATAGTGAGTATTAGAGCGAAACATCCAAGTCTTTGTACGTACCTTCAGATCATTGGAATGGTTATCATTGCAAGCCAAGCTCTGTTCTAGTTCACTCACGTCGAGGAGACTTTCCTCGCCAACGCGCCGACTGAGCTCACCTACCAAGGTGACATGCTTGCTCACATTACCCGAGAGCTTGCGGAACTCGGGATAATCCTCCACGAAACGTTTCATATCCGCAATAGAGTCAATGTTCGCACTACTCTGCGTTTTGGTCTGGTATTGTTCGACATATTCTTTGATATTCTGTCCCAGATCACCAAAGTTCTGGTACATGTTCTTCTTAAAAAAGGGGTCCTGGTCCTGAGCCAAGACAATCTCCTTGAGCTCTGGTCGGATCTCTGGCACATCCCGAAGATCCACGCGGCCATTATTGATGCCAAGTAGTTCATGTACCATGGCCTGATATGTCCACTGCGTCAACAGCGGGGTGATAGGATCATCGCGGCGGTCAAGAACGAGGAGGATAGGCGGTGTATCCGTCCGGCGGAAATTAAACAGCTGCTCCTCCTGCGTGATGTGGTATCGGACCTCTGTCGCTAGCTTTCTAGCTAACACACTGTTCTTCTCGTATCGAATGAGAGGGTTTTTCTTTAGTGAAAGCAGGAGTGCCAATACACCTTCGGTGGCTCTTTGTAGAGAATCAGGGTTCCACAGATCGGGCGACTGGGTCCATATCCGCTGCAGGGGGAAGCCCTGACCTAATGAACATAGATCTGGGTTTATAACCAGAAAGTCGGCGAATTGTTCTTGCACTGACTGGACCACTTCGTGGCTATCTGCCTCTGCGAGCCGCTCGAGAGCGGATTTGCGGATGATGTTGCTTAAGTAAATGTAGTATTCGCCGTATTTGGGATCTCGGAGTTCATCAATTAGGAATTGGATCGAAGTGGGTGACGGGCGCACGAAGCACAGACAGCG
Source organism: Penicillium nucicola (assembly GCF_028828085.1). Taxonomy (NCBI): domain Eukaryota; kingdom Fungi; phylum Ascomycota; class Eurotiomycetes; order Eurotiales; family Aspergillaceae; genus Penicillium; species Penicillium nucicola. The sequence goes on along the minus strand of NW_026643132.1, from coordinate 1,095,905 downwards.
CAGGTGGCGCATCTTCTCGCGCGCGGCATTGTCCAGGCGATCGATGAGATAGACCTCGTGATTAAGCAGGGCGGATTGGGTGATGGCAGTTGAGACGATGGGAACCTGTGATCAGTCAGCGCGAGTCAGCAAGTAACAGCCGAGTATATCCCACGGTCTCACTATCAAGAAGCAAGATCTTCATCTTGGAAGCTCCTGAGGACTCGCCCACGGTAACCATCTTGGAGATGTACCCCGAGGCAGCCGCGACGACATCCATGATGGGATTGAGAAGAAGACTGCTGATAGGTATCCAAGCACAGATCCCACTCTGTTAGGCCAAAATGACAACTGCAACTGCAACTGCAACTAGCAACGGACAACTGACAAGAAGGTTGAAGATGAGTTGTGGAGATGGCGGGACGCGGGAAGTTGTTGGGGGCTTCCGCTTTCCACATGACGAAGCTACTACTTTTTTTCTCTCCTTTCTTGTTTCTTCCTTTCTTCATGTTCTGATCTCCTCGATTTTCTTCGTCTTCTCTGTTAGGTCGACATGTTGCCCTACATAGACCAGAGTGCGTTCCCTCTAAGCTTTCCAAACAACCTCGACTGACTCTCCCCGCAGTATTCGAGCTGCCAGCTCGGCTCACTGGCGCATCAGTTGATGAGCGTACGAACCTCCGTCTCCATGATTTCCGGCCTTGTTAGCAGTTTCTGACCACAGCTCCAGTCAAGCTGATCGGCTCCTTCCTACTCTCCTACCCACTCGCAGCCCTGCTCAAGCGTATTCCCGATGCCCAGCCCTGGAAAAAGAATGCCTTCATTATTGGTGTGTCGTTGTTCTACCTGGTTGGCTTGTTCGACCTGTGGGATGGTCTTCGCACCTTGATGTACAGTGCCGCGGGTACCTACGCCATCGCATACTATGTGGACGGATCTTTGATGCCCTGGATTGGATTTTCCTTCCTTATGGCCCATATGTCGGTCAACCACATCTACCGTCAGATTGCCGACGAAGCACACGCGGTTGATATTACCGGCGCGCAAATGGTTCTTGTCATGAAGCTCACTTCTTTCTGTTGGAATGTCTACGACGGCCGTCGGCCCCAGGCTCAGCTGTCGGATTCGCAGAAGTACTCTGCCATCACCCAGTTCCCGAGCATCGTGGACTACCTGGGCTACGTGATGTTCTTCCCCTCCCTTTTCGCCGGCCCATCCTTCGAATATGTGGACTACCGCCGTTGGATCGATACCACACTGTTCGAAGTCCCTCCAGGAACTGACCCGTCCAAGGTGCCCGCTACCCGCAAGAAGCGTAAGATCCCTCGCAGCGGAACCCCTGCTGTCAAGAAGCTGGCCATTGGACTGGTCTGGATCTTTGCCTTCATCCAGCTTGGCGCGTACTTTACCACCGACTTTGTGCTTTCGGATTCTTTCCTGCAATACTCTTTCCTGCGTCGCGTATTCACCGTACACATGGTGGGCTTCACTGCGCGCCTGAAGTACTATGGCGTCTGGTCTCTGACCGAGGGTGCCTGTATCCTGTCCGGCATGGGATACAACGGCTTCGATCAGACCACTGGCAAAGTATTCTGGAACCGACTAGAGAACGTCGATCCCTGGGGTCTGGAGACGGCGCAAAACTCGCACGCGTACCTCGGCAGCTGGAACAAGAACACCAACCACTGGTTGCGCAATTATGTCTACCTCCGCGTGACCCCCAAGGGCAAGAAGCCCGGTTTCCGCGCCAGCATGGCCACCTTTGCCACCAGTGCCCTCTGGCACGGCTTCCACCCAGGATACTACATGACATTTGTCCTTGGATCATTCATCCAGACCGTAGCAAAGAGTACGATCCCCTCCCATCCCCCTCCTCAAACCTTCAGCTAACTGACCAACCCAGACTTCCGCCGCTACGTCCGCCCCTTCTTCCTCACTCCAGACGGATCAGCCCCAATGCCAAACAAGCGCTACTACGACATCCTCAGCTGGCTCGCAACCCAACTGACTCTCTCCTTCACTGTCCTCCCCTTCATCCTGCTCAGCTTCAACGAGTCCATCACCGTCTGGTCAAGAGTCTACTTCTACGGAATCGCCAGCACCCTCTTCTCCCTCGGAGCCTTTGCCTCCTTCTCCCCACTGAGAAAATACCTCGTGTCCGCACTGAAGCGTCGCTCCCGTCCAGCCGTCGGACGCAGCGTCAGCACCGACTCCGTCCGCCCGCCGGTCCTGGGTCTGCCAAATGACCCGGAGCGGGACTTTGACGAGGCCGTCCAGGAAATCAAGAATGAGATTGACGCTAGAGCGAGACGCGGTAGTGTTGCTACCATGCCTACCGGTCAGGAACTGAAGAATGCCGTTGAGCAGAAGATTGGTCGGAAACTGTGATGATACATTGTGTATTCAGCGCTGTTCCGGTTTCGGTGCCAATTTTGGTATTGGTATCGGAGGGAGACTGTGGTAGATGAGTTGGATCTTGTATCTTGCATAAACGGGGATGGTGGTTGGATTAGAGGTGATGTTGCGGGCTTGATTTCGGGGTCGTTTGCAAATAACATAGGTGCGTTGGAGCGTTCAGCGTTGGAATGTCCTTGGTGTATCTTTATCTTTCAGTTCTCTGTTTATCTTAATCTTGGGTTTTGACGTTCAACGCGATTATGGTGAAGGTGGTGATAAAATGGGGTTAAGTCAATCGAGTTGAGTTTGTCCTTTGCTGAAGACAGCCATAAATCAACTTAACACATTGAGCCATACGAGTAAGTTAAGTGATGGGTGAGATGCTACTCCCACAACGAAAGGAGCCCAAGACTGGAGAAGTAACAGTAGGCCTCGAAACTGGAAGAATAAAATAATCGAATGAAATATGAAACTTAATAAGGATATGTATAACACAGGATGGGGCGTAAGCCCGATAGATAATAAGGCAAGCAGCTAGCTAAAAGCCAATACTATATCAATATCAATAAAATCAAATCAAACAAACAACGATTCAGAAAAGGTCAAAAACAAGTCAAAAGGGGTAATGAGTAGCGTATGTCCAATACATGGAGCACAGCCAATAAAAAAAGCTTGAAGGCGCCATGCAGAGCATAGAAGAGAATCCCGGAAAACAGCAGCAAGGCAGTGTAGAAACAAGATGGGATATTATGTGCGTTGAATCGTGTCGTGGTCGTGTCAATGTGTGCAGAGAAGGGAATTGAAGATGTCACTGGGTAAAAGGAGGAAAGAAGGGGTAAAAAATAAGAGGTGTCTGTAGTAATGATGAATCAAGGACGATAAATGATCGAACAAGACAGGTAGAAAGAAAAGAAACCAGCCAAACGGATTGTTGGGGAGGGCTACAAGCCCGTGTTGAAAGTGAGTGAGTGGATCAAATCACAGAAAAAAAAAGAAAAAGAAAACATCAGAGGGATGGTTTTGAGAAAGAAAGATGCAAGCAAGTAAGTCCAAGTCGTAAGAGCATTAAATGAGAGATGTCGAGTCAAGTCGAATCAAGTCGCCGGCCATGATCCAAGAGAGAGAGAGAGAGAGATGGATCATGGTCGATGGATACCGTGGTATAGAGCAAGAATTAGAAGCCGGTAGTAGTTCCAATAACAGCCAGAACAATCTGCAAGAAGGGGTCATTAGCCAAGAATCCAACAAAGTAGAACCAAACCCAGTAGGCAGAACTCACAATCACAACAATAACAACAACTCCCAGCGAGATCATCCAGCGATTAAGATTCCTCCACCAGCGAGCATTCTCATAGCGCCTCTGCTGCAAATTCATACACTGCACCTCAAGGGCAGCCTCAACATCCGACTCGGACTCATACTCGACCATCTCAGGCGCCATCTTCGGTTTCGGCGGGAGAGGCAGAAACGCAGCAACACACCAGGCCAGAGGGAAAATGAAACCCAGACAGAAAGAGTAGACCTGGATATTGCGGCGTCCGAAGAACGGCTCGTTCCGCGAGTCCAGGGAGGGCGGTCTCCAGATACTATTTGAGTGTTGCAGAACTCGGCGATCCGGGAACAGATGCGGAGACCAACTGTGGTGTAGTCTGTAGCGGCTGTTGACGAATTCGCCGTGTTCTGGTTCTGGGGAGGGGACCCAGTGAGCGCGTGGATCGCGGGGGTCGCTTTCGATGCGGCGTTGGGGGATTAAGTTTACTGTGCTGATGGGTGCGCGCACTGGGGACACAGGTCTTTCTCTTTCTGGTTCTGTTTCTCTGTCTGGGGATCGGGGCCTGGGGATGTTGAGGGGTGTGGGCATGAGGTTGAAGTTGAAGGTGCTTGAGTTGGATGTTCCGGGGCGAATAGAGGATGGACGACTGGCGTCGATCATTGAGAGCGTTGAGTTCAGGCCCATTGGCTCGCGGAGGTAGTAGACCTTTGCCCAGGTTGGGAGGATGTTGAGGATAGTGCTGGAGCCTGTGCCAGGGCGTTGCGAGCGGTTGCTGTTGCTTCGCTTGGAGCCGGAGGAGAGGCTTTGAGCGAAGATTGGTCGTACGGGGAGGTTTGTCAGGCTGTCCAGACGCTCTTCGTCGCTGTCGTTGGAGGACTCGACGAGCCATACCGAGGATCGAGTGTTCTCGTTCTTGAGCGCTGCTGGTTGAGGTGGCGAGGGTGCGGCCATCTCTGCGTCTGAGGAGGTTTCCGCTTGCGCGGCCAGGTTGCTCAATTCATCTGCTGACCAGATTGAGGAGACGGTGGACAGGTGAGGGTTCCATCGGCCGGAGGCTGGACCTGGCGTGAAGTCGCGCTCGGGGGTGGCTGAACTGGCGGCGCGAGAGCTTGTTGACGACGGGGCGCGGATACGCGGGTATTGAATTGGAACGCCGCTGTCGATGGCTGCCTGTAGGTCAGATGCTGAACGGAGACTGCGCGAGGAAGATGTCGCGGAACGCGATCGGCTGCCTGATGGGGCGCGCGATGTTGACCGGAAGGACGCCACGGACTGCCAGGGTGGGCTGGACCGGAATGATGGCGAGCGATAGCTCAATTGCTCGGACGAGGCGGTGTTGATCCAGGGGGCGGCGCCGGCGTGTCTTACCACGGTGCCGCCTGAGTTGTACGACGACAGCGAGTTTCTTCTGGGGTCTGACTCGGAGGAGGCCGTCGCAGGACGGAAGTTCATGCTCGAGTTGTCCAGCATGACAAAGTTAGGACTTGACGGAGCACCAATCTGCTCTAGGTTCGGGCTGGAGAAGCCCATTGATTCTACGGAGCCTTGGGAGGACTGGGGCGAAGTGGGCGGCTCTGAAAGGACTGCCTTGATTGTTGGCGTGGCAGTCGGCAGCACTATCATCTCATCGTCCGAATATTCCGGCTCTGAGCTGTCGCATCTCCAGTCGCGTGCTTTACCGGAACCCATCTCGGGCAAAGACGACTTGCTCGAGGTTGGATCCTCATCCCACAGCTGCGGCGGCGAGTGGCCGGTATCAACGGTTGACGACACATCCCAACTCTCTCCAATGGAATGATCACGCGGGCTGTTGAGACTGGTCGGGCTGTTGGGAGCGGTGCTCTGGCTGAAGGATGGCGAGGAATACGCCGATGTGGAGGGACCTAGGTGATGATCTGAATAGCTAAACCCGGTGTCTGAGATGTACTCTTGCTGGCCTTTGCCCGGCATGGGTAGCAGAATCTGCTCGGGCTTGGTCGGGAAGGGCGTCGCGGTATACATGTCGACATCTTCCTGGTCCACCATGCGCAACGACCGAGTTGGTGATCTTTCATTCGTGTGAGCTGAACTGCGCTCTTGCAATGCCCTCCGCACGCGCGAGGTCCGGGGAGAAGACATGGTGCGTGAGTGTGTCGACGACTTACGGCATTGAGGAAGTCAAGATTCAAACTTGCTACACGATAAACACAACCAAAAGAATGACAGGGGAATGCTGATAATGCGAGAAATGAATGGTAAGGAATGTATGACCCAGGAGGATCGAGATCGCGGGTCTAGAGGCCGAAATTCATCAAAAGAGTGTGGGGACGTGCAGTCGTCAAGATTAGTTCGTTTCAGACATCGAAAACCATTAAAAGAGCGAAAGGGCGCAATAAACAACAACAAAGCATACGACAGGAAGCAATGAAAAACCGAACGTGAGACAGTCGAGGGAAGGGGGAGAGGAATTTTGTTGCCCAGCGGTGAACGAACGCCTATCACCCCCTTCTAGGGGTGCAGCTTGCATGGGCTCCAGTTTCCGACGACTCCGCGACTCAGGAACCGTTGACATTGGGGAGGCTTGACTCGATAGGTCGAGGTGCGTTCAAGACTGCCTCCAGACTCTGCCAGCCGGTCTCTCCAGACTGCCTCTAGCCTGCCTCCAGACTCTCTCACCCGACCTCCCGACTCGCACCCCAGCCTCCAGAATATAATGTGTGTCGACTACTGTCAATATACGTTCGGACTTGCAGATGGCATGCCCGATCAGCAGGTACTAGACGCAGCCTTTTCGGTTTTTCCCAAGTCTAGTGCTCATCCAGTGGAGACGGATGTGTTGTCTCGACTAGGATCGGTTTGGCTAGCGCCTGCGTGTCTGACTGTCCTGCCACCCTTGACAGGCAATAATATGAAGCTCCCTCAATAATTGTGCTACCACCTGCTTGTGCTCTCGTGAATCGGAGAATTATCATCCACGAGCCCCTCGCATTGACTCAGGTTAAATGAAGATGGGACTCCAGGGGGAGGAGACCGATCACATTGACGCTCGGTCCACCGGTTCAAGATATAGATAGATTTGTCCTCGACTGGTCCCTGTACAGTAACCGTATAGACATGGGTATAGATTTGATGTTCTAACTCGTGATTGAGAGGTTCGAAGTATACAAATGAAGTCAACAAAACACCCAAACTAGCAGCAAACTGTCCATGGCTCGTGGTGACAATACCGTACTGTAACACATCACTAACAGCCAATCACAGTCTCTCTGGTCACCCCCCTGTATACCGTAATAACAACAAAGCAACGTCCCAAACCAACTCTTTTCCGCGGCTCTCGATACTTCCCCAACTGCGATCTCAACATGGCTCCTGTCAGCATGTTGGCTCGTATCAAGAGTCTGTACAAAAAGCAAGGCATGTAGCATCCCTCTCATCCATAAATCCCAAACTAACACCCCCCATCCAGATGAACCAGCGCTGTCAAATCAGACGGTCGCTCTTTTCTCAGTATGTAAAAAAGAAACAGCCAACTGAAAACCAACCCCAGCAAAAAAGAAAGAAAGAAAACAAAAAGAAGATTAAGAAAAAAAAAACACCCTCAAATCTAACACCCCCAGGTCCTGCTCACATTACTCTACGTGGTCCCATTCTACCTGTCCCCAACGACAAGACCATCGCCAAGCCTAAGCCGCGATGCACCCTCCGTCATCAGGGCCCGCATCCGCACCGTGACAGGTTCCTGCATCTTCAGCTCGGGAATCGTGCTCTGGCTCGCCGTAGAAGAAGGCAACACCTCCCTCGCAGCCGGCCTGCGCCTCCTCGGCTGGTGGCCCGTCGGCGTGCTCGAAGTCGTCCGCACGCTCCTGTTAACCGCCATTCTCTTTACGGGCCCGCTCTTCGAGCGCGGCATCGTCGAGGGCGAATGGCGAGTCTGGTTCCGACGCAGCAAGCTCTCAGAGAGTCTGGGTGGCTGGATCGGATGGAGGAATTACGTCGCCGTATGTATCACTAATTGAATTGGCATTCGGATCTGCATTTGAACATGGTTTCTCGAGACAGTTCCATTCCATCCCATCCCATTCTATCATTGCTGATATCCTATATCCCGCAGGGCCCGATTACCGAAGAAGTCATGTTCCGCTCGGCCATCATCCCCCTGTATCTCCTGGCGCAAGAATCGCCGGGCCGGATTGTCTTCATTGCGCCGTTGTATTTTGGCATTGCGCATATCCATCACTTCTATGAGTTCCGGCTGACGCATCCCGATACGCCTGCGCTGGCGGCGTTGGCGCGCTCGCTCTTCCAGTTTGGGTACACGACGATCTTTGGCTGGTATGCGACGTTTGTCTATTTGCGGACGGGCTCGTTGCTGGCTGTGATTGTGATCCACAGCTTCTGTAACTGGTGTGGGCTGCCGCGGTTCTGGGGTCGTGTGGAGCCTGGGGAATTGATGGGCCCGCCTTTTATGCGTGGCAAGGAGGATTCCGAGGGGAGTGAGGGTGAGGGTGGGGTTGGGGATGGGTCGCTGGGTGTTGGGTGGACGGTTGCGTATTATGTGCTTCTGGTTGTGGGGGCTGTTGCGTTTGCGCAATGTTTGTGGCCGTTGACGGAGTCTTATCATGCTCTGGTTTCTTTCTCCGGGAAGTCTGTTTAGGTGGATTGGACATGGATATGACATGGTTATGGATATGGATTTGGACATAGTTGAGCTCTTCCTGTTGGGGCTGTGCCATAGAGATAGGCGTTTCTTTTTCTTTGTTCGGAGGTCTCTTCGTTTTACAATTTCTGTTTATAGTTAGTCGGCTGGACCATGGGATCTGTTATCCTTCAGCTGGTATGCATTCGAATATACTGTATGCTTTCAACGATTACTTTCAGATGAACAAGTTGCACAAGCGCTTGATTAAATCGGGAATATATCACTTTAACCCACTAACAGAGCAAACTCACGTCCGACATGTACTGTCAGTCGGACGGATGCAACCAGATCGCACCTCGTGGGGATTCAAGTAAAAAATAAAGAGACAATATTACCAATGCATACTTAGTAGACAGCAATGTCCATAATTATTGATCTCGAGTGGAAACTGAAAAGCGGTCGACTGAGCGAGGGGTTGAGTAGTTCAACTGACTACACCCTGCCGATATATATAGCGTAACAGGTCCCCCTAACAACCAATTATTGCATACAGCGGGTTTGAGAGAAATATCAAAGTAAATAAAATAGAAGCCAGTATATATATATTCTCTATTACCTTTTCTCAAAATGTCAGCATAATTCAGCAAGTTATCAAAAACAACTGGAGAGAGAAGTTAGTTTCCGCATAAAAGTAAACCGTGTCAAGGAGACCATTCTTCACAACCCTAACCCTAACCCTCCTAAATCTATATCTATATCTATATCCATATATATATATATATATACCAAACCTACCCCCCCCAAAGCAAAGCCCCATCAATCATCTCCGACCAACCCCCCTCCTCCCCCTCCCTCACAACCTCCCGCCCCAGCGCAAGAATCTGCTCCCGATTCCTCTTCCACCCCAACGCAAAAGCCGAATTCATACCTCCATTAAAGAACCCAATAAAGTTCTCACAGACCGTCCGACACAGCGGCTGCTCGAGATGCATCGCAAAGCCCGCCACTCTCAGATCCTCCGTCTTGGCCGCCAATTGGGCGAGATTGTCTACGATTTCGGCGCGTTTCGCCGGCGTGATGTTCTTTCGGGTGCGGAGGTCTCGGTGCTGCTCGCGGAGGGAGTCTAGGAAGTCAGCGCGCATGTTTAGGTAGTCTTTTTCGGCGCCGACTGCGTCTCGGCGGACTAGGGTGCGGCGGATTTTGGGGAAGGACATCTTGGGAGTGTGTTTGGGGGTGGGGTTGATTGTTCGGATTGTCATATGTTTTATGGTTAGTGTGATAGTGATGGTCTGTGGATTGCTGATATTGTGTATGTAGGATGTGGAATTGGCTGGTATGTGCCGATGGGTTCTCGAGGATGGGGTGGGATCCATGGTGTTCTTTATACTGGCTGTGGGTGCTGTGAGTTGACGACAAGTAGCTGGTATAGACATTGAAACGTTGGATGGGGGTGTATGAGAACAATAGACGTGATAAAGGGCATTCTCCGGACTCTTTGTTCTGGTCTGATGTTGAAGGTATTCGGTGTCCGACAAAGAGGTTAGTTATATTTATGGACAAAGGGTACAAAGAGGAGAATCATCTGCTTGTAGCCTTGGTATGGAGTAGCAACTATTTGCCTCCTGGAGAAGTAGAGACCTCCCACCACGAGTTTAGTAGAGAGCTGAGGCATAGAAGAGAAGCTAAACCACCATTTAGGACGTTGCAAAGACCGAGATCAATTCTCCCACACGGACAGTCAAATCCCCACATTGTCTTGGGTTCCCAGGTTGCAGATAGATCAAACTCAAATTATCGGCATAGATGGTAACATTGAACTTATATCCTCGTCTCCATACCACCCCTCCCCCCACAAATACCAGAGTAAGAATTAGCATCGACGTCGAACCGTAACCCAATCAAGATATCTCCGATCCCTTTCAACCGGACATTTCAGAACCCTTTGCCAGAAGAACACGGGATTGGCTGTCGGCTATTCTTCGGCCATGCTCTGACCTTGCCCTAAGTCCTTGCAATTGCGGGGAAGCGCAACATCTCCACATGCCGATATTCCCATATTCTGAGGGAGATATTTCAGTTCACGATAATTAGGAATAAAGAGTCCGAGGAGTAATATTCACGCCCATTGTAGCTGAAATCGTATAGGAAAGAGACCATGACATTCCATAGGTTGGACAGCCCTCATCAGTGGGAGCCGTGTTAGCTTCTCGGGTCAATGCCGTCGAACATCTTCAGCAGACTGACTGTAGGAGCCGGTGTCGGAGGAACAAGCTAGACCCACAGTATGTACCCCAGATATCTCCCCCACATACAAAAGCACTATATAAGAGATGATCCCAGCCGAGCTCGTCGCCAGCAACTCGAGCACTGGCAAGGGACAGACACAGGCACGATGCGGTCGTCCATTTTACTGGCAGCATGTGCGCTTGCTGTTATCAGCACTACCAAGGCTCAAGATATCTCAGAGGCTCTGCTAGATGTACCATGGAAGACCAACAATGTCAGAGTCAACGATCTGGTCGTTGCTCTGACTCCCGAGGAAAAGATCTTACTGGTTCATCATACCTTGTGGTCAGGAAGTCAGAATTTTGCTGGCTATATCAAGCCGGTTCAGAGACTTGGGATACCGGCTCTTCAGATGACTGATGGTGAAGCGTATGAGCATCATTCCACCCCCCTCTTTTGACTGGTAAAGTGATAGGCTAACGTACGACACTGTAATAGGGGAGTCAATGGGGTCTTGAATGCAACAGCAATCCCAAGCCAGTTGAATATTGCAGCGACATTCTCCCGAGAACTTGCATACAAAGCCGGTTCGGTTGCAGGGAGCGAGGCGCGGCTGTTGAATGCCAGTAAGTTATCTTTCCAAAGCGCATAGCATCCCAAGCTGACATGTTGTACTCGTTAAGCTATACTGCTAGCTCCTCGCGTGAACGTCCTCCGCGACCCGTTCGAAGGATCCTTCTGGCAAGGCTATTCCGAGGACCCGTACCTGAACGGACAACTGGGCGCACAAGCCGTGCAAGGAATCCAAGACCAAGGCACAATGGCCAACTCCAAGCAAACAGGCCCGAGCAGCACGGGCGCCAGCGCCGGCGACTTAAACTCCGAAGTCGATCTGCAGGTCCTGCATGAAGTCTACTGGGCGCCGCACCAGCCACTCATCGACGCGGGCGTGGCAACCATGATGTGCTCGTACGCCCAAATCAATGGCATTCCAGCTTGTCAGCATGACGAGCTTCTTAATCTCACTATCCGCGGGGATTACAATTTCACAGGGGCCATGATGAGCGATTGGACGGCGACGCACTCCACGGCGCCGTCGATTATTGCAGGCTTGGACTGGGAGATGGGGTCGGATACCTACTACTCCCAGCCTTTGTATGATCAGATCTATGTTCAGAAGAACATCTCCGAGTCGTATCTGAACAGGGCTGTTCACCGCATTTTGTCGATGTATGACCGTTTTGGGATCCTGGATGGTAATGGCGCTCAGGGAAACTCGACTGCATTGCTTCTCGCTTCGAAGGATCTGCCGCAAGACACGCTCAAGGCTGGACAGGATGCTTCGTATGACATCGCCGTTCGATCGGGTGTGCTTTTGAAGAACGAGGGCACCCTTCCTCTCGACGGACATCAAAGTGTTGTTGTGCTCGGCGCAACAGGTCTGCAATTGACCAACGGAGCCGGGTTCGCAGAACGGGCCTTTGGATTCCAGAATCGCAAGGTTGCGCCCGTTGACGCCCTGAAGAAAGCATCCAAGGACCTGAAAGTCTCTTCGGCAATCGGCGTTGATATGCACGGCACACTTGTGCCTGCATCCGCCCTGAGAACTGTCAACGGCAAGCATGGGCTCCTTCGAAATGACTCAATGGAAAGGACCAGCGTTGATTCCACCCTCAGCTTCCAAGGGAAAAGCGCTCTTCCCGCAAATACCAGCTATACCTGGACAGGCGAGTTGCTTGCTCCCACTGCTGGATACTACCGGCTTGCTCTTCAGCGTCATTTCCCCGGCCCCGGAGGACCCGTCAACAGCACCGACTACAGCGTCTTCTCCCATGACACGTTCACCATCGACTCAAACACAGTCGATGGCTACCGCATCCTCGGCGACGGAGGAACCCGCCCCTGGAGCTCGCCGCTCCCGACAACCGATTTCTGGGACGAAGCAGGAACAGACGTCTACCTCACAGCCGGCGCACACAATCTCAGCGTCGCAGCGACATCGCTGTTCGGCGAACCTCTCGAAATCAGACTGCACTGGGTAACACCAGCACAGCGGGAGGCAAACATCAAAGAAGCAGTCCGACATGCCTCGGCAGTAGACGTGCCTATTGTGTTCGCGCACGCGGCCAGCCCAGCCGAAGTAGGCATGCAGCTCATCGAAGGCTTCGACGACCTCATCCACCGCGTCGCAGAAGTCAATCCCAGAACAGTCGTCGTCCTGCACAATGCAGAGCCGGTCCTGATGCCGTGGCTGGACAAGGTCTCCGCCGTGCTGTGGATGGGCCATCCGGGCCAGGAAGGGGGAGCGGCGATCGCGGACCTGCTCGTCGGCCAGCACACGCCCCAGGGAAAGCTGCCGGTCACGTATCCCGCGTCGGTGAATAGCAGCATGACGCGCAACCCGGACTATCCGAATAGAGTGGACGGGCTGAATGGCACGGCGGTGTTCTCCGAAGGCATCAATACCTCCTATCGGTGGTATCTGAGCACGAAGACGGCGGTTCTGTTCCCCTTCGGCTTTGGGCTTTCTTATACGTCTTTCGACTATAGTGATCTGGAGATTGTCGAGACTGCTTCTTCTGTCTTTGATGTTTCGTTTACTTTGAGGAATACGGGATCCGTGGCTGGCGGGGATGTGCCGCAATTGTATATCGGGCCTCCTTCTGGTGCGGCGCGGAAGTATCCCGGAATCCAGTTCGCGGTGTCGGCTCTTGCTGGGTTTGATTCGGTGGAATTGTCGCGTGGGGCTGCGAGGAGGGTCACTTTCCAGATCTCGAAACGCCAGTTGAGTTTCTGGAATCAGGTGGACCGGTCGTGGGTTCTGGCTGAGGGTACGAGGGAGGTGTGGATTGGGACGGATGCGCAAACTGCTGTTTTGAAAGGGACTATTGAGATCTAGAGAGGTATCATAATAGGGATAGGGCTCTTTCGGTGATGTCGTTGGACGTCTCCCATTTCAATGACTATGGTTGTTGTTAGGGCTAAGGTTTGGCGGGAGACTGAGAAGGATCGTAGTCATATTTTGACCGGATGATGCGTTTTGAATTGAGCTATGATCTTTATAGTAAATATGATGAGTTACAAGATAGCTTGAAACAGCAGTGTTTACCAGACCCGCATAAGACTTAAAGTATCTAAGAAATCTCTTTGAACTGACGGAAATCGAGACATGTTTATTCATGAGAGCATGCATATCCTAAACAATGCAATGCAAGGATAGAGGGAGAGCTTTATACAAGAAGGGAGGGGAAGGGGTATGCTACACCTGGACATAATCATCATCGAATTAGGCTGAAAGGAGAACAAAAAGGACCAATAGACGAAAAACAGGCCGAGACAGAGTCTAAGTCAAGTCTATGCTCGTTCTCAATATGATCAAGCGGGCAAGAGACACGGATTAGTCGGTTGCATGGATGATACAGAGCTCGTTTGCATGCCAGATGCGGCGGCGACGCACGACATCCGCCCCGAAGGTATCCTTGATACTATCAGAGTCAGGGCCATGAGCGGCATCACCATCAGCTGCAGGGGCATCATCGTCGGCGAAGGATGGACGCAGAAGGCGGGCTTCTTCAACGCTAGCGCCGAACTCGTACTCTCCGCGACAGAGAACTGTCACACCGACGGAGGCGGTGGTGGACTCGCCACTTTGCAAGACAGGGAGGGCCTGCTGCAGCATACCAGTCCAGACGAGGCGACGGGTGAGGTCTAATGCGACGTTGTTTGGTTGGTGGCGGAGACTGGGCTGGAGACGGAGAAGGGGGTGGATGGCGCGAGAGGAGCGGTTGCGGACGGTGACGGTGAGAGTGAGGAGATCGTCGGTCTTCACGCGGAAGCGAGAGCGACCGGTTTGCTCTACACCTGGGGTTGTCTCGGATGGGGATGGTGAGGTCAAGGAGAACATCATTTCGATGTCCTCAAGACGCATGGCTTCCACCATGCGGTTGTTCAGTCGGACGTTTCGGAGGTCGATGCTTCCCTCGCGTCCGGTGGCGGGCTCCTTCCAACCACCGAGGACTCTTTTGAGGAGTTCCTCGCGGAACCAGAAGGCTTCGCGCGAGGCAGCCTCGGCTTCGAACGAGAGCTTGTTGGCACTCACGACAAACTGTCTCCGAGTGCCGGTGTTGACGACGGGGATGGGAGCACAAGGGTTGTCAAGGTAGACGCGAGGCAGGACCAAGACGAATCGACACACTTGACCGGGTTGCAGTTCTCCACCCACGGAGTACTTGCCACTGGCGTTGTCGTCGGTAGCCTCTGGCGAGTCGCTTATGGAGTGCTCGCTAACACGCAGCCATACAGACAGAGGACTTGGCCATGCATTACGCAGATCAAGCAACACAACGCAGTGATCAGGCCCATAGGCCCCGTTACCAAGACGGGCCAGGACCTGGGAGAACGGATCATGATCAGTGGTGGAAAGTAATGTATCCGGCTTCTCTGAGTCAATGGGTGGTTCAATGTGATTTTTCCAGGCAAAGTCACCACTAAATGGTAGGATGTCACACCGAGCGACCTCCACGCTGGCGTTAACCGTGACAGTCAAGGGCACGAACAGCTGCCGGGTATAGAATACATCTGGCAATTCACCAGGAGCTGCACCGACGCAGGAGTAGTCAATTTGCACAGTCGTATCCTGCAAACCAGGCTTGCCCAGGACGTCAACAGTAAAGGTTGCCTTCTGATTAGCTTCAATCGAACAGTCGCTGGGGTCTGGACCCTCGCGGCGCCACCGCAGGGCAGGCTTGTTTGCTAATTTCAACTCAAGCTCGTAAATCTCAACAGGCAATAGGTTTTTGTTGCTGAGAGCGGACTGAAGCTGCCTTGTGGTTGAATCTTGGAATGTGAAAAGAACAAAGTCCACAGGGCACGAAGATGCGTTCTGGAGTGTGATGGTGAATGTTCTTACTTCACCTTCCAGCACCATCAGGGCCGACTGTGACAATGACATGCATTCAATGACAAGCGATGGCTGTTTTCCAATCACTTTGACTTCACATGTCGCCGTCTCGGGGCCCTTTTTGATGTCTACCTTTCCATCCTTTGATGTTGTCGAACTCCAGGAAAGCGGTCGTTCTGTCAGTGGCTTTTTAGCCCCCAATCCTGTTCGCTTGAACTTAACGTCAGGATCAGGTCTCCAAAATGTCTTGAAGATGGGGAACCTGCGCATACGACAATGTCGCACCTTCACGATACAGCCAGTGATGTTAAGGCTGCCTGGCTCGTGAGCGACACCGAGGACGATAACATCTTGAAGAGACAAAGGAGCAAGGGTGATGTTTTCTGCCACAGCATCGAAAGAGACACCGCTGCTCTCTAAGCGCAAGTGTTCAATCTCAAGCTCAAATTCATACGGATTTTGAAGTGTCACTTGGAACGAGGCAGACTCATCGGTGACTGTGAGCAATTCCAGTGCCTTGCTACTGACCTTGGCGAAGGCATTGTATAGGAATGGGTCCTTTTTTGACTTCTCGGTGCCTGGATTAACAGCGTTCAGTTCTGTCTTGTTCCGACGAACAGGTCGCTTAGGATCTGGAAGTGGCAAAAACTGGACATCACGGACTAAGAAATCGTCCCAGTACTCTGCAACCATATCAGCGGCGCCTAACCTGGTACCGGCACCCACAGTACGCTTGATATTGTTGAGAAGACGAATTTGTTCGTCTTGAGGTAGATAGGGCTGGGATTTATAAGTCTCTCCTAGCATCATATCACCTCGGATGGTCTGCAACAGCTCGACCGTGAAGCGAAGCACGCCATTGAAATCTGGAAGAGCTTCGCAACAGTTGATGCAAGCCTTGAGAACATCGATCTTCAAGTTTAGATCGCCGTATCGATCTAACACGACATGTCGGAATGCCCTTTCAGCAATGCTGGAGACTGAGTCATACTCAGAGCCTTCTTGCAGACCGCCGATGGCAGATGATTGGCTTGACCTCTTCTCCCATTCATAAAACGACGAGGGCTGAACGCCATATATCTCTCCAATCGTGGCAAGAAGAAGGCGCACACTTGTTTCCATGTTCCCAGAGCCCGTATCGAGGGCATTGACATCAAAGGCGGCATCGCTGAGAGATGCCAGTCCAGCAGCAGGATGAATTCCGACCTCGGCAGCACCAATTTTGCGTGCTTGAACCAAGCTTGGTACCATGACGGAAAGAAGTTCGCGCATGATGAATGCCTTCTTTCTCGGCAGATCAAGAAGATTAAGCACGGATACGACACCAACTATGATAGGCACTGCGTCTGTCGCGGGCAAATCCGCGCCAGGGGAAAGTGGCAATGCCCGATATAAAAAGTTCGCAATTTCAGATTTTCGGAGAATAACGGTTCCTCGAGGAAGTTCGGAGTGGAACAATGGAGTCAAGGGCTCGTTCATCACAATGTGCTTCAAGGCATTGTCATCTAAAGCCCCGTCACGAACGCGAGCTGACACCAACAGCCGTGATAATCGTATGACTGTTTCTGAGAACACAAGCTGTGGCAGAGGCTCATCCGTGATATTGGCAGCACGGTTGTAAAGATTTAGGATGTTGTGCGCGAGATCTGGTAGGAGGTTGGCTAGATTCTGCAAAGAGATGACCCGGTTTCCAGCACTACTGGGTGTAGTCGAATCACGGGAAGATTTAGAAGACTTCTCGGCAACTGGATAAAGAACCGATGGAATCTAGGAGATATGTTAGCTACCCGCAACAAGTTGCATGTGGGGTTGGATAAGTGCATACTTGGAAGTCCATACCCGCCCAGCCAAACATCAGCAGGCAAAGCAGGATTGATTCAAGCGCTTTGGCATGCCAGACATAGTCGCTTCCCGCTCGGGCATTGTTCACGGCTTCTGTCAATTCCTTTAGAGCGTCTGGCCACCTTCCTGCCTGCAGGAAAAGAGTTCCAATGACTACACCGGCCCGGCCTTTAATTCGGTTCTTAGTCCTATCGGTGGCACTCATTCCACTGACGGACATCCGGTCACGGCTGTGCTCTTTCGGAGATGCCACTGATGGAGTCCTGCTGCCAGAGTTTGTGCGGCTTGATAGGTGAATTGATCGCGTGATCTCGTCAAATGTCGTAGGAGTCTCATGATCGCTAGGAGCTGGCGAGCTGGCATTTGAGCTCAATGGAGTATCGGGTGTCCCGTTGGAATTAGAGGGAAGCGCAGGCATAGTCATTCTCCACGTATTTAGCAGTCGATCCACTGGGCGTGGTCGTAGCTCCGGGTTCCGGTGTGGACCCCAAGAGGATGCCTTTGGCGAATCGATTGACGGGATGTTTTGAATGGTCTTTGCAAACTCATCCAATTCGGAGAGCAAGACCGAGGTGATATCACACAGAACGGTCTTCATTGTGGTGGCTTTGCAGGCCTGAGGCGGCGGAACCCAAAGAACATTATCGGGCCCGTTCATGACCTTGTCCATACCTTCATGGTCGAATACCAAGAGCTGGTTCACCAATGCCCGAGGGTTCCTCTCTTTCAGCCCACCGAGCTCCTCCAACAGCTGATCGAGACCTTCTGGAGTTGGGTGCTTTTGGCTGTTACCTCCTGTACTTGCTGGCAGTTCTGTTCCATCTGCTATGGCAATAACCACCAATGGCTCTCTGTAAATCTCAAAGGGAAATAGTTCGAGGTGCGACGTAGGGGGAACGGAGAATGTAAGGTCGTAGAGGATCATGCCAGTCGGAAATGCCAGCGGCGAGAACATATCTAGACAATAGCAAATTAGTATACATTGGATTGAGCTGGTACCACCATTGTTTGCTCGGGATTAGGTGCATACTTCTGTTTGGCCGCGCATCGGGGCTGATATCCCCTAATCGAACTACATTCTCGGCCTGTAGTCGGGCAGCAAAATTCAGAAAGCGTGAGCGCTTGATCTTTCCAATAGGCAGCAGGAGGGCCCTGAGGCGCACAGGGGCAATTGGAGACAGAGGGTCAACACCCATGCTGTTCGAGAGCTGTTGAGCAGGCGATTCAATATCAAGCCTGCATCCACTTAAGCTCTGTTTCCAGACGGCATACGTTAAGAACGCAGCAATAAACTTCCAAAATGAAGCAGCACGAGGCCCGACTGAATGCGCTCAGACAAGATCTGGAGACGAAGCCAGCAACGTGCTTCGTTTCTCTGTTGAGCTCCGAACAACAAATGGCTGAGGTAATAATGTTGCATACGTGGGGGTTTTGGCTTACCGTAAGTATACACGGGGTACCTTCATCCACATGCAAATTGTGTGGGCGGGGAGGTACCGATACCTGGGAATTACGTACAGCTCACGTAAAGGCGGCGGTCGAGGGCAGTTTGCGATAAGAGATAAGTAAACTCCGCATCTCCGAGTTATTTGTCGACTTCATATTAGTCTCGCCGTCATTTTATACTTTGATTACTTCGTTTTGGATTATAGATTTTTCGCAGCGTTATAAAGGTGTTATTTTGCTGTTTGTTGCTGGTATCTGTCGCTTTTTTAGACGTGTCAAGTCCGACTGCAGCCTAAAACACCTTCGATCTCACGTTTACCTCTGCTGCCACGCCATGAACTAGACTTCGTCTCATCTACCAAGCGTCTTCCTATCACGACTTATATAACAAACTACTCGAGAACATGGCCATGAATGTGGATTTCAACGCCTTGAAGGCGCGGACTATGGGGTCCGGGGCCGACGAGGAAGCAGTGACGGTTGATACTAGAGGATTGATCTCCAAGGTTCTTGCCCGATATTCTGGTAAATGGTAAATGAAGCCATCATTCATATGTCTAGTGAGTTCCCATATGCTTACACTCTCACAGGACTGTACTTCGAGAAATGATCCAAAACGCCGCCGATGCCTCTGCCACAAAGGTGACAATCAAGTTCGAGACTCTTCCCTCGACTACAGTACCATCCCCATCAACGGCCGACCCGACTGCACAGCTAAAACACACAATCAACAACCATACGCTTCGTCGACTCTTAATTTCAAACAATGGTTCCCCATTCAGTGAGAAGGATTGGGCACGCCTGAAGCGTATTGCAGACGGAAATCCCGATGAAACCAAGATTGGTGCATTTGGTGTCGGATTCTACAGTGTTTTCGACGACTGCGAGGAGCCGTTTGTTTCTTCTGGCAGCCAGGCTATGGCTTTCTATTGGAAAGGCAATGCACTGTTCACACGCCGACTGGACCTCGGAGAAGCTGCAAGTCAAGATACCACCTTCGTTTTGGACTACCGCAATGATTCTTCTCCAATCCCATCGCTACTGCAGTTGTGTCAATTTTTATCAAGCAGTCTCACCTTTGTCTCCTTACAAGAGATAGAACTATGGTTAGATGATTGGAATCTTTTGCGGTTATCGAAGAAAACTGCCCCTAGTGTTGATGTTGCAATCCCCAGAGACATCGACACTAAAACTGAGGATGGGCTGATGAAAATCGTCAAAGTCACTCGAGAAATCGCGCAGGTAGACGCCTCTTGGATGCGAATCGTGGAATGGAATCCTAACGCAAGCATTTTCCGCCTGGATAATATCCGTGATACAACAAGCTCACTGCGGAGTTTCTTTTCCAAGTTTACCGGTCAGCCAGAAAAGCAAATCAATCAACAGCCAGAGCATGAGCGCCAGGAAGAATCAAGCAACTTGAACACTATGCTGTCCGCATCGGTCTTTTTGCATATCAACACGGCGTCGATCCAGCCTTCTATTAGCTCCTCGCTAAGCAAAGAATTAGAACGGGCTACAAGAAAGCCTCCCCCTAAGAGATGCACCATTGCTATTTTGACACCCTCGTATGACGCCAACATAGCTACTGGGGCATCTTCATCACAGTCAGAGATCCTTTCATCAATTCTGCCTACCAAGGCTGGAAGAGTATTCATCGGATTCCCCACACAACAGACCACTGGCTTGAATGCTCATGTGTCTGCTCCATCTGTGATTCCCACCGTCGAACGAGAGAGTATCGATCTCAACACTCGTTATATCAGCAAGTGGAATCTCGAGATGTTGCGCGCGGTCGGTATCGTTTGTCGAGTTGCCTGGTCTGCAGAAATGGCTACCATCAAGTCCAAATTAGCATCAAAAATTGGACCATCACGCTCAAAGATTCGGAAGGAAGATATCGTGGATGTATTGCCGGAGGCTATTCATACTGCGAATCAATTTGTGTTTCGTGAATCTACCCCGTCTTCGGTTCTGGGCCAAACTATTGAAGACGCATTTTGGATGTGCAACAAGAACGCCTCTATCGAGATTCTTTCCACCTGTGGTGTTATTCCCAGCCATCAAACTCGCATTGCGCCGAAAGAATTGAGCTTTATGGATTCAATTCCTGCTTTGCCTGACGATCTCGTGAACAACGCCAAAGACTTTGTGAAAAAGCTTACCGATTTCGGGCTCGTTACAGAAATAACAGTATCAGACATCAAGCGTGAACTAGAGTCCAGTACTTTGCGATCCAACCAGATCGTTGAGTTCATCGCCTGGCTTGGCCGCAAAACGATAACTGGTCAGCTTGATAGACTGTCGGTTCAGAGTCTATTACGTGTAGCGGTGGCAAACGATGAAGATAAAGAAGGCCACCCCACTCGCCTGGTCATCTTCGCGGATATAGCTTGCTTCTTGAATCCCCAACGCATCCCAGCAGATCTTCCTGTGCCACCAAATGTGATTCCCTTCCGATTTACCAAATCTGTGGGTAAGGCAGAGCTGGAGGCGCTCGGCTGGGTTGAGCTGCAAATTGTTCCTTGGCTTCGTTGGCTTGTCAAAAATGCCGGAGACCGCAACATTCTGTCTATCGATCAAGACATCACACAAACAGCGGCATTCTCCGGGCAAATCTTGCCTGTTTTATCAAAACAGTGGGAGCCCCTCAGCCAGGATTCGAAACAGACTGTTGTCTCTATACTCCAACCGCAGACTGTGATTCCGACTCGGCTTGGAATGAAACAGCCTTCTCAGACCTATTTCGCATCAGTACGACTTTTCGATGACCTTCCCGTGGTTCATGGGTTGAACGGCGTCAAAGAAAAGATACTGGTATCCCTTGGAGTTCGCAAAACGGTTGAGCTTGGCGTGATCTTTGATCGTCTTATCAACACCCCTACGGCCAGCGACGCCAAAGAATCCCAGCCCAGAAAATGGAACCACGTTGATCTTATTCGATACCTTACCTCTGTGCGGGAGGACATCCCCACAAACGATATTCAGAGACTCAAAGGCACGAGTATCTGCACTGCTGAAAGCGACAGCGGCTCTCAGGGAACACGGTACAAGATCTCTGAACTTTATGAGCCAAAAGATTCTCTTCGGGCTCTCGGGCTACCGATACTTGAGTGGCCAGGTATCTACACCAGCAGTAGCAATGAGGGCAAATTCCTTACAATGATGGGATTGAAGAGTTACCCATCAGCTGTCGAATTGATCCAGCTCATGACTGCCGGAAGCACGCAGAAGGACAGCCGAGCTACCAAGGCCCTTTCATACTTCCTCAATGAGTATTACACAAACGGATACGCTGTATTCAATATCAGTGCGGTAACCGTGCCTTTCCTTCCAATCGAAGATTCCGATCAATTGAGTGTGCCTAAGAAATGCTTCACTGATGAAGGTGCCGCCTTGTTTGGCTTCAAAATTCTTCGCAAGAATCTCCATACCCATGCTTCAAAACTTGGAGTCAAGCCTCATCCTCCTATGACGGAGTGTTTACAGGTCCTTTCAAAGCAACCTCCTACTACCCATAAGGACGCTCGGATTATTTTCAAATATCTGGCAGGTCGGGTGGCAGACTTGAATTCACAGGATATCGCGCGCATTAGCCAAGCTCCGATCATCCCGATCCCTGTGCATAGCCAAGCCGAAAAGGCACCTAGAACCCGTCTCGTGGCGCCTAGGCTTTGCTATCTTGGAGACGGTGAAGACTACAAGGGAATTTTTGACTTTGTTGATTTCGGCCAAGAAGCGAATCTCTTCCTCATGGCAGTTGGCTCAAAACGAGAGCCTACCAAGATTGAAATTGCAAGAATGCTGGTTAGAGAGCCAGCTCGGATTTCTGCCGCGTTCCAAAGTTCCGAGAAATACCTGATGCTCCTCAGAACACTTGCGGAGCACCTGCCAGCGCTGAAGAGGGATAAAGATCTGTTTATTGAAATGAAGAGAGCTCCATTCCTCATGGCCAGCCGAGATATTCCACCGCAAGCTACAGGCAAGGGTGAAAAGGAAAAGGTCAAGGAGCCTCTTGATGAAGATGACGATCTGGATATCAGAGAATGGAGTTTGACATCTGCCAAGGACATTGTTTTGGTAGATGCTTTCCAGAGTTTCAATCTGTTCAAAGAGCACATCCTTGCTGCGCCACAAGAAGAAGCATTGGAGGACTTCTATATTGCCCTTGGCGCCATCCCGTTGAGTGGTCTTGTGGAAGAACAAGCGCGGTTTGGCGGTATTGCACCTGACCAAAGACTGGCAGTCAAGCTTCATAAATTGATCCTCGAGCGTGCAAGACTCTTCTTGCATGACCAACCCGCCGATTCTGTCCTGCATGGAGCTCGATGGCTCGAACACTCCTTCAAAGTTCAGGTTGTGACCTCGATATCTCTCACGAGATCCCTCAAGGGCCGACGAGTTGCACACACTCAGAAGCGAAATGCTATCGTGGCAGAACTGGGGAGGAATTGGGGCATGTGTATCACCCCGGGTCAATATGATCTATACGAAATCAGTCAGTCGCTGGTGCATCTGATACTGAAACGGCCCAAGCTGCATTCCACCCTTACCCTGGAGATGTTGTTGAAGACCGATCTTTTGGAACTTCGGGCCCGAGGCTACAACGTGGAACGTATTCTGAGACAAAAGGCCCAAGAAGCCCGCGTAGCAGAGGATAAGCGCCAAAAGCAGGTCGAGGAAGAGCGACGTGCTTTGGAAGAACAGGAAGCCGCATGGGCTGCTACTCAAGCTCAACGTGCTTTGGAAGACAGGCACGAGCAACAGGCGCAGAATGCGATGCCCGGTGTCTTCCCAGAATCGCCGAACAATAACAAGATGTTGCCAGCGGAAGCACATGCTCCTCCGCCCGAGCCCATGCCTGAGCGTCCCAGTCGCGGCTTGTTTGCCAACTTGTCGAAGCGATTTGGCTTGGATAGTAACAAACTCGGCTCCTCTGGCTCTGAGGAACAATCAAAGTCTTTGCTGCCTGACTCTTCTACACCTCCTCCGCCGCCCTACTCTTCCAACGATCCGCAGAAACCACGCCCGGAACAAGGTGTCACGGTCAACTCACCCCATCGCTTGAATTCCGAGCTTCTGTCAGCGGTCCAAGCATGCCGGCCCCACGGATCTTCGGATGTGTACAGCCGGCCGGAGACGAATCAAATCTCAGAAAGCAAGTCCTACTGCGATGAGCGTCCCAGCCATGACCTGGAATTCGTCGCCACACTCCCCAGCGGTGTCAACGTCCTGTTCACACGAACAGTCCCCGAACGATCCGCCTTCCTCGCAAGCAACCGCGCCGGCTTCACCCTCTTCGCGTCGATTCTGCTCGACTGCGGGTCAATCTTCTCCATGCGAGCCGACAGCCTCAGCATCTTCTACGACCCAGGTGGCAAGACAATCGCCTTCAACCGGGCTGGCAGTATCTTCTGTAACTACTTCTATTTCCAGCAGTTGCAGGAGAAAGCCCTCCTCCAGAGTTCCACCCCCGACCGTACTGATGCTATCGTGTATTGGTGGGTGATCCTCTGCCATGAGCTGGCGCACAACCTGGTTGGCGACCATAGCTCCGCGCATAGTTACTACACCGAGGGCTTTGTGGCGCAATATTTCCCGAAGGTTGCTGTGAAGCTTGCTTCGCTGCAGGTACCGGCGCCATCTCCATCTAGACAGACTTGATTTTGTTTGATTTTGTTTGTTTTTACAATGTTCAATACCCTCCCATGATCTTTGAATGTTTGTTCGGAATTTCTCTCTCTGCTGGCTTTGTTCGTTTTAGGGCTCTCTCTCGTGTCAATTACCTAGCTCCAATGGATATTTCCGATGTTCCCGAATATTCACAAATTAGAATGTCTCAGTTGAAACCTACACAGTAGTAAACGGCATCTTCAGGGATCTAACGGTTTCCTCCGGTTCCCCTTTTCGGCCACTTGGCCCACTCAACTTCGTCGGCTTTCCACCAAGTCCGAGAACATGAGAATAAATTGACTAGAAACGACTATCTCAGCTTGGAATTGCAGCTCGAGAACTCCCACATCCAACCTCTCCAATTATAAGCTCTCGCCACTCGGCATCCGTTGGTACCCGCTTTTGCCCTTTTTCGCAACCTTAATTTTTCGCGACTTTTGCCTCATTTCTCGGCTGCTGCAGTTCCGAGCCCTTTGATCTTTGGACGGTCGTCGTCTGTTGTGTTCTTGTTCTTTCGTTTATCTCTCTTCATTCGTTCTTCATTTTCTCCGTGTGTCTGGCACGTATATTGCCACTCTCCGACCCGGTTCCCAAGGTTAGCGGCGATCTCCTGGGGTCCATTCTCAGAGATTGATGGGCCTGGGCTGTTGACGTCTCCGAGAGCCTCATTGCTTCGCCAACCGCTGGGTTTGATCGCGGGGTCTAAAAATCTCACAACTACCCCACTTCATACATTCTCTTTTTTGAACAGCTTCGCATCATGGCACCAATGCTAGGCCATTGGGATGATTCCGGCACCGGGAGCCCGGTGTCCAGGCACAATGCCTTGTCCAGGAACATACTCTATGTCGATGCTTATGACTCATTCTCCTACAATGTGGTTGCCATGCTCGAAGAAACACTAGGCGTCAAAGTCACGGTGATTACCATCGATTCAGAATGGCCAAACTCGGACATGAACGAGTTTCTTCGACACTATGAAGCCATTGTTCTTGGTCCAGGACCGGGCAATCCGAATGTGCCCACTGACGTGGGTATAATGAATGATATCTGGAATCTCAAGGACTCGGAGCTTTTACCGGTTTTTGGTATCTGTCTGGGTTTCCAGAGTCTCTGTCTTCACCACGGAGTTCCAATTGAGCAATTACCCTATCCGATCCATGGTCAGATTCACAGGATCCATACTACCTCGAAGGATATCTTTGAACATCTCCCGGCTGTGGATGTGACTCTTTATCACTCTTTATATGCCAATGCGGCTGCTTCAACCCCGGCGGATCTGGAATATCTGGCATGGTTGTCCCTGGAAGAGGTTTCCAATGCACAGATTCCCATGGCGGTGCGACATTTGCACAAGCCCTTCTGGGGTGTCCAATTCCATCCCGAGTCTTGCAAATCTGAAATTGACGCCTGCAAATCACTTCTTCGGAGTTGGTGGAAAAAAGCTCTTGCATTCAACAAGATCAATGGCCGCGGTGGCTACGAGTCTCTTCCAGAGACGGTCATCACCCCTCACACAGAGGCCAGTCCGTTCCCTGAAGTTGCGTATGAAATGTTGCAGTGGTGCAAATCCACTTCATCGGTTTCAGCTTCTCGGTCTTTCAAACGCAATGGCTTGACTGCAGAGGCGATTAGCGAACTCTTCAACGAGCCAGGATCCCCTGCAGTTTTGTTCCAATCTAATGGGCGATACACGATCGCCTCCGTGCCCAGCCCGGACTCTTGGCGGTTCGAATATCATGTCGAGACCCACAAGCTCCGCATGCTTCAGCTGTATTCGGAGTGTAAATCCGATGAGAGCACTCTTGCTGTGGCTCAACTTTGGGATGCCTTGCGCTACTTGATGGATATGAAGAAAGTCCATTCTGGGAACCCTGACGTTCCTTTCTGGGGTGGATTCCTGGGCTATTTCTCCTACGAGCTTGGTCTAACATGTCTCCCTCACTCGGAGCGTCCGCAGCCATCGGCGTCAGCGAACTTGGCTTCAGAGTCTCCATATAATGAGACTTCATTTGCGGACCCGCCTGATGTTAGTCTTTTGTGGTGCGAGAGAAGTATCGTTTTGGACAACGTCACGGGCAACATTGTTATTCAGTCCACTCGTGAAGACGACAATACGCCTGCAGGGTGGCTTGATGAAAAGCTGCAATTGCTTCAAGAATTCTCTGTGGAGAGCAACGACCCAACAGTTGATACATTATTGGACTCGATCTTTCGGGAAGCCAAGATTCAATTTCCAGAGGAAGACAAGTACAAACGCCAGATTGCGTCTTGCAAAAAAGAACTTCAGGCTGGTGAATCTTACGAGCTGTGTCTAAGTTGTGAAACATCAATTACTATGCCAGTTCCATCTCAAGAGTCCGATCGAATCGCGTTCCCTTGGAAACTCTTCAAGCGGTTGATGAAGTACAATCCTTCTGCGTTTAGCGCCTTTGCAGACCTGGGGGACACCAAGATCGCCAGCAGTAGCCCAGAATGTTTCCTCAACTGGGACCGTGACTCGACGCTGGAAATGAAGCCAATGAAAGGCACTGTTCGCAAATCGCCAGACATGACTTTTGAGAAAGCCTGCGAGATCCTCGGCTCAACCAAGGAGATGGCTGAGAACCTGATGATTGCAGATCTGATCCGTCATGATCTATACGGCATCTGCGGATCTGGCGGCGTCCATGTGGAGAAGCTATTAGAGGTTGCAGACTATGGACGAGTCTACTCAATGATCACCCACGTCAAGGGAAAGATCCGCCCCAATCAACCCGGTTTCGCCGTCCGGGATATTCCCCAGCTAAAGACCTCCAATATGGCTGTTCATGGCTTGACAACTTTGCAGCGGTGCCTACCCCCGGGCTCAATGACCGGTGCTCCAAAAGAGCGTTCTTGCATGCATCTGCGAACAATTGAGAACCGCAAGCGCGGCATTTACTCCGGTGCCATGGGTTTCCTTGACCTCGGTGGAGGCGGAAGCTTCTCGGTTTTGATCCGTTCGGCATTTACCTGTACGTCTGGTCAAGATACCAAGAACAACCAGCAAACTTGGCGCATTGGTGCCGGCGGAGCGATCACCATGCTCAGCACGGCAGATGGCGAATGGGAAGAGATGCTCACCAAGTTACGTGTGGTCTGTAACATCTTCACACCCCTCGATTCAAGTGAGAAGTCGTCTTCGGCTTCTTAGTTTGTCTACGGTTATTTTTTTTTCTTCTACTTCGGACTGTTATTGTCCTGGCTACATTACGATCCACGCTTTGCTTTCAACATGCGGATCTACACATATGGGATAGAGATGGATAGAGATTCGATTCAACATTCAGCGACGGAGTTTGGTTATATATTTGTATTTTAACATTGCATATAAATTTCAACAAAGACATACAAAGGAGCAGACATCAACTCTGTCTCTTATCGCTACATAGCTCGATGCAAACAACCCAAACAATCTTTTCTCCGCAGCTTCGCCTTCCGAGCTTCCTTGCACTTTCTCACTTCTCCAAAAGTCTGTGACTTTTCACAAGTCTCATTACACCTAGTCTATCTACTGCAGCGCCCAATATGGCGACTCAAGGCGCCCCAATGGAGGAAATCATGTGGCGGTCTCCCCCGCACGTCCAGATGATGGGAGGATTCCTCCATTCGAACAACAGTCAGTAGCCGCCGTCACAAACCAGAACAGGAGCTAACAATCCTCTCGCTCAGTCCTATTCTACTTTGCAGAGTCACCCTTCTTTGACGCGACCTCCAACAATGCCTCACTCGCCATCCAGGCGAACTACAACGAGGCCTTCCGCCATTTCGTCGAAACGCGCGAAGCTTTCGAGGGCCGGTTGAAGACAATGCAGGGCCTGGAGTTCGTCGTCCACTATGACCCCCTCCAAGCAGCAGCACAAACCGACACCAGCTTTGCCCACGAGCCCTCCAACATCTGGATAATCCGAAAACAGAACCGGCGAAAGCGCAGTGGATTCGAGGACGAAGTCTCCGTGATATCGACATTCTTCGTTGTAGGCGAGGCAATCTACATGGCCCCTTCAGTAGCCAGCGTCATCGGAAACCGAATTCTATCAGCCGTCACCTCCCTCTCACGATTCATGAAAACCGCCTCAACCCTTCCAACCTTCACTCCCTCCTACGGTCACACCTACATGCCACCCGGGGTCCGAAGCAAAGAACCAAACCAACAATCCTCCCAGCAAAGCAAAGAGTCAACACCAATGCCCGATGCCCCTAGTGAAACACAGTCATCCTTGAAATCAACCCTGGGCGTCTCAGCCACCAGCTCAAATTACCAAGACACACGCAGTCTGGCCGAATCATTCAGCCTGCTAACGCGCTACGGTGACGAATTCATGGACGAAAACCCCCTCGCTGGCGAACCAGGTTCTTTCATCTTATCACGAACCGGCGGCGAGGGCGGCCCAGGTAAACAGGGTGCGCCTAAACCTGGCGCAGGTGCTTCTTTGGCTGTTCCAGCGTCTGGCCCGCCTGGCCGTGCGACTACACCGCAGGTTCGGGTTGAAACGCCTAAGGGGTCTGATAAGGGTGCTTCGCCGCCTAGTTCTGGTGGGGATCGGGGGAAGAAGAAGAAGATTCGGAATATGGTTTGATTTTGCTTGCTTGATACCCCCTTGCTATTTGGGATTCTGGGCGTTATGTGCTTTTCATTGCATTGTTAGGTGGGCTTTAGCACCCTTGGTACTATGTGAATAGAAAGGATATTCATGGGTCAAGTGAATCCTCCGTGCTTGATACTTCAGTTATGCGGAGCCTGGTATTCAATAGAATATCCACATGGGGCTTCTTCACTGAAAATGGCTTACACTTGCTTCAAGGACATTAGATATAGTCTATCATCTACTTTTGCATAAATGCATAGTTGTAGGTAGTTCGTTGATACTGCGGGCTTCCACTCTATCCACCATTGATCTTCACATAACTTATATGCTCCTATACCTAAGCATAGTTGGGTTTTACCATGATAGTCTTTTTCTTGCCTCACAGCGTAAACTGTGTCAATCTTCAAGACGAAGTATGAGTGCCCAGGTGCAGTTGAGGCTAAATTCTTATCGATAAGAGGTGCCTACTTTGGGCTCCAATACTTCCTGCTTCTGTCTGACTCATTCGTCTTCTGTCAAAGACATTACAAGCTCTATATACTTTCCTACCCCCATTGATCAATCACTATTCAAAATCTAAAATGGCGGACTCGGAAACCAAGCAAGCCGTGGTCTGCGTATTGTGAGTTAAATACCCCACCCCCCTCATCGGACACTCACATCCTGGCCCTACCATTCAACCTCGACCTACTATATACCGGCTTTCCCCAACAAACCCAGTACAAACCCACAAACCAAACAAAGAAACAAAAAGCTAACAAACCCCCCCTACATGGGGAACCCAGCTGCGGCTCCGTATCCGGCAAGAACCCAGTCCACATGGAAGCAGCCCGAACCCTAGCAGAAGAGCTGCACAAGCACAACGTGCAACTCGTCTACGGCGGCGGCACAACAGGCCTAATGGGCGAAGTCGCCCGCACACTAGTCAAGCTCTCCGGCCCCCAAGCCGTGCACGGCATCATCCCGCGGGCCCTGGTGCAAGTAGCCACCGACAGCGGCATGCGCGAGCAGCAGAACGGCAACAGCACCGAGACCGGCGGGAAAACCGCCGAGCGAGTCATTTCTGATTCCATTGATGGGAACGGCATCCCCGAGTCAGAGTACGGCATGACGACTGTTGTTCCGGACATGCATACGCGCAAGCGGTTGATGGCGACGAAAGTGCTAGAGGGGGGTCCTGGGTCTGGGTTTGTGTCGCTGGCTGGTGGGTTTGGAACTATTGAGGAGGTTATGGAGATGACGACGTGGAATCAGTTGGGGATTCATAAGGTTGGTGTTGTGTTGTTGAATATCAATGGGTACTGGGATGGGTTGTTGGGCTGGGTGCGCAATGCTGTGCAGGAGGGATATATTTCTGCGGATAATGGGGAGATCTTGGCGGAGGCTAAGGATCCTGCGGAGGTTTTCCCTAAGTTGCTGGCTTATCGAGTTAGTCAGGGTCGGATGCGGTTGAATTGGGGACAGGAGTGAGATATTTATATGGTTGAGACTGTCGACGTCAGTCTAGGTACGTGTATATACGGACATGTGTTTTGTCGTATTGTTAGGTTTCGGGACTGGGCTTTGGGCTGTCTTGGGCTGTTCGGGGTTGGATATATACCATACAGAAGTAGATTTACTTCATTAGAATAGCCTTACGAATTGAATGATTGACATAACGGAGACCATTACCAGATAAAGCATAAGCAGATTTCATGTCTATGCATCATTAAACCAAATCAGAGGATTATGAATCAACTTCCATGGACTCGCCCTCCCCACCTTGCTCAGACTGCTCGAGCACCTCGAGCAGCGCGGCCGTGTCCTGACCCTCGTACAGCTTGAAGCTCTCCTTCTTGCCATTTGTGATACCCACAACACCAACGGAAGTGTTATCCACTGTAAGCTCCTTATCCTGAGACAAAGTCTCCTTAAGAGCACGCAGACCGTGCTGAACAAGCTCATCACGACTGCAATCCGCAAACTTGTCCAAGTTCCTTTCCAGATACGTACGCGCCATCTGCGAGCGCGCACCAATAGCACAAGCAACCATCTCGTGGGTCAGACCCGAGGGCTGGAACTCGAACAGATGCGGTCCAGCCTCGTCAACACCGGCCACCAGGAGTCCTACACCGTATGGCCGCTTGCCGTAGTGCTGAGTGTTGGTCTGCGCGCGGTCACCAATCTGGGCAACGATTCGGTCCAGGGGAATGGGCCGGCCGTAGGTCATCTTCGATCCGAGGGACTGCTGCTTCATGAAGTTTGAGAGGACGCGGGCGTCTGATGCAAGGCCGGCGATAGCGATGGCCATGTGCGAATCGATCTCGATGATCTTCTTCTGATACGAGGAGAGCTCTTCTGCGTTGCGCTGTGGGGATGCCGATGTTAGTTTCCGACTACTCTGTTCATTTGTAGGTGGTGTTTTGCGAACCTTGAGTCCAACGAGCACGGCATGTGTCTTGTTCACCAATCCCACCACGACGGATCCTTGCTTCACAGCTTCCTGTGCATATTCTACCTGGAAGATACGGCCTTGTGGGGAGCTATTATCGCCGAGTTAGCACTTGATGGATCGGAGGAAGGTCGGGTAGGCTTACAAGGTGACGGCATCGTTGTCGTAATTGTTTCTGAACATGGCGGCGGGAGTGGTTGAGTGAATATAGAGATGACGGGGGAGAAGGGTTCAAGAATCACGATAGACAGCAAGACCCAGAGGATAAACCGGAGATGGAGAGAGAATGAGGGAGCTGGAATAGGCAGTAAAGTGACGCGGTGTGAAGCATGAGCTGTTGAGGCCTGAGGCATCAACACCCAGTGACCTCCAGGCGCCAACGTCACTCATTCCGAGCTCATCTCCAACTGACGCTTCGCACTTCTATCTCTGCTCTCCTGCACTCGGTCAATGGGGCAGTGATTACGAGTCTGCTATTGATATTCTCATCTGGTTTTATCCAGACCCTTCGACGACTCCTTTCACCTCAACTCTCATCGATCGGACTTCGGTGTCTCCGCAATCATGGCGGCTGGACTCAAGACTATCATCGCGCTTTCATTTGTACGTTGAGCTTGGCCGCTTCTATGTTGAATAGCGACTTACTCACAATCAACCAGGTTCTTGCCATTGGCTTCCTTCTCGTTATCCTCTCTTCCGCACTATGGCATAAGTACTGGCCGTTGCTGGTCGTCGGCATCTACGTCGTTGCGCCCCTCCCCAACTGGATTTGCCAACGATGCGCAAATCCCGACGACTTCATGGACAGTTCGAGCAACTCTGCAATGGATTTTGGACGCTTCATGACTGGATTCTTGGTTCTGACTGGCATTGGTACGTATTGGCGCAATAGCCCCTCTGGAGGGGCATGACATTTGATCGGTCCGATCGCGATATGCTCTATCACATAAACCTGCATATGTTTCCATTACGTTGTCTTCAACCAGGCTAACTGTTTTCAGCGCTTCCCATTGTCCTCGCCCACAGCGGTGCGATCGAGATCCCCGCAATGATCATGTCAATTTTCGGAGGTCTCTTGATTTACGGAACCATTATTAGCTTCTCGATGTTCTTCCAGGAACAAGAAGAGTTCTGATCGCAACTCGGGTGCGGGGCCCTTGGACTACATGAACTAAACTGTAGGCCAAGGGACCTTGCAGGCTCAGACTTCATGATATCCGTCTTTCCAACTATTTCTTTTGATTTCAGCGTATGCTTGGTATGCTTTTGTACGACTGATCTGTATTTGATGCGGGTCTAGCTTGGATGGATTCAATGGCTGCGATGGTTCTCGTAGCGTGATACTCGGTCGTGATACCTTATGTGTACTATAACACAATGGATATAGGAATATTTGTCAACTTCTTAACATGAGATCAGCTGCCTCATTATTAAACTTGAATAGTCTCCTTTGCCCGGCGTGGATTCAAATAGATCTATGCACCACGTGACCCCGCGCGCGGTTTCAGCGCGTCCGAGAGATCGGAGATAACAGCACTGAGCAACGTAACGAACCACAATTCTATTCGACTATGATGAACACCTGAGAAAGCCCTCTGGATCCAGACTGCAATATGAATGTCTGGTCAGGGTCCGTCAAAACGAATTCGGACTGCAACCTAGAAGGTAAGGCACACGCGTCTTGCAAGCAGACTTGCTGCTGACAACATAAATAGGAATTCGATTAATTGATCCAAACTCCTACTGGCAGTCCGAGCTTTCAAAAGAGTCCCAACTAAGCCTCCAAAGCTTTGTCAATCCAGCACTCATTCCACTCCATGCACGCGCAGGCCCCAACCTAGAATTACATACAAGCCATGCGGGGACATCACAATGGCTGAAGGAGAAGCTAACCGGCTCCCTGTGGCTAAACGATGAAGACCCAGCCCTCCAGAAATCCCTCCAGTGCCCAGTCGGCCTGCTGGTCAGCGTCGACGGCAACACAAAACAAGGCGGCGCAGCCACAACAAACCTCCTCGTGTACGGCGTATTAGCCAGCGCAAGCTATACACGCCCACCTACACCACCACACTCCTCCCCATCAGAGCTCCCAGACCCAACAACCACATTACCATCCCCGAGGGCTCCATATGAACTCAGCATCTATGCCGCACCACTGTCCACCTCCCGCCTCACCCAGGCGCAAGCCTACCCATCACCACCACGAAGCGCAGCTGGCGAACACAGCATACCAAATACCCGGCATGCCGAGTTCCTCCCAGATATCAGCTCCCCAAGCCCTAAGCGCAAACGAGTAGCAACTCTCTTCGAAGTCGCTGCCCAGCACCACCGCCGCGTCCGTCAGCGCGGCGGCGAAGCAGTCTCCCAACTGATGGCACCTTCACGCCCTCTCTCCTCGTCCCAAAATTTGCAGTCATTGCGCATAAAGCGCGAACCAGATGACGAGGTTTCCTCCCTCCCATCTCTGGACCGCATAGCACATGCACGCAGATCGAGGTCAGTGTCCATCGGCGCAAATCTCCACCGACCAGGTAGCGTGCGCGGTAATCGCGCAACAGCAGATCCGCAAAAGCGCGCACAAACACCAACGCCATTTTTGGACTCTGGAATTGGATCTGGATCTGGATCTCGACCTAGCTCTCGTCGGGAACCATTCCAATCCCAACTACAACCCCAACCATCGAATCTATCATCAGAGGAAAAGCCAACCTCAGTACCGGGATCACCATCCAAAGACCCTGAAACAATAGTGTCGGAGAACAAGAACCTAATAACTCGCACGATATTAACATGCATGCGTCTTTACGGCTTCCACCGCGCAAACAATACACGCACAGCCTCGATGAGCAAAGCGCCCGGCGGAGGCGCAGATGCAGAAGCCGATACATCGGGAACGACACCAGCGCCTGAGTCTTTCCGTGCTGAGACGCCTGCGCCGGGTGTTTCTGCTGACGATGATGAGTTCAAGGCTATGTATCATGCTACGTACAAGGCTGCCGCATTTGCGTTGAGGAGGTATTTGAAAACTGGAATTCCCGGGTGTGTGTCTGGGCCTGTGGTTTTGCAGAAGGAGAAGGCTATGACTTGTATTGATGAGTTGTTGAGGTTGTTCTGTGAGGAGCATTGAGGGTTCGTCTTTGGTCTTTGGTTGGGTGTGGACGGGTTTTATGATTTGATGAATGATTGCATTTGTTGGTTTAGGGTTGGAGTAGGCGAATTGGATTTGTTGTTTTGATTGCATAGCTTTGAAGCGGCTGCAAGTCTTTCTTACTTTAACGTTATCTGTTGCTATGTGGCCATGAATCGATTTATAGTGTGCCACTGGTAGTATTGCGATAATTTGAACGAAGGCTTTCATGCGAGTCAACCTTATTATAAATTGATTTGTTCTACTTTGACGTTTCTTGCTTGACTTTGCTGCTCTATCATGTTCGAGTCTTTCGATCTGTACTTGTTGAACCTGGGGTAACGTTACCTGGGGTAAACCACAGAGGCGTGAAAAGATTTACGGACTATCTTCTCATGTTACTTTATGTGTATGGATAAAGTTATCATACGGACACCCTACGTAAGCCCAGCAAAGCGAAATTTGCGGGAAATGCGGAAATGAATTCATGCTATACGCCAAACCAATAGCAAAAAAAAAAAAAACGTGAATGCACACAGATGTGCCCAGCAAGTTCAAAAGGTCATCACATCAGCATAGAAAAATATGAGTAGAATACAAAAAGACAGGCTGAAGTGTACTGTAAACGACAACATCTAGATCACAGAGCAAGGTTGTAGGTATAGTCATCTTCAATGTTCTGCGAGACCCAAAGAACAATAGAACTAGAAAGGAAAACAGTTAGTACAGGCCGACAAAAATGGCACAGAGCAAAGCTATAAGCAAATATGAACATACCTGAGCATAACAAGACCATTAGCCACAATGTTTGCAATACCGAAGTAAAGCGTCTGGATAGGATAATCCTTGATTAAATATTTGAGGACCATGACCGTCTACAGCACAAGAACACAAATTAGCAACACTTCCATCTCAATCCAATCCAATCCAACCCAAGCTAGATTGCGAAGAAAGGTGGACATATACATACCACACTACCAGCAAGACCACCAGCAAGCAAAGCAAAGCCCAAGAAAAGCACAAAGCGAGCCTTCCACGCTACGCCACTCCCACTATAGCTGAAGCTATCAGCCTGCAGCCGCGACTTCTCAATCGAGTTGATAACCAGCATGCCCAATGCGGAGCAGATACCGGGGATCCAGTCGACGAATTTGATGTGTACATCAGAGCCGTTTCGGGGACTGCGGGAGAAGGAGGCGACATCAATGAGGAAGAAAAATCCTGCTGCGAACTGGGATTGATTGTTAGCTTTGGTTTGGATGTAGTGTGGTTTTGTTTGGGCATGGGTATGGGAATGGGCGTGGAGTTTGATTGAGTGAGACGGGTTGCACGGATTAAAGGGATCATGTGTTTGTAATGTTTCAATCCCAATTTCCAGTATAGATGCTGTTTTCTTGGAGCTGGAATAGGTGCTTGAAGTGGTGCGGAGGTGGAGGAAGGTGGAGGTGGATCGGAGTGCATTCATGCTCACCAGTGCGCCGGAGACGTAGACGCCGCCATTGCGGACAGCGGAGTTATTAAGCCATTCGGGCTTTGAGAAGCGGAAGAGGCGGTTGTTAGAGACGTCCATGGTTGCGGGGAGGGTTGGGGAGATGAGCTGGTGAGAGCTGCAGTCTGATGACGATGGATGTCGGAATAAAGTTGGGCCGAGATCTGGTGTTGACTATGGAGTTTACTTGTAGACTGACAGGGCAAGGCATGTTGACTTCGGAATAACTTGCTATTGATTTAATTTGTTGCTTCGAGCTATTTCTAGATGTGTTTTTTTCGTTTTTTGTCTTGAGGTAATTGATGGACTCGTAATCAAAGACATAACTACGAATATGCCAAGATAGGCAGCAAGTATATAGCGATTTACATGGAAATTTAAGGTATCAGCTTTTAACGTGAAACATTGAAATTCGTAATTGCATAATGTAAACAGTAGGAACAGAGTCCTGGGTATGTAAACGTCAAAACGTGCACGCCTAGCATCAGGATTGCGTAGATCATCAACACAACCCAGGCAGCCAAGATCACCACCAGTGCCGAACCATTTCAGGTATCCCTCACTGGTGGTTAGTAACAAGCAGGCAGCGATTGCGAAATTCCTTTGGCTCTCGTAATCAGTGCACAGCGCAGTCACGGCCGGTTGAGATGCCTATCGCACTTCCAGCGCCAATTCCCTCGGCAAATATCTGCCTGTCCACGGGACGTGCTTTATGCAGCAGCTTCTTGCTGCCTCTATTCGGGTATCCAGTTCTCAACTCATCTAGTCCAATCAAAGAGGTATTCAGGCTGAGGCATCGACGGGGTGAGCCCGCAGCTTGTCCATAATGGCGTCCACGTCGTCCATGTTACCGGCATCCTTCTTGTCGGTGGGGTAGCCCTCGGGCAAACTCTTGACCAACTCGTTCATAGCGGGTTGGTAGTTGCGGGTGGCAGAGGAGAGGGCGTAGATAGCCTTCTTGCGCGCAGCGGGGTTGGAGTCGGTTGTGGCGATGGTGACGAGATCGGGGATGGCGTTCAACAGAACAAGCTGTTACACAGATTAGCGCAGTCCTATCACACATATGAAACAAAGTTATTTCATACCTTATCCTGGGCCTTCTCGTTGTTCTGCACGGCAGTTCCGATACACCAGGCGGCCATGCGTCGCAGATCGGATTCGTCGTGCTTGAGCAACTGGACCAGCGGAGTCCACAGACCCATGGGCTCCAGGTTGTTGGCGTTGTCAATTCCCTCGATCAATTGCTCGAAGTTGTCCATGGCGATCAACTTGTTCTCCATGTCGGCTTCATCCGAGTGCACAACCTCCATAGCGGCGCGCATGAGATCAGCCTCGGAAGGGCCGCCGAACAATGTCCTGACCATATCCGGAGTCAGCCCCTTGGAGGCTTCTGGGGCATTGGGAGTACCACTCTCCGCACCCTCAGAGACCTGAGAGTTGGCGACACTCCATTTGAGGAGCTTGTTCATCTGGGGATCCATGACTGTAGTATTGGCGGGGTAGAGGGGTTGTTAGGTTGATGGGAAGATTGATGGTTTCGGGAGGCAATAAGTTCTCGATGTATATGCGACCAGAATATAATTATCGCAGACTGTAAAGAATTGAACTATGTGACAGGAAACACCCACCGGACTCGTTCTGATAGAAGTATTGGAAAAAAAGACGCTGACATAATCTGACGTGGGTGATTCGTGCGGCAACTAGCGGCTTCTGTCACGTGCGACCGCCACTCACCGATGGTCGACCAGGAGGAGATGGAGCCAAATGGCGGTAAATATGATAACTGTCGATCTAGTCTCCGGAAAGCTGGCTTGGCCCCCAATCCCCTTCTGCCACCAATTCCCTAATGTCCCGTGTCCAGAACGTCTTGATTGTACCCGTACCCAGCGAACCCAGCGTATCCCTAGAGCTGAAGTCTGGTTCGGAGGGGTTGTTGGGGGCCTCTATACTTAGAAAGTGGAAGCCTGCGCCACAATCGTAGACACATTCCGGAGAAAAAGGGAGCAAGGGAGGAACTGATCAGCCTGAACAATGTCCGTTGCCTAAGACCCTGTTAATACCTGTTAGGAGAGTGGTGCTTACGCTGAACTCGGGAGCCCAGTCCTAAGATACGTGTTCCCCATCG
This sequence comes from Penicillium nucicola, assembly GCF_028828085.1. Classification (NCBI taxonomy): domain Eukaryota; kingdom Fungi; phylum Ascomycota; class Eurotiomycetes; order Eurotiales; family Aspergillaceae; genus Penicillium; species Penicillium nucicola. The sequence goes on along the minus strand of NW_026643132.1, from coordinate 1,057,769 downwards.
CGGCACCGGGGGCTTGCTGGAGGCATTCATCATTGTCCAAAGCCAATGACAATTACAACAAGAACAACGTAATTTAGACCAAATAGAAGTCGAATCCAGAATTAGGCTGCCTGAATCGAACTGAGAATATAAGAAAGGTGAAGTCGGAGGGGAAGGAACGCCTCAGGCAGCGCACAATCCAATCCCAGCCATCACAAACCCCTCTCCACTTCTCTCGCTCTCTTCCTTCTTCCCTCCTGAATCTCCCCCCATCTCTATACTCCCCTTTCACATCCATCTCCCTTTTCTTAATTTTCTTTTCAATCCGTCATAATGGAAGGTATGTACCCTGATGTTGAACCTGGACAAGCTGAATAAGCATGCTTGTTCTGCTTATCCTAGCTGTCAACCCCCCCTGTTGGCTAGAACTCGGATTGCGAATGGAGACTAATACCTGGTCATTATAGAGGAAGTTGCTGCTCTCGTCATCGACAATGGGTATGTGATTTGATTCAACCTCGGAGCCCATGCTATTCACCTCTGGGTGTGTGTGTGTTGGGGTTCAACTCGGGCGCGGTCTACGTTGCCACATCGCCCCCCCCTAATCGGCCACGATGGCAGGGTGCCTCCCAGCTCAATGCCCCCTCAGCGCCTGTCACACATCTCCAGCTGGGCTCCAAGGATCACGAGGAATATCATACTGATGAATTGCATTTTAGTTCGGGTATGTGTAAGGCCGGTTTCGCCGGTGACGACGCACCTCGAGCTGTCTTCCGTAAGTCCAACCCCACAGAACTGGTTTTCCCCTCCCTGCAGAGGCCGTCATCCCACCAACGCCAACCCTTGCGTCGGATGACCCCCTCTTTTGCTTAAAAGTGATTTTTGATGGAATTGAAATATCTGACAATTTAATTAGCCTCCATTGTCGGTCGTCCCCGTCACCATGGGTAAATTCTCCTCTCCCTCTCCTTTTCCTGGATTTTTGGCGCGGTGTTTATACATAGCGCCAAATCAAATTGGAACCCGAAAAATAGCTGGAATACTAACATGGGCGCAGTATCATGATCGGTATGGGTCAGAAGGACTCCTACGTGGGTGATGAGGCACAGTCCAAGCGTGGTATCCTCACGCTCCGCTACCCCATTGAGCACGGTGTTGTCACCAACTGGGATGACATGGAGAAGATCTGGCACCACACCTTCTACAACGAGCTCCGTGTTGCCCCCGAAGAGCACCCCATTCTCTTGACCGAAGCTCCTATCAACCCCAAGTCCAACCGTGAGAAGATGACCCAGATCGTGTTCGAGACCTTCAACGCCCCCGCCTTCTACGTCTCCATCCAGGCCGTTCTGTCCCTGTACGCCTCCGGTCGTACCACTGGTATCGTTCTCGACTCCGGTGATGGTGTCACCCACGTTGTCCCCATCTACGAGGGTTTCTCTCTCCCCCACGCTATCTCGCGTGTCGACATGGCTGGCCGTGACTTGACCGATTACCTGATGAAGATCCTTGCTGAGCGTGGTTACACTTTCTCCACCACCGCCGAGCGTGAAATTGTCCGTGATATCAAGGAGAAGCTTTGCTACGTCGCCCTCGACTTCGAGCAGGAGATCCAGACCGCTTCCCAGAGCTCCAGCCTCGAGAAGTCCTACGAGCTTCCCGATGGACAGGTCATCACTATTGGCAACGAGCGCTTCCGTGCTCCTGAGGCTCTCTTCCAGCCTAACGTTCTTGGTCTCGAGTCTGGCGGTATCCACGTCACCACCTTCAACTCCATCATGAAGTGTGATGTTGATGTCCGTAAGGATCTGTACGGCAACATTGTCATGGTAAGTATTTTCTTCGCGGCTGATTTCTGCGCACCCGATTAACACTTTTATTAGTCTGGTGGTACCACCATGTACCCCGGTATCTCCGACCGTATGCAGAAGGAGATCACTGCTCTTGCTCCTTCTTCCATGAAGGTCAAGATCATTGCTCCTCCCGAGCGCAAGTACTCCGTCTGGATCGGTGGTTCCATTCTGGCCTCCCTGTCCACCTTCCAGCAGATGTGGATCTCCAAGCAGGAGTACGACGAGTCCGGTCCTTCGATCGTTCACCGCAAGTGCTTCTAAGCTCCTTAGCCTTACTCGTCTTCGCTCGTACTTTCCTGGTGTATCAAAAAGCAGGATGGTGGCACTGGTGGATTGCAAGCGTTGTTGGACTCGCATTATCAAGCGAAATAGCCTGAAAATGGAACCTTGATTTTAGTGGAATAGAGTCGGTCTTTTCTTTTGTTTTATCTTACCTTACTCTCTATCCATCCATCCTCTTTTCTTTTTTTTTCACTTTGTTCTTGCAAGTCTGGATCCTGATCCTGGGGATCCTTGTACGTGTAGGTGATGATGTACAGGAGTTGCCTCAGGTTCGTTCTGTTGTTTCAATTGTTCTAGCCGATTCCCGTATTTTTGTCGTTATATTTCGACCAAATTGTTCAACTATGAATATGTGTCCCACAACTTCTATTTCATCTATTCGTGATGACCGTGTAGAGAAGCTGGCTCTAGCTTCGAAATGCTCCAACTGGCCATTTATTATCAGCTTATTTCAATATTAAATAATTAAAATACTGTCCAATACTTTTCAACCAGTCTAATCATCCATGCAGTCGTAAGTCATGTCAAGTCTACAATATCCAATCCAATTCACATAAAATAGTGTATATCATTTCCTAATACAGGAATCAGCATCAGTCATATAAGGACTCACCCAACAGCCCTATTTATTTTGTTATCCTTCTCACAGAGGGACATACGAAAAGGAAACACAAGCACAGGTACAGAAACAAGCACCAAATACAAGATCAAACAATAAAAGAGAAAAAAAAAGAATCTAAGATATAGACGTAACCAAGTAACCCATTTTCATCATCCATGCCATATATCAACATCAAACCAAATCAAATCAAACAAACATGTCCAGGATACAATCATATCAAACGATAAATCTTGGACCAGTCTAAGCAGACCAAGACTCAAGTCCAGACAGGACAGTTCCCTCCTCACCCTCAGCACGAGCACGCAGCTCACCAACGCGGTAAACAGTCTCACCAGCCTGCTCGAAGGTAGCACGAATAGCAGCCTCCTCCGAAGGATCCACGGCAATGATCATACCAACACCACAGTTGAAGGCACGGGCCATCTCCTCGGAAGAGACATTACCAGCACGCTGCAACCACTGGAAGACGGAAGGCTGCTTCCAGGCACTGACATCAACAGCAGCGGTAAGGGTAGCAGGCAACATACGGGGGATGTTCTCAGTCAGACCACCACCAGTGATATGGGCGAGACCCTTGATAGCGGTGCCGTGGGCGTTCAGAGCAGCCAGGATGGACTTGACGTAGATGCGGGTTGGGGTGAGCAGGGCACGGCCGAGAGCAACGCCGTCCTCGAGTCCAGGCATGGAGAAGGGGGCGACGTCGGAGAAGGACAGACCGGCGCGGTCGACGATCTTCCGAACGAGCGAGTATCCGTTCGAGTGGGGGCCCGAGGAGGCGAGGGCGAGCAGGACATCGCCTGAGCGCATGGCGTCGGTGTGAGGGAGGATCTTGCGGGCGTTCTCGCCGACGGTGTTGATGGCGCCGACGGCGGCACCGACAGCGTCGTAGGAGTCGTCGATGAAGAGGCCGGGCATTTCAGCTGTTTCGCCGCCGATCAGGGCGCAGCCGGCTTGGACGCAGCCTTCGGCGACACCTGTTACGAAGGCGGTTGCTGTGGGGACGTCGAGGTGGCCGCAGGAGTAGCAGTCCAGGAAGAAGAGGGGCTCGGCGCCTTGGACGACGAGGTCGTTGACGTTCATGGCGACGAGGTCGATGCCGACGGTGTCGTGGATGCCGACTGAGTGGGCGATCTTGAGCTTGGTGCCGACGCCGTCAATGGCGCCGATCAGGGTCGGCGAGAGAGGGTGGTAGGCGGAGTTTGCGGCGGGGAGGGAGAAGAGACCGCCGAAGCCGCCGATGACGGCGTCTGTGCCGGGGCGCTTGGTGCGGGAGACGGAGGCCTTGATGCGGTTGACGAGCTCGTTACCGGCATCGATGGAGACACCTGCGGCAGCATAGGTGAGGGAGTTGCTGGCGGTTTGGCGGAAGGCCCGGTGGGCAATGTCCTTGCGGTAGAACATGTCTTCGAAGCTGATGGTCTTGATGCCCTCGTAGGACTTGGCGACGGCCTCTTCGAGGGTGGAGGCTGTGGCGGTGGAGGCAATGACACGGCCACCGTTGGTTTGGAGCTCGCCGTTGGAGAGAGTGGTACCGGCGTGGAAGATGAGGGTTCCCTCGGGCTCGGGAGCCAGAGTGATCTTCTTGCCCTTGGCGTAGGCGTTGGGGTAGCCGCCGGCGACGCCAATGACTGTGGTGGAGAAGTTGGGCTCGATCTTGATCGAGACACCATCGAGCCAGTGCTCAGCACAGGCGACCATGATCTGGGCCAGATCGGTGTCCTTGCTCAGCAGAGGGAGCAGGGTCTGAGTCTCGGGGTCTCCACCGCGGACGTTGTACTCGAGGACCTTGGGTCCGTTCTTGGTCATCATAAGACCAGTGAACAGGATACCAACGAAGGGGAAGCCTGATATGTCGTTAGTAAATTTGTTTTCAAATAGCGCATGTATAGCTGGAACGTACCGTCCTTGCGCATGCCGTCAACGGAAGGCTGGATAATGGTTCGGTCAATCTCCTCGACAACCTCCTTGGGAGCAATGCGAGTAGGAGCGTAGCAGCCCATGCCACCGGTGTTGGGACCCTGGTCACCATCGAAGATGCGCTTGTGGTCCTGGGCTGGGGGCAGAGAGCGGATGGTGTAGCCGTCACTGAAAGTGAGGATGCTCAGCTCATCACCCTCCAAGTACTCTTCGATGACGACCTCGTCACCGGCCTTGCCGAACTGGTGGTCCAGCATCATCTCCTTGAGAGCCTGGTGGGCCTCCTCCTTGGTGGTGGGGATGATCACACCCTTACCACCGGCCAGACCGTCGGCCTTGATGACCACATTGTGGGACACGGAGTCAAGGTAACGACGTGCGGACTCGTAGTCGGAGAAGTTACCAAACTGAGCAGTAGGGATCTGGTGGCGCTGCATGAAATCCTTGGAGAAGGTCTTGGAACCCTCCATGCGAGCGGCGGCCTTGGAGGGACCAAAGCAGCGGATGCCGACTATGAGAGACAAATGTTAGTATATCTCGACATAATCAATCGTATGATTCTTTTGGACTCGAAATATATAACTCACCAGCCTGGAAGTAGCCCTGGATACCATCCACCAGAGGGGCCTCGGGGCCAGGAACCACGAGGTTCACGCCGTTCTTCTGGGCAAAAGCGACGAGGCCAGGGTAGTCATCACCCTTGACATTGGCGTTGGTGATCTTGCTGTTGGCACCCAGACCAGTACCACCGTTTCCGGGAGCGACGTAGATAATGTCGACCAGCGGGGACTCGCTCAGCTTCCAGGCGAAAGCGTGCTCACGGCCGCCATTGCCGACGATAAGAACGCGCAATTGTTCGGAGGCCATTGTGGAGAAGCTGCGTCTCGAGTGACTGCGTATGAATTAGCAGTTGAAATTGGAAGTGCAATGTGCAATTGGCAACTGTGGGAAACCTCCGCGGGGTATGCAGTGCCCCTCCACGAAAATTGAGTCACAAGGAGGGGCACTGTGGGAAGCGAGTTGAAAAGCCGGGGGAAATAGACTGGAAAACAAGAAACAGAATGGAATCACTCACCTCACTGAGACCTGAGAAGCACACGGGGGGTGTCGAATGTGAAGTCAAAGTTGTAACTTTTTTTTTCTCCGGCGGCGTGTTTCTCCGACCCCAGACTTGCGATTTCGGCACGGTTTGGTATTGAACGTATAGAACTGATGAACTTGGGACTTTATAACGTATTTATATGTTTGTATAGTGGCTAGGATTCCGATTTATATGACTCTATCAGTCTAGACTTTTTTGGTCGAATACCGTTCATGTTGGTTATACATTTTAGCCCATTGGAAAGATAGTAGATTGAGTACAAGTGAGAGTGGTGCATAGTATGAGGTTGCATTATTTAGTCCTAACTCACAATTCAAGCTCAATTGTCACTATCATAATTCCTATCACAATCCCCTAGAAACGTTGAATAGAAGTTGAACAGAGTCTTCTTCAACTCTTAGACTCGTCATCTCGACACCTTGAAAAGCAGGCAGAGACAAGGCAAAAGGCGGTGACTCTATCATGGCAGAAAAAAGGCTGGCTCTCAAGTCCGCGGCGTTGGCGATTATTCTCCTGGGCGCATTGGGGGTTTACATATCCTCTCGTTTTCTTTTTGATCTTCTGAATGTTTCGTGTCTCATTGCGGTCTGCTTCAGACCCTTTGCGTGGACATGCCTCCATCCCATATCTAGCTCGCAGGTCCGCGCCGGCCAGCTTGCGCCAGTTCTATCGGACAACTGCGCTATTGTCCCAGTCTGATTCTCAAGGACACGAGTCAGTCGACGCGTCAAAAAAGGCCGGGTCATCTTCAAGCGACCACTCGCCTTTAGTATGTTAACCCGTTTTAATCGTCGCAACTTCATCCTGACTGACCATTTAGGACAACCTCTCTACAAGCCAACCCAACGCGGACCAACCCAAAAGTTCGAGTAACAAGAAAAGTGGATCATCGACGAATACAAAGAGACCAAATATCAAACTCAATGCACGACAAAGGCGCCGAATTCGAGAGCTTATCCCAGATCTCAACCCGTCAAAGCGAGATGTTTCTGGCTCGATTCAACAACCGCAGGCGGAACAAGAACTACAACCAGACCAAGCGACGCATCCTGCTGAATCAAACGATGACCTGGTGACTGGCTCAGCACAGGCGTCATCTGGTAAACCGGCAAGAACCAACACACTGAACTTGATGTCCACGAGCAACGTAGTAGAGGAAATCCTCCGAGCAGCTCAGGTACCAAAACGCAAACCCAAGGTTAGCGAGCCCGCAAGTGAGACTCCGAAAGACAATGAGAACCAGGGCGGCGAAAGGGAAACATTGACACATGTTGCCAAGCATGTTCTGAACAAGGACTGCGGATCTGTGTCATCGACAGCATTACAATTGACTGCACTGGACCACCCTATGTCGCCTGTTCCAGGTGTTTCCTTTGGCCTTGATCGTGTGCTTTTCAACCCTGGTGTCTACCACCTTCGCGATCCTCGGTCTCGTGTTTACAATTTTGACCCCTACCTGGGCGATATCATGCCTGTTACAGAGTTCGATTTCAATACTCTGAAGCCATACATTACATCTTCAAAGGATACTGTTCTCTGCGAAATGGCCCAGAAGACGCAGAAGAAATACTACGGGTCCTCATCAAGCATGACCTCAGCCCTTTCTCATTTCCATTACCTTTTGTCCTCTTGGCGAACTATCGATACCCGCAACGTTTCCCAGGGATTCCCTGAGAAACTACGCACCTTCACTCGCCTTCTCCGTGCACCGACTGCCATGTTCGTCCATTACAAGGAGAAAGAGGATGTATACGCAATTGACGCCGATAAAGAATTTGACTCGGCCAACATTCTCATGAACCTCGGAAAGTCAATGGAGAAACTACTCACACTACCAAAGGAGGAGTTTGAGCGGTACCGCCGGTCCAGTGCCAACAAGATCACCCCAGAGGAAGAGGAAGCTGTCCCTGAGTCCTACCACTACACCACTTTGGGTAAATTCCTCATGCGATCCCAGCTGGACGCCTATGATCCTCGACTGCCAGGTACTGGCATGTACGATCTCAAAACCCGTGCTGTAGTCTCAATCCGCATGGACGCTGCCAACCACGAAAAGGGAGTCGGGTATGAGCTCAAGGGTCGATTCGGCACCTGGGAATCCTACGAACGTGAGTACTTCGATATGATGCGTGCCGCGTTCCTCAAGTACTCGCTGCAAGTACGCGTTGGCCGCATGGATGGAATCTTCGTGGCATACCACAACATCGAGCGTATCTTCGGATTCCAATACGTCAGTCTTCCCGAAATGGACCAGTCACTCCATGGACAGCTGGACACCACACTTGGCGATACCGAGTTCAAGATCAGTTTAACATTGTGGGAGAAGATCATGGACAAAGCCACAGCCAAGTTCCCCAAACAATCCCTGCGTTTCCACTTCGAGACCCGAGAGGCCGTGAATCCCTTCATGTACATTTTCGCCCAGCCTGTCACGGACGAGCAAATCCACGCCATCCAGACAAGGAACTCAGCCGAGATCGAAGCTCTCCAAAATAAACTTCTAGGACTTGGAAACCCAGAAGACGGAGTCGCGGAGCCCGGCGAGAACCAGGAACTCCGCACCTCCAAACCCGAAGACCAAGAGTCAACCGAGGAATACGACCCGAACCTCATGGCCATGACCCTCCTCACCAAGAATTACGTCAACGGAGAATTAGTCGAACGTCCCGAGAGTTTCTCAAAGAGAGACACCTGGACTGTTGACTATGAGATCAACGAGCTCAGCCCGAAACAGGGCAATGCCATTTTACAAATGTGCAAGACTCGCCGCCGCAAGGTCCTGGATAAAGAGGATGACGAAGCCAACACCGAGAATGTCGAATTCCTTCAGCGGTTGCGAAACATCAGTGAGCAGGGCCGTGTGTTCCGCGCTAAGGAGAATGAGAGAGATCGGAAACATGGCATTGTCGTCTACTCTGATGGCGTGTCTCAAAACTGAGCGTGGAGTATGGTTAGGGTTGGAGGTCGAAGCCTCCTTGTACAATAATGGATTATCTCCCCCTTGTAGTTTTTCTTGTATTTATATATAGTCACAAACATACAGTCAGGCGTCTTTTTTTTGGAGTCATTCGATCTGGTGTAGGGGTTGGTTGGGACACCTGTCAATGACTTGACTTGACCCATGTAAGATGGGAGGAGTTGGGCTAGCAACAGACGCAGACATGCCAATCAACGTGAGGTGCACCAATTCAAGAACCAGTACAGCTGTAAAAACTTTTGATTTGATTTTCGCCAGTCTCTTGATTGTCCTACATAGCCCTTTGCATTTTCTCTTGTTTAACTTCTTCGGTCTGTGCATATATCGAGGTCAATAGTTCGCATGTGTGCCAACATATGGATTTGATAGGCTCGAGTATGCGTATGATCTGCTTTCTCACCTCGAGACCGCAGAGAACAGTACATAGCTTATGCGCATTGGTCACAGATGGTGCTCTTTCGGCTGCTGTTGCTGTTTACTAGTCACTTTTTGTCTTTGGCCAATACTGAATGCAATATTCTTGCACATAGTCTTTTTCTTGAAAACATGATTTCTTCAAGTATTTATGTCTGTACGGACATTAACTTACTGTAAACCACCAAAGGTCTTACTATAAAAAGGGAGGGAATGAAGTCCAGGTGAGAAAGAAACGCCATGAATTGATGAGACCTCCCAGCCGACCTACATAAACATTAACTAGCCATGCAGACACAAGCGCCAAGAATGAGTTCAGAAGCAAATTAGCAAGAAACAAACAGCAGGAGATGCGGGGGGTACTGATTTGATACCCAAAGAAAAGAGAAACAAGTCTCAACATCCACGGAGAATGGGAATGTTGATTGGAATGATGGGGCGAGGTATCGATGAAATTTGAATATAAAGATGAAGGTAAGTGAAAACTTGCAAAATGCAACAATGGAATGGAAACGCCTGGATCAAAATCAAGACAGGGTATGAACGCCAGGGTATCAGTATCACGCCGCCTGGCCGAGTGAGAATGAATTGGACCCACTAGGGAAAATAGAAATGGAAGAAAAAAAGTATCCAGGGAAAAAAATAGATACGAACATGAAACCTGGGTCGTATATATCACAGGCTTTTGGAATGAAAAAGCAGGCTTCGTGTAGAGAGTGGGAATGCTGTACAAGGGAGAGGGGATGGTGATGGGGTAGGAGAATGAGGGACGTGTCCGGCTATTGCAGCTCTTGCAAGTCAAGCTTGGGAGGATTCCACTCTAATTGAGGCGGCTTATCGTTCGTCACATAGACAGGAGCAGGCGATGGAGAAGGACGCGCCGCGTCTGCCCGACGACGTTCCCTCAAAGCCGTTCCACTGAGGAAGCCTCTGAGGGTGGATGAGGCCATGCCGTAGGCGCTGCGAGCACTACCTGTACCAGTGGATACGGTACTGGATGAGCTGCGAGCGCTGCGGATGCTGCTTGGTTTTTGGACTGTGGATGGGACAGCTGGGACAGGGAGAGCGAGGCGGGAAGATGAGGTGGAGCTATAGTCGGATGAAATGGCACGGGCAGTGTGAGGGCGCGTTCTTGAAATTGGCTTTGGTGTAGTGTCGCTGGATTCAGAACGCTGCATGGATTGGATGGAGGATGTGGTTGTGAGCCGGGAGAGGGCTGGGGATTCCTCTGGTGGGGATGCGCGGATTTCATCTGCTGAGACGGCGACGTCAAATTTGAGATTGTCCAGCATTGTGCCTAGGCTCGCCGCTGTTGCGGGTCGACCGTCACTGGCTGTATCATCGATTTCGGAGTCTTCGAGTCCATGGGCAATGTTGTAGTTGCGTAGGAGATATCGATTAAGGCGGGCGACTTCAATGTCCCATCTTTGGTTCAGCGATTCCAAAACAAGGTCCACGTTGTGATTGGCAAATGGCGAAGCTTCCATTGCAGAAACAACATTGGGTGGTGGCGCCTTGCTCAGCCGATGTCCCTGCGATTGACCGACATTCATCGCTGCATACAGAGATCGACGAATCGAGTTCCCCGTGGAAGTCTGGGTGTTGGCGCTAGGGTCCCATCGAACATTGTCAACCTCGCGTCGCACTTTTTCGAGAGACTGGAGTCGGTCTCGGTCCATGCAGGAGAGGGTAAGAAGAGCGCGGTTGCACTGCAGACCATTGACCAGCACTGTGAAGGACTGAAGATTGATGTCATTGTTCTCACAGTGGACTTCGCGGAGGCAATCATTCTCCTCCAAGACAGATGCCAACGTGTTCGCACCTTGAAGGCCAAGTTTCTGATGCTCGATCCTCAAAACTTTAAGTGACTTGTTCTTCTTCAGACCGGTCAATGCAAGATTAAGTCCGATACCGAAGCGTGCCACATCAAGATGCGCGTTATCTCCGCTGATATCCAATGCCTCAAGGGTGTCATTCTCCTCCAGCATCAACTGTAGCGAGCGACAAGTCTCGGGACTAGCATCATATGGGAGCGAAGCCTTTGAAATGTCCAAGAACTGAAGAGTGCGGTTCTTCCGGAGCGACTCGACCAGCTCGCGGAAATGATCTTCCTTCTTAAAATCAATCATCCGCATGGACACATGCGATGGAGTTTGGTTCTTCGCAATCGCACTGAAGATGAATGAACACCCATCCTCGAGACGGTTCTCATTGACATGCAAATGGAGACTGCGTGGACCTTCCACCGACATCGAGTGCATAAACATAGCCACATCTTCACCTGTCAAACCACACTGATCAAGTCGTATCACACGAAGATTCCGAGAGCGATCACTAGCCAAATAAGTAGCAATGGCGTCAACGGTCTCGCGATTGACAGCCGTTCGACTAAGAGCCAGCTCCTCAAGTCGCCAGTTGAACAGCATTTCAGCTGTGATCAGCGGCTCGGCGCCGGACGTCCGTGAAATACGGGACAAGTTGATTTTGCGAATTTGGCCGAAATACCCAATATACTGCTGGAGCACGTCTGGGTTTAATCGGCCCTGTACACCAGAGATGTTGATTGCTTCGAGGGTTGATTCTTGAGCAACGATCGTCGATAGAAGGAGGTCAAGGTCATGCACGGATAGTCCACAGTCCCCAACTTCCAAAGCTCGCAGGTGACTGCGTCTTTGAGATGCGGCATCAACGAGATAGTCCAGATCAGACTCGCCGAGCTTGATACCGTTGAGCACAACCCAGTCCACGCTGGTCAGTTCTCGGCGACAAACAGGGAAAATAGCTTCTGGAATGCCACATCCGGGGTCACGGGTGCCTTTCTCCAAAGTTGGTGTTGGTGTGCGGGTGAGACAGTATGAAAAGTCGAGCCGGCGCAGCCATTTACTCTTTAATGCCAGAGCGCGTACTTCCTGTGAGAGGACGGTCAGGTTTGCCTGGCCTGGGATGTTCACTGAGGATCCACCTCGGTCGAGATGGACATCTGAGTCAACTCCGTGTATATCACGCAGACCCTGCAATGCATCCAGATTGACTCCTCTGAATGAGATTGACCGAAAGAATTCGTTGTAGCGAAGTGCCCGCATGACCGCAATGAGTTCCGCGGCATTGTACCGAGAATGTTTCGTTGAAGCCGGTTTAAGAAGACGGAAACATGGCGCGTCCTCGCACTCGTGGTCAATGGTATACCGGATATTGGAAGTATCGATGTCGTAGCTAGCTGAATAGGCAACCAGTGTTCGGTCAAAGCATCCATAATCCTCGTCCAGAGCCACAGGTGGGAAATTGTTGTCGTTTTGCAGTTCCTTTGGCACAACAAAATCATAGGGCTGCCGAGTCCAAAGCGGACGTAGGTATTCAGTATGTTGTCGAATCCAGCATGCAACTTCGACGGAATGGACCGAAGCCAAGAATACGTTGAACGACTTTTTAAGAGGGACCCTGAAAGTGAGATGCAGGCTGTCATCACCATATTCCATAGACAATCCAGTCAAGTTCATCAGACCGAATGAAGTGCCCGCTTCCCAGTCTGATAAGGAAACCACTGACGACCGGTTGTTAGTCTTCTGCATGGGCAATAGATGGAGCTTGTGCGAGCCAATGGCAAGATAGCAACCTGTCGGCGACAGCTTCGTGAGATCGTCCGAGGAAGAGCGGGTGATTGATTTGCTGGAGGCGATCTGAATAACTCGGAACATGCGAAAAGCATCTGGGTCGTAGTCTCGTTCGTGTTCCAGCATACGAGTTACATACTCGACTGAAGCCATGCTGAATGGCAATGGATAATTCGCTCTGGCCATCTTGGCAGCTTGGCGGATGCCCACCATCCAAAGGTTCAATTCTTGTAAATCGGGTGTCTGCATCTGTACCAAGGTGGCCTTGTGAGATCGCTCATCTAGGTAGGCCACTTCGACCGTGGGAGAGAGCCGTGCATCCTCCAACATGTATACTGCAATAATACTGTTCAAAGGAATTCCAGCAGATGCATCACCAGACGCCATTAACTGCATATCCTGTAGCGAACTGATTGACGCCACCGATTGGCGATGGGAAGCCGGCGCTCGTGTGTTGTATGAAGCGGGGATTGAAGAAAAGGCATCGGCGGCCTTGATTTGGTTTTTGAAGCGAATAATATGGGTGTCTGTAAGAACGAGGTACTGGCTCTTTTTTCTCCACATACCCCCAGTCGTTTGGAGTTCCCCATGGTGAAGGATTGCAGATGACCAAATCCCATTTCGGGGGCTGGTCGTACTGTGATCGTCCCCTACCGATGCGACGGAGGCAGATAGAGGATCGTCGTCCTCCCAAGAATGTAGCGATTTCAGAGACCCAAATACCGAGGTTCGTTTCTTCTGTAAGGACTTCCTCCGCGGACGAGGGGTCTCAATGGGTGTAGAGACCTGGGGTAGAGCGGTGGTATCCGAGCCTGCGGTGCCAGGACGAGTTTTGGGCGCAGTAGCCCATCTGTTGGGACTCTGAGATCGGCCGAAGAAGCCAGAATTGCGGCGAATTTTCTTCTCGCGGGTCAGGACATTATCCGAGGGTGTTCGGTCATGGAGTGACGGCCGGGTCGGGGGAGCGGGTGTGGAGGACGGGCTGAACACGCTGAGACTCTTTCTTCGTTCTCGTTTGCCAATGATTTCGGCCATGTCGGTAATGTGAAGTGGTACAAGAACAGGGGAGGGTATCAAGTGAAGAGCAGCGCCGCGAGTGCTGAGAAAAGAAGCTTATCTCGACGACCTCAACGTCGTTAGTACTGAGACCGGTTAGCCCTGATTCCAGACATGGCCAGGTCAGACGCAAAGAGGAGGAGGGAGGGGAAGGTAGTACATACGGTAAACCGTCAGGGCGCCATGGAAGCAATCAGCTTTCCAACACCAGGGGAATCCTTAAGCGGGATCGGTGACTATATCTAGGACTCCAGACGCGTCTGGCACCTGTCAACAATGTGGCAAGCTGGTTGCGAGTAGTCCGGAAGAGGAGCTTCGCCACAAATCAATAGACCGGAACGGAATGACCAGTCGGATAGTTGGTGTCACAAAGCTAAACTGAGTCGATCAAGCCGATCAAGCCGATCCAAAGGAATAGCGTGAGAGAAAGATGAAAGCAGAAGACGAGAACAGCCAAAGGTCTGGGAAGGGAAAACACCTGAAGAAGTTGAGGGGAAAAGGAGGAATGGACGGATGCAGCTAAAGATTCGCCCCAACACTGAAATGTTTCACTATAATTCGTCGACTGTATTGAATTTCCGGTTTGATTCGAATTACAATTTACCATCCAATCTAGATCATTGACAATTTATTCGTTATTATTACTCTTGACTATTACTTTTTTCTATTGAATGGCGGATTGTGGGAAGTATAGGCGCTTCTGCCCGCATTTCGAGACATTGGCAACCAATCCAATCCGGAGCGAATACACGTAAGAGGCTTGGTCCACTGCTTCATACTAGACGATGGTTCAAGAGCAGGGATTGTTGCATATCAAATGATCCTGGTCATTATGTGCCTGCTATCTGTACATGTAGCTGCAATGTACCTGCACCTGTGCCCAAATCTAGCCTAAGCCTTCCATACACCTACTACAGTACTTCATATACTACTTCCCTCACCTCCATTCCATGCCCTTGGATGATGGGACAGTTTTTGAAATGAGTGGCATCATGGCCCACCTCTAAAGATCGGCACTCCACGCAGCCTGCTGCTCTACGGCATTTGAAGTGGTCCAAATGGAGATCGCAATAAGATCAGCGCGATAATCAAGGGGAAGACCATCATGCCCCAGGAATTGGCGTCATTGGTGACGGAAGCAAACGAGATCGGCAGACTAGCCTGTCGTCTCCCCTGAGCCTGAGAGGAGCCGGGATCTCAAGGCAGGGATATCTCTTGGCGGAGCGGTCAAGCCCATCCATGTATCCTTCCAATAGCAGACAACGAAAACGCAGATTAGCGTTTCGTATTCTCTATGCTCTCTGCTTAACGACGTGTTCCCTGCGCCCTCTCCGCTTCCAGTCGCTCTGCACGTCTAATCTTTCGAACTATGTTGATGTACTCTGTGACGCGTTTCTCGGCCCAGATGCACCCGCCGAGTGTCATGGCTGCCATCTGGAGGAAGACTTTGAACTGGGGTGTCAACCCGCGATAGACCTTGGAGCCTGGGGAGATCCATTCCGAGAAACCCTCGAGTGGGCGATGGAAGAGTCGGGAGCGAAGGTAATCGCGGGAGAAGATTGACGGACGGGGCCGGGGTTGTGTCGCGGGGTGAGCAGGTGGACTGGGTGCAGAGAAAACAAAGGGGTGGGGGAGGCTCATGATCATATGAGCCAGGATGGAGACGGAGCCGAACTAGATGGTGTTAGCTGACGATCGAGGTTTAGTATTCAAGAGCTATTCGACATACGCGGAATGCGCCGGTCATGAAACCCTGGGCAGCAATCCAAGTGAGTTCCTCCGGAGGCTCAATCTCGGCCCGTTGATTTGATGGTGGCGGCATCTTGATATATTTGAAAGCTGTTCGAATGTTTAAGGAACTGTTTGAAACCTTATCGACCAAGCTTCCGCGGGGTGCGATAAGTGGTAGGTGTAGTGATGTAAGTGTGCAGGAGTGCAGGAGTGCAGCTGTGGTAGGAGCTCGATAAATTGAGTGTATGCAAAGCAAGAGAGACCTCGAATTGACCAGATTAAACGTTAATACCTGGACCAGCCAGAGTCTGAATATGAAACGACGAAAAAGCAAATCGCGAGAGCATCTCGGTGTTTGATAATCGGATCAACTATTTTCCCGACGACTCAGACAAAAAAGAATCCCGATTACGGAGTATCAACTACACATCCATATACCAACCGCATACAATGGCTCTCTCTGCACGCACAGCGGTGATCTCCCGCTCGACCAACGAGACCAAAATCCAAGTCTCGCTCTCCCTCGATGGTGGCCCTCTGCCCCCCTACGAGCCAAGCACCCACTTCCCCGCCCCGACAGACCCCCAAGAAGCCGAAGCCGCAAAGAAGGGCATTGTGCCTCCCAAGGACGCCGGCCATGCGACACAATTCACCCCAACACAGCAAATCACCATCAGCACTGGCATTGGGTTCCTCGACCACATGCTGCATGCGCTGGCCAAGCACGGTGGCATGAGTTTGGCTATTCGCGCCAAGGGCGATCTTTACAGTGAGTCACGCATTAAACAATGTCAATCGCTGCCGAACTATCAAGCAACTAATCAATCCCAGTCGACGATCATCACACAACAGAAGATACATTCCTTGCCGTCGGCGAAGCCTTCACAAAAGCCCTCGGCGCGCGCCAATCGCTAGAGCGCTTCGGCCGCGGTGACGCTCCCCTCGACGAGGCACTCTCGTGGGCAGTCATTGATCTCTCCAGCCGGCCGTGGGCAGTCATTGATCTGGGCTTCAAGCGCGAGAAGATTGGTGCTCTGAGCACTGAGATGATCACCCACGGTTTGCAGAGCTTTGCCCAGGCTGCTGGTGTCACTTTGCATGTCGGTTGCACTTATGGTGACAATGACCACCACCGCGCTGAGAGTGCTTTCAAGGCGCTTGCTGTTGCCATCCGCAATGCTTGTAAGCGTCGCGTTGAGGGACAGGTTGGCGCTGGTGACGTCGTCAGCACCAAGGGTGTCCTCTAATGGCAGAGCCCCCGAAAAGTATAAGTTGGGAAGTAGAGAGCAATAGATTCAAAAGTACGATGAAATGATACGAGATACGGAAACGTTATATGATAAAACTTCTCATCATGCATGAATACCACAACCATAACCTTACGCCTAACTGAACCGATCCAAACTATCCCATAAATCCATAAAACCCATAATATCATAACACCTTACTTGACACCAGAGCCCGAAGCAGCTTTTAGCCAACCAAAACCAATCTCGACCCGAAAAAATCAAGCGTAGCTCAAGACAATAAATAGGAGAAAGAAAAAAAAAAAAACCAAATCAGACTCCAAGAGCCTTGACAGCCCGATCCCAATACTCCTTCCGCTCATCAGTAACAGAAGTCCCAACACAATCAGAGATATATCTACTCCAACCACTCTCATCGCCCTTGGCCAGAGCAGTACGAACCTCCTTCGAGCACTGCGTAGTCAAGAACCAAGCCCCAGACCCGAAATCATAAGCCCCATTATTCCGCAACAAATCCAACAAAGCAGCCGGATCATTGGACACGGCAGCGAGCTGATCACTCAATGCTGGGAGCGATGAGGCATATTTTTTGTTGAAGGCTGGTGATTGCATGTTTCGGGCTGGACGGAGAGAAATAATTAGTATATTTTCACTTTGGATCTATGTATAGCCTATAACCTAGGGTGAAGTATCTTATATGACTTGGTATGGGACGGGATGGTAGAATACTCACTGCCTTGCCCGGCAACACCAGGGAAATGGTTCTTATTGTATCGGAAATCATCACTCTCAAAGGCCATGAGGGAGATGATGGCGGCTTGCTCAGCTTTGTTGGTCACTTGGTACGTATCGAAGGACTGGGAAGTGAATTTGGCGGCTTGTTTGCCTGTTGCGCATTCGCCTTCGGCGGGTGGGTTGTCACAGGAGGTAGATTGGGGCGCGATTGTTTCCATTTGGGATTGGGTTAATGTTGTTGCGTCGTCGGCATATTTCAGGGACTTTAGGCTGAAGGGGAAGGGGAGGGGGGTTGCCGTTGTGAGGGTCGTTAGGGCTAAGAGGAGGGTTGGGAGATGCATTTTGTTGGGTTTGTTCTGTGGTTGGTTGTTGTATAGAGTTGAGTTTGGTGTATGTTCACTTATAGTATGGGCGTTGAAGTAGTGCCGGGAACCAGAATGAAGAGCAAGAAAGAACAAGAAAATCTAGAGTAAAACTCGATTCAAGACAACAGTCGAAGATGATCAGCAAGTGACTTATGATTTCAAACCACGGCCCTCATCCCATATTTATAAACCCTACCAAGGACATACCCCTCAGACAAAACTCATGAAACAAGGGCGTTGGCGCATAATACAATGAAGCTGGACACATACAAAGGGGAGGCGGGGGGCGAATACCGCCAAACACGTACAGTATAGCCTACATACTGTAATGTGATCTCCTACATAGTGGGCGTAGGCAAGCGAGGCGCGGAGAATGCCAGCCGTGCTGGTGAAGTATGTAAATGACGAGACCCTCGAAATCAAATTTAAATCAAGGCAGGACAGCTGACTTGTCTATTTTCTTGTGTATGGCTTGAAAGTGAAACGGGCTAATAAAGTGAATACTAATAGGAAATGGTTGCAAAGGGCAGTGTTGGACATCTACTGGAGGCGTGCAGTTAAGAAACCCTCGTTCACTTAGTGACTTCACCCTTGCGCGGCTCGATGGAGCCAGTCAGAAAGCTTATTGTGGTTTATGGGTAAGGCCGCTAGGACTGCATTGTCTATGCAAGGCACGCGGGCATGGTCATTGGGCGGAAGTGGGTGTTTCAGGCATGATGAAACGTTTGTTTGGGGGTTGGGTTGGATGGACGTATCATGTTGCAGAGGGTGAGGTTGCACTCTGCATACTATTCTATGCTTTTTTCTGCTGATTGGGGTTAGAATTTGCTAGGTTACAATGTGGCTGAAGTGCGCAGGTTTATAGATCATATGGACTGAAGCCATGAGTATTGATTCATCATTCTCCCCTGGAGATCTCCGTATCAACGTGTGCATATAGCAAGAAAGAAAAGAAAGAAGAGAAAAAAAAGAAGCCCGAGGTCCAAGATACACCACCCCCAGAATCGAAGTCTAGCTTGTTTACAAATCAATAGGGGTAAAGGTGAAAGTGAAGAGGGGTGGTGGAAGGTAGACTGAGAACCCATCGGGCCCCAAATGACTGTGGCAAGCGCAGTAGCATAGCGCCCATGTCCAAGTCCAAGCAAGTAATAAAAGAGACAAAACCTTAATGATTTGCTCCAGGTGATCATTCAATCCAGGATCCCGCCACGGGATTGAGAAACACCATGCATGCGCTCTTAAACAGAAAAAGAATAAAGGTGTACAGTAGTAAATGCCGATGCAGAGATCGTGTCCGAGGCTGTATCTATACAGACAGGTACAGTGAGATGCAAAATATGTCGGAAATTGCAGATATCAGTCGAATCGAATGGAAAAGAGTCAGCATTTAATCGTCGCGTCGACCAAGTTCATAAGAGGTTTCGGTGGCTCCGCCGGATTCCTCGTCTTCTTTGAAACTGACTCGGCGGAGGATTGTTGGCATGGTAAGTCGTGAGCGCCGTGTTGGGGATGTCGACAAGCGCGACGGGCTGAGGAGAGAGGGCACTTTTGTGTATCGGTAGCGGTATTGCGCACCGAGAAGCATGATGCGGCCGTAACTCCACCAAAGGCAGAACCCAACGATTCCAGCAATGAGGAATCCACACATTGTGAGGAAGACCCAATGTTGGCCCATCTGCGATAGGTTAGCTAATTGCCTTATTTCCTTGAACGAGCCGACGACTTACCCAGAAAATCAGACGCGCGTCCTTGCCGTGCCAGCTGTTACCCCGGTGGTGGGTGAAGAAGCTCCACGAAAACTTGTTGTACTCATCCTGCATGAGGATACGAACGCGCCCAGCCTCGCTCGGCTTATCCTGCATGTACTCCTTCCAAATCACCGACAGGAACAATGGACCTGTCGAATACATGACTGTGATGTAGGGAAGAAGCCAGTGGCGATCATACTGCTGCAGCACCTCGATCACACGAAGGAAGAAGGGGTGCTGAGGCACGGAGCCCATGGCGTCGTTGGAAATACCAGTTGGTGCTGTGCGGCGAACCCAAGCGGGGTAAGCAAGGAGAGGATCTAACCGGCGGTTGCAACCCTGATTTTGTCAGCTATGAACAATAGATATTTGACGCTGGTACATACATCGTCGAGATCAATGTAGGTTCCACCGTAGTGCGCCAGAATAAAGTATCGAATGGAATCGGCGCGCTGAATGGGGTACTTGTAGCCATCGAAGGTGTCCAAGAACCAGGGGTATTCGGCGGCAATGAAGTCGCGCGATTTCTCGTTTGTCCAGAGCTAGAATTCATTAGAAGGTTGGTCCCGGGTGAGAGATTGAGGTTTGGCATACAATGTACTCATAATCCGGGTGCAAGTCGATGCAACTCTGCTGGGCTTCGACCCAGACTTCCGGGATTGTCTCATTCTTGTATGTCTGGTGAATGATCTTAGGAATTATTTGAGGTCGTTGTTCGATCAAGCTAGAGTTAGGCGAAGGTAGTTCTGCGCGGTGAATCGCGTCGGCCGCGGCATCTTCGACGAGTAGCGAGAGAAGAGTCGAGACACTGCGGACGAGCAGTGACAAGATGAGAAGATTGACGAGACAAAAGATCAAGAGACCGCGCCGCATGGTGAAGGTGTACGAGACAATAGCGGAACTGGCGAGAACAATGCGCAACCAATTGAACGCTCGTCAAGTCGGGTCGAAATTCAGACCGTGAGGCCGGTGATGTTTGCGTATGGAAGGATCGCTAATTCCGAGGGAGAGTAGAAATGAGTAGAAGGAGAGGCGATAGATGAGGTGGAAGAAGGCTAAACAACTAAAGTGAGTGACGGGTGGGGAGACTAAAGAGCGAGTGAAGGCAAAAAAAAAAAGACTCCAGTGACATAGGGGGGAATACAGTACTGAACAGGGGTTCCAAGGTTCATACGAGGCTGAGGTGGCTGAGTAGCCTAAAGTGGACTAGTGCAATGGGGCAATACAGGGGATAAACTTTACAAAACTGTTGAGTACAATACCATACAGGGTCATATTATATTTGATTGGTATCTGTATTGGAGTAATGGGGCAATAGGTTCAACTTAAGGGTAACTAGTGCTTATAGTCCCGGTAGTTTAGTCTTTAAAGCTGTCGCGAGGACAAGAATACAGTACTCCCTACGTACAGTATTCCGTAGTCAGTGCAGAATTGCTCTTCGCGTCCTGAAATAGCTGTGGGGGAATCTCCACTCTGCTTATTTAGGCAACGACTATGCCGAGGCTGGACTAATGGGCGCACTTGTCCAGTAACAGCCCCAGAAGATAGGCACGTTGAACCGCTAGGCAGTCACTTAGATGTAATTGTGAAACAGCGCCATGTCCACGTATTCCTGCGATAAGAACGCCTTCTTATCTGCATTAAATTGGTCGCCTAAATATCGGTGGAATAACCACCGATTCGCCCGTACGCCACCGGAGACGTTGAGCGTGGGTCTCGCCCCCATACTGTACAATGAACTGCGTATTCGTATCAAAGGCCAGTTTCATCTCCATTGAAATCTACAATTAGATCCATCGTTATGAACCACGTACGATAAAGTGGGAACCACATGGAACGGTTGAAAAAGAAAACTACTGCCTAGTGTACCACGACACAATAGACTTACGAATACGATTACCATGGGAACCTCCCACTCCACATAATCACTTGGCTCTGGTAATGTCTATCGCCCCCACAAATCCACTACACTCGCCTCGGCCTGTAAATGTACTGTAATCCATGGCCCACGGTTCATTCTGGTCTTCCGGCAGCCACAATGGACAGAATACTTGTACTTTGCTTATTGACGTATTGCTACCGAGATCGGCAATCGAGATATTCTCCAGACTCCACGTTTCAACCCTGAAATCAGGGATCAGCACGACGTGACGTGGGTGGTTGGGGGTTCGGGGGCTAAGCGCTAGATTGGCCCCTGCTGCTAACTTGATAGTGTTTGATATAATGTTACTGTGCAGACGTGCTGCCAGCGCCCACTGCAGTAGTACTATACATAATAGTTAACTTACCACTATCACTTCTGCTGTAGTAAACCGGTGTATCGCAGATCCTCTGCCGTGCGATTATCACAAGGGACAGTGCTGTGATCAGCCGTGTTTAGGCTGTTTTAGTGACTGGTGCGGCTGGTAGGACGAATAATGTTGTTGATTATTCGTAGGGAAATAAAGCTCTACAACGCCGACAAAACCTGCTGTAGCATGATAACTAGTGTCTGTCTATACTATAATTATACTGTCAGCGGCAGTGGCTCGGTGGGATTACCTGCCTTGCAGCTACAGTATATGCACTTGCTGCTGATTGTGCTCTAATTTTGTTTCAAGTCGTACGTCAATGTCAGCGTCGATCGGGTTATCTTGCAGGACGCCTGCGGCTGTACTGCACAGCTGTGTACAGCCGTGTACTGTACATCAATATCTCTCTCTGTATTCTACTTGACTGCCAAGGTTGGTTCCAAGGAGTTATTGAAAAGGGTCACGCGGTGTTTGTACTTTATCTGACTTTAACAACATTAAACTGAAGGACGTGCGTCAACGTATGGTTCATATGCTTCCATATGTCACAAGGGATACCTGCATCTGAATAGCTTGATGATTTACTGATTGGAGGGTTGGATGATAATTTGGAATGGCAATAATTGGGTATCTCGATGCACTAAAAATCAAAACACATACGCTCTCGGGGTATTGAACTTAAACTGAGGGTCTATCCACGTGTCACATGGGGAGGCCAGAGAGCACGTGTCACATCAGACAAAATGATCACATTCCTCTGATTCCTGACGCCCTTCTTCGGTCAAGTGGTGCTGCATGTCCAGGTCCGCCGCCAAATTCTGGTATATTTGCACCGGGAGCGGCTCGGGAAACGCGCTTTGGCTGCTGCTTAACTGCTAGCTGCTAGCTGATTACTCCACACTTCCAAGCATTGTCATATGGAGACATGCCCCCCACATGGATGCATCGGTGTCTTTGCAACACCAATGCGAACATCCTTCTGTCAGCTTTGCTGTTGAAGAATCTCAATCCAGAGTTGACAGATCATCGGACGTCAGGCGCCGCACCCGCCCCCAATTCCCGATTGACTGTTGTCGTACCACGCTCGCTGGTAGGTCTAGCCTCAAAAATACGGCGCCACCACCGAGGCGGATCAAACGGCCGGTGGCCACCATGCAAAGGCGGATAAACGTCATTGAAGAAGTACCAAACATGGCCAACAACGACACCCAGTATCTCATCCTTGGGCACAGTCTGATGCACAATCAAACTGAATCCCATCAACACCCAGGGCAGGTAAGGCGCGGTGAAAACCAACAATCCCAAGAAACTAAGACGCGTGTCGGGGTTGCGGCGGGCCCAGATGTAAACCAAGCTAGAAGAAAGCGCCGATCCGAGGAATGGGATAGAGAGGAAAGGCGAGATGATCAGGAGACAGGTCATGGCATAGAATACCAGCCATGCGAAGTGAGCCGGGGAGCGGCCGGAGGATTCCTCCAACAGGCGGGAGTAGCGCTGCAGAAAGAACACGTGGAATAGTAGGTCGAGATTGAGCGGACCGAAGTAGAGGAACGTCGTTACGAGCCGCCAGTATTGTGACTTGACGTATACTGAGCGGAAGCTGTAGAATAGCTGGAATGGGGTCACGACGTGGCACTGTACTAGCAGCGAGGTTGCCACGGTGGCTACCGTCCACCACCGGGTGACGGGGGGCATTTCATAGAACCATTGCTCGAGAGGGAATTGGCCTGGTTGCCCATTGTTCTCCCAAAGCGCAGCCATGTTGATGGGAAAGCAAGACGACGAGAGAGAGGATGCAGATCTCCAGGTGTCCTCGAGTGATCCCTAGCTGTTTGTATTGTTTGTGTGCTGCTTATGCCTGAGGCATTAGACGGTTATCTTGATCGGCCAAACTGTGTCCTCTGATTCGTCAACCGTTTCAGATGTTACTAAAGCGGGGCTTAGAAAGAGAATGGGGAAACGTCTTGACGAGTAGGGTCGGAGTTTAAGTTAATGTTTAAT
Source organism: Penicillium nucicola (assembly GCF_028828085.1). Classification (NCBI taxonomy): domain Eukaryota; kingdom Fungi; phylum Ascomycota; class Eurotiomycetes; order Eurotiales; family Aspergillaceae; genus Penicillium; species Penicillium nucicola. The sequence continues at coordinate 1,033,838 of NW_026643132.1, read as the reverse complement.
GTGGTTTGATGTTAAGAAGTTCAAAAGAGGTGAGACGAGCTCTATTTTCCTTTCATTTGTTCGGACATCTCTATTCTGAGCTAAGTTATAACTAACTACATTTACCCCCAAGTTCTAAGCTCCACACGATTACTGCAGCAGGTGAATAAGTACAAGCGTCTTTCGGCAAATCAACCGCTAGAGAGATCATTATTAGAGGACCGAGAGCAAGACCGAAGAGTACAGTACCTTGAACAGCCACGAAGCTATAATCTCCAACTATGGGGAATACGATGAAAGTCACGTGGGATCAATGCTCGACGCGTTTTCACGTGTCGTGTGTCACGTGCCGACCAAGTGATCCGATACCTCAATGGGGGCTGGGACGCTAACGCCGAAATAGTTCATATTGAGATTTATTCTCCCCTCGAGCTGGCCTGCGCATCTATACTCGAGCACTGACAAACAAACACAAACACAAGCGATCGCTTCGCCTCGCTGTCCGGCTCTCAGCCTCGATTGATCGCGTGTCAACGCTCTAACGAACACGCGCCAGCACACGGCATTCTCCTCTACAACTCCAATGCCAGCTAAAATGGCACGAAAGTCAGCACCGGGCAGCGCACAAAAGGGTCGCAAAACAGCTGCGACAGTTCCAGCAGACGGCTCCCCAATCCAAGCGCGCAAAGCTCCAAAGGGCAAGAGACCCGCAAACACAGCTGCCGATGTCCAACGTATGTCTATCCCAAACATACCTCCCCTCCCCTCCTCTCACCTCAATCCTCCTCCACTCCCCCTCCCCACCTTCACCTCATACAAGCACAGCCCGGTCCCCTTCCCAATGTCAACCAATATCTAACACCAAAACAGCAGGCGACCCAACCCCTACAGGCCGCCGCCGCCGATACAGACCAGGCACAAAAGCCCTTAAAGAAATCCGCCAATACCAACGCGGCTACGATCTCCTCATCGCCAAACTTCCTTTCGCACGCTTAGTTCGCGAAGTAGCCCTCGACCTCCTCCCCGCCGACGTTGGTGCCGAATTGCGCTGGCAGTCGCATGCCATTCAAGCGCTGCAAGAAGCCGCCGAGGCATTCCTTGTTCATCTCTTCGAGGACACAAATCTTTGCGCGATACATGCTAAGCGTGTCACTATCATGCAGAAGGATATTCAGCTTGCGAGGAGAATTCGCGGGGTTTGGGGAGGGCTAGGGTGATTTTCGGGGTCATTTGATGGGGTGTTGTTTGATTGGGTTTATTAATTCGGTGGGTTGTTTGTGGATTCATCTTATTTTCCTCTCTCTCTTTTTCTCTTTCCTTCTTTGTGATGATTGATTGATTGATGGAGAGGATGAGGGGTCCAGGGCGTATTCGGGACATGGAGTCAATCCGGTGGTGTTTTCTGATATTTTCATATTTGTGCCTTTCGAGCTTTCGAGTTCTTGTTCGCTTGCATTTGCACTTGCATTGCATTGAATTTGCTTTTGTTGTTGTGACCTGGGGTATACCAAGGAGCTTTGTACATTATGATGTCGCATGTTCCTTTTCTTTTTCGTTCTATAACAAGTGAAAGCGAAGCAATTTATGGTCTTCTTGAGGTTTAATCCTCAAAAAATGAAGTTGAACTATCCTACGGGAGACAGGAACATTAATATTCGGTATTGGGATGGGATCATAGTATAGTGACATTAAATATGGTTCATGACTCCATGATAAAAATATAGGATCACGATGAAGATACTCCGTAACGGAAGCAAAATACAAACAAACGCCGTCCCTGGGTTGCCATCAGATGGTATCATAACGAAGCGCTCCCATAGCAATAAGCTCGAATACAAAGGTCAAAGTAAGGATGAATGTGGTTGTGAACAGAGCAAGATAACTTCAGGAATCAAGACCACCAAGAAAGGCCCTAAGCAAAGCGTCTCAGACCTGGTGGAAGACCTGCCACCAAGCGCAAGCCTTCTTCGCGAACACCTTGGGCTTCTTCGTTTTTGCCTTGTCGTTCTAAAGTCTCGGCTAGCATGTCGTCGGTGACACTCGCCCACAGACGGTCGTTTGCGCGCTTGGCCATGGCGCGGCCGGCGCGGGCGCTCTTCTCGGCTTGTTCGCCGACGACACCGCGGAAGTACTTCCAGCTCATGAAGGTGAGGGTCATGCAGGTGATCTGGGAGTTGCTGATAGCAGTGGCTGACTGGAGAGCTTGTTGGAGGTACTGTTTTGTCTGTATGGTTGATTCGGATTGGAATGTTGCACAGACTAGATAGTACGCAGCCTGGATGTATTTGTTTGGACTCCCTTGGCAGAAAGGCTCAATGTTGGCCAGGGCGTTTGGTAGGAGGGAATGCGATGGGTGGGCTGGGTCCCGGATTATCAATACGCTGTTAAGACCTGCGAGAATACGCGTGTCACGGCATGGGTCGTTCCGGGCTGTCTTGCTGGTCGTTGCATTGAGAGATAGAAGTGGCGATTGGAAGATGGCCAGTGCGGTTTGTAGATCACCAGTCGCCTGTGCGATGGTGCCCGCGGCATATTCCATTAAGCATTCAATCGTGTCTGGAAGTGTTGAGCCAAGCTCTTGGAAGACCTGTTGCAGGTCTTTAAGAGTTTGGCTGGCGAGCTCCCAATCGGTACGAGAGCAGGCCAAAAAGACTTTCTGTAATAGAAAGTTGCAGTACAGAGACTGGCGCCATTGCACTCGTCGGTTGGCATTGACCATGGATTCTGAAATTTCTTGAGGAGCTCTAAAGTTGCCCTGGATCATCCGAAGTCCTTCCTCCAGGTATTTCTCTGCTTTTCGGCCATCGTATGAGTTTTTTGCGCTGAGCGTTATCGAGCTGAGGAAGTAGCAAAGTGCATATAGGTCATGCTGGGGGAGCCAATTAAAGCTCAGCCATAATGTCCCATTCTGAACTAACAGGATATCACCGGTGTCGATCGATGAGGGTCCAGCGGACTTTCCATTGAGTGGGACGGAGAATGACCCGTCAGGACGCCAATTAGCGTCACCGAGTGTCTCATCCATCAAAGCCTGCATGATCTTCAACTTTTGGCCGGACTGATTGACATCATACTCAAGAAGACTGCAGCAAATATCGACCATCTGGATCAAGGTCGTAAGTTGTGGGATATGGCGAAGCTCATCATTTAGTTGATGGCTACGCGCAGCAGCCACGGCGCGCTGTGCTTGCTCAATCGAGTCTGAGCTCGTTCCTTGCTGCAAATGTGCCAGTGATTCGATAACAGCTGCCATGGCCGAGACAGCCTTGTCTCCGTTCCGACTTGCCATGGCGGTAATCTTATGAAGGTGTTGCAGTGCTTGTACCGAGTCTTGATGCGATGGAGTCGACAAAGAAAGCGTTACTCGAAGAAAACGGAATGCGTACTCCCACGCAGCATGCCTATATGCTTCCACATCCTGGATCATGCCATCGACGGCTTTCAAGGAAGCTTTGGGGTTGGACTTGTGGATCATTCGTGCTAGAAGGTGCTGCATGCTGTACTTTAAATCAAGCATACGGTTCTATACAAGTCAGTTAATCAAGCCAAATTCTTTTGGAAGTTTTGTTGACTGACTCGTTCACAAAGATCGATCTGTTGCAGGTTAGCTTGTGTGGTAACATGAAGGGGAATAAACATACTCCTTTGCTTAGTGCGGTTTCTGCTTCGAGATCATTGTCTGTTTCCTCGAACAACGTCCGTGCATAACGAAGTCTCACAAGCGCTTCTTTGCGTGGTTGCAATCGCCAATTCTGTCATTTTATTAGCTTCCAACGGTATAACATACACCAAGGCATTCACAGACCTTCAAAACAGCTTCCAAACACCCCAGTCCAGTAGCGACTAATTTATAGTATTCTTCAACATCGGCTTCGTTTGTGGCAAGGGACGTGGTTGTTCCATGGGAATGAGCAGCGTTGAGATATTCATCTGCCAACGACAATAAAAGAACCTGATAGTCGACCGGGGGTTTCGCAGGTTTGGTGATTGGAGACTTCCCATTCTTTTCGGCAGAATGTTGAGTCGGTCGCTTCGTTTCTACACGCTGCGGGGTCTGCTGTTTCTTCGGTGTCTGGCTCTGCATTCGAATTTTTACTTCAACGTCGGGAGAAGGTGCCGGTACTATGACTTGCGGCATAGAATGTTTCACTGGAGATGGAACTGGCTGAGGTCGTACCGGCGTTGAAACAAATTTTGCGGTTGCCGCAAGAGAAGGGGTTGTCTGCTCAGCTCCAGCCTTGGGAGAGATGTAAGGTTGCTTGGGTTCGAGTTTGATGATGGGTTGAGGCTGCAGTTGCGCCTGAGGATGCGGTTGCAGTTGAGGTTGCGGTTGCAGTTGAGGTTGCGGTTGCAGTTGAGGTTGCGGTTTTGGTGGTTGAGCTGGTTGCTGCTGAATTTGAATGTTTACTTGCCCTTGAATTCTCTGAGTATTCACTCTAGAGCTGGCAGCAGGCGGAGAAATATGGACTGGTGCAGCTGGTGGGGTAAACGAAGGTTCCTGGGATATCTGGGAATGGCTCGCAGTTGGCATAACAGGTAACTCGGCATACTGAGGGAGCTGAGTGTATCGGGATCGCGGAGCAGACGGTAAAGGCTGGTTAACAAATAATTGCGCGGGATTCACGAACTGCTGCAAGTCTTCTTGTTGGATTTGTTGGGTCTGAGGTGGAGGTGCCGGTGCCGGTGCATGTACTGTTGCCGGGGGAGGAGCAGATGTAGGTGCAGGTGCAGGTGCAGGAACATAAGTAGGTCGAGATTGTGGTTGAGGCTGAGGCGACTGTAGTTGGGGTGACTGTAGCTGAGGGAGAAGTTGTGGCTGCGGTTGAATTTGGGGTTGCGGATGTTGGCGAGGTTGCTGCAATTGAAGTGGCTGCTGCGGGGGCGTTTGCGAGGGATGCGGCTGCTGTATTTGCTGCTGTGGTTGAGTATAAGTCGATGGATACGAGTATCCCATCATCGAGGGAGGGTACATCCCCGGCTTCCCATAGCCATCATAGGGCGCTGGCGGCGGTCCGGCATTATACAGCATCTGCGGGGGCACAGGCCCATGCTGATACGGCGGTGGTATGTACTGCGGATATTGCCCGTGGCCAGGAGGTGGGAAGCTCATCCCGAAATACACTGCACATGCGAGCAAAGAGTTGTTGAACGCGTGCGTGGTGTGGTCCGAAGAATCCCATGGCGGTCAGCTGATAAGGATGCGATAATGGACTCCAGAGACTCGTACTCGGCTTTGTTTGACTCGACACTATTTCTCTACTTCGATTCTTCGCCTTTTGGTTTTTGCGAGTTTGTAATTTAGTGTGAATAACACATAAGCGAAGCTTTTTAAATTACTTCATGTTCAAGTTGAGTATCGATATATTTGTTTCCATGTCCCCCTGAAGGACTAACACAGAGACTCGAAAACGGGAAACACGAAGAAGTACGCTAAATTTAGGCCCAAATAGTCAATTTACACAGCGTGTCATATAATCCTGAGTATTCTTGATTGATAAATCCCAAATAAATCCGCTTCGCTATATTGATGCACACTATACACAGACAAATTTCCAAAGCCCATCTGGGCAGCAATAACCCTAATTTGCGCCTCCAACTCCAAAAAATGCTTGTACCAACCCAAACGCCTCTCACGTAGAAAGCCCTAAAGATTGCGCAGCGATGAATAAAGTTGATTGATAGGCGAATTGCCCATGGCAGTATCGATGATCTCCTCTCCCAAACTCGGCGTGAAAGAAAGCGCGGGATGTTCACGGACAGTCCAGGGGCATAGCTCGTTGCAGTTTTCGACGCTGATCGATGGTTCGGCCGGGTGAATTCTCTGGTTTCCCCACGCTACATCAGGGGCCACATTGGAGCCACCGAGATTACGCTCGGTCCAAAAGGAATATGTCGCTCTGTTGGACTTTTCGGCGTGGAAGGGCTGCTTCCGTGGGCAATTCAACGTTGTGTCACATGCACTGCAAACTGAGATACGCTTGCAAGATGAGCAAAATGAGTCGAAGAGACGACAGATGGTGGTTTGGTAGACACTTGACAGCCAAAGATCAGCTGATCGGTGTGCACATCCGAATCGAGGCGTCATGAAATCTTCCTTGCCAACTTGACCCGGTTCGGTGGTAAGCTGGTATTCCGTGCGGAGAATAAGCTCGTTTTTGTGGTCGAGCTCTGGGAACAAGGATGTCTTCAGTTCTGTTGGACCATACTGCTCGGTGCAGGTGTGCCAACAATAACGTTCGTCGACGGCGTTGCCAAACTCTGATTTCAAAGCTTGCAAGGTAGTCTGTCGTACTCGAACGTGGTCGATGAGGTCGAGCTTATCCCGGAAAGTAATCTTCTTGCATGGGCAAAGGTCGACAATCCCTGCCAATTCGCCAATATTGCATGTCCGTTGGTCTGGCTTGCGTCTCAACTCTTTCGGCGAGAATGCGGCTCGGGGATGGAGCTTCAGACACTTGGAGCAAAGCTTCCAGCGGCTGTTCTCGAGTAATGTGAGGAATGACCATCGTGGAGTTACAAAGTTGTGACCATTACGGTAATGGTGGAAGAGCGGCGCAAAGTCGCGAGGAAATCGGAGGGATTTAGAGAATAGAATTTCGCCTGAGATAGCGAACATGCGCTTGCAAGTAAGTGCAAGGGCTGCCTCCGGGATAACTGTCAGGTGGGAGACAATCTCGAGCAGTAGTTCGGTGGGTAATTCCATGAGATAGCAGCGGCCGGAGCCATCCTCCACCTTCTTTGAGCGTTTTGGCGACCAGGTTCTCATCTTGATGATAATTTTAACCTTCTCTGTGGCGCGAGAAAACCGATCGGACATGGTGTAGGGTAACTCTTTGATGAAGGTCATGGGGGGTGAGGCCGACCTTTATCTGAAGTAAAAGAGTTGGAAGTGGGCATAGGTGTCACTGAAATATCATATCGGAATCAAGTAGCGCGCGTGACAAAAGATAGAAGAAAGAAAGATGGATCTTTTGACCTTCAAGTAGTCCTATGAATGATTTAGTTGCACGAAAACGGACCATGGGACAGGGTCACCATAATTATCCGCATTACATATAGGGCTTATATGAATATGGTCATTCTTTGTCCGGTGATCCCTATACATAGCGCCGGATATCTCAGTATCTACTGCTTTTGTCTACAGAGACATTTCTCAAACAGACATAGCCATTGTCGGACAACCTGGGGATATCTCCTTGCATTTGATGCCGGAACTTATCAAGGGTTTCCGGATGCGGAAGGCAAATTGCCGCATTAAGCATCATAACATCATCACTTTCATTTTCGCAACAAAACGCCGTGGCTTTTGCACCATGCAAGATGAGATAAGGTGTTCGTTCATATATGAGCTCAGGCCTAGTCGGCTATTGTCAACTGACTTCCAAAATGGGGACAGTTCAGATGACTGATTGTCATCGGATCCCATGTCGAATCTGACACGTGACTTTCACATGATTGCTGAGTCATGAAGCGTCACGTCCATCTGGTCACGTGTGGTAAGTTACACAAACTTCGTCACTGTCATAAATTTTGCTTAGTCATATCCTAATAGAGTAATGCCGAGGTCCCTGGGAGCGTTTTTGCTTTTTTATGTCCCAAGCCACAGTTTCCTACTTGGGGGTCAAGCAGAAGCGAAGTTGTCGTTGAACATATATCAAAGCATTTCATTCTTTTTAGATCGGAGTCCAGCGTTTTTGCATCTACGTCCCCATCCTCATGCACGATCTCGTATCAACTCTCTTGGAATCTTTTCCCCTATCGGTTCTCTTATCAGGACTGATTGCAATGGGCTTGCTCTCATGGCTTCGTCCTAAGGGTCGCATATCGTTCTATCATTCCACGGACAATCAGTTGACGTTGACCAAGGTCTCTGACACTGCAGCCAAAGAACAGACCACCTTTGTTGATATCTGTCGGGCCGCAACACCAGACTCCTGCAATTTGAATCCATTCCTGTTCAACGGACATTTGCAGACATTCTGGACAGTCCTGAAACACGATAATGTTCCAGTTTACTACAAACGCAAGATGTTTGAGTCGGACAGTGCTGCGCTCGCTGGGCACTATGCTATCGATTTCGTGGTTGCACCATATGACATGCCCGAGGACCCGGAACTGACTGATCAAGCGAGGAAGTATACTCAGGAATCAGGAATGCCGCCTCGCACCTCATTCTTTACACAGGACGAGTTTACTGATCTGCCATCTGATGACACCAAGCCTATGCTGGTGGTTCTTCATGGGTTGAGTGGTGGCTCCCACGAAGTATACTTGCGCCATGTCCTGGCACCGCTTGTGAAGAACGGGGATTGGGAGGCATGTGTTGTCAACTCCAGAGGTTGTTCACAGACCAAGATCAGTACTGGTGTGCTTTACAATGCCCGTGCTACTTGGGATGTTCGCCAGTCCGTGAAATGGATCAGAGAAAAGTTCCCCAACCGCCCTCTTTTCGGAATTGGCTTCTCACTTGGTGCCAATATTCTCGCTAATGTATGTTTATTACCTTAGAGCTGGTGATTACTTTATATATTGACAAGTTTTAGTACTTGGGAGAAGAGGGAGATGCATGCCAATTGAGGGCAGCCGTCCTTTGCGCGAGCCCATGGAATTTGGACGTCAGTTCTTCCAACTTGCAGAGTACCTGGATTGGCAAGGAGGTATACAGCAAGACCATGGGCGCAAGCATGAAAAAGCTCTTTGAAACGTGAGTGTCATCTCCAATTTTCTCCAATTCATGCTAACAAGTTATTGCAGACATGTCGACGCCATTTCTAAGAATCCTCGCATTGATGTGGACGCCATCAGAAACACTACTTACTTGCATGAATTCGACCGGTAAGCTTATTACTCTCTACATTAAGAAAACAGTTCTAATATACACCATAGCGCCCTGCAATGCCCAGCATGGGGCTATCCCACCGAGGGAGCGTATTATCGTGATGCCGCTTCCACTGATTCCATGCTTGCTATCCGCATTCCTTTCCTTAGTGTCCAGGCTGAAGATGATCCGGTAAGTCATCGGCCCTCCGTAGGCATTAATTGCCGCTAACAGCACTAGATTGCCTGCCGGGATAGTCTGCCCTTCCACGAAATGACCCAAACGCCATATGGAGTCATGTTGACTACCTCTTGGGGTGGTCATTTGGGATGGTTCGAATTTGGAGGAGAAAGATGGTTTGTCAAGCCGGTATGTGATACGTCAAACATGGTTGGCGAGTTTATACTAATCTCTGCTTAGGTGGCAAACTTTTTGAATACAATGGCTCGGGAAATCAACACTGATATCCCTGGTGTTGTTCAACATCCCGAGAAGCTTCCCGGCCACATCGCCCATCACAACGATCCTAACAAAGATCCGGACATGGCACCCAAGCCCGAGTTCAACCCCATGCGACGCAAACTCGTCTTGCCTTTGGGGCAATAAATCAGTTCTCTCGACAACATTCGTCAACTTGTTTGACTTAGCGACGCAACATTCATTACAGCGGGGGAAAGCGCAACTTCATGATGATGGTTCAATTCCGATAGACATAGATAAACCGGTGAAAACGCCGAACCCCGACATCTAAATAACAAAACAAAGTATATAGACAATACACCATTTCGGCTTTTTTTTTGGGTGGTTTTAGGCAAATGCAACGCTCTTCTTCTTTCCCTTGGCCGACTTCGCGACACTCGTAGAGGACTCCGTCTTATCGGCGTTCTTGCCCTTCTTCTTGTTCCGGATTGAGTCCTTGACATTCTCGAGCTTGTTCTTCCTCTCTGAAACGCGGGCCTCGGCCTCCTGTCTCTTGGCTTCGCGAATCTCTTCTAATTGACGGGCCTTCATCATCTTTGACTCAATTTGGCCTTCCTTTTCGGCGTTAACCATGGCGAGGATGGTCATCATGCCCTCCTATTAAGTGTATTAGCATTGAATCTGGTCCCTTCAAGGGAAAGGCACCATACCTGGTCGTCGACAAAGGTCTTGCCCTTCTTCTTGCCCTTGGGCTTGACAACTCCGACGGGTGTGATGGCGTTCAACTCGGGCAAATCCAGCTCCTTCTCGGTGTATACTCTCTTCTTCTTTTTCTGCATGTTCGTTTGCATGGTGCGGGGCTTGGACTTCATTTCCGTTGGCGGGGGACGCTTGGGGGCATTTTTCTTGTTGACGCGCGAGCCTGATCCCAAGGGCTTGGAGCCTTTTCCGCCTGCACCCTTTCCACCTCCAGAGGATGCGCCCTTGTGGGCGGGCTTGGGAATACTAGGCGCCATTTGGTATGGATTGCGAAAAATAGACGATTAATTCGGTGGCAGTGAACTGAGATGGGAGAGATCGTAGAGATTGACTTTGTAGCAAGAAAAGAGTTGCACAGATGACAACAACTCAAGAGCGAGACAGATAATCCCGCAAAGCAAAAGAGATCAAGAAAAAACTGACTGGGGAAAATGAGAGCAAAGAAGCGTCGCGCCGATGGTCCAATCCCCAAATTCGCAAAAGAATTTTTTTGAAAAGGCAGGCGGTGAGCCCGGCCACTTCCACCACCTCAGATCGAAACCTCCACCTTTGAGCTTGCCCGGATCCCTCGCTCAATTCCCTCCCCCCGTCTCCGTTCTCAGGGTTTGATTTGCACGGCTTACCCTTTCCCGCCAAGATGACTATCAACCCTACCTTCCTGGCGCAGCGCACGCGCTCCTGTACGTCCCTTCCCCGATCTGTTCCGCCGTCCACTCGGGATCGTCAATGGCGCCTTTGCTGTCAAGATAGGTGCTAATGTTGATTATGTAGCCATCAACTTGGGCGATGCCAAATACAGAGTCCTCAAGTCTTACCGCGAATGGCTCCGTGCGGTTAGTCTATCCCGCTCGCTATACTCCACTCCCTAGATGCGCCTCTACACGCATTGAATGGAGCCATATCACTTGAGGAATTGGCCTCATTGATTCGTCTCCTTGGAATGAAATACAATGGCTCGACTGCGGAGGACTTGAGCTAACGGTATATCCAATAGTCCCCCGAGATCCAGACCATGTACTCCCTCGACATGCCCGTATCCGCCATTCGCACCAAGATCCGCCAGGAGTTCGAGAAGCACCGCTACGTCAGCCAAATCGCCGTCGTTGATGTTCTGCTCTACAAGAGCCACGCCGAGTTCCAGGTTAGTTCGCCATTCTGTCATGCATTGGGACATGTGACATGTGACATGACTTCGGCTGGAGACATATCAAAGCAAGGAACCTGGAGCGCTAGTCACTACGCCTTTGCAATTGGTCTCTTATTTGGTCATCTACTGTCGCAGTCTCCTCACATTTCCATTGCCATTGCCATTGTCAAATCGAGTTCAATGCTGACTTGTTCAACTAGGAAACTCTTAACTACTGGAAGCAGCTTTCCCACGTTATGAAGTACTTCCGCCCAGAAGAGGACCCCGGTGCGCGGCTACCCCGCAATTTCGTCTCTGGTTTCCTCGAGGGCCGCAATTAAATGTTCTTTCTTCTGCTCTGCTCGATATTTCCTATCCTCTTTTCCTCGTTTCTGGTCCGCGTGTGGCATGGACTGTGCCGCCGATAGACATGATGTGTACATATTGTCTGAATAAGTCATCCCATTTCCTATGTTGTCAATAACTATATAGCCGTATACATTGATAGGTAACATTAAGCAGATGAGTGCTAGTCTCAATAGCCTACACTCTCAGAGTAAGTGACGAACAAGAGCACACTGTATACGTATAAGTTACACCCCACGAAATGAACAAGAACCAGAGCACGAACAAGAGTAATCGTCCATCTTGGAATACATCCAACTTCAAAGCCAAGCTATGTACCGAATAAAAGCGAACATCTCCTGGTCTCATGTCTGAGATCAAATACTGCACTTTTCCCTCTACCCAAAACGCCATGAATAATACACAAATGCAACTATTCTCTCCTCTGCGCCGCTCATGCCTCCATACGGTTTCCACTCTCCTCATTGTACTGATCACGAGCAGTAGTAAACTTCTCCGTTACAACATCGCAAAGATCCATGAGGTCGTTGAATCCCTTCTCCAGGGCTTCAAGAGCGGTAGTGGCGTCTAATAATAACAGAATCGATAATGTCAGCAACGCCATTGTCTTTCTTATCATATCCGGCTGATTATCATATATGATATAAAGCCAGGATCAACATACCGGTAGTCTGGATCCGAACGTTCATCTTCGGGTCTGAGGGGTGGGGAATGGTATATCCGCAGAACTCAACGGCGGGGCTAATTTGCTGTTAGTAAATGATATGGTTTTTCTGCACGGCATGTAACGAATGCTTCTTCGCGGTTGAATGGAGGTGCTCACTTCTTCATGATGGCGTAGCGGAGCGCGTTGCCCATGGTGTGGCCTTCGCCCTCGAATTGGAAGGAGGCGGCGGTTTCGGTGGCGCCTGGGAGCTGTGGAAGGATTGTCAGGTGGTGTTCTTGTCTGGTCTTCAATGGGGAAATTTGGGGTAGGTTGTTATGCGGGTCTATCGGGTTCTGTTCGTTGAATTGGTGGAGGTGGGTAGGTGCATACCACGACAATCTGCTTCTCGTCCAGGGTGACTTCCTGGGGAACCTGTTCGACGGCTTGTTCGGCGTCTACCATGGACTGGTCTTGGTCTTGGGAGTGGACTGAGCCGGGCATTTTGGGCGGTTGGTCGGTTGTTGGGGGGATGGGAGGGTTGGTTGGTTTTTATATATTTCAGCGCAGGGGCTTGTCGTTGCTCTTGGAGCTTGTATTGGTTTGGCTGGTTGTAGATTGAGAGATCAACTTGCGCAATGCTGGATCTTCCAGTTAGAGCATCGCGCAGAAAAAAAGGTGGGTTATCGATAGTCAGTCTCACCGCCTACTGTGTTTGTCATCTATACAGTAGGTTCCAAGGTTTCCAAGTTTCTTCTCTTGTCAAGTTGATGCATATGGTTGTAATGGGTATGAATGCCATTGGTTCTCTCTTGGAAGCTGTTGAGAATAATATATATGTAGATGCTATTTTGATGCTTCATTCGTTTCCCCTTCTATAGCTAGGGTTCCAATATTGTTGATGTTGATGAATAATCATCAATATGGTAACGTTACCATCGTCCTGCACAAGGCACAACTGAGATCATTTATCTTTCAATAAGCTAACGCTTATAAGATAGGGGATCAAACTCTTGCTCGGTCCTCGTGTTCCTATAGGTAGAAGTTTATTGTTCACAGGCTTCGAGTTTGCAGGTTTGAAACACCTCCAATCCACATAGTTAGGGTTTCGCCTAAGTTAATATCCTTGGGGCCTCCGTATCAGATCTTACAGGTAACATGACCGACTGCGGATGCGCTTATGATTGAACGGAGTGAAAGGAAGCGCTACAGCAGGAGAGTAGCCCCGGAGGGGTTAGATGCTCTCTGTTAGGCTAAAGAAATCTCGAGATTTTCAGGGCTGGACAGTAGACTTGAGCTCCAGGCCATAATTTGTCAGACATGCACGAACCCCCCTCGAACGCCAATGAAACAAATGTGGGCCGTTTTGATTCCAGTGGCAGACCAACTGAGTCGGCAGATTAGCTCCGTGCACTAGTGAACAAACTGAGACCCATCGTTTCTTTTTTGGTTGTAAGCGCCCGCGGCGCTGAGTTGGGATGTGATTGGATATCACGGTGAAAGATGTAGAGAATTCGGAGAGTAGAGTAGAGTCATATAGGGTAGTAGAGTAGCAGAGTAGAGAAGAACCGAGTAGACAAAGAATCAAAGAAAATGAGTGGAATCTCCAAACACGACTTGTCTCAGGAAAGTGATACGTGATCCACTCAAAGTATCAGGTTGGGGGAGGCGCCACAGATTCCCCTCTTTGGACTCTCTCTCTCTCTGTGTGTGTGTGTGTTTGCGACTTTTCTTCCCCCCTGGATCTTTGTCTTCCTGTTCTGCTTCTTTGCTCTGAGGGGGAATCTGAATTACTTCCCCCCATCATGTCGACCGCAGTGGCTTCCGTGGCTCTGTCCTCACCGCATCCACATCGCAACCCCAGTCCGCGCAACTTACCGGGTCCAAGTGCTTCAAATTCATCTCCCCGAATGTCCACAAGTCCCCGAGATGGCGCAGCCGCGAAGGGCTCTCCGACCGGAAAGAAAGGTCCCACGTCTCCGTAGGTCCCAGCCGATGCCGATGGAGAGATCCCAGTACTGATTCTGTCTAGATCCCAAGGAGGCCCGAGAATCACAGTGAAAAAGGAACCCGGATCCCCGCCGCGCATGCAGAGTCGCCCTCGTCCTCGGAAATTGGATCTCTCGACCAGCCTCCCCTCCTCCAGCGGTTTGACTGTGCGTCCTCCGGGAGGGCCCATGACAGCTCGCGATGGTGTGACGATGCAAGATGTCGGCCTGGCGTGCCTATCACCGGGATTCCAGACCCACGATCCCATCATGCGGGAGCAGCTGCAGCGCAGCCTTTCCGTACGGGATCAGCAACGATCGATAATTGAACAGCGCATGCAGAGATCGGCCAAGGATGATGGTCCGGATGGGATCAAGCCATCGGAGTCGGGACTCATGGGCATGCCCAAGGGAATCTCCAAACGACGACCGCCAGGCCTGTCGATTGTTCCTCCGTCCGCCTCCCAGTTCGCAAATGAGCGGGTGATCCAATCCGCGCCGCTACACCAGACTTTCACTGGTCGCTATCAGCCGCAGCCACTGACTCGCCATGTGGTCAACCAGAGTCCGACTTTGGGTTCGACCTCGCATATGCATCAATTGCCAGCCACTCAGACCAACAACCGTCTCCCTCCTCTCTCCGATGTCTTCGGGTCGGATGCCTTGGGTCGCGACCGGGATTCAGGCCCCGCTAATATCCACCTGAACGCATCCAGCACGAACTCCTCGCAATCCAATACTTTGGCGCCGATGCCCTCTCCCGGTCTTCCTCCCAGTGTTTCCCACACCCCTAACCGACCCCGTGAATACCGCTCGGCCGAGGAAGCCGTACAGGAGATGTCTGGCGGACGGGAGGAACTCCTGCCACGCATCGTGCATTATGGTGGCCATCAACCTCCCACTCCACCATCGCCTCAGATTCTCCACGCAGGTCCCAAGACTGCCCCAATGGCTCCGGAGCCTCCACCGGCCCCGGGTGCGCCCCCAGCACATGGCATGTATCTTCCCACAGATGTCGCCGGACGCCGACGCCCTCGAAGCGAGTACGAACGTGACAACGGAAGCCCACCGCTGGGCAATGGTCCAGACTCCCACTATCGGCCCAACCCAGCTTCCACGGCGGGGCCTCAGACAACCTTCCCGGGACCGTTTGGTGCAGGACGAGACTCGCCTGAGACAACGCAGAGAAAGAAAGACGAGTTCCTGGGTCTCTGCGCTCGCGCATGGGACCTTTTCCACTCGTGAACAGACTCGCTTTTCGGTCGATCAAGCAATGTCTTGTCGGAGGTCTGCAGTCTCAAGCAATGGTGGAACTTGCTTTGGCTTGTTTGTCCGTGATTGACCCACATACACCCGATGGATTGGCCGTGTTGTCAATATCAACACTGCCCAGTTCCTTAATCCTCATGATCCTATAAGTCCAGTCATTGGTCAACTTGGCTTGTCCAATGCCAATTGACATCTTGGACGAACGTGCATACACTCTACACCCTCGTCTCATCCTGGACGATCGAGCCGGGGGTTCCCTATCATATTCAAGACATGATGCTTGCATTTCTTTCATGCTATCTATGCCACGACAGTATCCGCAGGACCAGGGTCTATTCCGTGTCCCCTGTAAAATCTTGTCCTTGCTTTTTGTTTCTTTGCTCTACTTTTTGTTGGCATTTTTTTACTTGCTCTGGGCGTTGGGGGGTACCGTGATTCGCTATATACCTTTTGAACTTGCTTTTGGGGATAAAGCATTTTGGTAATGAGTCCTTTTCTCATAATTCATATACATCGCTCTGTTTTGGCTGTCCTTTCTTTTCGCTTCTGTTCTTCCCTTTTTTTTTCTTTTTTTGCAGACAATACCACTATCAACCCTGGATTTGGTAATTTTAATGCAGACTTGCTTTCTTGACATTGCATTGTTTACTGTATTCTCTGTATAGTAACGAAGAGATGAAGAGGACTCTGCCAAATATAAACAATCCCACCCTTCGAATCAATACATACAGCCATAATAAATTCCCTGCACAGTTCCACTCTATTCCAATCTCCTCCTCTTTCCTCCATTGGGCATACCATCCTCCTCCCCAAATCCTCTCCGCTCCCAAGGCATCTCCTTCCTCTCCTTAGAAGCCATCTTCCTCCTCCTCCGCTCAAGTGCCTTTCCACGCTCCCGACTCCCCATCTCCCCGAACTTCTTCTCAAGAACCTGCTTTTGGAGCTCAGAATTCTTGAGATAATAAGGTGTAGCCTTCTTGCCCTCGCGAATCATCTGCTTCTCGCGCTTCTTATGCTCAGCCTGGACATCCGCCTCGCGCTTCTTATTCGCCGCCGACCGCATCCGATCCTGCGCAGACATAATCTGCCGCTTAAGGACCTCTTTCTGGTCTGCGTTCTTCGTCTTCTTGAGCTGATCTTTCAAGTCTTTCAGCTCCGATGCTCGGTACTCGTCTAAGAATGCGTAGGCTTTGCCGCCGGACGGGTGCTTGCCCGCACCGCTGTGGCCCATGACTGCGGCGTCGAAGCGGGGGTCGCGCGCTTTGGGGGCGTTGGTTGGTTCGACGATTGTTCGGCGTCGGGTGACGGCGCGTTTGGATGATTGTTCCATAGGGGCGTGTTTGGAGGCGCGTTTCTTTTCTTTGGCTTCGCGCTCTTTTTCTTTTCGGGTTAGCGCTGAGGCTTTCTGTTCGCGTGCTTCGCGGAGTTTGGTGCGGATGTCGTCTAGCGTGCTTGCTGCGTCGGTGCTGGGGTCTTGGTTTGAGGTTTGGCGGTCTTTGCGCTTGTTCTTGCTCATTGAGGCTTGTGCTTTGGCGAGTGCGCCAAAGGATATGTTGGCTAGAGTGGATTTGAAGTCTTCGCCGTTATCGTCTGAGTCTGAGGCCTCGTCTGAGCCTGGTTCTTCGTTGTCCGACTCGGAGTCTGATCCTGGTGTGTTCTTCTCTTCGGCTTCGGACTCATCTGATCCCTGTTTATTTTGTTAGCAGAGGAATCATGGAACTGTTTAATATATCGTACCTCGGATTGAATGTCGTCCGAGTTGGGTCCAATGCCTTGCTGTGAAACATCGTCGTCGGATCCCGAGGCCTCTGAGTAAACATCCTCGTCATCTGGACGAGCACGCACTCGGCGATTAAGCATATCTGAAACGGCCATTCTGCTGGTCGATTGTAATCCCGGGAGAGAAGAACTGATCGGCCCAAAAAAGAAAAATATTGCCGCGGAGGGCGGTGAGTAAGATAAGGCTGATTAGATATTTTTCGCGATCCCCAATGCGCGAAACAGACAACATTCATTTATATTGTATTTGACCCTATGTCCCTGCGGTTGCTACGGTCTAGAGACCTGTCGCGTTACGCTCCTTCGCAGTTTGTGTTGTGCTACCCTCAGTCTTCACCCCACGCCGCCAATCAGGTATGCTGATCGGACGCCCAACCATTGTACACTTTCTCTGACTGCGAATAGTTCTCCTTGAAGATATCCCCCGCTTGCAGGTCTCGCTCGTGCTTCTCTACCCTCCTTTCATCACGTTCAAAATCACTCAAACTGGCTCGGGCAAACAAAAAACCGAAGCGTGCGTCTGACGCCGCGGATTCCAACTACCTACCCAACATCCCACGGAATGCGATTTCAGCATATAATGCAGTAAACATGGGCTCTGGATATTCACCAATGGGCCAGAGGGGCCCATCAGGAGTACCAAGCAATAATTGGGACGCTGCATCACCAAACGTATATCCCAGTGTTGAACCTGCAGGTTATCCTATGCAATCCAATCCACCATCACATTGGGCTCCTGCGCCAGCCACGGGTTCAGCGGATGGTCGGCACCAAAATACACAGAATAATAGACCACGTGCTTCTCAGTCTCGAGGGAACCGCCGCAGTATGCCGCATCGCCATCCCCCATTGTCCCGACCAGACCACCCAGTCAACCCATTCAATGGGTTACCACAGAATATGATGGACATGAACAGTTTCTTTGCCATGGCACAAAGCATGCCTTGGATGAGCCAAGGTCTCGACGGCGCAGCACCTCCCTTCATCCCTCCTATGAATCCCGCGCTTTCTCACCAGAATGTTCGACCGATGAGTACTATGGCTGGACTACCACAGCAACCCATCGTACAAGTACCAGACTCTCGAAGAAGGAGATCACCAACCAGAGAAAGCACACCGCCGGTCCAAGTTCCAGCCGCAACACATGCATACATGCGGCAAGCATCACAGGAGCCACGACAGTCTCCTTCCAAGCGTCCACTCCTTGTGATCCTCGATCTCAATGGCACCCTCATCTTCCGGAAAAAGCGCATTTTTCCACCAAAGTTTGCCAGACGTGCTGGTCTGGACCAGTTCCTCGCTGCATTGATCAAGGATTACTCCGTGATGGTCTGGACAAGTTCTCAACCACCGACCATGAATGCAGTCTGTGAACAGATCTTCCCGGGCGAGATGCACGACAAAGTAGTCGCTTTATGGGGACGTGATAAATTTGGCCTTACCCCGCGCCAATACAACAACAAGCTCCAGGTCTACAAGCAACTCCATAAAGTATGGGACACGCCCAGCATCCAGGCTGCATTCCCTGGCAATGAAGGTCTAAGCGAGGCCCCGGTCACTTCAGCTGCCACTACTCGAAGAGCCATGGTGCAACGGGCAACCGAGCAGCTAAAGGCAAAGACCAACGCAAAGAAACTCAAACCCGGTCACAGATGGGACCAAACCAACACTATTTTGATTGATGACAGCAAGCTCAAAGCTCTCAGCGAGCCTTTCAATATTCTCGAGATTCCAGAATTCACCAACGACCCTAACATTGATGAATCAACTCTCTTCGCGAAGATCCTCCACCGTCTCGATATCCTCTCCCATCATGACGATGTGAGCAAGGTTCTCCGTGTATGGAACGAGCGCGTCGAGAAAGGGGAAGGAAGTATCCTCGATCTGGACCTTGGTCCTATGGACGACCTTGATCTAGAGGATGGTGGGATGACTCTTCCTACTGAAGAGAGCGCTGCTGTCACTGCTGATACCGATATCACTATTCCCCCCAAGGAACAGTTGCCGAAAGCCCAGCAACCAATACTCACAGAGCAAGAAAAGCAAGACCAAAAGGCTGCTACCCGGCGAGCAAAGAAACTACGCCAAAAGGCTCGCAAGGCCGAGACACAATTAAAGAAAGATCAGAAGGCTGCTGCCGAAGCCGCCGGTTTAGATATTGATCAGGATTCTCTTGATACTATAACTTCTGCTACTACTACCGCGGCTACTAATTCGGATAAGAAGCAACGCCTGCCTCATCAATCCGGATCCAACCTCCGCCGCCAGGGCTCAGCAAACGCCATGCTCCAAGACTTGCCCGTGCCACTCGACGGTGTCATGGACTCTGCTCTTCCAGAAGCATCATCAACCTCTGCCTCTACTGCCACTGCCACGGCTGATGTGGCCTCTAGCGTTACTGAAGCCGGCGAGCTAGGGCTAGACCCCGAGACTGGTGCTGGAGCGGCTACTGCTGATGCTGATGCCAATGCTGTGTACGATTCTGAACCAGAATATCAGCTTAGATCGCCTTCACCAGTGACTTCGGTTGCTTCGCAAAACTCTTTGCTTGATAGACTCGAGGAAGGACTTGGCATAAAGCGTTGAGCGCTGAGTCGTTTGGATGGTTTTTTTTATATTATTATTATTATTCTTCTTCTTTTCTGTCATTATTTTCTGGAGAAAGCAGAGAATAGCTATAGGTTTGGTGTCATCTTTTTTGTATCTTTTGGTGTTTATATTTGAATAATATTCACATAGCTATAATCCATCGTTGGTATATTCCATCGTCTATACGTTGCACTTTATCGACGCAGTCGGTGCTGGATATATGTCACCAGCCGTGTAAGTATTTATGCGGAGTAATGTAATAGATTCACTTGACCAGGCCAGATGCACAATTAGTATCCCACATGGCACTAAATTAAATCACATATAATTCCGCCTTGTTCTATATTGTTCTGTTGCCAGGCCAAAAAGGAGGTTGCCAGCCCCACGCCACGTGACCTGGCAAATCATTACTCCGAACGCCGAAGCAGCCGCCATCCGCACAAAATTCTCGCCAGCCCCTCTCCTTCCTTTTCTTTCTTTCTTTTCTCTTCATCCACCCCTTACATTCATAATGGCGTTCGGAAAGCTCTACGGTCTGCCCGTACGTGTCCTGCTCCTTGGTTGCTTTGCTCCTCTCTGACATTGTCTAGGACAACGGTCGCACCCTGGCCATCCTGGTCGCTGCTAAGCACAATGAGCTCGACCTCGAGCTCGTGCAGACTCAGGCCAACTCTGCCGCTGCTACCGCTGAGTTCCTGAAGATCTCTCCCCTTGGCAAGGTCCCTGCCTTCGAGGGTGCCAACGGTTACAACCTCTCTGAGGCCATTGCCATTGCCGTCTATGGTAAGAAAAATCCCCTGCTCCCAGCACAGAACACAACCGCGCCCAAAGCCCAAGCCTTCATCTTTTATGATGAGTTCATATTATAGTTATCCCTGTCAGAACAATACTGTTGAGGAACACGCACTCTGAAAAAATTTGGCTACCCCGCTTTGGGAGAAAAAAAAAACTGGGCACCCCTTTTTTTCTTCTCGTCCTTGAACCACATTGTGCCATTGGCACTCCTGATTGCTCCATTTATGGATCCACTCAGTTTCATAGCAACTTGACTAACATGTCCTGTTCACAGTCACCTCCCAGAACGAGAAGACCACCCTTCTCGGCAAGACCAAGCAGGACTATGCTTCCATCCTCCGCTGGCTCTCGTTTGCCAACAGCGAGGTTCTCCCCAAGCTCGGCGCCTGGTTCCGCCCCCTGATGGGTCTCGATGGCTACAACAAGAAGGCCGTCGATGAGGCCTCCAAGGCTGCCCTCAAGGCTCTCGCTGTCTACGAGGCCCACCTCACCGCCAACACTTACCTTGTTGGTGAGCGTATTACCCTGGCTGATATCTTCGCCGCTGCTCTCCTCACCCGCGCCTTCGCCTCCATCCTGGACAAGACCTTCCGCCAGGAGAACCCCGCTGTCACCCGCTGGTACAACACCATTGTCAACCAGGCCGCCTTCAAGGCCGTCTTCCCCGAGCCCAAGTTCGCTGAGGAGTGCATCAAGTACACTCCCCCCAAGAAGGAGGAGAAGCCCAAGGCTGCTGCCGCCGCCGCTGCCGCCCCCGCTGAGCCCGCCGCTGAGGCCCCCAAGCCCAAGCACCCCCTCGAGGCTCTCGGCAAGCCCACTCTCATCCTCGATGAGTGGAAGCGCGAGTTCTCCAACAACGACCCCCGCACTGAGGCCATGCCCTGGTTCTGGAAGAACTTCAACGCTGAGGAGTACTCCCTCTGGAAGGTTGACTACAAGTACAACGAGGAGCTCAAGCTCACCTTCATGGCCAACAACCTGATCGGTGGCTTCCACGCCCGTCTTGAGGCTTCCCGCAAGTACCTCTTCGGTGCCCAGTCCGTCTACGGCGCTAACTACGCCTGTATCGTCAACGGTGCCTTCATGGTCCGTGGCCAGGACTGGGAGCCCGCTTTCCAGGTCGGTCCCGACTGGGAGGGTTACACCTACACCAAGCTCGATGCCTCCAACGAGGCTGACCGCAAGGTCATCGAGGACATGTGGGCCCAGGACGTTCCCGTCACCGTCGATGGCAAGACCCTCGAGTGGGCCGACGGTCACGTCTTCAAATAAGCGTGTCGCCTCTCTCATCATTAAAATTTCCTCCCCAAATACCCCGAATGTCGGGTGCGCGGCCAATTCCGATGCATCCTGTCTATTCCCTTCTTTCCTCTGCCTGAAATCTTTTGGGATTCTAAAATACCTCCCCTTGGCCTATGGTCTTACGTGTTGATGTTGACTCACGTTCACGGTTATGAATACGTTGCGATGCGGAATGATCCGACCAAGCGCTGGACAATAGATGCTTGGTCGATGCTAGTTTAGCTCTAGCAATGAAGAACAGAGATACTCTTTCTTGCAATTATCCTCTAAAATTTTCGTAAGTAATTTGATCACGTAGGTATTTATGTAGATTGATGCATTGTGTTGAAGGTTGAGGACTTGATTAAGTTGTTGAATAATTGATTTGCAACTAACAAGGTGACCATCACCTCTGAAGGATGTGTACCCTCCACCTTGTCTACCCTCAGTACTCAGGAACGGAACTCAGGTAGATAATTTACTTTGAGATAAACACACCCAATGCATGAATTTCAAGAATCTATTATTGCCTTTGCTTTAGTTTAGATGGTGTAGTTCGGTGCCCGGAGGAACTGATGTTGCTAGGTCACATGACCCGCAAAAAACATGACACTCCGGAGTCCATCTATAACCTCCAACACGGAGCCCCAGAACCAATTGCCCCCAAACGACCCATCATGGCGTGGCACAAACCGAACATCGCACAAGCGATGCAATCCCTCCGCCTAACAGCCCTCCCCAAACCAACCTCCCGCCTCTCCACCCTCCAAACCCACACCCGCAACCACCGCAGCTACGCAACTGAAGCCGAAGCCCAAGCCGAAGCAACCAACACACCCGCGCCGGCCGCCCGAGAAATCGACTTCGAGTCCTTCGTACAAAAGCCCGCGCGGATCATCCCCGCCTCATCGGCCTACTTCTCCGGCAGCCCCCGCTTCATCGACCACGTCCTGAAGCTGGAAGCCCTGCAAGCGAAATACGCCCCCCTGCCCACACTAGTAGCCGGCGAAGCACCCCGCATGGCCTGGTTCAAGCTCGCCCAGTTCCGCGACTACGTGGGCGAGCCGGTCCCCATGAAGAAATACAAATCCCTCGTCAAGATCCTGCAGCGCCTCAACCGCATCCAGCCCGAGCTGGTCCCCGCTGAGGTCCGCGACGCGCTGGAGTCTTTCCTCCGTCCGGGAAACCCGTACGCGGTGAAGCATGAGCCGGCTACGCTTGATGAGAATGGGCGTGCGCGTGGCAAGGGCAAGAGGAAGGAGTCTTCGGCTGTTGTGCAGCTTGTTGAGGGTGAGGGCGAGGTGCTGATTAATGGAAAGAGTCTGGTTGAGGCATTCAAGCGTGTTCATGACCGTGAGAGTGCGCTTTGGGCTTTGAGGTGTACGCAGCGTTTGGATAAGTATAATGTTTGGGCTACTGTTCGCGGTGGTGGTGTTACTGGTCAGGCTGAGGCTGTGACGCTGGCTATTGGACGGGCTTTGATGGTTCATGAGCCTGGTTTGAAGAGTGTTTTGAGGAAGGGTATGTTTCCACTATATTCTGTGGTTGAGATGACATTTGCTAACTTGGGGTTTTCTTTCTTTTTGCAGCTGGTGCTATTACTGTTGATGCTCGTCGCGTCGAGAGGAAGAAGCCTGGTCATGTCAAGGCCCGTAAGATGCCTACCTGGGTTAAGCGTTAAGGGATGGAACTTGCTCTTTTCCGTTTCCCTCTTGTACACCGAGCATTTTGATCTCTTTTTTCCAGTTTCTTTTCCTTCTTGTTTCTACACTGTATTATTCCACCAGCCATGGCACCCCGAGTTCGCGACTTGTTTTATATCCTGTATTCTCAATGCATATGGGGATTCTAAGGTTTATTGAGTTGAATATGATGAACTACATCTCCAGGGCTCTACGTAGTGGCTTCAGCAATACTCCGTGAGTGGATGAGATTGATACCCAATCGTGACCAAAGCAACAGAAAGCACTGCAGATGGGCAACACGCCTCAGCGGGTCCGATCAATATCAGGCTCGATCTAAATCTTCACCTCCGGCCTCCGGTTCCTGGCAAGGCCAGGCATAATATAAAGTATATCAAGTTAGACAGAAAACTCTCTTTCCAAGATCCATTATCAAATTTCAACCTCACTACACAAGCAAAGCAAAGCCAAGCAAAGTCCGAGAACTCGAATACATAGGTATCGTCCCACCTTTGCGCCGGCCTTTCCTGTTCCTGTTCCTGTTCCTGTTCCTTTTCTTCCGTTCATTTTGTCCATGCCCAATGCAAGTCAATTCAGTACAAGAATATAAATACCAGAAAGTGAGAATCCAAAGGAACAAGTAACGGAGAAAACAAAGCAAATGAAAACAACATGAACCCAAATCAAAGAGCAACACCTAAAAAACACAGAACGAAGCAACAAAGCGCTATGTACAACTCGTAATATTCGTCATTGGAGGATATCGATATAGCTAACATGAAAGAAAAGGTAAGAGAAGAAGTTCTGTAGGAAGATGACGACACTTCCTGCAGCCATCGCAGATCTCCATCGGCCCCAAAACCACACATACGAGGCGAATACAGTAGGGCGAGGAGATGGAGATGGACATGTCCAGAATAGGGCAGCGAATAGCAGCCCAACTCAAAATAGAGAGAGAGATTCTCTGTCTCTTTCTTGGAAATACAGTCAGCCCTAGTTTTTTGAGGGTGACAGATTCAATATCACATCGGGGATGGCGCGACACTAGCGAGCAATAGCTCTCTGTGGCTGGGACTTGATTTGCGAATAGTCTCCGATCCTCCAGCCGTGTCTTGGCAGAGGTGGACTGGCGAGTCTGCTTTTTTTTGGATTCGAGGTTTTTGTTTCGTTTCATTTGTATTTTGGGTTTTGTTTTCTTTTGTTTTGTTTTCTTTTTTTTCTCCCCCTCTCGCTGGGTTCACGGGCGTGCGCCTATTGGGTCCGGGAGTTCGGGTCTGCTATCCATCAGATCGAGGGATTGGCCCAGGACTATAGACATGAGTTAGTTCGGAGTTAGTTCGACACGGTGGTGGGGGAGATGATGTATAGTACCAGATAGAATCTCTTCTTCCCAGATGCCCATTTGATAGTCCACTAGGCCGTGCTGTTCCAATTGGTCACACAGTTGAACCAGGTCCTTTCCCATGGCTTCCAGGCGATCTCGATGTAGTAAACTGATATGCGATGGATGACCGGCAATCATAGCCAGCATGAGATCTTTTTGCTTTTGACAGAATGCCAACCAGCACAAATTAAAGTCGTTCCATAGCTTGAGGCGGTCGGAGTAATGTATACCGTCGTCGCGGAGGAGCCCTAACGTGGTACATGGTTAGCTGATCAGGTTCGGCTTGCAGCAACGCGTGCCTGCAGGGAAGCACCAAGGCCATGAACAGAGAAGAGACATCCCCGCCAAGGTTCTTGCCGGGGGGTCCGACTTCTGTGCTACGGCCATAGTAAATGGCCGAAGGTCCCTTGTTCAGTTGTATAGTTTCACTTGGCACAACTTACCTAAATCCCGCGCATTAGTCACGAGCCATTCGGAAATTTCCAGCAGCAATCCACCAGCCTCTACCAACCTTCCAGCTCGCGTATGGTCGAAAGTGCGACGCAGGACTCGTTGGTATCGACCCACGGCCTCCTCCAGATTCGACGGATCGGACTGCAGGGACAGCTCGGGTTCCAGTCGGTTCATAGACTCAGAGCCGATGGGGAAACTGGTTGGAAACTGAGTGGTTGGGCGCATTGGGCCCGGTTGGTTATAAGGGATCGGGTTGAGATACGACGAGAGCACTGGGACCCCAGACCCTGCAGAATCCTCGAAATACTGTGGAACGGCAAATTGATTCAGCGTCTCAATCGCTGCAGACTGCCGTGTCTGGTACTGTGGAACGTCCTCGAAGGGTCCTTGGGCTGGACCCTGCTGGTTGAAGTACAGCATGGAATCATAGAAGGCTTCTTGTGGCCGTCGTCTGGGAACGCGCTGTGCTTGGGCATGCTGCACTTGCTGGGCCTGCTGGGCCTGCTGTTCTTGCTGTGCATAGTCCTGGTACTGCAATTCGTTGGACTGCAAGGAACCGTAGTTGCCTGTGTATCCATAGTCGTAAGATATCGAGGCTTGCTCCGCTTGCGACATCCCCGTTGGGTCTCCACGTGGTTGTGTGGCCTCAAAACGATCGGTTGCACGGCCAGATGCTCGACGGGCAGTTGACGACTCATGCTTCATTCGTTGATTGCCTACCATTGGGTTCCAGGATCGTTGATCCAGGGCCCAATGCTTGGGGGAGGGCGGCGGGCTCACGTAGGATGCCAGCTTGGATGGTTGGGAGAGAATAAGACGGAAAACTTGAAGTCTGTTTCTAACACTTTTTTCTTCGGAGCAAGAGGAAGTGTGAAAAGGACCTAGATATGGTTGGTCTGGCCTCAAGTAGATATTCAGTGTTTTTTTTGGGAGAGTCCTCTGGGGCAGGCGCGACGGGATTTAAGAATCACCAGGTAGCAGTGACATGTAGTATCAGTAATCAGAAACAAGAACAGACAAGCTTAGGCACGAATTAGGTAGATATAGAGAACGCGAGAGTGGATCATGATCTAGAGCTGAGGATCAAGAGGTCTTCATTGTGTGGATAGATCCATCAGTCCAGGAAGAAGAATCCAAGGGGGAAAGAAACTAGGGCTTCATAGGGAACTATACCTCTCTCGGACTACGAAAAATATACAAGCAGGATCGACGCCTAAACTGCATTCGGTCTCTAATCGGGAACCCGGTGCTCTGGTTCCTGGCTCCCGAATGTTTTGCGTTATAATAAAGGGGCTTCAGCTGTCGACTCGAGGTCAGGTGGACTTTTCTTTGCTTTCTCTGGCGTGTAACCCTCTCTGGGGCTGATAGTAAAGACACTTGAGACAAATCCCCTTGCGTGGAAAGAAAAATAAAATAAAAAAGAAAACAAAAAAGCAAAACAATCAACAGAATCCCTAAAATGCCTGAAAAAGGGGGGCGTCTTTCTACATTCCGGGGAGATTAGCCGACTTGAAGTGAGGCTGATGAACATAGTGGACGAATCTATTGAGTCGGATGGGCCTTGTTTGCCAAAAGCCCTGACGGGGAGCTACATACGTCAGTTTCCTCGCTCTGATTGCTCAGGTCTCAAGGGGCCAAAAAAGAGTATTTGTATTAAGATTCCTATTTTGGGTTCGCTCTGTCAGTATAGGCTATAAGATATATGGGAGATGATTCATATTCTATCGGTATTTGCATCGGAATGGGTGATTATTTACGTGGACCTGTTCTACCGTGGGGCCCCCAATGTGATCTATCCCAGCCCTAATCCGACACTATGGAAGAACCCACACTTGCGCCCCCCGGATGCGACGACGATCACGATTGACATGTAGCTAAACTTGTTTCCTGGATCCGGGAATTGGAACTTTTGTCATTTGTCACTTGTCACTATCTGCGCCCTGGATCTTCTCGTCTCTTATAGGCTGAGAGCCTCGACCGAAATAGGACAGGATGATGCAATCTCCTGCAGATGTGCGACGTCTGGAAATAACACAATAGAAGATTCCCCGTTACATTAAAACGGATCGGGCTCCGGGTGGACTCGATCCCATCGGTATCAACCAGCCCGACACGTTGGATAGACCATCCGGTAGCACCAAACACGAGGCTAGAATTGGTTTCAGGATTTTGCACTTGTTAGTCACGATCGATGTATATATACACATAGTGTAGGTACTTCAGCCTCTCCTCCTCAGCAGACTGCTCGATACACACTCTGAACCCTATCCAACAGAAAGTAGGATCATACCACGCTACGTTTCAGATATGAGTATCTTCAAACATGTCAGACAGAGCAACCAATCTTACCAAAAGCTTGGGCCGAAGTCTTCCAAAGCCCAACAACGGGCCCTTTAGGTACAAATCTCGGCTGAAACACTTACCCACCCATATCGCCACGGGATTGCTACCCTGGAATGTATATTGTAGAGAGGAGTGGAGAGCGTAACATGACACCCCCCCCCCCCTGCACTCTGTTCTCTCTCCTTGGTTCTTTATTGTTCAAGTTGCCTCTCTCTTGATCTCTCTCTTTCTTATGATACCATGTTAGAATAGTACATCAAACCCGATGCCTCGCTCTGTACGACTTCCATCTCCGACTGTTGATCCAGCGAATCCAGTGCCTCGGAATTCCGAAATTATCGTCTCACCACGCTGATCCAGTCCAGTTGCCCAGTCGGGAGCACGGATGCCCCGACGCAGTGATGCCTTGGAATAGAAGAGAAAATGGAAGAATTTGAATGCGATAAATATAGCCATTGGGGGCCTGTGTACATGTGTACAGGGGGGGTATTGTATACTTCGGGTTTACCTTTTACCTTTTACCTTTTGCCTTTGGGATTTTGTTTTCCGTACCGGCGTGGGTGCATGCAGATCGAGCTTGTAGAGTACATGTACATGCACTGGGTACTGGGACAGAGGCACGTTGGGAATATGCAACTAGGGCAAGGACCGGGATGGTGGGAATCGTGGCTAACAATGGTCTTTTCAATTCTCGTTCTGCTGGCTCCAGTGATCTCAGACTTGATTAGATCGGCCTTGCACTATTTGTGATCGCCGTTTATTTCAAGCCTAGATCTATTTCATGGATCTAGGGTTTGTGTTTATTGGGTGGCCCCTTGTCCGTAGGAGCCCTGCATAATGCTATCATCGTTAGCCACACGGTTCTTACTATCTGATTTGGTGCCTATTACAGCTTGTATGGATGCGAACAACTTTACAAACAAACATATAACGTTACTGTACTGACATATATTTAGCCTATCAGTTCTCCGCTTCACCAATTGAAACGCGAGTAGTACCATGACATATATTGTAGGTGCCCAACGATTTTCTTTGTCACATTCCACACTGCTGATTAAGTTAGGGCTCTAACAATACATAGACCCACATCATTTGGTTATTTTCTAGAAGAGTGCAGGCGTAGAGAGTAATATCTTAGTGTCGATACCACTGAAGCGCAGAAATGATGCATCACATTCTAGTAGGAATCTTCCTGGCGCTAAGAGGGAAATCTTGGTTTAACACAGCTCCGTTAGAGTACCCAGAAGGCAAGACTTATTTTGCATGATATCCAAGAAACAGAGCAGCATACAGTTCTGGTGACAGAAGCGCGGTATTTAAAAAACATTACAAAATTTCTATAAACAAAGTGATCTTCTTTTGATCCAAAGTTTAACCCCCACGTTTGGAAATTTGCAGGTTTTGTGCTCTTCGCTCCCAATACAGCACTTCTGGAACTCGTTTCATGTGCATGGTCTTCCTGCTACGGTGTCTAACTAAACTATTATCCAAATGAATCTACGTGAAGTGAAAATATGCGCAGTATGCACTCCAGTTCCTTGAAAATGGCTGACCCGGTTCGAGGACTCAACATAAAAGCGGCGAAAAGACTTATAGGACTCATAAGAACTAAGAATAGGTCAGAGTTGACAAATTTTCGAGTTTCGGAGGGAGTATGAATCTTGAAAAACCAATGAGATTGAATGTTTTCACTCCGCTAAGGGGATTTCCTTGTTCAAACCTCATACGGAAGGGGGTTGCTTGAAAATAGACAGAGATGGGAGCCCATACGCCATCGAAGGCCCAAAACAGTACTACTGTACGTCTGTACAGTGCAAGATCTTGTCTACAAGGGAGATCCATCCCTTACTGTGGCGCAAATATTTTTTTGCTATGATCCATCCACTAAGTTGCGTCAATAGAGCTCGATAGATTGACGCATACCCTGCTAGAACAGAGCAGCAAACAGTGCCAATCATGTACATATCTGCGCTGGTGATTGCAGGCTAGGGTTTGGAATAGATTCAAGGTTGGCAAGGGATCTGGTTCTGAGTTGGCAGGTCAATAATCGGACTTGCCAAAGTACCGTAAACGAGACGACATGATAGGTAGCGAGTTGGAATTAATCAAGATCAATCTGGGTAGATCATGCCTTGCATGTTTGCTTCTTTTTCTGAACCGGCAGATGACGCCTCAACGTCATCTGACAGTCGAGCAGACTTACAGCATGTTCAGTTGGAGGGGTATATGTTTAGGTGGAGAGTTTCATGTTAGTTATGTTTTGTTGTTTATGGTTCGATCGTTAAAGATTTATTCATACTGCACTGTAGAGTTTCTTGGACCAGACATAGCGAACGAATCTTAGACCCCCAATATCTATGCACATTTCCCATAGTTCTCCATATTTGCATAATGAGGCGTATAATTGCATGGTAGCATAACAGCAGCGAAACACAAGGGAGGAATAATACCCGGGTCGGAGTTGGAATATAAGTTGCTAACACCAGCTGGGAGCTGCACCGACGCTAGAAAGAGAATTAGTAATCTGCGCCACAGCTCAAGTATAGAGAGGGATAGCCGTCTCCGATACAACTACATGTATAACTAACAATACGGTCACAAACACACACACACGGGGCGTCGCTGCACCTCGATCAGGGATGTCCGTTTGCATTGGGGTTGCACCCGTACCCGAGTCGTTGGATAGGAGTCATCCGGCCCACGAGACTGCAGCCCAGACGAAAAGAGATCGAACTGGTGTGGTGGGCCGAGGTATGTTTGGGGTTTGGGCCGAGAGAATGCGGGTGCGGATTGGGGTTGGCCCTGATGGGAATAAAGTGTTTCATACACGGCTGAAACGGGAAGCCATTCTCTTGGTGAGGCGGGGCGGGTCAGTGGACTGAATGGGAGAATTGTAAATCTGCATCCGATCGAGTGGATAGAGTCCGGGGGGTATGTGTGTGGATGTGGGTGTGGGTGTGATTGTTGTTGCGGTGTGGATATTAGACACTGATATACATCGGTGTGTGGATATACTTTCCGATGTTGCTTCAGCCACTTGTTTCATGACTGTTCGCTGTGAGAGTAGGTAAGAACTGGCATGGGGAGTGTGTGGAACGGAAGAAGGAAATCCAATGTTGATTCCCTTGTCGGGACTGAAATAAACTACATACACATCGCTGATCATTGAGTCATGTCATGTTGAGACCAAGGCAAACGGGGAAATATTCAAGCGCAGAAACGAAATACCCACTGAATACGATATATCCACCCAACCAGTGAGATGGAAATCATATTTGATCTAGGTTTGGTCAGCACTTATCCCCAAATCCAAAAAGATGAACATATCGAGGGCCACCTACTCAGTGTCATGCTCAGGCTGATATCCGTATTCTCCACCATATTCGTAAACTCCTCGAAGCTGATCTTTCCATCCTGATCCTTATCGGCCTCCATGATGGTTTTGTCGACAATCTGCTGCAGTTGCACGTCCTTCAAGTTGTTGCCAACCATCATCTTCAGTACGATGAATAGCTCGCCGTTGGAGATATAACCGTCGCGGTCGATGTCGTAGACCTTGAAAGCGAAGCGCAGCTTCTCTTCCTTGTTGCCTTTGGAACTGAATGCCGAGAGTCCGGTCACGAATTCCTGGAAATCAACATCGCCGCCACCATCTTCGTCAAAGATAGCAATCATTCTGTCGGGAAAAGGTGTATTAGGGCATTGTTCATGTGATCAAGGTGGTGGTGTTATGGCCGGGGTAACGAACCTCGTGGCGAGCGGGTTGGAGGAGACTTGGGGGAGGGAGAGGAACTCATCACGATCGATGGTACCGGAGGCATCCTATAAAGTGTAAGTAAGGCGGGACCCCTTTGAGGCTTTCGACAGTGTGTCCAACCTTATCAAGCTTCATAAAGCGTTTGCGCAGACGGTCCACTTCATCTCTGTTGACTGCAGCCTAGTCAGCCATGACCACTCCACCAACAAAGAGCTCTGAGCGACTGTGGTGAACTCACAGTTGGATGTAGACACAATGTTGTCGAAAAGTTGGGTAGTACCAACAGAGCCGCGACGTCTCCGCGCATCGTAAATAGCAGCGGCATTAGGCTCATTGGTTTGCTCCATGATGAAGGAAAACGAAGCAAATGGTATAGAAATGAAGTAGACAAAGACTTGATGGCAATGTACGGAATCCAAACGGAGGTGGAAAGAAGCAAATCAAGCAAGACTGATGAGTTGACAAGCCAAATACCAGATACCAAAGAGGAGAGAGTTGCCAAGGGCGGAGAATCTGATATCGCCCAGCCCCGCACTAACCGTTTCCGGACAGGCAAGCGAGCCCCTGAGGCCGTGCACTCGGCCAAAACAGGCCACCGCCGGCTGACATTACAACGTCAACCCAACCTCCAGCCGTGAATCACCTCAACTTTAGTCGTCAATATCTCCCCCTTCCCCATCGAATTTCATCTCAAAAATACGACTACGAGAAAGCGCATGACCGGACCTTTCTGCTGATTCCATTTTTACCCGGTCCTTGCCCATGGTCGTTGCTCTATTGCGCGTCCCGACGCTATGACTCGGTACGGGGGCATGGGGAGGACGCGCCCGAAAAAACTCACCTCTAAGGCGTCCATTCCCGTCGTCCGCGAACACGAGATCGATACCCTCGACGAAGACACCCAGAGCTCTCTACAACAGATTGAAACCGGCGTTGAAAAGGCCGAGGAGTCGGTGAGTCTCTCGTCGCACTAATTTTAGCCTCATCCCTGTACCCATCACGTGACATTATCGCCAAAACGACACGAGATTTTCACCCCAATATAAAGTGGCCCACGCTGATCCCAGACCGCGTCTAGGAAATCCATTTGCAAATTGCAATCAATGCCACGGCCCAGGGCAAAGTAAATAATGCGGCACACATCCCTACCCCCGAGACTATTCTCAGTAATCTCCAATATGACGAGCTATATCCTCCCGTCTTCTCGCAGCCTGCGACATATATTCGCTTCTCCTCAACTGTCGAGGACTGCTGCGGATGTCCGTACAACATGACAGAGGAAGACGATGTCTTCCTCAAGATCATGAACCAAAAGCGCGACGCGTCGGCGATGCCATGCACGGAGGATATTTTCGAGGAAGTCATGAACTTTTTTGAGGAGACCGCGCAGACTAAGCAGCCATTTGCTGCAGTCGATAACCCGCCCGTTTTGTCATTCGAAGACATGCAAGACATGATGGACGCCAGTTTAGAAGATTCCATGAAGCCCTTTGCGAAAGAAATATATGAACACTGGAAGTCGTCTCGAATGACTGTGCAGAACAACTCCCTTGTATCACAGCTCAAGGTCAGTCATCTCGCATTCAATTGGCGATCCAGCCCAGCTAACATAGCACAGTTTGAAACCGGCCAAGACACCGATGATAGCGATCCCTTTGTGTGTTTCCGTAGACGCGAGGTCCGCCAGATTCGCAAGACCCGTGGCCGAGATGCGCAAAGCGCAGAGAAGCTGCGACGTCTCCGCAAAGAGCTGGAAGATGCTCGTGAGCTCGTGGCTTTGGTGCGCCAGCGTGAGATTGCTCGCAAGGAGATGCTCTCGATGGAGAAGAAGATCTTTGAGCAGCGTGCTCAAGTGAAGGAGATGAAGCGTAAGCTCAACGTCAAGGATGACGACGAAGACCTCATCAACCAAAAGGTAAGCGTCGCTGCTCTGGTCGCCAGAAAACGTACATGTGCTGACCAATCACCAAAGCCCAAGAAGAGAGTGCTCGAGATGCCTCAACAGCGTCCCAATGCTCCTCAATTGCGCATGCCTCTCAAGGCAGGCCTTCAAGGCGCAGAGGATCTTCAGCTCTTGGAGGAAGTTCAAGCAGAGAAAGAAAACGAGATTCTGCGCGATATCAAGCAGAATATCACCAAGCACATCAAGTGGAACGAGGGATACGTGGATCATACACGTGCACCATTATCTCCATCCCCCGAAAGGACTTTCGATGTGGCAGCTTTCCGACCAGCTTTCACTGCCCAATTGCCTACTCCTCCTTCATCAGAAGCATCTGGTGAGATGGAGACCTCTTTAGATGTCACAAGCCCGCTTTTCTCTCGAGACAAGCTAGCTTCGCATGCCTTGGCATTGCACGACGAGCCGCATAAAATGCCATCTTTCCGACGACGAGTAGGACGTGGTGGCCGATTGATGATTGACCGTCGTAACATGGGAACTCACAAGGTCGAATTGGATCCCCTCAAGGCAGATCGCTTCAAGTTTGACAATGAGGATTCCGATGAGGAGCCCGAATATGAGACCGATGCGTACAGTATCCAGATCATGCAACATCGGGCCATCACAATGGCCAAGGCGCGCGAACAAGCCGCTCAGGCTCAAGTGGCTGCCCAGGCTCATGCGCAGGCGCAAGCCCAGGCAGTCCAAGCCCAAGTACAAGCTCGACGACTCCAAGACCAAAATGGTCCCCACGGACCTGGGTCCAATGCCCCGGTGGCAGCGTCTGCAGCCTGAACGACTTTCATTTCTCCTTCCCTCTTTTCACAGCATTTGGCGGGCGTTTATGCGTGGCTTGTTTTCGTTCCTCTTTTCGTCTCTTGATTTTTTCCTCCTTTTAACACCCTTGTAGTTTTATTATCTTTTTTTTTCATGCTTTGACGATTTCCGCGGGCGGCGAAGGGTCCTGGACTGATGCCCGATATTTTTTTTTTCTCTTTTCCTCTTTCTTCGATTTCCTGTTTTCGCATCCCCTCCACCTCTTCTCTCACACCTCTTTCTCGACATTTCGTTTCGACGCAGGTGACAGTCACGTCGTGGCTTCAGCACATCTGCATTTGTTAGTGTACATATTATCTCCTTTTTCTCTCGGTGGTGTTGGCTGGTTGTCGAGCGGCCTTTGTATGATGGATAACCGAAGTTATGATGCAAGCGACGAATGGGAGGGCAAAGAAAAAGGCTCAAAAACATTCAGAAAATCTAACACAATTTAATACTCGCAAAAAGCACTTTTCTCGGTCGTAGACGTTTGGGTTGTCAGGGATGTAAACTGAAAATCGATGTAGCGCAGGCGTTCAAAACCGCTGGGTCTTGAACTGTCGTGAATCACCGTCGTCGCCATTGGCAGGGCGCTTTAATGATCCTGTCGTTGTAGGCTCCAGCATGCCTAGGACAGCCTGCAGGACTTGCTTCTCTCCAATGCGCACTTGAAGTGCCATCCTAGCTCGACGAGCTGAGGTGTCCGACGCACCCGAGATATCCAAAGGAGGAAGCGAGGCCAAAAGCTGAGCATCTTGCGCCAAAGAGGAGGCGTATTGCGACTGCTGGTTCTGCAAAGCCCGAGTCAAGATGATAGCTTGGTTGGCTTCGAACGCGGGCTTGGGAGGCTTGTTCTTAGACTGACGTTGCTTGAAATCATCTTCGGGAAGGGCAAGAGTAGTCAAAAGAATCACCAGCTCAGCAGGGAGAATATCTTCCAAAGACGGATTGGCGTTGATAGGTCTGGGAATGACGTAGCCGTCCTCCAGAATGTCGAGTTCCTCGAGGAATTGGAGTCGAGGTTGGGACTCGATATCAGCGCTTTCAAGACCGGCAGCCTGGCAGATGCTGCTCATTGACAACTCGACTACGTCGTATTGAGCGTAGTTTTCGGTCACGTATCCGTACCGACGGAGGAGGTCCGCGCGTGGGATTTCTCCGTAGTCGTTGAAGACTTCCTCGCCTTGCTGGATCGGCTTGATTGCCTTCATGACCAAACTTCCTTCCTCTTGGTAAAGACGGGCCTGATAATGAGTAAGATTAAGGGTCAAGGACGAAGTTAGAATAGACTCACGTTGTTTCGGTCCGCGTCAGCGTTAAGAAGGTCGGCAAGCGGGACCATACCCTTGGGGAGCTGCTCCTCCTCATCATCGGTCATGTAGCTGTCATCAGCAGCCTCAGCCTCATCGTCGTCGTCTTCAGCCTTTTCAATGTCGAAGGCATAAGCCATGATCAAAGATCCCATGACATGAGCAAGCTCAAGCAGAGCAGCAGCACCAGCGTCACCGTCGAAAGAAGCTACACCATGGGGAGGTTGGAACAGAGCAGGGTGTCCTCTCACAATAGGAGCAATGATCTCCAAAATAGACTGCTCAGCACCCTCTCTGCCAATCTTCTCCACAATGGTACTAGCTTGCAACTCGTTCAGCTCAGCTGGTGACCAAAACATCAGGGTATCAAAGCGAGAAGGTAAGACCCGGAAATACGGAGCCCAACGTGACTTCTCTCCTTGCAGATATTCATACAGCATAACCAGCATGAGAGAAAGCCACGGACCGAGCTGTTCAACATCCTGACCGAGCAGGGTCTTCAGCTCCGAGTTTTGGACGGCGAGGACTAGGCCACGCGGAATCGAGAAGAGTTCTTCGCCTTCGGGAATGTTGCTTTGTGCCACTACAGCAGAACAAACAAGTTAGTGACTTGTGAACAAGTCTATGAGACCAAATTTTGGGGAGACTGTGTGGGCACTTTGTGTGCTTAGCGGGGGCTGTTATGCAAAAAAACTCACCGACACCTCTTCCCGCGCCACTTGCTCTGAGATCCGCAAGTCTGAGATTGGGGTTCAGTTTCACTCCTGGAGTTGCTTGCAGCCAGGAAACGAAACTGTCCGACTGTTGTTGAAAGCCCTCGGGGTCGGGGAAGTGGGTAGTCGAAGACATTGTAAGGATGGGGGGATGGTAGCGGAGAGGAGAGGGAGGATTAAAGAATGATATAATAAACCAAGAGGATCATGCAGTCTAAAGGAACAGAAGCAAAGGAAATGGTCAGGCAGAGAGAGGGGAAAAGAAGAAGTAGTCAGGAAGTAAAGAGAGGAAATGTTCGGAGAAACGGGGTGCCGCTTTAAACCCGATAACGATAACGAAAATCATTCATACTTCGACATTTTCATACTTGTCTTTCCCATATACTCGCTGTCTTTAACATCCTGCCCATCATGATCGCAATTGGCATGGAAGGCTCGGCCAACAAGCTGGGAATCGGCATCATGCTGCATCCCAAGGATGGCAGCCCCCCGCAGGTCCTCGCCAATATCCGTCACACTTATGTCTCCCCACCAGGCGAGGGGTTTTTGCCTAAAGATACTGCGCGCCACCACCGCACGTGGGTGGTCAAGCTTGTGAAGCAGGCGCTTAAAGAAGCCAAAGTATCAGTTGACGATGTAGACTGCATTTGCTTTACCCAAGGTCCTGGAATGGGTGCCCCACTCCAGAGTGTGGTAGTTGCGGCGCGGATGTTGAGTCTGCTCTGGGGCAAGGAATTGGTCGGAGTAAACCACTGTGTTGGACGTATGTCTTGAAACCATTACTTCCGTGCTACCATGGTATCAGATCCAAAAGACTGACAATGTGATATCCAGATATCGAAATGGGCCGCCTCATTACCGGCGCGACAAACCCAGTCGTGCTATACGTCTCCGGTGGAAACACACAAGTCATCGCATACAGCTCACAGAGATACCGCATCTTTGGTGAAACCCTCGACATGGCAGTAGGAAACTGTCTAGATCGGTTCGCGCGTACACTGCACATCTCCAACGATCCAGCACCAGGATACAATATTGAACAGCTAGCAAAGCAAGGAAAGCAGCTAGTTGAACTCCCATACGTCGTGAAAGGCATGGATTGCTCATTCTCAGGCATTCTCGCCGCAATTGATGGACTGGCCAGAGAGTGGGGGTTAGGCGGGGAAGAAAAGGCGAAAGAAGATGAAAAGAATATCCAGAAGAGTGTCATTGCTGCAAATGAGGGCCTGGAGAGCACACCTACCCGTGCAGACTTGTGCTTCTCCCTGCAGGAAACTGTCTTCGCCATGCTTGTTGAGATCACTGAGCGCGCTATGGCGCATGTTGGCTCGAAGCAGGTCCTTATCGTGGGTGGTGTGGGCTCCAATGTGCGCTTGCAGGAGATGATGGGAATTATGGCGCGGGATCGTGGTGGTAGTGTCTATGCCACGGATGAGAGATTCTGCATTGATAATGGTATTATGATTGCACAGGCCGGTATGCTTGCATATGGGACGGGCTTCCGTACTCCTTTGGAAAAGTCTACATGCACGCAACGATTCCGGACGGATGAGGTGTTTGTTAAGTGGCGGGATTGATATTGCTATATCACACTTCAGTTTAAAAGATACATCATGTGTTATGAAATGAATGAGACAATTCCACTAAGTTATACTATGCAAATCGGATCAATGGATCTCGGATGAACTGTTCATTCCTAACTAGTTGTTTCGGCGTTACAGCACCTTGATAAATTCGTTGTATAAATCCGAACGCCTGTTCATTCCTGTGTAAATTGCCTGCATGATCAAATTCCACAACTTATCAAATCCCAATATGAAAATAACGCCCGAGAAACATGCAATTGTAAGAAGATGCTCTCCGTGGCGCATTCTGCAAAACAAGTCCATATGTTGATTGTCCTTAGTCGGGCAGTCCAGGGAGTACTCGGATATCATTGGTGACAAACTGACCCAAGATCCCCTAGACAAAAGTACGACCGAAAAATCAACACATCGGACGAGATACCAGATTCTTTGCAAATGTTTTCCATAGTTGCAACCCGGATAGATCGCAGAGCCTGAGGCGAGAATCGGTAAAATGTATGCCCGCATTAGAGAACCACTTATATATTTGAGCATAGTTCAATCTGTGATATCACCAGTCGGTTTGTACAAGATAGTCGTGACATACTACAAGACGTTGGTTAGATCATATCGCGTGCAATAGGTAAAAATTTGACTTACTTTCCGCTTATATCTCGTTGTGACACTAGTAGCAAGAACACCATTCTTGATACTGCTTGTCGCAAGGTGGTTTAAGACAGTGTGATTAGGATAATTGAGAACACTGCTATCGTCTTTCATGGGAGTTGTGCCGTTGAGAATTGATTTGCCCAAGAACAGAGGCAGACTAGGTGGGGTAGCTGTGTCTCCAATTACATTGGCAGCTTGCACATAGGCTGGGTCTTCCTCCTCTTTGTCGAGATCGGCAAGGAATTGAGGAATGGCACTACCAAAGTCACCTGGGGGTACTTCTTCATCTTCAGAATCATCTTTCGGCTCGCAGTTGTCTTCGGGTCCTTTTGACTGGTCTTGCTTGGACGAATCTGGTACAGTTTGAGGGGGGTGGGCCCCCGGCTGGATGCCAGAGTCCCTGTCATGAGCGTCATCTGCGCTGATTTCAATGTAATTGACCAAATGGTTAGTGAAATCCACAGCAGTTGGAAGACTATCCGCGGCGCGCATTTCTCCATCAACAATGAACTTCAGGTGGTGCGTGCCAGGTCGGAGGTTCAACGTAGTAGACATAACGGACGGGTTATTTTCACTATATCACGTCAGCCATGCTCTTGGTGCAATTTTAACTTGAATGCTCGACCGACCTTCTGTGTAAACGGAACTTCTTCTCCCAGTTAACGAAAGTTCCCGTAACGTAGACCTTCTGAGCAGGAGCAGTCCATTCTATGACGACTGGGACAGCCTTGCCCACTCCGCTGATAGTGTAGGGCTGGAGCTCATCAATCAACTCCTCCTCTTCAATTGTAGTATTGCCTAGGGCCGTGGTATTCTTTTCCAGTTGATCGTCTAGAAGCTGGTCTGTGGGGAGCGACTGGATATGCGAGTCCTCTGGGCCCATTGGCGATCCGGGGGTAGTATTAGCATCACCAATTGGCAATGGCAACCGCGGCGGACGTTGCAAATGTGCTGATGCGCTATAGTATGAGTTGAGGGGCGGGGCAGATGGTGCCACAGGGTCGCGCCCCGGAGCCTGGCGCGCGCTCGGAACTTGTACCGGGTTGGAGTGGTCCCGGGATGGGATGTCCTTGCTCTGAGAAGGCTCCGGTCTCGGTGCATCGTGTCTCGCCGGTCTTTCTATTTCCTTGGGAGAGCTTTCGGGTACGTTTCGAGACTGGAGACGCTGTTGGACGGAACCCTGGTATGTTGCCGAGTGGCCGGCGGCAGTCTCCTTAGTGGCCGAGGGGTCAGCCACCGTGGCCTTACTGTTAGAGATCGCATTGAGAGAAGTTCTCCGGGCGACTTTTCTTTCTCCTGAGTGGTGGCTAGAATGAGCCGGCGGCGCGTCGCCGACCGGGCCTTTGGAAGGGTTGTTGCCCATCGAAGGCGGGGAAAGGTATCAACTGGACAATCGGTTGCGGAGACTCGAGAGCGGGATTTGGTGGAATCACAACGGAAGCACAAAATAGCACACTTCCGATGCCAACGCACGAGAGGTATTGGGCGGTGGAGAACGTAAGTTGGACGATGCACTCCCTCTGTACAGAGTCACAGGTCGATGCGGACGATGACGCCGGACATCCAATTTGGAAATTAGGGCTTAGGGCTTGTCAACTCGACGCGGCGCGTGATACTTCGATATCAAAACAGTTTGTAGCAGATCAGGTCTCAACGGCAAACATCCATAATTTTACATAGCCATGGGCTGGATCTCAATTCCAGCGGCTGTTGTGTCGTTCATTTGGAGCGTTACCATTCAATTACTGTCCTATTTGCTGTCACCCCTTGTCTTCCTCCTATCGCCGGTGATCTACCTCGGACGGCTTGCTCTATACATAACTCTGCTCCCTTTGCGTATCTTGATCAAATTAGAGGTATGCTGAGGAATATAATTTCGATCTCTCGTAGTGCCCTCTGCTTTTCAAGCCACTAACCTTTTACAGGCATTCATCTACTTCCTGACAGGGGCCGTTCTTATCGGGGCAACTATAGGCATGTTCCTGTATTTTACCGGAACTGGTCTGTCGCATGCTCTGCAGATTGAGGGCTTGGATGAGCCGCGCCGACGCCCCGTGAAACGCGAGGCTATAGATGCCGCACCGCAAGGCTCACCCTTCGACTATCTGGATGTGAAGATAGAAGATTACAGACACCCACCCTCAACGATATTGGAGGAGGAAGAAACCAGTTATGATTCTGAATGATGTAGGCAGAATTTGATTGAATCCCAGGGTATGATGTTCTAATGTGATATCCTTGAGGCTGCCATTGCATATTTAGTACAAGTTTGACACTTTTTTGTGCCTAATGATGTCTGTTGTTTTACATCAATTACATGAAAAGTCCAAGAGTGGGTATGTTTAACGTAACACTGAAGTACATGCAGAATGATTTAGTGACTGATGCAAGACTTGGCAGCTTCAAGTCTTGAAGTATCTCAATCTTTATAGTGCAACATTCTTCAACAGCCCGGCCGGGCTAGCTCAATCGGTAGAGCGTAAGACTCTTAATCTTAAGGCTGCGGGTTCGACCCCCGCGTTCGGCTATTCCTAAAACACCGTCCTCGAGTGAGCGTTTCTTTTTTTGTGTTTTTTTAGGTGGATCAAAAAATTCTGATGGGACCTCGTAATTCCGCATTGGGACATGGTTGCGCCCTGACCAATCATAATGCTGTCTGTGACCCCACTTGGGCCGAATATCCAGATGTATACCGCAACAGCTGGGAATCAGTGTGATACCCGGTTTACTTTTTTAGGCAGTGGATTGTCATTTGATGGGCTTTTCGACTAATTATGCTGGTGTAGATAAATAAGCGATCAAACCAATGATTTTTGAGTATGTGTTCTGGGGCATGTTGTAGGAAATATATATAATCGCTTTTCCAGTCTGAAGCTTTTTTATATCTCTTCAACCATTCATTTCTCAATTTCTTCTCTCCAAACCACCGAATCCGCATTTCACTCAATTTAAAAAATGGTTCGAATCCGCGAGTTCGCCGTGGAGCGTGTAAGTAGACCACAAAGCCCCCGATATACTCTCAAACTAAAGGTTACGTCAAAAAGTGGATGGATCTCTACGAAAACGACGCAAAGCACAACCTCGCCGAAACATGCTGTGCCTCAATCTCCCTAAGTGATCTACTCTCCTTTTCGAGCAAGAAGGATCTGGTAGACTATAGCCAGAAGCAGGTCTATGGCGCGATCCGGGGCTCAGAGGCACTGAGAACCAACATCGCAAATCTATATTCCCAATCTGTCTCTGCAGATGGTGTTCTTGTGACGAACGGCGCTATCCAAGCGAACTTCCTGGCGCTCTATACGAATGTCGGCCCTGGGGATCATGTCATTTGCCAGTATCCGACGTATCAGCAGTTATACTCTGTGCCCGAGTCTTTTGGTGCAGAGGTCAGTCTGTGGAAGTCGAATGAGGAGAACGAATGGGCATTGGACTTGAAGGAGTTGAAGGCTTTGATTCGGCCAAGTACGAAGGTGATTGTTTTGAAGTATGTGGTATTCTGCTTGATATTGATACTGAGTTTCTAACTTGTCTTGTAGCAACCCCCAGAACCCCACTGGAGCTGTCCTTCGCCGCGAAGAGTTGCAAGCAATTGTTGATGTTGCACGTGAGCATGACATCCTCATTCATTCTGATGAGGTGTATCGACCTCTTTTCCATTCTCTCAAGGGCGAGGAGATTCCACCGTCTATCCTAAAGTTCGGATATGACAAGGTGATTTCTACCGGTTCCATGTCGAAGGCATTCAGCTTGGCTGGTATCAGACTAGGCTGGATTGCGTCCCCAAATCCCGAAATCGTTGAAGCGTGTGCATCTGCCCGTGATTATACGCTTATATCAGTTGGCCAGATTGATGATGGTGTAGCTGCACATGCCTTGTCTAGTCCGTGTGTGGAGAATTTGCTGCAGCGCAACTTTCAACTAGCCAGGCAAAATCTTGATATACTCGAGACGTTTGTGACTGAATTCAACTGGGCTGTGAAATGGACCAGACCTCAGGCCGGAACAACTGCGTTTATCAAATTTGTTGACAGGAAAGGACAAGCTATCGATGATGTTGTCTTTTGTCAAAAGTTGCTAGAGAAAACTGGCGTGATGCTGGTACCGGGAAGCCAGTGTTTTGGAGATGGTGCTGACTTCCGTGGCTTCGTCCGAGTGGGCTATGTTCCTGAACATGAGGTGATGGTCGATGGCCTGCAAGAATTGAGGAAGTTTATGCGTGAGGAGTATGAGAAATTGCTATTGCTGCAGTGAGGCATTTGGCTTCCTAGAATAGAACCAATTCCAATCCTTGTGTTGCAAAATAGCTATCCCAGGATAGTAAAGACTTCGATGCCCAGTATTTGCCCAATAGTTCCCGCGCTCTTGTAAAATTGCCCATGCCCAGGTTTTGCATATCGCCCATTCGCCTGTGAATAAAGTCTCGCTCTTTGGTATCATTGGTCTCACAGCCAGCGCTGAACATTGGCCAAAGAATGAGGATATTGGCAGACGATGATGGTGAAATTCGTTCAATGGCATGAACAATATTTTTGATATCTGATTTGACAATATGATGAGTGGCTGTAAACATTTGAACTCTTCGGTGAAGATGAAGCAAAGCAGAGTATACAAAGGCTAGGTGTGTGCTTTGTAATTCGACATGATCACCAATATTGGTATCGCGACAATCAACAAGAGAAAGTATATCATTCTCCAATGAGCGGGACTCTTCCATCAAGTCGCGCAACTCAAGCCCACTTTGACTTTGTCTCTGCACCAGATGAGACAGTTTTGCAAGCAGAGGGGCCAGTTTCAAGGAATAACCACAAATTTCATCGGCATACACACTGTCAGGAAGAGGAATTCTGTTCAACATCCCATCGTAAGGACTCAGAACATCACCAAAACTTAGTCCAGATAGCCCAGCGAGAACATCCATTGTAGTGAACCACTTCACCAAACACTGGATATAGGGATCGGCAATGCGCAAGGTGCCTTGGCTATCCAAAAACCCAGCTAATAGTCGCATAACACCGCCAAGATGAGTACGCCATGTCTGCATATTTCCATTGCAGACATCATTAGTGCAAAGTGCCATTGCAGTCGTCACTGTCTCTGCTGTCAATGTTGCATTCGACTGGCAGAGAGCACATCGCAAACTAGAAATCGA
Organism: Penicillium nucicola; assembly: GCF_028828085.1. NCBI lineage: Eukaryota > Fungi > Ascomycota > Eurotiomycetes > Eurotiales > Aspergillaceae > Penicillium > Penicillium nucicola. Next base: position 990,243 of record NW_026643132.1, on the reverse strand, counting down.
CAGATTCGTAAATTTCAGGCATGAGACCAAAGAATCTGGCCCTGTGTCTTTAACAAGTCGGCTGTGATGACTACAAGCAGAAGCCAATAAAGCATAGAGGAGATGAGGTGTTTCCAAAGAGCTTGCAATGATCCTCTGAAGAAATAGCCCCGGGGCTGCAGGGAACAGCCGTGGGGCAGTCTCGGTACTGAAAACGTGCATGAAAAATTGAGATTCTTTCGATGAAAGAAATGGGGACAAGTTGATTGTCGGCTGATGCGCTAGAGGGTTAAGACTCTGGTTCACAGCGAAGTCGACTGGATCATTCGCATGATGCCGTGCCCGAAATGGCATTGTTCGAACTGGTCCATGGGCAATAAGGTTCAGATCATATTTGCACTCTTTCGGAAATCGAGTGCAGCGAGAACATATTGGTCTTTTTAAGTCGCACTATAGATCGATGTCGATGTTAGTGGGATTCATGTAGAGAGCGACGAGGTTCTTACTTTTACTTTCTTTCTTTTACACTCTGCACAGCCATCCCGTCTTCTTTGGGCCCAGCCAATTTTACTAACTCGATGAGTCGGCATCAATAATTCATGACAAGAGGAAGAAATTGTTGAAGTGAAGAGAATCGGGAGTGACACATTTGCCCCCGTTTGAGTCAAGTATCCGATTCACCCAATCACATCTCTTCATATACACCCCACATCTATCCAAGTCTATTGAAGAACCTCTCTCTGCGCGACTCAGTAAGTGCGGTTGTACGCCATACTAAATATCTGGGAAAAGAACTGGACCACATAGAAGCATTTAAAGTTATCCCGTAAGTCTTATAAACCTTGCAGGTGCTTATTGACAAAATAAGATCTAAAATATTTGCCTTGTGAAACCATGATAAACCCAGAAGTTAGCTAATAAGTAGAGCAGCTTCAAATGGGAAAGAATTTTATTCCTATATATGAACCGCCTGTTACTCTTTTGCGTCCAGAAAACCTCAGCAAGTTCGTTCCATGCGGTAGATGGTATCTATCAAAAAAAAGGGAGTGAAATAGACATGATTCTTTTCCGCAAACTCCACAGTACCGAGACTAAGTGTTAAATACCAGTGGATCTTCTCCACGCATCGCACGCCAGTAATTAGTTGACTCGAACAACCCATCACAGCCTTCAACAACCCACCTCCACTTCCTCAAGAACGTCTCACTAACCTCCCACCCCGCCGGCTGCCACGGCCTCCTCCAAACAATGAGACCAGTCTGATCATTTGAAACCTCATAGAAATCAACCAGGTCATTACAAAGAGCACCTTCATCAAAATCATCGTAGTGCCGCAGTAAATTATCTCTCATCTGCGGAATCGGAAACAGGTCAATCCACGGATGATGGGAGACTTCTCGCTGCAATTGGGTGGGTTGAAGATCGACCGGACATAATTGGACCCGGGACTCATCAAGCGCATCGGGTCTGCACCACGGGGAGATGGAATCTTCCTCGAGCCAGTCCATAGTAAAATTTATCGTGGTGGTATTTTCCACCAGCGCTCGGAAGACATTGAATTGGATCAGGGTTAGGAGTTGATCGGTTCTTGGAGAGCATTGTATGAAGGCCTGATGGGCGGATACTTCGTACTCAGCCATGAGTTGGCGAATCTCTATTTGGCTCATTGCATGAAGGGATTTGGGCTTGGTTTTGGTTTTGGTTTTGTCATTGGAGCAGGCCTTCTCGGATGGTTGAATGTCATCTTGCAGTATCTTTTCCCTAACTCCCGCATATGTGAGGCCCTGCTCACTCATCTCATGTTGTTCCGCTGTGGTCAAGGGGAGCCCCTCTGATGGACCCAACGTGCCGATCGTGGCGCATGTGTCTGATTCTGAAGAGTCTGGGCCTGGCTTCGCACGCCTTCGTCTCCCTAGACCCTCAGCTAGAGATCAGCCTGATATATGATGCGATGAATGGAGATTACGCACGGTAGAGCCTCTGGTTCAAGCGATTTTGCAATTTCCGCCGATGTGCCGAGTCAGCTAGACCAGTCCAATCCTCATCTAGAGTACGTATTTCAAGTGGCTGGGGCGTATACTCCGCAGTCCTTGAGATGCCCGAGCGCAGTGAATTACTATCAGCCATATTCATAGAGGCTTGGAGATGTTGATAGACGGATAAAAATCATGTCGTTGCTGACTGTCCAATTGAAGCTCGACGGAGTTAAGGTACTCTGCTTATCGGGGAATACTTTTTTCCACTGGCCGAGAAACTTGGGCCGGCTAAACCTTTCCGCAACCAAAAAACCACCAACGATTGGTCGGAGTACTATCAGAATCTATATCAAGCATATCTCACATTCTTTACTCGTACTAATTTCGTAGGAGGGATTTCCGTAGGATGACGGAAAAAGGTCAGATCTCAGGCTACTTGTATGATCTCTACGCTGCCAGTATTCGGAAACAGTATAACCGCGTCGATGCATCTGTGCTGATAAGCGACGGAGAAGGGCACTGTACGTACCGCTGCGTGCACCTTCACCAACTCGGATTATTAATTACGTAGTAAACCTTGGAAATCGTCGAGCTCATTTGGAAATCGAATTTTCGATTTGAAGGTGAGATTTGCAAACAAGGATGTGAGTAGACCTCAGTATCTATGTTGATGGGCTAGGCTTGATCGGCTTCGGACGCTCGACCCACTCAAAGGGGCCGCATGGCTTGGTCAACCACACATCCTCAGGGCCTGCAGCTCCTCTCGGGTGGGAAAGGTCAAACAATGTGCCACTCAAAAAGCTGTGAGGGAACCCATGATCGAACTCGTACCCAGTCTCAATCTCCTCAATCTCATCATTCGACAGCGAAACTCCCAGGCCGGGAATACTTCCCTTGAGATGGTCCACAGTCCGACCGCCAACAATGGGGAAGACATAGGGCGCCTTATGACAGATATAAGCCATCGCGATATTCAACAGTGTCACACCTCCACCTTTCTTGTCGGCGATCTTCTCCAGGATAGCAGCGACTTGCTTATCTCGCGCGCATACGGGGATGAATTTGCGGCCATGGTTCGCCTTCTCGCGGGCCTTGTAGCCTTCGGCCGTCTGGAAATTGCCCGCGTTCAACGTTGCGTATGGGGCCAACCCCATGCCTTCGTCGGCGCACATGGGAATGATGTCTCGCTCATGGTCTCGCCTGGCGGCATTCCACTTTCCTTGATAGACTGAGAATTGTCGCAGTCCGTGCTGGCGGGCGTACGCGTTTGCCTTCGTCACGACCCAAGCAGGTGTATCTGAAATGCCGAGGTAAAGTACCTTCCCTGACACGACCAGGTGGTTGAGGCTCTGCATCAGTTCCGGGATTGAAGTTGTGTAGTCCCACCAGTGCACGTAAAACAGATCGATGTAAGTTGTCTGGAGCTTGCGGAGAGACTCGTCCACCGAGTGGCTCATGGACTTGGTTCCGGTGCCGACGAAGTTGGCCTGGATCTTGTCTTTACAATGGAGCATATATCCGGATGTGTACTTGGTGGCTATCACGAGCTCCTCGCGGTTCTGGCGGGAGGCGATCCATTCGCCTAGCCAGACCTCAGACTGGCCGTCTTGGTAGGCATTTGCTGTGTCGAAGAAATTGCCACCATTTTGATAGAAGAAGTCCATCATTGCAAATGCCTCTTCTTTGCTGCATTCACCGTATTTCTCGGGATGCGTTCCGCCGAATGTCATGGTGCCCATACACATTGGCGAAACTCGCACTGAGGCAGAGGGAGCCAGCTGGCGGTAGCGACCTAGCAAGCTCTTCAGATCACTATGCATTATGGGTGATTGAAATTGAAATTGTAATGTGTCAATTTTGGAGATTGGCTTGAAGATTGGCTTGTAGGGAAGCTCGAGGATTGTATCACCAACTTTATATGTGATTTTGAATTAGACGTCAAACTGAATCCAACTCTGAATATTTAAAGTGTCATCATCTCCTAACTCCGATCTCCTCCAGTGGAGCCGATCCAGCCGTTTAAAAGTGGGTCTCCTGTAAACTGCTTATCATACGTCATAGGCTATGCCCCTTTGGGTCATGGTAATCCACTGAAGGTTTTCTGTTCACTACATGTACAGTAACGTTAGTAGCCACATGCTTCTTTTTGGGGAAAATGAAAAGGAGGATTTCTACACGGTTCTAGATGATTCGTCAGAGATTGCTTTTTGACTGGAAAATGATATGTTCCTCTTGTCTAAGGTTATCTAGAGCCAGGGGATTTTTCGAGCCGATCTACTGAATTGGCGAAGCTGGCTGCACCCAATCGAAATTGCCCATCAGTTTCGTCAACCAAACATCCCCAGGGCCATCGGGAGCACGCGAAGTGCCACCGTCGAAAAGACTGCCGCTGAGGAACGTATGAGGGAATCCATGATCAAATCTATAAGCAGCCTCGATCTGTGCCACCTCCTCAACGGTCAGGGACAATTCCAATGCCGCAATGTTTCCTCGGAGATGCTCAACCTTCCTTCCACCAACAATTGGGAAGACATAAGGAGCTTTGTGGCGGACGTAAGCAAGGGCGACACTGGTAAGGTCGGTCTTCTTGGACTGTGCAATTGTTTCCAAGGCCTTTGAAACACGTTTTTCATCATCTGAGGGAGCCCGTCCCTTGCGTCCGGGATTCTGCTGCTCCCGCTCCTTATACCCTGCCTCCGTGTGGAATCGGCCCTGGCCCAGGGTTCCCCAGGGAATCACGCCCATGTTTTCATCGCGGCACATTGGAAGAATCTCTCGCTCGAAGTCCCGGATAGAAGCGTTCCAAAGACCTTGATACACGGAGAACTGCCGGAGACCGTGATCGCGGGCGTATTGATTGGCCTTAGCCACCACCCAGGCGGGGCTGTCAGAAATTCCGAGATATATGACCTTGCCGGCAACGACCAAATCATTGAGGCTGTGCATCAATTCCGGAATTGAAACACTGTAGTCCCACCAATGGAGATAGAAAATGTCGACGTAGGTCGTCTGCAACTTCTGCAAAGAGAGGTCTAAGGACACACGCATGGACTTGGCGCCGTTGCCGCCATAGTTCGATTGAAGTTTGCCGCTCTCATGGTTTTTGTAGCTGCTAGAGAACTTGGTAGCGAGGACGAGTTCGTCACGGTTTTTCCTCTGAGCCATCCATTCTCCAATCAATTCTTCGGATTCCTCGTTCTGATAGTTGTTGGCGGTGTCGATAAAGTTGCCACCTTGGCTAACGAAATAATCGAGAATCTCAAATACGGTCTCCTTTGGGCACTCTCCAAGTCTTTCCTTCCACGCGTCACCAAAGTTCATAGCACCGAGGCAAAGTGGAGAAATGCGCACTGAAGCGGATGGAGCCAACTGGCGATGGCGGTCAAGGGGCGAACGAGCGGGAGGGTGAGCCGGGAGTGACATGATAGGCGATTGGTTGATGAGACTATACGTCGATAAAAAATAAATGAAGGCCACAGGAGGCAGTGGCTTCTTTATATCTTTCAAACCCTTGAGTCAATTGAAAATCCCTCATTATGAGTTATGAGCTAACTAATACACATGCCGAATCTGCTAAACTCCAGCCCAGGTCCGATTGCTGGAACCATTATGATAACGGCAGCATGGCTCCACACATTATGACGTATAATAAGCAGGATGCAGAAACTCTGCGGCAGTTTCGTTTCTACAGCAGGCATGCAACGGATCTCCATAGTGAATATTTTTCATGGTGCCTACATTTAAGACCGCTTTACTTAAATTTCGTAGTTTACCTCTATCTCCATTTAATAGATACGGGAAAGCAAAAGTCAATCATTGTTGACGTTGTATAGTAGGCAAGTACATCATTCCTTTAGGACTTTTTCTACTCCAGACTTTCATTTGCGGATGAATAACATTGAAGCGTACATTTCTTGGCACTCGGTAGTTTGAACATAGGGCTTTGAATTGTCACAGAAGAAGACAGAATAGGAAGAAAGATCTTACTTGAACATTGGTCATTCCAATGTTGCGATTGTTATAATGCCAGCGCAGCTGAGTCATGGCTGAGAGCTTCTCACGATGTATTCAATACACACCTTTGATACCAACATGAATCAATTAATTCTTTTCCCGTTGGGATCATGGCAGTGGCGTGACAGGTACGATTACAACGTCGGAGATTGACTCAAAATCCACTTGTGCATCGCTTTCAAAGTGACTATTGTTGATCAACAAATTAACGTGATCATTGGGAACAGCAAAAGTTTGAAATAGAGTGATTTGATCACCATACATGTCTATCTCTCGAAATCTGGAATAAAACACTACCTATATGGTAATCCTCCCGTTGGATGTTTTCGATCTGCTAAAGACCCATGATATATGGGTCCCTTTTTAGGTTGACATATTGCGTGTCATACGCTTTTCAGCCTCAGAAGTCCATTTGCTTTCAGACTCTTGCAAACCGCGCTTCGTATCGAGACAATTTTTGAGTTCTTCCTACCCCTGAAGGTCTTGCGACAATTGCGCTATATGCTCGTAGCCAATTCCGCAACATCCACCAACAATAGTAGCTCCACTTGCGACCCATTTCTGAGCCAACACCGAGTATGACTTGACATCCAAGTCATTCCGTGTCACCGATATTTTTTCATTCGCAGCCGGGGCGTTTGAGCTTGGTTCGAACGTATTTGCATAGACACCGAGTGAAATGCTGCGGTCTTGCTGCGAGATGACGCTTTTCGCACCACGAATAGCTAAATCCATGAACTCAGGCCGGCTACAATTGAATAACAGACTCTCTGCTGAGGAGCTGCACACCCAACGAGCTGCTTCTTCCACAGTTTCACCCGAACGGAGAAGGGCTGTAGGCGTCGTTCCCTTTGAATTTGTCGACACTTCCTCGTCCTTGATCGTGAAAGCAATCCAGAGCGGTTTGCCCGTTCCCATAACCGCTTTCTCCACAGCCTTAGCCTCTGCAATGGAACTTAATGTTTCGCCCAACCAGATGTCAACGTGCGGCAAAAGACCTCGCACCAGGATCTCGAGATATTTGTCCACTGTTTCCGCATCAAATAGATCCGGTCTGTAACTTCCAAACACAGGCGGGAGAGAGCCCGCAACCGACACTTTTCTATCACTTCTGGTCTGTTCCTGATTTGCAGCACTCTTGGCCAGGCGCCCGGCAAGCCCCGCCAGCTCTTCGCCATCCCTTTGGAACCGCTCGACGCCAATATGGAACGGAACCAACGCATAAGAATTCGTGGTCAGGACATCGGCGCCAGCGGCAGCAAAATCACTGTGAACCTGCTCTACAAGATGCGGGGTTTCAATCAGCGCAAGTGCAGACCATTCGGGCTGGCGGAAGGGTGCCTGTAGCCGCATCAACTCTCGCGACATACCGCCATCCAGTATGATAGGATGTGGTAGGGTTTGAGGTGTGGTCTTCTCGAGATTACCATGTCCAGTTGTACTTTGAGGCTCGGCACCATGGTTCTGCGGATGGTCAGGTCAAGTATAAGACTGGGTAGCTTGAGCAACAGTACCTCGCTGTCTTCGCACATAGCCTCGTTCTGTCCAGCCATATCTTCCGCCAGATTGCCGGCCATATGAACGGACATGATTATAGCTGGGGAGAGTTGGTGAAATTTGCCAAAAATTGCGCAATTTAAACATTAACTTGCAAGTGGACCAACCGGGAACCTTTTCTAACCGAACATAGTTTAGCGCGACTGAAGCCGCTGGGAAAGCGTGAATGTCCAACCGGTAATTTGTTATAGAATTATGTTATACTCCTAAACTTGCGGTTCTAGTTAAATCTGAACATGCGCAATTCTATTTCATGGGAATGTTGCTTACAGAGATCATAAAAACTTGGATTATGGCATAGCTTGAGAAAAGCGGGCCTATGGGGACTGGACTATAGGATAAACCCCCAGAAGAATGAACTTGGCGTGTTGATTCTTAACGCTCACTGATTAATTAGTGCCTTCTCTCCTGGTAAGGGAGATTTATGATTGTCAGCTAGAGAATTAGGTATTTTACTAGTTGACCGGTACATTGCGGTGCAGTCAGTCTCTTTCATATTTCTATATTTAAGATTGGTTCCCGTAGACAGGGCATATCCATGGAATACCGCCGTCCTTTATTAGGCAAAGTGAGGCCGTTAAATTTGTTTGCCGTTACGTTTGTTGAATTCACTGTAGTTCCATGGTTCAACCGATTTTAAGACCTTTTTTGACACCGGACGTTCGAATCATTCCTGTGTCCCTATAGATAGGGCACATCGATAGATTACCGCCGTCCCTGATTGGGTAAAGCGAGGCCGTTGAGTTTCTTGAACCTACTGTAGTTGCATGATTTGAACGATTTTAATATAATTTTTTAGCACCTGACGTTCGACTTCGCACCACTTATCCCTATCACTGTCGTCGTTGTTTCAAATCTGCTATACCGCGATCAGTCTATCTGAGACATAAGCTTGTTTTCACTTGGACTTTCTCGATCTTCGAAAGCTGAACATCTCCAAAATGTCGTCTCTCCTTGATATTTTCTGGCAAGTGATATCTCGATCGTTGGGAAGATATGATCCACCGTCTGCGACTCCCAATATGAATACGCTCGCCAGTCTGCCGGTCGAGCTACTATTATCAATAACCGACTTTCTTCCTACAGATGATTGGATTTGTATATCACTCTGCAGTCACCGAATCTTCGCTATATATCACCGAATCTTCGCTATATATCACCGACTCTTCGCTATATATCACCGTCGATACGCTCGACCGTCAGGAGAGATGAAACTGCCTGTTTTACGCCGACTAGAACGGGATCTACCGAAATATTTCGTCTGCCATATTTGCTTCATCCTTCATGAGTATGATGGCACTGAATGTTTTGGACTATGTGGTCCATTAATAAACAAAAGCTGTCCTCTCCGGTGCTACAAAGTATGGAAGCGGCAGTTCAATAAATTACGATTCCACGCAGAAATGCGATACCCGGTCTTTATATACCGCAAATTACTTTTCATACATCTTCAGCTTACTATGTGAAGGTTCTATCTGGGAGACCAGTTTGGAATTAGCACTGAAGCGCTATCTTATACCCAAGTCCGGATTTACCCCAAAGGATCAGAGTACCCTGACATCGTCTCTCCCTTTTCGACCGACGCACAGATTTGTCCAGAAACGCCGGGGCTTTGTTTAAGAATGCAGCATATAGTATATGTTCACGGTAGCAGACCGGAACTACTACTATGTGGAAAAGAATATGACAGAAAGCCTCCATGGACTATATACATGTGCCCGCACGTCGGTTATGAGGATAAAGCCGAAATACTGAATCCAACAGTGTTCGCCTATCTCGAGGGAAAGAAATATTCCTACTCCACATATACTTGTGACAGATGCAATACAGATTCCCGCACTGAAGTCTGTGAAGATGGTTCTCATCTCGCCCTAGTCCTTACAACGTGGATTGATCTTGGCCCTGGTTTAACGCCCGATGACCCTCGATGGAAAATCCACAGTATCAGATATTGGGATTCGATACTTGATCCAGATGGTACAGCTAGCCCAAGGGTCTCTTTTGAATGTGTCGCCTCTGTCGTTAGAAGCATTGCTGTCAAGAAATATTTCCTACCTCAACGACCAGCAATATAGGAAATTTATGCGTCCACTTTTTGAACATTACGACTGCGAAGGCCTTTGGTACTTACCAACATGTGCTCAGGATCTGTTGCCGGAGCCTGAATTCTGGAGTCTGCTTCATTCGCTCTTGTCTACTTCCACTCCAAGGCTCCTTTCCGCAGAGGATTCTCGGACACATCAGCGTTAGGATTAGCTTATTTTCAATATCATGTTTGACCTCACATTTTACCTCATATTTACTTCATATTTTAACCCATGTTTCATCTAATAGATGCATCAAACTTTTGGCATTTAAATGAATCAGAACAATTATTAAATATTGCCTAACAACCACAAAGAAATTGATTTTTGCCAGGGGTGTAGGGTCAATACGCACCTGAGCCCTTTAGATACGCAAGTGGCCTGGTAGTCGTGCTATCTCAAAAATAATTGCGTCAAGATTGCTTCTCCCAGTTCCCCAGTTCCCCATTTCCTGAAGATAAATATTATTCCTTTGGATGCGCCTAGCGCGCAGTTACATAAGGAAGTACATGCACATGTACAGCACAAAGCAGCCCCTCCCTGTAAGCCCCTGTAAGCCCCTGTCAAATCTCGCCTCACCTTGAAACTGCACTAATTGGGTATTGATACATGCCCAGATATGCCACTTATGATCAGCCAAGGTTTCTGCCTATTGGTCTGATCTATGTTCAAAATCGGACTTGGTTGTTCCCCGCGCTTGACAACTTCCATACTTAAGCCCAAGGTCTCCTCCTCAACCCAGATGCTTGTGATAACTCTCCCAAAAGTCTCGCTCATTCTGCTTATCTGTCAATATGCCTTCTGATTCGGAAAACCCTGCTAGGTATGTATTCCCACATTGGGGGTGTCGATAGAGTGTTAAAAGCTGACTTACTCCACTTTTTGAATAGGTCGATCTTCACTAAGAAGCCGATGCTAATAAAGGTCGGCAAAGATAGTCGGAATTACTATGCTCACGAAGGCGTTCTGGATGCCTGTCCCGCATTTGACATCGAGTTTGAGTTTATACTTGACTGGACTGCTTTTGATGAACAAACTGTGGAATGTGTCTTGAGTTTTCTTTATACTGGAGATTACCCGGTGAATCTTCCCGCTTTGGAGAAAAGCCAGAAAACGGAAGACTTCGCCGAGGACACCGAAGATGAGCTTCTGGAAGAACCAGAGGATGCAGATGCAGCAACAGAGGAAGATGAACCAGAGGAAGCGGTAACGGTAGACGAAGAAGAGGCGAAAGAGGAGGAAGAGGAAGAACAAGAAGAGGAAGAAGAAAAAGAAGAGGAGCAATCCGTACAAGGTAAGTTCTTATCAAACACTCTATCTAATAATACGAGCAGAAGTCTGACACCAAAGTGTCGACGTAGAGCCACAGTCACCAGCAAGTGAGCTAGCAGCACCAGAAATAGACGCCATACACGAGCGAAGCTGCCAATCAGAGCCAACATCAGCCCCAACTATTTCCAATCCCCAGTCAGAAGTGGGAGACGATCTGATTTCTCGACCCCTAACACCTATCCGAGAATGTCCAGGGATAAGAATGCCCGACAATTTCACGCCAACAAAAAGACAAGAAGAGCCACAAGAAAACGAAGTAGCAGAAATCTACCTGCACGCAAAAGTCTACTCCTTCGCCTGTCATTACGATTTCACAAAGCTGCAAGAGTTTACTCTAAACCGCCTCGCTCAAATCCTTGATCGTCTTCAGCGAACACAGCTTACTTTGTTCCCGTACCTGGCTGATGCTATTCGATTGATCTATACTAGCACCGAAGCCGGTGATTCCGCGAGATACCTGCTTTCGCAGTTCGTTGCATTAGAATACCTCGCCCTGTCAGGCGAGGAGATGAACAAGCTTGTTGCAGAGGGAGGGGACTTTATGGTTGATGTTTCGGAGAAGCTTACACGAAAGATCGGCTCATTATCATTGGAGGAGAAGGTTGAAGAGCTCATCGCGAAGAATTTACAGTTGGAGTTCGCGGCTGCTGCTCGTCAGGAGGCTTTGAAAAGTTTGAAAGAGGAGGTGGAGGGCTGGGAGAGCTGGAATCGGCAGCTTGCTTTCGCGCAGCGGAGAAAGGACTGGGAGAGGTATCAGATTTTTACATATGAGATCTGAGATGTGAGACTCTGAGGGCGGGAGTTAAGATGTTTGAAATACGTCTTGGGCACTGGTGGTTGCAGTTAGGTTCATATTTACGGTAGTCAAATTGAATAGGATCAGAACTCGACATAACTTGAATAAATTGCTAAGAAGCCACCCTATAATTTCATACCACTGATAAATCAGTACAATTTCTAACGCTTTTTGAGGCTTATAGTCTACACCAAAATTTACCTCCAACATGGCATTAGAATCGGATGAACCATCCATACTCGTCTAGTGGCATGAGATATGGGGTAGTTTTCAGCAATTGTCTAACTTGATTTATAACAGTACCAAGTTATGATATTATTCCCGTATTATTTTCTCGTCTCAAGAAAGACCAGGATCAAGGCCTCCGAAATCGTACCACCCACAAAGATCATCAATAAAAGCCAAGGACGGTGACATGTCCAAGTTACTGCTCGATATCTCGAATTCCGATTCAACACTTGCCTGCCCTTCCCCACCAGATAGATCTGGCACACCAGTCGACCTGGTTCCACCACTGTCGCTCGAACTTCTAGACCCAAGCCCAAGTACATGATGAGCAATTGTTTGGATCTCTCGCAAATTTCTAGCAGTTCTTGGCCATATCTCTCCTAATGCTTTCAGACACCCAATAGTCATTCGAATCTGCTCTCTGGCAATTGCCAAATCCTTCCCTACCAGTCGAAAGGTACAAGCAGCAAGCAATGCCAGTGTTCCCTCGCTGATCATACAAGTCATGAATGGGGTATGGTGAAAGCGCAGAGCGGTTAATGCCAGAAGCCCGATCTGTGCCTCTGCGGACTGGAGGACTCGAATTGTATGCACGTTCGTGTGATCTGGTGTTGGACTATCGAGGGGCGGTTCGCGCGCACAGCTCGAAATCCCTTCTGCGCGGCTAAACTTCAGATCTGAAAACGGCCGGTGTAAACCAATCGTGGCGCTAAAGCAGGTCGTCAGCGGTGTTCTGTCGGCGCGTAGACGAACAATCGGGAAGAAGACTCACACGTGTATGAGGAGGTGTGCCTGGAACATCATCTCATCGATTTCTCCAGCTTTGCCCATTACTTGCTTTTGCGTCTTGGGCAGTAGGAGTAGCCACCCGTTCAGGGCCGAGTCTGCGGCTTGGATTGCCTGTATCGCATCGCTTTTGCTCGCGGCTTTTGGTACTGTGGAAATTGCTAAGGCCGTACATCGCACGGCACCGATCAAATATGCAAACGAGGAGAAGACGATATCATCCGGTGCAAATTCACGGCTGTCGAACTCGTCTAGAGTCTTAGGCTTTGGAATGTCCTTTGGTCAGTCAGTCAGTCATCATATCCTCAGTACCTCAGAGGCTTGTACATACCCCGGACTCGTATTCCGATTCTTCGCAGGGCAATTCGGCTGTAGAATCAATAGTAAAGGCCTTGAAATTCATAGTCCCTAAAGTCCCTGCATAATATGCATCCACAACATAGAGCATCCACCACGTCCGTCTCCAGCATTCCTGCATCACGGGATCATCGGCCCCGTGTTTCGATGCAAAGTCCTGCTCGAATAACTTACATTCAGTGGCTAGCCACATAGCAGAGTCCACTTGCAATTGCGCGTCGGCTCTGCGTTCATACCAAAATAGTGCTATGGAATATAGAAGTCGGCACTGGACCATCACAGGATCTGTTGGGGGTACTTGCGAGAAGCTGGCCTTTACGTGATGCTCTAGCTCAACGGACCATCCTCGTGCATCATAAATATGTCCAACAAGACGCATGACTGCGATGAGCGGTCGGAAGGCCAATGGTCTGCTTGGATCTTGATATACTCGCGTGAAGTGCTTCCGCGGCAGTAGAAAGGGGTGCAATTTGTGAAAGTTGTCATAGTAAGCACCAATCAACGAGTCATTTTGAACATCGTCGATATCAAGCTGAAGCTCCAGCGACGAAGGCACAGGACCTTGAAGCTGGCGGGAACTATCAGGAAGCTTCTCCCCGATCACTTCCTGACCAATCTGGCCATTCGCCGATTCCTGCGGACTTGACGAACACACGAGCCCTGTATTCTCTGTAGCAGCAAATTTCCTGCGCCGCTCTTCCAGAGCTACACGACCCAGCCCGCCCCGGCGCGATCGGGCATAGTGGCATTGTTGGTCAAGTTCGACGCAGCGGCTACAGCAGGGTTGTTTGCCATCGCATTTCACATGGCGCGATCGACAGGGCAAACACGCCAATGATGAGCGTGTTCCTCTGCTATACTGTGGGCTTGTAGAATTCATGGATGAGAATATCAGACAAACAGTTCGAGTTTCGACAGGAAGTGCGGGTATTCGGGAAGCCGGGAACCCGACCTCAATAGGCTATCTGCGCTCCACACTCTGTATATCGCCGGTTCTTGACGAACTTCGCCATTCGACTTTGTTGGAGAGTCCGAGTTCCGGTAAAGTCATCAGATCGCGCTTGAAACCCAAGTTTGATGACCTGCTTATGTTCGTGCTAGTATCGCTAGGCTATTAGTTCGTCTTTCTCTCTTGATAGCCTACAAGGCCAAATCGATCAAACTTCTTGTGAAGGTGTGTGTTTCGCTGAACGCAAAGAACCGTGTATGCAAGATGAAAATATCCGCTTCAGTAGTTTTTTCTTTCCAGTGCATAGTAAGAAATGTGTTCACTTGCCAATCTTTGGAATCACATATCCGCCTTTTCGGGTATTCGGGTATCAACCGTGAAAAGGGCAGAACGTTGCCCGGAAAAAATGGGCAATATTCGGGGATCCAAAACGATGGTGTGATCTAAAAGGATATAAAATTGTGTGCTGAATCTATATATAAAAGCGCATGCACAGGTCTTGCTCACCATCTCGCATCACTGATATCAATCTCACACTTCATCAATCAACGAAGCCGTCTAAGAAAATCCAAAGAAATGTCCCAAAACATAGTCATTATTGGTGCTGGCTTTGCCGGAGTATGGAGCGCACTCTCGGCCAAACGTCTGCTCAAGCTCGCAAACAAGGAGAACGAGATCGAAGTGACCGTCATCGCCCCTGAACCAACCTTGGTGATGCGTCCTCGACTCTATGAGCCCAAGGCTTCCAGCCTGATTCATCCTCTCAAGGAGCTTTTCGAAGAAGCCAGTATCAAGTTCATTCCTGGCATTGCCGATGCGATCCATACTGAAGATTACATCGTCAACGTCCGATCTGCTTCAGGTGTCGAAACGACCATCAACTACGATCGTCTCATCCTCGCCGCCGGAAGCTCTGTCAATCGCCCCCAAGGTATTCCAGGTCTTGAAAAATATGCCTTTGATATTGATTCTCTCGAAGGTGCCATCAAACTGGAAACCCACCTCGAGGGACTTGGTGCACTGCCCGCGAGCCCCGGCCGCGACACGGTAGTTGTGTGTGGCGCTGGTTTCACGGGCATTGAGATTGCAGCCGAGCTGCCTCGACGTCTTGGTCATGTTACCAATGCGCGCGTCATCCTCGTTGGAAATGCAGATGAGGTTGGCCCCGATTTTGGATCTGGTCCACGTCCAGCAATTGCATCAGCCTTGACAGATCTCGGCGTTGAATTCAAGCTGGGGTCTGCAGTTTCGGCTGTCGACTCAAACGGAGTAACTCTCGCGACTGGGGAGCACATCGAAACAAAGACAGCGATTTGGACCGCTGGAGTGAGAGCTACGCCGCTGACAGCACAAATCCCCGGCCGGAAGGATGCGATGGCGCGCCTTTTTGTTGACGAATATCTCCGTGTTTCGACTGCAAATGGTGTCTTTGCCACAGGTGATGCCGCCTGTGCGATTGCCGACGGTAAAAGCCAGTACGCTTTGATGAGCTGCCAGCACGCTCTCATGCTTGGCCGTGTGTCGGGTCACAATGCTGCTGCTGCGCTCCTGGGTCAGCCTCTCATGGAATATTCACAGGCTGCATACAATTGCTGCCTTGATCTTGGGTCCTGGGGTGCTCTTGTTGCTAGTGGTTGGGATAGGGAAACTATCAAGATTTCGGGAGATATAGCGAAGCGAGTGAAGTGCTATATCAACCAGAAGTTGATTTATCCTCCCGATAGTGTCCAAGAAGCTCTGAAATTGGCTGATCCTATTGGTCCTGATTCTGACCAGCTGTTTGAACAGCTAGTTCAAGTGGTTGGATAAGTTACGGGCTCAAAGCTTTGCGTGTTCCTTGAAGTCTATTTATTTACAACTCTGCGACTTGTTTCACATGCCGAACCGTAGCCTGTTGGGCTACATAGTGACTTTGGCTTTAATATGACAGAGAAAATAGATTAGCAATTTTGCAAATGTTTAAAGACGCTTCGTCTACTTCAAATTTCATGTCTTATCATAAAGTTTCCGATTTGACTCCCTGGAGTATGACTAGCTTGTCAATTGCGGAAAATTTGTCATGAGATATCGGAAGTAAAACAATGCTATTAACAATATAAATTTCATCTATTAACGTTAGTGTTGGGACGTTGCTTTTATCGGCAGCCTAAAATGTAAGGGTTCAACGCCGAGTCAGCTGACTTGACCGTAGCTACAACCGCATACCGAGAGATAACTTTCCCTCGAACTCTTATTGTTATGCTGTATATTACAGTTTATCTCTGTGTGGTGAATGATTGATCTCCAGTTCGATCCTGTGACATATTTATTTCCCCGCACCATTGGCTACCTCATGGAACAAAGTCAAGGAGCGAACACTAGTGCAGCCCCTCGAACTTGTGACCGGTGCTTTAGTCTCGTATGTATTACCACCTGAGCTCATGCATTGTGATCCCATATTTCACCGTATTGACACCTTAAAGAAGACTCAATGCGACATAGGAGACCCCTGCTCCAGATGCAGGCGCCTGGGCCTCACATGTACAATTAACAGACCCATTCGGCCGAGGGGCAGACCTAGGGGTCGAGCAAGAAAGAAAAATACAAAGACTGTATCCCGTCGTCATTCATCAGCGACAGATTCGTTGTTAGTTGCCATACAGAAATCGCTTGAACAAGCCCCCGACTACCATTTGGATCCCACGCAGGCGACAGAGCTGCTAAAATATATGCTTCTATCTGCCCGCAGTCTTGGGATTTACTCAATCTTGTCCCCAAACGAAAAGCCATCAAAGTCGACTCACAACGGATCTGAAGGCCGCGATACCAATGTGGATCCTATCGTCAGTGGTCTTCTCATCCCGGGTCTGACTCATGCTTTACTTGCAATTGCACTGGAGCTGCGACACCACAGCTTGCCACCCTCCGAAGTTGAGCATGCTCGTCTCAACAAAGACTCGCTCAGGACAAGTTCCCTTGCGCACATACCCAACCTCTCTTGGCAGTATCAACCACACATCTCCGACGCTATATCCCTTCTATTTCTCAGCTTTACATGGTGCTTTGATAAGAATCTAAGTGAAATTTCTTTACGCTGGAATTCTCTGGCCCGAGTCATTCTTACGGATGCTACTCGTAACCACACAACAGATGTGCCTGCGGTTCGATGGCTTGAGCAACAGTTTGTCTTCCTTTCTATCAAGAAAACCAACGAAGGGCAAATTGTGCAGTGAATGAAAACTAATTCTCACTTCGTTCACCCAGGACTTTCGAAGGAATTGCTCTACAAGAAAGGTCTGTTTGCTCAACGTTCTACTGGGCGTACCCCACAGTCATGCTTTACTTGCGTGAACCCATCTGACCACTGTGCAGAGTACTCTCCCTCCTGCACTTCGGATGTCCATTGAGAATAGATCAATCGACCTCTATTGATGTACCTCCAAGCTGCACATCGGCAGTGCCCTCGTATGACTGGAGTTCATCAGCTGATGGCAACGAATTACTAACAAGTACATTTCTGAAAATGTCCAACTATCTAGCTAGGTAAGTCAATATCTTATACTCCGTATGATGAAATCTAACTTTTACTAAATCTTCCCTAGCGCTGCAGGGCTTGTTCTGAAGGAACCGAAACCGAAAAGCTCTGATTGGCGAAGTGCATACGATCGCCTCGAGGACTTTTTCCTCTGCTTCCCGCCTTCTTTGCTCAAGTTCAATAACATTGAACATGCATATCAGGCAGAGGCTATGATATGGATGCAAGGACTTCTTATAATTCTTTGTAGGATCTCACTTGCTCTTCTACAAGTAGGATATCTTTGACTAACCTGACGTGCAAAGACACCAAACGAGACTTGCTAGATATCATGCTTGACTCACAAATTCTCAGTGAAGAGGTGCTTCCATACGCCTTCGGTCATGCTCTGTTATTGGGAGAGGTAAGTGGATGTCCATATCCTGTGGTATATCAGAAGATGCAAGCTTGGCACAAGCGTGTACTGGCAGCGACAGTTCTCTCGAATTGTTGTTCTTTGGTGTGACCACTTTCTGACTGTAAAGATCTAGATCCTGCCTACATTACAACGGCGAGATAGACACCTTGAAGGGCTTTCTCCTGCGGTTGTGTACTTTATTACGCTATCGAGTGTAGTGCACATAGTTGCCCTTTGGCAATTCTCCCCAGAAGGCGATACAATGGCTACTGGTGACTTGATTGCACGACCAGTATCGGTACCAGAGATTTTGGCATTAAGTTGTCGAGCACATCTTGAGGTACTATCGATTGTCACGACGGGGTGCGAGAGGTATAACTCACCGGTTCTGGCTGAAGTTCGAGATCTTTTGAAATATTGTTATTCACGAATCGTCGATGAAGTTTATGATACTGAGAGCATTTCTGCCTCGGTGTTGATGCTTTATCGTTGGAAAGGGAGAGGCGCAGGTATCATCCCAATGAAACAGTCCGCGGCATTGGAACAGTGGACCTTCAACCAATCCCCAGAAGAAGATATCAATCACTACTTGGTGAAATCTACCGAAATGGCGAGGTTGGCCATCAAAGAAGTTTGTTCGCCTGGAAGCAGGATTTGCGAAAAGGGGTATTTTGACTTCTCTATTCTGATACCATAATCAAACAGAGCCAGTAATTAAGTTAAACGGAATTCAAACTTCAAACTCAACATTCAGCTCTTGCCTGCTCAGCAAGCTACAGCAATGGTAAACAAAGCTCAAACTCTCTGCTCAGCTTGTCAAGATGGAGGTGGTTGCTCGAAGAGCTCGACATGCCAGGACTGTGACTGTACGACTCGTATCTCCGCCATAGTTCCTGTAGCAGCGTTGACAAATGCGCTAGATGCTCTATGCCAAAGCACTGTCGCGTCTTCTGCATCAGGGACAGTATTTCGCCCTGAAGATCAGGATTATTGCCGCACTCATTCGCGACGACGAGCAGAGGCCACGTCATAACATTCATTATTGTGATACGCTGTTCATCCACAAGGTTGAGCAGAGCTCGGAAACCCAAGAGCATTTCCCGTATAAACCTTGCGGTAACGTCCTCCCGATCAGAAAATATCGGCGCGAAGACGCTGTTGCAGAATCCTCCTCTCCATAGGTAGAGAAGCGCTGCCTTTCTCATGATCTCCCATGCGCTTGTCAGGGAAAGAGCAACGGGCATGGAAATTCTAGTGGGAAGGTCTGGTGGCTGCCACAAGACCAGCACGATCTCTAACATATTCAGCATTTGCCTATGGGTATCATCTGTCGGGGTGGCGATGGGGCCAGGCACCGACGATCCGGTCCCCTGGCCTATCAAAGTCGTGTCATATAGCTTTCTGACAATGTCTTGCAAGGAATCTTCGCACGAAGGCAAATGCATATCCTCTAATACAGCCGACATGGCGGCTATAATGGTCGACAGAGATTTTGGATATCCCGCTATAATCTCCAGAGAAGAGAAGTCTGACTGACAGCGCGTGCCAGGAGGATAAATCTCCCACTGCAGCCAGGCTCGTCTACTCTTTCCAGGACGACCGAGGGAAAACACGGCAATATCCAGATGCGCGGCCATTTCCTTGACCAGTCGGCCTAGACCAGTGCCATCTGTAACACCCGTATCCAGAGATTCAATTAATGATATCATGCCAGTCACATGAAGAGCCCAATCATAGGCTCCTTCGGCCCGTATATGTCTTGGAAATCCAGCGATGGTCAACAGGAGCACTGAGCCCAAAGCCTCGAGAGCAACATCGTGGCTGGCTTCTGCAATGTGCAGACGAGCTATGTTTTCCTGAAGCCCAATCAGTGCATCTTGGTATGACCTAAGGGCAGTTGTCTTTGGAGACCACAGCTCAGGCTGGGACGTTTGGCTATTAATTGTATCCAATGCGGTCGATGAATATGCCGTTGTTCGTAGACGGTCAGCTAGTGCCAGTAGAGCATTCCGAATGCTCCGGTGAGACTTCGCCAGTGTCAACAACTCAGCCAGAAAGGGCACACCTGACTCATTGATCGCGGTGAATCTAACCCTAGATATGCGTATCACTATATTGTGAAGTGGGTTAGCCACAACCTGAGAAGATACAGAAAATGCACGTGAACAATATACGCACAAAATCGGATAGCTTGATTCTCCGGGCCGGAAAGAATTAGCCCGCTCTTGTGCAATTCAAAAGGTCCCGCAAATGCTCCATAGTATGCTGTTTTTTGGCTGCAATCCATGAGGCTAAGTTGATGAGAAGGGGATATCGGGCCTATTTGCATACCGTATGGTAAGATAATGGTATTGATACGCGGATCTCGGGAAAATCCCGGCCGAAGTATAAACCCTCAAAAAGCGCCGACGGAGACTTTCTCATATCTACAAATATGCTCCAATTTTCTTGTGAATACACTCATCATTGCGAGCTTTTGACAATTTCACCATGTCTACTCAAATCCGCAAGAACTCGGAGACACTGAACAAAGAGTTGAACACACTTATTGCCAAATACGTGGAGCAAAATCCAGGCTCAGAGAAAGCATATGATAGGGCACGACAAAGCCTTCCAAACGGCAGCACTCGTTCAGTTCTAGCATCGCATCCTTTCCCCCTATCCGTCAAGTCTGCACAGGGATCATGCCTCACTTCCGTTGACGATAAAGTGTATGTGGACTACGTGTCTGACTTTACTGCCGGTCTTTTCGGTCACTCAAACCCCATCCTTCAACAAGCCATCTCCCAAGCCGCAACCAATGGGTTCAGTCTAGGAGCTGTGACTGGACTAGAAGCTGAACTTGCGGAGTCTCTGAAAGCCCGCTTCTCCAGCATTGACCTGGTCCGGTTCTGCAACTCAGGCACTGAAGCAAACACATATGCACTTGGAGCTGCCCTGGCACATACAGGCCGCAAAAAGGTAGGTTCAGAGAAATCCTGGTATCCAATTGCCCCGTTCCAATGCTTATAGTACCACAGGTTCTCGTTTTCGATCGCGGATATCACGGCGGAACGCTTAACTTTGACAGCGAGCCAAACCCACTCAACATACCGCATGAGTATGTCATCGGAGCCTACGACGATATTGAAAGAACTCGAACCGTCCTGGACTTTGAAATTGGTGCCATCCTGGTAGAGCCAATGCAGTGTTCTGGAGGCATGCGTCCGGCGAGCGAAGAGTTCCTGCGCTTCCTCCGCGAGGTAGCCAATACCCTTGGCGCAGTGCTTATTTTTGACGAGGTGGTCACATCTCGCTTGGACTACCACGGCGTGCAGGGTAAATTCTCGATCCGTCCCGATATGACTACCCTTGGGAAGTATATTGGAGGCGGCATGCCATTTGGAGCTTTCGGTGGCAGGAAGGAAATCATGGGGCAATTCGATCCTCAATCAGGCACTAGCAAGCAGCTCTCTCACTCTGGCACTTTCAATAACAACATATTCAGCATGAGTGCAGCGGTCGCGGCTTCAAAGATCGTGACCAAAGAAGCTATTGACAATATTAACATGCTTGGCGAGAAAGCTCGGTTGGGCATAAATGCCATCCTCCAGGGAGAGGGCAAAGACGACAAAGTTCTGGCTGTGGGCTGTGGGAGCTGTGTTGGACTCCACTTTGCAGGACCTGATGCTGATGTTCTTCGTGAACTATGCTACTTTCACAACATCCTCCAGGGGTTGTGGATTGGCCGTCGTGGCTTCTTAGCTTTCAATTTTGCGCATACTGAGGTGGATGTTGACAAACTCCTCGCCTCTTTCACATCATACGTTGACCTCTATGTTTGATAGAAATCAACGAAGTGTTAAACATTTGAGTTGTGCCTTAATTTCGATTGCGATACTCAGTAAAACATGCAGGCCTTGAAGAACTATATATTGCCTTACCCGGCGCCGGATGCAAGTGCAAGAATATTCTGCCGGCCATGATAGCCCCGCATCCAAGTTTATTCTTGAGATATTTAGTTCTAGCCAGGCTAAGATCAAATAAACATATAAGATTAAAATCTTTGATTGTTTGAGCAAACCGCTTATGTCATTTTTTGATTGCAGGATATGTGATAAAGCCAAGATGTGGATTGATGCCAAACAGGTCGAACCTGGATAAATGTAGGTAGATCGAATCAAGCTCCCTCAGGAACCGGCGTGCCAGCCGGCATAGCACCAGGCATTTCAAATTGATCACTGGTAGCACCACTATCCTGCCTCGTCATACTCGAGCTCCTTAGGCCACCCATATCAACATTAAAGCTACTTGTGCGGGAGCCCGCACCAAGCCCTAACCGTGCATCCAGAGGCCCTCGAAATCGTAGACCCTCCGGTTCATGGTTATCCGGGAAGCGAATGGAGCTTCCATCGGCGGACCCAGCACTCCGTGGTGGAGCTGTAGATCCGGCGTCCGAGTCCTCGCCTGTTCGGACGCCTGTTCTGCCCATGCGAGGCCAGAGGTCTGGAAGACCGACAACTTGGACGCGGGGTTCGACGACACGCTCTTCGAACCAGGCGTGCACGCGCGCCTCGACTAGTTGAGCTACTTTTGGTACATCCTGTAGACGACTACGGGATCCGATGAGGGAACGGACTGAGAGATCCAGGCGGTAATCGGGGAGAAAAGAGAAGGCAACGTTGCTCTTTGGGCTGCTTTTTGGCGGGAGCTGATCATCTGAGGATGTGCGGCCTGCATTCGACCCCGACTCGGGTGGGGATGCGGGTGACCCGGCCGGTGTGTGGAGAGGTTCTGTCGATGCTGGGATGAGGGAGATGCAGAGTGTGCCTGAGAAACGCACGACTGATACCGATAGCGCCACTGGTAAGATCGCGGAGCGGGGTTTGGGATAATTTAGGACCATGGACGTCTCGACGGCAATGGACAGGTTGTCGTCACTAAGGTCAACGTCCAGCAGGGCTTGTAGACGCCCGCCGTCTGAGTTAGGATCATCGACAGCGATGATGCGACAGTTGCTGAAGATAGGAAATTCCTCTCCGAGTGAAATGTCGGTCACGTTGATTTTGTCGATGAAAGACGGTTTCTTTTCCGGGTTGTTCATGGCCGCTGTCAAGGAGCTGAGAATGGAGGAGGTGGGCGAATCTTTGAGTGAATAGGCAGTTTGCCGGTACTGTGCGATTGTCTGTGCAATGAGAACATTGAACCAGTCCAGTGACTCGGGTTGATGGGATGAGTGGTGCATGCGGTGTCGGCCATGTTTGCTGGTGGGGTTGGTCGGAATGGCGCTATAATAGGTTTTGCGAAGGATGGATCGAGTATTTGTAGAGGTGGCAGGCACAGGACGAAGGACATTTGATGTGGATGGTTTCTCTCGTAATGTTTTCTGACCGTCTTGCGGTGGGTTGTAGACTGAGCTGTAGCGGCGGTGGGTTGTGCGATTGGACATGCCCCGGGACGGAGGGGGCGGCGCTTCACCAAAGATGAAGAACTTGATGAAGGCTCCAATCAGCAAGACTACTGAGAGCTGACCGAGGAGGAAGCCTTGAGTAAAAGACAAGCTGGGGGAGGTTAGCGGGATACTATAGATCGCTGCACGAGGACGTACGAGGATTGAGGCGCAATTGGCACTGGCTCATCTATGAAAAAGTGAGTAAGTGTTTTCAATAGTGATCGGAATTACTCACGTTGTTGGAGCGCCATTGTGACACTGTTCATGCCATCGCCAGGAAGTGGAGGAGGGAAGTTGCCAAAAGCCTCGGAGGTTTGGCTTATCTCTTATCGACCTGTTCGTCTCATCTTGGCAGTTCAGAGGACACGCATCGCCACTTCATTATTGACTCACCACGTTGGAGCCTGAGGATCTGATGGCTTATGACACCTATGCATCTTTTGCTAACCTGATTTCTTTTCCCTCCCATCTTCCCAACGACAGACACTACTATTCATCATGCTCAATCTCCCATCACTAGCAATAACAGCTCTCCTCCTCATAACACCAGCCGCAAGCGCAAAACCACCAGGCCAGAATGCAATCCTACTATCCAATGTTCAAACCCTAACACTACGTGATGGTAAAATGACCAGCTCCCGGCGTGTCGCGCCCATGCCCCAGCTCAGCTGCACAGGGCCATCCAAGAAGATCTGCGACATGTACCAAATCGAAACAATGCGCTGCACAAACCAAGGCTACGACTATGACGAGGAAGACGTACAGTGGACCTGCACAGCTTCACTTCCAGCTGAATTCAAGCTCGGCGCCACAGATGTCATCTGTGAGGGATATCGAAACTCGGATGATAAATGGGTTCTCAAGGGCAGCTGTGGTGTTGAGTATCGTCTGTTGCTCACTGAGCAAGGGGAGAAAAGATTTGGGAAGAGTCAGAGTCGTGCAGATGCCGGTTGGGCTTCTCGGCAGACCGGTGGTACGGCCGGTTATCGGAAGATGTTCGCCCTGCTGGGCGATTTAATCTTCTGGGGATTTTTTGTTTCTGTCGCCGCCTTGATCTTCTGGCCCATGATTGCAAATTGCCTTGGACTGCGAAGAAATCGTGGTGGAAGAGCCCCTGGACAGGGTTGGGGTGGGTTCTGGGGCGGCGGCGGCGGCGGCGGCGGCGGAGGTGGTGGTTATCCTGGGCCTCCACCACCTTATAGCCCTTGTCCTGATCCTAATGCTTCTTCTGGGCGACAGGGTTGGACTCCTGGTTTCTGGAGTGGAGCTCTAGGTGGTGCTGCTGCTGGATACCAGATGGGTAGACGTGGGAATAGCGGATTTGGATCTGGATCCAGATCTGCAGGTTATGATGCTGGCGAAGGTAGCTCCAGGTCTCGCTCGCCACCCCAATTCTCATCTACAAGTGAAAGCACTGGCTTCGGATCGACGAGGCGCAGGTAAATAGAAGATATATTGAAAGCGCATGATTAGTAATATCAAACTGGCTCCTGTATATTTGAACAGAGCTAGCGAATAGCGAATAGCAAACAGCCCAAACTCCTTGCTATGAGGTGTATCTTGTTGATCAAAACAAAACGCCAAAAAACATAAACCATGCCTCATAAATTGCCTATTATATGCCCTCACGCCATAGGAAAATCATCGATCGAACCAAGAACCTCTTCGGTTCCTCCGGCCATGTCCTGGGCCTGCTTCTTGCGCGACCTTTTGGCAGGCACTTTCTCGATCTTTTCATCTTTGGTATCGCCAGTTGGATTATTTAGCATCTCCTCTTGCAGCTGCTTCTCCTTAGCATGCTGATCTTCAATCCGCTTCTTCTCATCGTCGAGTTCTTGCTGGACTACCTTGGGGTCATCGTAAGTGGTGTTTGTCATTTCGGAGTATGTTGCAATATCGATGTGCTCGCGCGGTCCGAGCAATGTATCCTTGATCCGCTGTGGATCGCGACGCTCTTCGTTGTTGAACTTGAGCTTGATCTGGCGGCGAGACCGGCCAGGGAACATCTTGCTGATCACCATGAAGTCGGTGCCGAACATGCGGAGGCCACGGTAGAACAAATCTGTCATCTCTTCATCCCAAGTCTCGGTCTTCGAGCGTTTTCCATAGGTTGCTTGATTGACCTTTCGTGTCAGGTTACTTTCCACGACATCCTCAAGATCGCCAGCGGCTCGGGCAGCATCGGCGTGACGATCGACCTGCAAAGATGTATTATCCAAAACGATCTCGCCGTTGACAATTCGCATAATTGGACCGGATTGAGGCTTCCAATCTAAAGGTCGTTCAACATTATCTTGTTCAGGCTCATTTTGTTTGACAGGAGTCCCTGGGGCGGGAGTTCCTGTCTTCTTTCGCTCTTCTTCAGCCTGGTCCATCTTCCGCAACTCAGTCTCGCGCTTCGATTTCTTTCCGGTACGCAAATCCTTGCATAATTCCGACATCTTTACGACATTGGGCAATATCTCGACAGTTTCGGCACCTTCTGGTGTTGGCTCACGCTTCTTGCGGGCGCGCTTTGGCTTCTCGCTGCCTTCAGGATCGGAGGTACCAGCCTTAGAATATTTTCGCTTCTTGGTCTTTGCTTGCGACGGCTCGGGTGTCGAAGAAGTTGCAGAGACGCCGGGTGTTCCACTTGGATCTTCGATGGTAGGCACAACTGACTGGGAGCCCCGGCGAGAGGAAGACGCCGAGGCAACTGTAGAGACTGACTTCTTTCGACCCGGCTTCGCGATAGTCGTTACCGATGACTTTCGCCGTTTGGCGGGGCGAATCTCGGGGGTTGCCGCATTGGCTTGGGAAAAAGGCTGAGGTTGTTCGGACACAAGAGAAGGCTGATTGTCCACAAGATTCTCTGCAGCTCGGGCTGCTTCCACTCTTGCGTATTCTATCAAAGCTGCTTCTGGCTCATCGCGGGTAGGTCCGTGCTGAGTGACACTGGTTGAGGTAGATGCTGTAGTAGGCTGACTAGACTGGGTGGGAGGTGGGATAGGTGGTGCAGCTGGTTCTTGAGATGTCGTTTCTAGCACAGAGGCTTTTCGCTTTGGGGGAGGAATGGAGCGAGCCACTGGTTTGGGGATTGAGGTGGTGGTTGGCTTGGGAGTCGGAATTGCAATCGGGGTAGCAGCGTGTGTCTCAAAGGGCGCATCAACCTTTGCGATAGGGATATCAAAGCCTGAAGCGACAGGCGGTTCGGTTGGAGCTGCATCAACCTTTCCGATATGGACATTACGGCTTGAAGTGACAGGTGCTTCAATCGGAGCTGCATCGACCTTTTGTACTTGAGCATTTTCGACTGCTAGCGCTTCGGGCACCACATGTTCGGAAGCCGGCGTAGAACCAGCTACATTGTCTCGTTTATCCGGCTCATCTTGCTTGTCTGGCTGAGTGATCTGGGCTTGCGCTGCCTGTACCTGTGCTTGTTGAACGGCACTTGGCCGTCTGGCGGGCGCGGCTGCGGGCGCACGGCGGATAGGCGCCTTTGGCGCAAACTTCTTGCCGGTTTTGTCTAAACATGGGTCAGGTAGGAATCAAAAGTGTTCAGAACAATGGTACTCACTGATAACGGAGCTAGAAAACGACTTCATGACTGCCCATTTCTTTGTCCGATGCGGGTTGAAGATCAAAAAAGTTCCAGACTGGGGAAGAGAGGTGGGTTGGGTCACGTGTTTGACGCTAGCGGATTTTCCTCCTGCCAGGAGGCTTCTTGGATCTCTACCATCCCACCCCTTCTCTTGTCTGTCCCCTTTCTTTCACTTCCACCTTTTGCTTGATTTACTGGCTATTGCCGTCTACCGGACTCTCCCTCTACAGGATTGGACACAGTCGCGAGATCTGCGTCTGGCTGACTGACGGACGGTCCGGTGGTTATATCAACCCCCTCTCATGCCAGTCTAGCCACTGATGCCGGCCGTCGAATCCCCCGTCACGTCTTCAGAATCCGGTCTCGTCAAAATGGAGGACCGGAAGAGGCCCGCCACAGACAATGACTCGGCCCCGCCTTTGAAGAAACAGGCTACCGTCACGAACGGCGGTAACAAGCCACACCCGGACGCTGATATGCCATGGAAAGATGAATTGGAGGTATGAATTCTTTGAAGAGGAGTGTCCGATCATACAAGGTAGCCTCCAGCCTTCAAAATTGATACTGACTGGCTTTGCGATAGAAATTTCAAAAGGAAGCCATATTCCGCCAAATGCAAGAGTACAAGCGAGAGAAGTCATCATTGGAATCGCGTTTGAGTAAAATGTCCAAAGCTGCCACGTTTCACAATGACCACCTACGTGTTATCGATTCTTGGTTCAAACAGGTTCGTACATTCTTTCCTCCTTGAATCACAACAGTTAGAGAAGATAATTGACACCATGGCAGTTGATTGATGAAGTCAAGGTACTTCTTGGGCCATCGCAAGCCGAAGATCAAGGTCCGTTAAAATGTTCACCCCACGCCTTTTACAAACGTTGACCAGCCAAATAGAGCAACATTTCAAAAGCTCTCTACAATTTGAAGATGTGGAGAATTTCGAAACGCACTTGAAATCGCGATCAGAAGATATTCGCGCTATAATTTTGCAAGTCCAATCCAAATCAACAGATGCGCCACCCGAGATCTCAGAGGTTCAGACCCGTCTTGCAAAGAAGCTGGCAGAAGAAAAGGTTGCGATTGCGGAGCTTGAGAAGACTCTTGTGGAAAAACAACAGTTGGAGGAAAGCCTCGAGGCTGCTTCGTTGCGGTACCTAGTGGCCGAGAAGAAACTAGACCGCGCGAAAAGTGTGACTGTTCTAAAGCTTGAGAAACAGCAACTCATGGCTGCGCGACCTGGCGACGCGGCGCAAACTAAGCGTGAAGAAAATTCACCGGCAAATGGAGGGACTCCCGTGGGAGAACGCAATCCTGAGCTTGAAAAGGCTCATAACAAGCTGACAGCGATTTCGGCAAAGCAAAGGGAGCAAATCCAAAAGTTAGAGGCCGAGAACGCCTCCTTGCTTAGCCAGGTTACCGAAATCAAAATTAAGGTAATGCGGATTTCAATATTTTCCACGACTTCGCTAACCTGACATAGTATTCCAAACTCACGGATGACGATTATGCACACACGGACCTGTTTAAGCAACTGCGCTCACAATATGATGACGTTGTCAAGCGCATCAACCATTTGGAGGCAACGAATACTCAGCTTCGGGAGGAAGCCGAAACATATCGCACCGAAAGAAGTGCATACAAAATGCAGATGGAAGACGAAATTCATAACACTGTTGCGGAAAAGGAAGCGCAGTTGATGAGAGCGGAGACGGACCTTGCCCGGATACGAAACGCTCGCGATGAGCTCCTTGCCGATCAACAGATGCGAAAAGCCACCCAGGACCAGGAAAAGATCTCTGGGTTAAAGCTACAAGAGCTGGCAGATGCCCGGGAGGCCCGAATTGCGGCTCTTGAGTCAGAGGCTAAGAGGTTACAGGTGCAGATCGAAGGTTCCAAGGCCGCCGAGAATGTGGAGACCATGCCGTTGGAAGAACTCCGAGCGAAATACACTAATCTCGAACGCCAATATGCCATGCTCAATACCGAGTTGACCTCGATGCAGACGGCCTACACAAAGTTTGCGAAGCTGGCATCCTCCAAAGTTACCGATTATCAGGCTATGGAGGAAAAGATTGCGCGTCTTACAGCGGAAAAGTCCAAGGCCGATCAAAAATTCTTCGCTGCAATGAAGAGCAAAGAAGCCCGCGATGTCGAGGTTCGCACTCTACGAATGCAAAATTCGAAGACTTCGGACATTGTGTCACAGTTGAAAGATGCCGAAACTTCCACGCGAGCATTGCTTTCCAACATGGATAAAAGAAGCAATGAAACAAAGGAGGCACTAGACAAAGCTCTCAGCAAGCAACACAAGATTCAGCAGCAGTTAACCGAAAGCGAGATCCTTGCAAATGGGCTGAAACAGCAGGTGACTGACCTCAAAGAACTCTCTGTCTCCAAGGATTCGACATTGGGCAGCACCAACTCTTCTTTACGACAAGCTGAAACAGAGATTGCTGGTCTCAAACAGTCTCTTTCTGATACCAAGAAGAGCCTGGACAATTGGAAGAACAAGAGTCTTGGCAATTCGTCTTCGGAATATGAAATGTTACGGGTAAGTTGACCAACCCGATTTTTTCAAAACCATGCTAACCAGACCAGACAATCGCCATTTGCACAGTCTGCCGCACCAATTTCAAGAACACGGCGATCAAAACATGTGGTCACGTCTTTTGCCGAGAATGTGTCGATGAACGTCAGCAATCGCGGTCTCGCAAGTGCCCGAACTGCGGCAAATCATTCGGAAGCAACGACTACATGCACATCACCCTTTAATCGACCATCACCTCCTGTATTATACTTTTCTTTCGACACTTCCTCTTTCCGTCTATCTTTTTTTAGTCACATTTGGACGGGTTCATGGTGCGGTGTTTCGTGGTTCAGCAGGTCTGGTTTGGGCCGGCGTTTGACGAGTTATGTATGCTCAGCCCTAACCGGGCCAATTTTTTGCTGCTTTTTTTTTTTTTCTCGTTTTTGTGTTTATCAAGCCAACACTATGTGAGATGAGGATGTCCTAGCACTCGTCTTGAGGCCAGCACATACTGATCTCCAGGCATTGGACTGTTTTGACTTAGAATTCAATGTGATGTAGGACTACGTGTACGGAGCAGAAACCTCAAAATATGACGAATGCAATGTGAAAGTACAATGATCCATATGATAATTTATATTTATTCCAATCCTCTCGGATCATGAGTTAAAGATTCTACTATACAACAACTCATGTCTCCCAATCCATAAATCCAACGCCGGAACAACCTGCCCAGCCTCCTCCACAGGAGTATTCCACTCCCGCCCAATCCTCTTCATAATGGTATCCTGCAAAGTCTGACTCGCCAGCACATTCTGCGCCTGATACGGGCCCATCACAGAAGCCCGCACCGCCGCACTCAAAACGGCCTTGGCATGGTTGACCACAAACACATACGCCGTCTCCTGCAAATCCAGTCCCATGGCGCGACACACCACACCCCAGAGCGGCGCAAAGTGCCCCTTGGGCCCTAGATCGTCGTCCTCGAGCGAAGACTTGAGCGCATCGCTCAGGTCGTCAATCGCCGCCACCGCCGCCTCAGCATCCCGACCAGCGGGGTTCTCGGGGCCAGCGAAGGAGACTCGGAACGCGCGCTCCCAGACGCCGATTAGGGCCCGGCCTTGGGCGATGCTGGCGCGCTGTCCGACTATGCAGGGGGTGGAGGCGTCGAGGTCGTTGTCTAGTGTGGAGAGGATGGTGGGGTCGCGGTAGCCGGCTAGCACGTAGGGCAGGGATGTGCTTGCGATTGAGGCTATGGAGAGTTTGAGGAAGCGGTGGAAGGATGTGACGGGGGATTGCGACCGGCGCGGTTTGTTATGTGCGAGGTAGGACTCCAGCCCGCTGGAGTAGGCGAATGAGCCTAGTGGTAAGGCGGAGTCGGAGAGGAGCAGGAGGGCGTGGAGGGAGGAGGAGGGGGTGGTGAATTTATTATTATGGTGGTTCTTATATGTGCATGGTTCTGTGGGAATTGGTTAGTTGGTTTTTTTTTTTCAGGGCCATTGGGGGAGTTGGATTGTTGTATGTACCTTTCATTGCCCAGCTGTTTGTGTGCGAGGATGGAGGGCTGGGGTATTCGGAGGCTGCTAGTTGCGCGCGGGCATCTGCGAGGCGGGATTCGAGCTGGGCGACTTCGGCCTCGAGCTCGGTGGTGAGGAACATGGTATGGGATATATAATGTTGAATAGAGGATATAGGATAGAATATAGGATAGAATAGAGAATAGAGAATAAAATATAGAATCCCCAGTCGAAAACAGCCCAATACGGGGAAACGCGCCCTTATACTCTCGCCCGCCCGATCCGTCCCTATCAGCGGATTATTCACAGCTTTTACTCATGTCCTCCGCTTCCTCCACTTGGCTTTCTCCGACATCTTCCGCTCGCTTTTCCCTCCTTGTCATTACTGTTGTTGCCACTAATACGACTCCATGTCTGGCAAACGTCTGTTGGACGCCATCCAGTTGCTCAATGTCTCCAAAACAGTAGCGGCGAAACATTTCGCAATTCGCCAACACCAGCTAGATGTCTATACGCGCACTTCCTCCCTGACCAAGGGGATTAAAGCCCAAACAGAGGGTCTGATTTTGACCGCACAAGCCGCAGCCGCTCTCGCCCGCCGATTCGACGAAACTTCGCCACCGACCGACTCGGCCAACTCCTACACATCCCCGTCCGCCGATCCAGCGACCTCGGCCTCCACGTCGGCCAATGCCGTCAACCCCAATGTCGCTAGTGTAACATCTACGTCGCCCCCAGATCAGGCGCACACCTTAAAACACCAGGCCGAGTTACACATCCCGGCTCAGACGGCACAGTATGTCGGCGATGAGAAACCCGCGGTGTTGAATGTCAGTCAGCAGCAGGATGTCTTTTACCAGCCGTCCACGTCGTCGGCGCCGGATTCGTCTAGCTGGCCGAAGGTGAAGCTGCCTGAGGTTGCAAAGGATGAACAGGTCGTCGGTGATGGGTTGAACGCGGATGTGTTCCCTTCGCCGGTGTCTGCGGAGTCGCAAGTCAAAAAGGTGGAAGGCGCAGAGGAGCTGTCCGAGGAGATGTTGCAGGGGTTGTTCCACAGCCCGCGCGTCTCTCGCATGATGTCTGGCAAGCCTGCGCCTAGGAAGGAGTGGAATGGGCCTGTGGAAGCCAAGCCGGTCCACAGGAAATCTGAGATGCAGGAGATGGAAGAGCTGGCGGCGAGTGTTGCGGAAGATGTCGTGCCGAGCGCTGAAACTGTCAAGTCCCCGACGTACCAGATGCTGGAGTCGCGTGTGCCTTCGTCTCGTTTGGGTCGGTTGTGGCAGTATGGTGGGTTGGCTACTTCAATGGCTTTTGGTGCCGTCGGAGAAGGTTTCCGACGTGCGACTGGTAGCCAGGACAGTGGGTCAATCATGTTCAGCGC
Source organism: Penicillium nucicola (assembly GCF_028828085.1). NCBI lineage: Eukaryota > Fungi > Ascomycota > Eurotiomycetes > Eurotiales > Aspergillaceae > Penicillium > Penicillium nucicola. The sequence goes on along the minus strand of NW_026643132.1, from coordinate 957,838 downwards.
CGGTAATATGGAGCGCATGGTTGCCAAGCTGTCCAAGATGCGCGGTGCAGCTCTCAAGTTGGGCCAGATGCTGAGCATTCAAGATTCCAACATGCTCCCTGAACCAATCCAGCAAGTCTTGCAGCGCGTTCAGGACCGCGCAGACTACATGCCCGCCTGGCAACGCGACAAGGTTCTCACGGACAACCTCGGACCCAACTGGCGCGACCTGTTCACAACCTTCAACGAGGTCCCCATGGCCGCCGCCTCAATCGGCCAAGTTCACTCCGCCGTCCTAGCCAGCACCGGCGAGCCCGTCGCCGTCAAGGTGCAATACCCAGGCGTCGCCGACTCAATCGACTCCGACCTCAACAACCTCTCCATTCTCCTCACAGCCTCCCGCCTCCTCCCTAAAGGCCTCTACCTCGACAAAACAATCGCCAACGCCCGCACCGAGCTAGCCTGGGAATGCGACTACATCCGCGAAGCAGAAGGCGCCGCCAAATTCCGCGCCCTTCTCGCCTCCGACTCCGTCTTCGTCGTCCCGAAAATCATCCCCGCCGCGTCCGGAAAACAAGTTCTAACAATGGAAATGCTAAACGGCGTAGCCGTCACCAAAATCCAAGACTTCACCCAGTCGCAGCGCGACTGGATAGGCACACAGATCATGCGCCTGTGTCTCCGCGAGATCGCCGAATTCCACTACATGCAAACCGACCCTAACTGGACAAACTTCCTCTACAACGCCTCCACAAACAAACTCGAACTCCTGGACTTTGGCGCCTCCCGCGCGTACCCGGAAAAGTTCATCTCCACGTACGTGCGCACCCTCGTCGCCGCTTCCCGCAACGACACGAAAACCTGCCACGACCTCTCCATCCAGCTGGGCTATCTCACCGGCATGGAGTCCCCCGCCATGGTCGACGCGCATATCTCGTCCATGACCACGCTCGCCGAGCCGTTCATGCTTTCTTCGCCGGATCTGTACGACTTTAGTAATCAGACGATCACAGACCGGGTGCGTGCTTTGATCCCGATCATGATTCGCGAGCGCTTGGCGCCCCCGCCAGAGGAGACGTACTCTTTGCATCGGAAGCTGAGTGGGGCTTTCTTGCTTTGTGCGAGACTTGGTAGTGCGGTGCCCTGTAAGCAGTTGTTTATTGATGCTATTGCTGCTGCTGAGAGTAAGGGGTTGAAAGTTTAGTTGGGATTTGGATTCGTGTTGATTGCTTGTGTATATGGATGGAGGTGATGTATACTAGATTTTGTATTTGTACGATATATACTGCATACTACGCTCTTCTATTGCATCGTGGGGACTGTCATTGCGTAGTTTCATTCTTGTATGCTAACTTATGTGGAGGGGATGTATACAGTACTGTCGTGCTTCGTAGACTCCGATATCGTTCAGCTTAACTAAAATCTCGGCACTTGGGTTTGCGCGGCTCCACTGTTCACGCTAATATTAATCAGCCCCTTCAGTTCCTAGCCAGCCCTAAATGACTTACTATGATTAGGTCAATCTAAACTAATGACTTTTCACAATACCCTTGGTGCACTAAGATATAAGAAATTACTTGAATATTAATTTAATTCGCGCGAAACAAAAGACCTGTTGGTCGTTAAGCTTGAGCCAGCTATTTTCAAAGTTGATATATAGCTTCACAAGTAAAACACAACACATCGGACTTGCAAAGTATAAAAGGAGAATTACGACCGCTCAAATATTGAACTAGAAGATCCAAGTTTTTTGATACCGAAAGAAAACCAAAGACAATTAACAGTTAAGTAGCAACTTTTCAATTCTTCTATTGCGTGTGGTCATGTAAGAGTGGTAAATAATTCCGGTTGGGAATTTGGCGAAGAAATCCATCTTCAACGTTGATACAAAGGTGAACATTTCTCATATTTCTCATATCTTTAGGGTGAAGGAGAACAAGAAAAGAGGTTGAATATTTATTATCGAGGCCAAAATCCAATATTAGTACTAGGGGAGAAGATCCAATGACACCCCACGTCAAAAATAATCTTCCCCTGTTATACCCCATCTTCCACCGTGAACCAAAGCCAAGGAATAGACATATCCCCTCCCACCTGATCCAACCGTCATTACACACACGAACAAACCCAACAAACCTCCCAAATGACCACTTTCACAATCAGACAAGCCAAAACAAAAGACGCCCCACTCCTCCCAACAGTAGAGCACTCAGCAGCCCAAGCATTTCTAAATCTCCCGAAGCACGCATGGCTAGCCAACGGAGACACACAATCAGTGGAAGAACATCTCGAATTCATCAAAGACGGGTTCGAATGGGTAGCCGTTGATGCGAAGGACGCTCCGGTTGCATTTGTCAACGGAAAGCTAGCGGAGAAAACCTTTCATATACATGAGATCTCCGTTCACTCGCTTCACCAGGGCAAGCGGGTTGGTCGGCGGTTGATGGAAACGGTGATACAATGGGCTGGCGCTGTGGGCTGCTCGGCTATTACTCTGACTACTTTTCGAAATGTGGCGTGGAATGAAGGCTTCTATGCCTCGCTGGGGTTTAGGACTTTGGGGTCTTCGGAGTTGACGCCCGCGCTGGAGGTTGTTATGAGGCGGGAGGATGAGGCGGGGCTGTTGGTTGCGGAGAGATGTGCGATGTGCTTGTGTGTGGATTGAGGCTGTAGGCTTGTTTGGAGTTGGCTGTATCTTGCTGTGTTCAGTCATTCTGGTTCCGAGTCCTGATGGATATGTATATGTATAAAGAAGTGAAGTTTATTGAAGATTTCTTTTGGAATTGGAACGAGATAAAAGACAGAACTTGTGTTACAAGTCAATGTTAGAGCCGGGTCATACATTCTTGGTTTAATTGCTTCGGTTGTTTTGTCATGGATACTGGGCCAGTATGAAGTTGGTACACATATCAGTGTGAATCATGTTCTGATGTTGAAAGAGCCCTTCATATGCTGTTTTATTCAATGGGAATAGACCATCAAGACTTGAGATAGTCGGACTGTAAGGCAGGTGTTTTCATGTTCATGTACGTATGTTTGGAGTTATGTATACACGCTGTACAATTACTGCGGAATCTAGATCACAGCAAGCAGATGAGAATCCCAGTTCAAATGTTCAATATCAACAAACGTCCACTCTAAACTCGATCCAGTCATCAACGGCGTCCATATGTAGAGCCAATTCAGTCATAACGCATCTCAATCTCAATGGTCCATCTAGTTTACAGGCGTAGGAGAGGCAACAGTGTCCAAATACGTTTTGCGGTGCGGGTTGCCATCAACCTCAGCACCACGGTTGAGCGGTGTCCACTTAGGCTCATCCTGGAAGAGACGCATAGCCCGAACATACTAGATATAAAGTCAGTTTCGAAATTCAGACAGGTGTCTTTGCCCCCGGGAACTGGTGCAAGAGCCAAGAAGCTTACGTTCTGCGCATTGGTGGTGAATCGATGGTAAATACCAGCGGGAAGAATGATCATGTCATCCTTGACCAGACAAATGCGAATCCACTCGTCTTGCTGTCCGCGCACATCAAAGTATCCCTCGCCATCGGTGATGTATCGGATCTCCTCATCCTCGTGCAAGTGCTCGGCAAAGAACATCTTCACTTTGTCCTCGTAGACGTCACCCATGGCCTCCGGTGAGACGCAGACCTGGTCGCGATTTCGGTAGCCGCGGTCCTGCGCGATCTGGTCCACATCGGCGATTGTCGGGCAGTGCTTGTATAGCACGCCTACGGAAGCGAGCTTCTCTTCTGAGACGGCGCGGCCGGAGTCGTGGGGCTCGCGCTGGTCGCCCTGTTGGTCATTGGGTGTTAGCTACCAATTTGACGGAAGGCGGGGTGGGCTGCAGGTGGACAGAATGTTGAAAAGGCAAAGGGCCGTGTTGGCGCGTACATACCGGAAGATTGTCATACCAGTAGGCCTTCATGATGCTGTCGATGTATGTGAGCTTGCAAGTGTACTGTACGAGAAATCAAGAGCTGAACATCATCAGCCCCGCAATTGGCCGATGGCGCAAGCGATTCTGTGATGCCTTTCACCGCCCTCGGGCTTAACGGACATAAGCAATGCCACGTGACTGGCGATAATTTTCCTTATCGATCTCAAATGTTGTGTTTGTTCAACATCTGCTTATCATCGCAATTCGCCATGGCTATGGCTTTTCGAGCTCGATCGGCGGCTCTGATGCGTCAGGGTCGTCTCCGCTCATTTATGAGTCAGAGTCGCGGTCTGGCTACTGTTACAGATAACACGCAGTATGTGCTTCCCCCTGGTTATCATCGCATTGGGGGTTGGGACTAACTAGCTTCTTGCAGACCGTACGATGTGATTGTCATTGGAGGTGGCCATGCCGGCTCCGAGGCATGCGCTGCTGCTGCTCGCTCTGGCGCGCGTACCGCGTTGGTCACACCATCTCTCGAAAACATCGGCGTGTGCTCGTGCAATCCCAGTTTCGGTGGAATCGGCAAAGGAACGATGATTCGGGAGGTGGATGCCATGGACGGTGTCGCTGGCCGCATCATCGATAAGGCTGGTGTCATGTTTCGCGTCTTGAACCGCTCCAAGGGTCCTGCTGTTTGGGGTCCGCGTGCGCAGATTGACCGTGACCTCTACAAGAGGTACATGTCCGAAGAGTTGGCCAGCACAGAGAATTTGAATATCGTCGAGGGAAAAGTGGCCGATATTGTGGTTTCAACGGAAGGGATTGAAAGCACACCCGGCGCTCAGGGCAAGATTGTTGGTGTGCGATTGGAGTCTGGAGAGGTCATTCCCACTGGCCGTGTGGTCATCACAACAGGCACATTTTTGGGTGGTGAGATTCATATCGGAATGGACGTGTTCCCTTCGGGACGCATGGGCGAAGCTCCTACATATGGTCTGAGCAAGTCTCTCTGTGACGCTGGTTTCCAACTTGGTCGCCTGAAGACTGGAACCCCACCCCGACTCGACGGAAAGACGATCGATTATCGCGGTCTCGAAGTACAAAAGGGCGACTCGCCCCCGCATCCGTTTTCATACTTGAACAAGACTGTCGATGTCGGCGATGAGGGTCAGCTTACTTGCTGGATGACACACACAAACGAAGCTGTTCACGATATCATTCGCGCCAACCTTGACAAGTCCATTCATATCAGAGAGACAGTTCGCGGACCCCGCTACTGTCCTTCCTTGGAATCGAAGATCATTCGTTTCAAGGACAAAACCCAGCACCAAATCTGGCTTGAGCCTGAGGGATTTGCGCCTAACGATGTCATCTACCCTAATGGCATCTCCATGACCGTACCCGCAGATGCACAGTACGCCATGCTTCGCGCAGTCCGTGGTCTCGAGAACGTCACTATGCTCCAGCCAGGTTACGGAGTTGAATACGACTACATCGACCCGCGCAATCTCCGCCCAACTCTGGAGACCAAACTCATCAGTGGTCTCTACTTGGCCGGACAGATCAACGGCACAACTGGCTACGAAGAAGCAGCCGGACAAGGCATCATCGCCGGCATGAACGCCGGTCTGGAAGCACAAAACCGCACTCCCCTAACCCTCACCAGATCCGATGGCTTCATCGGCATCATGATCGACGATCTCATCACAAAGGGCGTATCTGAGCCATATCGCATGTTCACGACTCGAAGCGAGTACCGCATCTCAACACGTTCCGATAACGCCGACCTCCGCCTGACTCGTATGGCCCGTGAGGCCGGTGTCGTCTCTGACAAGCGCTGGAGCCACTTCTCCGACACCGAGGCCCAGATCCTGGAGCTGCAAACCCTCCTTGCTAACACAAAGCTTTCAGCTTCCGCGTGGTCTCGCAAGGGCTTCAAGGTCCGCGCTGATACCTCCATCCGCTCAGGTCTTGACCTGCTGGCGTTGGACACGGCCGATATCGACTCTCTTATCCCGATTATGGAGTCTGTCGCCGGTAAAGCATACACAGCCGCCTCATTTGCGCCGGAGATCCGCACCCGCGTTGCAATTGAAGGCCGATATGCGCCTTACCTGAAGCGCCAGGAGAAGATGGCCGTTCGCTTCCAGAAGGATGAGAACTTGCTTCTTGCTCCTGATCTGGATTACAGCCAAGTAACCGGTATCAGCAATGAGGAGCGACAGGTGCTGGAACGCGTGCGTCCCGTTAGCGTTGGCATGGCGAAGCGCATTGAGGGCGTTACGCCTGTTGGTGCGCTGAGATTGCTGATGCATGTGAGGAAGAACCGCGGGTTTGTCAAGGAAATGGACGGCGAAGACCCTGCTGTTGCCGACGTTCTTGCTGGGTCGCCTTAGGTGATTTGCTCAGCGTGGTTTCATTGACTTGATTCATTTGTAATATACTGGCATAGCGGGAGCGATTGGCACATTCTATATAACTGTACGATAGACATATTTGTATACTGAACTTCAAGGAATATAAATTTTATCTGATGACTGCGTTTTACCAAGAGTCCTAACATTCATAATGACAACAAGCTAAGCTACCCTATAGATCTAAGAAAACACCTACCAACTCCAACCAAATCAACAGACAAACCAACAACCCCAAATATGACCTTAACAGACTCCCCAGACCAAACAAAAACAACCACCAAAGCGAACCCTATCAAGTCAAGTCAAGTCAACTAAAACACAAGAACTCACAAACAAACCACATTCCCACACAACCCAAACCCCTAACCCCAAATCCAAAGCCAAGAACCCCCCAAAAACCCACCGACCCAAAGAAACGCACATTCCAACGCCCCTTTCCCCAGAACCAAAACACGCGAGAAAGAAAAAGCAAAACAAAAAGCCACGCCAGCCACGGACACGGACACGTACCCAAGCCCACGTCAAGCCCCGATCCATACCGCCAGTCTGGAAACCGGAATCTACGCAAGGGGGCTCACTGCCGATCTGTACCCCTCCTACTGTACATGTACAGTTACTCCGTGCTGAAGGGCAAGACAGGGATAGATCGATCGACGGCGTAGGGAATGAGCCATGGGACGTCGCGCGTACAGTAGCCAAGCTGTGCTTCGTCGTGTCAACTTTTCTGGTTGTGCTGTACATGTACGAAGTATACAGTAGTCTCTTGGGTTGGGATTTTATTGGCGGGTATATAGATCTGCATCTCCTACAGTGTGCAGTATACAGTATACAGTATAGTACAATAGGACCATCTTCATATCGGTTGATACCTCGATCGTCTTTGTATACTGCAACTGTACAGCAAACACACACACACACACACACACACACACACACACACACACACACACACACAGACACACACAGAGATAACACAGTAGCGTAGCGTAAACACTATAAGCCGCAAAGCGAAGCTGACAGCATCTCCGGCATCGAATATGAGCTCAATCATATATCACATCTCACATCTCCCGCATCAGAGCCAGCATGGACATCACCACAACCAACCAGGACATACATGCATGCGTAACATGACATGTTTTATCACGATGCCACCCCCAATCCAGAGAAGTGCATACAGCAGAACCACGCAGCCTATCAGTCTCGCATTCGCGGGCGAATAGTGGAGCGAGCAGGAGTGCTCGAGGGGGTGGCGTGCATAAGCCCACCGTTAGTAGCGATCTGATCTCATCTCGAAAGTTGGATACTGGGCGAATCAGCGGCCGGAGATGATGTTTGGGACATGTATAGTACATGTACTAGATTTGCACTGGTGGTGGATTGGACTGCGTCTGCGTCTGCGTCTGCGTGGGGACGGGGACGAGTACTGTATGGACTGTACTGTATACAGTAGTATATTGTGCAGGTCGGCTGTTTTTGTGATGTGTATAGTATGAATCCCGAGGGAACGGGAGGGGAGGCTGCCTTGCATGTTCATGTACATGTTCTGTACTCTGTAAGTTAAGTCAAGGTAAGATAAGTTAGGTTAGGATAGGTTACTTGCTAGCTGCTTCGTTGGCAGATCTGCTGGGTCAGGTTGATGTGTCGATTTTGATGTACTGTAACTTATCTGTACTCCGTACTGTTCCGTGTGCATGCCAGTGTGTGGGTGTGGGTGTGTTCTTGTTTTGTCGTATAAGTTAGTACAGTACTGGCCGTGCGGTAGCTTGGACGCTAAGCGCTGTACATCATGTCTTTCGTCGTGCTAGCTTGGTCAATGTACATGTATATGCATGTACATATCGATATGGGGTAGTGGGGGCTTGTTATAGGGTCGCTTGAGCGGTTAAAGGAGCGTTGGATGCAAGGGGGCCTTGTCCTTGCTTTTGGCGCGCTTCTTTGGATTCGGACTACACTGCTGTATAGGGGATAGGGCATGGCTTGATGGTTGGTGTTGGCGTTGGTGTTGGTGTTGGTGTTGGTGGTGGTTTAGTGTTTGGGAGAATTGTCTGGTGCAAGGCACTTTTCACTATTGATCTTGGTGCTGCTAATGAGACATGTACTATGTTATCATTCTGACGTGATCTCTGCATAGATCGTACAGTACTCCGTACAGAACCAAAGATGTCTGCCTAAAGCAGGATTGTACTGGTGCTGCAAAGACATCGGTTGGAACCGAACAGCCTCGGCTGGCAGAGAGCGTGGTAGAGTAGAGTAAGGGGCAAGGCGTGCAGATGAAGAACTGCATGGAAAGGGGGGACTTGTGCACAGAATGTGTCGGCCCAGATATCGAGATTCCAATTCTAGCAGATTGTACAGGTACAGTACAGTCTTGTCGACGATCATCGCACGGAGTACTACAAGACGGTGTGTCGAGCAGACCGAGTACAGCGCATACGTGCTGTAGTACAGGTGGGCACAAGCAATAGTATTGTACAATCAGGATGCAATAATGGCATTCTGTGCTCGCAACCAACGCCACTCTTTGGCTGTTTACTCCGTACATGACATCCTGGTGCATGGAGTGCCTGATGCTAGTCTTAGCTGTGGATAGTGGCAGACCAGACCAGTCCAGTCTCGCCTTCAAGCCACACCCCACAAACCGGGCAACCGGGCACTCGGGCACTCGGGCAGACTATCTACTGTACAAGGTAGTCAGTATGCAGGAGCACTCTAGCGCGCTGGGCTAGACTAGCGAGAGGCGAGGTAGTAAACCCTTCCTAGCTGTCGGTACAGCAGTAGCATAGTGCACAGGCGCCCTTTTGCCCTACTTTTTGGATCAGATCAAGGAACAAACCCATTGAGCCGATGGAAGGATCAACAGTTGTTTTTGTGTTTTTGTGTTTTTGTGTTTTCGTGTTTTCGTGTTGGACACGGAGATTATCTCGGTGTTTTGGTTAGTTTCGGTTTTATTAATATTAACTAGGAGGTAATGTATGTGGAACACGAGGGCATTCTACTATAGTCGATCATTTTCTTTCTATTCCGTACAGTATTCTAGAGCGCTTCCATGAGTCCTCCATATTATACTGCTTGCTATTTTGTCCTTTAATCACCACACTCAGGACAATATAATGTAGATGTGGCACTATGGTAGCAGAATCCCAATCAAAACAAGTCACACAGTCCGACACGAGCCGACCAAACCGTTGGGAATACTGCGCAGGTTCGCTGATCCCTGCCGGTAAAAGTCCTCTGACCACATGGAGTCCTTTCCCTCTTCTGTGCGACCAGTGAGTATAGAGCTGTTGTCGACTAGTGATTAGTGGAAACCGTGAAATCGTGAAATCATGAGGACAAGTCTTTCCACCCGATCGGGTGGTTTGACACGAGGGGTCTCGGGGGAGTTGGGATGAGAGAGGTCTGAGGGTGTGAACCAGTGCAAAGTATACGAACATTCCGTTTACTGGGGGGAAGGTTCGATTTTCTTACTATAGGAGCATGGCAGTAACTAACTATAACCGTAATTGATAGGCGAACGAGACGCCCGAGAGAACTGGAGATGTCTTAGCCTCTTAACCTACAGTACTCGGTACAAGCCAACTTGTTATGGGTTGACGGATCTTTTGCCTCTTGCCTCTTGCCTCGTGCTTTTTTTGCCTTCCCATGAAATTAAAGGAGACCAATACTGTACTGCTGTACTGTATGTGTGTCCGAGCCTTGCCTCCGTTCGCACAGACAAGCGCGATCGGACAGACGGCAACTCCCCTCTAGCTAAGAGCCCAGAACGGAATAATTAGACGATCGTGATGATCATGATCTCACCACCTCCTCCCCTCCCAACCTGACCTTTCTGAGGCTGACTGTGGCAGTCGGAATGACCCTCTCCACACCCGAGAAATTGAAAGTTATCGTCGAATTAGTGTTAAGTTACGGTGATTTATGGGTCATTTATGGGTCGCCGAAGAACATGTCCTGTATTCCGTTCTCCGTTAGCATCGAGGATCCCCAGTCTGGAATGATTGCCGGTCGGACTTACACTGTACTGTACAGTAGACGCCCCCCTCCCGCCCCCTAAGCATTCAGCGGCACCTTGCCTAGAGCGGAATCAGTAGAAGATAGGGAGGGGGACAGAAGGCAGACAGCCAGACAGCCAGACTAGCCCCAGGGGCTGGCAAGTGTGCTACTATTGTTGGTCAAGACCAAAATACAGTCCTCGGGGCTGTGGACGGATTAGGGAGGTAGTACAGCACAGGACATGTACAGGAAAGGAGATGCATATGGCTTGATTTTGGATGGGCTTTTTTTCTCCATGTTCCTGTGCGAGGATGTGTAGGTGGATGTGGACGGCACGGCGCATCCTGGGGTTTTGGCGGTGCATGTGCTACTGTACGGGAAGTGCATGGTCTGGCATGGTCTAGTGCATGGACGTGGGCGTTGCTACCCACTCCCAGTTCCATGTACATGAACAGTCCAGTCCATTGTTTGTGGACTCGGGACCATACTGGAACAATCCTCCTGTCTAATAGAATAAGCACATTCGAGTTTCGTCTCGTTTGTTCGTATACTGTAGGTACGGAGTACAGAAAACAAGGCCAAAGTCAAAAGTCAACTCCAGCAGAAAGCCCAAGAATAAAGTCGGTGATCCCAAACCGGATCTTCACTTTCACGCCAAGTTCCCTAATGATGATCACCGCTTAGTGCTCACGCAGACCCTTGAGAGTTGCGGGATTTCTTAGTTCGACCCAGACAAGCATAGTGCCAACGCCACTGGTACTAGTCGATTGAGTGTCCCTTTGGTTTCTGTCTGTCTAGACCCCATCCTGATTTATTGCTCCAAACGATCTTCGTATCCCTTCCCCCCTGTCCACCGTCAGCAGTCCCAGGGGCAAGAAATCCTAGATTAACTCTCAACTGTTTTCTTCACCCAAACCTACACTACCCTCAACTGACACATACCTCCACACGCACAATGACACCATCGAAACAGGGATCGCATGGGCAGTCGTTACTCACCTACCCATTTCGGACGCCATGTACGCCCGTTGTCTCATCTGTCGCACGGATACCTGGCCCGAGTGTCTGGTACGGGTGCACCGTGGATGTGGGTATTTAGTGCGAGCGAATAGCAGGGATCGACACGCGAATTGACGACGGAGTAATAGTATAGCCTTATTGGTTCGTTGGTGATCGTCTGATAGGAGGACTAAGCACAAAAGCCACACACGTCCACTGGGGAATAGATCCGGCTCGGAGCTTATACGATGATTTGCTAAAGGGGAGGGGGGGGAAGGGGGCGAATTTGTGGGGTAATAAGATTGGGCATCTTTTGACTTAGTTTGTTATTTGGATTGGCTTGGACTGGTGATTGGCTTCTTCTTCCTTTTTTCTTTTTTTTTTTTTTTTTTTTCTCCTCTCTCTTCTGTCTTCTGTGGCTGGTTGGGAATCCTTCTCGCTACTCTCGTACGGAGCCCATTCGTGTACCCCCCGCTTTCACGCGCTTAGAGGCTTGGCCTGTGATGGGCTGTGCAGAATGTCATCGTTTGGTCCAGACTCGACTTTTTCTGGGTTCTTGGCTGGCTTTCATTTGGGTCATTTTCAGTGATCCTTTTCCATTTGGATGATCTGCTCACACCGGCGATGTAAAAGATAATAAATTAATTATCGACAGTATACAGTACATGTACTTGGTACTGTACAGTCCAAGTAATGTAATTGGACTCCGTAATCGGGGCCATTCTCATTTGCTGGTCTTTTTTTTAGGGGGAATTTCTGTTCCCCTTCTCTGTTCCCATACTTGCCGAAAGTGGTCTCGGTGATTATACCATTGGATACATCACATGCGTCATCGACATATGATACTCTGATACTTTGCCATGACATCTGTCATTCGCGCCAATTGAGTTTCAACAAGCGTGCGCCAACTGCGATCGTCTGCTGTTCACCCAGACCTTTGGGACCTGCTAATCGGGTTGAAACTCGGAGGACAGTCCTCCGTCCTCTTCCTCAACAGAAGGGCCAACAGGTACACCAATTAACGGCGGGTTATCTCAAACCCAAACGCCGATCCCTGAATCCTTCACGGCCGGGGTGCATGGCCACATGTGTGGAAAGATAAAATAAAATTATATATCTCTATATATATATATATAAATAAAAAAAAAAAAAAAGGTGGTAAGTAAGTTCGAGGTAATGGCGAAAGTACCGCATTCCTAACCCATGTAAGCTCTGCTGGATCTGCTGGGGATCTCCCGCGAACCTTTCCCCTTGTAATATCGGGAGAGGTACGGGACCCTCTTCCCCTTTGTAACGTAAATTGTTTGAAGTTACCGAAAACTTTGGTGCCCTGAAGGCTAACCTTACGTGTGATATTCCCCGACCGGTTTTGTACATCCTATGGTGATGATTGGAGGGTAGACGGAGAGAGATGGAGAGAACGAGAAAAGAGGGTAACGGACAGAACGGACAGAACGGACAGAAGGCAGACTGAAAATGAGATCTTGGGACATGGAAAGCACCGGACCCATCGAATATCTCCAGAGCAGATGCCGTTGGACCAAGTGGGGGATAGATTTCAATAGTTTGGTATTGGGCGGAGACCAGTGTCAGCGTAATCTCAAGCATGCCAGTGTACAGTAGTTGAAGTGTTCTCTCTTCTCTCGTCTAGTCTACTCTTCTACTCTTCTAGTCTGGTATTCTACTATTAGTCCTATTCGAGTATGACTATTCGTCCTGTTCTAGTCTTCTAGTGTCTCCCATTAGTATTAGTCTGTACATATCATCCGTCAACCTCATACCGGAACCAAGGAACCTCCGACTTTTTCAACCATGGCTCCACCCGATTTCCTTTTCAATTACGCTAACATCCGGTTCTTATTGGCATTTCTAGTCTCTCAAGCTGAGATTCCACACGGTAGCGCATTATCGCTCGATTTCTGTCTCGCGATTTAATTAATTAATTATCTAATAATCAAATATACGGAGGTTATTTTTTTTTACTCCGTATTTCTCCGCTCCCCCCGATACACACCTATATACCCCTGTCTAGTGAGAGACTATAGTCCCCTTTAATATTCTTATTCCAATGAATTAGATCATTGGATATTGCAGCTGGTCACTTATTTGATCTTTTTCATTTTACTCCTCTCCAGTCTCTCCCTTCCCTCCTCGACGCTGTCCACTGCACCGGAGATTCTGGTCGATGATACTACCACTGGCTGATTCAGCAGATCGGTGCAACTGTGCTGACTGGGCCCGTGCCCGTCGATCCCTGGCAATTCTCCAACTGAGGGGTCCCAACTCAAAACCTCCTCCTTCTCCATACCCTGGTCGATCTCTTAGCTTAATTCTTTTTTCCTTTTTTAAAACTCCAGGGGGAGGTCAACTTCAGCTTATTCACTCTCTCTCATCATGGTGAACGGCACTGCCGTGTTGGAGCCCACTTTCACCGGCTATGTCGCAACCACTCAAGATGCCCTGATCCTCTTTGAGGCGTGTTTGACTGGTGTCCTGCATCATGTCCCACGTCGCCCACACGATCGGGAACGGAGCCATCTCGTGCGCAGTGGGAGTGTCTTTATCTACGAGGAGAACGCGTCTGGAATCAAACGCTGGACGGATGGCGTCACCTGGAGTCCCAGTCGCATTCTGGGCAACTTTCTCGTCTATCGAGAACTGGACAAGCCCTTCCCACCGGGGGAGAAGAAGCGCGCAATGAAGAAGGCCACTCGACGACCCATGCCCGCTCGCCCCGGGGAGCCCTATCCGCGCCACGACAGCAACGGAGGCCAGGGCTACTCGCCGACCTCCTCGACCTCCGGCCAGTTCGCAGACCGCCCCCATCAGTCCGAGGTCGAACGGGCATTGGTCGGATCCTTGGTTGACTCGTATGGGTTCAAGGACTCGGGTTTGGTGAAGAAGACAATGAGCGTGACCGTCATGGGCGTGACCCACCACTTGGTCTCCTACTACAGTGTGGAGGATGTCATGCGCGGTATCCTCAACCCACCGTCAATGGTGGAATCGCTGCGATACATCCGCCCCCGCGTTGACCTCACTCAGAAGCAGAGCTTCCGCGCCCCGATTGACGATCTGGAGACCGGTGCCCTGGAAGCCCACGATCCTTCCCACGCGGCGCTCTATGGATATCGCCCGCAGATGATGGCCCCGCCCGCCTACGCTATGCCCGCTCCTCCCACCGACTTCTATATGCATACCCAATACACCGCGACACACCCGCCACAATCGGCCCCCGGTCCGATTCCCGGATACTCCATGGGTGGCTCCATGTCAGGGCAACCAGCACCCAACCCATACTTGCCCGCTCCAGGGCCGACCGCTATGCCCAAGGTCGACGACTACCACGCCTTCCGCGCGGGGCCATACGGGGGCAGCATGGACTCGATGGGCGGCCACAGTGCCCTTTCCTCGTCCATCCCCGGGAGTATCAATTCCGCGATTCCAAGCTCGTTCAGCGACCGCAACCGATCAACCTCCGACCATAGTCCCTCCGCGTATCGCAACTCTTCCATTTCTTCCCGCAGTGTCGCCACGGACGCTACCTCGCCCATGGACCCCTCCACCCCAGGAACATATTCCCGTGGCAGCTTCAGTCTCTCCGGTCACCTTGAAAACCCGCACCCCCTGGAGCCACGCGGCATGCCAGGACTCGATCCTTCAGTCCCAAGACGTGACTCGAATCCTATTCATCCGTATTACGGGGATCGTTCCCAGTATTATGTCAGTGCAGCCGCGCCAGTCAACCACCCACATTACGCCGCTACACAACCGCTGTCGACGTGGACGACTACTGCACCGGCCCAGCCGCAAATTTAATTTGATCTCCGATCTCTTTTCTAGTGTCTTAGGTGTTGCTCATGGCCATGGAGCCCGGGAGTCGGGGCGGTATTTTGTCTTTTTTTTTTCTCTCTCGAGCTACGGTTTTGCTGAATTTGCGTTTTCTTCTGCGTTTTCTGGAGATAGACCCTTTACGCTATTGTTCTACTCTACGCGCTCCCCCGCTTTGATCCGGGTTTATTCGGCTTGTCTGATGAAATTAGGGAGGAAAACGCCGTTTTTGTTACTGTTGCTACATGTACTTGATCCGCGGCTGTACTCTTGTCTCTTTGGATCCGTCTTTGTCTATATGGATATGGCCTTTTGCTTTTTTCCCTGTTCGATTCGCTATCTCTGGGTGTGGCTCTTATGGCTTCTTGTCTTGTCCTGTCCCGTCTTGTCTCGTCTCGCTTCGTCCTTGATTTTTTTCTTCTTTTTTTTTTACTTTCCTTTCTCCGGGTCGGCTATCTGATTTTGTTCCTGTTTGGGATGGTGGCGGCGTTCTTTTATTCCTTACGATGTGATGCAACAAACAACCCAACAACCAAAAACGGTTTATTACTATCTTATTTTTTTCCCTACTATTTCACTTTCCATCCCTATTCTTATTCCTATTTCTATTCCGATGCCTCTGCTCTATCCTGTGCTCTACCCGTGTGCTACGTGTGTGACTGTGTGAGTGTCAGTGTCTGTGAGTGTCTGTCAGTGTTCAAGGTTAATACCTCTTTGCTCTTCTACATTTTCTTCCAAACTCGACATGCCGCCTTTGCTGTGACGGCTGCTCCGGCTACTATTGTGTCTTTTCGTTGTCTGATGTTTGATACCTAAGTCTGCGTCTATGTCTTGTGTACACTACGCACCTGTATCTATCCTGTCATGCAATCACAAACGGTGTCAATGGCTCCATATGCGCTGGGTTGGATATCTCACTTGATCGCGTATTGTCTTCTGCCAAATATATGTTGCTCTTGGTCGGAAACGAATTCCTTCTTTCTTGGCACACTTGTCTCTTGTATACCTTAAGTTGAGTTAAGCTCACAGTGACCGGACTTGGAAGTTCTGTGCTTCGGGGTACTAAGATTTAGCTATTACCGGAATCCACGTGCCATGCTCTGAGGGTGAGTTGCATTGACTGTACCTCTAAGTCACAGAATAGTCAGTCTGGTTTTCATTGAGATATAAGCTTGACTGACACCTTATCCAGCGTTGCTTTCTGGTCGAATAGTTCAACGTCCTCTTTTCAAAAGTCCTTTACACTTCTCTGTCCTGTCCAATCTCATATGCAATCGACGCGGCAAAGACATGAAACCCCTGATGCCAAAACTGAGTGACGCACACAAAGGTCCCTCCGGAATGTGAATTCTGATTCCTCCAGCCCATGAATTAATCCCATGGCATTTTCCGGGGTTGCAAAAATTGCATTTATCTCTATCCTGGTTTCTTTATATGGATCTAATACCGAACCAGGTACCGTCCCGTGAAAAGGCAGCTTGAGTGCTTTGTTACTTACTGTGCTATTCGAATACCATCAAGTCCACCATCATCAGAGCAAACCCCAAGTTCAAATCTCAAGTGGTTCCGAACAGACATAGCCAGATACGCATCGTCCACTAACAGCTTGGACTGAATCATTGTCCCAGGGGAACAAAACCATATCTCTGAAATGAGGATGTAGGATTCCATTCCATTTCAGGGGTTATTGATATTATGAAAAGAAAAGAAAAGTACCTCCGAGGATCGGATTATGGCCATTGTAGGAACTTTGAGATGCTGGTTATATAACTTATTACTTATCTGCAGTCAGGGATACAGGTCAATGATATCATCAAGCTAAAGCGGATAGATGATATGAGAGTGAGAGTGCCCTCATAATCTTCAAGCTTGGAACCTTTATTTAGATATGAATACAAGGACTCTAGTGACCCCGATCACTACTCCAAATGGGAATTTTGAAGGATTTTGCTAGTCGTGCATCCTGGATCCCTAGAGAATGCTGCTCTGGAGACAAATGAGTTCATCTGATAGAAGAGGAAGTCTATCTGCAATGTGGTGACAAGTCAAAAGCGCCACAATCATATTCATGTCTTTCCAGAAGTGGCAGCACAGCATCATTTCTCTAGACATGTGTTGCTGAGAATCATCGCTAGACATATAAGTTCGCAAGTTATATCTAGACTTTTCGCCTTTGATGCTTGTTGTTACTATACGCCTGCTAGGACCTCTTTCGTCTGTTTTCTTATCATATGGACTCTATCACAATTGGATGTTATTCCACCTCTGAAGGTGGAAAAACCGGATACTGCACATATTCTATATATCCTGTCTCCTATGTTTCGAAACAGCAGATCAAATAATGTCAAGTTTGTAGCCTTGAGGCTTTTGTCTCTGTTGAAATGATGATGCTTCTATATAGGCAGAACAACTAACTATTCTGCAGATTTCTGATTGAGCTTTTATACGCAGCTTGATTGGATCTATCTTTGTTGAAAATGGCTTGTCGATGCTAGGATTTCTTTTTCATGGACCTGCAAATATTTCATGTGCTCGCGACTTGTACGCATGTGTGCGATTTCTAAGGGTCGATTCAATCTCTGCGAGTTGAAAATGAATGAGAAAGGGGGGGAAAGCAATCATAAGATTCATCGTGTATTTAGGAATACTATATATCGATATAGACCAATAGACCACTAGACCAATAGTCAAGTCCCAAGCCACTACCCCGGCCGAGAACTGCACACTTAGCAGACAGAAAGTTCACACAAGGTCATAAACCATGACCCCATAACTCGATAATTTGGGCATGAAAATACCACGAAAGAATCCTCATATGCTTTTTATTTTGGCAGCTCAATTTCCTCGGACGATATTGCTCGGCGTATCAGCCGATATACACCCCAAACAAAAGCAACGACTTGCAGCAATCTAAAATCATATGTTAATACTCAGGCACCATAAACAACAAACAGGAATTCGAGGGACATACACTGCAACCAATAAAAAGACGGGGGTTATGAATAATCTCCAGCTGTCAATGGTCATCGCGACGAAAACGACAGTCACCATCATGAACAGAAAACATCCCACAGACAGCAAGTCCAGCAAAAAGCTAATAATGCGATAATACTTTGTTTTCTGCTTGAGATACAGAGGCCAGCGCACAGCGACGCCATGCCAGATCAGCGGGGGCAGGTAGTACTGAGGATGTTAGTGTTGGATGCTTATATACCAAGCCTTGAAGAGTGTTTACTCACCATCCAAGGAATAATGACAGTCATAAAAGTCGAAAGAAGACATAACATGGCGAACAGAAAGCAGAATAGGATGCAGGCTCTGATGCGTAGAGCTATTTTCTGCCCGTTGTCGAGCCCATCATAATTGAGAAGCATACTTGGGAAAATTTTAGGAGTCTGGAGAGATTGTTTGAAAGGGAAAGAAACGTGAAAATCTCGATCGGCGAGGTCCACCAAAGACCGCTTACAATAAAATGAGTCAACGATTGGCGATGTTTCATTTCATTTTGAACCCCCAAGGCTTTTAGCGCCAATGTCATTTAGCCTCAAGCGATCGGCTCGGGCCGGTTACCATTATCTACCGAACAGATTTTCCTCGCGCCATAGATATGAAGATCTACTGTAAGTAGTTGGTCTCATCTAAAATCAGAGACTTGATTTCTATTCCTTGTTCCAGTATTTCATTTTAAGAAGAAATGTCAACTAGTATTGGCGCCTGAATTGCACTACGTAATAGTCAAATCCGCGTTAGTTAATCTAGATCGGAGACTTCCATCTAAATTTGCACATCAAGCTGGTGGGATACAGACAATATCTTTTATGATACTGAGTGAAGTATTAAGTTGGACCTGTTCACATAGGAGTTAACTTGAATCGTGGAAAACCAAATCCGAACGATGCTAAGTCTTAGTCGGGGCCCTCAGGGTTGCTAATCTGAGACGGAGGTGATATCTCTCTTAGCAAGGACCTTCACACTTTTAGATTGTCCTACGGCTTACTTGAATGTGAATGTATCGATAAACTGGTGTAAGAAGCTGGTGAGAATATGAGGTTTTTGTGGAGCTAGCTTGTTAAAAGTTACGATGACTGAAGGGAAATGGTGACGACGAAGGATGTATAATTTAGATCTTCTTGAACGAATCATCGAGTTGCTCAAGTCTGAGGATTCATCTTTGTGTGATAGTTCTATTATATAACTTAGTGTAAACCTTTGCTTCAAGCTGGTCCTAGTTAGACTTTGACATGATAAATAATCATAGAGGCTGTTATGGCTTATTCATGGTATAAGCTAGGATATAGCTATATATCCCAAGACCCCCATAGAAGGACACTCTTGGAGAGAGGAAGTTTAACCATTCGACCAAAAAACAACGTTGTTTGAGGTGTCAGACTTATATCTCAACACACAACATCAAATCTAAGAAGGTTCAGTCCATTGAGAAGGGAAATGAATTGCTTGTCCACAACCTCACTCCCGGCAACGCACCAAGACATTGCTTTCCAGGCACTGATTGCCGGGCTTGAAAATAGACACGGGACAACTCTTCTTGTTCAAAGTCTCTACCGGAGATAGGGCCTCAACAGAAACAGCAAATGAAATGTTCTTAACCTTACAGGCTTTCATTTTGCAGCATTAAATTGGTTAAAATGATAAAGGAACGAGCAACTATGTCTTTTGATTGTGTAATAATGACGATGGGTTGAAAGCTTTGTTGGGAGATGGAAATGTCTACAATTTCTAACTTCTGCTGTGCGGCTTCTTCTGTCATCTGAAGAAAATATTTATTCCTAAGAATAAATCTAATTTGGTTTCAACTCTCTAATAACTCCAGGGGGATGGGCCGAAACAACAACATTTCGGCATCTGGCACGAATGAGAGTATCAAAGTAAGTATTCCTAGTAGCTCTAAATGTCTTCATCTCTAGATACTGACATCACCACACTAATTTATAATTTGATGTTGTTGAGTCACAATTCTTACTTGGATATCTTATACGACTCAAAGCTAACAACTAGTCTTCCACGAAGGTAAGGGCAAATTGAGCGTATGAAGAATGAACTATTGAGCTCCTCTCTTTAATTAAGAGCATTACAGTGGTTTCTAGAGCAACACTTATGTTCTTGAAGTCACCAAGATTGTCATATTTCAGTATAGCTCTATACGAATAACTATGGTTACATTGTTCCATCGCAGTGGTTATGGGCACTCAATCACATTTATGTAGATCGAAGAATTTTCGAGGTGACTGTGCCGATTTGGTGCTGGAATCTGGTTACCATCTTCGATATAAATCGACCTATGCACTAGAGCAAGAGTAATTTCTGTTTGTCGCATCGAAATAATGAGACCCCTCTTTCGGTGTTGCCTAGATTCGCAAGTACTTGTTCAGCTGGTAGGTTATATCCTTTAGGATTTCTATCCACAATTCTAGGCACCCCATTCTACATACTTTACTTAGAAGTATCACCAAGAACATGGCACTAGCGTCTACTACCCCTCCCTAGTAGAAACTTAATATTCACGGGTTTAATTAATTATCTCGCACCACCTTAGCCTAGATAGTCAAGTGTTGTTCAAAAAGTAGAGCTTTATTGCTTCATAAATGCGCCTGACTACATAAGATATCAAAATGAAGTAATTACAGCTTCAGCGCAGATCATACAAAAGTCCGTGGGGTATCTGACTTCACTCAAAGTCTCAGCATGTTATAGCGCGAACTATTCATACCTTATACCGTATTTGAAAAGCACGGGCCGTCCAGATACAGTAGATCGACGCCTCAGCTTACAGTAGATCCGACGAGGAGCCTAAATATGTGACAGCTCCCTTCAAGACTTGCCCCATCCTCTTAACTCAACCAGGGTATATCTGTAGTCTGAAACTTTTGCGTTCGGTGGCTAAAGTCATTATTACTACTACTACTACTACTACTACCATTGAACTCTATCAAGAAAACATTGAATACTCCCTTTAATCGAGAAACTGTGCGAGACATAATGTCGTCAATGCTACCGGCTATTTGCATCCGTTCGATGTCAAAAACTTAACTCTTTCGCCGCACTCTCCTCTCTATAGATCTTCGTTTGCCAAGCAAAGACATTACTGGTGCTAGCTTTCATCTTCATTAGAAACTAAAAAAATACCATGGAAAACCTAGAGCTTTTGTTACATAGAAAGAACGCCGGAAGAGAAGCGCAGTTGGATATCTGATAAAAAACCGCCCTCTTCCGTACCCTTTCTATCAACAAATATCATTTAACTTTGTAAACAGAACTGATAACACAAATGCCGAGTACATTACTTCTAGGGTTAATCGAGCCAAGGGATGACGGCTGGAGGAATGAAGTCTGGCAGGCGCCACGAGGTTTGCAGATTGGTTGGAAAGTCACCCATCCAATCAAATGGCACAGGGGTAATTTCTCCACCCCTATCAACTTATTGGTCTCCTGAAACTATTTATGTAGTTCCTGTTACAGGAACGATCGGCATGGGCAATGTGTTCCCTAGGTCGTCGACCGTTCCAGCCATCTGAGTTAGCAAAAGTTCGATGCACGCTATACTGATGAATATCTAGGTTATCCCTTACGCGCTATCCTCTCGTCAATTATTAATGCCGATGGTTTTCAAGTTAGTTGCCTGTTGCTTATTTACATAACAACCGTGCTGCGGTTGGCGCGACCTTGCAGACTCTATCAATCCGTTATCAGTGTATCTGTGACTCTGGTAAAGGGTTACTGGTTACTTTTCGAGGTCAGAATTAGTCCTTCCAAAACATATCGGAATTTTTCAACATGTTGATATATTGAAAGCATTTGCGATGTCAAGGATATAATGCCAGTAGTTGTATATTTATGTAGCGTTGAAGATAGTGGGTTTGGTTTATCATCCAATAGAACGCCTACAGTATATCTATCTATATCATTGACCCAAGTAAGTAAGAACCACCAAATCTCCGCAATATACTTCATCATTGCCGCCGTACTTTTTTGAGCATTAGAATAACCTAGAGACACTCCACAATTCAAATTTTTGAGTGAATCTTTGGCTATGGGTCTTTTGCCTGTAGAACAGCGTATTACGTGGCTTGGTTCCATTTATTTCCGATCTTCGCCCTAGAGGACAAATATATATCCAGGCTACTTGCGTCCACTCGATATTTACAAAATCAATACAAGAAATAGGATTTAGAGCTTTAATAGAAATACGATTCATAGTTGATAGATATACGAAAGACAATGTTTGTTCGGCAGAAGACGACGGGACTGCTCGTATACCTATCTTTGAATCTATATAGATCTACCACACCTTTTGAAGTTGGGAAGGAGACACAGAAAAACATACGTAAGGGGCATATCACATATTATGATATGAAACAGTATTCTAATCAAATTTCGTAATACAATCTTGAGTCAAGTAATCTGCTATAGCTTAGAAAAATGTATAAAGGAGCATTTAACTTTCCGCTGCTGCTAATCCTACCTATATTGATATGATCGAAGAGAAGACGTGCGTATGCTTTACTAAGAAAAAGTACGAACCGGCTGCCCTTTTTTCCAATTCGGTTCTGTATTCATTCTCCAGGCTCTAATGATTGCTGTTCCTAGCCTTCCATTTCGAACATAGGACAGATAAATTACTAGTCTTGTCTATTTGGCCGAGCCATATCTATAGCGATGGTGAAGTGAGGCTCACGTTAAGTGAAACTAAAGCATGTATTTAGGAGTAGCTTCCAGAGCGTTAGAAAATGTAGCATTCGTCGAACTTCCGGAATTCTCGTTTGTCGATCTTTGACACGCGACGCACAGGCTAAAGAGAATTTCAGTATGTATAGATGATTTTTTCTCAGACCTACAGTCCAACGAAATTATATAACGGCTCACCTAGCTCATGACTTTGACGTCCCGAGTACTCCCAATAATTCAGTCCGATGACTCGCCCATTATCGGTCCGTTTCGCTACAGCAGCAAAAGATATGCTCCATAGAAGATTACAGAGAAGTCCTCTTACACGGTTCAAAGTGAGCAATGCACGAAACAAGTTCAATTCCACTATATACTGATTCATGTTGTTCTTAGCGGTCTCGAATTCGACCGAGCTGGGGATTCTATCGACAGAGACCATCCTCATCAATCTCAATCGACAGCTTCAGCTTGGATACCAGAGAACTCCAAGTCTTCGCTAGTCAGGGCCAGATGGTGTTAAATCCGGTTTCAAGTCCTCCATTTCACCAAACCAGCGATTGGTCAAGCACGTCAAGTTCAGAAGCCAGTAATAATGTATCGGCGGTTTCTTTGTCTTCCAGCACAATATCCCAAGTTCGTCTGCCAAGCCCAACTCTTCAAGTTCTACCTCAAGTTCTCAATGGACCGATGCATATTGATGATCTGGAGATTGTTGAGACATCTGGTCGCAAACCTCAGCCCCGAAACCTCCCGCAATGGTTCAATAAGGTCCGTCGTGCTGTTCGCTTTGGAGAAACCTCTCGCACAGTGAAAGGCTACAAAAAATCGTCGAAATAACAACCGCGTTGCGTTGAGTCATCATTGGCGGCATGTTTCTTGGCTTCATTGTTTCCTATAGACATACAAATGTAATCGGATGATTAAAATTGGTTCAATTTGAACTGCGTATACCGTCCTCTGAAATTGATGTTTGACTTATACTGGATTCAAATCTCCAAGTAAAAGCCTACTTACGGGCTCCAGGTGTTTTCAAGTCTCCCAAGAAGCCCCCGAGAAGAGATCACCCCTTACATAATGATAGGGAGTGTCAAATTTCTTCTCTGCATCAATGTGATTGTGAGTTCAGCCTCGTATTCTGTCATTCCTAAGCTGTCAATCCGATTCGCCGGGTCAGCAGCCGTCCACAAAACATCACGTGGCTGCAGCCACATCCTGCAAAAGCAACAAGTTAGGGCATCCGAGTGCCTCAAAAGTCCCTCGGGGTAGGTTCTAGCCTATCAAGTTCCGACTTGGCGTTTTGCATAGTGCGAAAATCCAGATGAATTCGAGATATCAAAGTGATAGATTGGCAAGGATCATCGCATCAACTTGATGGACATGCCGGACATATCTATGAAATTTCGACCTTGTTGCTGAACAAACACACATTACCGCCAACAAAGAACCTGAACGTATTTGGAGATAATAACAGTAGGCCATATCAGCTATACTGTAAGGTAATTAGAATTTCTCAACAGAGGATGGGCCACCAGAAGCATGATATATTACACTTGATAGCTTCTTTCATCACTGCACCGCAAGGCACAAACTTGGCACTCGATATGCATAAACATAGAATCAGTGCATACGCACACAACCTCAAATTAGTCCAGTATTGCTGACCCTGTCATTCCAAGCAACACTCTCATCTAACCATAGATATGCTTGCAACTCAACAACATTCTCAACGTCGTAAACAAATAGACTCTTTTGATGCAACACAGAAGAAAAATGTTACTATTATATTTCAAGGGCCATCTCAATGAAGACACGCACTTCTTTTTCTTCCTTTTTGTGTCTATTCTTTTTCACCATCGCTCGTTTATTCTTTTTTTTACTAATTGCCCCAGGGGGTATGTCTGTCTTTAAATAATACATTTGTGATCTATTCCTACAGGCCCGCAGCTTGCGATTAATTGACTGCGCCTCACCATCGACATCATGACGGCAATCAATACATTGGGCGTCCCATTATATGTATCAGCCGCTGGCGCAATTGCACCCACAGCCCTGAACAACGGCATTTACCCTCCATCGACGAAGGCAGCGGTTCCGGATGACGGCCTCTACCATCCAGGGAAATATGCGGGCTCACAGAATCTACCCGTTGTTTCAAACGCAGTTGCTCCTCATGTGGAACCTCCGGCGACAATTATCGCCCCAGCAACTTCAATTTGGAGCGCTGGTAGCGTAGTTCCAGTCCCACTAGCGACCACTCAGCCAACCACTCAGCCAACCACTCAGCCAACCATTCAGCCAACCATTCAGCCAACCATTCAGCCAACTACTCAGCCATCAACGACAACATTCGCTGTGTCACAGCAAGTGACCTTCAGTAGCGAAGGCCTGCCTTCCGTTTCTCCCTCTCCGACTGCTCGAGAAGAGCCAGAAATGCCACGACAATCAGCCACTCTTCCACCAATCCCAGCCAAAACAGAACAAGCGGATAAATCGCACATCTACGCTATCATCAGCGTGCTGGTGGTCACATGTGTGATCGCAATCTTCGTTCTTACTTGGTTGCGCAAGCAGAATAAGAGAAGGAGGGAGCTTCTGGTGCGCTTCAATGACCAGTTCAAACCTCCGTCGGACGGTACCAATCTGGATGGCGAGCAACTAAGAAAGATCTTATCCAACATCAAATCCAGGGGTACCGCATCCTTTGATACAGTCATCAGATCAGCGCGCAAGGATTCCGGTGGCGGCGTCGGCACATGGTCTCCCAATTGGTTGACAGAAGTCCCAGATCAAAACGAAAAGTCTGGCGATGAGAATCCCGAGATAAGACACAGACGCTTTGATTTCGAACGAGTCAACAGACATCTGAAAAAGCTGGTACCGCAAACCAAAGAAACCATTTCGACTGCGTGGTACGCCACGTATAGCGAATTCAAGCGGCGTACCACCCGAAAGCCTCGGCCACGTCCACGCGAGTCAAGGACCAGTGATATATGGCCAGCGACTATGAACAGCAGCTCAGAAACATTCATATCTCCTCTTTCCTTGTCAGACGGGCCAAACTACGTATTCAAGTGTCCCGAACTGCCAAGTGCCGCAGTCCTGCCAATGCAAGAACACTCCGTGGATCCACTCTGCCTTAGAGAAGTACTTTCTGCTGGTGATGAGAAGACAGATGGCTTGAGCGTATCAAACGGAAGTTCCTGCACGGTGAGTAGGGTCTCGACTACATCAACAAAGTCAGCACCCAAAATTCAAACAAACAATGTGTACCAGGCCCTCAGACCCCAGTTGTCAAGCACAAGTTTGTTCCGCAGAGATGTGTACCACGTCGATATGAACTATGAGTCTCGAAATGGGAGCCAGCTGAGCCTTCAGGAGGGCCAACAGGTTATCATAACTCAGATCCTCGATGATGGCTGGGTAAGTCTCGCCCTGCGCGATCATATACCCGATTAAAGGCCTAGCCACTAACTTATTTTATTCAGGCATACTGTCAGGTAGTCGGAAGCAAGAAAGAGGGGCTTGCCCCCCGTGCATGCATCTCTGCTTGGCCTGTGAAACGCGTGATTACTCCCCCGACTCCAGGAGCAAAGCCCGGAGCAAAGCCCGGCTACTCACCACCCAGGACCCCGATGTCGCCAGTATCATGGACTCAACCGCGCTTTTATGCCTACTGGTGATCCATGGTTTTTTTTTCTTACCATTCTTGTATTTATTTTGGAGTTCATGAGGTGAAATAATCTACCTATAGATACAGATACTATCCTTT
Organism: Penicillium nucicola; assembly: GCF_028828085.1. Lineage (NCBI taxonomy): Eukaryota > Fungi > Ascomycota > Eurotiomycetes > Eurotiales > Aspergillaceae > Penicillium > Penicillium nucicola. The sequence continues at coordinate 931,279 of NW_026643132.1, read as the reverse complement.
TTAATAGCACCGACTATTGATCATTAGATTTGCAGTACTGTATTTTATTTTATTTCATTGCCGCCCTTATAAGCAGCTTATGTTTGTTTGAATTCTTGGAACCCGAATTCAAAGCTCAGAGCGTTTGAAACACATTCGCCAAGCTGAGACATAGATCTAACGCCAGCGAAAAATTACAGCTGTAATACTCTGTTGAGAAAAATTCAAATATAATTCAGAATTCCAGGGTAAGCGAGGGGATACTGCGCCATGATTATTTTGCTGTCGTATCAATGTTGCGCTATTCGCTTATGTCTCGCTACTCATCTTTAGTGGTCGGGACTTTCGGCAAAAAGATTGAAAAATTCAGGGGCTCCTCTCTGCAGCTAAGACTTGACAGGGAGATGTCGGTGACCAGTACAACTTGCAGTTAACCACATATGATGGCCGAATGACGCCCTATTCGTGTTGATTAGTTTGAAAGTACAGATTTCAAATGTGATAGACTCTAGGAGATTATGAAGCTGCGCGTGTGAGCCGGGGAACCGGTGCTTTTGTTCGAGGGTGATCTGCATTCCGGGTCCGCTGAAGCCTGAAAGTTTGTAGGATACGCTAAGGATTGCCTTGCTTCATTCCCCGGCAAATCACCTTAACAAAGGATCTTCAAACAATTACTTGGATGGGCAAGGATGATTATCGCACCTGCCCAATCAGGGAATATATAAACCTTGCGGCTCAGATGTTATTGCCCTAACTGGCATTTCCATAGCTCATAGCTGAGAACTTAAGCCTCAAGGCGTCTGCCAAGGCCATGGTTCAGTGCATGAACCTGAAAATGGGTATGTGGGGTGCAATTCTGACAGAAGCATACCTTGAGGTTCGAGCGAGCACTGACCCTAGTAACGGTACCAGTTAGCATATGCGCTTGTCTGCAGATGTCGGCTTCCGTTACTCCAGTTTATGGTTGGATGATACCTGGAATTATAGCTGTAGATAAAGACTGGCCGCATCATAACGGTGCTTTTTTTCTATAAATCCCCCACATCTCCGGCTTTTCCCCTTGACACAACATATCCGCCATTTAAGCGCCTCGTTTGTCTAACTAATCATTCAATGTCACTGGGTACTAATTCTTCGGATGTGATCATCGTTGATTGTAAGCCTCCCTCCCTTTACCTCAATCTGGCTGCCAACATGATTGTCGTTGAGAGCTCCTTCGAATGGCTAGAGCGGCTATTCGTAAGGCACAGGAAACCACTTTTTGTCTTGAGCGAAGACTTGTTGGTGGTGAAAATGGGCTGATGTGTTTTTATAGCATCTCCGTCGGTTCAGGAGGACGAGAGAGGCGTTTCGCATTTCGCCCTCATCTTCATTGACCGAGCAGGTAATTTACGCCACGAAACCTCATCTTCTATTTCCGAAAGTCGTGATCGAATCCTGTCACCCCAGGTCACAAATCAATTTTTACAGGCGGTGTCAACATTCGAAGATGATCACGCCACTATTCAACGTTGGTTATGTGTCTGAGCTCCTTCTAATTGCACAACTGACGTGAGAAGAGCCACAAATAGGTGCACAGGCAACATCCTCTAGCGGACTACCGACTATCCAGCCCGCACCCCAAATTAATCGGACTTATACCCCCCATACTACGGAGAATTCGGCAATCCAGACAGTTCTTAACGGACAAGCAGCTCAAACACCCCAGGTTCTACCAATACCGTGGCCCAGAGAGCTAGTTCATCGGTCTGAGAGAGCCAGTGAGCTTCTGCAGCATGAAGCTACATCAAAACTAGCTGTCACAGTACCTGCTTCCAAGAATATCATGATATCTTTGGGCAACGCAAACTTCATTCGTAGGTACTACGAAAAGGTTTTTGAGAACCTGCAACAGACGAATTGCCGAATCCTTGCAAAGGTTTATGTGAGACTTGTGGAGCCGAGGAAACAAGTCAGGTTTCCCTATAATGGACGGAAAAATGTGGCGGGAGTAACGCATCAATGGAGCCCAGAAGAGACTAAACCGCCATGGTGGCCGCTTGAAGTAAGGCACCGAGAGCCAGATCATTTACACAAGGCTGGTGAGTACTTTTCCCACTCTTGGCAGAGTGACAAGGCTTGACTGTGAGTCTAGAACGAATCGAACTTCTTGTTCATATCCTCTCGGAATTACGCGCCAGTCATGGAGTCACTGCACGCAGATTGAGAGCCGCAGATGAGACCATACGACGACAGATATGTCCAAGCGACCGGATTGGTCTACTTGATGAACTATACTACGTCCGAGAAAAGCAAGAAAAACTACTCGATGGAACTTTAAGTACGTATGGCCCTATCATTTCAGAACCAAATCTGATTATGTGCAGATGTGAATGCAAGAGTTTCGATCTCGCGGGACAACGTGCCAGACGACTTGGAACTTGCCATTCTTCAAAATCAGATTTGCATAAGAGGCTCTCCAACTAGTCACAAGTTCATAGCACCCCCAATAACCCAAGGCCCTCCGCTACTAGGCGGTTCAATCCCAGAAATCGCACATATTCTGCCCCCTGGTTCTGGTGCCATAGACAACGAGAAAATAAAGTCTACTCACCAGCTGCCCGTTACTAGCCCCCAACCTGTTTCTCTTCCGACTAATGTAACCCCTTCAAATATCAGCCACCACCACCAATATTCCCAGACGAGTTTCCTTTCTACCCCGAGTTCTGTCTCCATGGATCAGTACTTCCCTGACGACTTTGACTATCAATCCTACCTACCAGAGGCGCCGCATGAAATTCCATCCCAGGAGCTGGAGTATTCTCAGAGCAAAGCCCGGTCTCGGATGGAGATTTTCAGAGAAACTGTGAACGTTGATGAATCGAATCAAGGACTGGAGGCTTGTGCGTGGTACTGAAGTTGGACACCCTACTCGACCAGGAGCGATGGTGATTATTGTTCAAATAATGAAGAGCACAGCATAAGATTGCTTGCCACAAAGTCGATGAACATCTATTTACTAATTCAATTATTTTAATTCTATCAATAACTCGGAGGAATTCTCTTAAACATGCACTCAGTCGTGTGAGGCATAGTACACCTGATACTGGTGGCCACAGTAAACCCGCAGAACCACTGATACTAAGAAATGGTAGTTTAGGGCGACAAATATGTGTTCCGTACGGGGTTCAAACTTTGGCTCTACTGTTGACCAGATGATATGTTTTACTAAACCCGGCCTTGAGCCATAAGTTACATAAAAAAAGGATTCATGATGACACAAGAGTAGATCGCCGTAACTGGAACTTTCAGGGAGTATTTGAACTATGTTCAGAAGGCCGTCTTGCCAGTTTTGACCATGGTTTGGCGACCACTTGCGCGTAAGGCGTCCAAAGACCATTGAATGAGTTCCATGTCGTTCCCTGATGGCCCCAAAAGAGAAACTACAACCGGTAGTTCTTCTTTTTTGCCTGTTATCATGGACTGATATGGTATTTGAGAAACTGGTAAACATAAGCAAGTGAATTGAAGTTCATAACGTATGTGACGGTCCACGAAATTGAAAGAAAATCCTGAGATGACTTACTCGGAATAGCCAGTTCAGGAGCTCCTAGTATTGCCGCAAGGAAAGTTGGTCGAATACCAGGCACATTTGGGTTGTTCTTTCCGGGATATTGGTGTCGATATCTTGGTTGAACTTTATCGATATGCAAAGCAATAACAGTAGTTTGCGGGTTGTTCGTGATGTAATGATCAATAAACCAGGCTTTGAAAACTGATAGCCTATTCATCATCTCATCATGCTGCTGTAAAGTTACCTGGCTGCCTAACTTCCTGTTCATAGTAAGCCTTGGATACGACAGTCGAATGGGGCTGAATTCGTACCAATACCATTCAATGACTTCGGTCACAAAAGGAGCATGGCTGTGAACTGCTTCGTATTCTTGCCTGAAGTTATCAAAGGAATGATAGGCCGAGTAATACCAACCATGAAGCGTTGTCTGTGATAACGGTTTAGCGAGAATTGTGCTGTGCGCCATTATCGACCTACATTATAAAGATACTGCTGCAGATCCTTCTCTGCTACAGGGGCTGTTTTCTGCCAATCTTCCTTGATGGAAATTCTTCTGTGGTCACACCCAGTAGATTTGGTCAAGTCTTCGATAAAATCAACCATGGCTTGCTCCTGGCCAGGGCTGTTATCAGGTATGAAATCAGTAGGATATAGAATCTCAACAGAAGATTCTTTCGAAAATTCAGCCTTTGGCCCAGGGAGATGTAGAGCACGCAAGATATGAGGAAACATCTCAAGATCCCTGCCCATCCATGCAGGAGTGTCGAATGCTGGCCATGCTTTAACTAAACCTTCACCGGAGATAGAATTGCTAGATGGACGAAAGCCAAACACGCCTGCTTGAAGCGCGGGGATTCGGGCACTACCCGTAGCTGCATACGTATATTAGCAGAATTTTCAAATACCTGTGACATGGAAAATTAAACCTACTGTCACTGCAAATAGAAAAGTCCAGCCAGTCGTAAGTAGCAACAGCAGCAGCACTTGCGCCACTACTCCCTCCTGTGATCAGATAGCCATCACCTCGTGGGTTGAATGGTGCTTGGTAGTCGATGCTTTGCATCGGGTGCTCCATCATAGCAAACGAACGTAAATGTACCTTCCCCACTATATGAACACCAGCTTCCAACAGTCTCAGCACCGCCTCTGCAGTGCTATCTTGAACTGAATATGTCTCATAGTGGGCACGGTTGCCAAGGGATGTCTTCATACCCTTGACGTGAAAATTGTCTTTGACGGCAATTCTCATACCTTGAAGTGGACTGAATTCAGATCAAATAATCAGCAAAGACTAGATAAGTAATAGTAGATACAGGTAAAGTATCAAAACATTTTCAATCTATCAAATACTTACGAGGGTGTGATTTCTTCTTGGGCCGTAGACATCGGCTCAATGGTTCTTTGCGATAAATATCTGGCGGGGATTGCTATTCCATGGGAACGATAGCCATTACCTGCAGTAATGACTTGTTCAAAAGCACTGAAATTGAAAATTAGCTAAATTTTCTGTGGTACACGGATTGTTCTTACCGATGCTCGCCTTCCGTGGGCCATATTGCTTGCAAAAAGGCAAGCTGGCGATCCTCAAACATTCTCCATATTGAGTGGAAAATTCTTCCACTTACAAAGTAAGGGCCATCTTGTAGCTCTAAATCAGGCTTATATACTACACTCGAAGTTTTCCAGTTTTCAAGCACGGTTTCTGCATCACACGTGAGATGCGCTTCATTGGCATGGACACCTCCAAAAATGATTCCTTGGAGAAATTCGGAGTAAAAAATTTCATCCTGATCAAGACACTCAGCTCGTCACGCCTAAGGGCTTCGGCATCAATGGCCTGGGGTTTCCGTGCGCGAAAATACGTTACCAGAGATGGTGTCTCGGTCCTAAAACTAGTCTCTAGGAGAAGAGACTCCCATTCAGGTCAGCTTTCCGCTATATTCACGCTTGTTAGTTACATACACGGTTTGTAGGAATCTGAATAGGCCTTGCAAGGTAATGGCCCTGGCTAACTTGAAAAGTGATCGAGGCGCCGAAATTGACCATACTGCCGATTTTCTGCAAAGAATCTGATATCATTTATAGGGTTCAATAGCAGGGCTCTCATAAAACTAAATGTTATAGTTAGTTGCCTCGAATACATCATAGGAGGCAGTACAGAGGGGAGGAGGAGTGAGCGAGTTCTGGGCGGTGCTAGTGCCTTTAGACAACAAAGGAGGGGGGTATCTAGTCATTCAGTCTACAACCCTAGCCCCGGGCGAGATTGTTGAGCCTGTATTGTGATTGCTGGATAGCCATGCCACCCATGACCTGGTTCCTTGCTTATATAACTACCCTGGCTTCCAAGGTTCCTTAGGGTACTGAATTTCTGTTCAGCTGCCTAAACCCCTCATTAGCATATTCTACTCCTGTCAGTTCTGGATTGACTATAGTATACCTGAGCGAGAATTACCAGCGGAGAAGAGGCCAGTTATGATATTGTCATATATATTATCATCCTCAGGTGAGTTCCATTGTTGAGATTCGTTGTCTAGAAGCCTTAGACAAAGAGTTCGGCGACTGGATACGTATATCGAAATTACAGGCCCGGGTCAAATTTTCCAATTGGTTGTCGCATTTCAATCGGTTATATATCATTCCTTGTTGAGTAGATGACAATGAAACCCGTGCTATAGTGTTCTTATTGAAGTCACATAACAGTTGAGTAGAGATTGTATTGGAATATATATTGACAGACACTGGGTATCTAAAACAAGAAATGAAGCACGAAATCGACGTAAACATCAACAAGGAAGCAGAAAGAAACAAGAAATGACCTCCCAGAAAGCAGTGAACAGAATATCCCGTGGGAAAGATATATGGAGTACCTACGCACATGCGAAAAGGAAGACACCAAGCAAATCATCTAAACACATATCGCTCTAGATAAACAAAGAGAACCAGGATGACAAATTATATACTCACTTCTCCGTTAGAGCTGCAAGCAACGAAGCTGACAGTGGCGAGTTAGCCATCCGCATGATCCGCTGATGATTGTACCCGATAGCGTTACCAGGATGACTTCCACCACCGCCGTCTCCATGCCGACTGTCAATATTGGCTCTTAAATTCCGCCTTGCAGTCTGTGGTATGACGGCAGAGGTGGAATAGGAGACCCCATCCCAGGTTTGGAGTGGCGGTTGAGGTTGTCTCGTTGCTTGAGTAGGAGACTCTGATCGCGATGAAGAGCTCACTTGCTGCTTGATCTCTTCTTCATCGCGTATTTCACCACGGATTTCCTGCAGTGTAATCCCAGACCCTGGCTTTCGGGAACGCCGAATCTCCTTTTTGTTCCTTGGCGAGGGAGACAACGATAGACTGCAATCCTTCTGAGGTTCCACTACAGAGCTCGTTTCTTCGTGCGTCAAGATTTCATCTTCATCTGAGGACCGGTCTTTACTGCCGGGGGTTGGGCTGTGGAGATGTCTCGATTGAGATTCGGTCCGACCCAGTCTTGAACTTTCAGCCCTATTTGCAAGGGGCGATGGGGGAGGACTCCATGGCTTGCCGTTCATATTCATGGTATGGATTGAATGTTGATGATGTGGTGAGGTTGATCTATCTAGTAATAGTCTGATATTGAGGGTATTCGTTATTGCCTCTGCAGTTGGCAGACCTGTCATGTTCGGCGACGTAGCTATAATAGTTGGTGTTGATGCTCGCGGTGGAGGTTGGTATAGGGGCTGTGCTTGATTTTGGGTCTGGCCTTGGGCCTGGTCGTGGTGATAGTTGCTTTGAGTGCTGTTCCATAGGTGTTGTAGAGTTGTTTGCAGAAGGTTATTTTGGAGAGAAAGACCGTTGTTCTGAAGAGAGAGATTGTTTGTTTGATTCTGGAGTTGAAGTTGGTATGGATTGATGGAGCCATATTGGCCGGGATAAGGTTGCTGTCGTCTGTCGTCTGAGAATCCAGGGTCGGCTGGTATTTGCATCTGCGAACACAACATTATGACAGTTAGTGGCTTTACCACCGAATAAGTAGAATATAGTAACATATGGATTGTATGATTCAGATTTACACATACCTGACGACTAAACTTCCTTCCAGGCATGGCGATGTAATCATCAAACTGACTCTCAAGGGCAGCGAAATTGAACCCCCGGGTCGGATCCACGGGCTCAAACCGCTGGCCAACCTCCTGTCGAAAGTCGACACCTCGTCTAGACGCAGGTGAATACGCGGACAAGGCCAGCATCCAACTAGGATAACTTCCAAACCAAACATCGATGACTGGCTCGACCTCGATGGACAGAGCAAGCTGGCTATCAATGGTAGGTTTCTGAATCAACATGACGAAGGTAAACTCGCGCGGCAGACCCGACTTCTGCAAGTTGTTTTCTTCCATCGACCAGACAACCTCCCCAGCCTCAACATCAAAGCTAGGCCCTTGTTGGCTCTTTAAGGTCCGCGCCGAACCTTGGATGCGCATCATCTCGTACCGCTTGTATCGACTGTTGACACTCCCCGAGGGAATCACGCTCGCGCTTACTGGCATTTCCGATATACCCAGCGACCCTGCCAAGCTGAAAGTCCATTCCATCGTCTCTGGCGAGACGGTACCGTAGATCAAGCGCGGCGCATGCATAAGGAACCTGGGGTTACCAGGCGGATAGCCATGTGGATAAAAGGGCGACCGAGAAATCTGCGGCGTACCCCGAATAGACACTTTGATCGAAGCAGACTTGAACCGATGGGAAAGCGTATGCGGCGAATGAAAAACAAACCCAATAGCGAGGAAATCAACATGCTCGGCATCCTTGTCAGAGAGAGAACCACTCGAATAATGCCCATGTTGGAGACGTTCCACATGCGCGGTAATGTATGCATCGCCCGGCAGACGGCGCTCGTAAATACAAGCACGGTTAATGAGGAGGCGTGGATTCGCCATATTAGGATCGGGTGGCTTTTTCTCCTTGGGTGCATCTTGGCTGGAGGTTACGGAGCCCGAGTCAGACAAGCGCTCGCTTTGGGCGGGTCTTAGCGTCGGTGTATTCGCCATATTGTAATAGCGGCCACAGGGCGACAACGGCTAGTCACTGTTGACCGATTTTGTCTGCCATCCATCGGCTTGTCAGATACAATATTTGGCAGTGTTTTTAGATCAGAATGTAGTATATGGGCCTATATATGATATCAACAGATTAAATGGAGATCGGGTTTCTGTTTTTGTCATCTCTTGGCGATGATGTTTCCCATCACCTGGAAGGTCAGGTGTTGGAATAGGGGTCAGGTGAATCCTAGTCATACTGGCACTGTGACGCAGCTCCAGTAATCAGTGAGTGAAATGATCCTGTCATCTTTAGCAGATTCAAGTTAAATATTAGCCACATCTTGTCGGTAGTTCCACGTTTGTAGTCGAGTGGATGTCGATCCTTGGCGGGGACTGGGGAACATATCAAAGCGGCCGGATTAACTATTTTGCCGGGCAGAACTCAACGCCTCGCGATCTCCAGAGTTCATCATCGTCAGGCAATGATCTAGAGCTCTCTGGTTCCGGTTCATTAGGTCTCTGAAAATCCCTTCTCTTCTGTTTTATTATTCGTGTATGTATTCCCGACTGGAGTGCATGACTCCGACTCCCGACCGATCCAGCTAACAAGACCCAGATTGTCCCCTGTACTATAGCATATTGTGGTGTTTCTGTTGCGACTTCTGCGTGATCAAAGTGTTTCATTTGATCTCTATCTCTCTTTGAATCTGTATCGCGAGTTTCCTGCGGACACTCATCCTAAACAAACATTGTTTGTGCTTCCCACTGCATCATCATCCTGATCTTGAGGTGGCATTGCATAGTCTAAAACCGGCTGTGCATGTGCAAAAGTCTGATTGAAGGCAATCGTGATACTTTGGATCTGCTGGCTTGATTCTTTATTCGGCGTGCCGACCCTTCATCCACCATTCTATTTTTTTGATTTGTGTCACCATGATTGGAGCGTGTGCAGTCCAGTTGCCCCTTCGTGTAAGTCGGCAGGCATCGCAAAGCTTGCTGCACAATACACGAACTCTCGTTCAATCCAATGTGTTTCGAGCAGAGGCTCTTCAGAGAAGCGGACTCCGCTGCATGACCACAACTCGACCTTCCACATTGGGACAGCTACCCACTGGGTATGTATGATATGCCCTGCTATCGTGAAATGTACAACGCTTATTATTTTCAGTGGCCTCAAGAGGCTGGGTTGTCTTCGGACCACTACTTTGATTCCACCAGCATTCTTCAACCAACAAAGATGGTCTGGGTCGAAAACCCCGGAGGAAAACAAAACCTCCGAAAAGTAGGTTCAATCAAGCCTGCCCAATATCGAAGGACCCAATAGTCATCGACGTTCTTCATGAGCTTCCCTAACCTCAGTCAGAACCGAGCCTCCCAAGAAAAAACCAATCTTAGCGCGAATTCCTCTTAATAGCCCTCACGAGAATATCTACACTATCCCTAACATTCTCACTTTCTCCCGGCTTTTGGCTGCTCCCGTGGTTGGGTATCTCCTGGTACACAACTACCACACAGCTGCCCTATCCCTGTTCGCATATGCGGGTATCACGGATCTCGTTGATGGATACATCGCGCGGCGTTATAACCTCCAGACGGTCGTTGGAACGATCATCGATCCCATGGCCGATAAGCTGTTGATGACCATTGGAGTCGCGTGTCTTGCTGTAAACGGGGCTCTCCCTGGTAAGTCCCGTATGTTGGCTGGCAAAGAGATGTGCTATTAACCTTTTCACAGTGTGGTTGGCCGTCATCATTCTCGGTCGCGATGTTGGCCTGGCTATGTCTGCCATCTACTACCGCTGGATCTCTCTCCCGGAGCCCAAGACCATGGCCCGGTATTGGGATTTCTCGCTGCCGTCGGCCGAGGTCAAGCCTACCGAGATTTCGAAGATCAACACTGCTCTGCAGCTTGTCCTGGTTGGTAGTGCGATCGCATTGCCTGTGGTACCCGAAGCGTTTGTCAGTGCCTGGCATTTGAGCGAGGCCATGACTGGATTCCAGTAAGTTATCCCTACGTTCCTTTCATGCCCATCCTATTTCCCTCTTCTCTGTCATGGGACGCAATGCTCCCTTGGCCGAGTTAAGCAACATCAAGGCGTTCTTAAGTACATGCGACCACAGGGTGTGGAGAACAGGGCTTCCCGTCCGCTCAGCCGTACTTAAGCCACACGCCGGTGAGTTAGTAGTTAGGTGGGTGACCACTAGCGAATCCTCACTGTTGCATGTTTCTTTTATTTTTTTTCTTATGTGAAGGTTATTTTATTTTATGCTAACTACGAATTAGGTATCTTGTCGCAGGAACCACCCTCTGGTCTGGTCTGAGCTACGTCTTCTCCAACAACGCAGTAAAGATCCTCTCCAAGGAAGAGATTCAAAGGCGAATCGCCCAAGCCGCTGGCAAGGGCAAGCATTAGTTCTGGCCTAAGCATAACCCAGCTAAATTAGAAATGTACAGATAGTACTTCATCCTGTAACAGGGATGCCGCATATGAAACATCAATCTGCAGTAAGCCACTACCACACCTCTCGTAGAACATACAGTATGCAATGTACAAGCAGCAACCTAAGCGATATGCACAATAGACACGATGCAACTCACCGAGCACTCAACATGCACCACGTACACGTTTCCACAAACATACTGTTCATGTCGGAAATATAGATCGGAAATACGAGACGCTTCTGACATATCCGAAACGTGGCCCCGACGCTGCAGTCAGCCAAAATAAAAAGCGGGGCATTGTCCAGACCAGTTCGGCATTTGATAACATAAAAACCGAGAAATGAAAGAAAAGTGGGCACATGAACTAGTCAGATCCCAGGATCAGTCGAACCATAGTGCATGATTCAGTGCCAATGAACAGCTAAGACGTATAAGCATTCATAAGGGCTACCCGACGTTTCGTGCCGGTGGAACCGGCCACCATTCTCGGGTGCGCAAGTCATGTCGGCTGTCGGGCTGGGCCGGTATACATGGACACTAAGAACTGAAAAGCCGAATCAATTCAAGTTGGGTGCAAGTATGTCTGATAGCCCCATTCTCGATTACCAATTGCCTATTAGGTCGCAATGCTTTCGGGGGTGATTTGACCGATGTGGATCAGTCAGATCTTAAAAGTCGCCGAACTGCAGGATTTGAAGGTGTTGCTTGAGTCAGATCTAGTCGGTGGCGGGCCGTTTTTGTGGCTGCACTTATTCATGAGGGCTCGGACATCGGGTTACCGGTGCAGGGTACATGCCACTTGGAATCACTACTACTATGTACTTGGGGGACAGGATTGACCATCGTAGCCAAGAAAGGGGAAAATTGTCCCTGAGAAAGTCAAATGAGATCGATTTCCAATCCAATATTCATATTAGTAACATTATTCATCAGGGGAAATATGTGATGGAGATTTGATGGTCGCGGAATATAAAGGCCGGTGTTTGCATCGCTTGGCGGTCAGCACGATAAGATAGGAATGGATATCCCGTCGGGGAGGAAAGGGCTGACCAATCAGATGTCCAGCGTAGCCCATTATTAGCCCCATTCTGGTCCAATCGGGCTAAGTCCGGCTCTTAGTCTATCTCCGGCGAAAAATTCTTCGATGACGGGAGGTGATTAACCCTGACTCATGCACTCCACAACAGCTTGGAGAACGCTTCATCTGCCTTTATGCCCCCCTGATTCGACGGTTGCACCGTTCCAATGCCCACATGGGTGTCTTCTGTACTTTTCTTGGCTTTCTTACAAATCGATCCCGGAGTTAACGTTAATGACGATGGGGTCCTTATTTAACAATTCTGGCACGTCCATGGACTTTGCCCTTTGTCTGAACTACTTGTCTCCCACTCTCCACTCTTTTCTTATTTCTTTCCATTGTTGTCGCTGTATATACCCCTAATCAGCATTCCTAATATCATTAATCTGCCATTGATTGCCCTAGTAGATCCTACGGCGACATGGACGCCGATTTCCGTGCCATGGACTCCCAGGACCACCCGGTCTCCGAGTCCAGAACTTATACTTCCTCCGCTCAACACTCTAGTTCCAATGGACAGAATGATCGCACCGAGTCCTCTACACATCACTCCACTTCTGATGGACAACATCACGCCGCACTCGTCGAGGAGCCTTTCGAACAGACCGCCACTACGGAACAGGTCAATAATGAAACCGCGGAACCGATCAAATTGACTTCGACCTCTTCGTCTCTCAGCTCATCCCTCGCAAGCGCCGATGGCCGTTGGGGCGAGCAGGAAAATGGCGATCCTGTCTCCCGCCGTGGCGCAATGGAAGACCTGGAGGAAATGCGCCGCGAACTGACCCGTCTCAGTCTCCACCGCACCAGGTCAACCACCAAGAGTGGTCATCGCATGAAGTCACGCACCAGCCGCCGCGACGAAGAAAAGGGTAAAGAGGAAGAGTCCGAAGCTGAACAGGATGACTTCGACCTGGGTGAGTTCCTCATTGGGGGTCATCTGGAACGCCGCACTACGGCTGGCGAGCCTGCGAAGAAGGTCGGTGTCGTCTTCAAGAACCTCACTGTAAAGGGCGTACAGACTGGCGCGTCGTTCGTGCGCACCCTCCCCCACGCCGTAGTGGGAACTTTCGGTCCGGATTTGTATAACTTGATCTGTCGATTTGTGCCGCAGTTGCACTTCGGCAAGAAGCCTCCTGTTCGTGATTTGATTCATGATTTCAGTGGTGCTGTCCGGGAAGGTGAGATGATGCTCGTTCTGGGTCGTCCCGGCGCCGGCTGTACCACCTTCCTGAAGGCTATCGCCAACGACCGGGGTGCGTTTGCTGGGGTTGAAGGCGAGGTCAGCTACGGCGGTCTGTCGTCTGAGGACCAGAATAAGCACTTCCGTGGCGAAGTCAATTATAATCCCGAGGACGATCAACACTTCCCTTCTCTCACTGTCTGGCAGACTCTGAAGTTTTCTCTCATCAACAAGACTCGCAAGCAGGATCGTGAAAGTATTCCTATCATTATCGATGCCTTGTTGAAGATGTTCGGTATCAGCCACACCAAGAATACGCTCGTTGGTAACGAGTATGTTCGCGGCGTGTCTGGTGGTGAGCGCAAGCGAGTCAGTATTGCGGAGACATTGGCCACCAAATCGTCCGTTGTATGCTGGGACAACTCAACTCGTGGTCTGGATGCCAGCACTGCCCTGGACTACGCCAAATCCCTGCGCATCATGACCGACGTCAGCAAGCGTACTACCTTTGTCACTCTGTATCAGGCTGGAGAGAGCATCTACGAGCTCATGGATAAGGTGATGGTCATCGACGCCGGCCGCATGCTCTACCAAGGTCCCGCCAACGAAGCGCGCCAGTACTTCGTCAACCTTGGTTTCCATTGCCCCGACCAATCCACCACCGCCGACTTCCTGACATCTCTCTGTGATCCTAATGCCCGCCAATTCCAGCCCGGGCGCGAGGCATCCACCCCCAAGACTGCTGAGGAGCTCGAGAAGGTTTTCAAGAGCAGTACCTCTCACAATTACATTGAGGATGATGTCTCCAGCTATGAGAAGCGTCTCCAAGATACCGAGCAGGAAGACACCCGTCGCTTCCAGTCTACCGTTGCTCAGTCGAAGAGTAAGACTGTCTCCAAGAAATCGCCCTACACCGTGTCTCTGGTGCGCCAGGTCATGGCCTGTGTGCAGCGTGAGATCTGGCTGCTGTGGGGTGACAAGACGTCCCTCTACACCAAGTACTTCATCATCATTTCTAACGGTCTTATTGTCTCTTCTCTCTTCTACGGAGAAGCGATGGATACCAGCGGTGCTTTCTCCCGTGGTGGTGCTCTCTTCTTCTCGATCTTGTTCCTGGGTTGGCTGCAGCTTACTGAGCTGATGCCTGCTGTTTCTGGTCGTGGCATTGTTGCCCGACACAAGGATTACGCTTTCTACCGTCCGTCTGCTGTTTCGATTGCGCGCGTGGTTGTGGATTTCCCTGCCATTTTCTGCATGGTCGTTCCATTTACCATCATTGTTTACTTCATGACTGGTCTTGATGTTGATGTTTCAAAATTCTTCATCTATTTCCTGTTTGTTTATACGACCACCATTTGTATCACTTCACTCTACCGCATGTTCGCTGCTCTGTCACCGACTATTGATGATGCTGTTCGCTTCGCTGGTATTGGGTTGAATTTGCTGATTATCTACGTCGGCTATGTGATCCCCAAGCAGAATTTGATCTCGGACTCGATCTGGTTTGGTTGGTTGTTCTATGTCAACCCGATCTCCTACAGTTACGAGTCAGTTTTGTCAAACGAGTTCAGTGATCGTACTATGCAGTGTGCTGCATCTCAGTTGGTTCCTCAGGGCCCCAATGTTAGCCCGGAGTACCAGGGCTGTGCTCTGACTGGATCAACTCTGGGTAGTATTACTGTTAGTGGATCGCAGTACTTGACCACCAACTTCCAGTTCACTCGTCACCACATGTGGCGCAACTTTGGTGTCATTATTGCCTTCACTGTTCTCTACATTTTGGTCACTGTCTGGGCTGCTGAGTTCCTGTCCTTCGGTGGTGGTGGTGGCGGTGCCTTGGTCTTCAAGAAGTCCAAGCGTGCTAAGGCTATCGCTGCTCAGCCTAATGGCAACGACGAGGAGAAGATCGCTGACGCTGGTGATAACGCTGCTCTCGCCCAGGGCAAGGGCTCTTCTGGCGAGGATGCTACTTTCAACCGTCTGTCTGACAGTGAGCGTTGTTTCACCTGGGAAAACGTCGAATACACAGTCCCCTACGGAAACGGAACTCGCAAACTGCTCAACGGTGTCAACGGTTATGCTAAGCCCGGTGTTATGATTGCTCTGATGGGCGCCTCCGGTGCTGGAAAGACTACTCTGCTCAACACTCTTGCTCAGCGCCAGAAGATGGGTGTCGTCACCGGAGACATGCTTGTCGATGGCCACAACCTTGGTCCCGACTTCCAGCGTGGTACTGGCTTCTGTGAGCAGATGGATTTGCACGACCAGACTTCAACTATTCGAGAGGCTTTTGAGTTCTCTGCTATCCTGCGCCAGCCCCGTGAAACTCCTCGCTCTGAGAAGATCGAGTATGTCGACCGTATCATTAACCTCCTCGAACTTGAAGAAATTCAGGATGCCATCATTGGTTCTCTCAATGTTGAGCAGAAGAAGCGCGTCACCATCGGTGTGGAACTTGCTGCCAAGCCTAGTCTGCTTCTGTTCCTTGATGAGCCTACCAGTGGTCTCGACAGCCAGGCTGCTTACTCCATCGTCCGTTTCCTTAAGAAGCTCTCCCAGGCTGGTCAAGCTATTGTCTGTACCATTCACCAGCCTTCTTCCATGCTTATCCAGCAATTCGACATGATCCTCGCCCTCAACCCCGGTGGTAACACATTCTACTTCGGACCCGTTGGACAGGAGGGCGCCGCAGTGATCAAGTACTTCGGTGATCGCGGCTTCCACTGCCCGCCTTCGAAGAACGTCGCCGAATTCATCTTGGAAACCGCCGCAAAGGGAACTCAACGCAACGGCAAACACGTTGACTGGAACGAAGAATGGCGCAACTCAGAGCAGAACCGCGACATGCTGGCCGAAATTGAACGCATCCGCACAGAGCGCAGCAAAATTCCCATTGAGCAATCAAATGGCACCCAGAACGAATTTGCCGCATCAGCCTGGACCCAAACCACCCAACTTACAAAACGTCTCTTCATCAACTACTGGCGCGACCCGTCCTACTACTACGGCAAACTTTTCGTCAGTGTCATCATCGGTATCTTCAACGGATTCACCTTCTGGATGCTCCCCAACACAGTAGCATCCATGCAAGACCGCATGTTCTCCGTCTTCCTGATCATTCTTATTCCACCAATTGTCCTCAACTCCATCGTCCCCAAGTTTTATATCAACCGTGCCCTCTGGGAAGCAAGAGAATACCCATCCAGAATCTACGGCTGGGTCGCCTTCTGCACTGCAAACGTTGTCTGCGAAATCCCAGCTGCCATCATCTCAGGTCTGATCTACTGGCTGTTCTGGTACTACCCTGTCGGCTTCCCCACCGACTCCTCATCAGCAGGCTATGTCTTCCTCATGTCAATGCTCTTCTTCCTCTTCCAGGCATCATGGGGTCAATGGATTTGCGCCTTCGCTCCTTCCTTCACTGTCATCTCGAACGTCCTGCCCTTTTTCTTCGTCATGGTCAACTTGTTCAACGGTATCGTCCGTCCATACGCCAACTACCCCGTTTTCTGGAAGTACTGGATGTACTACGTTAACCCGACCACCTGGTGGATGCGTGGCGTCCTCTCCGCTGTTTTGCCCGATGTTCCGATCGAGTGTGCCTCTGAGGAAGCAACTCACTTCAACCCCCCGCCTGGTCAGAGTTGTCAGGCATATGCTGGTGACTTTGTGAGCCAGCTTGCCAAGGTTGGCTATCTTGTCAACCCGGATGCGACTTCCGATTGCCAGTACTGTCCTTACAAGGATGGTTCGGAATACATGGCCAATCTGAATGTTCATGATGGCGACAAGTGGCGCTGTTTCGGTATTTTCTTGGCCTTTGTCATTATCAACTGGCTTTTGGTTTACTTCTTCATCTACACTGTTCGTGTGAGAGGCTGGGGATTCGGCCTTGGATACCTGTTTGGTGGTGCTGGGTTGATTGTTGATCGCGTCAAGGGTCTGTTCAAGTCGAAGAAGACCGAGGAAGCTTGAGTTGGCTTTGGATCTTCCCTTCCTTTCTTTTATTTCCCTCATTTTTTTCTTTCTTTTTCACTTCTTTCATCACTTTGTTCATTCCCCCCCAATGTCATGTTTTATATGCATTTACATGGAGCATCATATTTTGCTGGTGAATATTGGATACATTGGATCTCAAAAGCATACATAGCACTAAATATATTCATTTTAAAATGAGTTTTTCTTTCTACCTTGTCACGTCCATAAGATCCAGCAAAAGTAACTATTACACTCTGTTGTTTAAAACCAGTTGCGGCATGGAAGGGGGAAGATAATGTATGACGACATTCTGCACGCTTCTCACATGGACAAAACATCGAAATAAAGATGCCTCAGCCTCAGAAATGTGTCACTAATAGAGCTTGTTCTCATAATTGCGCTCCTTCCCCCTGAAAACCCAGACACAGGCCCCAGTGAGTCATTATGGACGGGGGCTACTCAGGGAAGGTGTACCCCGCGCGGGCACTTAATTGGATGACTAACAAGCCATTTTATAACAGAAAATAGGTAAACGCATTCCAGCATTCTCCTTCTCATTCCGATAATCGATCAAAATGGCCCAAAGCTTGTCAGGCATACTAGGCGCCGCCTCACTAAACTTGGGCCCGTACGAAGATCTCTACAGGCATTTCCATGCAAACCCAGAGCTCTCCCTGCAAGAAAAGGCCACCTCTGAGAAGATCACAGACATCCTATCCCGCCTGGGCCCCTATGAGATCCACACAAATATCGGCGGCTACGGCCTAGTAGGAGTTCTCAGAAATGGCCCAGGAAAGACAATCCTCCTCCGCGCCGATATGGATGCCCTGCCAATTAAGGAGTTGACCGGTCTGCCGTACGCGAGTTCCGTAACCATGCGTGATGGCGACGGAACCATGAAGCCGGTAATGCACGCCTGTGGCCATGATATGCATATTACATGTCTCCTTGCCACGGCAGACACACTGGTGCGGATCCGGGATTCCTGGAGCGGGACTTTGATCGTTCTCTTCCAGCCGAACGAGGAGCGGGGCGGAGGTGCGCAGGCTATGGTTGATGATGGGCTTTATTCGAAGATTCCCATGCCGGATTATGTCTTCGGTCAGCATGTCATGAGGATGCGGGCTGGGGCTGTTGGCTCCAGGCCTGGGACTATTATGGCTGCTGCGGATAGTTACAAGATTACGCTCTTTGGCAGGGGCGGTCATGGATCCCAGCCACATCAGACTGTTGATCCTGTGCTGCTTGCTGCGCATGTTGTTGTGAGATTGCAGGGTATTGTTAGTAGAGAGGTTGATCCCAGTGACCTGGGCGTGGTGACGGTTGGCAGTTTGCAGGCTGGGCAGACTGAGAATGTCATTTCGGATAGAGCCGAGATCGGGATTGATTTCAGAACTGTTAAGCTTGAGACTCGACAGAAGATCCTTTCCGCTGTTAAACGTATTGTTGAGGCTGAATGTGCTGCAAGTGGTTCGCCGAAACCGCCGGTGTTTACCCCGACCAGACGGTTCCCGCCCACTACAAATGACCAAAGTGCTGCTTTGCAGCTGGCTGCGTCTTTTGGTGATCATTTCGGGGAGTCGTTTGATGGAGATACCCCAAGAACCAACGTCAGCGAAGACTTCTCTACACTGGGTACCTCTCAAGGTCTTCCATGCTCCTTCTGGCTGTTTGGAGGTATTGACCCGGAGCTTTGGGACAAAGCACAGCAAGATGAGGCTCTCATGGCAGAAATACCCGGAAATCATTCGGCTTTGTTCGCCCCTGTGATTCAGCCAACCATGAGAACCGGCATCGATGCGTTGAGTCTTGCGGCTTTGACATTCTTGCGGAAATGAACCCAGAAATCTCACGTGAAACGCGTTGTATACTAGGTCAACTTGATCGTCACTTCCACTTTGAACAATACTTTCAATTTTCAAAAATTAGAATATTTACTCGGCTCCTGCATTACCTGACATCGAAGACTCAAGCTGGTAACTTCGGCTTTGATGGCAAGCAACAATTATAGCCTTCATAATAATCATCACAGGTCGTAGCTCCGTTCGGTTCTTCACAATATTTTCAACGTAGTCATAGATCCAGGTCACTGAAGTGAGATCTGTCTCGATATCAGAAGGCTCGGAATTCCTAATGATACTCAAACAAATGATGAGGAATGGGATGAACTGCTGTAGTAGTATGAGACTTTTAGTATGCCGTTAGTAATGCAACAATTATTGAGCTCTGGAACGTGACTCATTGCATACCTTAAACCCCAACATGCGTGCGATGATGTTCCCATCAGAAATTGGAACATTTGGATCGATTTTCTGGCGATATCTATAGTTTGATGTGACAGCCGATCTTTATCGCGGTCACATCTCTTTGACTGATGAAGAACAATGAGAAACTTGTAACTGGTAAACACCATGTCCACGCAGAACCAGGTGTCTACCTGTGTCTTGGCCATCCGAAAGAGCTCGTCCTTTTCCATGTCAGCATACGCAACAAACTTCTGCGGGCTATATCTTACGGCGTTCCAATCCGACATAATCAACTGCACCTCCTGAAGGAAGCTATCAATCGTTGCATCGTGCAAGACCGGATCTAGATTCGGTCCGGAGTCCATCCAGTCCAGGTACTTCATCACGACCAAAGCATGTCGCATAGAAGCCAGGAAATGAATTTGGACGAAACGAGAGGCTTCATAATCGATCCCATTGATGGTTGGATCTGGAAAATTGACCTTCCAGGACCCGGTCGGTATCAAAGTGGGCTTGCCGAAGGAGAGTCGGAACAGACAGTCCGTTCGAAGCAGATGCCAGAACTCAAACCGCTTTCTGTTTTTTTCTGTTTCACTTTCGTCAATCGTGGATCCTTGTGCTAGAGGAGACTGATCATCTGTGTCTTCTGGGTTCCCGTCGACGAAGAAGTATCCCAAGGCCTTCGCAATTGCGCAAGCATGACCTAGCATCTTCCAAGCTACTTCGCTATCGCATGCTTCTAGCGCCATGGATATCTAGTTCGTTGTCAGTCTTGCTTGTTCTCTTCCAAATATCCATCGCTTCACTTGCCATTAAAACAGCGACGAAAAGATCGGCATAGGTGTTTTGAATATTCTCTAGCCAGAGGGTGCTGAGGTCCAAGCACTTTCCGTAAAGATGTCTGATCTGGCTGCCGTCATCCTTGTTAAAGCTGGGATCCAATACCATTCCCTGAAGACGAACGGTATGGTAGATGATTTGGGAAGTACAGTCAAGTTGAACGTGAGGATTTTCGAGTAGGTCAGGGATCGATAGCAGGAAGCTCTTCTCTAGGGGGATTTTGAAACCCTCAAACTGGTAGCAATCATAATAATCTAAATTCAAGTTAGTAATTAGCCAATATACAACTTATCATCAGGTAGAGACTTACTCTGAATAACATTCTTTGAGGAATCTTTGGGCAAATCGGACATTTCCGGAGGCCCCTCGGCTGCCCCATTCTGGAGATGTTCAATTTCAGACATTGCAGCAGCAATAGCCCCCACGCAGCGTTCATTGTCGAAGAAACATGATTCAACCGATCGCAGGTGACAAAAGACATCGGTGAAGAGCAGCGATCGACTCTTTGGGTCTTGAATGCGACTTAATACACCATGAATCACTCCAGGCATGGTAGGCGCATCGGACTTGTCCGAGGACACAGGTTTATCGGTGTCTGAATCAACCGACGATACCGACATAGGACTACCGCCATCTTCGTTGACATCTGAAGATTCATCCAACTTGCAATGCTCTTCTAAGCGTTTGAGGCGGCGTAAGACCTCCGATAGAACACTGTTCTGATCGATGTCGTTGCTACGGTGTGTGTCAGTCCAATCTCTCAGTTACTGAACTAGGATCATGGGTGCGCGGTCACTCTTGTTTCTTGTTTCGTGGCTTGCGTGGCACATAGATACATTCGGCCCCGAAGGCTTCACACTTCTGACATCTGGGGGCGACTCGGTTGCATCGAATCTAGAAACACGTTACTCTCGTGTGTGGCGCGGGGATCGGAACACCAACATACCTTTCTAGATTGGCAACGACGGCACTAGTACATGTAAGTCATAATTAATTCAGTATTTGGTGTTATTTTGGCAGATTGTCTCACCGAAATACTCATCAAGGGGGGGCTCATATCGCAATGTGGAGGTTGAAGAGGCGGGAATAGCAAAGTCCGAAAGTCCGCACGGGAGGCTAGAAATTCGGGTCATGCGAGGAGCTTGTCTGTTATTGCTTGCTATCAGGAGTTCTAATGTCAATTCTGCCGCCTATGTGATTTGAATTTCGTCATACTTTGGCCAGTCGGTCCACTCCTCGCCAATAGCTGTCGAGTTTTTCAATTTGAAATACTGGAATACATTAAGTCCATTTATATAACACTTGCTTTTTACAGGATTCACACAATACTTATCATACTGCCACTCAAATGATCGTTAACTTATTCCACCGCTGGTTTCATGGCTCCATGACTCAACTAGAAATACTTGAACTGCAAAATAAAGATGTCCTGTGACTGAAAAGTCCAACATGGGGTGAAATAGGTTAAAGGCGGTGATATGAACGATGGGCATTCCACCAACGGACTGTTATAAGTCCGAATGTCCAGGCTCCACCTGGCCCCTTTTGCCCTAGTAACTATATCCCGATGGGAGGTCCTGGCTATTATATTCTTCGGCCAGGAGGGAGCTGTGCCCTCTACCTATCACAAGTCGACAAATTCGCCGATCTACGACTGTGTCAGTGAATCGCGGATTCTCCCACCTGCAGACGGTGTCCGTCTGCCTTGATATATAAATCATGAATGTTCCCTCAATCTCCCAAAAAGTTTCTATTCGCAAATTATAATTTCGTGCATACCTAGAAATATGGTATTATCGCAAGATGTCCCTTTACAAGACACAGTGGCAAACAAGGCGACTACAAGTAAAGAATCTTTAGCATCCACAAATGATCACCCCAGCGAGCAAGTCCTGGATCTTTCCAAGGAGTCACCCGAAGACAAAGATGCGACCGAACAACCTGCCTCGCTGAAGCATTATTTTGTCAGTTGCAATCATGAGAAGAAAGGAACCGCAGTGTAATTTGATGCTGATATAACCCAGAGAATTTTATCGTATACGACTACCAAAGATAGGATGATCCTCGCAGTCGCCTTGGTTTGCGCTGTGGGGTCTGGTGTGGTATGCCTCGCTATATCTCTATATACTATCGCACTGAAAAGGTTGGAGGCTAACTGTGCACCAGCCCCTACCGCTCATGAACATCGTCTTTGGATCACTGGTTGGTGACTTTAGTACATATTTTACTCCCGGATCCTCGATCACCGAAGCAGAATTCAAGAAATCAGTCAGCCGACTGAGGTAGGTGACAACTGCGTTTTCCAATTTTACCTGAGCTGACTTCCAGAAAGTCTGTACATTGTATATCTCTTTATTGCCAAGTTTACCTTGACCTATTTCTCTATGGTAACAACCCAAAGAAGCCCCAGCGTGTTGCATCATGCTCGAATACTGACCTACTGCGGTCCAGTATTGCTTCCGGGTTATCAGCCTTCGAATTTCAGCCGCCTTGCGAATGGAGTATATGAGTTCGCTTTTCGCCCAGCCAATCAGCCAGCTTGACCAAGTCTCAGTCGGAACAGTCGTCACCACAATCACCACACTCTCTAATACAATCCAGCAGAGTATATCAGACAAGATGGCCACGCTTTTTCAATCTACAGCACTCTTAATCACAGCATATATCATCGCCTTCAAATACTCATGGGCTTTGACTCTTGCTACTAGCTCTTGCATTCTCTTCATTTGTATCGGCTGCAGCGCAACACTGCCTGCCATCTCGAAGAAGCAACAACAGGCAGATAAAGCAGACGAAAAGCATTCTGCGATCGCAGCAGAAGTCTTTGGCTCAATTCGAACGGTTGTCTCCCTGGGTGCCGAAGCACCTCTTACCAAAAAATATCGACGATGGGTCATGGAATCACGAGACAAAAGTCGAAGTATGGCAGCGCTTTTGAGTTCTCAGTTTGGTGTCTTGTTCTTTGCCATGTACTGCAGTTATTCGCTGGCATTTTGGCTTGGTCTGAAACTCTTCCGAGAGGGTCATATTCATGACATTAATACTGTCATTATGTGAGTCAACTTGCGCTGTCACTAAGCTTACTTACTAATTGACCTTGCAGCGTATTTTTCTCTATCATGATCGCAGTCAGCATTCTTGGAAGCATCACAACTCCCTTAACCATGGTTTTCAAGGCGGCAAGCGCAGCGACCACATTCTTCGAAATAATTGATGCAGAGAAGATTGCAATTGGTGGTGTTCGTGATTCGGACGCGTTGGATCATGGAGATATCGTCTTCGAAAACGTGCATTTCGCGTATCCCACGCGACCGGACAGCCAAATCTTCCAGGGACTGAACGCCCGATTTGAAAGAGCCAAAACCACTGCACTCGTAGGCCCGTCGGGGTCTGGAAAGAGTACCATCGTCGGTCTGCTAGAGCAATGGTACACGCCGAGTCAAGGAAGTATTCTTTTGGGCCAACGAAAAATCAAAGATCTCGACATCAAATGGTGGAGGTCCCAAATCGGACTTGTTCAACAAGACGTGTTCCTCTTCAACGATTCAATCTTCAAGAACATCTCATTTGGGCTTGTTGGCACTAAGTGGGAGAATGAGCCTGATGCTATCAAGCTTGACTTGGTGAAGCATGCATGCAAAGAAGCATTCGCAGACGAATTCGTTGAGCGCCTCCCACAGGTATGTCATTTGTTCAAATAAATGTACATCTTATCTAACTTATTCAGGGGTACGATACAATAGTTGGAGAGAACGGTACCAAACTGAGTGGCGGTCAAAGACAGCGTCTTGCCATAGCTCGAAGCATTGTGAAGCAACCTACTATCTTGATTCTGGATGAAGCTACCAGTGCAATTGACGTTCGCGGAGAGAAGATTGTTCAAGCTGCACTGAATCGCGTTTCTGAAAATCGAACCACAATCGTGATTGCACACAGGCTGTCCACTGTTCGACGTGCTGATCGCATCCTGGTTCTCAGGAACGGTGTTAATGTCGAAGAGGGAACACATGACGAGCTTCTTGCCATGCAGGATGGGCTATATCGGGGCCTTGTCAATGCCCAAAGACTTGAGAGCGCTGCAGATGAGGAAGATGCCGATCCAAACGAGGCCACTGACGTCGTGAAGGAGGAGCTTGGTAGATCCACCACTACCGTTTCTGAACAGCCACAAGACCAAGATGATGCAAAGGTTAAACAAAAGGGCTTCTTTAGATGTACTGGAATCTTCCTATATGAGGCTCGGGCCCATTGGCCTCTTTTCCTGGGTACTTTATTGGGGGTCTTGGGCGCTGCATGTAAGTCCTGCTGCATCTCTATATCCAAAATATTTGGCTAATCGTACTATCAGCTGCTTTCCCATTGCAAAGCTGGCTTTTTGCCAAACTCATCGATGTTTTCCGCCTCAGAGGAGACAAGCTTAGTGATGCCGCAAGTTTCTGGGCTTTGATGTTTTTTATTCTGTCTTTGGGTGTCGCAGCCAGCTACGCTCTGGCTGCATTCTCAGCAAACAGACTGTCCGCTGTGAGTGATGATATATTTCCTCCTGATATACAAGTCTGGTCTAACATACATTTAGGAAATCTCATCCTCTTGTCGGACAGAATACTTCGACCATATCGTCAGCAAGCCCATGCCATTCTACGACATGAATGAGAACTCCTCCGGGTCTCTGGTCTCACGTCTAGCCACGGATCCCAAGCAAATTCAAGAATTGATCGGATTGAACGGAATCTTTCCACTTATCTCGATCTTCAGTACGATAGGTTGCATCGCCATCGCCTTTTCCTTTGGCTGGAAGTTGAGTCTAGTTACTGTACTCGCGGCTCTTCCATGCATCTTCATAGCCGCATTCATGCGAATCAGATACGAACTAGAGTTCGACTCCTTGAATACGGCAGTGTATGCCGGTAGTTCGCAATTTGCTGCAGAGGCTATCGAGGCATTCCGCACTGTCTCGGCATTGACCATGGAAAATTCAATCCTGGACCGGTATTCGAGTCTTCTGAAAGATCAACAAAGCAAAGCCTTCCGCAAAGCTTCGGTTGCCACTCTGATTTTCGCATTTTCCGATAGTGTCGAGCTCTGCGCTATGGCACTCAGCTTTTGGTATGGTGGTCAGCTTCTTGCGTCCAGAGAATATCAGCCCGCGTCATTTTTTGTTATCTATATGTCAATTATCATCGGTGGACAGCAAGCGGGCAGCTTCTTCAGCTTTGGGTCGAACATTGCCCAAGCGACATCATCCGCAAACCGGATCCTGAACTTTCGGCCAACCTTGAAAGACACCGAATCTACCTCCGGCAAGCCGATGGACGACAAATCTCGCAGTATTGGAGCTCGCATTGACTTCAAGAGTCTAGGATTCCAATATGCCTCACAGGATACTCCCCTGTTTACGGGTCTGGATGTCAGCATCGAAAGCGGCCAGTTTGTCGCGTTTGTGGGGCCATCAGGCTGTGGCAAAACCTCTTTGATATCGATACTAGAGCGATTCTACAATCCAACCCAAGGGGCTGTTTTTGTTAATGACGAAGACATCAGCTCTATTGACCAAACTTCATACCGAAGATGCTTATCCTTGGTAGCCCAAGAGCCACGATTATTTGAAGGAACAATACGTGATAACATCACTCTCGGAATCGACAATTCAGAATACATAGAAGAAGAACTGGTTCAAGCATGTGTCGATGCTGAGATTCACAGCTTTATCATGTCCCTTCCAGATGGATACTCCACAGAGTTAGGGATGAAAGCCCAGACAGCTCTCAGTGGAGGTCAACGGCAAAGATTGTGTATCGCGCGTGCACTATTGCGCAAACCATCACTGCTTCTTTTGGATGAAGCTACGTCAAGCCTAGACTCGCAATCAGAGAAAATTGTTCAAGCTGCCCTTGAAAGATTGGCTGCACGGAGGAGTATGACAATTATCGCGGTTGCACATAGACTGCCGACTATTCAAAAAGCCGACGTTATTTTTGTCTTTGGGGAGAATCTGAGTGGAAAAGGCTCGCGCGTCGTTGAGCGGGGCTCGCATCAGGAGTTGCTTCAGAATAAGGGAATGTACTGGCAGATGGTTCGTATCATATTCCTTGTCCCTTTCTTTGCTATAAAAGAAACCTGCTTACAATATCTCAATTATAGTGTCAAGCAAATGGGCTGGATCGATAGATGCCGTCCAAACAATTTGTACGAAGCAATACTTCTGAGATGAAATTAGAAAGTCAAGTATTAGGGCTTTCTGAGCATGTGCATGTGCTGTGATGCTACAGATTCTTGTATCATAGTTTCCCAAATTACTCAAAAAGTTTAATACGCACCTTTGGTCTCGTAAAACGCTAATGTAGCATTATCTATTGGCGGCTAACCGCCGGGGCACCCAAAGTTTAGACTGCTAGGTTTGGGTGTAGACAGCACACTTAATTTCTGCGCCTCAATACATTGGTGGTGAGCTCATTTACGACGATTAGCCGAAATCACAAGTCAGGTTTCTTGATAGAGAAGATCCGCCTTCTGGAGTATATTTACCCTGAGGTGTGAACTAGATTCAAATTGCTAGTTTCAAGACGAAAAGAATGCGCAAGAGTGCTATATGGCTTCTGATAAGACTAATAAGACATATTCATGGATGGAAGAGATTCACGAGCTTTATAGATTCCACAATAGAGAGCTCGTTGGCCAAGCTCACCCAAGGCGGGCGTGACGGTCCTCGGCGCGTTGCTTTCGCAATTTTGAAGCATATTTCACACCAAAACCATGCTTGAAGACCTCACCAATCTCTTCAAGCTGTAGTCCCGACATTTCAGGGTAAAAGAATATGATCATCACCCAGCCTGAGAATGTTAGGCATGCATAGAAACCAAATGCACCAGAGGGTGTGATCCCCTTCATCATAGACAAGAATGTCGAAGACACAATCAGATTCGAACCCCAGCAGCAGCAAGTCATATACATTGTTCCAACGGCACGAACCTCCGTAGGGAAAAAGTCTGCACTCATCCAGGCGGTGTTTCCAATCGACACGCCGTAGAAGAGCACGAAGAAGATGATGAAAACTAAAACAATAATAGCCGGCGCTGTGATGGACTTCGTTGTCACTTCGAGTGTCTCCAGATCAACTGGAATATATGCGAATGATACAGCAACTGCGACCAGACTAGCTGACATGCCCCATGCCGTTGTTATTAAAAGTCTGCGACGGCCGAAGGAGTCTACGACTAGCATGTTGACTAGGGTCATTGCCAGATTGGTTCCTGACACAACAAGACCCACTGCGACTGGGTTGGAAAAGCCAACTAGGGCGAAGAGCGTTCCGGAGTAATACATCAGGACGTTGAAGCCTGACATTTGGCTGATGGTCACTAGGAGTTATTAGTGAAACACTTTAAGACAGGACATGACAGAGTTACTTAGACCACATGCACACACCAAAGCACGGAAATAGGCAGGATTTGAGTGGAGTTGTTTCACAATAGACCACCGGGTCTGGTTACCAGTAGAGGCCCGAGATTCTCGAACACCAGCTTCAATGAGATCAATCTTAACCTGGACCTGCTCGGGAGTAGCAGAACTGAAGATACGGTGCAGAACTGCTCGAGCTTCCTCTTTTTTGTCGTGGTAGACCAACTGGCGAGGAGACTCTGGGCAAAGCGGGAGCAAGACGGCCAGAAGTACACTGGGGACACCACCTAGACCAACCATATAGCGCCATCCATTAGGAACGCCGGCAAAGGCAGCACCAAGACCATAGCTTATGACTTGGCCTCCGGTAATGCTGACATTGTTCAGACCAATCATGCGACCGCGGTGTTTGGTGGGTGCGATTTCGGCAATATAGGCTGGCACAATCATTGCAGCAGAGCCAACCCCAAAGCCGACAATAAGTCTTCCGACCGCCATCTGTGGGATAGAGTATGCAGTGGCCTGTAAAATCGCCCCCACTGTGAAGAGAGCACAGCCGATGTACATTGGCCCTTTGCGTCCGTATCGATCGGCTGTCAGACCTGCAATGATAGAGCCGACAAATGCTCCAGCAGAACACAAGGATGTGATCAACTCTTTCTCGCTTGCTGATAATATATGGCCTAAACTGTCTTCAAGGTATACTAGAACCGCTGAGATGATACCGGTATCGTACCCAAAGAGCATGCCGCCGATCGAGGCGGTCAATGCGATGAGCCAAATATACCAGCCTGTATCGGTGTGTTCGATCTCATCCAAATCAATAACATCATGGATTGACGCTTTCGCGATCTCAATCTGACTGCTAACGGGCTTTAAATCCTGTTCTTTGTCGAGCGATTTTCGCCGGTCATTTTGCGAAGATGACATGTTTCGAAGTGTATCAGACTTATGTTTAGAGATGTGAAGATTGATACTGGCAAAGTCAATGATGAGGCCCAACTGAATCCTTTTATATCTGTAAACTAGTCTAAGTGTATATCTCTGCAGTCCGGAATTGGCAAGTCTGCCCTGTGGAGATATATGGGAATCCGGGGTAATGCGGGGAAGAAACCCGCGGGAGGATACAGACGGCAATCACCGCCGACATAGCCTGAATTCACTCTTATATATTACCTGTCTTGGCAGCATAAGTTACCTCTTTGGGTAACTCACTCCCAAACTCACTTTGCGCCCCCCGTCAGTTGTTATTCGTTGAAATATAGGGATGATGCGAATACAATTATTTTCATTGGTGATTACCGCAAATGACACCGCGAAAGAATGCAGGAGTAGCTGATCTCACATTATCAAAGGAGGAAAGAGCGCGGCGCCACCTGCCCGAGATTTTGAAACGATCTTACATACCATACCCTAATGTCATTTACGGAAAAAGATGACGAGCATAGGAGGTGTCATCGGTCAGCCGAGGACGCAGATTCGGTAAAATGGGACTAATATCCCAAGCTGACTACTTATTGAAAAGCGAGATAAGTATGGTTGACTTTTACAAACCATCAAGTAGCTTCCAAGGCGGAAAAATTGGCTTTCTGCTATTCCGTGCTGATATGTCGAACCATCAGTGCAGTCACTGTGGTATAAGACCGATTAGTCTAGAAGAATAGCTGAGTCCTTGATTAAATCTACACTATATTCTCTGTATGAAAAAATGGTCATTGGAACCGTCAGGCTCATCCAGAAGAAGCACTTAGCATTTTAGGGAAAAAGAAAATTTCGAAGAGGGTTGAATTCCAAGCGTGTACATATAAGTTAACAGCGACAGATAGACTAGTAGTATCAAGACTCAGAACAAAAAAAAAACAATTCTTGTAGCACTCGAAGGTGATTCAGGAAATTTTCTTTTTATCTTGTGTTCGCGCTGGCAAGTGCTATTCCTGCGGTTTCTTTTCGTGTAATCTGTTTCTCAAGAAACGCTACAGTACAGCACATATGTTAGGCATTCTGTGATTGGCCGAAAATCCGTTGGAGACAAGAAAAGTACTGTACAGTAAGTATCCTCGAGGTCGTGGCACGCAAGACATCGAAGTTGAAGTATAGATCCGATTGGATTAACGCCGACCAGAGAATCTTGTCCTCCGCACTGTACTCAACGAACTCCGTTTGTCGGAGCGAAGAAGCAAGGGGTCGCATTATTCGAAGAAGCATCTAGAAAAGCTAGCTGCGCCTCTGGAGTGGGCCCTCTAACGCAAGGTTCACAGGATCTACGTCAAACACGATCAAAAAGCCGATCTTGATGTGTCAGATGCACTTTCAGAAGTACAGTACAGTACAATACTTGAGAGAACTCGATAGGGACCCCTTGACGCGGAATCGATTCGCAGGATGAGATGTGAATATGCGAAGGTTCATTCCAGACACCCGTACAAAAACAGCTTGTATCGAGCGAGCATTTTCGACAATCTCAGGAGAATATCGGCGGAGAAAGTCTAATTCATAGGTCTAGGGATCGCCGGTCTATTACCGTTTACTAAATCAGGATTGGTTCCCATACTGTGCGATTCAGCAAGCCACCGTCTTCGTAGTGTAGCAAAATGCGTGTCCGCAGAGAAATCCTTTCGGTCGGGGTTGAAGCTTGATGTTGAAGTTGATGGGTCTGCCTGAACACGGTCCGAGCGAACATTTGAAAGGTTTGCACTCTTATAAGAATATCTTCTGCGGGTTTGAACATGACAGCTTGAATGTATTGGTAATAAGAGACAAAAAGTTAATTAGGCCACATGAATGAATATTTATAAAGAAAAGATAATTATAATGAATGTAGAGATCTCCCAAGAAACCAGTCAACTCCGAGTCTAGTCGTCATAAGCAACGACGACCTGGCGGCTAACCATAATATCGGCCTGTCCAGGTCTTTGACCATTATCAAGGATATCCTTTTGGCTGTCACCATCACTCAAACTTCCCCGTGGGTTGTGTTCGATGGCGGATGTGGTAGTCACGTTCTTTCCGTGCTCAGCAAGCTCATAGTTTCGTGAGAACATGGCACCTCCAGTGCGATGCGAGCTGAGCCCGGGCGACTGGTGGTAGTTCTTATAGTCGGAGGTCTTGCGATCGCGGAGAATGCGGAACAGAGGTCGGAGGGTTGCGATATTTCCAACAATCATTCCCAGGCCGTTTTCTGCAAATCCCCAGATCACAACATTGGAGATATCGTATAGGTAATCGGTTTGGTTGGTGAGTGCGACGGTGTATTTTAGGCGGATACAAGCTGATAGGGATGCACTGCGAAGCAGTCATGTTAGCCATGAGCGAGAGGGAGCGAGAGAATCAGGATCCACATACAAGATACCCAGACCCATCAGGCCAACGATAGAGATTTTGGTGTTGCGGTTAATCTGCACGTTCCAAAGGAGAGGCACCGGGCTGTCTCTGTTAGTCTTGCTTTCATATAAGAGGGACAGGACTTCTTACAGGAAAGCAGTCACCCAGTCGGTGACGATATTCACAGCTGTACAGGCGTAGTACACATCGGCGAGGACATAGCTCGGCTGGCATTTGCCTCCATTATCGAGGGCCTCCTGGCTCCAGGCAGCTCTGTAAATGAGTTAGCATCTTATTTGCAGTTGGCTCAGTGCAACACCTACTCGACTGGAATGCAGTTGATCAAGATGAAGATCAAGGCGATGATGTTCATGACCACAAATGTAGCCATAACAACATATTGTACATAGAGGTAGATCTTACGACCTTCTGCGACTCGAATCAACATCCAACTGATGCTGAGCTTGATTGGAATGATCGCAGAGCAGTAGCCGACTTCGAAAATGAGGAAGTACTTCTTTCCTTCCGCCGAGTATTTTTCATTGCCAGGAAGTGCAAGTGTCGAGTTGTGAATTCCAATTCCATTGAAGGCGCCTCCAATACATCCTGCAACTAGCACGGCGAATGGGATCAATGCCACCGTCATAATCCAGTCCTCCATTCCCCATGACCTGCGACTCACTCTGCAGTAAACTCGCAAGCCGAAGGTCAACAGGCCCAATACTGTCAGAAGGATCGTGCTTCCCGCTAGGCCCGGGGCCGCATCGGTGTAGATGGCCATTGTGCCGTCGATTTCAATGTAAATCAGTCCTCAGATGCTATAAAGGGCCGATTTGACTCAAAATCTCGACTTTCTGTCAACCTGGGGTTGATGTTCAAGTGGAGCGGTTGCAGGAATAATATAGAGAGGAGGGTCTTTGTCCCCCTACTGATTGTTGTCGTGAACTAGCTCAACTAGTGCAATACCCTAGGTGTGTTTCAAGATGGCCGGGAAACAAAATTCCTGGAAGTCCGGCAAATCGGAAAATGATCATCCATCGCGCCTCACGGGCTTGTAATGGCTGGTTCCGTGTACTTTAACCCTATGGAGATTGCCGATGCGGCTCCTGATTTGACGTTAAAGACCGGAAGTCTCGCGCGGCAGAGAGGAAAAGCGGGTGACGCCTCCCCACCCAAGCCCTAGTGGCGTCTAGACTTGAAAAAACAGACAGCCACAGGCGACTCGCAGATGATGATCGTCAGGAGCTGTCTCAGATGTCGTCTTTTTCTTTTTTTTTTTTTCTTTCTTTCTTTCTTTCATGATTGAGTACCCAATCATAAATCTTGTCCACAAGTGAATTATGCAATTAGCCAAAGTATAAGTTAAACCCCAGCTTAATCTAGGACTTGACGTTTTATGGGTCAATTAATATGGAAGGAATGCAAGGGATTTGACGCCAACCAAACTGCTGGAACCAAAACGCCACGAGAAGTCGACCTCGTACTTCTGTCCCCGCAGTCAAGTCCTATTTTAGAGGCAGAGCTATACGACTGGAGCGAGAGGTGAACGGACATGGCCCACACGCCACATGTGCATTTAATTTGCTACCAAACATTCACCCCTTTGTGCCCCATACAGTAGAGGATATCCGTGATCTTGGTTGGTCCTCTAAGCGAGCACTCTGGTTGGCTCGGACCGCCAAGTCCGCGCGGGCTTCCGATTGTGAGGATCTCCTACCATGGTTCATTGCATCGCAGCTCTGTAGCATACTCCTTTACGAGCTTAGTATGGCGGTAGAGAGTGGAACAATTGTGGATGCAGCTTTTAGGTTGAAATATCTGCAAGGCAACCAAAACTGTGGCGAACGGAGTACGCGCACGCTTCATACTTTACATTAAATTACTTAAATGCATCTCTTCTGTTCGTATTGAGCTACCGTAGGCTGATGAAATCAGTCGACGCTAGTGGAGAGTACTAGAAAATTGAAATTTGCAATTGTTCCGGCAGATCATTCGGTTATCTTTATTTTTGAGATCTGCACATAATGTGCGTGTGATTTGAGATAACAAGGACATTGTTATCAGCTTTGGCTACTACTAAGTTAATTTACTCATAGACACTTAGCAAGTCCCTTCATCTGATCATTTCCGAGAACAACTGCCGCGGTCGGTAACAGTGGCGCAACATTCAAAGTTTAATGTGGACACAGCTTGGCAAAGCCTTTTCGAGATTATACCTGTCTGTCGGACAATCCGGGCCCCAGGACGGAAGATAGAATGATATCTGGTCATGAAAACAAGCCCACTAACAAGGCGACAAGACGGATGCACAAAATATCACAATAAGTAAACATGTGGTCCTCGACACAAAAAAGCGGTTCAGAAGAACATAATTCAGCCAAAAGAAGAAAAACCAAAAAGTAAAAAACATATGACAGCATGTCTGAGGTGGTCACTACGGTAGTGTGTTGAGGCTTTCAGCTCAATATTAAGTTTGCCTATAGTGAATATTTACCGCCTAGCCTACTGTGAGACTACGCTGGTCTCCAGGTTTTGAGATAGGTAAGCGAGATAGAACTGTTACGCACTGCTAGCGGGTCGTCGCTATGTTAGAGAGATAGATGCCGATATAGCGTATACAACAAGAACAATATATATTGTAAACAGGTAGTCGAAACGCTGATTCCTAGAATCAGCGTGGGCTTACTGTTTATCTCCTAGCTTTATATAACAACGTTATTTTTAGGTTAATAGGGTGAGGATCATTAAGAATAATGATTTAAACAAAAGTAAGATCAAGAATCTGCTAGACATTAAAAGAGAAGGTAGGAATATTAAGAAATTGATAGAAAAATTGAGAAATTGATATTCTTTATGCTAAGGAATCTAGCTCAATTTATGTTAATTTCTCTATTCCCCTTTTTGACGCATTTGTAGGAGATTATTGCATTTGTATTGTTGCATTCGTAGGGTTTCCGTTCAAACTTGCTTTGCAGTTCTTGTGTCATATTATTATACTTGTGTTTAGTATTTCATTTATATCTCTTTTTTCTTGTTTTGGGTTCTCTTATATGGTTTTTTATATTCTTGTTCTTTTGTTGAACCTTGTTTTATCTAATATTGATGAGGAGCATAGTGATCACGATTTTTTAGAATTGAGAAAATGAGTGGCATTCTTATCGCTCTCCTTTTCTTATATAAAAGGGGTTCATCACACAATCATGAATCCCAGACTTGAACAACTCAATTTGTTCTCCTACAATCTTCCATTGTAAAGCCCAATATTCATCATTTCTTCCCTCAGACATTGTAACTTTTTAACAATATCAATCAAATGAGGGACGCCATGAAACCGTCACATAATAAAGGGTGCAGGGAATTGTCTATAGTCAATGTGAGATAGAATCCAATGATAGCGTATATAGTAGTAGGGAAACATACATGGCATGGGGATGAGAAGATTGGTAGAGACTATATTTAAAAAAATTCAAATGTGGCATTTGCTGAAAGGTATAAATCGAAATAAAAATAATATCACCTTATTTCTATCAAGCTTTAGTTTTCACAGGTGGTATACATTTCCAAAGACTTATACTCAGACTACGTACGTAGCAAGTTGAGGTCCCGCTGGTATCACTAATTCTTCAACCGGCCTCCGGGTGAATCGCCGGCCTGGGACGCCCCCGGATATGCCCGTGTGGAGAAATGCGGGGTGTTGCTCCAACCGGGGGAAGGCTCGGAGCATATGTAATTCTCTCTTCTCTCAGCTAATTCATGCTAGGCCACAGAATTAGGTAAGGCTAGGGTCTTGGTGATGAAGCTTTCCTTGCTCATGATTAACATTCACGACTGCGCAAGACTTTTACTGTTGTTGTCTAACTGTATCCGCCGACTTGGGGCAAAATACATAAGAGGTTGGATTTTTTCCGAAGGCTCTTTGCCCGCCACATTTTCACACATATTTCTTCAAGTTCGATCTTGACTAGGTCTCAGCCTTTAAAATGTACTTCAGAAATATAGCCTTTTTGTGCCCTCTCCTATCCTTTGCATTGGCTAGACCCGAGGCTGAACCCTTTGCGCACCCAGGCGCATTGCACACGAATGAAGACATTCAAAGAATAAGAGAAAAGGTCAAAACCGAAGCGCAACCATGGTACCGCGCATGGCAGCATCTTGAGTCTGCTAAATTGGCCCAGACGTCATGGATCTCAAAGCCGCATGAGATCCTAGTTCGCGGCACCAATGCTACGTGGCAGCCAACCCCCGCACAGAACTACGGAGATGCGTACCGTGATGCTCACTCAGCTTATCAACTCACGATTCGTTGGCTTATCGGTGGTAACACATCATATGCCGACCACGCTGTTGATATTCTCAATGGCTGGGGGTCAACACTACGTGATATCAACGGCACTGAAGACAAATTCCTCGCGGCAGGCTTGTATGGGTATCAGTTTGCCAATGCTGCTGAACTACTCCGAATCTATCCTGGTTGGACGAAGGGGAACCAAACAGTCTTCGCCACTATGCTGAACAGTGTCTTTGCGAAATATAGCCTCGACTTCCTGGAGCATCACAATTACAAGTCGAACTTCTACTACGCAAATTGGGATTTGTGCAATATTGCCTCGCTGCAAGCAATTGGTATTTTTACTGATAACAGAACCATGTACAACTACGCCACGCACTACTGGCAGCATGGCCTACCGAATAGCAGTGTGGTAGTCAATGGAGCACTGCCATACTTCTCTGTTGCCAACTTTACTGAGGAGAGTTCTGGAAAACGACTCATGGAGATCCAAGAATCGGGTCGTGATCAAGGTCACTCAACATTGTGTATCGCTTTGCTTGGAGTGATTGGACAACAAGGGTGGAACCAGGGCGAAGATCTTTTCTCTACATACCAACATGAGATACTCAATGGGTAGGCCAGCCTTTTACCTTTTCGTTAAGTGCACTGTCTAACATTGCGATTCACAGGGCTGAATATGTCGCCAAATACAATACCAACAATACTGTTCTTTATACACCCTACACTAGCTGGGAAGGATTGCTGAGTGTCGTGGCTGAAAAAGGCCGTTTCACTGTCCGGCCTGGGTACGAGGCTGTTGTGTCTCACTACTCAAGCGTCAAGCATTTGGACAGCTCTTGGTCGATGGAGTATCGAGATTATGTCAACAGTAATATCAGTGGCAGTATTGAGGGTGGCGGTGGTGATTATGGCCCCAATTCTGGAGGGTACGATGTGTTTGGCCATGATACCTTGCTTTACCGCATTGAATCTGGCGCATAGGAGTCAATTCAATTGAGTTGGGAATCAGATGACCTCACTGGGGAGATGACGGACCGTTTCCCTTTGATAAATTCTCTTTTCTGCACTTTCTCTTCTTTTCGACAGTGCGCTCATTGGGCAAATACCACCTTTTACCCTTTTTTCTTAATTACTTGCTCCGTCAAGCTATGGAATTGGCCGACATGTACACATATCCGAGCACTTTGAAGTTGTTGAACTTTTCATGGCCGGTTTTTTTCAGCAAAACTACTATCTAACCTTCAATATTTTGACTGTAATACATTCGGTGGTGAGCTGTCCAGGTGCCCAGTATTTCCTCCAAATATGTAACTTGACGTGAAACTGAATCTTCAAGTTGGAACCTCGGAAGCTCCATGTTAAAATACATTATGGAACACCTTTCTGAGTAGTCATATTAACCTATAGTTCTTGAAAATGTCAAGAGTTGTAATGTTTGACGGAGGAATGACGAATGTTGGGCCTATATGAAGGAATAACGTAGAATAAATTGAGGTATATAAGTCTAGAGATTCATCAATGTATGGTGAAACTCTTATAAACTAGAAAATCTGCCTTTAAGCTAGTCCCAATCCGGTTCTCAAGTGATCTATAACCATGGCTAGTGGCCATAATTCTCAACAAAGAATCCATATTAGTTAATTTTCCACGCCTTCCCGCAAAATCTCAAGATGTAGAAAAATACTTTGAAGGTTATAGATAGAAAGAAGCGACTTCGGTAGCAACTGGTTGGTCGATTTCGAGGCCTGGGTGGAAGAGCAAAATACTTGCGGAATGTTTAAGCAAGTTAGAAAGAGCAAACTTCATCCGTGAAACACGGCAAAGAAGACGTGCTACATTGTTTGGAGTTCGGTTCTCTGAGCAGGAGAGCTATCTCACGACATTAATAAACATATCGGAAATTCGGGTTCTCACGGTCGGTCAGATCCTGGAAAGCCACATCATGACGGACTTCACTCATCGCCTGCTCTTTGGAACGATTCCTGGTCATAATGATCACACGAGTGATGATAACAAGACCAACATACACGGCATAAATCACGATATGCGCCAGGAACCCGTGTAGATAACGAGGGGCATCACTGTCCCGGAAGATTTGTGGTGCAATCAAGTTTCCAACAGCCCAGCCAACGAAAAGCATAGTCATGGTAAAGCCTTTCTTTGATTGGCCTGCAATATTCCGGGTGATGAGTGAGATGATCATGTTACCTTGGGCGGGGAAGAATTGCGTGCAATAAAAGGCTACCAGCATTCCGCCTGCATTGGATGGAGTCGGAGTAACAACTAGGATAACGATCGTGCCGACAATTGCGGGAATTGTGTAGAGCTGAGCCTGGTTAGCCACTGTGAGCTCTCAGTAATTCAATAGGATACTGACGATCATGACGAAGCACGTTTGCTGGAATCTTTGAGACGCCCACGCAGACCCGATCATGACAATTATGCTCCAAGCGCCTTGAGCAATATTGAGAAGCTGTGTTTGAAGAAGTGAGAACCCAAACTTTTGGATAATTAGATTGGAAAACACCCCTAGTCCACCAATGACCAAATTCGCAACAAGAATAAGCATCACACAGCACCAAACCAAGGGATCCTGAATGGCCTCAAGCACCTGGTACTTCTTATACTTTTTATTCTCAATGCCAGTCTCATTATGGCGCACTCGCTCAATCATCAGGCGCTTCTCATCCTCTGAAAAACATTTGGCTGAAATAGGACTGTCAGGAAGAAAGATTCCGATGAACACAGACCAAACGCATGTGAAGAGACCGAGAACCAGGAAAAGGAGCTGCCAGTTTTTGATCGGTCCGTTGGTGAAATGGGAGACACCAAAGCCTAAAAGCCCTCCGACCTGATATTGTTAGCTTAGGAGACAGAGCAAGTTCCGGTCAAAAGGAGGTTGCATAGAAGCTTACCATCAATTGCACTCCACTCATGCAATACCAAATAGAGTTCAATACGGATTGTTCTTCTCGTTTATACCACATTCCAGTTCTATATTAGCAAAAGTTAATAACGAAGCCAACGAGCGAGCGATTCAGAGTAGACTTGCACTAGCATCATGGCAGGCTGGACACAGCTCTCGAAAAATCCGAGTAAGAATCGAACAGCCATAAGTGACCCAAAGTTGTTGGATGCTGCTGAGCAAGTCACAACGACTCCCCAGATGAACACATTGATAGCCAGCGTTTTTGCCACGGGAAATTTTTGAAGTAGCAAATTCTGCGGATACTCGCCTGCGATAATGCCGATGTACAAAATCGTTCCTAGCCATGAATACTGGGTTGAAAGCATCAGCGTTGTGCAAAAGAGAAGCGGATATCGACGCCTCACCTGTTGACCCACAAGGTGGGCATCATCCTTCAGCCCCATGATGGAGGCATAGTTCAAGATACCTTTGTCTAGAGACTGGCAAAAGTAGGTTATAACTTGAATTACAAGCACCCGACGCGTGATCTTCCAGAAAAGGCGTCTGTCTGTCGCCGCGTCGATTTGAATCCCGGGATCACTCATATAGGGGTCTTTCTTCTCATTATCTTCCTGACATCCATCGGTCGCATCCAAATTAGAATTCTTCTCTTCGTGGTGGACAGTTGTCGCCGTATCGCTTTCTTTGAAGGCCATGGTTTGACAGTGAGGCAGTTTCAATATTCCAAAATTGGTCTGGAGATATTATCGTATTTTGAGGATTGCTCTATGTACCAAACATGTTGCTATGTTCTCTTGTAGGCGAGCCGATGGCTTGTTTTCTCAGTGATCGGACGATGAGGAGCTGGAGTAAAGCGCCACAGCGGCCTAAGTGCCGGAGCTTTCCCGACGCGTTTAGGTACGAAAAGTTCACAAACACGTGTCGTGGCCCAAATGCTGATTTAACGCTGCGTTTCGGAGACATCGGCCATGACACTCGCTGCTAACCAGACTTTTGTCACTGGTCACAAAGATTGTTCATAGCAATACAATGTTGGCCTCACACTTGCCGTAGGAACTCCGGCAATTACCCCGTCTCCAAGAACTAATCACATCCCAAGTGTTTAACACTGAATTGCTTACTTGTACTTCATATGAATTGGAATTTTTTGTTTTCGATTCGTTCTGCATTCCTTCCTTTCATAGCCCACGCTTCCCAATCCAACCTCGACCATGGCATCTAATTCGTCGTCCATCCGAGTTTATGACCCTCCTCCGGGCCTTTCAATCAATTCGGATTTTGTGATTCAGGTTCAACTAAAGAATAAACGCACAGAAGAAAGATGGTATCAGGTTGCAGCATACGCAATCGACATGGCAAATGCGAGCACCGTCTGCAATGATTTCAATCGTCATTCCGTGGCTGTGGCATCTTTTGACTTGAGCAGACCCGTTACAGTTCGGGTCACGTATACTGGAGGCTCTGTCAAGTCCGCAGCAGTGCGACCAGCCTCACGTGGCATCGATGCCCACCTTCAGCAAAATGAGATCACCTTCACTTTGGACCATGCTCAAGATGTCATGCTTGAGCTGAACGGCGACAAGTGGAAAGCCCTCCACTTGCTCACAAACACCATCAATCCAGATCCACCGACAAAAGATGCGAAAGACGTCTGGTATTTTGGACCAGGCATAAATCAAGGAGGGGCATATTCAAGAGTTACTGACGGTGTAAACCTCATGGTGCCGTCAGGGACCACTGTGTATCTTGCCGGTGGGGCTTTCGTCACTTGCCGGATAAACTTCATCGGTGTCTCGAACAGTTCCCTGAAGGGACACGGCTTCATCCTCGGACCTGAAAGAGGATATGCTGTTCGAGAGCACGGGGGCGCAGTTCACATGAGTCAATCAAGCCATATTAAAGTGGAGGGTGTGACATCACTTGGAGCGCAAGGGTTCAGTTTCTCTGCGGGAGAATGCAATAATGTACACGTGGATAGGTATCGCTCCTTCTCATCTTCCGGTAACGGCGATGGAGTGGATTTCTTTTGTTCCTCGGATATCATGATCGAAAATTGCTTCTTACGCAACTCAGACGACAACATTGCGCTCTATTCACACCGCTGGAATTGGTATGGGGATTCTAGCCGGATCACCATCCAAAATTGTGTATTGCTCCCTGACATCGCACATGCAATCAACATGGGCACACATGGGAATCCTGACAAGCCGGAAACAACCAGCGATATTACCATTCGAAACATCGATATCTTGGATCACGAGGAAAACCAGATGTGGTATCAAGGATGTATCGCGATCAATGTTGCCGACTCCAACCTGTTCCAGGATATTCATGTGGAGGATGTGCGAGTGGAAAGAATCACCCGGGGCCAACTCTTCAATATTCGAGTGATGCAAAACACGATGTGGACTACCGCACCTGGGAGGGCGATTCGAAATTTGACCTTCAAGAATTTCTCCTTGTGCACACAGGATTCTAAGATTATAAACCCATCGCTGATGTTGGGTTACGACCAGACTCGACAGATTGAGAATGTCACTTTCGAAAACCTCAAGATCGATGACATACTAGTCCACGCACAGATGGATAAACCTTCGTGGTACTTGGTCTCCGATTTCGTTCCCTTGTTTGTCAATGAGCATGTCAAAAACATCAAATTTGTTGCATCATAGATCTCAGTGTGTCGGGTGACATAACGTTGTTTAACTCCCTGCGAAGAAAACTGTACGCATCCGATCACAAAACTCATCCATAGGTGGAATCTGGAAGCAAGGAACATATTGTATGCAAATTCGTCCTGAAATCTAGATATACGTAGTTACATTTATATCGGCCTCCAGGGTTAAAAAGAAATTAACACATTGTAATATTGCAAAAAACACAAGCCGCATATGAAGGGACCTATTTACTCCAGAGTGACAAATTCCAAATGTCAAATGCAAAAGTGCTTCTGTCCATAGAGATGTTTCCTCGTCAAAAATTACATTCAGACTCAAAAAAGTCTGTCACATCTCATTAAGCGCTAGAAACTTGCGCTGTGCAATCCTTGGGTTCCTAATTAGAATACGTAAAAGGCTTCAAGAAGATGCAGCAGTAGGCTCCAAATAGGCGGCTTATGCTCCGGTACTGACTCCGCCGGCCTTTGGAGCTTGAAGGTTTTCTGTCTGGTCCATATTTTCTCACACTCCTGTAACGGACAAGCCACCGGCAACTCTTCCGGTGCCTCAGTCTAACTATAGAACCCACAGAGGTCATAAATGCAGATATAGCAAGGATTTTTGGCTATCAAATTTGATCGAGCCTTCTAAAATCCCATTTCGCGTCTCCCACTTATGATATCATCTATGCATCGCCTTCAGATCTGAAAGTATCGGTACGAAAGAGACCCATCTTTTCCTGGGACCACATGAGATCTCATAAAATCCTGACGAGTGGTTACAGCTCTCAAAAATGCAATCACGGAAATTGAACGGCTCAGCTCACAGCCCGTCGGAGCGAGTGATGAACGCTTTATTTTCACGGACCGTGGAGGCGAAATTGTGGCTTGTGGCTGCACGCGCATTACAAAGCGTAAGAGACATATCATGAAGAATACCGAAGAGAGTTGAACTAACATGCTCAGTCCAACCCACCAGTGATGTATCCTGAATATACCGACGAAAAGGGCAACTATGTCTACCGAACCCTTGACTTCTGGATATCGGGCTTCTTCCCTGGATCATTGTATCTTTTACTAGAACGCGAGATTCGTCATAATCGGAACATTTCCCTATCGAAATATTCCTACACCGATTCCGAGTTAAGACCTCACCACCTTCAACTCGAATACCTGTGCCGATGGTGGACCGCCAACCTGCACCAAAACGCCTTGAAGCGCGATACGCATGACCTTGGATTCATGGTCGCACCGTGGGCTATGAAAGCGTGGGAACTGCAGCGCGATCCAGCTGCCTTCAATACCCTAGTGATGGCCGCGCATTCCCTTGCCACTCGATTCAACGCCAATACAGGGTGCCTGCGAAGCTGGGATGTGTGCATTACGAACAAGTACAAGTATGCAGACCCATCTGTCGATTTTCTAGTCATTATTGACAACATGTTGAATTTGGATCTCCTTTTCTGGGCTGCAAAAGAAACCTCGAACGGTAAATTGCACGATATTGCGCAAGCGCATGCACACGCGACACGTAAATACCACATCCGGGAAGACAACAGTACATTCCATGTCGTCAACCTTGACCCAGAGTCCGGT
This sequence comes from Penicillium nucicola, assembly GCF_028828085.1. NCBI lineage: Eukaryota > Fungi > Ascomycota > Eurotiomycetes > Eurotiales > Aspergillaceae > Penicillium > Penicillium nucicola. The sequence continues at coordinate 888,761 of NW_026643132.1, read as the reverse complement.
GATATTAAATCCCGGTTTACAAACCAAGGCTACAGTGATGACAGTTGCTGGGCTCGAGGACAGGCGTGGGGAATCCTGGGGTTCATGCAGACTTTTTTGTGGACGCGAGACTTGTCATTCCTCAACACAGCCAAGGACTTGGCGGACTACTTTATTGCACACTTACCGGCTGATGGTGTACCCTATTGGGACTTGACTGCGCCAGTGACAGACACTAGCCCACGAGATACATCTGCGGCCATGGTGGCCGCTTGTGGCATGCTTCACCTCTACAAAGCGTTGGGCGATCCCAATCAGGCCCATCACTACCTATCTGAAGCGATAAAACTTGTCAATAACGTCGTGGACATGTTTATGGTCCCCGATACTGTTTTTTTTGAGGCCACGCATTCTCAACCACATGTCCCGCTTTACTTGGAAGGTTGTACCGGCCCCAACTCCGGGGTCGATTTCGACGTCCTACAGGTTAGGCACAATCCTGGTTCGGACATCAAAAACTGCGAGACGATTCTAGGTGGCGCCACTATCAACAATTATGAGTTTGCGCCGAGGAGATGGTCAAACCATGGGCTAGTCTATGCCGACTATTACTTCTTGCTGTTTGGTAATATGATGCTCCACATGGGGATTGGCGACTCCATCCGACCATGATTTGGCTATAGATCAAGGGAAATGAAACGATGGCTTGAGAGTGTGCTTTGATTTAAACAAATAACCGATAGAAAACACAGAAATAGCAAATTCTTGAAAAGTATGCGGGGTTGGACTGAGACCTAGATCCATTGGGCTTTGAGATGTGGAAAATACCCTTGCGCGCCCATTCAAGTCTTAGTTTTCTGTAAATCTACCTCCGTAGCGACTAATTCTCTGACTAGGGCTGGGGACAAGGTCGAGTACATAGCCGAACTGATCTTGTGGGCTAGCGACGTGGTTTCCGATAGGAGCGTTGTGACCTTGCCACGGAGAATATTGAGACTCGTGTGGCTGCGTGCCCAAGTTCGGATGCGGATGACCATTGGATGATTGTTCAAATACAGACATTGGATTAGAGCCCGAAAACACAGCGAAGTCCTGCTGAAACGCCAATGGAAGGGGCGGGAAGGCTAAACTGAATGGATCCAGATCAAGAGGCGCCTGGGGTGAGGCTTTGCTCACATCGCCTTTTGAACTTACTCCATCTGAAATTCTCGATAGAAGGAGGCCGGAATCATGTGGCGAGTGTCCGATTGAATGCGGTTGTAGAGGTTGATCCCTAGATTCATCCGAGTATGCAGTCTGCCTGATATCTAGACTAGGCCGAGAAGCAGCAGCGGAATTACTCTGAGCCTCCATGAGCCGCTTGGCAAAGCTTGAAGCGAGGTTATCTACCATTGGATTTGCACCTTGCTCGCTACCGGTCCATCTCTGGGAGATCTCGAGGAGGCTGGAGATTAAAACATCCAGGGCCGACGGAACAGGAATCTGATTGTATCTTGCATGTGTTAAGATCATTCGACCAGCAATGAAGAGGCAAAAGGCAAATTGAGGATTGGTGAAAATCAGCGAGAACGATAAGAATCGCTGGCCAATGGTCGCGATCTCAGAGGCTGCGTCTAGGCACGTCTCCGCCGATGATGCAGATGGAAGCTTGATAGGACAGGCTCGCCAATGAGGAGGAGGGTAAGCAATCCCTTGATGCAGTAAGATCACCGCGGTGTTATGCGTGATATGCGCTAGCGTCAAATTTGGATCCATAACACCGTCTGCATTCAAGACAGAGGCCTCTCGCCATTTCTGTGGCAGATACAACTTCCATCTAGAGCATATGATCACGTCAGAAACAGACCGAGTGATTCACATAATACCAATACTAACTGTATAAGTCGCAAATCCAGTTCCTTGAATTTCATCAACCAAATTTTAGCTTTCTGAGCGTCTGAAACAAGGAAGGCGTGGTGAAGGAAGAAGTTTGTGACGAGCGCGAGTGACTCGGTAGCCTCAACATTGTACGCAAAACCACCGATAGAGTCCTCCTCCTCCGAGTTTGTTGAACCTGGGCCGCCAACTGGAAGCGAACTGGCTGACATGGTATCTTTAGTGTCTGAGATTCCGAACCAAGGGGTCCAAACTTCTTTCTCCTTTGCCCAGATGCCTCCCTCGCAGGGAAGGCGACGCTTGACATCAGCGCTATTCAAACTTACCTTCCATCCTGTGGATACATTGCAGAAGCGATCCATCAGAAAGACCGCCCAAAAGACCCGTCGTCGCTCTTCTGCTTCACTCCAAGAGGTCGAGGGAGTTAAGAAGACCATGCGCCGTATCAGGGTCTCTCCAGGATTTCTTGCCCAGGATATCTCGTCTTCTTCGACGTCGAGTTGCAATTGCTTCACTGTACTAACCATGCTTCCAACAATGGACCAAGACGAAGGACCACGCCCACGGCCGATCTACAGTACCCGAGCAGATAAGCTTGAATGTAAAATTGAATGGTGAGTAGTAGGCTGCTCACTGTGTCAAACGCAATAATTACCAACGCCTGTAAGTTCTCGACTGAGAATGTCTCCATGCTTTCCAAGATGACCTTTTGTCGACTCTGCTCTGCAACGTTCAGTTTTGCCTTTGTGTCGCGCAAAATCTCGCTTTCAGAGAATTTTGAACAGACCGCAACAATCGCGTGGAGAATGCAAGTGACACGCGGGTATTCATTTGGGGAATGTACACGTGCCCGAAACCTTGCCTCGTGGAGGACAGGTATCCAAGGGTGGACGTTGACAAAGTAGAAATCCACCAGTTCAGCCATGACCTCCGTCGAAGAAACTACATCGTTGATCTCCATTCGGGCGGAGGGTAAACAATTTGACTCATAGCGCCGTCGTTTGGCTGGATTGGCACTCGTACCCGAGCCTCCGCCATATATCTGCTCATCTCTTTGACCTAGGGATGAGGATGCGTCGAGTAACGCAGACTTGAGCTTTTCTCGCCGCTGGGCCAAGTTTGCAATAGTGGTCACTTCCTCGCTGCTGCCTGGAAGGGATGCATTGGGGTGATCTGTTTTCCACATCTGTTGCCAAAGTAGTTCTTGGCCAAGGAACATGTTTTCCAACGTCTCGACGCGTCGGTATAATTGGTCTACCGCTCCCGCGCGAAGTCCGGGTTTCATGCGCCGCTCATCGTAGACACAGTCGATATTGAAACGGATACATTCCGAGCAAGGCTGTGCCCGACTACAGCGGGCTTTTTTCTTCCGGCAGGACTGGCAGGCCGGCACGTCTTCTTGGGATTTGGCTGCATCTCGTGACTCTTGGTGGTTCCCGTTGGCGCTGGCCATTCTTTTATGCTTAGGCGGCGTCAAGATGATCTGAAATACGATATCCGGTGCGTGGACCTCGATGATTGTTCATGGCGGATTTCATCGATCCAATTTTCGAAAGCCTAAGCGACTTGATGCTTTAGGACTAGGGGAAGAGAAACCCCACGGGGAAAGGAAAGGTAAGCTAAGGAGATACTTGGCACCAATCAATCACCTTCTCCGGGCCGCGGGACAATGGGCGGCACTGCTCCGGGGACATCAATCACTAACGTATTTCACATCTTGCACCCGAGGCATGCGAGTGGATTACATAAGCGAGTGGATCAGCGACCCGAAAACGCGTCATTAAATAGACATTCCTTCTTCAACCACCCACCATGCCACCAATTCGTACTTAGTCTTCTCGAAACTCGGGGAATCAGGAGCATAGGGTATTATTAGCTATTCAAGTTATCAAAAAGTAAGAAATTACGTCTATACGCGAAGTGTTACGCTCTTTTAAAGTACTATTCGCTTTAATATGGAACTGTGAGACTACGCTAGTCTCCGGGCTTTACGTAGGTAAGTGAGATAAAACTCAATGATAGCATATACAATAAAAGTGATATATTGTAATGAGTAGACTGATCGCTGATTCTAGGAATCAGCGTGGGCTCTAGTATTTAACTACTAGTTATTACGCACTGCTAGCGGGTCGTGGCTATGTTCGAAGTTCCCTTGGGTTATACTTGCCTTGTATGCTTCCTAGCTTCTAACGTCAATGATTTGTCTCTCAACCATACCGTTGCCTAGTAGGCCTTATACGGGCTAAATCCTTTTGAGGGAATCGAGGAGTGATGCCAAGTAGAACGCTAAGTTAGTCTATACTGGAGTTTTAGGTTAATAGGGTAGGGATCATTTAAAGAAATGATAAAAACAAAGTGAGATGAAGAATGTGCGAGAGATTAAGACCGAAGGTACATACCGTTGCAAAAGTCTCCCTACACTACCACTTTCGCCAGCTTAAAGGCCGGTTTTCAGCCCCAATTATCTCAACAATTTTATATGAATAGATATATTTTCTAGAGTGTTTACCTAGTGATTAGCCAATTACGCCAGAGTTCTTGATTTTCAAAATATTTTATGAATTTTCCGTTTTTTACGGCAATTCCTATACTAAATGACTTAAAAAACGGAATAATTTCGAGATTTGTGCTTAAACGCCGTGCCGTTTGATACAGAAAATTCATAAAATATTTTAAAAATCAAGAACTCTGGCGTAATTGGCCAATAAATAAATGAGCTCTTTAAGGAATATATCATTCTGTATAAAGTTGTTGAGATAATTGGGGCTGAAAACCGGCCTTTAAGCTGGCGAAAGTGGTAGTGTAGGGAGACTTTTGCAACGGTATGTAGGTAAATCAGAGAAATAGATGATTGAATTGATAATGATCTTTTGCTAGGTAATCCTGCTCAATTTAAGTTAGATACTTCGTTCTTCTTTTTCGATTGCATTCGGCTTATTTGCTATATTTGGCTTTTGCTGCATTCGTAGGAATCGTAGGGTTTTATTCTTGTTATTGTATTTTGAGGTTTCCTCGGATTTCTGGATGCATTTTTTTTCTGAATGCATTTTTTTTTGAATGCAGCTTTCTTGAATACGGTTATCATGCATTTTTCTGTGTTCGTAATTCTTCCATGTTTTTCTGTAGTTCTTTGCTCTTCTCTGGAATTCTTGATGTTCCATATTTTCTGTTGTCTTGTTCCTTTTTGTATGTTTACTTGTTTTGGAGACTTCATAGAATTCTTACGTATCGTGTTTGCATGTATTGTTTTTCTCTTCCAACTTGTGTTGAAGTTCTTATGCCATGTTGTATTTGTGTTTGTGACTTCAGTTACGTTTCCATTTTCTTGTTTCAAGTTCTCTTTATGTGTTTCTTCATGTTCTTGTTCTTTTGTTGAATCTTGTTTTGTTTCTTGTTTTGCCTAATATTAATAAAAGATACTACTATTAAGTACGTAAAGTCGTAGAGGTCTAAGATATAGCACGAATATACCCGTTTATACTAGACTATAGTAGATAGCGAGAAACGCCCCTTCGGTAAGGACTCCTTCTTTAGGAGAAAAGAACTAGGTCCATTAGTTAATCCTCCGCTACAGGTTAATCGCGAGGATATTACTTAAGTTAGTTTGATAGGCGTATTAAACAGGGGACGGTTAATTTATAAAGGGGGGTAGTGTGTGGTAGTGAGATCACGTGATATATGACTAGTGCCTTAGGCACTGCACTAATTTCCTCGAGGAAGTGATATAGACAATCTACGACTATAGAGAAGGATAGATAGATACAATAATGCCACTCATTTCCTAATTCATGATTCATGATCACCCTACTCCTTAATATAGCATCTAATAATCCCTAGTAGGCGTCATTTGCCTAGAACTCCCTGATCTGACTTGTTATTAGGTTTTCTTGCTACCATTTATCGACCCGTCTGTCTCGACCAGACTGCCATCGAGCATCTCCAATTTCACTATATATTTAGTAACTATTATCAAGAAAGAAGTAAGCGATTTACGTGCTAAAAAAGAGAAGAAGAAGCGAAACAAAGGCTAGATCTACAAGGTAGATAGTTTCTTAAGAAGGCCTTATAGTTCAAGATACCTCTACCTTACTATTAAAGCGAGAGTAGACTATTCTAGTGCCCATATCTAGTGAGTTAAACCAGGGTTTAGCACCTTTACAGCCACGTACGCGGGCGTTACTGAGATACTCAGAATGTAGAATTCAAGGTCATAATATAGGGTCCTGTCCTACTAGATCGCGCAGTTAGTTAAGTCAACTTTGATGGCGTTGTGGTTGAGAAGAATCCATTTTAAATGACTAAGTTGGGTGGGGTGCGCGGCTTCGGTATGTGCGCAGCTTTGATATGAATCACGTTAGTCCCTAGAAGGAAATTATAATTTCGTCGTGAGATATAGATGCTTCATAAGAACGCCTATGGGTAATAGTTAAAGATTCTTCTTGCGTAGCCTCTCTTTCGTCCTCTTTGTTGTCATTAATAAGATCAGAACCCATAGTGACTAAAAGTTCTTCTCTTCACCATTTACCTCGATTTCTCCGCTCGGTAAGGTACGCTTTCCTAACAGTAAAATTGTTGGCTCCAACATTGAAATCGGTTGAAAGCTGCACCTCTTAATCCCCTTGATCTTTCCAGGCTTTACTGAGCCCCGTCGACAGTGACATATACCACTGTGGTGTTAAATAGACATTCAAGGCACGCGCCCCTTCGCCCGTAGCAGGAACTATGATCTTATCGGGTGTAAGGATTGAGAGTCTAGGGAATCTACGTTGACAGTGTTTTTCCAATGTCCGAGTAGTATCAACGATTTTAGTACTACCTAGGGAGGCTACTGATAATGGGTATAAAAGACAATACAGCACTCACCAAAATTGGAATTCTTTAGGTTTCAAAGGGACTATGCACAAAGGGCAAAGTCGGTTCATTTGATCGGTCGCCTCGCAATAAGTCGTGATGGTCGCATCGATCTCAACTCAGATCGCTGGGGACAGAGAGATGTGGCATAGATCGAAAGGCCAAGCAGTGTGCTGGGCTGAAGTCGCGTTTCTGCCTCTCCATGGCGGCACTATTGAAGCCTTCGTTGTTCGTCAAAGAGCAGAATGAGAAGCTTCATGGGCAAGTGGGAGCGCTATGAGCACATGTTGAATGCACCCCAAAGATAGAATAACGTGTTTCACGACTAATTTCTAAATTTTCATGATATGAGTCGAAGGGTTTTATGAAAATATTAGCTCAAGTAAAAAGGTGGAAGTCAGACATACTTGTGAAAGGTAAGTAGTGATTGCTCACTCATTTTAGTTCATAAAGTCTATTTGGGTCCTAAAATTATTGATCTCAAGAAAGAAGAATCACTAGAATCGAGAGAATAAGCTAAAAGTCAACAACACCATGATCAAGACGCAAAAAACGGTTACTCGCTAGCAATGTATCGGCTACTCAATATCCCTTGCTGTGCTAAATCGAAACCGTCCGCTTGAATTTTCCGCGTCATCTCGGACATACCCCCATCGAAGAGGTAATAAAGCCGGCTCTGGATCTTCTGGATGGGCATGACACGCAGCGCTTATAGCAGCGCTACATGTGCCGACTAATGGTGCAGGGTATGAAAGAAGGTTGCTATTATCCTTAATAGGAAATGGCTGATACTTTGAGAAAATTGCAAAGGCAATCATTGTGAAAATCATGACACCGCCAACCATAACTGCCATAAGCATGGCAATTGGTGATGTCCCCACAAGAGATCCGTCCAGGTCTGGGGCACGGTCAAATTCTGGTGTCTGATATGCAATGGTCTGAATGACGAAGATGCTCTGTGAGACCAGCCAATGAAGTACACTAGATGCGGCCATTAAAGGAACTGAATACCGATATGGTAGAGATAAGAAGTAGCTGGATCTTTGGTATCCACGGGGACAAGACACACGGAGTGAGCGTCTTCGAGAGCGGTAAGAGTTCCACTCAGATGCCATCAACATGACTGATATGATATTGTTGCATAGAAGGTACAAACCGCTCACGATAATTTGAAAGATGTTCACATATATAGTGGCGAGAAAAAAACCATCTTCCTGGCCCATGTGAGATAATGTACCCGTTAAGGATACGCTCCATGCGTGAGCAGTTCCGATACCGTATGACCAGAGGGATGGTAGGTCTATTGCGAGCCCTCCACTCTTTCTTGCGTTGAGGCTTTGGCCAAGCTCAACAGATGTGAATGTCATAAACCCAGCGCATCTATTCAACCAAAGTTAATGCTTTGAGATTGAGTGCTTAGAAGGTGTACTCACAACAAAAGAGTCGAAGTCCATTGCAAGATGCTAACTGAAGAGAACCACCGCCTGACACTCAGTTTAGCACCGGGTTGAAATTGTTTGTGTTCTTGATTTTCGTCCGGCCATTTCCCTCTGCTGAAATCCTTTTGAGTAACTAGCGAGAAACTCTTGGTATGGTCATCTTCATGCTCTAGGAAGCTTGCAATGGCGTCGCCCACAGTGACAAGGTAGGCTGCTTGAGGTTCTGTGTCTCCCTCATTCCCGGTAGAGAGACGACCTGAATGATGGAGACGGGCAGTACAAAAAATACAAAGAAGTTTGATGAGGTTCAATCCACACACAATAATTAATAGAGCGTAGCTCACCCGAAGCGCACATTTATTCTCCATGGGATAGAGATCACTAGCAGGAATGCAGTGATCCACACCTGCCCATAACTGCATCCCAGAAGGGGCTCCCGGGGCTTCCTCCCATCTTGTGAAAGTCCAAGAATCCACATATGCCTTCATAGCCGAGGCAGAGCAGATAGTAACTCTCTCGCTGTCCGGTGGGAGTGCGTAATAGCCAAGAGGCGCCCAGGCAGAGCACACCCATGAATCTGCCTGTGTCCAATGTACACCCTTAGACCCGCCTCCATGAGAAGCAGCTTCAAATGCCGAAAAGTTTGAAAGTAGAGATGATGAATTATCGGTGGCAAATGACAGTTGATCATGTTTGCTGATGTTACGTGCAACTAGAAGCACATCGCTAAGTCCATTGTCGCTATTTGTGTACCTCTCGATGCAATCGGCTCGAGAAATGGGTGTTAACTCGGTCATATTTCGACGCATTTCGTCAAACCCCGCCATAGAGTATTTCCAAGGCGTTGCATCTTTCAGATAATCGCTCGTTACAACTCCAACGTTATACGAAACTTTGGGGGAGGCCGAAAATACAACAGTGTTCCAACTGGAAAGGTAAGAATCTGGGATATGAAATCAAGCCGTGTACATACAATAAGTGAAGAAGTCCAGAGCTTATCATTAACAGCACCCAAAGGACTCTTCTTGGAGTATCAACAGCCCCCAGATTCCGAACGCTCTGGATTCCGATGTCAAGTGTTGTCCGCTTCTTGTGTGCTTTCTCGATATCTTTCCGCGTGGGCGCAACTAAAAGCTGAGAGCAGTAGTTACTGGATCCAAGTAAAATGGTCGATAGAAAGTTGATAACCAAGTGGATCCCTATATTGTATGATCGGACCTGGTCACAATTAGTGACTCCAGGAACGTCGACAATGCCTCCCATTCCTTTCATAGGCTCATAGGTATGAATAGCAAGCGCAGTCACAGTGATATTGAATACCAAGACTAACCCTGCAACTGACTGATGGATAATCAGAGCTACATCGCGGTTGGAGAGTTTGCGCAGGAAGGTTTTTGCCCTTGGGTTATCTGGGTCAACCTCAGGAAGCCACTGTCGAAGAAATTCAATAGTCGCGAATCTTGGCAAGGTGTATTTTACCAAGTGGTTACCATCGGTAGCATCCAAAGAACTCGAAATAGGGGGGCATACGGTGATTGAGCTTTCATTCGAATGCAATCGGCTTGCCGCGGTACCTGGGGTAATCGGGTCAAGAGGAATCCAAGTCAAATATGCATCATTGTGCTCAAGCAGACTGGAAGACTCGAGATTTGGAGACGGGCACGGAGGCATGGCCTATTCGTACATGGGATATGTTTTGGATCGAAATGAGAAAGGAAGATTCTATTCTCAGACTCAACTTGTAAATTCACTGAGATTAGAGAATGCTTTTAAAACATCTTAGTTTTCACAGGCCTTTCTGCCCACAGTCAATCTGATAGGGAAATCTGTCAGCCCAGCCCAACTGGCGCTTACTGTAACCTAGTGTCAACCCGGGCGGCCCGCACGCAGGGCTGAAGAGCAGGGCGGCAAAAGGAAGTTTCGAACAAATTAAAAACAGACATAGAACAAAAAAAACATACAACAGTAAGGATTCGCTAGTGGTCACCCACCTAACTACTAACTTACCGGCGTGTGGCTTAAGTACGGCTGAGCGGACGGGAAGCCCTGTTCTCCACACCCTGTGGTCGTATGTGCTGGGTTCACTATTAAAGAGGATGATATACAGTTCAAGTCTTATGACTGAGCTGGCAAGTACGCTATAGATGAGGTAAGAAGCAGGGTGAGAAGCAGGGTGAGAAGCAGGGTGAGAAGCAGGGTGAGAGTGGGTGATCTTCACCCGGTATAGAATATGCTTGTGACGCTAGGAAACTGTATGTCAGCAGACCACCGTACCTCCAGCACATCTTCGAGAGGGTGGGATGTGACTCGTGACACAGCTGAGACCTCTCTATGCATAGTGAGCAAGATAGACACATTCTTCTCTTCAGATCAACCCTATGTGCTCTCCTTTCTTAAAGTCTTGCCCGACATTTTATTGTATTTTGCCTACACGACTTCTTGTTAGGTTTCACTGCTAGTATCGACCAGACTGCTCGACCAGACTGCCATTGAGCCATCCCTATTTCAACAACTAGATAGTCGAGACATGCAAAGGAGTGTCCTTCAAAATCGAGTAATTCGGGCAGGAGATTCAGATTTTCGCCAGACCCACGCAACTTCGAGTAAAGCAGTGGCTCAGTGAATGCGCGAATACTTTTTTTCACAAGACATAGGACAGGGAGATCAGCACGTGAGAGGAACTCGACGACCAAATGGAATATCTCCGCCGAGAGGTTATCCAAGCCGGATTGTGATGTTTCTATTTCCATTAGCTAGGTACTCCGAGATATGATCTTTAACCACAGACCGATCTCATTTCTAGTGACAGCGTTGATATAGATCCCAGAGGGCATTTTTGTCTCGTGTATTTGTTCACGAGTCAGTGCGTCAGTTGCACGCCGCTTTACTTTGGACAGTAGATCAGGGCAATTGAGGGACCGGTGGAACTGACGGAAATGCTAGAGAGCTAGAGAATGAGAAGGTGCCTTTGCAGTTCTCGAAAACAATATTGTTAACGCTACGATTAAGACTAGGAACTTATCTAGCGTCATCCAGAAGTGATATCAGCAGTACGCCAATACCCGATTGTACTTTTTTAACGACCCGGAGAAGATTTCGCTGAACCTGAGGCATACCGGCTTTGATGAGTTCTTCTAACACAATTTCGCCTCCCAGGACGGGTGCGTAATATATTGGGCGCTATTTGGCTTAAAGGACATTCGAGGTTGGACTAAAAGACCGACTGCGTCAATTTCATCCAGATTTACCCACGCCACAAAAGATGCTTTGTTTTGGAAAAGTCTCCAAGCGCGGAGTTCCAGATGAGGACTCTATGTCGTCGTGCGTTTGTGATGATGGCAACGAGTTTCCGCGGCATTTTTAGCGAAAGGAAGTTCTCTCAGTTCATTTGACGTTTCAGTGGAGAGCTTCGAGTCCAAAAGATAAACAAGGCAAGTCTGAGCCATCTCGGTATTCGCATGGTTTTGGTGAATCGCACATTATTTCGCCTTTTGCTAAAACATGCCGTCAGAGTGTCATAAAAACAACTTCACTTGCAAGGCGACGAGAAGAATGCACCCAAAGTTGCAATAGAAAACTTATATAGTTCTCGACAAAAACGTGGAAGATAAGATACTCAATTTCAAATCAAAAAAAAGAAGAAAAGGAAAAGAAAAAAGATACAACAGAAAGGATTCGCTAGCGGTCACCCACCTACTAAATTCCAGCAAACTGTATGGCTGATCTGCAGCAGTCGGTTGTCACCCGGGTGAGAAAAGAGAAGGCGCCTTAGCGTCGCGCGACCAAGGCTTAGAAGGATGCACACTAGAGAGGGCGAGAAGTCAGAGGAGAACCGTCCTCAATGGCGGGATTGTCGCTGTGGGCCCTCAGCTGAAATATGATAGAACATCGCTATTGGATAGTGTAGCCGTCTTAACACACTCGGTGCGTTGGCATCTGCGCGCAGGAAGCGTGGGGTGTTAGTGATCATTTGCTGCCAGTGAAGTGGGGTCGATGACACCCAAAGAGCTCTCTTGTAAGGGAAATAACGAGTATGTTCTTGTCTCTACCACCTTTTCTAGACAAATAAGCAGAAACCATGGATTCAAACATCAATCAGCTCCTGGAAGCATTTCAGGAAGCGAAAACCCTGAACCTCTGTCCAAACCGCGTATGGGCTGTTGCAGGGGAGAACCTACATAATCTACTGCCAGGCTTCAACTCGATACAAAGGGTAACAGATCAGGTTGATGAGCGTGAGAACTATGACGGGAACGAGCATAACGATTGCACCCCTGATTTCTGTGAGCACTCTCAGCGTGATTTTACAGCGGTTCAGCAGCGCCATGAGTGTAAAAAAAAGAACCAATGCGTGCAAATACGAGATCGATTCCGGAGGGAGACACTGGATAGAGCTGCACGCAATGGAAATTCGACAGTGTGGGATCTTGATGGAGAATCTCTGCTCAAACCTCTTCGGCCATACATGGCTGTTTCTCACGTCTGGTCGGACGGAACTGGGACTGGAGCTTGGGAAGACGGTGAAGTCAACGAGTGTTTATATGCCTTTTTCTACGATATTGCGAAACAATTCCAATGCGACGGAATTTGGTGGGATACACTTTGTATTCCTCGCCAAAAGGCTGCCCGTAATAAAGCTATCGAAAAGATCCAGAGTAGCTACGAGGACGCCCGAATCACCTTGGTGCACGATTGCTTCCTGCGAAACTGGACTTGGGATCCTAAATCTGCATGTTTCGCCATTTTGATGTCGCCCTGGTTTAGTCGAGGGTGGACTGCCTTAGAATTGACTAAGTCGCGCAAAGTAAAGGTGATCTTTAAAGGACCCTCTGGCCCTATTATTAAAGATCTCGACGAACAGATTCTCGCCGAAGAAAACGAGCTCGATAGCCCCCGCAAAGAAGCCTCCCGGATTATCAGGAATCTCCGGGGGGGTATCACGACACTGAATAGCCTTTTGACTATGTTGGCCTCACGGTATACGTCTTGGCCTAAAGATATGGCCACTATTTCCGCACTACTAGTGGGCGTCGCTCGAAAGGACCTACAGCAGGACACCTATAAGAGCATTCTGAAGAAGTTCGGCCGGCTGGCTCCTGGACACCTCTTCCATAACGCTACGACTATGTCCAAAGAATTTAGCTGGTGCCCGGCCAATCTTTTTGACCTGCCCTTGGACTCTTCTAACCCTTCCCTCACGGTTTTTGAAAATGGCGACATCCAAGGGGAGTGGCGTGTCATTCCGATAAGGGCCGGACTTGAAAAGAGCTGCTGGTGGAATAGCATGCATCCGCTAATGAAACGGCGAGTTCAGGATGCTCTGAGGAGTTCTCAACCATGTCTGCTCTTAGCTGAGTGCCGCCCGGGGCAAGAGTCTGACCCAGTAGCAAGGGCTTTGCTTGTGAGGGCAACAGACAAGCCGTCTCGCTATCAATATATTGGTGCAATATATTTCCTTCAGGTGCAAGAGAAGGAAGGGGGAAACTGGTCTTCCACGAAAACGCAGGTGATCATATCAAGCTACCAGGGCGACGAAGAAGGGATGTCTCATGCTCTAGGCCAAACAATAATAGAAAACAAGATAGATGCAGCCCACTCAAATATGGACCATGATAATCGGTCAAACAGTGTTTCTGATGAGAGATTACGCTGTGCGGTATGGAGAGGAGATTACAATTCTTTCAAGAAGCTCATCCAACCGCAGATCCAAAACGGTCCCGACAAACTTGGACGTTGGCCGCTGCACCTTGCGGCTGAAAGAGGAAATGAGGCTATGGTGCGAGATTTACTACCTCTCGGTGACGTGAATCTAAAGTGCAATTATGGACAAACTGCGTTGCATCGCGCTGCTTACGGGGGGTCTGCTGCTATCGTGAAGGAACTCTTACAAAATGGAAGCAATGCAATCGCGAAGGACAAGGATGGGAATACAGCATTGCACATAGCAGCGCAATTTGGGTTTCCACCCATTGCGAAGCTTCTTATCGAGAAAAGTGATGTCAGCGTGAATAGCTGTAACCACGTTAATCTGACCCCTCTTCATCTCGCAGCGATGAACGGGCACACGGCAGTGGCGGAATTGCTCGAAGGTGCCAATATCGAAGCTAAGGACAACAAGGTTGGTTGGACTCCGCTCCATTGTGCAGCCGAGAACGGCGACCTGGACTTCGTCAAACTTTTGATTGAGCGCGGCGCGGAAGTCAACGCAGAAGACGACCTGTTCGGTTGGACACCCCTACATCTCGCGGCGATGAACGGAAACAAGGCGGTGGTCAATCTTTTGCTCGTTAAGTGCACTAATAGAGATTCCAAAGACAAATACGGTTGGACTGCGCGACAATTCGCGGAAATCAATGGGCATGCGGAGGTAGTTGAGCTACTTTATAGCAAAGACATTGAGGGCGCAGACACTATCCCTACAAACAAGGACCGTTGGACGCCACTACACTGCAAGGCAATAAGCAACAAACGAGTAATAGTCGAGATATTGGTCCATGGTGGTGCTGACGTTTATTTGGCCTATGAGGATAAGGGTTGGACACCACTACAGTTTGCGGCAGAGAACGAGCTCGGAACTACGATCCGGCGGCTACTCGAGAAGGGTGCCAAGTTCATACCAAATTATGGACAAACGCCGCTGCACTGGGCCGCTGAGAAAGGGTATAAGGCGGTCACGCGACAGCTACTCGACACGGGCACCGACAAGGACGCTAAAGGCTTCAATAACCAGACGCCGCTACACTACGCGGCCCAGTTTGGACGCAAGGCAGTCGTGCGGCAACTCCTCGACGCGGGCTCCGACAAGGATGCTAGAGACTCCGAAAACCAAACGCCGCTACACTGGGCCGCCCAGGGTGGGCACGAGGCAGTCATACGACAGCTACTTGACGCAGGCGTTGACAAAGAGGCTCAAAGCTCGAATGGCTGGACGCCGCTACATAGAGCGGCCCAGGGTGGGCATGAGGCGGCCGTGCGGCAGCTGCTCAAAGCAGGCGCTCATAAGGAGGCTCAAAGCTCGAATGGTTACAGGCCGCTGCATAATGCGGCCCAGTACGGGCACGAGGCGGTCACGCAGCTGCTGCTCGACGCAGGAGCTGAGAAGGATGCTAGAGACCCAGATAACCAGACGCCGCTACACTGGGCGGCACAGTACGGCCGCGAGGCAGTTGTGCGGCGGCTGCTCCGCGCGGGCGCCGAGAAGGACGCTAAAGATCGGATCAGCCAAACGCCGCTACACTACGCGGCCAGGTTCGGGCGTGAGGCAGTCGTGCAGCAACTGCTCGAGGAGGACGCCGACAAGGACGCCCAAGACTCAAGCAGCTACAGGCCGCTACACCAGGCGTCTGAGAATGGGCATGAGGCGGTCGTGCGGCGGCTGCTCCGCGCAGGCGCCGATAAGGACGCTAAAGGCTGGAATAGCCAAACGCCGCTACACTACGCGGCTAGGTTCGGGCGCGAGGCAGTCGTGCAGCAACTGCTCGAGGAGGACGCCGACAAGGATGCCCAAGACTCAGGTGGCTACAGGCCGCTACACCGGGCGTCCGAGAATGGGCATGAAGCGGTCGTGCGGCGGCTGCTCAACGCGGGCGCTGATGCTAACAAATACACGCCGCCACTCAAAGTCCCCATTTTCTCCTTGACTAGCACTCCTAGTTTCCCTTGATAGGAAGTAGATTCACACGTTTCATGTATTTCATATATCGTGTCACAATTTAGGCCCGGGGCTCATTAACAGAACACCCACAAAACAAAGCGTATGGAGTCCATTGTCAGATAAATCATTGAATTTATATCTAAGTTAGCCTTTGGAACGGTACTTCATGCAGTAAGCAGTTGACCCACTATAATCAGTAGCTATCGTGAATACACACCGGGATGCGTATCATGGTAAGCTCGTGGGGCATACCCTCAAACAGCGAGAAAGACATCACCATATGGAGAGATGAAATGACAAGCCCTTAGAAGAGGGGCAAGGAAGCATGCATGGCAAATTTGGGATCCAATATAGTTATTCAGCAAGATTGTAACAGTACTTAAATAAAACCTTGATAGGCTGCCTTCGTTCATTATCCTGCAACCCTCCAACGATGGCAGGATTCACAAGTAAACATTTTGCTTCCACGGCTGGGCGCATGACTCCCTTAACAAACTCCCAAGCTGTAAGCAGTAGATTTTGAATGCCCCCTCCAGCAGCGACAGTCCGCTCATACGTCTCCTGGAGCCCATTGAACAGCATCCAGTCTGTTCCTGAACCCTCATGTATATGGCCAAATACATGTAGCCTTGGCCGAACTCTCCATAGGGTCTGCAGTAAATGAGGACAGCCAAACTTCAGTAAGTCAAGATGAGCAAGTGTTGGACCATGGGTAATAAGCACATCGATTCCGTCTGGTACTGAGGCAGCCCATACATCTTGATTTCGGGGATATTGAAAGGCCCAGTTGCCATTGCGGATAGAGTGAGGGCTTCCGTAGACCCTAAGTTGACGACCATTTGGACAAGAAATTGTTACTTCTTCGTTCTCTAGATAGATGATATCTCCCCAGTCGATTTGAGCTCGCTCGGAGGCTGCTCGTCCAGACACATCATCCCGCGCTGGATCAAGTAAGAGTTCGTGATTGCCAGCAATCACAATTTTGGTGGGATGAGGTAGGCTGCGTAGCCAGGTGATCGCATCCTGAAGTTCCTGAAAGGATCCAGATTGTGTGAGATCGCCAGCATGGATGAGGATGTCTCCATCCTGGACTTTGGTTTGGGTGTTGTGCGTATCGGAGATACAGACAACTGCGATAGGCTGTATGAGTGGTGTAGCTGGGATAGGCTCGTACAAGCTATAAAGCATCTCTGCGAGGAATACACAAGGCCGAGCGCGGAACTTTCCCATCGTCCTGGTCGCTGTCGATGAAGGAGCTCGTGAAGACTGGACATAATTGGAGAGTCCAGAGACTTATCGGTGGTGACAAGCGGACACGTGAAGTGCCGGGCTGTTGGAATTATTAAGCCAAGATAGTGCCTCAATATTCCAGGTGTTAGATATGTCAGGACTGCTAGAGTTGATATCGGCTTTGAATATGGACCGTCACTTTCCGCTAATCTATTTAGGACGGTCCATCAACCATATTTACGCATTAACCCTGGAGGCCATTGAAGACGTGTCAGCATAGTGAATGACTTAAGGTAGCGGGAGATCCAATGACACGGACATGTATTTACAGTTTTATACTAAATTTCTGCGATTAGAGGGTTGATATAGTATGTCCCGAAACTGGTGCGACTCCCTACTCTCTTCGGTTGGTTCTGCCAGTCTATATTGACTATTTTGCAAAATCAATACATCCGACACGTCCATACCCCACCTCCAAAACAGCCTGAGGGAGTCGAACCAGAATGGCCCAAATCTAGCTTCTGTAAATTATAACTAGTGGTTCTCTATAAGATGATCCACAGTGGGGAGCTATCCATGTATATCGCAGATGGCATAGGCTACTGAGCGCAGCCAGATTACCATCCTGAGAATGTTCCCTACCATACGGATATCTCGCAGCGTTAAAGCACCGCCTGGTCAAGATCGCCGATTACGAGGCATCGTTCTAGTCAAGTTATATCCTTTTGTTGCACTTCGCTCGTTTCAAAATCGCCTAGCAGTGACAAATATGTCATGTATACGTCGCGAAGAATGAACTCCTGACGAACTAGTTTAATACGAAGATCTATACTAAAGCCCGCGTCGAGGACAAGGGTACGCAGTGCCAAAGCACCTGTTTCGAGTCAGCCTGATCAGCTACTACTACCCCGCTCTCCCTCAGTTAAATATGAAGCAATACCCTATTTCTAACATTATCTTCTAATCCTCTCTTACCCCCTCCTGCGAGACCCTACCTTCAAAGCCTATCAGCATAATCTCCGTTCGACAATGGTCTGTTTCTCCTCCTCGCACCAACCTCTATCTTAATTTAGTAGGCTAAATGTCTCCCTAGGACCATCTTCCTCCTGTTGAATCCTGTCACGTTCATAACAGAATGCGGGAGAGGAAGCCATATCTTAAAGACAACCTTCCAAACCAGCTATGTCATCTATGTAATCGGCCTTTCTGTGTCGACCACAAGGGGAAAGAGGATGGTGTCTGTGAAATTAATCATGAGACATACTATCGTAAACATCCAGCGATGCAGAATGTCATATATCCGAGGTATGAGGAGTGGAAGAAACATAGTGAGCAGATGATGCTTGATGACATGTCGGGGAATGAGGGGGAGGTAGTGGGGGAGACCCAAAGCAAGGTCCTGGGCCAACATGGAACAGTCTAATTTCTTGGATCGCCTATTCGGTTTTAATGCAGCGCAATGTATGGAGATTAAAGTTGTATGGTTTGGTCGGATTAGTAGTGCTGGAAAGGACATCCTATGGGGATACTGCACGAGTGAAATCGTATCAGGCGCACGGCCGCCCTTCGATCTGGTATAAATGCAGCTGCCGTTCGCTCAACGAGTCCAGACTTACTCAATGAATCACTGTAAATATGGTACTGAATATCATGTTCCTCACGAGACTGCCATATCTATCAGTATTTGTGACGGTTCAACACGGAAAGCTCGATGGTGTACTCGGGAACCGGAGGTACCTGGTCTACTCTCTTCCGTCGCCATCAGATACTCTCATACTCATAGATCCGAATGAATCTTCTCACATCGACATCAGATAAGATCAGATAAAACCGTAGATTTGTAATCTCAACTCGGAGCATTTTCTTGCGTGCTAAGACGCAATTCATTGATATCTCGCGTCATACGTCAGGCCATCACCAAGATATAAAGAGGCCGATGCTGTATACCCCGATCCAATTGCTTCAGACAGTAAACAAACCTTCAAGATGCCCGAGTTTATCAGTGTCACCTTTCCTAACGCCTCAACCGAGCTGAACCCCATCCCCAATGCATCCATCGATCCCGAATACCTCATTCGCTATGCCCGCACTCTAGATGACTACGGATACAACTATACCCTAGTACCGTATGGTTCATCCTCATACGATCCCTTCACCATCGGCGCGACCATTCTTTCTGCGACTAAGAATGTGAAGGTCATCATTGCTCTGCGCCCAAACACACTGTACCCCACCGTGGCAGCCAAAGCACTAGCAACCCTCTCCCAACTAGGCTCCGGTCGTGTCGTGGTGCACTTCATCGCCGGTGGAAGTGACGCAGAGCAAGCCAAAGAAGGAGATTTCTTAACAAAAGACCAGCGGTACGGCAGACTAGAAGAGTATATCAAGATCCTGCGCCGCGCCTGGGAATCCAACGAACCATTCGACTGGGAAGGCCAGTACTATCAATTCAAGCAATTCAACAACGATGTCCGACCAACCGCCAAGATCGAAGTGTCCGTGGGCGGCTCCTCGGATGAGGCATACCGGATCGGAGGCTCACTGGGCGATATCTTCGGGTTGTGGGGCGAGCCGTTGAAGGAGACCAAGGAGCAGATCGATCGCATCTATGCCGAAGCTGCCAAGGCCGGCCGTGCAGACAATGATAGACCTCGTATCTGGGTGACATTCCGTCCTATCCTCGCCGAAACGGATGATCTGGCTTGGGCAAAGGCGCACCGCACCCTGGATGCGTTGACAAAGCATCGTGCAAATGGTCAAGGCAAGGTCCCTGCTAATGCGCCGCCGCCGCAGAATGTTGGATCGCAGCGTCTGCTTGATATTGCCGCCCGTGGGGAGGTGCAGGATCGTGCGCTTTGGTATCCTACCGTTACCGCCACCAATGCCCGCGGCGCGTCGACTGCTTTGGTGGGATCGCCGCAGACTATCACTGATTCACTGATCGACTATGTTGATCTGGGTGCTGATCTGATCTCTGTTCGTGGTTATGATAATCTGAATGACGCTATCGATTATGGTCGCTTTGTGCTTCCTAAGGTGCGTCAGATTTTGGAAGAGCGGGAGAATGGGGCTTCAGTTTGATGACACGGGAGATCTGTAAACAATCTTGGCTTCTTACGTCAATTGTCCTAAATAAACCCAATTCGAGTTAAATATTACTTTATCTTTCTCACTGTAACTCGAGTCATGGTTTTGTCAGGAAGCAACAGTACAGCCTCGCAACATGAAAAATGGCTTGCTCCAGCGATATATATATTGCCCGCACATAGCATAAGGCACTTTTTTCAATACGGCATCCAAGTACATATATACCTGGTATCTTGCTAATGTTATAGTTGTTTAGTTTCTGTACTTCTATTATGTTAGCCCTGTGTAGCCCAAATAGTGGTGGGGATAAACCCGACGAAACTGGCGGTGAGGGGCAGTGGATTTGATAGAAAGGAACATACACGAAGCAGTGGTCAGCCAATGATCGAAATGAAGAGTATCAAATAGTGATAGGATCATTCTACTTGAATCCAGTACTATGGCAAATCTTCCACAATAGTGGAATTTGCTGTGTAAAATATGCATTGACACGTATCAAGTCTGGATGGAGCCAACCAGAAAGCGTATCATTTATCCACAAAATACACAACAGTTCATGCAAGGAGAAAGGCGCATGAGATATATACATGGCTCCATATCCAAGGGTCTTGATTTTCACTTGAAACTTATCTCTTGCGTTTTCGCTACTTATCCCGGTATCATCTTCAGTGGCTTTGGACCCGTTATAGAATTAAATTGTTGACAAAACCAGCGGAGAACAGCAACTATACGCAACAAATATTTTAGTTCCAACAGCTTGTCTGCACCTATGGCCCTTCAAGTACCAGTAGCTGCATATGAAGGGGAAAAGTACTTCTGCAAATTCAAACCTCGCATCCATCGCGATGCCCATCTCGCCGATTCAGGAAGTTGGGAATGTCAGATCGATCTTCTCAACTCCCAAGGAGCTATCCACAATGACTGGGTACGAAATGGAAGAAACAAGAGCTACGCTGTGGGATGCATAAATCCAACAGTTGGCAATTTTATGGCGCTTGCTGCAACTGCGGCAATTCCAGATCGTCTTGCTCTGGTCAGTTATATTCTTGAATACGCATTTGTTCACGACGATAGTAAGAGAACCACTCATTTTACATTATCTCGTTGACTAAGTGGGAATTTCAGTCATTGATTACGCTGAGAGTCAATCTGAGTCGCAGGTAGCTATTTCGGGCCGATATGCGAAGATCAGTCTCTTACAGGTTATAACTTACAGCTCCGAGAAGTAAACAGCCAATTGGTGGAAGGCCTGAATGATGACCAGAATGAACGCCCTGACCAAAGAAATGTGAAAATGCAACTGCAGGCCAAAATGGCCCAAGGATTATTGAAGTTCGATAAAACACAAGGAAACAATATTCTCAAACTCTGGAAGGAGATGTCAGATATCTTCCTTGAAATCAGAGACATTCAGTTCAAGGATTTGACTGAATATCTCTCATTCCGTGAAATTGATGCAGGATGCCCGTGAGAAATCATCGTGAATAACATACAGACGAGAAGGCCCCAGACTGACCGGATTAAACAGATGGACCATGCGGCTAGTATCCTTCTCAATGGACTTCTATCTCACTAACGAAGAGGAAGAGTCGATTTCCGCTATCACAAAGGCTGCATACGATTCTTGGTGTCTAGTCAATGACTATTTCTCCTGGGAGAAGGAACTACTGAACAACAAGGTCAGCGGAAGCACTGGACAGATTACAAATGCCGTGTTTCTTCTTGCTAAGTGGCATGCTGTTGATGTGGTCAGGGCTAGGGAAATGGTCCGTGATGAAATCATCGCTCGGGAGGAATTGTTCTGCAAATTGAAATCTGAATATATTGCCTATGGTCGTGGAACAGACAGGATTTTGAGATGGTTTGAGGTGCTAGATGATGTGACTGCTGCCAACTTTGCTTGGAGTATGACAACTGCACGGTATGATGCTGAAGCTGAGGATGCGTATCCCGGGCTGCGGGCTGTGGGCGGAGGATCAAAATGAAATTTCGAGTGCAATAGAGCAATTTAGGGGGATTTATAGTCTGTTGAATGGAGGAATTGTTATTGAGACGATAAGAAAGCTGTGTGCGGGTGTTGATTTCACACAATGAAGCTAGCTAGCAGAGCCGCACTCTACAACTGGATCTGTCTCGGCTGTGCAGTTTGAAAATTCCAGGACTATGAAGACAATATCAAACCTTTCGAACTCTCTTCCACACTCAGTTGCTGTGTGCTCCTATACCCGCCTCGCCTCGAAATAGTAAGAAAGTTCATGCCTGAACTCTAAGGCAGCCAGTACCTCCCACTGAATTACAAACAAATTTTCTCTCATTCGCACTTCATAGGAATAGACGACATAATTTGAGTCTCTTTGGTCATATGCAGCAGTAGCTAATCTCAGATATTCACTGACGCAGCCAAGGAAGGTCAAACAGGGAGATCGGACTTTGCTGAAACTCCGCGGACTTTCGCCAGCTTCGCACTGTAGACATCCAAATCTCCATGGCTCCACGACAGAACGCCAGAGTTTTTCCATCATGACTTATAAAATGATTTATTTCCTTCCCTTCATCCCTTTCTATCAATCTATTCCTCATCCTTAACATAATATGACGTTTACCGACAAATCGACCACTCCCACTACAATGAGCAAACCTAACGAAGAAGTCATGTCGAGCCTAGGGGCCGCTGAGAAGGCCGAACCACAAACGAAACCAGCGAACTTCTCCTCGACTTTCCACGAAGCCATCTTCATCCTCATAATCGGCATGTCGCAACTCTTCTCCGTCGGAGGCCTTGGCGTTGACGCCTACTCGATAGAGCAGATCGGTACTGCTCTCGGCACAAACAGCAACAGTCAAATGTCCTGGTTCTTGGCCTCCTACTCTCTCTGCGGTGGCGTATTTGTCCTAGTAACTGGTCGTCTAGGCGATCACTTCGGTCACAAATACGTCTTCCTCTTTGGCTGGATATGGATGGCTATCTGGTCAGTAGTTTGCGGCTTTGCTCATGACGTTGTACTATTCGATATCGCTCGTGGCATGATGGGAATAGGCAATGGCGCCCTAGTTCCCAACTCATTCGCCCTCTTGGCGCGTGCGTTCCCCCCTCTGTCTGTGAAGAAGAATATCGCCTTTGCTTTCCTGGGCTTCTGCGCTCCATCGGGGTATATCTTCGGCGGGTTGATTGGAGCTGCCTTTGGCCAGAAGGTTACCTGGCGATGGGGGTTCTGGTTCTGGGCTTTGGGCTGTCTAATTCTGAGTATGGCAACTTTCGTCGTTGTTCCTCACCGAATCGGCTCCCCAATTCCTGGACTAAGTCTCCGCCAATTTGACTACGTCGGTAGCCTGCTCGGTGTTTCGGCCTTGATTCTGTTCTCGTTTGCATGGAGCCAGGCTTCAGTTGTTGGCTGGCAAGAGCCGTATATCTACGCCTTGCTTATTGTCAGCGTCTTCCTTCTTGTGGCATTCATTTTCTCCCAGTCCCGCGTCTTTGCTCCTGTCCTGCCTAATTCTCTTTGGCGCCGACCTGGCTTTGCACCCGTCGTCTCTGCCATGGCTTTTGGCTGGATGTCTTTTGGAATTTTCCTCTACTACACCACTATTTATATCCTGACTATTCACAAAGCCCGGCCTCTTGCAGCGGTGGCACAGATGGTTCCACTGGTCATTGGTGGTCTATTCGCTACCACGGCTGTTGGACTTTTCATCGCGAAAACGCCTGCTCAGTATATCTTCGGCGTTTCCATGTTCTCTTTCTTCATTGGGAACCTACTTATGAGCTTCGTGAACTACTCAAATGTCTACTGGGCCTTCATCTTCCCAGCTTGTCTACTTGTTGTTGGTGGACCTGACTTGTCATTCGCCTCCTCTGGGATCCTCATTTCCAACGCCGTCTTGCCTGAGGAGCAGGGTGTTGCCGGGTCGTTCATCTCAACGGTGGTGCAGTACTCTATCTCCATTGGCCTTGGTATTGCCGCCACTGTTGAGTCGCATGTCAATGAAGGAGGAAAGAATCCTATTCGCGGCTACCGCGGTGCATTTTGGCTTGGAATCGGATTCGCGACTGTGGCATTCTTCATTGTGATTTTCTTTGTTCGTGACCCAAGGTTTGAGGCGAAGGAAGAAGACCAGTCCCCTCCCGAGGCTATTTTCGACACAGCTTAGCTGTGGGATGTTTTTGAACCCCTATCTGTGATTCGGTGCCTTTCGTCATTTCGGTCGGTAATTGCCTGTTTGACGTACAAAAATAGATCTCATTGATTAGACTTAGAATATCATCTCTCTGTAACGGGAAGTTAATTGATTGTGTTTATTTAGGTAGAAACTAGCCAAGTTCCGTGTAAAAGTGCTTCGTATATGAAACGAGTTGGCATAAACTTTTGAACAATCTCTTTACAAAAGCTTATAGTCTAGTGTAACATTTGGCATAAAAATAGGCGTTTTTACAGTTGTGGATGACTATTTGTAGTTTTCTTCTTGGTGATAACTCAAATATTTCAGATCATTTAACATCTAAACCGAGGAAACACAAACATAATTCAGACACAAAAGAATACAGCCTAGTTAACATGCACACGCCAGTGCTCGCGGTGTCCCTCAGTGAATGCGGTTCGAGTATGATGAGTGGTAGCATTATCATTAAAGATAAAGTCACCAGTCTTCCACTGGTGATGATATACAACCCGTCGATCATAGAGCAGAGCTGTTAGCTTCTCACAAAGCGCATCGCTCTCAGGCTCCGGGCAGCCAATGACCTGTACAATAGTTGGCTTGCTGCTTCCAGCGATACATTTTGATTCCGGCCATGGCTCATGCATACGGAAAGTATCGGCACCCGTCTCCGGGTGAGGAACAATGAATGGAAGGTGTAAATCATGGCCCCCAAATGCATCATTGACTTCTGTAGAGGCCTTCCACTTCAGTGTGCGTAGTTCCTCAAGAGGAATAGTATCAGGTCCGAGGAGAGGTAGAAGATTACGCGATGACGCGAAGAGCGTGGCTCCGCCCTCAGACTGCAAGGCTGCGCGGTTACGGAACACCTGAAACAGAGGTGGCGTGGAGACCCATTCGCCTGTCTTCTCGTCCTGCGTCATCTTGAACACTCCATCGTAGTGAAAGGGCATGGCCTCACGCGTGAGTACATTGTTCATGTTAAGATCTGTGTTCTCGCGAACCTCAAGAATATCCCCAAATGGCCACTGCTGGATCTCACCGAACTGGCGCGCTTTCTTGCGGAAGACTTCTTTCTCGATTTCCATTGTGAATCCACGCAGAAGAAGAGGCGCCGAGGATAGAGCGAGGCGACGCACGCGCTTCATATCGACGTCCTCGAATTTCAACGGCGCATGTCCTTCCTTAGGGCGTACCTGTATGCCGCAGGGGAAGAGTGGCTCAAAGTCTACCGCCATACCTGGCCAATTGAAGAGGTCACACTTGGCGCGTAGCAACCATGGGTTGCCCGCGGCGTTTTTGACTACTTCGAATTCGTTCATGTCAACAGCGGATGCATCCACCACGCGCAGGCTGGCATCGTGAAGGATTGCAACAGTCCCATGCCATGGGGTGATAGAGTTTGGATTAATTCCAGGAGGGAACAAGTCAATTGTGATCTTCCCAACATTGTTGGACTCGTGAATCGACATGCGGATGGCGTATGGCACAGTTGATTCCAAAAGAGGTGTAGGAGCCTAGATCGGTTAGCCCCATCTGATGCTACTGTAACAACCAAAATTTACCTTTCCTCGCTGGAGAATGTCAGTCTTTAGAGCGGCCGGGTGTTTGCTCTCTGGGAGAGCAGTGTTGTGGTGATGGCTGGTTGTTTTTCGGTTCTTATCCTCGGCCGACGAGGCCTGGGATATGGAGTGATCAACGTGATTGTGAGTCTTGTTCATATATTCGGAGTATTTTTCGTTTATTTGAGTCTCCTGTGGCACAATGCCCACCAGGGCTCCGAGGCTCGTGAATTCCAGATGACGAAGATCCAGAGATGCGGCGAGATTTTGCAGCTCTCGGTGGTATGTGAAAGCGTCGCTATGATCGACTTTTAGAAGATCTCAGACATCGTTAGCTTTGTGTGTCGTAGATAGAATCATTTACCAAAAAAAAAGGCAATGCTTACCGCCATTTTCTGACGCATCCAAAACTATCACAACGCTCGCCCCGTTGTCGTAGACTTCAGCAATAGACTCGGCGAAGCCATTTATGGTCTGTAAGGCAATTTCTTCGGCCTTGTCTGGCAAAAGACCGAGTTTCTTACCCTTGCTTCCCTCGGAGGGGGCCTTGAAGGGGAAAGCTGGAAGGATGAAACGGAGCGTCTCCTTCTTAGAGACAATGTCTCCAATCTGCTTCTCGAGCGTAGGGACAAACTTGGAGAAGCGATCGGGAAAAGTGGCAGAGCGATGACGATATGTTGCAATGATAGAGACAATCTGTGATACCTTGCTCTCGATGTTTGGTAATAGGTTTCCAGCGTAAGGCATGTTGTCTTTTGAACTATCCGAATTTTCTGGTATGTTTTGAGTCCTTCCTGGGAAATTGAGTGTTAAAGATCATTGGTTAGAGATCTGACATCTAGTATCATCCGAATATCATCTCTTCCAAGGCTGCGAGATGAATGGAAGAGCGGAGCCTGCGAACGTCTCCCCAGGGGGTTTCAAGGGCGCCCGTAGAGTTCGGGTGTTGATCAGACTAGGTCAACGTACAACAGAGTCGCAATATGAGTGTCAACTTCCTGATTCTGAGACACCGAGGGGACTTGACGAGGACAGGACGCATTTATATGGGGCGGTGTTCCCCTTGTGATCTGTCACCTTGCCCAGCCATTCTGGGTGATCCAGAGAAATGCAAGCATATAAGCGAATCGTTGCAAGGCATGCATGAAGTCACATACAGATCTATCCAATTTTAAAGGAATGCAGGAATGAAATGCGGGAAGATGTAAATCACGGGAGGCTGTTGGGGCTAAGCCGAACGGGTTGCAGCAACTCATCGTCTTACATCCCACTCAAAACATGGCCCCGAAGAAGCTCACCCTCTCTTGTTCACGATGTCGCGCTTCAAAATTGAAGTGTGATCGCAAGGAGCCCTGTGTGAGTGCGCAAATCTCATAGACATACCAAACTCATTGTTTCTAGCTGGAATGCGTGAAGCGCGACTGCGTCCACCTATGCACCAAAGATGAACGTCAGCCGAGAGCCAAGCGGACAAAAAGCCAGCATATAGAGCAGAGTCGCAGCCAAGTTTCACCGGAAGAAGAAGCACCGGAAGTTGAGGAAACAGCGCAGATCTTGGAGCAATTCGTGGATGTGATTCCGCTCCCCACATCGGGTGTGGCCCCCGACATTTCCAATCGATACTGGGAGAGCCAAGACCCGCAGCGGCGAAGTCAAAAGCTTGGCTTGATTCGAGATGTGGTTCAAGCGCTCCCAGAATGGGATCTTGTTGAAGTTCTTTACGAGGTCTTCGTTACACGTTGTCAGGGACCCCTGGGCAGTGTGGTACACACCCCGAGCTTCATGAAGCAGGCCGACAAATTGCGCCACTGTTTGAGTATGGCTTCTCCCGATACAGCCATCGCCAGTATGCTGTCTATGGACGTCCTTGCGAGTTTGGTTCTTGCGGTACCGTTCTCATTCAATCTCAGTTGGTCAAGCATTGGCTGACTGTTTCATCGCAGCTTGTGCTTGGGCTCGCGTTCTACCCAACTCCTTCCCTTCTTGGAGTCCAGCTTACTCCGTTAACATTCCGCGTGGAGCAATTGCGCGCCTCAGATGAGCCAGCAGCAACATGGCGATCTCTCGGCGTGCGCTGTCTTCAGGGCAATATTTCCCTCTTTTGTGGCTCAATTTCCAGCTTACAGGCAGCCATCATGCTCCTTTTGGATACAAAAGAGACATCTTTGGAGCTTGATGCCGTACTAGTCACTGCTATTTCGGGCGCGCGCAAACTTGGCTTGCATCGCTTGGGCAAGGCAGATTTAAATGTCTCGCCCTCGTTGAACTATGGTTCTGAGGCAGCAGATCCACCTGAAATTCGCACCGAGGTTGCAATTCGCATTTGGTATGCACCATGAATAATCCCCATTAATTCCGCCCGGGATGAACCCGCTAAACATTATGGAATACTAGGTGGACTCTTGTCATGCGAGATTGGTCACGCGGTCAAGCTCTGGGCTACTATACCATTCGCCCCTCACAATTCAACACCAGAATGCCGTTGCACATCAATGATGATGACCTTCTCGGGGTCCATGGGAAAATTGCCGACCGCCCTCGGTCTGAGTTCACCATGCTGTCTTATACGATACACGCCTTGGAATTGTCTGTTATTGTACGGGAATCAATTGATCTCGGCGATATCGCAAATGAAGCTTCCCAGCGACGTCAACATCTAAATCAAAAGTATGAAAAATACGTGGCAAATCTACCTTCTTACTTTAGGCTAGGAAGTACAGTCGGGCTGACAGCGATGGGACCCATGGCCGCCATTCCAGTCCAGCGATTCATGCTACATCAGCAACTATGGAGTCTACTCCTTCGACTTCATCGAGCTACTCTTTCCACACCCATGGGCCGAGCATCATGCCAACAGCTTGCCCATAATATCATCAATACACAAGCCCAGATCCAAGCTCGCTGCACAATTTGCGGCTCATTATCCTCCAACGAAACGCAACTCTTCAACGCGACTGTTGTGCTTGTCTTGGGACTACTTTTCGATTCCCCGTCGACTGAAGCCGAGCGCACTAGTGCCCAGCTTAGTCGGCTCATGACGCGGGATCACATCCGGGAAGCCATTGAATTATTGCGAACTAAAGCTTCACCTGACACATCCTCCGGGGACTCTGCACCCCGAGATCTGCTTGAAAGCTTGGTGTCGCGCAGTGTTGCGGTCCTCGAAGCACTGATGAAGCTGGAAGATAATTCCGGTGACGATATCACCCACTTGACGGGGCCCGACAAAAAGCATTCCCTTTATCCTCAAGTCGTGGGGATTCTAAAATCCTTGAATGTTCCAACAGCTCCAATAGAGTCGCCCGCTTCTGGACTATCAACATCGACTCCTGATGACACTTCTTTGACTCTATCAATGCCCGTTGCGGACGGCTTCCCCGATCTAGACGTGATGCCCATTCTCTCCAATGGCCTAAGTCCTGACATGTGGGATTTCTTTGACTTCAAATTACTGGAAGATGTGGGAAAAGAAAATTCACCCACTGCTGGAGATATTTACGGGGCTTCAAGTTATGAAAACATATTATACCCAACCCAAAGCAGTAGTCTCTCGGGAGGCCGCTTCGCTGGTGAATCTCCTTACTCGTTAGAGAGTCGGAGTGAACCTGCGTCTAACTCTGCGATGACTCCTTCGAGCGCTGATGCTTTTGAGGCTGCGAACTTTTTCGATGCCATGGGGACTGAGGGCCTTCCTCCTTGGTGAGGCATGTCCGGCTATACTTAGATAAAGTGCCCAGATGTCTTCGTGAAGGCGACCCAATTCAGACTCTGTGATAACCACTTCTTCTTAAAGAAGCTCAAGTTGCCCTAAACCCTTTTAAAAAGAAACTCAAAAGAAACATCTCCTCTGATCAAAACACGAAATAAATATGGAAATCGTTCATCAATCAGACACTATTGAAACCACTTCTTCAAGATAATGAGAGCCACCATTCAAGCAGTAGGCAAGTCAACAAAAGGATCATCAGTAGGATCCGAATGCCAGCGATACTCCAGCCTAAACGCCGTCATATGAGCGAACTCCAAAGCCTTCTCGGGAACATGACCAGGAACCGCGGTCGCCTCTCCGCGCGCATCGACATCCTGCACCTGAGTCAGACGATCCTCAGGCGCGACGTACGTATTCGCAATAAAAGCAAACCCCGCGTCAATTCCCGCCGTAACGCCCGACGAAGTAAGGAACTTCCCATCTTGGACCCAGCGAGCGCGCCTTTGCCACTTTACATCTGGATCTAGAGAATATAAACAGTCATCAGTTCTACTTTTAAGATTTATCTTCTTAGGCGGAGGGGCTGAAAGCGGATGTAAATGACTCAACGTACGCTTGGGAGTTGCATCGTCGTAAATCCGCTTGTTGGTAGTAGCCCGACGCCCGTCCAGACGGCCTGTAGCAGCGAGCAAAATCGACCCGGTGCATACGGTGAAGACGTTGGCGGCGCGGTCGACTAGTTGGCCGATTTGCTGCATTAGCATCGGGTCCCAGACTAGTGGCATCATGCCGAATCCGCCTGGGATGAAGAGGGTGTCGAAGGTGTAGTCTTTGCGCAGTGCTTCGGCCATGGTGATGGTCCCTGCGAGGCCGACTCCATTCTTGATGGATGTTTCTATACCGTGGGGTGGGGTGTAGTTGTGCAAGTTCACGAATTGGACGGTGTAATAGTCGCTTCGGGGGATGATGGCGCCTAGAGGACCGAAGAGGTCGAGAGCCTCGATTTCGTTGAATACTAGTGAGAGGATGTGGTGGTGGGTGGGCATGTTTCTAGGACTTGGATTGTGAAGAAAGAGAAGCTGAGGGTTGGGTCTTTTTATCTTCAAGTACGAAAGATGTGAAAGTCCATGGGGTTTCGGCGGAGTTTCGGCCTTTCGGGTTTGTTGAGCCTCATCGCGGATCCCTCTGTTTACTGATACTCTTTCTCGAGGGGATTTATAGCAGCTGCCAAGGACGGAATCTTATCCAAAAGATGATGAGTCCGCAATGGTGAGACGCGAGTGTTCGAGCCGTTAGCAGAATTGGATGGCACTTTTTAAATAACTTCACTATTTTTAGTCTTCAAACATCCTAACATCGCAAAATGGTTTTTTTTTACAGAACGACCCTGCTCAATGCCCAAATAGCTGATCGTCTATCGCTGTGATAATCAATGGAAGTCTGAAAGCTGAAATGTCCATCTTCCCGGAGCAGCCAGGTTACCTACCAGCATACATAAAACGGACTCCTAGTCACACTTAACCCCAACCAACGACTCGCTCAGCTTCCACAACTCCTTTTCCTTCGCTTCATCAAAAGCCCAACTACTAAATCCATACTCAAGCGCATCTCCATCAGAAGGCGCCGAATGAATAGCAACAGACGCCCCCTCCAAATATAACCCACCCTTTCCACTCAACTCGCTCGACACCGCACCATATACAGTCGTAGCACAAGCCTGCTCCATACTTGACAGATATACCTGCGCCCGCTTGTCTTCCATAACAGCCTTCATCTCCTCCTGTGAATGCCTCTGAAGATTTGGACTCACAAACGCACCGGGATGTACACTGAACCCATGAAGACCCCGTGCACTGTATAAGCGCTCGATCTGCGTGGCCATGTAGATATTGGCCGTTTTGCTAGACCCATATGCAAGCCAGCCGTTGTAGTTTCCGTCAAAATTGATGTTGTCAAAGTTGACAGGGCTGTATCGATGTCCTGCCGAGGAAACGTTGACGACACGGGAATCAACTTTCGTGGAATGGGCAGTTTCCAATAAAGTATTTTTGAGAAGACAAAAGAGGAGGAAATGCGATAAGTGATTCGTTCCAAACTGCAGCTCGAATCCATCCTTGGTATGGCCTTCGGGGGTATTCATTACCTATTTCATATGGTGAGATCGGAGTAGTAGTGCTAGGGGTGGATCTATTATAGTAAACTTAACTTACACCCGCGTTGTTGATAAGAATATTCAGCGTAGAGCTTTGATTGAGAAATTCTCTAGCGCAGGCACGGACACTAGACAGGTCGGTTTGATCCATGAATAGAAGCTTCACACGGCCGCTGGCGAGGAGCGAGGGTCCCAGGGCTTCCTTTGCCTTTGTGAGATTGCGAGCTGTGCCGAATACAGTGGCTCCGGTTGATGCTAATACGCGAGCTGTCTCGACACCTATGCCAGATGAGACGCCGGTAATTAGCACGACCCTGTCAGTCCATTTACTGACTATGTCTTCGTCTTTGATGACCTGCTCTCCTGTTACGCGCGAGTCACCGGGGCCGGCCAAGATCTCCCAGCGATTGTTCTCAGCATAGCGGCCCGAGAGTTGGAAGGGGACTCTAGAACGTATGGACATGTTGGGTAGGAGAATGGGAAGTTGGAAAGTCTTTTTGGATCTTAGATATCGAATTCTTAAATTTTAGTTTCCGTTCTTCGAAGGACTTGGGCATCCATGTGTTAAGCTTTGGGATATGGAAGCCTGCTGCCAGGGTCTGATTCGATTGGCTATACCTTGCATTCTTGTCTAGCCTGTTTAGGAAATCTTCATGTCATCAAAGAGATAAGCTGCTCAGGGGTGATCGATGAGACAAGTTTGTTGGGAGGTAACAGTGAATCAGCTCTTGAAAGTCATGGTTGTCCACTTGATCAGTTGCATTTGGTCTATGGTTTTCTACTGTATAAATGATAGGCGTGAGATACGCTAACCGAAAAGATCAGGTTGATCTTCAGCCTCAGGCACCTCAGGCACCTCAGTCACGTCATAGGTCCCGTTCTTCGTAGAATGCGATGTATGGCAAGTAGAAAAGGGATATAAGATTAAAGGCACATATTTCGGTCCTTTCAGTCCTTTCGGTAATTGCAGAGCTCCTCGTACGTCTGTAATCTCCCAGTTCGAGTGCCTGAAACGGAGTCCAAACGTGCCTGACAAAGGGCCCTCCGATCCCTGGTTGACAGCCGTTGTGGATGCTCCGTCAAAACTTCCTAATTTTCCCCTCTTGACTTCTTCTCCACTCCGATGCTGGATCGTCTTTCTCTTCGCTTTCTTCACAGTGCGTGGGTTCCACTATTCTGCAGTGCAGAAACGCCGGAAAATGGACACCACTTTCATCACGATCCACGGCAGGTCTTTCTCCGCTCCCGATCGATCGATCCCAGTCTCTGTCCGTGCTCACTAACATCGCTCTAGACCTTTCCCGGGATGCCTCGATTCGCTATGCGTCGGGCAGCATAGAGGTGGTGCTGGGCTACCAACCTCATGAAGTTCTCGATCGCTCGTGCTGGGAGTATTTCCACCCCCAGGAACTGCCGTTTGCCCGATCCATCCATGGTCGCGGGGTTCGATTGGATAAGGCAGCTGTCTTGAATTATTGTTCGATTCGGCATAAGAATGGCTCCTGGGTGGGCTGCGAGTGTGTCTTTACCGTGGTGTACGATGTGTTGATCGCAAGTACTACTGTTTACGGTCGAGGACATGGAAGTCAGAGTACGTCATTTCCGTTTTTATATGAACAGAAAGTAGCCTTTTTTTGGGCGATTTTTGTTTGCAGCTTTGCTCTACCAGGCTGGATATATCCCAAAGTTCCGGTTGCTTTTCGTTTCTTTCGATTATTCTACTAATATACCTCCAATTGTTTAGAACGCGCTGTTGATGCGCCTATCGTCCGCCAGCTCTTCAATTCGTCGCCCAATGATCCTCGTTACCACATGCTTACATGGATATCCAACAAATTCTCCCAGCGGTTGACAGAGCCGCTCCACGAGCCCCGCGCAGCCATGTTTGTGAACCGCTTCACTCGAACTGCGACGATCATGTACGCTACAAGCGGAGTATCAGAAATCCTGGGCCTCAGTCCCAATGCGCTCATTTCCCAGAGCTTTTACTACTGCATTCAAGAAGAATGTCTGGGAGATGCAGTGAGATGTCTGGAAGGTGCGAAGAGGAACGACTCTATCGCTTACCTCCGATTCTGGTTCCGCAACCCTCTCCAAGACGTACATGGATCCGGTCTCGGATTGGAAGCGGCTGGAGCAGTTCCTCCGATTGAGCTGGAGGCGGTCGTTTCTTGTACCTCAGACGGTCTCGTTGTCATCTTGCGCCGAGCCCGTGCCCCCATTCCTGTTGCCCCTGCGGTTCCCGCGGTCCCTGCAGTCCCCGAGCCAGCTCCCGTCTATACCAATGGTATCTTTGCAGCACCGTGGGCCCCTGAGCCGGTCTTCTCTTACGGCACGCCGTCATACACCCCCTCTCACCCTGCCATTATGCGACCATCTCGCCCAGAGGTGACGGGCACTCTGTGCCGAGATCCTGCGCCTAGGCAGGCGGTCCACGAAACCCCTCTCCCTGAACAGGTCTCTACTATGTGCCGTGATGACATGGACCGCAGCTCTGGTAGCGCATCGGACTCCGTGTATGGCTCTGTGTCCGAACAAGACAAGGCTGGAGGCCCTGGAGAAACAGGTCCTCATTCGTACCGTCTTATGGATACGATCCGTGATGTGGCTGTCTTCGCGTGGGGAATTGTTGGGATCAATCGCGGCTTGGAGCAGTACAAGTGTGGAACCCCGACTGGCAACGCTCGGCCAGAGGATAAGATGGATCTTGACGATTCACGCTAGGATGCTTTTTCGCGAATAAGAGCTGGGAGTCATTCAGATGGTTCGGGTTTATGTCAATTGTACTATCATTCCTTCTGCATCCCCAGCGTCATGCACTGTATGTATTCAGGCAATCAAAAGAGCCAGCTCTCTATCAATACAGCAACATATCTATCTACTCATGAGACCACTCGGGCTTCTTCTTCTCAGCGAAAGCAGTCATACCTAGAAAGAAGACACAATATAAGCATAAACAAATCATCCATAATCCGACGAAATAAACTTACCAATCTTCTGATCCTTGCTTCCAAACAAAGCATGGAAAAGCCTCCGCTCATACTCCACCCCTTCCTTAAGCGACAACTCCTGACTCTTGTTGACAACCTCCTTCCCAGCAACAACAGCAACACGACTATACCCAGCAATAGTCTCGGCAGTCTTGAGGGCCTCTTCAAGCAACTCCTCCTTACCACCCTCAACAACCTTAGCAGCAACACCCCACTCCCCAGCCTCCTTACCACTGAAGTTCTTGCCAGTAAGGATGAGTTCCATAGCCTTGCTCTTGCCAACGGCGCGGGTCAGACGCTGCGAACCGCCTGCACCGGGAATTGTGCCGAGTTTGATCTCGGGCTGACCGAACGTTGCTTTCTCGGTGCAGTAAAGAATGTCGCACATCAGTGCTAGCTCACAACCGCCGCCCAGGGCGTACCCAGATACGGCGGCGATTACTGGTTTGCGGATTGCGTTTGCTAGATGGGACCAGGGGGCGATGAAGTTTTCGTTGTAGGCATCTGCGAAGGTCTTTGGGGCCATTTCTTTGATGTCGGCGCCGGCTGGGTGGTTGTTAGTTTTGGGGTTGGAGGTTGGGATTGGCGAATTATGATGGAGAAATTGGTGTTGGGTGGCATTGAGGTGTGGTTATTAAATGACTTTACATACCGGCAAAAGCCTTTTCACTGCCAGTAAGGATGATTGCGCCGATACTCTGGTCATTGTCGTAGTTGCTCAGGGCTTCGTTGAGCTCCTTGAAGAGTGGTGTGCAGAGGGCATTGAGGGCTTTGGGACGGTTCAAGGTGACTGTAAAAGCGGTCAATATTGAAATTGAAAATATGCAGGTATACCGGATACATACTTAGACCAACACCCGGCTTGGGAGTCGAGGTGAGGATGTGCTCATAGCTACCAGCAGCTGAAGAATATCCCCGGACTCGAGCTAGATATGAGGTCAAAGGGACAGCTGTCTTAGAGGTAGCCAAGCGGGCGCATTTGTTTGCAAACATTGTGAGTTATGAAGTTTTTATTAGTACTTAGTAAATCGCAAGGGTTGAAGAACAAAAGAGTGAAGTAGTACTCGGCTCTGGCATAACATCATCGAAGCTCCGTTTCCCCGCGACCGAGCGCCGAAGTTAGCCGTCCCGAGGCTCACGTGTAGTGACTAAGCCATCCCAAAGTAGCTAGCGTGTCTGGCCACAGCATAGCCACATGTCACCTGCCTTGGGTCACATGTTCCTGAGTGGCTGGGGCATTGTCTCAAGCCTGATTGGTCAGGGGCCAGTGGACACTTTTCTGCTCCTGAGCCTGTGCCTTTCTCCTCCGGAATGTCTGGTTTCAGCTTATCTTAATATCGCATTTCTTTCCTTTTTCCCTCCTCTCTTTCTCTTTGGTGGCATTCATCTGTCCGCTACGTAACGTCTTCTCTTCATCATGGATGTTCCTGAGCCCGACCAGTCGCCTTTCACGGCCATGACCGCGCACACCTCTAAATTGACCCGGGTGAGTGTTCCATGAGGGGCAAGGACATTGCGCCATGCTCTCGATTCCTTCATTCCTCGAATTCGCAAGAACAGTCAGAACAGCATGCTAATCTGCGCTTTTCACATTAGCAATACCAAGCCTATCTCGATGCCTCGACCCCATACACAACCTACCGCTGGGTAGGCTCCGGTGTTCTCCTGTTCTTGTTCTTCCTGCGCATTGTCTTCGCGCAGGGCTGGTACATCGGTACGATGCCCCTGATTCTTTTGCGTGATTCTGAAATGCAACAATTTCCCCGGAAAACACAATGCGAGATGGCATCCAATGGAAGCCCCAGGAACCTTGGCACAAACAAACCGCTGACATGATCATCTTGCGCCGCAGTCGCTTACACACTCGGAATTTACCTTCTGAACCTCTTCCTCGCCTTCCTGACTCCCAAGTTCGATCCCTCCCTCACCCAGGACGAGGGCCTCGAGGACGGTGACGCGGGCTCCCCCAGCCTCCCCACCAAGAAGGACGAGGAGTTCCGACCTTTCATTCGCCGCCTACCGGAGTTCAAGTTCTGGCACTCGGCTACCCAGGCTATCACCATTGGCTTTGTCTGCTGCTGGTTCTCCGTCTTCGATATTCCCGTCTTCTGGCCCGTGCTGGTTGTTTACTGGATTATCCTCTTTGTGCTGACGAGTACGTTTCCCAATCTAAACTTATTTTGTCCTTTTATCTTTCGTGGATACCTTGCTAACAATTATACCCAGTGCGACGACAAATCCAGCACATGATCAAGTACCGCTACGTGCCTTTCTCTTTTGGAAAGACACGGTACGGTCGTTCATAAAATCATACTTTCTTAATCTCCCTGCTGTCACTGTCTCTATATCCACGACTGTCCTATGATTCTGTGTATTGTATGCGAGTTTTGACTTGGCGGGACTGACACACGATATGAAATGAGGTGAAGCATTGGACGGGCCCATGGCGATCCATTTTATGAATTTCTTCAGTTTTTGTTTTTATAATCACTGCTTTGCTTAGACGGTAGCCGTTTGGTCCGGTATTCTTCACTTGTGAAATATGATTAGACTTGAAGTCATGATTCGACTTCTATGTATGCACTCGAACGTCTGGCTTCTGGATTTATATGTGCTTGAAACTGTCCTGCAGGGTACTTATGCACTTGACTTGCATACGGAAATAGTCTGAGACAACAACCTGATCGGGTGAGCGCATTTGCGGCAATTTTCTACGATCTAATTTGAGAGCATTAAATCTTTAACTGAAAATCCCAATTCACGCCCAAGTCTATTGTCGTTGATTCCATCACGGCCACGACTTCTCATCGTCCATTATTCCCGCACTTCCATCCCCAACATCTCTGGGAATGATATCAAGCCATGGGCACCCATCTGGACTCGCACTCGCACTCCCACATGGATGACAACTTAAACAAGGACCCAACCACCTCGCCAAGCATGAGTATGAACACGAACATGAACATGGCATCAACCTTCTCGTCCTCCACAACAATCACAGTCCTCTTCACCGGTTGGACAACCTCAACCCCAACCCAATACATCCTCGCCCTACTCCTCTTCTTCCTCCTCGCAATCTTCAACCGTTTCCTCGGGACACTAAAGTTCCAACTCGAGCAATCATGGTCCCAACCCAGTCTCGTCCCGCCAACTCTGAAGCTTACGGCCATGCATTCACGACGCAACACCCACAAAGCAAAGCTCAGCCCACTAACCACCTACATGCGCGTCAACGGAGGCGAGAATGAAGATATCGATATCGAGGAGACACTACCGGTTGCTTACAACGATGATCAGTCGGGACATTCGACTACCCATCTCCTTGACAGAGGTGCTTTGCAGAGGATGTGGTCTTGTAACTGGGGTCTTCCTTCCTGGAGGGCCAGTGGAAGATGGTCTCTTCGGATGGACGGAGTACGGGGATTGCTTGAGCTTACTCGGGCTTTGATTGGGTATCTTCTGTGAGTCGGGCTTACTTCGATAGCTGTCTGTTGGGTTTGGGTATGTTTTGCTGACTTTTGTCTGCGCAGGATGCTGGGTGTCATGAGCTTCAACCCTGGCGTGTTCGTTACTGTCTTGCTGGGGGCTTTGTGTGGGGAGATGCTGCTTGGGAGATTCTCTCGTGGTATGACTGGGTGGCAGGAGGGCTCTTGCCATGGATCTTGAGTTTGGCTCGGAGTTTCGTACTACATTATCGCATACTTTGCGAGAATACTCTTCTAGTTTTACGCTTCGAGGAAATTTTATCTCTGTATTAATTTGATCTCGGTGATGTCTTTTTCATTGTATTGATGGACTGTGGCCTTATAGTCTCGTATCTTTAAGGAATTTAAGCTGTCGAAGTAGGGCGAGACACATCACGT
The DNA here is from genome assembly GCF_028828085.1 of Penicillium nucicola. Classification (NCBI taxonomy): domain Eukaryota; kingdom Fungi; phylum Ascomycota; class Eurotiomycetes; order Eurotiales; family Aspergillaceae; genus Penicillium; species Penicillium nucicola. The sequence continues at coordinate 850,215 of NW_026643132.1, read as the reverse complement.
GCCATCTACCTTCCATGTTATAACTGTTTATTAAAGATTGGAAAAGCCACACAGTCTTGCATAATGAGTCCTTGTATCCCAGATTCTGTAACAAATAAGTAGCCAGGAATTATTCCTAGTTCTCCTCATAAAATCTCGCCTGACATCGTTGCCTGGAGGTACCTGCCCGATTAGTGTGTTGTGTCACGCCTCTCTATGGCTATCTTTGTGCGATCTGACTCTCTTACAACTTCAACTTTGTTTAATGTCTCTCGCGCACTCTTTCTTTTGTCGAATATCTCGATAGAAGATTCGAAGTCCGTTATGAGGCTCACTTTCGTTCTCTGTCTTTGCCTCTCTGCAGCCCTGGTTCCTGGTAAGTCAACTTCCGGGACAGAACAATCTTACTGACAACAATATGATCGCCAGGAATTGTGGCGCTTGCTCCGTCTTTCAATCATGAAATCAATTCGGTCCAGTCACGAGCCCTGCCTAATGCCCCCAGCGGGTACACACCAGCCAACATCACCTGCCCTGCCAGCAAGCCTGTCGTTCGTAATGCAGCCAGACTATCTGTCGATGAAGCAAGATGGCTTCAAATTCGAAAGAAAGAGACAGTCCCTGCTCTGAAAGCACTCTTTGCCCATCTCAACATGAGTTCCTTCGATGCGGTCTCTTACATTGAGTCACACTCTTCAACCATCTCCGACATTCCCAACCTGGGAATTGCCATTTCTGGGGGAGGATACCGAGCTTTGACCAATGGAGCAGGTGCACTAAAAGCACTTGATAGCCGAACTCCCGGAACAACCCAAATGGGCCATCTTGGTGGTGTGCTTCAGTCAGCCACATACTTGTCGGGCTTGTCTGGCGGTGGGTGGTTACTGGGTTCAATCTATGTCAACAACTTCACCACCATTTCCGATTTACAAGCTCACCACAGGATCTGGAAATTTCAGAACACTATCATCAAGGGACCGGCAAGAAAAGGACTTGGCGCATGGCACACCGCAGAATACTACCACGATTTGGCCGAGCTGGTTTCATGGAAGAAGGAAGCGGGCTTTAATATCTCTTTGACGGATTACTGGGGTCGTGCATTGTCCTATCAGCTTATAGACGCCGAGGATGGGGGTCCGGGATATACATGGTCCTCCATTGCATTGACAGATGACTTCAAACAGGGAAAGATGCCCCTGCCTCTGTTGGTTGCCGATGGGCGAAATCCAGGCGAAACACTCGTCGGAAGCAACTCCACTGTTTATGAGATCAACCCTTGGGAGTTTGGCACTTTTGATCCATCAATCTTTGGCTTCGTGCCTTTGAAGTATCTCGGGTCTCGGTTTGACAGTGGCAAGGTATCTTCTGATGTCTGCGTTGAAGGCTTCGACAATGCTGGATTTATCATGGGAACATCCTCCACGCTCTTTAATCAATTCATCCTCCGGCTGAACACTACAGATCTACCCGAGAGACTCAAATCACTTCTTGCTGTTATTCTTCAGAACCTTGGAGAAAACAGCGATGACATTGCCGTTTATTCCCCAAATCCATTCTACAACTATCAACAAGCCACGATTGCATACAGACATACCCCCAACCTCAATGTGGTCGACGGCGGAGAAGACAAACAAAACCTTCCACTTCACCCACTGATCCAACCTGTCCGCGGTGTTGACGTGATATTTGCTGTAGACTCATCAGCAAGTACAAAGAACAATTGGCCGAGCGGCAGCCCTCTCGTGGCAACCTATGAACGCAGTCTCAACTCTTCGGGAATCGGGAATGGAACTGCCTTCCCAAGCATCCCAGACATCAACACCTTTCTCAATCTCGGCTTGAACACACGTCCAACATTCTTCGGTTGTAATACTGCCAACCTCACCGGTCCAGCTCCACTCGTGGTGTATGTTCCGAATCATCCCTACACCATGCTTTCCAACAAATCCACGTTCCAGATGGAATACTCCATTGCCGAACGAGACGATATGATTGAAAACGGCTACAATGTTATGACAATGGGAAATGGGACAAGAAAAGGTTATTGGGACTGGTCGACATGCGCCGGCTGCGCGATTCTTAGTCGGTCTTTTGATCGAACCAGGACCCAGGTGCCTGGAGTTTGCAGAGAATGCTTTAAGAAGTATTGCTGGGATGGAACTCGCAACAGTACGGAGCCGGGGGATTATGAGCCTGTGCTTGTTGTTGCAAAGAATTTTGGGATGAAAGACTCGGTCTCTTTTCTGCTTAGTTTCACGATGTCAATTCTATTTCTGTACTTTGTACTCGAGTAATAGACGGTGTTCGATGTCTGCTACTCAATGAAATTGGTAATCATTTGTTTGCATTGCTGTCACTGGCTTAAAAATGGTAGTTTCATGAAGCTTTAGTGCATGATCATACTTTTCCTGGTCCTGATACAACAGAGTTAGATCATAGGTCTTTTTTCTCTATTTTTATTCGAGTTGAAAAGAATAAATTAGTCAACGAAATTGACAATGGTCAGAAAAAGTGAACATAAAGGCCAAAAGAGAGCGTAAGATTTATATAAATTATAACTACTCACTCTACAATATCCGCTGTTGATCGCCCACTGCTATAAATACCTTAAAGTTCCAGCAGTTAAGATACAAAAAGTTCAAGATCAAGATCTCTTAGATTTCCCCAGTCCACCAAGCCATCCACGCCCAGAAATTCTCTCTGCAACAACCACAGCCAGACAACTAACAATGAGCCCCTCAAGAACCCCATCCGACTCAGCATCCAACTCGGCAATAACACCCAAAGACCCCAGAATCCGTTTATCCGTCCGGTTCTGCCAAACAGCCAGAACATCATCCGGCCGATCAGCAGCAAAGAACTTCAAATTACCATTATTGTCACCAGCATCTCCATCCCCACCCCGAGCATCAAACCGAACCAGCGCAGACTTAGACCCTTTCCAATAAAACGTCTTCACAATCCCATCATTAACAACCTCAACACGATACGTCCTCCCAATACCCTCGCGGACAATATCAACAGAGCAATACTCCACCAGGTGTGAAGAAACAGCCACAGATCCAGGAAGATCGTTCCTGAACACCGAAGACTCTACCATGTGGAATAACTCCGCAGTAACATGTAGTCCAAACAGGCCTTCGATGCCGTGGTAGCGGATCCGCGCGCGCTGGTCTTGCCGGTCCGGCGAGGGATCCTTTCGGCTGCGCACTACCGTGCCTCCGGCGTAGAGATCAAATGGACTGGGGAGGTACAGACGCTGCTTGTACCATGGGATGCGCAGCGTGTGGTATACTGGACTTGGTGTTTGGGCTTTGCCTCCTGATGGGTGGATTTGGAGACTGAAGCTGAAGGCGTATATGCCTAGTGCTATCTGGTATGGGGTTGACGTTAGTTCTTATGGGTTGGTACTTGAGGCTGGGATTTGGAGGTGAACGAACATCTTTGAATACGTTGAAGGAGCGGTAGGGTTGCTTTATATGGTCTGTTTGTCGGGCTTCTTGTAAATGTCTATTTGGGGGTTGGGAAGATGCAGGATTTTCTTGTGGATTTTCTTGTGAAGGTTCATTTTCGTCGAAGCACACATGATCAAATCCCACGGCTGTGGATAGAGGTTGGGTGGACATTCTTTTTGTTTTAGGGATTGGATTGGGGTCGATGAGATGCTCAATGAAGATAAGTGGAGAACTCAGTGTCGGTTGATGTAAAGATATCTATGTAGGGAGAAAGGATTTGAAAGTATGGAGATGTTAGAAATCTCTGATATTTGGGTATAAGAGAAAGTTAAGTATCAACACGAGATGGGAGTTGGTGGCGGTCCTAGCACCTGGCGCCCGATACCAGGTCGAGGTCAAATGAAAGATCATCACACTATGTGGTTTTTTTGATCCGAGGCTTTCAATTTGGATTGGAGAAACGACATGATTGAAGTATTCTACCGATAAAATCATTAACAACAAAATAGCACAAGAGCATCAAGCATGAGACGATATACTCCATATGGCTTCACCGCCATATTTTGCAGGTAATATCGCCACCGCCCGGAAAGAGCAGAACCCGAATCCGCCCTTGACAACTGCAAGGGACTGCGAGAAGCTCGGATCGTGCTCAATTGCAATTGTAAGTCTTTCCCGGGGTGCATATCAACCCGTCCGAGCTATTCCACTTGGACACCAGCGGGAGCCGCTTGGATCTCGACCAGCCCATGCGACATAGTCAAGCTACCACGATCGGAAAACTAACGGCAGTATAGGTTCGGCGTGGCTCCGCTGAAGATCAATTGAATCTCCACACCCCCCACGGTCAAGATGTCCTGCACCGCTGCTACACTGGCTTGGAGAGCCAGCACTCGGGCTCGTGCCCTTCCTACCTCCCGCTTCACCCAACGCCCGTCGGCATTGATCCCGAAGCGGGTCCCCGGTGCGAAGAGATATGCTTCCGATTCGGCTGAAGCTGCAAAGGATACCGTAAAGGATGCTGCTCAAGATGCCGCAAAGGAAGCTAAGGAAATTCCCCGCAAGGCAGGCCGTCGCTCCAAGAAGGCGCTGTATGGCACTTCATTGGCATTGACTCTGCTGGTGGGCTACATCTACGGAACCGACACCAGAGCCAGCATCCACAGATACGGCATCGTGCCTTTGATCCGGCAGTTCTACCCGGATGCGGAGGATGCGCACCACATGGGCGTGGACATGCTGAAGATGCTCTACCCGTACGGTCTTCACCCGCGCGAGCGTGGAAACCCAGATAGCGACGGAGCCCTCGCAACAGAGGTAATACCCTACCAACCCACTTGATAGACCAACGCTAACAGCCCACCAGATCTTCGGCTACACCATCTCCAACCCCATTGGTATCTCCGCCGGTCTGGACAAGCACGCCGACATCCCCGATGCGCTGCTTGACCTCGGACCTGCCATCGTCGAAGTCGGCGGCACCACTCCCCTGCCCCAGGATGGAAACCCCAAGCCGCGTGTCTTCCGTCTGCCCTCCCAACACGCCATGATCAACCGCTACGGCCTGAACTCCAAGGGCGCCGACCACATGGCCGCCGTCCTGAAGCAGCGTGTCATCGACTTCGCCTACGCCGCCGGGTTCGGCGTCCACGATGAGTCCGAGCAGCGCGTCCTGGACGGCGAGGCCAATGTTCCCCCCGGCAGTCTCGTCCCCGGCAAGCTCCTCGCCGTGCAAGTCGCCAAGAACAAGCTCACGCCCGACAACGACATCGAAGCCATCAAGCGCGACTACGTCTACTGCGTCGACCGCGTCGCCCGCTACGCCGACATCCTCGTCGTCAACGTCTCCAGCCCGAACACGCCCGGCCTGCGCGATCTCCAAGCCACCGCGCCTCTGACCGCAATCCTGACCGCCGTCGTCGGCTCCGCCAAGAACATCGAGCGCAAGACCAAGCCCGTGGTCATGGTCAAGGTCAGCCCGGACGAAGACTCCGACGAGCAAATCGCCGGCATCTGCGACGCAGTCTGGAACTCCGGCGTCGACGGTGTGATCGTCGGCAACACCACCAACCGCCGGCCCGACCCCGTGCCCAAGGGCTTTGTCCTCCCCGAGACAGAGCAGAAGACCCTGACAGAGACGGGTGGCTATTCCGGCCCGCAGCTGTTTGACCGCTCTGTCGCGCTGGTCGCGCGTTACCGCGCCTTGCTGGACAAGGGTCCCTCGTCTGCGGCTGGAGCCAAGCCCGATACCCCCGCGACCGAGCTCGAGGGTGCGGTCGAGAAGGCTGTTGATTTGGCCACCTTGCCGCGTAAGGTAATTTTCGCTTCTGGTGGTATTACTACTGGCAAGGAGGCGCGCCAGGCTCTTCAGGCTGGTGCCTCTGTCGCCATGATGTATACTGGAGTTGTTTATGGAGGCATTGGTACTGTCACGCGGGTGAAGAAGGAGCTGCGTGAGGAGATGCAGAAAAAATAAGCGGTGTATGGGTTGACCGTTGAGAGGATGTCTGGTTTGATAGAATTCTGTACATAGCATGCATTGGATTGGATATTGGAACGAAAATACGAGCTACTGTTGCACTTGTCCCGTGCATTGCAGTCGAGTGTGCATTTCTCGCCCGAAAGACTGTCCGGTTAGACATATGAGCTAGGGGCCAGTAGTTCGGTAGGTCAGTAGAGTAGAACCAGTCGGGAAGTGCCGAATGTAACAACAAATAGGGCTAGAGGGAATGTATAGAGAGCATCTCGGATTACTCGATCCGTGCAATGGAGTCCACCGGTACCTGGGAGAAAAGAAAAGAAAGAATTAGCGACTGTCACATCCTATCAGATCCTGACCTATCATGCATCTCTATAAAAAAACAGATCAGATCATCTGAGCAAATCTGATGTGGAGAAAACCGGGGAAATGAACTCCAGTTTTTCTCGTTTTCTCGGCATCCCCAGATGGGCTTCCCGTTTCCTCTTTGGAACTGTGGCGGATTTCGTCTAGATGATGTATTTTTCGCCCGGTATAACCATAACAAGGGACTGTATGGCGTGGAACAGGGTACCATATATGTAAGTTATCTGTAAGTTCTCGGTGTTCGAGGGGATATACACCTGGCATATGAGGTGTCAAAGTCAGAGTATCAAGCATCTATACCTAGATATCAATGAGCAAAAATCAAGCCCCAAAGCAGCCCAACCGTAGACTCACACACACCAAGACGCAGCTCAAAGCCCCAAACTCTCCTCAACCTCCCGAACAACCTCCCGAACACCCCCAATCTCATGCGCAAACCTCCCCAAAAACATCCCATCAACAGCCTTCCCAAGCCCCCCCTCACTCCAAAGCCCAGGCCCAGCACTCCCCCCATACAGAACCCTCACCGTCCCCTTCCTCTCCCCCACCACCCCCCGAATCCCCTCCACAACAGCAGCAACATGATCAACACCAGCAGGCCTCGGCTGCCCAATCGCCCAAACAGGCTCGTAGGCAAACACAACCGGCGCCGCATCAGGAACCGCACCCAGCACAGCACGCACCAGAACAGCACACTCGGCAACCGCCCTCCCAACCGCCTCAGAAGCCACCGCCCCCGGCGCAGTCACCTCCCCCACACAAACCAGCGGCACCATGCCGTGCGCGCAGACCGCCGCGGCCTTGGCAGCCGTCTGCGCATCCGTCTCGTGGAAGATGGCCCGGCGCTCGGCGTGTCCCAGCTCGACGATCTGGCATCCCAGGCTTGCGAGCGACGCGGGCGAGACTTCGCCCGTGTAGGCGCCGGCCGGTTCCCAGAAACAGTCTTGCGCGCCGAGGAGGAAGGCTGGCGGGGTGGTGGGGAGGTTTTGGGTGCGTAGGGTTTCTTCGTAGCTTTTTATTATCGCGGCGCAGGGGTGGATGGTGAGGAAGTCGGGGATTAGGGCTAGGAGGAGGTTGTGGCGGTTGGTTGGGTGGACGATTTCGTTGGTTGGGTTTAGGAGTGCTTGCAGGTAGGAGAGTGTGCGGTCTGGACTGAAGTACATCTTTAGGGAGATGAGGAGGAGCTTGGGTGGGAGGATTGGGTAGGTGGTTTCCATTGTTGTGGTTGTGTTGTGGTTGTTGCTCTGCGGTTGTTGTTGTTGGTGTTGTATAGTTGTGGAGTGGAGAGTGGAAATTGAGGGATCCCCGGAAAGACGGCTCGGGTCTGGGGTTGGCGTTTTGACACACTCTTGGCTGTGCTCGGGTGAGTTGCTATGAATGACTCAAGGGAATTGCAGAGATCGTTTTATTCAGAAAACGATATAAGTTGGTCGTTTTCTTTCACTTGTGCCCGCATTAGCATTTCTTCCTGTGTTCTCTGTCAAGTACTGTACTGTATGCTCCGAATCCTGGTCTACAGTACAGTATGCTTCAAGGATACGACCACCATGATGTCACGCTCAGCCGTGGTTCAGGGGTATAGCAAACATTTGGAGTACACGTAGCCACCAACAAATCAGCTTCGACAGAGCCAGTGTCGAGACCGCGACCAATGTAGCATCAGGGCAGAAACCGGGCAGACAAGTGTATACAATTAACCTAAAGAGGCTGTGTACATTATCCCTTACGTAGTACCTTAACGTTAATGTCAATTCTAGAAATTTTAAAAAAAAAAAGGAAACACAAAAATACAAAGTACGTCAAAGCCATACTTTGTGCAGATCCAAAATCCGGAGTAGGTTCTCCAGAACCGGTTATGCGACAGCCTGCTTGACACTGCCATGAACCAACCAACAACGTTGCAGTAGGTGGAGTGAAGTGGAGCAAATCGCAATCTGAGACCTGGGCCTGCGCATCAATGGGAAGATAAACGTACTTTCCAACATTGAGTGACTTGTTTTTTAGGCATCTGAGCCAATTCACGTTCACATTCGCTATCTATAGGCATATCTATCGACTGCCAGGTTTTCGGCCTCGGATTTAACAGTGCCTAGGTAGTCTAGAATACTATGAGGTCAGCTACTTCCCGTGCTCGGACTGAGGCATACGAAGTGCCCAGTATCTGAGCCACAGAACCAAGTTTTTGGCGGGAAGGGAATTCAGGCTCTAGGCCGTTTTGGGTGTTTGGCTGTACTTGGCTATTGGAAAGAGGACACAGAACTGTACGCCACAGCCATCTAGCTTTGATGTCCCTTGCTCACTGACATCGATGGCTGTAAGAAGCCTAGTTGGGGGGTTTCAGGTGTATAGGGTGTATGGAGTCGAACATCCCGTGTAATACGAGGTAAGGCGCATGTAACGAGACTGTTGTATCCGGCCTCGGTTTAACCTCATGTTGCCACTGACCACTCATGGCTCACTATAGTGCTATGACGGGCCCATTGGGATGCTGGTATCTAGACCAGATCGAAAGTAGTGTTTGCCGTCCAAAGATATAAGAACCCCCTCCAAGTCTCCCAAATCCGGTCTTTCTTTGAAGCTCCAGTTCTCTACTTTCCAATCATATCTACTCCTTTGTTCAACTACTCTACTGTACTCTACTTGTACCATCTATTTCCATCGTCTTTGCCAAGTCCTCCTCTTCCACACATCTATACAATGTCTGCTCCCCTCCGAATTGTCATGGCCTGCGACGAGGCCGGTGTCCCTTACAAGGATGCCATCAAGGCCACGCTCCAGAAGAACCCTCTCGTCGCCGAGATCATCGATGTCGGCGTCAACACCTCCGATGACAAGACCGCCTACCCCCACCCCGCTGTGGAAGGAGCCAAGCTCATCAAGGATGGCAAGGCAGACCGGGGTCTCTTCATCTGTGGCACTGGTCTCGGGGTAGCCATCGCCGCGAACAAGGTGCCTGGCATCCGTGCTGTGACCGCCCACGACCCCTTCTCCGTCGAGCGCTCCATCCTGAGCAACGATGCCCAAGTCCTATGTATGGGCCAGCGAGTCATCGGCGTTGAACTGGCCAAGAAGCTGGCCTCCGACTGGCTCAACTACCGCTTCGATCCCAAGTCTGCCTCTGCAGCCAAGATTCAGGCCATCACAGATTATGAAACTCAGTTCCGTACTGCTGCTTAGACGTTTTGATTAGTGTTTTCTCAGCGCATGATACCAATGTTACTGCCATTTTCAGACTGGTCGAGCATAGATCTGTCTAAAGTCCAATTTTCGATTCCTGGCCATCAAATGTAGCATGTAGCGTAGACAGGGGGAGGGGATATATGTTCCAGACTCGCAGTAGTTCGTGAACAAAAGTTCCCAATCCTTCGAGATCAGCACTGCGTGTGGAGCGCCTCCCCCCCCACCTACTCCAGACTCGCAGCTCACTTCTAATCCACAACCACGCATCATGGCTCAAGAGCTCAAGGCAAAGGCCAACGAGCTCTACAAGGAGGGGGATTATACAGGCGCCGAAGACTTCTATTCCCAAGCGTGAGCCCCATCCGGCCCATCCGAATTCACTCCTATTCCCCTCATCCAAACCCCCCAACCCCAACAACAGAACCAACCCAAACTAACACCGCATTAAAATTTCCAGGATCGCAAAGAACCCTAAAGACCCTAGCTTCTTCACAAACCGCGCAATCACCCGAATACACCTTACGAAATGGGCAGATGTGGAACATGACGCGCGCAGCGCAATCACCCTCCACGGCGCGAAGAACCCTCTCGCCCTGAAAAGCAGCTATTATCTCGCCCAGGCACTGCTCGGCCTCCAGCGCCCACAGGAAGCCTACGATGTTGCATCTGACGCGTACAAGCAGAGTCTCGCGGTGAAGAATGCCCAGACGGAAAACTTGTCGCACACTGTGTTGCGCGCTAAGCAGGCTATCTGGGCGGCGAGGGAGACTGGGCGGTTGAGAGAGATGAATGCGACGCTTGGGGCTGTGGAGGCGCTTATCGAGGCTGATGTGAAGAGGGCGCTGGAGGAGTTGGAGGGGAAATTGGAGAGAGGCGAGATTGGAGAGATTGGATTTGGAGAGGATCGGGATGCTTTGAGGGTTGATGCGGAGACGAATGTGCGGAATGTTCGAGAGGCTTTTGCGCTTTCTTCGAAGGGGGAGGTTCAGGAGAGGGTGAGTTCTATTCTTGTTTTCCTTTTTGGGGGGGGCTTGGTTTGGTTTGGTTTGGTGTCTATGGTGGGATTAGAGGCATGAGGGAGAGATGATATCTATGACACGATCTGGGCTGACGTTGCTGCTTTCTAGGTTGTGCCTGACTATCTCATCGATGGGATTACCTTTGAGATCATGCATGATCCAGTCATCACGCCTTCTGGAACTAGCTTTGATCGCATTGGCATCTCGAAATACGTGGAGAAGTCGGGGGTTGATCCTCTGACGCGTGCGCCTATGACTGTCCGCGACTTGCGCAACAATTATGCCCTCAAGGCTGCTTGCGAGGAGTTCTTGACGAACAATGGATGGGCGGTTGACTGGTGAAGTACATTTGCATTTGATATTCATAGCGTCATCTTGCATCTGCGGCGTCTGATAGAACGATAAGAGAACAATGCACATTATCATATCCATCATTTATATCCGTCACTTATATTCCCCTCCATATGAACAAAAGACACAAAAGAAACCCGAATAGTCCGCCTGCATAAGTGACGGTTTACCTCGGACCAACTGGCGAGTGTGTCAGCAAACCCCCACCAAACAAACCCCTCCTCAACATCTCCAATCCCCAACCTGAGCTCCACAACTCTCTCATCAACCCAAAATGTCTGAAATCGCCCCCTTCATCGCTGTCCTGGAGTCTGCCCAGAAGAAAGAAAGCAACACCACCCCCGAAGTGCAACAAGCCGCCGAGGGCATCGACATCGAGGCCTTCAAGGCCGCTTACGAGAAGGTCGCCGAGCAGGGCGAGTTCGAGAGCGTCGAGGGCGCCGACAAGGATGTCCTCAACAAGGCCTTTGAGTTCGCCGCCAAGGCTGTGATGCTCCTCAAGACCTCCCCCGGTCTCTTGGAGAAGAAGGATCTCTACATCTACTACAAGGTTTCCAAGGCTGAGGTTATGGAGAAGCCCGGCATGTTCGATATCCAGGTATGTCAATTTAGCTGCGAGGTTTGGGAGCTTGGATGAGCCCGGATGAGCTTGGATGAGCTCGTTGTGGTAGTGGCGGCAGAAACATCATGCCATACACACCCACACACACCAGGAGCAGCATCCCCCAAGCAATAACGAACACCCGCTGACTTTTTCCTTTTCCACCATTACAGAAGAAGCAGCTCTTCGGCGCCTGGGAGAAGGTCAAGGACTACAACCCCTCCAAGGCCAACCAGCTCTACATCGCCCACGTCAACACCCTCATTGCCAAGTACGGTACCCGCGAGTAAATTGACTCGAGCGCAACGGCTTCGATATAAGGAAATGAATCACCTCGTTGGATGAATGTGAATTCGGTTGGGCATGATGGACTCCATCGCAGATATCGGGGGAGATTTCCAGTGCGGGGATCATTCCCTGAAGCTCTAGATCCGATCTAAACGAACACGACGAATACAATTGCATGCTACTATCCATGAAAGATTTTCGCGTTTATTGATTGTCCACTTTTCCCATTGAATGAATAGTTTCACTGAATAATCATATGGTGATCTCGGAGGTCTGTTGCGCATAATGAATATACCAGTAAGAGCTGTTCGTGATGGACAGATCATAGCAAGATCAGCCCATCCAGCTCTGTCCGCGCCAGTCGGGTAGATCGTGCGAGACAGTAGCACACCACGGTTCATCCGATGCTCCGTACGGCGTCAGGGGTAGGTTATAGGGCATGCGGAATCCAACAACAGCAGAAGCGGCCTCCTGCGCCTTCTCTCCATTATCCGAAGAGATATCAGGACGATCCGTCTGAAACGTAGGAACCATAACCACCTCCGCATCCCCATCCCCATCCCCATCCCCATCCTCAAACAACCCAGGCCAAAAAGCAACCCCAATTTCCCAACTACAAATCCTCACCTCCCCACCAGAATTCACCGCCGCGCCCCAAGCCTGCGTAGAAAGATTCGCCGACGAAACCATCGCCCAATCAATACTCTCCATATCCCCATCCCGAAACCGGATGTAAGTCTTGATATGTGGCGCCGCGCGCGCACGACCAGCTTCCCGTTTCGGCGGCTGATCGTCTGATAGATCGATGTAGGAGCTGTTTGTTGGACCGTCGCCGGCCCATTGGCAGAGATAGGGACGCATGTATGCGAGTTGCTTTTGTTGGGCTGGGCTGTGGGTTTTCATGTGGATGGATGCGCCGGAGGTGTAGCCGTCTATTGAGCGGCGGATTTCGCTGGGTGTTGGGAAGATTATTGAGTAGGTTGGTTGTTTTTGGGTTGGAGTTTGGTGTTGTGGTTGTAATTGGGGTTGTGAGGGGGAGAGGGCTTGGAAGAATACTTCTTTCAGCCATTTTTCTGTTTGGCCTAGGGTTGCTACTGATGAGATCTGCGGTTTTTGTTTGTTAGTGGGATCGATGGGCTGTTGTTGGGTAGTGGGTTGGGTTAGGTTAGGTTGGGGTTCTTACTTGGATGACGATGTGAGGGTTTGGTGAGCTCTCTTTTCCTTCTTGTTTGGTGTTTATTGTAGAAATTCGACTCGTCAGGTCTTTCAATGCGAGCCATCCCCATAATGTTCCCTCGTCTGAATTGCACTCGCTGGCATGCTGCTTTGATGGCACACTGGCAACAAGGGCAGCACGCACAGCTCTAAAGTCATAGGTCTCCAGTTGTTGGACTAGCGGACCGGTCTTGGAGGGGCCATATGCTCTGAGATAGGCGAGAAAATCTCGCTTGAACCGGGTCCCGGAGCCAAATGACAGATCGGTTGCTGGGGCCGATGATGGCTTTTGAGGCAAGAGAGGAGAGCGCCAAACGGCCTGGGTCATATTCGTCCAGTCCTGGGGTATCATATTCGCTGTATGAATGATAACCCTGGTATAGTTAGATCGGTCGAGTCCGGGTATCAAGATTGAGCAGCTTACTGGGCTAGGTCATCATGCCGAAGAAGCACCATCATCTTAGAATGATGAGTGCCAAATGGCTCGGGCATGTATGCAATGATTGGTTCGACGTTGGGATACCGCGCGCATGCTTCCTTGTTACATGTTAGGTGGTCGATCTAACGTTAGACGATAAACAAGGATTCGCTCACTTCAATACGAATCTTATTCGCATTTTCTCTTTGCCATGACCCATGCACAACTCTGACTTTGACAAGACCTCTCGTATCTTCATCAAACTGCGACATGAGAAAATCCACATCGTGAAGATAATTGAACTGCCAGCATTCGCGGATCATTGGATCTCCAAGGATATCGCGCAATCGAACCGCGTCCACATTGTACCCTTTGCTGGTGGGTAGATCACGGATGTATGTGAGTTGAACTGGGGAATCGATAATCCTCGGTTCAATTGGTTTCACTTTTGAGCTTGTTGGTGTGGTCTTTCGCTCATTGCTCTCCTCTGTGTCGGGACAGGTGGATGCGACCTGCCGAGACTGTGGTGGAGGTGTTATGATACTGCGGAGACTAGCTATGTCGTGTATTGTTGACAGAGGCGACTCCAGTCTTGAATCCCTTTCGGGAGATTCTGAGTCTATTCTGATCTTCTTGTTTGGTGGTTCCATTTTGGTTGATGTCTTGGGGTTGGAGGGCGGTCGCTGACTGGCGGGAACCGTTAAACCTGCAGACTAAGGGGATTGACACTAATTCAATGGAGGTGAAGAATTGCAGCTTTGGGCTTCATAATATCCTATTTTGATAGCTTCTGTCTTTTTTGTATGGCCATGCTGTTTTTTTTTTTATATATTTTAACCTTGGAGTTGGTGGCATAGTAAAAATATATATTGAATTGGGGACGCTACGATGGCAGTCTAGTTGACTAGATTACGTCGGAGGATGTTATAAGCAGACTCACCAAAGACAGTCATGCTCGTCGTTTTGCAGAGAGAACAAAGAGTCCTAGAAAAAGTTCAGGGGGCGCTTGAGGTGGTCTTTGGAGAGATAGACTATCTAAAAGGACACGCAGCCTGCTAGGTCAGCTTAGTAAAGGAAATTGGCCGTGTAGGCTTATATAAGGACAATCTTCTATAAGTTAACTACTATGTACCTAGGTACTTATATAGGTATTTGTTTCTTCGCGATTACCCGCACATTGTTACTTATATACCACCTTGCACTTCGCCCTTCACGTTCAGTCTCAAAGACAACCTATCCCACTTACCTAGGAGACCTTAGGACTCAGAAAGAGGGAACTGCTAAATACAGAGACTGGAGAGAAGAGAGAAGAAAGAAGTATTAGAGGTGCGGTGCGTGCCCTTTCAGTCTCCGCTAATCAGACCACTCAGAACTAGCTAGTCTATTGACACAAAATCTCCCAGCATCGCAAGCATATTCCCTACCGAATTAGAATAAGAGGCTTTCTGGCCAGCCCTCTAAGCTCTGACCGGGAAATCACATAAGCGATCTCGCGTATCTCTTGAGAGACAATTTCATACACTTCGTCACCCATCCGCTCCCAAAGATAGAACTTATTACCAGACAAGAAAATTGTTGTCCACGCTTCGTAATCCTCCATCACCGGCTGTCCTGGCTGGAGACCATAGCACCGAGCAATTGTTTGGCCTTCTGAGTCGGCACCATTCCATTCTTCATAATAGGCAGAGCTCGATGGGATCGAAGTCCAGCCGGGGGGGACGGTGAACTGGCACTTCTCAGGGACACAACCCGAAACGAGAGGGACTTGCTCTATACTCACTGGTGGTAGAATGAAGCTTTTTGCAGGGGACTTGACAGGCGAGACTATTGCAGATCTTTCATTGGAGGTCCTGGGGGGAGGCATTATTGTAGCGGTATGCAGATTTTACGAAACCCGCACGTCAGGAACGGTGGTGGGTGAAGGGATAGAGTAAGGGTAGGTCTAAAGCAATTGGTGTTGGCTTTTTAGCACTACCCTTAATAAAGTAGTTCGTTCCTGGCGGCTTTCCTTCTCGGTTTTTCTATTGAATAAAGATTTCACCGAAAGCCAAAATGAGAAATAATAATATGATAGGTTTTTGCTTTGTTCTTGAATCTTCGGATTAAACCCTAAGAAGTTATATGACGATATCATGAAGTCGGTTCTATCCATTCGTGACAGCTGGGTCGTTCCATCTCATGCAATATTGTCCAAGTGCCGAGAGCTAGCACTGGCTTTTTCATTGGACTTAACAGATTGATGAGCAAATTCTGTGCTTCACGTTTAGCCAGAGGGATTTGAATTGACTCAGTTGTGTCGGACATGCCACTTACGATCAACCTTGGTGCTTTTAAACTTTCTCGCTGAAACGCGATTTTCAAACAGCAAATCAATTTCACCAAAGGTACGGTCCTTCGTTTCTGGAAGACGGTTCCAGCACCAGATGAGACATATCAAGTTAGTACCGGCGTAGAAGAGCCCAGTCTTGGCCCCCCAATTCCAAGCTATAATTAACGTTATCAGGTAAGACCAGCAAGTGCGTTGGGAACATGACTGAACTTACATGTCGAGTAAACCATCCGAGGCGTAATGCAGTTGCACACTATATTAGTTACATTGTAAATCACACGTCCGATAGCAATTGTTTTGTATCGCAATTCACCACAGGGGGTCTCGGCAACTATAGGGTAGCAGACAGGTCCTACGGTTATCATATTGCACAGCGTTGAAATGACCAGCAGGACCCCTACCGCCATATCAGTAGCTGTGCTGCGGAAAAATCCTAGAATGCCGATGATCAAGACACAGAAAAACATAAACAAGAGGCCACTCATATAGATAGTTGCCCGCCCGAAATGGGGCAACAAGAGCCAGCAAAGACAGCCGCCAACAACGTAACAGGCAGAAATGGCGATGTTCAGGTTGAAAGACTGGACTTCCGAAAAGCCAGCAGCCTGAAGGAAGATCAGCGCGTAGCCTAGGATGGCGTTACCCGAGAGAATTTGCGCAGCCCAAACGACGCAGTTCTAAATCTGTTAGAATACTGTATATAATCTTCGTGTGATGTCCTTTCTATCCAAGGGCTTACAATCTCGGTCCGGCGAAGGTTAACCCCTCGAAAGCAATTCAAAAAGCTAGCATTAGCCGTCTCAGCCCGTTCCAACTGTGTCGTATGCTTGATATATGCGAGAGCAGTCTCAACCTGCCGCTCTCGATCAGGGGTATCTTGGCGCAAGCGCCGCAGGCTTATTCTAGCCTCGTCGATCTTGTTTCGTCGAACTGCGTTCCAAGGGGATTCGGGGGCAAAGTAAGCTCCAACAATAAGAGGGACCGGCCACGTCCATTGCAGCACAAAGGGGAGTCTCCAGGCCCAGTCGCTCTCCATGGTGAGAGTCAGTCGGACAACACCAGATGACAGTAGGATACCGGATCCCCAGCACATGCAAACATAGGTGGTGACATAGGACCTGAGGACGGTGGGGACGACTTCGCAGGCATAGGCGGTGGAAAGCGTCTAAAGCCTGTCAGCGCCAGCTCGAGGCTCGCTACGATAGATAATGAAAATGACCTGGAAGACTCCGAATCCAATTCCGCACATGATCTCGCCAAATGCTAAAACGGGTAAACTGGGCGCAAAGACCGGGATGAATATCATGCAAATGAGCCAGGCCATGAAGAACATCATGGTTGGGCGACACCCATATCGGTCTTGACACCAGCCATTTACGAATAGGCCTATTAGTTGACCCACGGAGCTGGAGTTGGATAGGCCGGTTGTCCAGGCGGCTGTGATGGCTTTTTTGCCAGTGGTTGGATCAAGTTCTCCGAATTTGTCCTTGAATTGCGTTTGGGCATAAAATAGACTAATCTTTGGAAGGGTCAACGGTCGTCTTCTAGAACTGCTGAATCGTGTACATAGAAACATACCATGGACAAGTCGAATCCTTCCATGATCAAACTGGTGGACAGGAACATTGCCCAAAACACAGCAACCTTGTATTTCTTAACTGCATCCCAGACGTTTAATACTGTGTCAGTGTCATGAATCTTTGAAGCTTGTTGAATGAGTTCAGTGACACTCGGGTCATTGGGGTCAAAAGCCTTGAGTTCAGCCTCGGTAGGGATCACCGTCGCAGTCGACATATTGTAAATGAATCGGAGACGCTTCTCCGTAAATTCAAAATGACGAAACAGCAGCTTCAAAAGTTTAAGTATACCTCACTTCATTTGCCTAGATCTCAAGAGTTCTCGCCTTCGAACCCCAGCCCCATGGATCAAATCCCTGCATAGGGAATGTAACTCAGAACCAATCAATGCACCTTTGAAGCGTTATCATGGACCTCATAACTGCAGTGGGGCAATGGCAGTGATTATGCCCTACTCTTCTTTGGTGATTGACGGGGGTATATGTGGACGAAGGGATGGAATGGAATGTCGGCATTGTCGAGACGGGATTGGATGATGAGGCGGCTTTGCTAACTACTGTACTGAAGAGAAGAAAATACCTTGTAAATAGGGCGTAGATTATCGTGTTTCATATCTAGACTACTTTACCAGTTCGTGATCTCGATGGTGCCGTGAATGATTTTTGTTCAGTGCATTGGATTGAGACATTTACTGTAAACATCTTCATTGTACGTTGTCTACTGCCGACTCAATGACCATTGAATTGATAAAATTCGACAGATGCCTTCACAATACCAAGCTGTCTATAAAATCATCATATATATCCGATTATATAAAACTAAGCAGCCGCACTTCCATGCAACTTTTCCATATACAACTGCGACTTCGCAGAATACTTGCAACGAGCCCGGATCGCCGGCCCGTACCGGTAAAACAAGAAAGGAGCAGGCATACAAAGAACCGCAAGAAAAGCAGGAACACAAGAAGCCCAATGGATACCGAGATTCCGGTACATGTAATTGGTGAACAGGGGAAAGACAGCGCCGAAAATAGAACGCAGAATAGCATTAGCAGCCAACACCGAGGCAGCATAAATGGTGTACGAGTCAATGAGATAATTCATAACGCCCAAGTAGATCAGGACGACGCCAAAGCCAAACGGCGCACCCGCGATAACACTCACACTCCAGTGAATCGATGGCGAGTTCGTCCACGCGAACCAGAAAAGGCCAGCGGGTGTGATGATGGCCGCGAGCATCATGCCTGGCAGACGAGCTTCTGGGGGTGCGTAGCCTCCGTTGGCATCTTGTGCGCGCTGATATAACTTGTTATACGGGATTGTTGTCAGAATGCCCAACATGATCCCGATCATTACTCCCAGGAAGGCTAGTCCGCCCACGCCTTGGTTCCAGCCTCGGCCTTCTTCGTAGACAATGGGGAAGGCGGAGAACAACATATACAGTGTGCCGTAGACGATGGCGCTGTAGATCGAGAAGAGTTGCACAACGGGCTCTCGGAAGAGCAATAATAGCGGACGCGACATGGCATTGGACAAGAGTTTCGGTAAGGATTGTTTGCCTTTGCTTAGGTCGGCCTTGCTGCGGTATACCTCGCCCGTGATGCGTGACAGGGTCTCGGCTCTTCGACGTAGAAGCACGGGGGCATAGGTTTCTGGCACTGTCACGGTGATGACTATCCATACTAGGCCAGCCGTTGCTGCAAGGAAGCCTTCTACCCATCGCCATCCAGCATTCATGCTTAGAAAGCCTCCAATGATTGGACCTAAGCAAGGTCCTAGGAAAGGGGCGGCGGCATAGAGACTGATGGCTAATGCTCGCTGTCGGGCAGTGAACATATCAGAGATGCTGCCGCCACCATTTGTGAATGGGGAAGAGCCAAAAGCGCCCGCTAGGAAACGCAGAACGAGAAGGGTTTGGATGTTCTGGGCACCGGCGCAACCTGCTGAGAATATGGCCAAGCTGCCGGTACTGACGAAGAAAGGGATCTGTCGTCCAAGTGTCTCGCCTACTGGAGCCCAGAACAAGGGTCCGATAGCGAATCCCAATACGAACAGCGAGAGGCCGATGGTGGCTACTTCAGTGCTGACTTGGAAATGGTCCTCTATTTGGCGCATGCTGCCACTATAGGCTGAGGACGTCAAGGACACAATCAGGGTGGAGAACGCGACGGCCAAGGTGATGGTCACCTTTGTTGTTGTGTCAAATAACAGTGGGTTTCGAGGGTCGTTTGGAATCCATGATATAGCATAAGGGTCCTCTTCGGTGCCAGCGCCATCATAGTCGTATTCGAGAATCTCTTGGGTGATTACCCCTTGGTCGGTCATCAACCGCCAGTAAGGTATACGCCTATCAGAGGCTTCAGCCTTTAAGGGTGGGCTCTCAATCATGATGCTCGGCCAGATTGATTCGAAGCCAATATGGTCCTTGGGGCAGAGTGTAGTTAATCACACAGGAGACATGATCTGGAATGTGAAAAGGGTTTCAGCTGGTGATCCACCAGATGAACTAAGTACAAGATTTGTTCTAGGGTCCACTGAAAGATATTGGGCACAACGGAGTCAAAAGCTTGGTGCTCACTCTTAGCGAACGACTATTTCCAGAAATGCAAATAGAAAAAAATGCTGGACCCAGTAAATTATTGCTTCCAGCCAAATGATCCACAGGCAAGTGAAATCGAGCTGATAGGCAGTGATCGGGTATAACTTTATGCATCGATCGGATGAAGCATCGGCCCTGTCCCGAGATCTGAGTTCGGCCCGATTGGCGAATTTGCATGCCGCATCAATACGGGCACATTCTTCTTCTATTCAAAACAAACACCGTGGCTCATCCCTTTGAAAGTATCTTGATGGAAATCGTGTGCAAAAGAGGGCGTGGGGGTTACAGTGACCTTGACTATCAAAGCAAACCCACTGCATGATAACAGCCTTGGCTGCAGTCAATAATCAATAATTGCTGCTCTGGGTGCATATCCCTGCTCTAGACCAAGTGTCGGGCGCTGCCTAGCCCTGGGTAGTTCGCAGAATAATCACCTCGAGCTGATCACGTAAAGTAAACATGCGATGACGATTCCCAGTCCAAATTACGATTGGATGCTATCCGCTTCCTCGGGGGTGGATATAGGCATATCGCATGAGCCTTTACACTTTAGTATTCATTTTATATGAGATGATGCAAGAGGTGGAAAATCGCCAGTCGCCCATTTCACCAATAAACATGTAAACTACTCGGGAATCCTCAAAACAACCCTACCATCGATCTCCGAGCGCTCAAGACGATCCAACACATCATTGATCTCTTCCAAGCCAAAGACCTCAATATGCGCTTTCACATCGCCAGCAACAGCCATGGTCAAAACCTCATCCATTTCCTCTGCCGTGCCCGCTGAATTGCCCACAATAGTGAGCCCTTTCACAGATAAGTCAGCCCAGTCCATGCTTCAACCGGAGACGTGGAGTTAAAAACATACCCTTGACAATCATATCAAAGGGAGTAGCTGGGAGTTTGAAGGGCTCATCGGGAATACCAACGCAGACCAGCGTTCCCAGAGGTCGAAGCATTCGCATGCTTTGCTCATATGCCCGCTCACCATTTGCAGTGCAGATCACGGCATGCACTCCAAAGCTCGTGATTGTCTTGACTGCTTGCACGATATCGACTTCCCGAAAGTCAAGGAATTCCGTGGCGCCTAGTGAGAGACAGAGTTGCTTTTTCTTTTCTCCGCTGAGCAATTGAAACAAGTTTATCAGTATACTTGTCACGTTACCATGTCCCTGCCGAACTAGAGTATTGCGCACCTGTCAATTGCAATGACCTTGAGGCCTTTCTTGGCAGCGATTTGGATACCCCTAAGTGAGAAGACGGTAAGTGATCAGTGAAACTGGTGAGAGAGATCGGAGTCTTACATGTGCCCTAGGCCACCCCCGGCGCCGAGGATGGCGAGATAGTCCCCCGGGCGAGTTTTGGTCTTCATTATTGAAGAGTACATAGCAATTCCAGCTAAAACAGTTCAGATTGCATACCTTGCTGTCAGTGGAGCAGACCTACCACACAGAAGGGGCGCTGCAGTATCTGGAGATAGCTGCTCCGGGATCTTCGTCACATGGCGCGCTGGACTGACGATGTATTCTAGATATACAGTCAGAAGTCTGTGGTGTATTTCGTTGAGTAGAGACTTACGCTGGAAAGTACCAGGTACATTCTGGATTCATTGACGAAGTAAGTAAACCACAAGGTCGAAGTCATATATTGCATCCTGTAAAGATATCTACTCACAGCACCAGCATTCTTCTGATACGGACAAGCGGTATGGTTGATCTCGCAAATCTCGCACTGTCGACAAGAGCTATAGAGCCATCTGATTGAATGTCCACGAGTCAATATGGCCCAGCGTCAACCCGACTGAACAACAAACAAACCTGATTCCCACACGCGTTCCAATCCATTGCTTCTCGTCAACCTCGGGACCAACTAAAACACACAATGATAGTCATCAGGATCTACTCTAGGCATTGAAATATACATGTGCTTCCAGATTAACTTACCGCCAATGACCTTCCCAATGCCCTCATGACCAGCCACATCAGTCAACATAGGCGTGTCCCCCCGAATGCTGTGCAAATCCGAATGGCACACCCCAGAGAACTCGAGTTTCACGAGGATTTCTCCATTTCCTGGAATGGGGATGGGCCGGTTGCTTTGCACCTCCACCTTGGCGGAGGCAGGAGCCGTGGGAGTGATGACTGCAGCGGTTTGGGTCTGAAGGGTCGCCATGATGTCCTGAATGTACTGATATGTATTCAAGTCCACAGGATTGAGTCGGAAAGACTCTCTGGTGTGTATCGCAGGTGCGGGGGTGAGGGCAAGATAAGCCAGTCGGGGTAACATACGTTAGCCTCATAGTCTTGGAAACCATTGGATATCTAGATGGTATCAAATATCATGATACTAATGCCCATATGGATGCTATATAGGTATACTGGAATGCTTTTATTTACCTGGTTCAGCCTCAACATTCAATTAAACAATTATCTGTAAGCCGCGAGACTAGACACCGAGGAGATCATGAAACAATATAAGACAAGGACTCTGCCGAGGCATCGTCGAAGGGAAGAAGAGGCACAGCATCCCAAATGCAGAGGAAGGCTTCGAACCCATATGAGAGAAACTTGGACACATAAGGTATATCAACGATGAAAATCTAAAACCGGACACCAACACCAGACCCTTATGCGTTCTCCGACTGAATTGTTTGCTGGAAGATTGTTAGCTTGGGGTAAGAGAGAGAGAGAGAGCAATAGCATCGAGAATGAAAACATACCACCAGCCAGTCCATTCCCTCATTAATACCCTTGCCATCAATGGCAGAGCACGCGACAATGCTCCAGTTCCGATCCCGCAGTTCTCCCAGTTTCAAAGCCTCTGAAATCTCGCCCGCGCCCTTGGCACCAGGCTGATCTTGCTTGTTGGCAAACACAAGTAGCGCCGCATCGTGAAGTTCCTCCTCGTTGAGCATGGCTGCTAGTTCGTCTGCGGCGGTCCCTAGTCGCTCGATATCTGTGGAGTCAATGACGAAGACTACGGCTGCTGTGTTGGCGTAGTAGCATCGCCAGTATGGACGAATGGAAGTTTGGCCACCGAGATCCTATGACGCAGCATCAGTAAGAAATTCGATGTGATCGTGTAGATGTGCACCACCTACCCAGACATTGAGGTTTAGATTCTTATATGTGACCGACTCGACGTTGAACCCGATTGTAGGTATCGTGGTGACAACTTCGCCAATCTGCGAGCGCGCATTGTTAGTCTCGTGTCCATCGCGCCGGTCCCAGTTTCCCCGGACAGGGTGGGGGTCCAGTAGCTCACCTTGAGTCTGTAGAGCAGAGTGGTCTTTCCGGCGTTATCCTGAATGGTTAAGAGAGCGAGTTAACTTCCATTAATCCTGCATTATCCTGCATAGGAAATATGACGCCACGTACAAGTCCTAGAATCAGAATGCGGATCTCCTTCTTGGACCAGATCAGGGACCACATGCGCGATAGTGAACCACCCATGATGTATGTGCGCGTGTAAGGTTGAAGAAGGGAAGACTTTGCAAGTGAATAGAGAAGAGCAAATAGTAACGTTAAATGGTAAACAGTAACTGGTGACTGGTTAAGTTGTAGAGAACAGATGAAAGACGGGTCGGCCTGTGCGGTGGGCGGTCAATCGGGGGAGATCATGCGGGATTGAGCTCATACCGATTGTCCCTTCTTCTCTCGGATCTGGTTATTCGATCACCTCTACACCCTTGTCGGCTTTGTATCTGCGCGACAGTCCCAGCGCACTTCCTAGATTTGCCCGCACGTGCAATTGACCTCCCCCGGACTTGCGCCATGGTCGGAAAGAAGTCGGGTAAGGCCCTTCGGGATGAGGGTAAGGTTCATCAAACAAGCGATGAGTACGCCTTGGTCTAGTAGAAATAACTAACACTGGGGTTTTTTGCAGGCTTGGAGCGCACCGATAACAACATGGAACTATCCAGCTGGCCCCAGGTTGCTGCCATCAACCAGAAGAACTACTATACGTACGTGTACAGTCCAGATCGATCAACAAGAGTCCACCCTTTTCCTTTGAGTCAAGGACATCAACGCTAACCGCACGTTTTATAGTGACTACCTGAAGCGTGATGATCAGAACCTGGCCTTCCGACTGCAAAATGAGGAGGCTAGAACGCGGATGACCAAGAAGGCAAAGGACCACGACCGTGCCATGGCAATGGCCAAGACAGAGAACCCAGACGGCGAGGCCGAGGCAGACGGCGATGCCAACATGGAGGATGCAGAGGAGACACCGGCTGAGATGGCTGGCTCCAAGGTCATTGTTATTCACATGGGTAGCCAGAACCTCCGCATAGGACTTGCGAGTGATGCGCTACCAAAAACCGTGCCCATGGTGATCGCGCGGAAGTCAGCGACCAGCGAATCTGAAGATTATGCAGAGCCCAAGCCGAAACGGTTCAAGGCTGAGGATGATTCTGAGCTAGAGCCCGAGAAGGCGTTTGGAACTGAGGTATGTTCAGTGCAATTCTTCTCGCTGTTATTGTCTAGGATCAGAACTAACACTGTATTAGTGGTCTTCTCAGTTCAACCGAATGTCTGCCGACTTGAAGGTGCACATGCGACAGAATAAGCGACGAATGCTTCCTAACTCAAAGGAAATGGTGGTGAACTACAACCGCAGAACAGTACCGGAGATTATTTCTGAGCACAACGACCCCATGCGTGTTGAATGGACCGAACTCTCAAATCCTCCGCCAGAGTATGTTGTTGGGCAGCCGGCGCTGAGAATTCCTGACGCATCGAAACCTCGATACAAGCTCTACTGGCCAATCAAAAATGGCTGGTGCAACGAAAAAGACTACGAAAGCAAGAGGTCGCTTTTCCTGGACATTTCACTGATCCTGGAGGACGCGATTCAGAATCAATTGGGCCTGCCCAGTAAGAAAGACTGGACACATTATTCGTGTGTAATCGTTATTCCAGATCTTTACGACAAGGCCTATGTCACTCAGATCCTGGAAATGTTGATGCGTGAGTTTGTATTTGCTCGAGTGTGTTTTATTCAAGAAAGTCTGGCGGCTACCTTTGGTGCCGGCTTCACCTCAGCCTGTGTGGTAGATATTGGAGCGCAAAAGACCTCTATCTGCTGTGTGGAAGAAGGCATGTGCATTGAAAACTCGCGAGTGAACTTGAAGTTTGGCGGTCAAGATATGACCGAAGCATTTGTTAAGATGATGCTGCATGACCATTTCCCATATACCGATATCAATCTACGACGCAGACATGACTTCCTTCTGGCTGAAGAGCTAAAGAAGAACATCTGTACTATGAACGAAGCGAGCGTCTCTCCCCAAGTTTTCGACTTCCATCTTCGAGTGGCGGGCCAAGATACACGAAAGTACTCATTCAAGGCTTTTGACGAAGTTCATCTTGCACCAATGGGTGTCTTTGAACCCAGCATTTTCGATAACGAGCACAAGATTGATGGCCGACGGACTTTGATCGGCCGATCCGCTGATATCTACGACGGACAAGCCAATGATCCTACTTCTGCCGCTCAGTCGGAGATTCTGACTGCTATTGCACCCCCCTTGCCCAAGTCAAATGGCGAATCTCAATCAGTTAATGTTCAAGCCACGCCCAGCCGTCCTCAGCATCCCACTGCTATCAGCAAACTCCAAGAGCTTGAGGGTACTCCCCAGTCTTCTGTTGCCGGATCCCCTGTTCCAGAGGCCACAGGAACTCCCCAGGCAGGCGGTACAAGCACACCTGCGGCAGCTGCACCTCCGTCACAGACTCCCCGTCCCCCAGCCGTGGAAGAGCGTGATGATATCATGCCAATTTTCCCTCTAGATAACGCCATTTTGACTTCCATCGCACATGCAGCTCGTTCCGATGAGAAGAAGATGCGTGATTTCATCGGTGGTATCATGGTAGTCGGTGGTGGTAGCCTGACTGCTGGCTTCCATCTGTTCCTGGAAGAGCGTCTGCAGGCTCTTCGTCCTGGTTTCGCCAAGGAGATCATGATTGGAACACCACCTCGAGACTTGGACCCTCAGGTTGTTGTTTGGAAGGGTGCCAGCATTTTTGGAAAATTGAACACTACAAACGATAGCTGGATTGGACGATTGGAGTATGATCGACTTGGGCCGCGGTTGATGGCTTACAAGTGTATGTGGGCTTATTGATTGTGTACTTTGGCTTTGTGATGCTATTATGAGAAGCTGGCGGTGGCGACGGGAGTTCTACATTTTTGGTTGTTATCAAAACGGGTTTCGATATTTTCTAATGCAATGGAGTATTTCGAGCAGAGAACGAGCACTGAAGTATTCACTTGACGGCTGATTGTCAATACAAAGTGTGAGATTCTACATATACGAACTTGCAATATTCCCTTGATGGCGGATTTTCTATACAAGATTTAGAATCATGGACACATAAACAAATATAATACGATTGGCGCATGAGAAACGCTCCCAGTTCGTGAGGTGACTCCAAGCGTGTATAATGTGAGGGCGGTAGAAGTCGGCAAAATGATGATTCTCTGGCGGCCGCAATTCGCTCTGCATCGTCCAGCTTCAATTGATTCAACCCGCCCCCAGCTGTCGCAGTCCGAAGAAAGGCCCTGTTCTGAAAGATTGGAATATTGGGCATCCAGGGCATTACAACTCGAATTTGATCTCTCAGCCATTACCTCGGTCCCATACCGACACGTAGGTTTGCGACGACAGCTCTCAAGATCAACTCGCCAACAGTCCTTGTCTAAAAGACCGCATCGGACAACAAGATGTCCAAGTCCAAAGATGGACAGTCCTCCGGGAGCTTCCACCAAGACTATATTGCCTCGTTGCGCTATCGCAATGATCTTCCTCCTCCAGACATGCCCCCCAAGTTCCTCGATATCCCGCACGAGGGCTTAAGCCGCTTCCTCACCCCCGGATTTGCATCCAACCTGGCGCGTCGCGAGGAGCCAAACATCGATGTCGACGCTGAAGGTGGAATGCCCATTGACCTTGTCGGTATTCCAGGTTTACATTTGGGCGATGAGAGTGGTATGTGCAAACTGAATGTTTATCAAATCGCATAATTGAGACTAATCTGTCTGTTATAGCTATCATGGCCCCCGAAACCCCTCAGCCTATCGACCCAGCTGATCTTCCACTCCTTATGAGCATCGACCAACTCCGCAACCCCGTACAGAAGAATACCAATGTCAGCTTCCTTCGCCGCACACAGCATATCTCCGTCGACCGCACCGCTGGAGCTGGAGCTGCTGTACCTGCCAAAGCGCAGGCACGGCCCAGTAAGAAAGCAAAGCCTTCAGTCGACGACCCCAAGCATGTCAAGAAGTTCATTACCAAGGGATTCGACATTGCCTACCCGCAGAGCAAGCATACTGGCGAGGATACTGAGAATCGCGTCCGAGGCCTACCTCCCACAAAGGCGGAAGTGGATGCTTGGGCAAACCCAGTGCATCCTGATAATCCCAAACTGAAGCCAGTCGGCTTCTTCCCCGTCATGCCTGACCTGGAAGGCTTCCCCGAACCCGGAGGTTTCCTTCAATTCAAGTTCGACAAGGCGCCTGTGGCAGCCGTCGCCGGCAAGCGGGACAAGCGCATGGAACTTGGTCTGCTGAGCCCAGCAGCACCAGAGCAGCGTATCGTTCACGAGCACGAGTCCAAGGTGGCTCTTCACGAAGCGAACCCCAATATCTACCCTCACCCGGGCCCCGTACCCTTCGACTACCGCCTATTCTTACCTGAGAAGGTCGATGCTCTGAAGAAGATCCACACAAGCATGAGTCTGACTCATCCAGACCGACACGACTCAGACCTTTACACGCACGAGGCCGACGGCAACAAATACTTCCGCTACGATCGAGCCCGCACCTACGCCACAAGCGCGCAGTCCTTCAGCACCGAGCAGAAAGATATCGCAATGACTCTCTTCACCCCCAAAGACGGCGATACCAGACAACTGGCCGCCTACTACTACCCCATCATTGGCAAGGCCCGTCTCAAGCCCGAACGTGCCCGTACCATCGCCCAGGCCGGTCTGGCACCTGCATCCACCCAGCAGGAAGAGCCCGAGGAGCAAGTCGACCAGATGCACGTTACTGTCCGTGACCCCGACGAGCAAGAGATATACAAGCGGGCTACGCACCGTCTGCAGGTCGACCCTAAGTTCGCGAGCCAAATGCCGCCCGAACCTACGGTCGAGGAGGAGCAACCGATTGAAAACGATGATGCCGATCAGCCAGCCGAAGATACTCGCATGAGCGACGACGAGTAGATTTGACCGGCATTTGGTTTATGTATAATGGGATCGTTTCTTGAACATTGATTCTTGAAGTATCTAGATTACTGGGTCTGGCGTCTAAGCAATGAGGAAAAAGGCGTTCTGCGCATGCAATTAAATCAGTTCTCTCACCTTCTCCTCGTACTTTGGGCCTTGGCCAAGGCTTTCTTCTGATACTTGGATTAGCTATACACATGTAGTCAACAGTTCCGCGTCTTGGGTTCTTTCTTCCACTTGCTTGTCTTGACTTGAACAGACTGGCTTTACCTTCCGGACTCGCAGCCAAAGAGCTCACTGTAGATTCAAGCAACGCCACGGCCGATCTTGGGCATATCTTCATTTTGGATTTTATGGAAGCATACTGTAGCGTGGGCCCAATTTTCAAGTATGAAGTCAAATTGAGATACTTGAGACAATAACTGAGCATGATTGTCGCAGCATGCACGTACATGGAGCCCTGAGTGGGTGCCATACACGTTGATCGCCAGCGTCTCGGGTGGATCCTATTCAAACCGAGAGACTCCGATATTGTTGATCTTTATATGACGAGGCGGGGCTCAATGAGGGAGAGAAAGATGTCGCTCTACAGTGTCAGTCGATGTTAACGATCACGGCTCTGGTTAGGAGTCCAGCGGTCATATAAGTTATACACTTATAACCCAAAACGGACTCAACGATACTTAGAACTTAGCCGCGATTTCCTAACAAAAGAACCAATGCAATATCTACCGTCCGATTATCCACGAAATCAAAGATAAGAACCCCAAGATCCCCCCGTAGCCTAGATGCGGGATCCCATCAAATCTGGGGAACCCCCAATGTGCCGGCACCCGGGGCCTTGATTGGCTCCCGTAGACCCTGGGAGTTAGGGCCCAGCACAGCCTATCAGGGGCAGCCATGGCCCCCACGAGCCCGACGGGGCAGTGCCAAGCAGCACATGGCAACGGGCACGTCCGTGACTGGCTCAACTGAGGCTACTGCAGGAACCCAAATGCGCTTAAAGTTGGCTCTCTCTACGGTATACTATTTGCTATTTGCTATATGCTACATGCTCTACTGTACTATCCTAATCTATGCTACTCTATACCCACTTATCCTCGACACGCTCCCGGAAATAGATACTATCGTCTCCATGTACTGACTACCTCCAACCACTACCGTCCCTGCACGCAACCCCCAAGTCCTTTGTACCTGCCCCTCCTCTCTCTCTCTCTCTTTCTCTCTCTCCACCCATGTGTCTCCGTGATAGGAGGAGCTGTCTTCTTCCTCCCCGTGATGTGGCTCCTGCGCTCCGATCTCGTGCTCTTCCTCTATATGAATCCATGTCTTCTCTCTTTCTCTTGACTTTGTAACACTCCTTGCTTCTTGCAGATTGCACATTGCACATTGCTTGCAGAATGGATTGGATGCATATTTACATCGCCACGGCGGCCTTGTCCGTCTTTGCTCTCGTGGCGCTCGTTCTCTTGCTGTCGCAACAACGGGTCAAGGTCGCTAATACGTGGGCGGGACCGTACCTCAAGTTCATTTGGGCCAACTTTATCAAACCCCATGACAAGAAGGCTGGGGATCAGCAGGATGCTTTGGAGAGCTTCTACAAGACTCAGGTGGGTTGGGAGTGGGTGGGATTGGGTGGGATCAGACTGGTGACTGACTTCTCGCTGCAGGCTGCCGTGTACGATGCTACCCGTCGTCGTCTTCTCTGTGGTCGGGAGGACATGCTCGGTCTTGTGGCGGCGCAGTTGAAGCACAAGGTTGGAACTAAGGATATCAAGAATGGAAAGGCAGTTTGGGTGGATGTGAGTGTGCGATTGGAGTGACTCGATGGACATTTAGGGCTGACACGTTCTTAGGTTGGTGGCGGCACTGGGTAGGCAGAGAGGCAGATTGGTTACAATGGTTGAACTGGAAGCTGACTCGGAACAGATACAATATTGAGGCGATGGCGACTTTCCTTCCCGTGGACAAATTCTTCGAGCAAGTGTACCTGGTCGATCTTTCTCCGTCGCTCTGTGAAGTTGCCCGCCAGCGGTTCGAGCGTCTTGGGTGGAAGAATGTCACTGTTCTGTGCCAGGATGCTCGGTCATTCCGTCTTCCGGAGAGGGTTGTTGATCCTCGCTCTGTGAATGTAAATGCAAATGATGCGGTCGACTTGGTTACTATGAGCTACAGTCTATCCATGATTCCTGGTAAGTATTGGTGGGAACGCTAAACAAGGCATGGCGTTGACTCTTTCAGATTATTACAGCGTTGTCGATTCATTGACCTCTCGCCTGAAATCGACTGGCATTCTGGGTGTCTGTGATTTCTATGGTAAGCAACTTTCTTTGTGATATCCTGAAGCTCCGTTCTAACCCCGATACAGTTCAAAGCATTGTGGATGTTTCCTGTCGCAATTACACTGGTGGTGCCTTCAACCGTCATGTGAATTGGCTCGGACGTGTTTTCTGGAGAGCCTGGTTCGATTTCGATCGTGTCAGTCTCGAGGCTGCTCGTCGTGACTACCTCGAGTACAAGTTTGGAACCGTCATTTCTGCCAGTGAGCGTAACTACCTTCTTGGTGGTATTCCATACTACATCTTTGTCGGCTGCCCTAAGGAAATTCAATCTACCCCGTCGAGCCAGTCAATTGAGAAGTTGGATGCCTCTTTCACCGAGTCTCCCTACCTGCTTCCTGCCAATCACAAGCAGGAAATGGACCAGGCAGTTGTGAGCAGCTCGCAGGAGATCCGGTCTAAGGCGTATGAGTCTGCAGTCATTAACTTGAGTGCAAACCTGCCGCTTCCATCGTCATTCTACCAGAACCAGCATTACCGCATTCACTACAACGACATGCTTCCCAAGCACACCCAGTTCCAAAATGAGTACATTTACGCATTCACCTGGGAGGACCCCCGGGTTGACCACCGACTTTTGAACATTGGCAAAGACGATGTCATTCTCGCTATCACAAGTGCCGGTGATAATATCCTCGACTACCTACAGAAGAGTCCCCGTCGGGTTCATGCCGTGGACCTGAATCCTAACCAGAACCATCTCCTTGAGCTGAAGGTTGCCAGCTACACAGCCCTCGGCCACCGGGACATGTGGAAGATCTTCGGTGAGGGCAAGCACCCGCAATTCCGCGAGCTGCTCATCTCCAAGCTCAGTCCCCATCTCTCCAGCCAAGCTTTCCAATACTGGCTCGAGCATACTCACACCTTCACTTCCACTTCTGGCCACGGTCTCTACGAGACTGGTGGCTCCCGTCATGCGATTCGCATGGTCCGCTGGCTCTTCAATATATTCGGACTGCAGGGCGAAGTCCGCAAGATGTGTGAAGCACAAACTCTCGCCGAGCAACGTGAAATCTGGCCTCGCATCCGCCGCGTTCTCATGAGCCGGCCTCTGCACTGGGCTATTGTCAGTACTGAGTGGTTTGCCTGGAAGGCAGCGGGTGTGCCTCGCAACCAGCGAAACATGATTGTAGATGACTTCTTCCGTCGCAATGGTTTGACCGAGGATATGAAGATCGGAAAGGATATCAGTGGCCAGTCCATCTGGGAGTATGTTGTCAACACGCTCGACCCCGTCATCAATGATACTCTCATCAGCAACGACAACTACTTCTACTTCCTTTGTGTCCAGGGCAAATTCTCTCGGAGGTATGTTGACTTGAAAGTATTGACAGAGCTCTTGCTAATCGTCATAGATGCCACCCTACCTACCTATCTCCTCAGGCACATGTCAAGCTTTCTACGCCCGGTGCATTCGATGGTCTGCGCATCCACACTGATGAGATCAACGAAGTGATCAACCGTATCACCCCAGG
This sequence comes from Penicillium nucicola, assembly GCF_028828085.1. Lineage (NCBI taxonomy): Eukaryota > Fungi > Ascomycota > Eurotiomycetes > Eurotiales > Aspergillaceae > Penicillium > Penicillium nucicola. Next base: position 818,309 of record NW_026643132.1, on the reverse strand, counting down.
AACCCTAACCATCGCCGTGGTCATGGACTCCATGGACTGGTTCGACCCCAGCGGAGACGCAGCCCCCGCCCAAGCCCGTACATTCAACCACGCTTTGAAGAAGGGCGGCCGCATCCTCCTCCGCTCAGCAAGTATCGATCCCTGGTACATCAAGCACTTTGAAGAGAACGGATTCTCCGCTCGTCGCGTGGGAGCCCGCTTCCCAGGCACATGCATTGACCGGTAAGCTAGCTCCACCCCCAGCTATCCACTTTACATGCGTTCGAAACTCTAACCAATCCAGTGTGAACATGTACGCCTCCACCTGGATCTGCACCAAGACCGAAGACATCTCCCGACCAAAGAACCAGCGCACCATGTCCGCCCTCTCCTTGCCTGACAGCGCCATCCCTACAGCCAAGCGATCTGGCAGCGTGGAGGACTTGGACTTGGACCTGAAGCTTTGAACCCATTCTGCTTGTTTTTTATGTTTCTCTCATCCCCGTCTGCTTCTGCTTCTGTTTTCGATAAGACTGCTGCTCTGCTCTGTGCATGCTTGTGCTTTGTCCTCGGGCCATGATACCTATGATTTGGAATGGAGTTAAGATAAGATGAGGCGTGTTGTTTCTGACTTAAAAGCGACGGAGTCTGGGGTTCGACTTCGATTTGTTTTGCGAGGGAGCCGATATGCTCTTCAGTTCCTAGTTCACGCCATCATTAAGAACATTTGATATTCTCATCATTATTCTAGTGTTTTCATGGCTTCGATTGTAGCTGGAGCTGTAGCTGTATAGACACCCTTGGCTATGGAGATCCCTGCAGATCACGCCGATCTCTTCAATTTTATCCCCCGCGCATTTGAGCACATTTGCGCCAGTTATTCGTTCCTTGTGCTTTAAGGTCTTGGGTGTTGGTTCTACCCTTCAATCTAAATCAACTGTTTAGTTCATTGTTCCCCTTATATCACCCTATCCTCTACACACTCCCTCACTCACTTCGCCACATCTATACCCAATAATATATCAAACAATGCCATTCGACTCCAAAGGCGACAAATGGTCCTGGTAAGACCTCCCACGTCTTCTTCTTGTCATACTTCCACCACAATTCATATCCATATCCACATCTACATCTATATATCTATCTAACAACCCAGCTCCTCCTGCATCCGCGGCCACAGATCAACAAAATGCACCCACTACGACCGACCAATGAAACGGGTCCCGAGAGCTGGCCGCCCCCTGGCGAAATGTGAACATATCATGGGCGTCAATTGTTCTTGTCGGGAGGTTTGGGCTGTTATGGTTCCTGTTGCCCCTGGTATGTTTTGCTTTTTTGTCCATCGCTCATGAATGGAGTGGAATCATTAGAGAGCTCTCTTGTATTGGGGCTGACCTTTTGCGTTGGTTTGTAGGGTCGGCGGTTTGTGCGCCTATGGCTGGGGTTCTGGGATGATTTTACTTGAGTGGTGTGTGTGGCTGTGGTTATGATTATGATTAGTTTGGGGATCATGATAGGGGAATATATATGGGTGGAATTTGGAGCTTGGAACCTTTTGCTTGGAGTTGGATTGGATTTGGGTTGTTGTATTAAGAAATAGGCAATATATTGAATTGGATTGATATGACAGGAGACATCGAAACTGGGAGCTTGAGCTGGAATTGTAATTGTAATTAATGAATTGACAGTATGAGTACAGATTTTTAAAGTCCTATGATACAACGACCCATGGTATAGAACCAACCGATGGATCAGCAATGCATGTCCAAATCACCACATGAAGCGCTGGATTTTTCCAGGCTCCTGGGGCCACTCGAAGCCCTTGTACAAGAAGACATAACCAGTCACCAAGTTGATGAGCAAGAACCAAGCCGTCTCCAGGAATTTGGGAGAGTTGACCACGAAGTCAGCAGCGCGCTTGTCTTCTTCATTGCGAGGACGGGTGATTCGGTACTTGAGCAGACCTGGTGATGGGGGCAGATGGAGACGCCACATCACCCAGGGGATGATGAAGTAGCGGGGTTCAACCAGGGGTGCAGTGATGAGGGACAATGCGGTTGCGGCAAGCCAGATTAGGACGAAGCTGACACGGGGTGCTTCGAGCTGGGTCTTTTGGCGTGTCAGGATCGATCGTTGGATCCTGGCGATGACTGCGGGATCATTTGGATCGATGGTGTTGGTCTTGGGTTGTTCATCTGGTTGTTTGGGTTTGGGGGCAGGCTTGCGGTTGGGTCGGGTGGTCCTCTTTGTTCCCTTAGGTGGCTGGGAAGGCTGAGTAGGTTTGGCTGCTGGTGCAGGAGTAGGGGCTGGGGTAGGGGCCGGAGCTGGAGCAGGAGCAGGAGTAGAGGCAGTTGGTGCAGGCTTCTCTGGGACGCGCATCAATTTGGGTGCCACGACCAGAGTAGAGAATCCAAAGGCCGAAATCACAGTCCAGCCGGAGAGGAAGTACACCAAGACTGCGGCGTACTTTACTGCTGGGTGGATGTTAAGGAGAAGGCGGAACACGTAGAATACATAGTGGCGGTTATCAGCGAGGGTGAAGGGGTGCACGATGGTGTTGAAATGAACCACGGCAAGCATGAGAGGAATCACAGCTAGGACAGCTTTGTATGATGGAAGTTTTCTCTGCTTTGCTGGCCAGCCCAGATCCAGAGACTCGGGGATAGACTTCTTGGGGACAAGGATGTTGATCAGAGGTATCACGAAAAGTGGCCACGAGAAGAAGGCAAAGTAAGGCCAGATGTATAGCATCTGGGCCAAGTGAATGCTCGCAGTATGGAACTCTTTGTGGCCTGGTTTTTTGTTAGCCTCTGCTTGCGCACACTCTCCAGATCATATAAACCCACCTAAGACGACACCGTTGTTCCAAATCACAAAACCACCGAAGGCAGCGAGGACAATGAGATGAGGAATAACAGAGATGAGCACAGCAAATGGTCTCTTCGCAGCAACAGCTGTGAATGAGATGATGGTCTTGAAGTAGTCTAATGCCTATGTTAGTATCTGCACGCTATGTATGCTCTGTCACATTGACTCACCAGCCAAGGTAGCTTCCGAGACCAGAGGATCATAGAGCTCGTTCTGCTGCATTCCCTGTTTCACGATCTTAGAGATCTTAGACGAAGAGCAAGTAGAAGACGACGTTGTAATATTCCGGACAACTTGAAGTCCACCAAAGAAGACAGAGATCCAAAAGATATTCGTCTGCCGACAGACAAGTGCAGCCAAACCGAAGGCCAAGAAGCCCAGCGTCGGCAGAATACCACCCGAGCTCCTCTTGAGATCCCAATTGTAGGCCTCAACCACGGCGAGAAGGGCAAGAATGTCTGTATAGTACAGACCCGAGAAAAAGAACAACGGTGGGAACAAGCAAATGTTCAACGCAGTATGACCCAAATACGAGCTCAAGTTCCGGTCATTCTTCACCTTCTGAATTTTATCGAGCAGCGCCTGCAAACTCCAAGGAAGGAAGATAGCAGTAGTAGCAACATTCGTCATACGTAGAACCTCGGTTGTGAGCTTCGTCGGCTCACCACGAAGCAGAAGCAACGCCGCGCAGAGCACGTAAGACCACAGATACAGACCCGGCGGGGTAGTCAGCTTTGGATCCCATTGCTCCCACTTGTGCGCCCAGTATGCCTGAGCCTGGGGAGCGTGAAATACCTCGTCGAGGTATGGCTCCGGGACAACCGCGTTGACACGGATCATCCAGAGGGGGATGAGCAGCAAACCGAAAGGAACGGCATAGCGCGCAGCTCGACTGAGCTGGGATTCATCGGGTGAAACCATGCTCAGCTCTTCAATTGGCAGAGGCCAAGTGTGGTGAAGTGAAGGCGGGAGCTTGGAACTTGAAGATGGGGAGTGCAAACGGACCAAACGCCATTCCGCCGACGCGAGTTGGCGTTCGGACACACCCAGATCGAAGTCGTGTGTGATCCCAGCTTGTTTCTTATTTCTTGTGTATTGTTCTCGAGAGCACAATGGCATTCCCTTTGCCGCGGGGCGTTACGGCGTCGGAGATTGCTTTTCTGGCGGAGATGGAATCCGTGACTATTGTGCCTCGACAGCGCCTCGAGGGGCTTGAATTACTAGGAGTAACTATATCCACGACCATTTTGAACTGGACGTATGAAATTGACTATCTTAGGGCCCCGTTGAACCTCTGATCCCTCCACGACGTGCTGCCCTCCCCCTCTGGCTCGCACTTCTACTCAAACGCCAACGCCGTGCGAATATCATACCACCACCCTGGCTACACCCAGAGTCTCTTAGTCTTATTCTCGAGGTTGAATCTGGACACCAGGATTATCAGAACGCTTTCTCTCCACCTCCTCCGCTGCCCGGCCAACCCAGCGTTCTAGACCGTGGCCAAGAACCAACTGCTCGGCCTCAGTATACTCCAGATGGCAATCGATACTATGCTGCGCCGCCCTTCCTACCACACAATACAGCACAACCTGTGAATTCCTCACGGGATGCCCCTTCACTACCGTTCCACTGGGTCGAGGTTGGGAACATGCTTCTCGATGCTGCGAGCGACGATCTAATGGACCCGGACCAGATTCGCCGATTACTGAAAGATTTGCGAGAAGTGCGCATGGCGAAGATGAGGTCCGGTGTCGATGTTTTAGATGCTGCAGCCACTGGTGGCGGTGGTGTTGCTTTGACGGGCGTTGGTTCTATGGAGTTGGGCGAGGAGCGAGGGTTCGTCACTGGCGTGGTGGATGGTCTCCGGTATGTTTGATCTAGACCCTTTCAACAAGATCAATGCTAATTATCGCAGGAAAATCGGCTCTTCTAAAGAACAAGCACGACGCGAACAGATGGCCGAGCAAAGAGCCAATGGCGGATACGACGACACACAAAACGACGACGAGGAAGAAGATTACATGGAGTTCTAAGCGCATTGGGAGAACCCTTTCCTTTTGGGGGCATCATTTATTTGGAGTTCAACGGTGCATATGTGACGCAGACCAATGCTTCCCAAAAAAAAAACACGACGTTCATGTACATAATCCGATAACTTATACCCTAGTCCCTGGACTGACGATGACCAACGGTTATAACCAAGGCTATTCCAATTTACCTAACACCATACAGCAATGCAAACGCTTTAATACAAACGGGGCGAGGTAGTGGAAGTGAAGGAATGGAGAAGAGAGGGTACAGATTTGGCCAGGAATATCAGCATCACACCGTAAAACAAAGCCCTAAATAGCCAGATCATGGTGATTGTCGTCTCATTGGGCACTGCCCTCGTTCTTCTGCGCCATCTTCCTCCGCGCAGCAAGAATCATGTCGTCCCGGCGCTTTTGAAGCAGTCGCTGACGCTCCTCCTTATTCTGAGACCAAGCAGACTTGGATGGTGTCGCCGGCTGCGCTTCTGGCTCTGCATTGCTGGATGCCTTTGCGCTCAGGTTGTATCGGGAAATCAAGTCCTGTCCGTTTGCTTTGGGTGCCGGGGCCGTAGCGGTCTGCGCAGCGAGGATGGTGGCGGAGGGGATTGCGACCTGGGGTTGGAATGAAGGTGGTGGCTATATGGATTTGTTAGTCAATACTCTCGTTGTCTCGTCTCGTCTGAGACCTCGTCTGAAGTCAAGTTGCCACCAACGCCAGCCAGCGAAGCAAATGACAGTATCGGGTGCCACACGTACAGTTTCCAGTCCACGTCCTGTCAAGATCCGCTCTGTTGTCGCAGCGACGCTTCCTCCATTACGCTGCAAATCCCACATGATATCTCGCGTACTCAGCTGAGGGAACATTTGTGAGATCTGTTCTACCTGCGCCGGATCGACGACATTCCCACGGCCCCGGCCTCGGTTGCTTCCTGCGGGGGCGTCATCGCGGTTAAAGAACCATCGGAGGACGAAGAACGAGACGACCGCTAGAGTAAGAAGCGAAGGGATATTCAGTGAGGGCTCGTCGTCTGTCATTGTGTCGGATCTGCGCGCGGTTGAGTCAGGCTTCCGGGTTCTCGCGTAGTTGGCGGAACGATTCCGAGAAAGGTAGGATGTCGTGTGGGAGGGCGTGACGTGACCAATATAAGATCGAAGAGAATTGAGAATAAGCTAAGTATATTAGGGTATCAGGGCGCAATGCGAGATCATTCAGCAAGAATCGCAAGAGCGGCTTGGGAAAGTGGCGCTGGGGTCGGGAAGATCGGTGAACAACACGTGCCTGACAAGTTGCGGAGTCGGATGTCGGAGTATACAACTCTTCAACTCTTATCTTTATGTACGCCTACAGCATCAGGGCAATCTACACAACAATGTTCAACAGAGAAGCGAAAGCACCTTTCGCAATGCATATATCGTGAACAGAAATCCATTCCCATCCATAACCAAAACTTTCATCAGTCCGAAAACACCGTCTGCCAAACGTCATAACAAGAACCCCAATAGGCCAAGAAAGAGGGGGGGAAGAAAACTATAGACAAGTGTGCTCAAATCCATGCTCATGCTCATGCTCATACTCATTTCAAATCGGCCGGGGTCAGCGCCTGAACGATACTAGTACCCTCGCTGAACCTCGTACGGAAGATACGGTTGGCATTTTGGAACATGCCATCCTTCAGTGAGACGACAATGAACTGAGATCCCTTGAAACGAGTCTTAATCAACCGACCAATGTTCTGGGTGTGTGACAAATCCAGAGCAGCATCAACCTCGTCCAGGATGTACATAGGCGCGGGTTTGAACTGCAGGAGTGCCATAATCAGCGATAGGGCAATGAGAGAACGTTGACCACCACTGAGTTCTGTCAAGCTCTGCTTCCAGACCTTGCCCAGGGACACCTTGACTTCCAGACCGTCGGTGATATCTTTGCCTTCTGGGGGATCGAGCTTGGCAAAACTGCCGGGTAGAAGCTCGCTGAAGATTTGTCCGAAGTCGCCGTTGACCTTGACCCAGGTCTTGTGAAGAGCCTCCTTCTTGTATTCATTAAGGTTGATGATGGTTTCTTCAATCTTGCGCTTATCGCGAGTGACCGTCTTCATCATGTTCTTGAGTGCAGCTTCCTTCTTTTCAACGCTGTCAATCATGTTCATGACCTTGGGGTTGATCTTTTTCTTCATGCCCTGAGATCGCTCAGTCAAGTTCCGTAGTGTTGACTTGCACTCAGCGATGTTTTGGTTCTGGAAGTGGTAAGGTGTGTTGGCGCGTCCGAAATGCTCCTTTTCGTCCGCAATCCACTCGTGCTCTTGTTCCATGTGAGCTACAGCCTGACTTGCAGTGTACTGATCTTTTTGTAGCTTTTCGAGCTGATGACCAAGTTTTTGCGCTTCAAGGCCTTCTTCGGTGATCTGAGAGGATTTGGACTGCATCGCTTCCTCCAATTCTCGTAGTTCTTCATCGAAGCCAGTCAATTTAGCCCTCTCATCATCGAGTTGGGCTTGTGCAACATCGTGAGCATCCTGTACTTGTCAGCACTATGATCTTCAATTTTAGTAAAATGACACTTACCTTTAAGCGGGTCTGCTCTCGTGTCTGTGACTCTATTTCTTCTAGTTGAGCCTTCAAGGTGTTGTCGGATTCAACCAACTGCTCCTCGGCGGCAGACAAATCACTACCGACTTGTTCGGAGTCCAGTCTGGTGGTCTGCAATTCCTTCTGCAGCTCCTTGACCGAGCTAGAATTCTTGGTCAGACTCTTCTTGAGTTTGGCGAGTGAGGCTTCCAATTCTGCGAGTTTGTTGTCTTTGTTGTCGCTAAACTCGCTCATGTCTTTCTCAATCCGCTTAATATCCTTGGATGCTTCGGCTTGGCGAACCTTTGCGTCGGCGATGTCTTTCTTCAGTTGCTCGATGTTTGCTCTCATCTCTTCGACGGCTTGGATAATCTGAGACGGGTTAGCACGATCACATAATTAGACGAGCATAAATACATACTGAGGATGAAGAGTTGCTATTGATCTGTTCCTCGGTAAGTCTGATCTCATGGGTCTTGAGATCCAAGTTCTGTTTAATTGAGCGAACAGCATCGAGTTTCTTCTTTTCCTTGTTCATGTGGTCCTCTAAAGTGGCCAGTTGACGCTCCTTGCTTCGCATCTCTTTGGTGATTTCATTCAACTTCTGCAAAGTAACGAGAACTCCACTGGAATTAGGGGAGCTTCCACCAGAAAGAGTTCCAGACGGATCGTAAACATCACCCTCCAGCGTAACACTCTTCATCCGAACAGACGGATCAAAGGTCACCTTCTTGGCTGTGTTGGCATCTTGACAGATAAGTGTGTTACCGAACACGTAGTTCATAGCAGCCAAAACATCTTCGTCGTGTCCAATCAAAGACAAGGCAAGGTCAACCTTTCCGGGGGCAAGATTCTGGGCAGCTCCAATTTTTTCCGCTGAGGCCTTGAACGCGGATATCTTATTAAGGGGAATAATAGTCACACGCTTGCGCAATTTTCCTTTTTGAAGCAGCTGTGTACCAGTCTCTGCACTGTCGACAACCACGTTGTAAAGACGACCTCCAGCACAGATTTCCAAGGCAGTCGCAGCAGGAACCTGATCTTTGTTGAGAGTAAAGAGCTGAGCAACTAGACCTTTAACTTTGGACCGGTCGAAGTTGGGATGGGGGTCTGAGTAATTAAAATCGATGTTCGCTGCCTGTCGCTTGAGAGCATCAGCCCTTTGTCGGAGCTCACGAATGTCGCGCTGCAACCCTGTCTGCTCCTGATAGATCTGTTCCTCCTTTCCAGGTTCAAATCCAAGCCGGGTGAGCTCTGACTCAAGCTTACTGGCTTGTGTTTTGAGACCTTCGAGGTCACGAAGGAGGCCGGAGTTTTGCTCCTTCGCCTTCTTTGCGCGAGGCTCTTCCTCTTTGATCCTCTTCTCAAAGTGATTAATTTTGAGCTTGCCCTGCTCTTGTTCTGTTGCGGCATTGCTTGCTCGGTTGCGGGCATCCTGCAGCTGACCCTGGTAGCCACTCTCTTGGCCTTCCTTTGAAGCAACACCGGTTTGAAGTGTCTGGAGCAGTTCCTCTTTTTGCTCCACCTCGACGTTCTGCGCGTCGAGTTCGGATTTGGCGGCATCGTATTGGGCCTGGACCTTTTCGTAAATCTTTCGTTTCTCCTTCAAGACCTTTTCAAGCTCTGTGACGGTACTTTGGATGGTCGTTCGCTTTTCTCTTTCCTCGTCCATGCTCGCATTCTTCAGATCAAACACAGTAGTCAATCGAACTAGCTCATGCGAGTAATTCTTAACTTCATCCTCCAGTCCCTGGAACTTTCCGCCTTTCCGAAGTTCCTTGTCGCGAGCTGTGCGCACTCGCTTCACGTCCTCCTCCAAGTAGGCGATCTCATTCTTGAGCTTGGATGCGTTGTCCTCCAGATATTGAACTTTACTGCGTTTGTTCTCGCAATCGTCACCCGCAACTCGCAGTCGCTCGCCGCCACGAACATAGTCATGAGCAACAACAAGTCGAGTCAGACGCTCAAGATCATTTTGTGTTTGTTGGAAGTCAAGGAAAGCTCGCTTCTCCGACCTAAGCTTCTCAAGCTTAGGCTCGATTTCTTCTTTCAGCAATTCCTCGATCTCGCGCAGCTTCAGTTCTTTCTTTCCCATTGTCCGGTTGGCCTTTTCCCTGCGATCCTCGAACATTCGTGTACCGGCTGCCTCCTCAATCATCGACAGAATCTCGACTGCCTTCATATTCAAGACCTTTGTGATGCGACCTTGCATAATCAGGAAGTTGGGGTTGTTGATATTCAGCTGAACACTCTGGAACAGGTTCTGGACGGTTTGCTGCTGTGCGCGGTGACCGTTGATCAAATATTTGCTCGTGCCGCCCAGCACAATCTGGCGAGTGACTGAGATATTCGCATATTCCTCGAATCCGATCGGCGATTTCGCTGTATCTCGGTTGTCGAATACGATCGTAACGCTGGCTTTGGTGACACCGGCTTGACCTCGCTTGTAAATGAGGTCCTGGAGATTCTGTGCGCGAACGGTCGACATGTTGGTGATACCGAGTACGAAACAAATGGCATCGAGAATGTTGGATTTACCACTGCCGTTCAGGCCAGTGATGGAGTTGAACGCCTCGTCCCTGCATTGCGCGGTTAGTTAAGTCCGTTACTTTCATCCCACTCTCGCTCCTGCCGAAACACCGAGCCAGCTTTTTGCCTGAACAAGGATTGCGTACCATCCCGAGATCACCGTACGCACGGCGTACGATTTGAAGCCCTGACAAAAGAATTAGCGCGGGAAATGCAGGTCATGCAATGCGACTCACGTCTATGACAATTTCCGTAATCCTCATGGTTCTGGAACGGCGTTCTGCTGCGCAGAGTGCATGCGAGGAAAGTGGAGGGGAAGCGCGATTGTTTTGCCGCAGCAGCTGTTTATGCTTTGCCCATTCGGGTCTGGCGCTGTTGCTGAGGTCAGCGCGGGGCCGTCACGTGCTGGCGAAGTATGAAACTCGGCGACTTCGACTCTTGTCAACCCTATCGGAGACTTACTGTGCTGAGTTACTAGCTGTTGGTTATGAGCAAGAATGAGCAGCTTGATGACTCCATTGCTCTCTGACTCAACCATTACAGCCAAACAAAACATACTTCACCAGGGTACTTGCGCCACGCAGCCAACCACGTATCAACTTGCCTATTATGCACCTCTGGTTTTGGATCCTACAATTTTACGATATTAAAATGAGCCATTCAGAAGCCCTTGATTTATCATAACGGTCCTTTTAGTGTAATGTATAGCAACCGAATTATGGCCTCAGTCTCCACCCACGGAGACATTGTCGGACACTTTTCTACCACTTACATGCCTAGCAGCATGACATGGAGAGATCATGTTGCTTTTCAATCCCAAGGCCAAAACTTATTTAAGATTGCTTGGATCTCATACCTAGAGCTTTCCTCATGCTCTCAACTCGCCTCGTCCTTAGAAGTCTTCCAAATATCAATATACGCTCCAGTCCTATATACTTCCTATCCACCATGCCTCCCAAGGCTGACACCGAAAGCCTCTTCACAAGCGAGGCTTTTGCTGCCCAGTACAAATCTGCCGAGCAATTTACCGGTACATTTGGCCACTCACTCATTGAACAGAGCAAGCTAGTTTATGATGCAAAGGCTAGACCAAGTCATCCTCTCGTTGTTCTCGACAATGCCTGTGGCACAGGCATCATTTCCTGTCTTCTGAATGAAAAGTTGGATATTTCTATCAAACAGAACTGGAAACTGACCTGTGGAGATATCTCGAAGCCACTACTTGAATACACTGCCCGTCGTATGAAAGAGGAAGGCTGGCAGAATGCTGAGACAAAGGTCGTGAATGCGCAAGAGACTGGCCTTCCTAGTGATCACTTCACTCATGTGTTTTCTGCTTTCGGTGGGCTCCCTTTGCTTACACCCTAAGTACAAAGACAACATTGAACTGATTTTGATCTTGTTGCAAGTTCTCATGGCGATTCCCAAACCCTTCGATGCTCTTGATGGTAAGTCCTCTCAACCCCATTTCGAAGTTTCCAATTTAACGATAGATTTTAGAAACTGTTCGAATCTTGCAGCCTGGGGGAACGACCGCCTTCTCGACCTGGATAGAGCGTGAGTCTAAAGTGTCCATAACTCCCCACATAGAACCCAACTAATAAAAGGACAGCCGGTTGGGTTCCAATCGCACGCAAAGCAGTTGCAACTATACCCGGAAATTTGCCATTTCCAACGACGCAAGAATTTCTCAACAACACAGGCGATGGAGAATGGAACTCGGTTCCCTGGATCGAGTTCCAACTCAAAGAGCGTGGGCTAGAGGACATCAATGTCCACGAAGAATCGAGGAACATTGGCGTGCCGTCGTCCCGCTTTACGGATATCACCATTATGATGGTGGGCCTAATCGTCAAATCGTTCTGGACGGAGGAGCAACGCGAGGCAAATGCCGACAAAGTTCGTCCAGCATTGGAGAAGTATGTATTAGATACTTACGGCGAGAATGGGGATGTTGAGACGAAGTGGATTGCTATTATCTCTACTGCACGCAAGCCTCAGTAGACGGAAGATTTACGGTTCATTAAGAACTGTGTACGTTACAGACAGAAAATCTACCGCGCTGAATTGGCAAGGTCATCAAGGCCATTGATTTCACATGATCATACTCTGGATTTCCGTAAAGCCCATTTAGTCCCCGTTGAATCAACGCAACCTGTTCCCAAATGACAATGTACTATCGACCACGCGACTGAGCAATATTACAGAGAACCAGTAAACCAAACGCCAGTGCTGATTGATAGAATTCTGTGCGCCGCACCTTGCTCATATCAATTTCGATATAAAATCATGAGGCGTGATGTGTTGCGCCAACTGGGCGAGTGGCTCCTCGGTTGGGGTCCAACCGGTTGTCCAAGTCTTCGTATCGCAGAATGAACTCGCGCTGTGTCAAAACTGTTAGCTAAACTTTTCTGAAGTTCCGGGGAAAACGACGGTGTATGCTCACTCGGATCTTTTTCCAGCTTGTGGGGTCCCAGAGAAGATAAACTCCGCGCTCGCTCACTCCGCGCTCTACATCAACGGGGCCGGGATATGTTTCGTCGCGGGTCAGCCAGCAACGTTCGAGCTTGTGGTACCGCCATTTGCGGCCCATCAGTTCCTCGGCTACCAGTTCCTGCATGATATCACGGGGCATGCTATAGAAGATGTAGAATAGGGTCTCATCACTGAAGCCAGGGATGCGAGACTGAAGCGGTTGGATATTGGCGACATTGTAACAAGCAGGCAAAGAGAAATCCTGTTCCAAAGGAACTGCTGACATCGATGATACGAATGGGGTAGCGAACGAAGTATGCAAAGGTCTAGGACTGTCAGAAAATATGTATAGTGCAGGGGAATGGCAATGCATACTCAGCCTGGTTCAAATCTAGCCCTAAAGTCATTAGGTCTTGGCCAACGGCGAGACTTGCAACATCCGGACTCTCGCTGTGAATCATGCGCAGCAAGCCAGCCAATCCAAACCTGTCTAACTCGCTCATCTGGGAAAGTGGCGGCTGTTCTGTGCTCTGAGGTGCGTTAGAGACTTCTTGGCCATCGGCATCTTCCGAGGGCCTTTGTTGTAATGCTTGTGGGTCACTGAAGTTTCGCTGTCCTGACAAGACATTGTTGTTCATGTCCTGTTAAAATGTCAGAGTTTCTCCAAAGCTATTTAGACAGGGAAAGCCTTACATCTTTCTCTTGTCCGAGAATACCATTAGGTACTTGGCTGACAGGTGACCGTGAAGCCCCTAGACCTAAACACGGTATCAGTAAATTGATTCGAATGCTTCAAGAAGTTTTCTCAGGGTCTCCTGCCAGTTAAGAAGTGTGCAAAGCCCCTGGGCAGTACAACTATGCATAACTGGGCCCATTGAGATTCGGATATAACATACCAGCGCCATAGCTCCCGAAGCCTGCACCCTGCATCAAAGACCCAGTTCGGCCGAGAGGAAGTTCGGCGGCAGCGTTCCGACCCAAAGGAGGGAATTCTTCAATATTGCCCGTCTGAGGCTGGCCTCCAGCGCCTAATTGGCTACTGATGCCCTGGCCACCATTTCTGAAGTCATCCAGCCGATTGGCGAATTGTGAACCTGAAGGGAACATATCGTCGTGAGGCTGTTGCGGCTGTTGAGGTGTGGGAAGACCTTGGGTTTGAGAGGTACGAGAAGGAGGTTGCGACGTCGGAGGATGCTGTTGCCTTTGAACAGGTGTTTGTTGAGCAGCACGTTGGCTTGCGTTAGCCCACATCAACTGACCAGGGGTCTGCGACTGCGACTGAGATTGTTGTGGTGCTCCTGATAATGAAGGAAACTCCCTAAAGCCACCGATTTCATTAGCTTGCAATCCAGATACCGAATGAAAGCCCCACAGGCCTCGCCTGATAGCACTTACGAGAGATCTAGCGGTGCCGCTGACTGGGATCCCCCAAGACTTTGTGCGAAACTCCCCATGGTTCCCATTGTACGCTGTTGACTGCTCTGAAGGCTCGATGATCCGCTGACGGGTAGATTGAAGCTCCAATTCGCTGCGCCGCCTAATCACTCCTACGTTAGCAATTTCTCAGGCAAGAATATGAGTGTCCCCAAAGTTTAGCCAGAGGCAGGCGCACCAAGTTTGCCGTTTGGCAACTGCGCAGAAGCTAGTAAATTATCTCGGGCCTGTGCTTGCTGTTGCGAGGAGAATCCGAGCATGCCTCTTAGCAGATGCGGGTCTGGTCCTGACACAAGCGTGACAAGTCAGTACGATCTTCGATCGTTTCGCGTCGAGACACGCTTGCTGGGAACACTACCACAGGAATGTATCGGCGTGTCCCTGCAGCAATGTCTCGGTCGCAAATGAAGGCACCGGCTGCGAGGCGTGCCATTGGAGCACAAAACTCCTTGATGCTCAAATCGCTGGCCCGTTTTGACTGGCAAGCACATTCACGATCATCGTCGAGGTATAGTCCGCGATCCAATGCATTCCGCGGAGGTACAAGATAAGGCACGACAAGGGTTTCAAGGGCATTAAAGGAAAATGACGAACCTGGCCTATTCATAGTCGATGCTCCAACAAGAAGCTAGTTGACGAGACCTTGAAGATCTCTTGGAAATGATCACAGAGGACGATTGACCGAGTAAAACGCCGGGGTAGACTCTGTGGAGGGGGAACAGTCCACAAAGGGCCTCTTGGTTCACGCTTGATGCGGCACTGCTCCGCTGGTCGAGTCGATTGGACAGTTAAACGCGCGGATGCTGGGGAATGCCTGGGTTAAAGATCGGACGGCCGCGCACAGTATATTTCGATATGAACGACCTCCAGGATCGTGGGAGAATAGCTGTACGAACTAAAGACACGAATATCCAAGAAACTCGATGACTCTTAGGTGAGTTGGTCGCATCCGTGGGGAAGAGTGTGATATTGCCGCTGGGCACGTGACTGCCTTGCCGCCTCGAAAAAGGCCATCAGCAAACAGTCTCCGATCCCGACTGTCCAGACAACCATCACAACCATGCATTCGCAGGTCCCACGATTTGCCAGCCGCCTAGGAGGCCTGGCTCGGGCTTCGTTGCCTCCTCCCTACCTTGCGCCGTCCCTCCATATTCCCGTCACCCTGTCGCCGGTCCAGTCTTCAAGCTTTTCTTCCACAGCCTCCGTTGCCGTCAATCCTCGACGTGACAAGAGCAAGCAGCGCGGTGTATCAGCTATCCACCGCACCGGTCCCCGACACCCATTGACCGTGTCAAAATGGGAGTTACCAAAGCCTGTGTCGCCGGAGGATATGATTGCACGTGAACAAACACCCAACCACGGACTCTGGGCATTCTTTCCTCCTAACCGTGAGGCATTGAGCACTCCAGAATACGATCACAGCTTTGGTGAGTGCAGCCAATTGGTCAGGGCTTATGAACAGTGCTTATTATTGCAAATACAGGTCGTTCTTGGTCTATTCAAGAACTCCGCGAACGAAGCTGGGAAGACCTACATGCCCTGTGGCATGTATGTGTCCGGGAGCGCAACCGTATTATGACCTCAGATATCGAGCGAACCCGCTTGAAGCCCGGTTACGGTGAATACGAATCCGGTGAACGAGACGCAGTGGTGAGTCGTGCGCGTGCTTTTGAGCTTATACACCCCCCATTCGCCTGGAGCTGGATCGTACTCCAACCCCTGCTCAGGCTCACACTTCCGTTGGGTGATCCTAGCTGACAATTTCACCTAGATTCTAAGCACCATGAAGAACATGAAGCACGTCCTGCGTGAGCGTTGGTATGCGTACGAGGATGCCAAGCGCCTGCTTGAAAAAGGATATGTCCCCGAGAGCTTGTCCGAGAAGACGACCCCCAAGGTCAAGAAGGCAAAGGTTGAACACCCTATGTCTGGAGAGCAGGCTAAGGCCTAGGCCAACGAGTAGGAGTGTATATAGACTCCACCCCGAGTCCAATTTTAGTATGTAACATTAGCTGGGAATTAAATGCGCATGTCCATTACGTTTGAAAATGAGTATCCAATATTATTCAAATGAGATCTGCCCCTGAAAGCTTTGGTTCCAGCTCAGGGGCTCTAAATTGTCAATGATCCGTCTATTACCCTGTTGTGTCGGAGGTTCACTAGTGGCGGATCCGCCTAATAGTTCCCCTTTACCGCTTGCGCGGGGAGCTTAACTTTCTTTCTCTTCAACTTCTCTTTCCTCCTACAATTATTCACTTGTAACCATGGATGAGATTGCCCCCGAGTACGATGTGGTGGTGCTCGGCACTGGTGAGTTGCTGCGCGATGTTTTGCTGTGTTGCTCCTCTTACCCCGCCATTTAAACTGACAGTTTCCAGGCCTGACCGAGTGTGTTTTGTCTGGGTAGGTAACCCACGCTTGCTGGTGGGTTGAGCTATACTCATCATTCTACTTTACAGTGTCCTGAGCGTGAAGGGAAGCAAGGTTCTTCACATCGATCGCAATGACCACTATGGAGGGTAAGTGATCTCGGTCAACCTTGCCCCCCAAGATCCAAACAGCTCACATTGAACCACAGCGAGGCAGCCTCCGTCAACATCGAGACAGTATGTACACCGGTTTATTCTCGTGAGGCTCTGCTAACTGAGTTCTGCAGTTGTTCAAGAAGTACGGCAACGTTCGCCCCGGCGAGGAGCCCTGGAAGAAATATGGACGGGTCAACGACTGGAACATCGACTTGGTCCCTAAGCTGCTCATGTCGAATGGAGAGTTGACCAACATTTTGGTCTCCACCGATGTCACCCGTTACCTTGAGTTCAAGCAGATTGCTGGCAGCTATGTTCAGCAGGGCAAGGGCCCCAAGGCGACCGTGGCCAAGGTGCCCTCGGATGCCGGTGAAGCTTTGCGCTCGTCTCTGATGGGAATGTTCGAGAAGCGACGTGCTAAGAAGTTCTTGGAGTGGGTTGGCGACTTCAAGGAGGATGACTCTGCCAGTCACCAGGGTACGTACTTGAGATGGGGCGAGCTTCAAGGCGGTGGCTAATGCGAAGTAGGATTGAACATCCACGCCTGTACCATGAAGGAGGTCTACGATAAGTTCAGCCTCGAGGATAACACCCGCGATTTCATCGGTCACTCTATGGCTTTGTTCCCCTCGGATGGATACATCAACCAGCCCGGCGCTGCTGTCGAGACCATTAACCGTATTCGCCTGTACGTCAACTCCATGGCGCGTTATGGTAAATCGCCATACATCTACCCTCTGTACGGACTTGGCGAGTTGCCCCAGGGTTTCGCCCGTCTGTCTGCCATTTACGGTGGTACCTACATGCTGAACACCGACATCGATGAGGTGCTTTACGAGAACGGCAAGGTCTCCGGTATCAAGGCCACCATGAAGGACCGTGATGACCAGTCTGAGGCCATGAAGTTCGAGACCAAGGCCAAGAAGATTATCGCCGATCCTTCTTACTTCCCCAACAAAACCAAGGTTACCGGATACCTGCTCAAGGCTATCTGTATTCTGAACCACCCCATTGATAAGACCGACAGCAGCGACTCCCTGCAGCTTATCATTCCCCAGTCCCAGGTTGGACGCAAGCACGGTAAGTAGAACGCTACATTCGGTTAAACGCCGAACTAATGAGTCTAGATATCTACATTGCCATGGTCTCGTCTGCACACAACGTCTGCCCCAAGGGCTACTACATCGCCATCGTCTCCACCATCGCCGAGAACGACGCCAACCATCACATCGAGCTCGAGCCCGGCTTTGACCGCTTGGGTAAGATTGAGGAGACCTTCATGGGTCCCCCCATTCCCCTCTACGAGCCTATCGAGAGCGGCGAGGAGTCCAACATTTTCATTTCCAAGTCTTACGATTCCACATCACACTTCGAGACTACAACTGGTAAGACAATCACTTCCGATCTCATTGGTTCGTCACTAACACCTCTTAGATGATGTTCGCGATATGTACCGCCGTGCCACTGGCGAGGAGCTTAAGGTTGAGGGTCTCCGTGAGGATCAGCAACTGGCTGCCGAGTAAGGGACATACAGGTCTTCTGATAATTTAGGGTTTAGATTGACTATATTTCTCTTGGACATGTGCAATGGTCTCCTTTGTTATCCGCTCTTTTAGCACTATCAAATCAAATGAAGAATTACAAGCGTATCACAACAGTATCACCCAAATTTCTCATAGACAATCTATACAAATCGATATTCAACGCACCATCTAAGTACAACATCCTCCCCCAACTCTTACCCCTCTACCACAACGGACCAATCTAAATCCTCTGCGTAACCTCTGGATCCGTATTCGCCTTCTCATGCTCCCCAACAACACAAATATCCCGACTATCCGCCCGCTGGATCTCAGCCCTAAGCAAAGCGAGCCTCTTCCCAACATGAATAACCTCACAGACGATCCGAGCCTCCGTCCCCGTCGGCACAGGCCGCAAATACGTAACCTTCAGGTTGCGACTCACGCCCCCAAAGGAGAACTTGCCTGGCTCAGACACGCCCAGCAGGATCGTCGTCGACAAGACGTCGATTAGTGTTGCTGCGCACCCGCCGTGCAGGTTACCCATCATATTGCTTAGTGCGGGCGTTACAGTGAAGAGGAATGAGACTGTTGCTGGGGGGCCGCGGCTTGCTGCTTCAAAGCGTAGGTTGCAGTTGCGCGCGTCGACGTCCCAGTGCTGGGGTTTATTAGCTATTTAATTCATACTTTGTTGGGGGGTTTGGTGGTGTAGGAGAGGCTGCTTTGTCGTTTTATATAGCTTGTAGCTTGTAGCTTGTCTGTGGATGTGTAGTTGCGCATACCTCTTCATTCCCCAGACCCATGCGGCCTGTATACTCAAACACGAGTTCCTCGAACTCGTCCAGTTTCCGTGACGGGGCAGTGATCGCGTGGTCTGACATGATGTTTGATGTGGAGAGCAAATGGGGCTATCAAGTGAGTATCAAGTGAGTATAAGGGAGAAATAAGAGTTGTGAGTTCTCCACCGGCATGGATTGGACCTCGGCTGGGCTGATGCCGACCATCGACTCCGTATTGCTCGGAATATAGTCGGCAGATGAGATTGATGCGACTGGAAAGTGATTGGGTGCTTTTCACCTGTTCACTACATTTGGCTGTCATAACGTTAAGTTATGCTGCCATAGTTCATGCTGCCATGCTGTCTAGCTGTCGAGTTTGTCAGGGGCAAACCAGGTTGACAGAATTAATAGCCATGCGATTTACAATCCTTGAAGAAATATTTCTATAGATTTAGATCCCTGAGAGAGCTTCACCCTATACACGACGCAGACCCAGAGCTCCTTGCGGCACCTGATTTCGCGTCACGCGTCTCGGCCTGAGGCGAGAAATTCGGCCGCAATTGTTGCAATTGTTGTCCTCCGACACTCAACAGTACTCTGACCTGGGGAACACTGCCTTTGTTGGCACTGATCAATGTGCCGCTAATTCTCTGCTAATTGTAATTGGTACGTCAATCCGCTTGAGCGAGCTCCTTAAATCACTGGTCGCAGCTAGACGGTAGACAGTGTTGATTCAATTTCTGACGTCAACTGATACAGCATTCGCAAACAGAGCCCAGCGTGGTCATCTCGATATAAAGCTCCCTCGCTTCGCATACCTTCCAATCGCATCAACCCCTCAATTCGCTTCCCCAAATCGCAGCTATGAAGGACCCCCGTGCATCGAAGCGGAGAAGAGTCTCCCAGGATGAAGACGGGGACATTGAGATGGGCACCGAAGATGAAGATGTCTTTGCTATCCCATCGTCCCCCGATAGCGATAGAGCATCTCCGACGCCTAGAAAAGCATCCCGGCGCCAATCTACCCATACCGAGGAGGTGCAGACACCCGCACGGGCTGGAACACGGACAAGTGGACGACAGCGAAAAACACCGAAGAGGTTTGAGCAAGAAGCTACTACGCCATCTTCGAGGCGCAAATCGGCAGCTACACCGAGGAGTGGGCGTCCAGCCCGGAGCGCGCAAAAGCCAACACAATCTCCTCTGGTAGACGAGGACGACGATGGCGCGGAAGAGGTCGAAGAGGAAGACGATGATTTCAAGGATGAGGAGGAAGATGAGGAAGATGCTGAAATGGAAGTTGATGAGCCCTCTCCGGAATTTGCTCCCCGCGCTGTGGCCAGGACTAGATCAAGAAGAAGCACAGCGAAGCCCAGAGCCAGCAAAAAGGTCTCTGACGAGCCGAAAGAAAAGTCGCCTTCGCCGGAATACCAGGACGGTCTGGATGATCTTGTGGCGATGCAGCTTCAACAAGATCTCCATGAGATCCAACCGGCTCTGCAGGATGCCGTGGAGGTCTCTGAGCCTTTGCCAGAATACGCGGAGAAATTCCAAGCACTCTGCCAGAGTGGTCTAGGGGATGAAGTGCGCATTCTTTCAACCATTCTGCTTGAAAAGCTGTCTGGGAAACGACAGGTTCCGCTACGAGGGCTTGAGCCGGAGTACCAAAAAGTCCATCAACTAGTTGAGTCAACTGTCTCCGTCGGCGAGGGTAACTCAATGCTTCTTCTTGGGTCTCGGGGATGTGGAAAGACCGCCATTGTGGAATCGATCATCTCATCTCTTGCCAAGGAGCACAGAAATGATTTCCACGTTGTTCGTCTTAATGGTTTCTTGCACACGGATGACCGTCTAGCTTTACGAGAGATGTGGCGCCAGCTCGGTCGTGAGACTCACACCGAGGACGACGCCGCCAAGGTCAGCTCTTATGCAGATACCATGGCGACACTGCTGGCTATGCTATCACACCCAGAAGAACTGTTCGGGGCTTCGGGGGGTGGAGGTGCAACTGCTGCGAAGTCGATCGTGATCCTGTTGGACGAGTTCGACTTATTCGTCACCCATCCAAGACAGACCCTGCTGTACAATCTGTTCGATATTGCCCAGGCACGCAAGGCACCAATTGCAGTCATTGGCCTGACGACCAAGGTCGACGTCACCGAGATGCTCGAGAAACGTGTCAAGAGTCGTTTCAGCCATCGATACGTCTACGTCCCACTCCCTCGATCCTTCGAGAACTTCTCAGATGCCTGTCTAGGAAGTCTGGATCTAAATGAGAGCGAGATGGCAGGTATCGCAGATGAACTCGGTACCGAGCGTTCCCTAGTCGAGTCAGACAAATGGAAGACGCTCCTCGACGGATGGCAAGAATATCTCCAGGTAAGGACAATCTACCATCCGCCATCAACACTGATGTGTCAACATACTAACAACCACCCTCTCCATAGCACATGTGGAACGACAAAGACCTCCAATTCCACCTGCGACGAATCTACAACCAAACCAAAACCCCCAAAGAATTCTTCACAAGCGCTCTCCTCCCCATCAGCGACCTCCTCCAAAGCGTGTCAACCCCAGACCCCCAAACCACCCCCCAAATTCCAACCCCCAAAGCCTTCACATCCCAACCGCTCTCCTGCCCCGACCCAGCACCCCCCCCCTTCTCAACATCAATCACATCATCAAGCCCTTCCTCCCTCCCCCTAGCCCTGTTAGTAGCAGCAACCCGCCTAGCAGCCCTCTTCGATCCCGGAACCGACGGTTCCCAGAGCATGACCCCGCTAGCACTCTCCTTCCCAGCTGCATACGCGGAATATGTGCGGCTGCTGACGTCTGCGAAGACAAATGCTTCTGTGAGTGGTGCGGCTGCTACGCCTGGAAGGGTCTGGGGACGGGACGTTGCCCGCGAGTCTTGGGAGAAGTTGTTGAGCTGGGGTCTTGTTACCCCTGTTGGCAGTGGGAACGGAACTGCTGATGGGCAGATGTTCCGCGTGGAAATTAGTTTCGAGGAGGTTATTGAGATGGCTGGGTCTGGTGGTGCTTTGGGACAGTGGTGGCGTGAATA
This sequence comes from Penicillium nucicola, assembly GCF_028828085.1. Lineage (NCBI taxonomy): Eukaryota > Fungi > Ascomycota > Eurotiomycetes > Eurotiales > Aspergillaceae > Penicillium > Penicillium nucicola. The sequence goes on along the minus strand of NW_026643132.1, from coordinate 796,541 downwards.
GACTTGGTGTGTTTGGGAGCTGGTTTACCTGCTCTTGTTTAACGTTAAGTTAACGTTACTTGTTTCTCACTTATTTACTTACTTCCAATCCAGGCTTGTGTTTGTATTAGTATTGTATCTAGTTGGTGGGTGGTCTCAACTCCTTGAGTGTTGGCTCTATAGATCATAACTTGTTGCGTTTCTATCTATAATACGGTCAGGCCCTTGGGCCTTGAATATGCTATGTGAATAATGCTAGCTAATGTAATCTCTAGCCGGTGACAGACAGACGACAGAAATCGATTATAGATAGCATCTCATGCGCATGTCTATATACACTTCTCAGACACCATACACTACGCAGAAGAAGCAAAATCGTCGTGTCCAGTGCCATTTCCATTGGAAATGAATATAATAATATGACATACACAAACAGACCAGAACTCGCTCGCTGTGCCCAGGAAGAATGCAGGGTACTTGAAGGAAAGAGGAAACCAAAAAGAAAGAAGAAAAAAAAATAAACAGGAAAGCAATGAGAAATGGTAAAGGTTGCAAAATGAGCAAAAGAGAAAAGAAAGTGGAATCATATGAAATGCTCAAAAGAGACAGAAAAGAAATGCAGGAAGAAAAGATGATGATAGAGATAATGTGAAAAGAATAGGAAAAACATGCAAAAAAAACGCCGGGTCTGATGCTCAATAGCGTTGAATAAGAAGCAGCCTCCCATTCTTTCATGTTGGTTTGTTGTTGTTTTTTTTTTTGAATGTTTTCCTGGTGTTTCTTCTTCTGGTTCTCTTCTCAACGCGCCCCTGTTGCAGACCTTGCAGACCTTGCAGACCGGTTCGGATGAAAGAACCAAGGGATGATATGAGATGAAAGAAAAGGTAAGAAAATGGAAAAAGAAAAAGAAAAAGCAATGCCATGCGAATATTACAAATAATTTTCCAGTTCCGGCCTTCTCTATAACATGAGCCATCGATCATAACGTCTTTCGTTCGGAGTGGGGGAATCTCGTGACGAGTGGGATTAAAGGAAAGGACAAAAAAAGAAAAAGGGAATTGGAGATAATGGCAGCCAGAGACACCCAGAACTCTACTCATCAGAGTCACTGGGTATATACTGTACTGCATGCGGAGAGGTAAGGAACTTCGTGGAAGCGATCGTGACGAGATTGGTGAAATCGGGTCCCAAAAGCTGCCGGATACTTTTGTGCCCTATGGAGGGGGGATCCGTGTTTGGGGGGTCCACAAGCATGAGGTGTATGTGCAGAAATACGTTCGACTAGTGTGCCTCAATGGGACTCGAATGCTGTAAAACCGCAGGTGTTGAATGTTTCGGCTGCTGTGTGCACCGAGGGCTCATGAGGAGTCAGAATCGCAATGGTACGAGTCGTCTTCGAAGGGGTTACGCGCTAGGTCAATGCTTGTGGTCGGTGGTTGTCAGGCGCGGGCTGACCGGCTCATACTCCGCTCGGGGATTGTGGGAGCGTTCGGTGTGGGTGAGTATGAGCGGGAGCCCCCCAGAATGTCCACATCGTGCTCTTGTAAAACGACGGAGTACTTGGGATCGCGCAGGAATTTGGGAACCGAGTCACTGGACATCAACTTGAACACGGAGGTTTGAGCCAGCTCGAAGAGGTGGACCACTTCCTGCAAACTCTTGAACATGGACTCGTCATCGCCAACGGCCTTGGTCATGCGGCTGGCCAGGCTGTTGCGCAGGGCATGGTCGATGTTCAGCTCGCATGGAGAGCCAGGAGCCAGGAAGGCGTTGTACAATCCGTAAGCAGCAGCCAAGGTTTCCCGGACCGAGTCAACCTTGTTGAATGTGCCCACCTTCTCCGCCTTGTGGTAGTTGGAAGTGAATTCGGAAACATCGAGATAGAAGGAGAGGTTCTCCTCGCAGAGGGAGTAGCGAAGGAACTCGCGGAAAAGGAGACGCAGAGCGGGGTCTTGGAGGATGTGGGTCAAGCGGGCGTTGTTAGAATCCTTGGGCATGCCACGACTGTCATAGGTGGTCGCGTTTTCCCGAGCCTTCTCACGGGCAATCCATCCACATACACGCTGTCCACGCTCGGTAAAGCCATAAATAGCATATTTGGAATGTTGGAAGTGAGCGTTGTTTCCACCGTCAGGGAACGATTTATCGTCCTGGATCATCGTGATGAGGCCGTACTTGAGGAATAGCTCGGCAATCAGGGAGGTTTCGCGGCGCTCAATTGTGGTCGAACAATCCATCAGCCAGTCCACTGCTCCCTTTCCAGTGAAGGTGTTAGCGTAAACCTTGCCATCCTGCAGCTTCCGTTCCCGGGCCACCTTGACACCGACCAAGCCGTTGGTGTAGTCGCTAAGAGAGTCGGAGTCGGAGGTAGAGATGCTGCTCTTGACATTGGGGCCATCCTGGCCAGCAAAGCGGCGGAAGATGACCTCAATGGTCGCGCGGTCGTGAGACAATTTATCGGATTCGGTGTCGCGCTCGAGGTTCACCAGTTGCATGGTGTTGCGAGGGGACTCTAAAACGTCCATCACGTGCCGGGCGGTAATACCGTTCCGCTGGCAGAACCGCTGCAGGATGTTGATGCCCTTGGGGGTGAGCTGGAAGAGGGCACCCTTGAGAGGGAAAATCGGAAGTGCTTTTCCGTCCACGGATTCGATAAAGCGCGCATCGACAAATCGCTGGCAGACAGATCGGGCCATTTCCTTGGCCATGGAGAAAGTGGTGGTTGTGGTGGTGGTCACGATACGGGAGGGGTCCTTGGGGTCGGGCATGCGGTTGGATTGGGAGAACTTGAGCGAGCCCAAGTTGTTGATGGCCTCTTCGGAGGTAAATGTGTGGTCATATCTTGTGAACCGAACGCGGTGTGAATCCAACTTCAAGCTAACCATCAAGGTGGAGAACAAATCCATGAAATCCTGCGCACATCAGCTTCAATTGTCCCCAAATTGAGATCCGGTTTCGCAATTCCAGTCAACACCTACCTTGGTGAATGGGCGCTCATCTTCGGTCATGCGCAATAAGCGCGATGATGTCTGATGCATCTTGGGAGAACCGCACGGCGGGTCGGAGCGGGAGTCTTGAGGGGGAGTCGGAAGGCGCTGCAGAGTGAAACGACGCTTTAATGGGGTCGTCGAGTCGGCCAACGCCGGTGAGCAAGGGCGCGAGGAACCGGTCAATTGCTCGTAGGTATCGTCTAGTGGTGGGGTCAAAGGGGTCGCGGAGTGTTTCGACAAACTAGTGTAGGAAGTCGACGAGCGTAATGCGGATGCGTTCTGTAAGCCTAGGGCAACAGTGGTCTTCTGGGCCAAGGCAGCAAAAGAGCGACGGTTGCGAGATATAGAACCGGCTACAGAGCCAGTGAAGTGTAGAGGATCAGGAGAGGTACGTGAAGGGAGAGAATCTTCTCGGTAGTGGCTCCCGGGTTGGGTTGGCATTGAGTCGGGCGAACCAGACTTTGGAAAAAGTGGGTTAGGTCAACCTGAAAAAAACATGAAAACATGAAATTTTAGGGAAATTGGGGGAGGGGGGAAGATGAATAAAAAGGCTCAAAAATCGTATTTATTCCTAAAAGGAAAACTAAAAAGGAGGGGAGGAAAATGGGCAGGGGGAAACGGGAAAAACGAGGGAAAAAAGGCGAAAAAAGAAAAAGAAAAAAAGAGGAAGAAAAGAAAAAAAAGGAAAAATGAAAAAAGGTGAAGAACAGGCTGTCATCCATTGACCCACAACCCACGCGTGAGTTTGCATACAACGTGGGAAGATCGGTGGATTGTATTGTGTATTGCCTCGGTATGGGTGGTATTGAAAATCCATGATTTGGAATAACGACCCACATACCATACTTGTCTCATACCCATACAAGGTCGTAGAGTCCATGATATACTCGATCCATCTCCAACCTTGGATCACCTGCTCTAGAAGAGACAATCAAACTGTGGAAGCTTGATCAATGCCCTGATCACACACAGATTTACAGTGTAGTGTCCTGACAGGGCACACTTCTCTTACCCTTACCCTTACACGTACGGAGTACTCCGTACGGGTGGGGATCCACCCGATCGGCAGTGGGGCGAAGACAACGCTTTCCTCTGATCCCCCAGCCTATTGTAACTATCTACTGTGTCGAACTGCATCGGTGTTTCGGCACCCACGCTAACCCCTTTTTGTCTTCCTTTGATTCTGAAACTACACTATCCTCAGGGCGAAACTTGGCACCAGCCGAACCTGAATTAGATCATTGCGTAATACATTCAAGTATCAAAGAGAAAAAAAATATCAAAATAAATAAATGGGAAAAATCAAGTAATCTCACCAGGCTTCCATGGTGATTCCATTCTTCTTTTCACACCCTTGTCCCACGTGGGCACACGTGGAGATGATTAGCGTCTGAGCGCTCCCCTCTTACTACTTTGCGACTAGAGCGAGGCGCAGCCTCGCATATCTATTCCCCTAAATCTGCGATTGAACGTTACGGTTGGCGCCCTACCATTCAACATCCTACACTTTAACCGCTGATACACAGGAACAGCATCATTATCGTCGCTTATTCACCAGTCATCATTCATCGCCTAGTCTGATCACCAACTATAATTACCCAGGGGCATCACATCATCCGTCACCCCGGCCACCCCGGTCACCCCGACCTGAGAATACGAGGGGGCCAAAACTTAGAGTATAGAAATGCAGGGGTTCAAGGCGTAGGCTTCGGCTCAATGACTCAGTCCGATCCAACGCTAGCCGTCGCAACGGTCATCGCGAGAGCCTCATCTTGGGAAAAGTATCCGACATGGCACGACGGCCCCAAGGATCTCACTTGCATGAACTATGTCATCAATCTGAGCTTCCAGAGCGCAATCTGGAGCTGTCAGACACGTCAACATGTCTTCCGAATGGCAGTGCTCAAAGTTCAACCCCGACCAACCACAGAGCGTAAAAGAGATCACGCGAAACATCAGACGTCAATGTGAAAATCATCCCAAGTACCGAAATGCTATTCCTAGAACAGTCTACTCTACTGTACGCCTGGGCAAAAAGGTAGAGTATCTGACCGCTCAGGCATCCCCGGTGATAGATACAAATTGAGCAATGCTCGGCAAGGAATACGGGATTCTGTCAGAGTACCACTGTCCCGGGTCCAAAGCTGGGGAGGGGGCCACTCCTCCCAAGATAGTTAATGAGTAAGAGATTTGTCACCCAAAGTATATTTCATAGGAAGTCCAAATCGAACCGAGCGTCATACGTGATAAGTGATACTATCGATGATCAGCGATATGTACTGTGTATAGTTGATAGCACCGATCGAAGAATCATAGAACACGCAATCCCCACGAAACTGACTGATAGAGAACATTCCAAATAACGACATGTCATAAACGACTCGTGGAGAGATCGATCGTGATCGATCACATCTATCTACGTAATCAGTCAACACTCCTAGAGGCTCAGGGACTACTGTAAATACGGTTCACGATTCACGATCGAAGCCACGCCACGTGGATTTGGGGATCCAAGCGAAACGAGATTGTGCTTAACCTTGTCCAGGGGAGATCCAAACTTTTTCCCATGTGGCGAAAATCGGGGCCCAAAAAAAAAAAAAAAAAAAAAAAGAAGATTGGAAAAAAAAGGGCGCCAAACTCCGGGCAAAATGCGATTCTTGGCTCAGCCCTAGGCCGAGCAAAGCCGAACCGCTAGAGACCAAACCTTCTTTTATATCTTATACGGTGCCAGCTATACGATCACTAGAATCTACTGTGTGGATGAAGGGAAACAAGAAAACTAACCATGTATGCTCTAGTCTGTCTTGAGCTTAGTATCTTCAACTTCAATACATTACATGGAAATATTACCCATAATCACTTATCAAGAAATCGAGACACTAGCGCCGATAGTGGATTCAATCCCTGTCGCTTTATTCCGCCCTCACTAGTCGATAAGTGGATTACCGCTCCAATTTTTGAGGCCCGCTAACAGATTGGCTCACGGAGGTTTTCCTCTTGTAGTCTAAACTTGCGGTCAGATGCTCAACGGTGTATGGAGGACCCTCAATTGATTTGCGTGTTGATCCTCCATGCTATACATCTCCCACGGAGAATAACACGGTATACCGGAGATAGGTGGGTATGGTATGGTAATTGAGAGGGCCACTTTTGCACTGTATTGTATTTTGATCGGTACCAAATTTAGACCCTAATCTAATGTACGAACATACTGTACAGAAGGGTGGACATTTGTACCCTACACATTCCAACATCCCTGACTGCCACGCGACAATAGATTCCTGCAGGACATGGCTAGCACATTCATGCCCTTTTTGGCAAACTCACATATCCAGGGGTTTCAGGAACACATGTGGTAATGTCACTGTTACTCCATGTGCATATTTGGGGGGGTTTCCGGTTTTTTTTATCCTTTTTAGACCCCGTACTCAACCTTGCGAGTCATAAAACTCAAAATGGGTGACCCCTAGGGTAGTCATTTGCCAAGACATTATGGTGGATATACAGACTCGGGGGGGGAGGGGGCCTGGGGTGTCGATCAGTTGAGTGCAAAGCTTATGCATGTATACCCTGGTACTGGTACTACTCACTCCTCGACTGGTACTGCTATATGGTACTAGTCTGAAGTCTGCTACCATGACATCCTCCTTACCGGTGGCTGATTCTAGTAGCTTTGATTCGGCTTCCTTCTGCACGGTTACTAACCGGTACATCTACGTACATGTACCTCTACATACACATGCACAAGGACGCGCATGTGGCAGTGGCGGAATCCAGGGAACCAACATCCGAAAAGCAAACCTTGTCCATGGCCTTGGCCCTTGCCTCTGTCCATGCCTTTTAAGAGGAATGTGGCTTGAAAGGATTGGGTTTCAAACTATGCCCTGATGCTGCGTGGGCTCGGACTGATCGACGAAACTCTAAATGGCGTCTCATGGCCATCTCGTGGATACTGTGCATGTACATGTACATATGTACTCTGTAGCCTGGGCTGGTTGGTGATAGCATGATTTGAATTTGAATTTGAATTTCATTTTTGGCTAGGTGGCTGGGAAAGAGGGTTCTAGATAGAGGAGTAGCCCCTTGATACAACAGATGGTCTCTAGGCAACCTGGTGCCAGGATTGAGCAATGGTTGTTTTTCTTTTCTTGGCTCTTATCCTTATCCTTTTTGTTTTCTCCTGACTGACTGTACTGCTGAATCGGGATTGTGATACGTAGATAAGCTGGATTGATCTAGACCAATCTCAACGAAGCATACTGTACATGTCTACGTAGGCAGTGGACAGGCCCAAGCTGCCGGGGATAGCTATGAATGTGGGGAGGGCACATCACCAATCACCCACGCGCATGTCCCGAATACAGTACATGCACTACAGTACATGCACCTATCCCATAAAGTTACAGTAGCAAAAAGCCAGCCACGTGGAATGCCGCAGATCAACCATTCCGACTCGCAAGCACAGATCCGGGATCAACACGTATTAGCCCATTCAGTCCGACCCTAACCCCCAAAGAGACCGGAAGAGATAGGATAGACACTGGACTGAGCCAGTCAATTCACGGATGGCAGCGGAAGATCGAGGCCAGGCCCTCCTGATATCCCTTCCCTCTTCCATATATAGCCTCTGTGGCTTACGCAGCTACCAACCTCAGCCGCACGGCGAGTCTGGAGCTTCCAGTCAGTTTCCAGCTGTGGCATGGAGCTCGAAGCTCCGAGCTTGATCTGCCTCGCAGGGATGTCACTCCCAGGGGGCGCCTGAAGGAAAGTAACTTCCCTAGCGAGGGACTAGTGATTGGACTAGTGGGACCTGGGGGTGCACGTCGCAGAATGTGCACCGAGCAGAGCCTCACATAGTGTAATATACTTGTACACGGATGTGGTTAGTGTATTGTTCACGACTGATTGGATCGAATTAAATTTGGAGCTTGAATAGATTGTCTATCGCCGTAGCCGCAAATATCATGAAACGGGCGTCCTGGCTCATGACTCGGGTAAGTGTATGAAATAGAGAGCTGTCAGATTGTGGATTTCGGACATCCCGCTTACGAGGATGAGGGGGGAGAGGGCTTGCAGGCACAGCAAGAACCACGTCGGGTTTTGTGACGGTATCCTTACTGTGATCGGATCCAGGTTTCCTTTTGCAAATAATGTGATTAGCTCAGCAGCCCCTGTATTCCCTGGTGGTAAACTATACCTGTATCTTACCCGTGAACCCATGGATACACTGCGTGATCCACTTGCTGAAAACGGCCTCGTCACGTCATAGACTTTGAAAACCTTCACTTCTTTACAGAATGAAACGAAGCTACACTTTGTGGCTGATGGTTTGTGAGTCCCGACCGAACCAGCCGTGGCTGGCCTTGAGCACGGCGAAGTCCGGTGTGGCAAACTGGTCTCTCCTCTTCCACGCTAGAAGGCTAGCAGCCTTCCAGAATCCTTCTAGAAGACGCTAAGAAGCTCGGTCTCGGAAAACCCATGGATCCGTCTGATCCACCTGATGAAAGAGGTGAATTCTCCTGATTAAGGGGGAATTTGCGAGAAACAATGGAGCTTTTTCATCCACGATGGAGCACACTAGCAGATTGGAAGATTTTGATGTTCCTGATCCAAGTTTGAGCATTCTTTGCTCCGGCCGAATGAAAGGCTTGGCACGGAACTATATCCACACTATAGGATGAGGTGACCGTGGTTATCAGATTCAGTAGTAGTGTTTGGTACGTCTCAATGGAGCAATCTTGACGATCTCGGTATTTCAGCTTATGTGGCTGTCGATGAGCTGCTATCTACTATCTACTCTCTACTCTCGACAGCGTACATGTACTATCATGAAAGTGGTAAGCATACGTGTGAAACACTCCGGAAAAGCCTCTCCACATAGACACGGGAAAGGCCAAAAAAGAAAAAGCCCAGTCCACGTGGAAGATCCGCGAATTTTCTCAAGAAAATCATGATCTTCGGCCGGTACCCGAAGTATTCCTCCGCACGTTGACGGTGGATCGTGTTCCAGAAAAGAGCGGTCAACCTTCTAATTGTCTCGGTTATTAGTAAGACCTAACCTAGCCTCTGGGAGGGCCACGGATGCCTTTAGGCCTCATTTAGGGATTTATGTAGAAATGCCTAGGTGGCATGTGACTTCCAACCTGGTGGGAGCGTGGGATGCGATCTCGGAGGTCTCACCCACAAAGTATGCCATCTATAAATTCACTTATCTTAAAGTCAACGGTTATCACTACACCCGTTTCGGAGAAGACAGGACTATCCCCGGAGATGGACAGTTGAGAGCCTGTAGATAACCAAAAAAAAAGCACCCCGAGAAACGCGTTCTTCCAACCGAGGCTCCCCCGATGTCGGGGAGGGGTTGTCCTGGCATACATTGGATTCCTCATACTCCATACCTTCTACCCTACACCCTCCACTCGAGTCATTCTCACCATGTAACCACTCCTACTCTGACTCAAATCTGATCCTGCGAGGGGTTTGGACCCCAAAGATAACCAGACTCAACAGATCGGCTATTTCTGTACTAACACACCGGTCATGTTTCATCGGCTCTGCTACTGCATGACAGCGGGGAAGACGGAAGTTGTCCGATCGATACTGTGATCGTCGCAACACCACGGTCTACAATCAGTCAGTTGCAGCATAATGTGATCTCACGGTCCTCGCTTCAACCGGAACCGGCTAGAAATGGCTAGACCTGAAGAAAAACATCGAGCCAAGCGCATGCCATTCAAGGATACCATGTCGCTCTCCACTTGTTCTGACCGTTGGCGTAGCCTAGCGGGGCAATTCACGCCCAAAGAAGCGATCTTGACGGCCGATTCAATGCATCTGCATCCTCGAGCGGGGTCGGCTATCCACGTTTCGGTCAAGCTTGACGCCCGTCTTCCGTCTACAACGTTGCGGAATGGCCACGGTGAAGATGATGTCACGTTGTAGCCTGAGTCTCTGCAGTATGATCTTCATGGTCATATGGCTACTTTCCCATACGGAGCAATCCAATATATTAACTCATAGAGGGAAAAGCCCCATAACGCAACGGCCCGCTAGACCAAATTCCGTCGCAAGATCGTCTCTACTATACAATTATACTGTACACCGGCCACGTCGCACAAAGGGCTTGCTCATAGTATCTCTCTTGACTGTCCAAGCTGTCTGCGATTTGATTGTCTCACGCCGTACCAGGCGGGTCTGAAGCGAACCCCCTGAAACGAGGCACGTCTCGACCCTCGGGTCGAAAAGGATTTTCAGTCCCTGTCTCAAGGCCTGGACTGAAAACTCGCCGTGAGAAATGCAATAGGCCGGCCTTGTTACATGGTTACATGGTTACATGCACTCGATCGGAATTTTGCTTTGCACATGGGCACACAGCTCGCACACATGTCTCTGTATGCATCCCGTCTAGGGATGGTCCGTAGATTCGATTAGTGGTACTCGCTACCGTAGCTCACTGGCTTGAGGAGATTGGGCTGTACCTGTTTCCTCTCCGTGGTTTAACTTACCCCATGCTCTCATGCTGCATGCACAAGTACATCTGGACGAAGCGAAGTGTCGATCTGCGGCCTGCAGAAGGGCACTGGGTTAATTCATAATGGCTTGGGCTTTGGACTAGGACTGATTGGGGAAGGTCGGGGGAGTGGGTGCGTGCATGTTGCATTTGGATTGCATGGTGAGGCCATGCAAGTGTTGCAGGATTGTGGAGTCTGCTATTGCTTTGCTACTGTACTGTATGTACTTGTGGTCTGGCTTGGCTTCGGCAGTTTCCCTGATCTGCGGCTTGTACCTCGAGTCGAGGCTTGCTTTGAGAGGGTGATTCCAGTATGGTCAGATATATCCTGTTAGCTTCAGAGATACAGCGCACCCCCTACCTTATCGATGCAAGGCTTGACTACTCCCCAACAAAAAAATCAAATATACATCGTAGCCCCAAAAAAGGAGAAAAGTGAACGGATTTGAAGAAGAAAATAAGAACAAACAAGACCAAACCCTCCATGCCCTACATCAAGATCCTGCAGCTTCCGCATGGTACCCCAGCATCGCTCTGCAGAGTAATATGCTCAAATGCACAACTTGCCACACAACTCCCCCAACCATTCTATTTCCGGGCAAAAGTAGGAGAAATTGACATGTCACTTTTCACACATGGCGAGCCACATGCGCCCACATGTACTGTACTGTAGCTCGATATATGCCGCGTGTTTGGTGGGCCAATCATTCTCTCCTAGTGATCGACAGACCTAACTCCTCCAAGAAAAGTACAGCCACCATCTTTACCTATATTAATAATAAGGTAACTTATAGCGGTTATATATTGGCTTGCCACTATCACTACTCCGTACCTGCTACTGTACTCACATCTTGTCGGGCTAACGCTAACTTATTTACTACCGTATCTGCCACCTTGCATGGACACACCCCCTTCACTGAACTTACTTTCATGTTCAATGTAATGTAATGTAATGTCATGTACTGTAGATCATCCCTAACGCGAAGACCAAGACCAAGACCAAGACCAAGACCAAAGCAGCGAGATCGAAATTCTGAACTCTACGTGCTTTGCCACTTGCTGTTACTGTACTGTACAGTTCGGATTAAGCGCTCTTATGCCACGTCCAGCGGCTTGATTCTCGCCTCTCCGAGTCTACAGTACAGTAAGTCTATGATTTACCTACTCCGTAGCCAGATTAGAAATCCAGCCTATACGGTACAGTAAAGTGATATAATGTAGTGTCTCCGTAGATGTACAGTATACAGTACTGTAGCTAGATGAGATGCATACAACGCTAGAGAAGCAAATCTACCTTACAGCGCTGGAAGGATATATCGCAACATAACAACCATAGCGACTGTATACAGTAGCAATAATGTCAAATGCCAAAACGAAAATTAGTACGCTCGCCAAAGGTATTTGTCTGTACAGTACTGCGTTCTCTCCTGTGAAATGACAAATCCCCCAATATTTAGCATGCATGGAGTAAGTAGCCCTCCACACCATCCACGTCCTCCACGCACGGGAGCATGCATCCACCATCACCATCATCATCACCACCACCACCATCACCGCTCACAAACCGGAAGGCAAGGGTGGGATATGTGACTGATCTCATCTGCAGTATCTGCAGGTATTACTCCAGTACTATCACAGTGGCAGACGGGGGAAACTGGAGGGGTGATCGGCAATATTGGGTGTACGGGATGGAATGGGATGGTGTTAGAGTATATATATCAAAATGATGTGTTATACGACTGTATTGGTTTCTGTGTTTGTTTCTGTATTTGCATTCTAGTGTTTGCACCTTTACTGCTTCATGGTACGGTACAGGGATATCTCCATTGTGAAACCTAGATTGGGGACTTGGGATGGATGGGATGGGATCGGGTTGGTTGTTGTCGGCTGGGGGGATGTGATATATCCACTGCCGGATGTTAGTGGTTGATTCGGGGGATATTTGGGTCTGGGTGAGATTGGATTGGGAGCAAGAGTGGGATGTGGTATAGATTGTTGTTTCGTTTTGGAATTTATAGGGTTGTAGGTTGGATGGGTGGGTTTGGTGTATAGTATGCTCTGTGTAGCACACGGAAATAGCATCAGACGATAGATCTAAGTCAAGTCTCGTAGATACTGACTGGCACCGAGGAGTATCCTATTAAGAGACAAGACTCACTCCCCCAATGCATCCATCTCACTTACCAATCAAAAGAGCTGGCGGCAATCTCAATCTAGGCCTTGTACTAAGTTTATCTTGCTAGCTTCTTTTAGAATTGAGCTCAAGTAAATGTTATTCTTGTTCTTTGTTCTGGGTCTCTCAGCAAAACGAAGACACCGTCATAGATACATATGGCTCAAGAAAGATCAGATAATCCACCAGACACAACGCCCAGAACCACGCCTTGAATGTCGTTGGTCATCAATGTTCAATTTTGAGGGGAGGATGGATGGAAATTGGAGAGGAAGGAGGGTGCCATGTGGATAGATTGAATTGGCCGTTATTCGAGTGAGAGGGTATATGAGAGAGAGAGAACATGATGCCACGGGAAAATAATAAAGAAAAGCAGAAAGAAGGTATCAAGTACTGTAGCAAGTCTATTTGGACCAGCCACGAAGTCTCATGCCCTCCTCAATAGCAGTCCAGATACCCTCGACGATCTCACGATCACGCCAGCGACCACCACCCTGCGGACCATTCTTCTCGTCCCAACGCTCAACGGCGAAGTTCTGCACACCGCGGCCCCAGCCCTTGACTTGACTTGGGACATCCTCGCCTCGCCATCCAACGTAGACACCGGTGGCGTGCTTGAACAGCTCGGGTGGGGAAGACCACTTGTAGGACTTAAATTGCCAGGTCTGGCCGGTAGTGAAGACGGCCACAAGGCGGTCCCAGTACTCGGGCTTGAAGTTGGCGGTACCGTCGACAACAATAAACTTTGTCGGTCTGGTGGGTTTGGAGCCACCTCGGGAACCGACTGCGCCAGAATTGGGATTGGAAGGGTCTCCGCGGAGTGGGCGCTCCAGCTTGACCAGGTTTGCATTGGTTGCGCTGGAGAGGGTTGGGTGGTCCGGAGGCACGAAGACACCGTCTTCCAGGAAGGACTTGACGTTCGACATGCGGATGAGGGAGGAAGCGGAGGGTGAGATCAGGATGATAGGGTCTGGGCGCGAGTGTGATGTGGACTTGCGCGATGACGAAACCGGGAGTCCTGCTGAAGGCGCGGGAACCTGAGGCTTACTGCCGGGCTTAGCTGGGTGGCCGGGGCGGTTGCGGTTGAGGAACACTTCGGCGCTCTTACGAACGTGCGAGAAGTCCTGGTGAAGGTGTTAGAGCTCTGGTAAATCTGGTCATTTCTCGTAACTCACTGTTGGCTTAATTCCGCGCAGCACTGTGTTCCGATCACCTGTCTTGCGTTCCCCGTTATATATCTCCTGCAGCCGAGGCCCGATCAGCTTCTGTGGGCGACCAGCTTGAGCTCCAGCTGATGCTGCTCCTGCAACACCGCTTGGAGCGGTCGCACCACCAGCCGTGCCGGCGGCGATCCCGGCGGCAGCCTCAGCCTGTGCAGCACCGGCAGCTTTGGCGGCAGCTTCTGCAGCAGCTGCAGCACCCTCGAGAGGCTTGATGTGTTCACTCTCATCAGAAGCGCCTTCCAGCCAAGTGATGAGATCGAGACGTTCAACGAAGACAAGAATCTGTACACTTTCTTCCTTTCCATCTTCCTGTGAGGCCTTCTGTTTCAGGGTCTCGTTGAACTGATTCGCCGAGGCGAAGTACTCAGGAATAGCGACATCTTTGTTCTGCCACGCGAAAAGGATACTTCGCAGGTCGACCGGGGAGCCCGAGTTCGCAGAAATGAATCGCGTCGGGGTAGCCAATGGAATTGTCTGAAGAGTCGGCTGTGTGAAATAGAGATAGGAGGCATTAGCCAGGTCCTCGGTGGCCGTTTCAGCAGAAAGCTCGGGAGAGGTCGTCGGTGTTGGGAGGCTACCGGCCGCAATTGCGCGGCGGAGGGAAAGGAGAGGGTCGTGAGTTGCGGCGTCGGACGTAGCCATTATGATGAATAGGGCAGTGGCCCTGATGCGCAACGACGGAATCGAAGTAGTCTGGGAAGTTCGAGAGATGCAAGAATGCTTGGAGTAGAAGCTCCGCATATCTGCCCTCACGTGACCGCGACTTGGCATTAACTATGTGCGTATTGACTCCTTGTCTTCAATTTACTATTTATTCTAATTACTCCATATACTCTCAAGAAATTCCAGTTCAGGTTCACCAACTTCCTGTCAATCCCTGGTATCTCGTTTCAAGCCAGACACCGTACTGCAGGACTGATGTATCGCCACATCCAACTCCATGCCCCCAGGAAAGCTGTGATGCCTGTAAACAGTATCAAAGTTCCATACTGAGAATCGTAGCCGCTGGAGCCACTCGAATCACTTAAAGAACCGGAGCGAATCAACACCGTACTCAGTGGCCCACTGATGACATTTCCAATGCCTCGTCCTCCAGCCAGAAGACCAAACACAAGACCGGTCTCTAGTGATGGCGATGTATCACGTTTGATTTGAGTGATAACGCCCGACCAGGTCGAGCTAAAGCCACCGGCAAAGAATCCATATGTCATGGAGAATATAATAAGAAGGGTAATGGCCGTCTCTGAGGATTCAGAGCCAGACGACGCCAGGCCCCAGAACAAAAATACCGACAATGCCGAGCCAACTGAGGATATAAACATGACGTTGGTGACAGAGAAGCGATCACATAGGATTCCAATAGCGATACCGCCGAATATGGAGGTTACATTGACGAGCGAGAGCAACAGTGTACCAGTTGTCTGGGATAGCCCTACCGTTCCCGTTGAATACGAAGGAAGGTACGTTGTTGGCAGGAAATAGCCAAAGCTTTGGATGATATTTCCCGCTTCCAGCATCCAGAAACTGGATTGCTTCAGGAAACTCAAATCCAAGCGACGTGCTGAAGCCGAAGCCGAGATTGGGATTCGAGGTTTCATATATGGTAGTGCCATGAGAGTAGTGATAAACTAAGAATCTCAGAGTCAGTTTCACTCAAGTCTCGAAGCCCTTCTATCAATTCCGCAGAGGACTAGACAAAGGATATAACTATACAGTAATAACGGTCCAGGCTTTCAGCGTGGTACTCGGACCAAATTTGCTCAGACAGACACTGGCAGCAAACGGCAGAGCAACGCCAGTGACACTTTTCGCAGCCCACATAGTCCCAAGTGCAAGGCCCTTTCGGTGTAAAAACCACTGGTCAAGGTACAAGGACGACGGGCTAAACAAGAGCGCATTTCCAAGAGCACACATGACACCCTGGGTAGCAATAAGATGCCATACTTGCACGGAGAATGAGGATAGCAGAGATCCTATCACTGTAATGATCAAGCCTGTAGGCGCACTGTAGTATTGCAAGCGAGGGTACCGCGTCAGAATCGTAAAGGTAACAGGCGAAAGCAGATACAGGATGCCCTGAGAGAAAGTATTAGACTATTCACGTATGTCGATTTCCTTTCGCATACAGTGGAAGAAGTCCCAACGGTCGCCAGGTCGCCTTTGCTTCCTTGTAGGACGTCATGCGTTGTATAGTATTCTTGGAAGATACCAAACACAGTGGAGAAGCCTAGAATAGAGGTTAATAGGTTGATCTGCCTTTTATGTCTCATCACAGACCCCAAACGGGCAACTGAATCAGACAACATGAAGCCAGCATCAGCCATGCAGCTCTGCCGCCATCTGCTGGGGGAAGGGCGGGTTGCTCGATCTCGGTGGCTTCATTTGTAGATCTGCGAGAATGGATCTCGTCCAGCGTAAAGTCTTCGGAATTCATATATACTGTTGGGATGTAAGTAGAGATATGGAAAGGGAAGAAAAGTTAACGGTTGGGTCGCGGGGTTGGCCCGACGCTTGAGTCAGTCAAGTCAAGTATCGGACTTCGTGCCGTCTACTTTGGAGGCTTGAATTCTCTTGCTCGACCTTACAACTTCAGATCCACATATCTTCTCCCGTTAATAATCTATTTCACTAGATAGGCCGTTTAGCGCAACTACAGTGAAAGATCTCGTGTACTTGAACAGTACACACGGGAGAATATGTTTCCTATGTTATTATATATTTCTCAACTCACTGTTGACAGATTATGATGTCAACCCTCGCACTTCGTGCCGGATGATCACAATGGCAGCACTTCTTACACCCTGATGAATTCCGAAACCGTTGATCCATCCCTGAAGTTTGAGTAAATACATATTGACATATAACGCTACACCGTTAGGCCGACATGAGTTTCCTCTGTCGCTTTCTGCTCTATTCAAACGCAAAGTGGTTGGAACTTCGCTGCCTTATATAACACTAATCAGTACAATATCGCACTGTTGCTCCGGCAGGTAAGGCAGCCAAGTAGAGCCCGGGTTCGCCCCAAGAATTTCGAGATTTCTGTCTCGAGCCGACTGCTACATATACGCGAGGATAGTCCATTCAGCTTTGCCTTTCCAATTCTTCACAGCCATTCTGAATGGAGAACTGGTAAATGGGTTGAAAAGCGTTTGCACAACCGGTCCCTTTTCCAATGCGTGTTTCCGGTATAAGTGAGTGCTTAGATTTCCTTCAACCGAGCCTCATCATAAACATCAACATCAACCACCTGGACAGGCAGACAGGCACATCGCCTAGTAATCAAAATAGACCAGACCTAAGAGCAAGTTCTCTGGTGATATGCAGAGAAACCCTCGCCATGGCTTTGTCTAGCGTGCATCGTTGCTCATCTTGCGCGCTCATTTGTTGACTTTCATGTGAAGTGCGAGTATCAAGAAATTAGATACAAGACAGATAGATCACAGATATTTATGATTGATTGCACACTATCTACCCAGGATCCAAAAAAGAGACAGGATTACATAGAAGGAATTCTAGTATCCACAGATAAGAAAGCAAGCAAACAAAAATAAAAAAGAGAGGTGCGGGGGGGACTCGAACCCCCGACCTTTCGATTTGCAATCGAACGTTCTAAACCACTGAACTACCGCTCCGGTTATGGAAAGAGACGCCATTTGACAAAATATGAACTCACGCGCATTCACCTAAAGCGTCTTAACCTCTTTCTGACTTTTACTTTCGCTTAAAAGATAGTCATTGAGCTTTCATTTTGATTGAGTATTCTCTCTTACCAAATGGCAGAGACTTTAAGATGATATGAGATGTATACAAATGGACCGGATTCTATAGGGTAAAGGCAGAGCAAAATGCGAATATATACTTTCCACAAATCTGAACTACATAACAGCAGGTCACAAGTATAGCGCTTGCCTATAGTAAGCAATGGACCTATTTTCTCATTGGATATCTTTCACAATAAATAGTACCCATATAATGCGCACCATTTCGGGCACAGATAGCAAAATGAAACAGTGCTTATGGGGCGGACGTGTTGTTGAGGAAGATTGCGTACCTAGAATACTTGGAGGCAGAGGCAGAGAGAGAGGCTGACAGTTACGTCGGAGTTACCTTAGGGAAGGGGATTATATGAAAGTTCAAGGACCGTGACAAATTGCTTGTGACATATCTACCGTGATTATGCATTTCCTCGTCGGGTCGTAGGTGATGGACTGCACCAAAGCTTTTCTTGGTAGTCTACATTGTTATTCCTAGTCGAATCGCACTAGTTATTTCTCCGTCCAGAAGTATCCATAACGTCAAAAAGCCATGGTAAGTTCAGCTACATGTGTCTTTGTAGGAAGTGAGTATCGCAGAAACCAATGTCGTGGCAAACAGAGCAGACAGAGCAGACACGTCCGTGATGATTATTTACCAGAGGAACGAACAAGCGGAGAGATACCGACAGACAACAAAGTGCCAACAGGCAATCAGGCAAACCCCCAAACGCAATCTACAAACTACGCAAAGAACAGAGAAAAAACTGTACATATGATCAAGCAGTGTTCATACAAGCTATCAAGTCACATCAGACGACGTGACCGAAAGGAAAGAGAGAAGAGACTCAGTAATCTCACAAAGATGGCTCAAAGATCCAAGCTGCGCCACAAGGCAGACATGACCATAGACCATAGAAAAAAAAAAGAAAAACAAGAAATAAAGAAAAAGTCAGAACACGATTGGTACACATACACCATCACAAAGATCCTATCCCAACCCGATGGTATTTCCCATAACCAGAAAAAAGAGAGGACCAAACCCAGTCCTTGCCATTCAAACCACGCCATACGCCATCCGGAACGAGAAAGCCAAAGCCGTCGTCTGATAGCCATAACCATACCATGGCCATGGCAAAAGCGATAGCTAAGGCCGAAACACACAAATATCGATGTATTTGTTGGTAGAGTAAAACAAGCAAAGAAGAACCATGAGAGAAAGCCGGCACAGTAGAGGAAAAAAAGAAAGAAAGCATGTGGGCTTGATGAAACGCCTGTGTACTCCCTTGCTCTTGTCGCTGTAGTGTCGAAATGATGAAGTCACACGAGAAAAGAAATTTTGGGTCGTAAGAAACGTAATAAAGAATCCATAGGGACGCTTTCCATATTTTTCCTTTTGTCACAGACCCCTCATTACTGCCACGTGAATCAAATCACGAAGAGATGGAAGGGATGTGAGTGGGTGTTGATTCGGGGGCATCTTTCATCGGCATTTGTGGGGAAGAAGTAGGCTCAGACTTGTCATGCAGCTCGGTTCCAGTAGGAGTGATAGGACGGTCTGCAGTGCCATCTCCGGCAGAGGGAGACTTCTTGGCTGCGGTAGGCTTGTCCGATGCCATGGTTCCCCGGCGGATCAGGTAGTCCCCGAGACTGAGCTTCTTCTTCGCAGGAGTGGGAGTGGGAGCATGACCCAAAGGTGGCACGAAAGCATGGGGAGCGTGATCATGAGCAAGAGGGGACGCAAGACTACCAGTAGAGCCAGGACTGATTGCGGAAGGCGCGTGGATACCGTGGGGTGGGGGCATAGAAACATGCAGGTTGCTGCGGCGATACGCACCCGGAATCAAAACGTTGTGAGCGGCGGTAGACGGCCACGGAGGGGAAATGGGCGGCTTGCGTGGGTCGTTGCTGGAGCCAAGAGTCTCAGTTCGAGCACTGAATTCACGATCTCCGTGCACAGGAGTGGAAGGGCTGTCCATAGTAGCCACAGTAGCCTCCGCGCGGTCATGCGCAACGGCAGGCGAGCGGAGCGAGGGGGCGGGAGACCCGAAGGTGGCATAAGTCGCAGCGCTGTCAGAGCCAGCCGAAGACAACTGCTGTCTCGCAAGTTCTGCTAGTCTGATATTCTCCGCATCGTAACGCATCAGAAGACGCCGAGTCATAGGAATGTAGGGAGGAGGACGAATCCTGGGAGGAGGACGAATCCTGGGAGGAGGAGGGGATTCATCATCGCGGTTGCACTGAATACCGACGTCCACGTAGACAGAACGACGGCGAAGACCAGGAGGATTCAAATTGCGAGAAGCCATTGTACCAGGAGACACAGCGGTAGGAGAACGAGATTGTGTAGGAGGTTGAGATCTTCCTGAACGTTGAGTCCCAAAATAACCAGGTTGTGTAGAATGAGAAGGTCCACTGGATCGCTTCTTCTTCTTGGGATGCACGTGCCGATCCTCTAGTTGTTGAAATTGCTTTTCCGCATCAGCGATTTTCCGCCTTTCACGAGTAGAGAGTTCAGGCAGAGGTTGAGCAGGACTTAGATCACGACTACGAGGATGACCACGAGTTGAGCCTGAAGTTGATCGACTATCGGCTGCAGGGTCATCTTCGTCATGTTTAGTTGTCTCACTACCTGCACGACTCGTAGAAGCACGACCTGTCTCCATTGGAGATGCTACAGTCTTGCTCTTGACCTTCCTCCGCTTGCCATTGGTCTTTACCAAATCCAGCTTTGGACGTCGCCGGCGGTCAAGCTTGGCCATTGTGCACTCTTCGCCAGAAAGCTCACACGCGCATGTACCAAAGTTGGCAAGCGTATTACTGATGCAGACTGAAGCAGCCTCTGGATCCCCAGACTCTTGCTTCACCACGCCATTGGTAGCTTCATGGAATTCAGGGTCCAGGTACCACATAGCAGTAATCTCCGAGTTGGCAGGAATGTCATCCTTGGCAACAAAACAGAAATGATACTCTACATCATTGGTGATGTAGATCTTCAAGCTAACATTGGGACGACAGGAACGTCGGATGTAACGAAGCTTGTTGCCTTCACGACGACCGTCAATGTAGAGGGGAAGATGTGCGCTGAAGAAGACAAAGGGTTCAGGGTGCCGTAACTTGGACCACCGGTTGCTTGGGTCAAGACAATAGTCTCTGAAATAGCCAACCTTGCCAGTGATCTCTCCGACAACTTCATCCCGTCGTACAGGATCTTGAGTCTTGATGATCCTGTACGTTGGATGCTTGCCACCGATCTCACTGTTTGGGTCTGTGATCGTATCGACGGCCAATGAGGGCCAGCGAGACCGATCCAATGCCGCATCAGACCATTGAAAAGTATCTTCAGCAGGACGTCCATTGGTGACTCGCGCCAAAGCTTCTGGGTCCTTCAACCATGAGACAGTGTCCCGCATTAGGCTCATGTTGACAAAAAGGTTGCTGTCAATTTCATCGTAATCTTCATCTCGGTCGTAAAGATTGAGGAACTCGTTTGAGTAGAGAGGGATAGGAAGTTCGGATTTCGTTGGACTCAAAGCGACAGAGGTAGAGGAACGACGCTTGCGCGACTCAGCCGGAAGAGCCGGGATACCGGAAAGACCACCAATTGATGCGGAGGGACGGTGTGACGTTTTCGCCTTCTTCGTCGGTGGCTGTTCGCGTGCACTTGACTCGGATCGTTGATGTCCAAACCCATTCACTTCTGTATCCTTCGGTTTCCTTCGTTGAGTTTTAGGCCCAGGCCGCCTGGGTTTCCGGTCCCTATCCTCGCTTTTCTCCCGTTGGCGCCGCACCCGTTGTCGTTCGGTGGCACGGCGATTGTCCAATGGCCGTGGCTCGCAGTCAACACAGTTGTGTACATCTGGTACCTTCTTGTCGGGGTAGTAACAGATAATGTGCTGCCATGTCTCGCACCCTTCACAGAATACCGTGCTACCATCATCTTCCTCAAACGAGCAAATGCATTTGATGGTATAAGGTTCTTCTTCATCGGGTGCGGCAGAGTCAGAGACTGCACCGTCGGCGGCAGGAGAGCCTGGAGGAGCGGGGACCGGATAGGAATCCGTTGTGGCGTGCGTGATGGCGAGGGAGGAGGTATCTGTCATAGTCCGACAGATAACCCCCTCTCAGGTGAAGACAAGATCACGTATTAGTTAACAGGGGCGTAAACGACCTGTCATTATCCTATGTGTCCGTCACGTCTTCCCCGGGACATGTATCTTCCCAAGCCCTTGGTGGACGGCAAACGCGTTGATGGAATAGTTAAATGTCACGACCACGAGGGGAAGTGCACAAGATAACGTGCGCAGGCGACAATGTTTCCTTTCCAGCTAATCAAATGATACCACAGAGCCCAGATGTGAGATTATGAAGGGCCCTGGGTTGATGGTGGCTACTGGTGGAAGCGTCGAAGACCTTGCTCGAATGCGCCTGGATGGTGACTTCCAGGGTAAAAGAAAATGGGCGAGAAAAATAGGTTGGCGAGAAGTAGGTTTCGTCAAAGGAGATCAAGGCGATTCGAAAAGGACACGTCGAGGTCCTGCGATTGTGTAGAGACCTGGTGGGATCTTGGAAGTGGAGGCGTCGAAGAGAGTGAAAAGGGTGAGCGAGATCGCGTGGAGGGGGGGGGGGGGAGGAGAAGATGAGAATACGAGTAGTAGTAGATAGGGAGGAGAGGATAGAGAAAAGAATGAAGAGAATTAGGGCTAGAAAGGAGGAAAAGCGCGACGGTAAGGAATAGGGAAAAGGAGAGGAAAAAGAAGATGGGCGATTTCCGTGAACTGGAGAGAGACGAAGGAGGAGGCTACGGGGCCTTAGGCAGAGAGAATATTCGGCCGGCAGCAGAGACCAAGTGCGCCATGAGCGAAAGGGGCTTAGCGTGTATCCACGATGAGGCCTGGAAGTAAGTCTTGGGGGGAGGGTTTTTAGTATAGACATGGTGACAGGGGGTATGCTGGTAGGCCAGCTAGCCCTTTGGTAAGAATAATGGGCTAGAAGCCCTAAGGGGAGGCTCGACCTGAAAACATCCTCGCATTTCACCCTTGGGGTGAAGTATCGCAGCCGGAGATTCCAAGTTCCGTATTACCGTTTCCAGCCACGCTAGGGAGGATTGGGACTAGCGGCATTCTGGGAATGTCACGGGGCATCTAGAAATCAGCTGACTATATCAAAAGAAAGAGGGCAGTTTTGGCCCTGTTTCTTGTGCTGGAAAAGCAGGTTCGGATGAACAATATCCCACATCAAGGACTGCCTCCAGCATGAAAAATGACCTTAAAAACGACAAGGAGCATATAGGTGTATAGGAATGTGAGGGGAGTTAGTAGACAAGAAAAGGGGAAATGGGGGTCCGGTTGTTTCTCAAACTTGAAAGGGATTGTGGGAGGACAAGAGAATGAACCAGAAGGCTAGTCCCGGGAGATGGGCGGAAACCCGGAACGCAAGGGCGGGAGCGGAACGGGAGGAAAAAAACCAATACTGGAAACAGGGGAGCCAACGGTAAAGTAGGAGAGGATTAGTAGATAGAGAAATCAGAATGGCTTCAGAGAAAGAGAGAGAGAGATCGCCGATGAGAACGTGGCGTGTGAGGGGCAGGTCATCGGGTCTGAGAAGTCTATAGAGTCAGGAAAGGGGGGGAAAGCTGAGCCTTTTGTGATTTGGCGTATTTTGCCACTATAAAGGGTTGTGCACTAAAATCAGCCCAGGGTATATTATCGAAAGATACAGTACTGTATGAGTCCGTTTAAGGTCTCTCAGGCTACCTCTAGATAATCCTTCTTATGCGGTCTGTCAGCCTGACACCCGATTTCCTGTGAAACATAGTAGGGGGGGGACTAGGGTTCCTACACCTTCACCGTTGTTCCGTCTACAATACACGTCCGGAGATGTGATATCAATGCCAAGGCAAATTTGGGAAAAAAACAAAACCAAATGATCAGCGTTAACAATAACGTCTAACATTAATGCTTACTCGCAGACATGCCAAGCCCTCCTCTATACCCACTGTTCGGTCCGTGTCGTGGGTCATATCCTAGACAAATTACTCAGGGCTCTGCGAACATGTTGTGATTAAGTCGCAACTCAAAGGCATCCGAGTCTTCAGGGATGGCATCAAGTTTTCCACGGTTCAAAGGCGCCTTATGGGGTCGTACCTCCCGAGCTTCGCGATCGCCATGCCTGCGTCCCTCCATATCGATCGGTCGTTCAACTTCAACAACAGGGACAAGGTCTCGGAAGCGATGAAGCAGGAAGAGTAGAACAAACACTCCAATATTGATATAGGAAGTGACCAATCTAGCTGCTCGGGTCCCAGGGAGGATGGCTTTGGGTCCTGCCCACAACCCACCGGCCAGCAGCAGTGCCGCAGAGACGAACATCCCAAAGTAAGTACCGAACGGTTGAATAGCAAAGCGAAAGCGAGTAGTGATCCTGTTTGCCCGAAGACGTCGATGGAAGTGACGGTGAACTGTGCATCCGACCAACGAGGAAATGAAACCACCGCTCGTGACAAGACGAAGTAGATAGTTATTCATGATTGGACTTGGGACCTTGACGCAAACAAAGGCAATGATAGAGAACAGTGCGGATCCTGCGACAGCCAGGTATGGAACATCCCAACGATTGCGAATCGAAAAAACCGAAGGAGCATGGCCTTGCTCTGACATGGCACACAGGGTGCGAGATGACAGGTAAAGAAATGATCGACCCGAAGCCACCGAAGAGAGCAAGATCGCGACTGTTGCAAGGGTAGGTACTATCTGAATGCCAGCGTCTTTAAATCCGATCATGAACGGCGACAGTCCAGAGCCGGTTCCATTGTTGGTCAAGCGGGTATCGTTGAATGGTGCCATAATGCCCATGGCCAAGGAGCTCAGGACATACGGGAAGGCCGTTTGGAAAATGTCAGACGACACTTTGCCTGGAATTGCTAAGCCCAGAAGTGTTGACTCGCCAACCGATGCAGGCATTTCGGCGTTATGCACAATCAGCTCGGGGGCAAAGGTGAAGGCAATGGAGCCATCAAGCAGACATTGAAAGAATCCAAGCACTCGTCCCCACAATCCGTGAAGAATGTACTCATTCATGGCACCTGGATATTTCCAGTACTTGAAAGCCCAGCGAGTGTGCCCATCAACACCCCCAAGACCAATAGCCAGAGCCAGAACGAAGAAGGTCGCCATTGTACCAATCTTGATCGAAGTGAACATTCGCTCAGAGCTTCTGAACAGTCTGTCGGGCAAGAAATTGAAACCAACAATAATGGTCGTGATGATTAACAAGCGAACAGCGATCGTGGTGCCTGGTTTGGAGAGGCCAAGATTGACCATCGCTGTTGTGATCTCGTATGGGACGAACATGGAGATGGTATACCAGCGGAGGTATGATGAGGCGAATGCCACGCTGCTTGACATGTACAGGTAACTGTTGGTTACAAGGGTTCCATATCGCGAGGGCATGTGTGTAGACACCTCTGCCATACTCGTGGTCATGGCGAATGCGAGGAAGGACAGAATGATATAGGACATGAGTAGGGAGGCAGGCCCGCCGACGGCAAGAGCCTGGCCTGCGCCAATGAACAGGCCGGTGCCGATGGTTGGACCGACAGCCATTGGGGGTTAACAATGCATATAAATAATGAAGGGTTGCAAGTTGCGAGAGGAGAAGGTTGAGGTTCTCGAAAACTACACCTGGGGAAGTGGTCGAGGGGCCAACTACGCCATCGCACTTTCCGCATGCCAAAACAAAACATTATGAATTCAGAAAAGAATGAAGTTAGCACTAGCAGTTACCAAGTGAACACCGAATTAAGCATAAATCAAATGTAAAGGGTATCATTGATAAAGATGAATGGAGGGCGAGGAGAGCCAAAAGGGAACAGCAATAAACAGTGCATAGATGAAGGGTCCCAAATCACATCTTCGCAAGAAATTATATAAAGATGATCACTGGGATGCCATGTCTGTTTCAGCAAATTCGAGCCATTCGCCTGATAGGGCTCTTTTCCAAAAGCGGACGGTTCCATCGTCTCCAGAGGAAATCAACGAGTCACCTAAGGGTTGTTAGTCAAATGGACCGGCGCCGAAACGAAGGTTAAACACCTACCAGAGAATGAGAACTGAACCTGCCATACATCGAGGTGCTTAGTATCGATGCAAGCAACCTGTTTGAACGAATGTCGGAACTGGGAGTCACCACTAGCTCGACGGTCAGTCTGCGACGCAGGTACACGGTTCGCCAAAGCAGAACCGATCCCAGACTGCGACTTGGCCCGAGCAGAAGGGGATTGGACGCGACGCTCAGCCTTGTGGTTGTGGTTGTTTTGCGATGCTTGACTCGCTGGCGTTGTGTAAACCTCGAAAATGCGAACCAAGCCGTCTTTTCCGCCACTCGCAATGAGATCGTAGCCACGAACAGAGCCATTGGCCCAAGAAATATCCCTCACAAGTCCGCTGTGCCCATTCAACTCAATTGCATGGTAGAACTGCCGGTTTGAATCAGTGCGGTAGATCTTGACCGTATCCATCGCCGCCACAACCAATGACATGCTTTTCCGATCGGACTCTGGTGAGACAGTGTGAGTGAGGTCGGTTGGATCATGATGAAACTGGACTTTGAAACTTGTTTCCTCCCCACGTTCGGGCGCCGTACACACTCGGAATTGGTCAATTGTCTGCCAGTCGGCCAGGGTATCAGGGCTGGTGGGTTCCAAAACCATCAGGTAGCCATCTCGCGTAATGGCGGCCATCCATGACTCCAGATCAATGTTGCGAAAGTCAAGTGACACAAATGGATGTCTTTCCGGCGCGGTCAGACGGAAGATACACCTGAAACGCCGTCCCGAGTTTGGTGGCTGGGTTACGTCCTCTTGCCAGAGTTTTAACTTCATGTCTTCACCGACACTGCCGATATGCTGGCCTGTAAATGGTCCATTCCAATTTGCCTGTATCGTACTTTAGCCACTGTTGTCCAATACACGCCCTTGATGTGTTTGTTTGGGGACGTACGTCGCGAATTTCGGCATCGTGGGCGCGCCAGGTGTCTATAAGTTGCCACTGGCCATCTTTAAGATCCCACACCTTCATGCGGTGATCAGACGAAGCTGTGACAATACGGTTGCCATAGAAGTTAAACCTGGTGACAGTAACCAGATCCCGATGGCCCGCATCGAAGTCGGCAAATCCGGTTATCTCGGGGCGCTCCACAGCCCCCATAGAGTCAGATCAGGATCAGTTGAGTATGAGAATTAGAAAGAGCCAATGATGATTATGAATCTATGCATCTGCAGGTATGAGATATGAAACAGATGTTCGCTCTTTCCTTTTTTGGCCGCAAGCATCGCGGGTGGCTGCCACCGCTTATGGGCGGTCAGATACTGCAGGCAGAACATGATGAGCTTAGTATTGAACAGATTGCGCGTCGTCAACGTGGACTTTGTCGAGATTCAATTGTTGGATCTTGTTGCCAGAGAGGAACCTTGTTCCTTGCATCGTTGCAATGTCTACCTTGAGTGCGCTATCACGCACAGAGACATGGAGTCTACTAGCTCTTGTTGGGGCCGGTATATCCATCCTGTACGCGACCTTCCAGGATGATGGAGCGCCTCTGATGGCTTCAATTGCTATGGTTGGCATTGTGTTTGCAGCAGCCTACAGCTTGATTATATGGCTTGGACCGGTGTTTTTAAAAGCCGGATTAAAGGGAAAGGACATGGCAAAGCCAAGACGGCCCGAAATGTATGTGACTATTGAGGAAGTTGATCGATCACACAAGTGCTAATATATCAACAAAGTCCCGAAACCATGGGAGCTGTCTGCGCGGTAGTGTACTTGATGGCTTTGATCATTTTTATTCCATTTGCCTTTTACAAGGACATTGTGGCAGCCACCTCCGGTGGCGGTAACCGCGACGTTGTGATTGAGACTCAGCATGTGGAGAACGGTCGATACTTGCACCGTTTCCCACATGGAAAGGTAATTTTGAATCAATGTCATTCCTAAGCATGCTAATTTGTTCGTATAGCTTGCATCTTATCTCTCTGGTCTTTTGTCTTTGCAATCGGTCGTGATCCTCGGTATTGGTGATGATCTTTTCGATATTCGCTGGAGACACAAAGTTCTGATCCCAGCATTCTCTTCCATTCCTATGCTGATTGTGTACTTTGTTGACTTTGGCGTCACGCAAGTCGTCGTTCCGGTGCCGCTGCAATCTTACCTGGGTGACGTTGTCGACCTGGGATGGCTGTATTACATGTACATGGGAGCCGTGGCAATCTTTTGTCCAAATGCCATCAACATGCTGGCAGGAATCAACGGTATTGAGGTAGCCCAGTCGCTGGTTATTGCTGTTCAACTGTTGTTCAACGATGCCATGTACCTGGCACCTGTTACGCCATACCCGCATCCTGCCACCGACTCTCATTTGTTGTCGATTTATTTCTTGCTCCCCTTCATCGGAGTCTCGGCAGCTCTTCTGTGTCACAATTGGTATCCATCAAAGGTGTTTGTCGGAGACACCTACTGCTATTTCGCCGGAATGGTGTTTGCCGTGGTTGGCATTCTAGGGCATTTCAGCAAAACCCTGTTGCTGCTGTTTATCCCACAGATTTTCAACTTTTTGTACTCGACGCCTCAGCTATTCAAACTGATACCTTGCCCTCGCCACCGACTTCCAAAATTCAGTGCCTCCACTGGGCTCCTGGACGCTTCTGTCACAGAGTGGACCGAACCTCCCTCGCCTTTGGTCGATGCTGGGCTCCGCCTCTTGCACACTCTCAAACTAGTGCGGGTCACTCAAGATGAGTCTGGCCGAATTACTGAATCATCCAATCTCACAATTCTGAACCTGTGGCTGGTATGGATGGGTCCCATGAGAGAAGATACACTGGCGTGGCATATGGTTGCAGTGCAAACCTTCTGTGGAATGCTCGGTCTATTTGTCCGACATCGGCTTGCGTTACTCGTGTTTCATCATGACAACCGAGAATTCGGTTTCATTGCATAGCTTTGAAATTTTTCATGTGTTACGAGAACATTAGAGTCGGACTTTATAAAAAGATTATCTTTTCAATATGTATATTTTAACAAGGGATTTTAAAGTTGATCCTGTATACTTTTCTCAACTGAACATGCTTCTATGGGTGGTCAATATTATGTCAACTCCGTAGCTCATTCATTGTCTGAGGCCTCGCGCAGGGCACCAGTCTCCCGCTCAATTTTCTTATCACCGAATGCAACTCCGACCTGCTTCACAATAAACCAGGCTGGAAGGATTGCAATGGCCCATAAGCCAAAGTTGAGGTATACGCTTCCCACGGCAGCCATGATGTTCACACTGCTCAGGCCATACTGCAATAGATTAATATTCAGGTCTTTCAACGGGAGGAGAATACTTACACTGACACACTGAGCAGCCGACTCGGTCCCACGCAACAAACCAGCAATTCGAACAACCTCCTCCTGATCATCCGCAAGTTTTCCGACTAAGAAGAATCTGCTGATGTTTAGTATTTTCCAACGATAGCAAGCAAGGCTGCAACTCACAGGTACATATAGTTCAGCTGGAAACCAGCAACCCAGAACAAGAAAAGCGCAAAAGCTCTCCCAAACCCAGGATCGGTCCAGTCATATATCGGATTTGTTTTGTTAAACTCGGTCGTCACCACCGACGCCCAGGTCCAGCACATTCCCTGCCACGCGATAACGAAGAAGAAAGCATATCTCGTGCGGGCCTTCAAGGAAATCCTCTTAGTATCAAGGAAAGCACCCAGCAGATTTCCAATGATCAACGCAATGACACCGGAGAGGAATGAGCCCAGAGCTCTCGCCCGCACAGAGAACCACAAGCCCTCATACGAGAACATCACCGCTTCAGTATAGACCGCCTGACAAATGAGAGGAATCACAAGCGCGAACTTTCGACTGACAAAAAGCTTCACCATGCTCTTCAGCTCAAATCCAATACTGTTATTCACCTGAAGCTGGACCCGGACGCCATCTTTCCGCTGAACCTGCGCCGGCGTACTCAACAGCAAACCCGCAAACGGACCCAAAGCCTGCAACGCAATAAAGATCAGGTAAACCGTATAAGAGATCGACCCGGACGTAGACCGATGCGCATTAATGCCGAGGTTAATCACACCACCCAGGATCTGTCCGCCAACACGGAAGCTGAGCCAGAATCCCAGGAATCGACCTTGATTATAGGGCTCTGGGTAGGAGAGCGCGATCGCTGCCTCGGCCATCCAGAAGATGCCAGCTGATATGCCACATAACGCTGCGCCCAGGATCACCAGCCACTCGTCTCCGAAGCGGTTGTTCGTGTATAGTCCTGCCGCGTACGGTGCGTACCCCATGGTTCCAACGATGAGTGTCCATTTGATTCCGATGAAGCGGACGACCACACTTCCGAGGAAGCACGATACCACCATTAGACCGAAGGTTAGGGCGTTTGCTGCGTTGACTAGGTAGGGTTTTTCTTCGCCTCCGCCGCCGAGGGAGTTCATTGCGCCCCAGATTCCTGGTGCGAGGAAGTTGCATAGTCCGAGGATTAGGGCGTTGAAGAATGTTGAGCGGTACCATTTGACTATTTTGATTATTAGATTGAATGCGACAAGAAACCGCTTTTTGGGACCTGACTTACCTTTTCGTGGTTGTCCAAGAACCGGCGAGTTGAGAGAGCCAGCACTAGCACTGTTTACCTCTGCATCGTTCGGCGACACGCCTTTTTCGGAATTCGCCATCATGGAATGGAAAAATCTGGGGTCCCAAGATTTTCCAAAGTGATTGATTTGGCGACAGCTTTTTTATTATAGCGCCCGTGAGAGATCTATATAGCTCCGGCTAAACATCCTCGGCTTGAATGTCCCCAATCCCGCTGAATGACAGCATCGATGGATTTTTATCGTCTTGTGCCTATCTAGACCTATCTCGACCCCTGTCTAGGGCCAAAATGATCTAGTCTTGCAATTAAAGGATGTTGTCGTTCATTGCTGGAATTACGTGCTCGCACGGAGCGCCTCAGAGACGGCTGAAAGGCTTACCATTTAACATCTGGATTAGATGATAACCTTGTTTCATATGATATAGTAGAGTCCGGAATAGAGATCGGTATAGGTAATTTACTGGCTTATCATTGCTAGGAGTTTATATTGTCGTTCTGGTCCATAGACATCCAAGCAAGATATGCATTGGCAGTTCCTAGCAAGTTCCTCGCAATGCCCCGTGTGTATAATTCTGATAGAATACAAAAATCCAAGTCAAGAACATCTAGCAGACTTCAGAGTTAATGTGTTCAATGTTCTCATCTCTCATTTGTAATGTCGATCTTGGCAGCCTATTCGCGATTTGAACCCAAAAAGTTGAAAGCATTCGTCATCGATGCAGCAGATCACATCAGTTTCCCATTTGATCCCTTTTCCTAGGAACTGAACAACTATACAAATGAACTGCAATGTAAATAACACTCAAGAACCCTATACTTGGATCCATGAAGCATTATCGAACAAATAACCTAGAACGTAACATTCTCTCCCTGTAGTGCCCATATGAGAGGAATATCACTCTACCCCAGTCTTCTCCCAACCCATCTATCACGCCATCTATGCCCCGCGATGAGCAAGTCCCGGGAATAACGGGTTCGATCACGGAGATCAAATCATTTCCTTGATCCATAAGCAGTGGAGGTAACCCCAACCTACGTGCTTGATATCAACCCCCCTCCTTAAAATAAGTATGGGATCTTCTCGCCCGAGAGATCTTGAGTATTACATAGAATATAGATAGAACCCAGGGCTGGAATCGTCATCTCCCCTACCGTGCTTTCTGAAATGGCTCTACTAGCACCTAGCATCATGTCGACGACTTCTACCTATCTACAACTCGATGGGTTGCAAAAGACCCCTACTTTCCATGAGAACATTTATACCGAATCGATCTCGGACTTCACAAATGACACAAGTTCCGAAAGTGAGCCTCCGTCACCGCGGTCGGAACTATCCAGGCAGAGTGTACTTCTCTTGAAGGGAGCCCGCGAACAATACTCTCTGGTGAACGACCATGCTATCCCGTCTGTCCTACACGAAGGAGAGATTCTGGTCAAGGTATGATAGGCTCAGAATCCCTGTACCTTGCATAACCATACCATAGAGCATGATGCTGATCACTAACGTATAGGTTCTTGCTATCGGCCTCAATCCTATCGACTGGAAAGGACCGTGAGTATTACTCTAGCCCTATCTAGACCAAATATTACTTCCACAAGCAACTAACCAAGCAACCAGGGCATTCAACTTTGGTATCCCCAGTCTACCATGGATCAACGGACGTGATCTCGCCGGCCTCGTCCTACAAGTTCCAAAGGGGTCATCTCGTCTCAAAGTAGGCGACGTAGTGCTTGTCCCATCAACAGACTACCGCGATATCAGGAAAGCAGCATTCCAAGAATACGCCGTTGCCACAGACTTCAATGCAGCCCGGATCCCCGCCTCGACATCTATCCACGCCGCATCCTCAGTGGGGGTTGCCTATGTCGCAGCCGCACTAGCCCTAGGCGTATCATTCGGCCTGGACTTCTCCCTCATCCAGAAGGCCCCCGGCCCCCACTTACCCAGCATCATCAAACAACTGAATGAAAATGACATCCCCGCCGACATCCGCGAAGAGTGCTTTGCTTCATTCCTAGATTCAGAGAAACCCAAACCGGGAGAATGGATCGCCATCTGGGGAGGTAAGTCTCGCAACCCAACGCTACATCCCCGCCGAACCGAACTAACATCCCATCCCACAACAGCCTCCACAACCACAGGCCTAATAGCCCTCCAACTAGCAAAACTAGCCGGCCTCCGCGTAATCTGCATAGCAGACGCCGCCCGCCACGGCGCCAAACTCATCCAGTCAGGCGCCGACCTCCTAGTCGACCGACATGACCCAAATCGAGCAGTAGAAATCATCCGTGGCGTCACGGGTAACAAGCTACGCTATGCAATCGACATAGTCGGCAAAGAGACAGCAACAATACTCGAACGGACGCTGAACCCGGATGGCCATGCCCATCTTCTTGGTTTGACGGGCTTGCCTGCGGAGCGGAATCCGGGCATCCAGTATCATACTGTTCCGATTAAGCTTTTCCATTCTGCGCCTAAGGTTGGCGAGGCGATGGTTTGTTGGCTGGAGGATCTGCTTCATTCGACAAACTTGACGCTGCCCGAGATTGTTCGTGCTGAGGGTGGTCTTGAGGGGATCAATGAAGCGCTTGAGGTCTTGAGGAGTGGGTCTGTTTCTGGGAAGAGGATTGTTATGGATCTTGCGGGTTCATCGTCTTAGAGCCTGGTTTCTGGTCTCCGTTGCATTTTTGGTGATTGAAATGGAACTGGGTGTGGGTGTGGGATTGGGTGTTATGTTTATGACTGTAGATTTCCTTTTTAGACTATCTGGCAATACGTATGGATTTGATTGCTTCAGGTTCTTAAAAGCCCGGTGGAGTACTTGAGAACTTGCCCTGACTTTCCGCTTCGATACTTCTGTAAAGGACACATGTAATGTATCCGGTAAACGAGTGACGGGGACAGTGTTATGTTCGCATCAGCGTTGTACCTTAAGTTGCGGAGAAAGTTGTTCAAAACCGACTCGAAGGGTACGTCGGTCTCGGCTTTAACCAGGCCAGAGAAACGAAGGTAAAAAGTTGCTTCATCTTTAAGCGGGGCAGGTGGGGATGTGAAAGGGTCTGGGCGGATCCGCTTTGGATTTAATAACTCGCCATAGCGTTGAATAAGACATAGCTTAATTTCAACCATGGGATGATCTGAATAACAACATCTACATCGAATCATCACATGACTGTTATCAAACTTATATAATACAAGGAGTCGTCAACTGGTGCTTCCAACTCTTCCAAGGTTGTTGCTTCACCTTTCTGTGTTCCTCACCTTGGCCTCCTACTCAATGTAGCCCACAGCAACCATGCATTCCCAGAGTGCTTTCTCTTTAGATCTAGGTCCTTCCGAAATAAAAATCAGACGAGAGATCAGTTGCTCAACGTCCTCGACGATCTATGAAATACAGCTGGCTGAGAAGACGTATGCTATGAAGCTTGTGAGTTCAACTTCTGCTGCCAAGGAAATCGCTAACATGTCAGTTCCATGATAATGGTGACCCAGAATACACAAAGAAAGGCTGTGATCTAAATGGGTCCGAACTTGTGAAGAGTTTTGGAGAGCTTTTGGTTTGTCTATCGTCATTGCCTTACTTCTCACGATCTAACGAACGTTTTCTTAGATGGAGCACCAGACACAGGGTCTCCCCCCAAATACAAAGTAATATTGATTCCAGGACCCCAAGGAACAAAGCAAACTGGTAAGATATTGGATCACAAGAGGGGTATTCCATGTACACCCTAGCCTCAGTCGATTTGAATGATGGAAGGCTGCGTTATCTGTAATAAGCACGGACTTTTGGTGCCGGTCACCTCCCATAGTGCTGCAGGAGCTACCCTATCAAGGATTCGAATAATATAGCATCTGTCAAACCTCTTTAAAAACACGAGACAAAATGATCCCCTCTTGAATATATGCTGACAGTATCTAGTAGCGTTGGCCCCGATGAAATTTAGACCTACATTTAAGAGGATTGGGACCGCCGAATAACCACAGCTTTTTGCGTATGCTAGTGATAGAACGCTCACTACACTTTGCAAGCTTGGAAATTCGAGATATATTGAGTCGCTTTCTGTTGGGTACTATGAGTACAATCATCTTATGTTGCCAAGGAGTCAGGTATAGCGCCATTTTGCAACAGTTTATAGGTTGCTTCTTGTCTAAGGTAGGACGCTTCAAATGGGGAGACATAGCGGGGTGTGGTTATTTTTGGATCAGTAATAATACACAGAAGGTTATAGGTCTTGTCAGTTAATAATTTACCGTGTAGAACCCAAACACGATGCAATGTAGGAGATTCACCGTATTTGGACTATGATGATTATGTGATGCAGGTTCGAAAGAGTCGAAGCCGATGCCGCTTCTTAAGCATTGACTCACAGTGGGCCGATCGGAGTCCGCAGCCAATGGGCGACTGTTCATTATTGACCCCCCGGAGTCGGTCAAGCACAGTGTCCAAGTTAGGCTGGATACGTCATGCATGTGCTTACTACGCTTACTATACCGAGTCTGATATTGGACAATTCACAGTACTATATGCATAGCCAGGTGCCCGATTTTTCATTAGACTCAGTCCATTATCTGCCATTTCAGGGTTCATTCCAAGTAAAATAATTCATGATTCGCCTTCCGCCATCAAGCGCACGTAGCCGCGTTGCTCCATTTGGGAATATTCAACACCGACATCGGGGGTCTGCAGTGTGTCCACATCAGCCAATCACAGTGTAACCATTCGCCGCTGACCGGCCGAGATCGGCCTTGCCCCTCGAGAAGCTCCCCATTGACATCGCGGATTCTGCAGCCCAGAAAAATATATCAGTAGTGCTTTCTCTCCATATCCCCAGATCTCCATATTCTTCTCGCTCTTTTCAAAGCGGGCTCTGCGCATCTGTCATCCATTCTCCCTATACTCCATATATTCCCACCTTATTATCCCTTCTCTCTACTGTCCTCTCAGCTCCCCCACCATGCCCTCCGCAGAGTCAAAACCCAAGACCTTGTACGACAAGGTCTTCTCCGACCATATTGTCAATGAGCAAGAAGATGGCACTTGCCTGATCTACATTGACCGTCACCTCGTTCACGAGGTCACATCCCCTCAGGCCTTCGAGGGTCTCACAAACGCCAGCCGCAAGGTCCGCCGGCCGGACTGCACTTTGGTTACTGTCGACCACGTATGTTTCATCCAATTCTGCGCAGTTCGCAATTCGCAACTAACAATTCTTTCCCCCCATAGAACATCCCTACCTCTTCACGAAAAAGCTTCAAGAATGCCGAGGAATTCATCAAGGAGAACGACTCCCGTCTCCAATGCACAACTCTGGAGCAGAACGTGAAAGACTTCGGCCTGACCTACTTTGGTATGGGTGACAAGCGTCAGGGTATTGTCCACATCATTGGACCCGAGCAGGGTTTCACCCTGCCTGGTACGACTGTTGTCTGCGGTGACAGTCACACCTCCACCCACGGTGCCTTCGGTGCTCTCGCCTTCGGAATCGGAACCAGTGAAGTTGAGCACGTCCTCGCTACCCAGACCCTCATTACCCGTCGCAGCAAGAACATGCTCGTTCAGGTCGATGGCGAGCTCCCTGCCGGTGTTACCAGCAAGGACGTTGTCCTCCACATTATTGGTGTCATTGGAACCGCTGGTGGTAACGGTGCTGTTATTGAATTCAGCGGATCCGTCATCCGCGGACTGAGCATGGAGGCCCGTATGTCCATGTGCAACATGTCAATTGAGGGTGGTGCTCGTGCCGGCATGATTGCCCCTGACGAGATTACTTTCGAATACCTCAAGGGCCGACCCCTCGCCCCCAAGTACGGCAGCGCCGAGTGGAACAAGGCCACCGCCTACTGGTCCAGCCTGAAGTCTGACCCCGAGGCCAAGTACGATACTGAGGTTTTCCTTGACGGCAAGGATATCGTCCCTACCATCTCCTGGGGTACCTCTCCCCAGGATGTTGTTCCCATCACCGGAGTTGTTCCCGGCCCTGATGACTTCGAGGATGAGAACCGCAAGCTGTCCTGCAAGCGCGCTCTGGAGTACATGGGTCTCACCGCTGGTACCCCAATGAAGGACGTCGTTGTCGACAAGGTTTTCATCGGATCTTGCACAAACGCTCGTATTGAGGATTTGCGTGCCGCCGCCAAGGTGGTCAAGGGCCGCAAGATCGCCGCCAACATCAAGCGTGCCATGATCGTTCCTGGATCCGGTCTGGTCAAGGAGCAGGCTGAGTCTGAGGGTCTTGACAAGATCTTCACCGACTCCGGTTTCGAATGGCGTGAGGCTGGTTGCTCTATGTGCCTGGGTATGAACCCTGACATTCTCTCCCCCAAGGAGCGCTGCGCCAGTACTTCCAACCGTAACTTCGAGGGTCGCCAGGGTGCCCAGGGCCGTACTCACCTGATGTCCCCTGCCATGGCCGCCACCGCCGCTCTCGTCGGTAAGCTCGCCGATGTCCGTGAACACACCGTCTCCAGCCCCGTCCTCGCCAAGGTCTCTCCCAAGATCGATGTCCAGCCCGAGGCCGAGGCCGACTCTCCCCAAACCGAGGATGACCTCGAGCGTATCCTCGACCAGCCCGCCGACAACGAGCCCCACACCAACTCCTCCGCCGGCGGTGGCAGCAGCACCGGTCTCCCCAAGTTCACCACTCTGAAGGGCATCACCGCTCCCCTGGACCGCGCCAACGTCGACACCGACGCCATCATCCCTAAGCAGTTCCTTAAGACCATCAAGCGTACCGGTCTCGGCTCTGCCCTCTTCTACGAGCTTCGTTACACCGATGACAAGGAGAACCCCGACTTCATCTTGAACCAGGGTATCTACCGTAACTCGAAGATCCTGGTCGTCACCGGCCCCAACTTCGGATGCGGTAGTTCCCGCGAGCACGCCCCCTGGGCTCTCCTCGACTTCGGCATCAAGTGTATCATCGCCCCCTCCTTCGCCGACATCTTCTTCAACAACACCTTCAAGAACGGCATGCTGCCCGTCGTCGTCTCCGACGAAGTCGCCCTCCAGAAGATCGCCGATGAGGCCCGCGCCGGCCGCGAAGTCGAAGTCGACCTCGTCAACCAGGAGATCAAGGACGCTCAGGGTACCAAGATCGTCTCTTTCGACGTCGACGGCTTCCGCAAGCACTGCCTTGTGAACGGCCTCGATGACATTGGTCTGACCCTCCAAATGGAGAGCAAGATTCGCACCTTCGAGGCTAAGCGTACCCTCGACACCCCCTGGTTGGACGGCAGTGGCTACCTCCGCCGTAACCGCGGTGGCCCCACCATGGTCGAGGCTGCCCCTGTCCCCAAGACCAACCGCGGGGATGTCAAGAACGAGCCCCTCGAGTGGTAAACTTGTCCTTGTGTTTGTTATTTGGGCGCCTTTACACTTGTGCCCGTGTTTCATTTCTGGTGCTGGCTTTACATTGTTTGGATATCAAAAACATATTCCCCTATTATTTGCGACGACGCCTGTCTTGGGCTGTTTGTTTAATTTGAGTCTACGACTTACAACGAGAATGAATTATGATCGTGGATCTGCTTTCCTTGTAGAACCCTCTCCTGGTACATGTAGTCTTTTACTGGTGCTGTGATGAATGCTTTGCTTTCAGATATATCGTAACTTATAATGTGCTATTTAATTTCCGTGCTCTCCTTGGAGTAAGTTTCAGCCCCCAATGCTGAAGGACTCTCTACACCCTCCAGTATAATGTTTCTGACATCCGATGGCCCGGTAAATCGTTTCCTTGCGGTAGTGAACCAGGTAACAATGCTCAGTAGTGTGACCAAGCCGATCGCAGCACTGGTGTAATTCATTGATTCCGAAGTGACCGGCGCCCCAGATGGAAAGTTGAATGTAATGGAAGCAAATAGCAAAAAGACCAAGCCGATGGCATTGAAGCCGAGGGACACGGGAAGAGGCAGCGAATATGATGATCCCTCAAAAGAGGAAGTTTGATGGCCGAAGAAATAGCCCAATAACCGGGAGAACAGGGCAAGGCCGTAGGAAACATCTATACCGAACTGTTAATTTTTGATCACCGGAAAAAAAAAATCACAACACTCACAAAATCCCGTAGTAGCCAGCGAAACAATCGTGTTGAAACCCGTCACCGTCCCAAAGTAGATGGCATTCAAAGCCAGCTGCACCACCAACGTGAGAACAATAGAATACACAGGAATCTTCCTCTTAGGCTCAACCTTCGACCACAAAGCGGAGAACGGCAATCCATGATCCCTAGCAAAAGCATAAACAGACCGCGAGCCCTCAGCAACAAGACTAACAGACGCAACGATAACAATAACGGTAATCAAACTCGCCAAAAAGCAAGTCCCGACCTTTGACCGCGTGGAATCATAAAAGATCTGAATAACAGGAACACCAGTCGTCGACCCAGCCGTCGACCCAATGTCGCCCATACAAAAGCAGAGCGTAAGCAGGAACACGAAGCCCGTCACGGCGCCCATAAGAACAGACAGAACAATTGCCCTCGGAGCATCGCGACTGGCATGCGTCATTTCTTCAGTCATATGACTCGGCGCGTCGTAGCAGCACATCCCGAAAAAGGATTGCAGGATACCGACGATCGTCGCCATGGCCGTACCTAGACCGGTCATGTTTCGGAAGTCGTGGAAGACAAAGCTTGCCGGTTGCTTCTGCTTGTTTGTTGCGAGTAGGGTTATGATCACGATTATGAACGAGGCGATGTTCCACAGCAGGATTATTCGCGAGAGACGGTGTAAAGCGTGAGGCGCGAAGATATTCACTGCTAGCGCGAATAGACCTACAGCCCAGGCGACGAGGACTGTGTGCCATCGTTCGATGACGAAGTCGGGGAAGATGAGGTTCGCTTGTCCTAGAATGAAATTTGATCCGACTGAATTGTTGACGGCGCCCATTGCCAGGATGCCTGTGTTTGAATTAGCAGGGTATTCTCGTGGGAATATGAATGTGAATGTGAATGTGAATCTTCGCGAGGGATGTATAAAACAAGACTTTTCGTACCAATCAACATGAACCACCCGGTTATATAGGACAATTGTCGCGATACTCGTGGCGGCGCTAGCATTGCAACCCACGAGTACTGACCTCCCGCCACAGGCCAGCGTGAACACATCTCAGCCATGGCTAACGCGATGAAAATGGTGAATATTCAGACTCCTATCCAGCCGAAGATCATGACTGGCGGACCGCCTGCTTCGACGCCGATGATGAATACTCCACTGAGCGCTGTCCAGCATGTTACTATGCTGAAGCTGAATCCGACCATGTCGAGTAGGCCGAATGAGCGCTTGAATTCTTGCTGGTAGCCCATATGCTCGAGGGCGACATCTTCGGTTGTCGAGGCGTTGAACGCCTCCTTCATTGCCATTCTGTCGGGTAGTGATTGTAGGCCATTGCGAGTGGACAAGGGGGAGGGGGGATATAAACTAGAAACTGTGAGCTTGTTCGAGGCTCATGGTTATCTCGAGTCTTCTACGGCTGTTGCCCAGGTGCTGGAGAGATAACATCCCATCGGAAACACCGACTGCACCGAGTCACGTTACTGCATGTTTGCTTCTTTTTTACTTGTCATGACATTTCTCGCTTTGTATTCTCCAATTCACCTTTCATTTGCTTTGCCGTCTTTACATTCCATAGAAATCAAAAGCTACCATATCCCCCCTCAACTAACCCACCCCCCCACTACATTCCTTCGGCCCGTCCGACTCGCGATAGGCCAAAGGCCTCCGATTTGCCAACAAGAAAAGGCTTAAATATCAACACGCCGGACCAGAAACTCACAAAAACAAGATGGCCCTAACATCTATTGTCATATTCATATCCCGGTCTATCCCGACCATTGCCCTATGGCTCCTATCACTAGCAATAGCCAGCCTAACAAGCAAATACATCTACCGCCTCTATCTCCACCCTCTATCCCAAACCCCTGGCCCCAAGATCGCAGCCTGTACCTCCCTCTGGCTAGCATACCACACCTACATCGGCGATGAATGCACAGTAATCTTCAACTTGCACCAAAAATATGGCCCAATACTCCGTGTCGCGCCCAACGATGTTGATATCGCCAGCGCAGATGCTATCGAGCCGATATACATCGCCCGGGGTGGATTTCCCAAGGCGAAAGCTTACTCGAAATTCGATATTGACGGCCACAAAACTATTTTCTCGACGTTGACGTTGCCAGAGCGTGCGAGCAGGGCCAAGGCTGTTGCGCCGCTTTTTTCAACTGCTTCCATTAGACAGTCCGAGAAGGAGTTGATGACCGTCTTTGATGATTTTGTAGATCGCCTAAAGCGGGATGCTGGGAAGGGGGCACCTGTGGATGTTCTTAATCTTTCGCGTTGTATGGCTATTGATGCTGTCAGCACTCATCTTTTTCAGCATCGGTACGGGGCTCTAAATGAGGACTCGGGGGTGATGTCTGCGTCGCCTTTTGTGGATGCATTTGTTGGTGTTGGGGCTTTCTTCAATTTCGCGCCGGGGAGATTGACGGATTTTGTTATGGCTGTTGCTGCGAGATTCATATCGTCTGAGACGACTGAGAGGGCATTCAATCGTATCGACAAGTTTACTGGGCAGCTTGTGAAGAGTGTCACACTTGCGAATGATACATCGTCTGCAAGAGCAAGCTATCAGAGCCGCCTGTTGGAGAAACAGTCTGTTTCACAGTCCCAGATTGAGGTGAAAGACGTTTCCTTTGCTGGGACAGATTCAACCAGTATGAATACTGCTACTATATTGTGGTTTCTTGCGAAGAATCCCAAAATGTAAGTCTACCTAAGCGAGAAATCAACCGATACAGCAGATCTCACATATATAAACAGATACAACAGACTCCATGAGGAAGTTCAAAAATCAATCGCTAAGGGAGAAGACCCTGCCTCGTGCGGCTATCTTCGAGGCACTGTTCGCGAAGGACTGCGTCTATCCTGGGCAAACCCGATCAGACTACCGCGAGAGGTTCCTGTCGGAGGATGGAAGTATCATGGATACTACTTTCCGGCTGGAACGAGTGTCGGTGTCGCTTCTTTCCAACTACATCAAGATGAAGCTGTTTTCCCAGAGCCGTTGCAATATATGCCGGAACGCTGGCTTCAGCCGACCAACGAGATGCTTGATCATTTCTTTGCATTTGGGAAGGGGAGTAGGGCGTGTATTGCGCAGAATCTAGGGACCTTGGAAGTAACCATGGCTATTCTTAAGGTTGTTGAGGCGGATTTGCTTCGTGGGTCGAGTATCGTTGGTGATGGTATCCTTCGCCGCAAGCAGTGGTTTAACTCCCGAGTTGAAGGGGAGCAAATCTTGATTCGATTGAGGGATCACATCTAGATAGATTTGACCGAATGGTCTACTATGGAGGTTAAAATTATACACCAAGTGCTTAGTTATAGAGTGGGATATAACCTCAAATATATAAGGGCTGTTCAGCTAGGTAAAGAAGAGTGGGCAAATAAAGTTCTCTATAGCATCGAACTCAATATTGGCCTATACTTAACTGCGATAGAGGCATGCCTAATGCTCCTGTCTCTTTCACACGCAAGAAAGTAACACCATTATATTTAGATACCAAGGAGGTGAGCTTGTTTAACTTTGAATCCAAACCCGAAGAAATCACCGAGAGTCAATTGTGGCAAAAATAATCGAGCTCAAAGGTGAAAACCCTAATTAAATTACTCGTTATCACTCAACAGGCAACAGAAATAGAAAAAAGATCCCATCAAGGCTTCGAAAGTTGTTCCCGTCGGAAGAACATAAGAAAGCCACAACTGTAAATAGCAAGATGTCAGCAGGGGAAACAGATAAATCTCCAAGATTCCAGAAGGAGAAGAACATACCAAATTAAAAGCTGCAACAAGAGCGCAACCCAGAACCAAGCGTTAGCCAACGCCCCAACCCCAGCAGTGATATCAGGAGAAATAGGCCCAGGGCCAATATTGTTCGGCGCAAAAGACCTAGCACACATAGTTGCAACAGAGCCAATGACTTGGGACACAAGAAGCGTGAAGCAAATATGCATCCGCGTCAGTGTTTGCAGAAGAATCATGCCAAACCCTAGACCTTGAAGTGCATCCAGGACACCCAGCCAGAGCCATAGACTGCGCGAGACTAATGCTCCTGCCGTGTAGCTTCCGGCCCAGGGGAGGAACAGGCCTGATGAAGATGTTCCCCACCATATCTGGGCCCAGCGTGGTGCGCCTAACCCACAGGCTACTACTGGTAGGATCCAGCTGTGGGACTTTGATAGTCTGGCTAGAATGAAGAGGACTACTATCCAGACAAAGCCGAAGAATAGTACGCAGAGAAGTAGGATTTGCCAGCCGCTGGCGTGTTTGGATATCCAGAGGACTATTGTGGTGGTTAGTTGGGATAGAAAGCGCATTTCGGTTCATGGGGACTCACAGTTCCAGTTTCGACCATATGGGGCACTGAGGAAGAAGTTCTGGAGAATGACCACAACCCAATTCCAGAGAACAATCTTGCGTCGGAAGACAGATTTGTAGAATGATGGGACTTTGCCGGGTGTTTGACGGTAGTAGTTTGGCAGACCAAAGTAGATGAGCA
Organism: Penicillium nucicola; assembly: GCF_028828085.1. Taxonomy (NCBI): domain Eukaryota; kingdom Fungi; phylum Ascomycota; class Eurotiomycetes; order Eurotiales; family Aspergillaceae; genus Penicillium; species Penicillium nucicola. Next base: position 753,706 of record NW_026643132.1, on the reverse strand, counting down.
AACCAATACTCCATAAGAATATCGTGATAGGGGTACAGATAGCTCTGGAAAGTATGTTAGCAGTCACTTCACATTGAAATTGAAGAAAACAAGATACGCACGTCATTTTCCAGGTGTTGGTGATGCTCCCCTGAGAATTAGTATTACCGGCACTGCTTGCTTTCGTCAAAGTCGAGCCCCAGTACCAAAGAGCAATAACATATGCCTGCTGCGTGCCTTGAATCAGACACGCCCGGAATACCCACTGCTTGACAGGAGCACCACTCTCATCGCCGAAATTCAGAGCGAAAAAGATCGATCCACTCGAAGAAGCAGCAGCATAGATCGCACTTCCAATGTTCTGGATCCACCCTCGGATATGCGCATTAGGCTCGAAGTGAGCCATGCCAATAATCATAAAAGCAGTTCCGTACAGAAACCAGGGCAGAGTTAGAACATGTACTGATTTCCAGAAGCGGAAAAAGAACCACCACAAAATCGAGGTGATCAAGTACACGGACGCGATTCCATATAGCTTTGCAGCAGTCTGGCCTACTTCACCAGTCAAGAGAGTAATCTGGTAGGAATTGGCTGCGATGATCTGGCCCAGTCCCAGGAATAGAGAATATACAGGCCATTCCCCGAGGCGCATTTGCATCCACTTCTTCAGGCCTGTTGGTGGCACGTAGTTAGCACCGAGCATGAATTCATCCGGTGGGCTGTCCTTTCTCTCATGCGTGCCAGTCTCATGCGATGTTGCGTCGTCGTTGGTGATAGATCCAGTCTGAGAACCTCCTTTGCCGCCGTGCATTGAACCTATTGGAGATCCCTGGTTGAGACCCAGGCGTGCATCGCGGAATTTGTTGAACCATTTCTTTTCGCTTTTCTCGAGATATTGCTCAATGCAGAGCTGATTGTCGCTGTTAGTTCCGTTTAGGTCCTCAAGTCTCTTTTCGAACACTTTATAGTATTCGCCGTTGCTGTCTGTGAAGAATGGGTTGACCTTTTGAAGTTTGAAATCCTTCTTCTCTCCAACAACAGAATCAACGGACAGAGCTGATGAGCTACTTAACCGACTTCCTGGCCCAGCCCATGACCGCGAAGGCGGGATAAGAGTGTCATCTGTTCCAGCTGTACTGGGCGCTGTCGAACTTGACGGGGTGTTGTTGGATCGAGCCAACTGACGCGCTAAGAGAGCTTCCTTGGTGAGCGCAACACCAGGAGATTGAGGGTTCTGCCCACGTCCTGTATCCGTCCCATCAGAAGAAATGGGATAGTCATCGTCGTCATAGCAGGTTGCCATCAAATCTTCATCGCTGTCTTCTTCAGCCTCTGGAGATGCTCTGCCAGTGCTATCATCATGCTCAAAAACATTTCCTTTCCCAAGTTCGCGTCTGCCACTAGGCTCGGCATTACTTGACACTGGTCGAATTCCAAACGACATCTGACGACTGAGCCCCGATTTGGGTCTGGAATCAGCCCCTGGACTCGGATCCCGACTGTATATGATTGAGCTTCGCTGCAGCGACCCCATTGTTCCTGGACGACTCGATGGTTGCATCGGAGGCGTTGATGCACCCGATCTTGTAGATGCAGACTGCGGAGTCATCATTCCATAAATCGCATTGTATGCACCCGCCGCAGTGTACTGATTCTGAGCTTTGGCGCGTTCCTTATAATGGACTCGGATGGATGTTGACTGAAGAATCTCCAAATCTTCAACCCATTGGGCAACCGGGAACCGTTGTTTGGCGGATCTTGCACGCATCAGTGCCCTGACCTCGGGTTTGGAATTCAAGGCGCTGTCAATGGCGAGTTTGAACTGCCTTAACAAGTGCGAGGTGGTTGTCGATTCAACTGTATACCACCACCCTGGCATCTGTCCAAGCCCGCCCACCCTCGCGCCAATTCCAAGAGCACCTTTTCTCCCAAATTCAACTGCGACAAGGCCGAATGGCTCATCTCTTGAAGGAATCAGTGCAAACTCGGCACCGGAGAAGATGAATGGTGGCAAGACTGTGAATTGAGGTTTTGAGCATACCCGACCCGGATATAACTTCATCATTCGGTCCAGTTTCAATGCAGCAAACTTGCCATATAAGTCAATCAAAGGCCCGATGCAGATGAGTTGAACATTTGGCCGTGTCTCTAAGACACTGGGTAACACGTCTGCGATTAAGTCGATGCCTTTTTGCATTGACCATCTTCCGACAAAAACCAATAGATCGGCATTAGGACTTTGTTCAATACCAGCCCACTCTTGAGCCTGACGCTTGAGTTCTGCCCTGCGAGTTTCATATTCGTTATCGACGTTGATGTCGCTTTCTTTGGGCAATTCCCGATTCCATTCACCCGTGTCGGAAGGATCAGGGTTTGGGAGGTTTCCGACTTTTCGCAAGCCCCAGAAGATGGGATAGCGAGCATAAGAGCGCTTGCCGTATTTCTTTGAGACGCCTACTGCTCCGAAACCTTGCTGGTGAAGACGGAGATAGCTTGCACTGGCATGTAACAAGTTGAAAGCTTCACCGAACTGAACGTAGCGTGTGGCAACATCTAGATCGAGATTAAACACCGAACACACCTCTGTCTTCTCTTTCTGGGTCCGCATGGGCCATAAGCCCTGGAATTCGGCATTATGGAGTGATAAGCAAATCGGGATAGTCTCGGGGAGCAGATACAATGGAGCGATTGAGCCGTGATAATCATTGATGTGATACATATCGACGGGGAAACGTTCCATAGTCTGCGCGATGCACTGATTCCAGGCTGAGTAATATATTGCGCTATCGAGGTCATCCATGCGAGCCGGGTAGGGCTCTGTAACGGATTGTTGGCGGAAGACAGGGGCATCCAAAAGAACGTAGGTTATGTTCCTCAATTGATGATATTGAATCTTGATCTCGTAGGAATTCCCTAGAATCATGACAAACATTGAGTCCGCCGGTTTATCAATAGGATAGTCCACTCCGCCAACACATGGAATGACCCAGATCAGGTCTTGGTGTCCAAGTTGCTTACCCATTAGCTGTGCCATCACCCCCAAGCCACCGATTTTGATCTTAATGGCCCAGTCGTCGATATCGTACTCCATTGTGGCGATAAGAACCTTTCGTCGATGGGATGTTCGATTGCCAAACGCCGAGCTACTCTGAAGGAACTTCGACTTATTGGCAAAACGAACCAGAGGATTTCTAGACTGACCAGCCTCCATTGAAGGAATCTTGAATTTGTTGACAAAGTCCATTGAGATCAGTGTCTTCTTCTCACTTACGCCGATCTGGTTGAACTTGATCCGATAAAATGTCTTCATGAAAACATAGGCGCAGGTCGATGCTGTGATCACAGGAACAATCCAGAGCAAGAAAAAGAGAGCCATCTGAGTGTATTTGGATCCTGCAGGTACAAGCTTGAATTGCAGGTTGGAGTCATCCACATGGATTCTCCAAGCAAGGTGCGGATTGGGCGGATGATGTGTGATGTTGATGCTGGTAACACTCAACGACGAAGGCGGAAGACGATCAAGAATTGAGTCTCCATCAGAGTCTCCATAGATATAGCTTTGATCTGGCTGGCCATCAGGGTTGATACCCCACACATTCAATTGGCCTTGAGCAGGCCACTCAGCCATGAAGCGGAACTTCCAGATACCGTCTTCATCTTGCCTCACAACGTTATCTAGACCGGCATCATATCCGTATTCATTGAAAGGGCCATTGAAGAAGAGGTGGGGGAATCGACGTTGAATTGCAGAATTCCAGCCAGGACCGTCACCCTCTTGCACGTAGTCGCTACTGCCCGTGAAACGGCTCCAGTACTCGACGCGAACATGCTTTCCATCCCACTTCTGCTTCTTTGTACCCGACCATGGAAGCTCCTCAATTGTATGGTTTCCTCCCTCGTATGGTAGCCACTTGGAATAGGTGCTCCCCCAGTTGGTTGAATATCGGTACTTATCTGCTCCAGCTGCATGTTGACGGATGAAGAGGGTGCCATTCTGGTGTCCATGAAGGAGACTGCGAGAGTAGTTTGCCGAAGTAAATATCATTGGATTGTCTTGTTGTCCAATCCGAACTAGGAAATGGTCGACCGCATTGGTGGTCCTTCCGTCGGTCGTTGTGGCGTTGTTGACAGTGAGACGATGCACACCATTGTATATGCCAGTCAGTGTAGCTCTCCAGGCCCAGGTGGATGGAATTTGCCCAGTCCAAGTAATACTCTCGGCCTCCAATGTTTCGCAAGTGACGCTGTTGAGGTCCAGAGAAGGAACCTCTCCAGTTTCAGTTTTCGACTCGAGCGATATTGAGTCGGTCACCATCGTACAGTTCATCTCAGTGTTGAAAAAGAGGCTGATTTCCATCGACTCACTTTCTCCGGGAGATACTGCAGATAGCAAGGGGACATCATGGCCTGGCAAGAACTTGGTGATCATAGGGCGAGGAGGAAGGAATTTATCTTTCGGGATGTAGGCCCTAAACTCGTAAGGCTTCATGGTGACAAGGTCTAGACAGCCATTGTATTTGGTAGAGCCATTCAAACCAAGTTTAATTGGGCCCTCTTGAAGAGTGATCTCCTCATGTGGGTAGAAAAGATTCTTGACTGTGGTGTTGACATCAAAGGGAGCAATGAGAGCAGCGTTCGGATCAGAGCAATCAAACTCATAATCTACCGTGCGATTACTATTCTGGTAGACAAGCCACACAGTCTGGTTTCCCATTTCTCCTAGGTCTTGCATCTGATAATATGGACTGCGCAGAACAGACCACATCCCAGTTTCGGTGGGCACCCCATTCGATCCGGGGAGATATATGTTGTTGGTTTGGTTAGAAAGCGTTTGAACCCACCATCCATCATTCAAAGCACCGAAATCCTGTCGCATCTGATACATATGTTTGATAACATTTCGTACCGGGTGAGCCGGGTCGCGATGATCATACGTGACCGTCTCATCGGTACAACCTAATCGCCCGGACTTGATAGGCCATTGGAAATATTGAGTAGAATTCAACTGGAAGCACCCGTGGGATCTCCAGGCAGTAGCAGGGGACATGGCTTGACGACCATAGATGTAATTGGCAGCTGAAGCGTCCAAAACATAGAATGCTTGTTCTTCTCCCCATAGGAGCAACGGAATGCCAGGCATGTGCAATGTGGTGATGAACAAGGCCAAGAGCTGCCGTTCAACTCCATACTCTACTGCTGGCCACCGGAACACGTCTTGATTTGTGGCTCCGTACATATGACGAGGATCAAACTTGCCCGTATTGGCATTGACCATGTCATTGGTGAGGACCATCTGATACCAGGCCTCAGTCCAGTTGACTGGGATATCATAGCCGGCAGCCAGATTACCGTCCATACCGAGGAAGCGAGTGAGAGAGCGGTAGACCGAGTAGTGAAATGCTGCTGCATCGATGGCCTGTTGGTTTTGATCACGAATGAAAAAGGATGAATCAGATGAGTTCGTCATTCGAAACGCCTCTTCAAGAGTCTCTGGTTGCATATCAGGTTGTCGACCTCGCCCATGGAAAATAGAGCCCAGTGTGTTCCCACTGGTTACTTCACCGGGGAGAAAAAAGTTGTGTTTTCCAACGCGACGAGCACAATCTCGATACGCCCCAGAGATATCTCCCAAAGCGTCGACAGTAGCCTGTGTAGCTTTGTCGTAGCGGAACCCATCGATGTCGAAAGAGGCGATGATCATACAAGAATGGCGGATGAGTCTCTCTCTGACACTGGGAACCCACTCGCGTAGCCTGTCTTGCACAGATGCAAATTTGGCTAGCTCTCGTTGCCAGTCAGGGAACACACCAAAGGCCTCGATATCGCCATACTGATCAAAATCACTGTCATAGCAACCACCAAGCTCATTGAGAACGTACTGATCCACGGGGTAGCCGGTTTCATTCCAAAAGCGAGGATACACGCAGGTTTCGTTGTAGGAGTTGCCATACCTGAAATCAACATAGTGACGATCGGACTTCCAAGATGCTTTGTGCTCCTGCATGGAAAAGGGTGTGGTTGTATTCATATACTCTTCAAATCCGATGAGATCTCCCAACCTAAATGCTGCTAGTCAGTATAAAGTGGGACGAGGCCATTTCTTTGGACTATTACTCACGTAGCAACGGTGTTGTCAAAAATGACATACATCCCACGACTGTGGATTTCTGTAATGGCATCCCTCCAGGTCTGAACAGTTCCGAAATGTTGGTCCAAGAGTGTTGTGTCAAGTGCTGAATAGCCGTCTGAGCCCCATGGCTGATTCATCAACACTAGTCCTGCAAGATAGATGCCCTAAAGTCAAGAAATTAGCTGAATGGAAAAGGTAAACGAAGGACAGGTAAACCAACTTTGATGCCCATTCCTTGTAGATAGTCCAGAGTATCCAGTAGACCAGCAATATCACCGCCGTGTCGCATTTGATTCGAACTAATATCATGTTCAAAGAGGGTCCCATTAATATTATCGTTTGTTGGATCGCCATTCACAAATCGATCGAGGAAAAGCGTATATACAGGAAAGCGCCAATTGTCCGGCGAGGGGAAGTAGTCGTGGTCAGGCCATTCTCCCCAGTACTCCAGAGGGTCAGTTGTTGTTTGATTCTCATTGATGTTATAATCTGTGAGAGACTCATCATATGGCCAGCTGATCCCCGGCACTGCGAGAAGGGCAGCTGTGGTGAAGATATGCTTCCAATACATGATAAACACCCAACAGAGAGAACCTATCAAGAGACTCAGTTTGGCAGCATGTGTCAAGTAGAAATGAAGAAGCGCAAGAAGAGCTATTGACACAACCGGATATCGGAGAAGAGATATCTGTGTGACTATTCCATGTTAGTTATCTTATACCTGAAAGGAATGGTGCCATGTAGCAAGACAAAGTCCGAGGCAAAACAAGAGCCTAGGTAGCAAAAGAAGACTTTCTAGGTTTACTAACGCGAGCGAATGCCGACTGTCTGCGTATCGGAAGACTGCAGGTATCTTGGGCAAGGTATATGAGGAGTGAGGAAAGAGACCTAACGACGAGGGATCTCTGACACTCCTGACAAAGTAGACTTGGACCACAGATCCTCCAGTCTATGGAAGCTTTTCTAGGTGAAAAGAAAAGAGAGACGGAAAGCATAGGAAATGAGGTGTAGCTAATAAGAACAAAAGGAACCAAGCAAGATCCGAAAAAAGGAGAAGTTGAATATGGGTGGGACTTTCAGCATACTTCAAGAGGAACCTGATACTCCGAGCTCGACCCTCACACAAAGTATTCAGAGGTTTATTCTTGTTCATGGCAGCAAGTCGAAGCAAATAGAAACTTGTCTATGGACCCGGAATCAACGGTGAAAACCGAGAAGACAGCTGATAGGAGAGATGAATCGAAGGGTTCACATTGACCTCTGAGCGCTTTGATTGACATCTTGTTACTCGCGAGTGCTATTTTGAGAAACCATGGGGCTCAGGCGGCGAAGTCCTGTGTCTTGCAAGGAGACTCCATCCGTCTGCATAGATCTCTGCGGAACAAAGGTCATCCCTAAATGGCCGGGTTCAACAATGCTAATTGAGCAATTTATGCATTGCAGGTCTCACAATAAACCGTAATACTATAACATGGGTGGTGTCCAGAGCAATGGTAGGTGATATTTCCGAGGCATAACGCATGCATCGCTAATCTTATATCAGTCCGATTGAAACATCAGCTGTAAATGGAGGCGAAGAGCTCTTCATATTGACGAAATTCGGCAGTCACATCACTGATAAATCTATCATTCATCTTCGAAATTCCTCTACTCAATCTGGATCCAGTGGCCTCTGAATCCTAGATGCATGCTAGAAGATAACGTTGCAACAGGATGTCGTCAAACGCGAAGTAACTTTAAACCCTTGTCTTTCACATAATGGAGCACCTTTACCTGGGTGGTTGATGCATGTCAAGATAGCATATTCCTTTTCCTATTTGAGACATGTACCGATGACTCAAATTGCTGTCCAGGCTGCGTCTGCGCCGGAACTGATGAATGTATGGAGTAAATATGCATGGTACAACTTTTTCGTACTATCCACTATCCGGATCAACAGACATTTGGTACTCGCTTTTGCTGCACGCAAGATTTGAACCTGAACGAGACAGCTGAGTCACTGTGACATCGATCAAGATCACTTGTAATGTCTCATGACTTATTGAATCACCAAGGTATTGTTTTTTAGTACAGCGAGAAATCTAAACAGGAAACAGTGACCACACGAGCTGCATCTATCGAATGTAACCTGAGGTCTATCATAGACAGCGGGTGGGCCGTTGAAGAATAAACGCTCGTAATCTATAGTAGAATAACATCTGGATTACATACATGATCATCATTATGTTTCAAAAACCAGTAAGGTACTACGGCCGAGACTTCGTTGTATCCTGCTATGCATTTGCATGTAAAGGAGATTGGGTCTGATAATAGAACTCTAAGACAATATAGCTGAAGTATTAGGGAGCAATCTGATTGGGCTTCATCATGTGAGGCTAACTTAGGTAGCCCAGACAGCGACATCTATGTTAATTTCGTTGGGGGCGAGCCTTAGTTGTGTTTGAGAATGGGCTCGATTCGATCCAGCTGGCAACTCATTATAATCTGTACCCCGGATATGCGATGCCATGAGACTTTATCACGAGGATTCTAAATATATGTATACAGTCACAACTTGTTATTATCGACCAATGGTGTAGGTATAAATTATGACATCCAAATCGCATCTCAAGATCAATAGAACTTCGCCCATCAAAATGAACACTGGATATTCCCCAAATTTCTGACTACATCTTTTTAATACTAGATATTACATATAGGTTAGTCAGTCATAAGCTCGGGTGGGTGCCATTAAGGGGTGTGGTTGGCGGACATGATATGCATGTCACGCAGCTCGGATACATAAGATGTGGCAGTTGAAAAGCAATCGTGTACTGCAGGATCGTATCGCCATAGCGCGTTGAATACTTGGGACATATGGTCTATTCACAGTCTCATATAATAGGTTGATCTTGTGCCTATGAAATATAGTATTATTGCCATCAGGAACTTGGCTCCTTACTCCTAGCAGTACATTGATATAAATATGCTAAATAAATATTCAAGTAACCACCACTTATCTAGTAATCAAGTGTCGGTTAGCTTAGCTTCCAAGACCCCAGTCCTGTTCTCAAGCACTTCGTGAAACAGAAGCACCCATTGGGAGACCACCGGAGCATGACGTGCATTAGTACCCAGTGTCTAGGCAATGCAGATATCAGATCTCCAGCGTTGATCCTAGAAGCACTACGATAAAGAATGCCGAATTCGAAAGAGACTTAAATCTACATCCGGCATGTTGGGCTTAGCGATCGGTAAGTCCCCAAACCACGTTATAACGCAGCCCTTCACTGAATATCAACCCTCTAGCACCAAGTCTCCATGGCACGTACCACTAGGAGCACTGAAGCGATGTAACACCCTGTACTTGATCAAGTGATTGTCTGATCAATGAAGAAAAATTGCCTGAGCGCAGCTACTGATCTCTACCAAACTTCCAAATGGCCCCATTTCCACTACGAGTGGTGCCTGTCCTGCCGTCGGTGCTCTCTGTCAGACACAGTCTATCGCGCAAGTAGCACCTGCTGTGCTACTGTCGCCTGCCGCGCAATAGCTCCGTGGCCCACGACGGGAAGCCTTCAACCATTGGCTCATCATCATGCCCAATCTGGCATGATCGATCTCTTCGCGTTCGTGTGAAACATTGTCTTGCGCACAGGGATTCAGGCTTCCGAGCGCGGCAGCTTGGCCAGGGGGGCGAGATCTGAACACCTGAGATTAGTTGGAGAACACGGTGAGGGCCACGATACTAGAATCTCCCTGATTTTGGCTGCGTAGTTTCAAGGAAAAATGTATCAACTGGAAAGATCCGTGTATCCAGATAGGAACTTGATGAGAGATTTGCCGAATTGAATGTTGGTTTCACAAGTTCGTTGGTCAATTCAAGATGGTGCGAGATGTCTCGCTTGCGTATCTCGATTTAGAAATGTCCATTATCTAGAAGGAAGTTTAAGTCCCTCAGGCCTCGAAGAGATTGGATGACCCCATCAGCCGAGGAATAAGATTTAGAAATAGGTCTAAGATGAGCTCTTGCTTGGAATGTGGCCATCACCCCAGTCGCTGGGCGATGTTCAATCAAATTTATGTTCATAGCAACTCCAAACTACCCTGGTATCCGAATTCTTTTGTCTTATCTTTGCTCATATATCATGCCGCCCTAGGCGGAGATCATAAGCTTATATCTATTGAGCACCGTAGCGCTCACGGTAGTCCTTCAAGCGCTGGATCTCACCAGCACCGATCTTATCACCGAGCTTCTCAATCAAGTCGTGCAGACCAAGGACCGAGCGGATGGGGATCTTGCCGCCAAGATCGCGCTGGGCAACGCCGATGGCGCTCTTGGTCTCAGTATCGCTGACACGCTCCTCACGGTCCAGCAGAACAACCACACCGGCGACGATACCGCCTTCCTTCTCAATGATACCGACAGCCTCGCGCAAGGCAGTGCCGGCAGTGATGACATCGTCGACGATCACGACACGCTTGCCCTTCAGAGGGGCGCCGACGATGTTTCCACCTTCACCGTGGGCCTTGGCCTCCTTGCGGTTGAATGAGTAACTGACATTGTCCCAAGCGTTCTTGCCAGCAAGAGAGTCTCGCACAGCGAGCTCGTTGGTGACAGCAGCGCAGATGGGGATACCCTTGTATGCGGGGCCGAAGATAATGTCAAAATCGGCCTTGGTGTTGCCATCAGCATCGGTGGTGACGAAAGGCTCGGCGGAGAGCACACTAGCGTAGGCAGCGGAAGAGGCGCGCAGTAGAGGTGCGGTGTGGAGGAGGGAGGAGGTGAAGAAGTAGGGCGACTCGCGGCCAGACTTCAAGGTGTAGGAGCCGAAAGAGAGGACATTGTTGGAGATGAGGAGGGGAAGAAGGGTGGACTTGTAGTCCTGATCGGCAGTAGGAGCAGACGACATCTTGGGTATTGCGGAAATCCGGGGAGGTGAAGCAATTGTCAAAGGTTCAAAGGGCGAATCGGAGACTGATAACAGAAAATTTTCCCGAGAGAGGGGCAGGAGGGGCGGTGGACAGCGAGGGTCTCCTCGCCCTATACTGTAGTTTGATCAATTGGGGGGTCTGGGGATTGGGGAGCTCATGGTTGATCGTGAAGAGCTGTAGATAGAAGTAAACATGCCCCCAATGGCTTTTTTGCTCTTCTCTCGTGCCTCTTTCGACTGTCGTCTCTTCAAGGGGCCAGGACACGTGCTCCGATGGCCGGCCTTCCCCGCCAAACCGTCGATCCGCTCACCGGATTTCTTCCTCCTTCACTCCTCGAACTCTCTCGAGACTCGTGTTTTTTCTTTTTTTCCCCTTCTTTTTTCTTGTTTTCTCACTTTTATTTCTTTGCTTCTCGACTTGACTGTGTTAAATTCCACGCTGATCCAGTCCAGCTCTCGGACGTCTCATCTACGCAGCTGTGTGTGTGTGCTGGCTTCACAAACAATTCCACTAACTATTATCCCAATCCTCGGTACGTTGGCTCATCTTTAGCTTAACGGCATGGGAACACTTTCTTCAATGTTTTCACGGGGATGTGCTGATAGAAATAGGTTAACTCGACACCATGCATATCCGGGAGAAGTTGGCTAAGAATGAGGCGGAAGGAAAAACGGGCGTTTCCTTCGAGTTCTTCCCTCCCAAGACCGCCCAGGGTGTACAGAACCTCTACGATCGGATGGACCGCATGCACGGCTTAGGTCCTTCCTTCATTGATATCACCTGGGGTGCCGGCGGTCGCTTATCGGATTTGACTTGCGAGATGGTCAATGTGGCACAATCGGTTTATGGATTGGAGACATGCATGCACTTGACTTGCACGGATATGCCGATTGAAAAGGTCGATCAAGCTCTTCAGGCTGCTTACAAGGCTGGCTGCACCAACATCCTGGCCCTTCGAGGAGACCCACCCCGTGACCAGGAAGTCTGGGAGGCCGCCGATAACGGCTTCCGCTACGCTAAGGATTTGGTCAAATACATCCGGGAGAAATATGGCAACCACTTCGACATTGGTGTCGGCGGCTACCCCGAGGGAGCTGATGACAACGCTGATGTCGAGCAATTGATTGATCACTTGAAGGAAAAGGTGGATGCAGGAAGTACCTTCGTTGTTACCCAGATGTTCTACGACGTGGAGAACTTCATCGACTGGGTGAACAGGTGCCGAGCCAAGGGCATCAATGTTCCCATCATCCCCGGTATCATGCCTATTCAGACATACGCCGCTTTCATCCGTCGGTCAAACTGGACGAAAATCCACATCCCCCCAGCGTGGATGGAAGCCCTCGAGCCTGTCAAGAACGACGATTCCGCTGTTCGAGAAATTGGAAAAAGTCTCATCGCCGAGATGTGCAGGAAGTTGATGACTGCCGGTATCAACCACTTGCACTTCTACACCATGAACTTAGCTCAAGCTACCAAAGCGGTTCTGGATGAGCTCGGTCTTTGCCCGTCAGACGAATCCCCCATCCAACGCGCACTGCCATGGCGGCCTTCCCTCGCCCTCAACCGTCGGGGTGAAGATGTGCGTCCGGTCTTCTGGCGCAACCGGAACTCATCGTACGTTGCTCGCACGCAGACTTGGGACGAGTTCCCCAACGGTCGCTGGACGGATTCTCGCTCGCCTGCATTTGGTGAGCTGGACGCATACGGTGTGGGACTCAAGGGAACCAACGAGCAAAACATCAAGTTATGGGGTGAGCCGAAGTCTATCAAGGACTTGTCCGATGTTTTCGTCAGCTTCTTGAAAGGCAAGCTTGACAGACTTCCATGGAGTGACTCACCAATCACTACCGAGGCCAACGACATTCAGGACAACCTTCTTGACCTGAACCAGCGCGGATTCCTGACAATCAACTCTCAGCCTGCTGTCAACGGTATCAAGTCTTCTCACTCTGTCTACGGTTGGGGTCCCAAGAACGGTTTCGTATACCAAAAAGCCTACCTGGAGCTCCTGGTTCCATCATACTTGATCGACGAGCTCATCACTCGTATCGAGCAGAACGATGATTTGACTTACCACGCCACCAACAAGAACGGTGAACTCAGAACAAACACACGCGACAGTCCCAATGCTTTGACGTGGGGTATTTTCGCGGGACGAGAGATCATTCAACCCACCATTGTCGAGACTGTCAGTTTTTTGGCCTGGAAGGACGAGGCGTACCTTCTGGGAGAACACTGGTCCAAGTGTTATAACGCAGCTAGCGCCAGTCGCAAGCTGATTCAAAATGTCATGGAAGACTGGTACCTTGTTAACATCGTTGACAACGACTTCCACCGCTCCAATGCTGTCTTTGAACTATTCAAAGACCTTGAAGTGAAGGACCTCGATGTGCCAGTCGAGGTTCCTGCAAAGCCTGAAACCAATGGTACTGCGGAACCCAATGGAGTCGCCGCCAACTAATGCCGTTCCCCTCAACTTGGAACCGGTGGCCTTCCATTAAAATTTCTTCCGACTCTTTCAACGAGTCATCTATCATTCTCACACCAAAATATCTCAACATTTACCTAATTCAACATCATCTCAACGATTACACAACCCGATACAACATTCACTCCAACACATCTCGGGCTCCCCCTGCAATGTCTTATGGCGTCACGACTGAAGACCTCTCAACGATTTCTTCCACAGCGTTTTCATTTCAACATAATGTACCGATACCCCGTCTCTTTTAACAATGGCGCTTCGTCGATCGGTTTCACTACTTCTTTTCAGGTCAACTTCCCTCCGGGCCCGGTGCTCTTCTGGACATTCTTGTTTTTCTGTTTGGTCTACCAGTCCAGAAGAACGGAGGGGAAAAAAGAATGGTCGAAACCACAAAATTCAACATAATTTATGCCCTTTGGGCTACCTTCTTTTCTCGTTCTGCCTGTTTTCCTACACACAATTCTGATACATAGAGCTCGCAGTGGCTATAATGGCGATGGTCGACTCTGTCCTCTGCAACGTCAGCCCTGCAATTTTATTCCGGTCCTCTTTCCTCTTCTTCCGTTTCTTGATTTTGGATTCATTCAAAATCTTATCTCCTGTTGCAACTTATCCAAGTTTGTTGGAATGAGCAGATGCCTGGCTCATTTCAGGTTGAAAGGGACTATCCAATCCAACATGGTTTTTCCTTCATCCCGCCACAGAATCCTCCTTTCACCGCCACCTCTTTCTTGAAAAAAGAATTAAAAAATTTACATCAAATTGTTTCCTCGCATTTCTTTTTTTTTTGTTCCCTTGGAAGTTACAAGGTCGTCACCGGAGCTAGCATACAGGGATCATTCAACACCAGCATAGCGCAGTTGGGTAATAGTTTTGGAGCATCATACACAAAATCGAACTCTGGCTTATCAAAGTGCAAGAGAATGGTTGAATTGGTTCAATCTCCCTCTTCAACCTGGGAGGTAGACGCCAGACTAGCAATGGGAGGAGCGTCTGGGTCTGCGATCATTCAGTTGTATGGGATTGCTATTCAGCTTTTCGTTCTTGACTTTAGCTTACGTTCGAATCATTTATTTTTCCGGACTATTTCTCATTCACACTTGTCATGACTAGATGGCCAGATAGTCTAGCCTCAAAGGTAATTAACCTTGTATCTTCAAGCAGTGGACGTCTACCTGAGATGGGATATGATAGAGCTTTGTTTTGGATAGGAAATAATAATCTTTGTATATTGATATTAGGCTAACAATACAGCCGACAAGATGAAGGAATGAAAGTCCTCTCTCTCAACCTAGACATAGACACAGACACAAGGAAAATAACTAAAACACTCGCTTCCAACGCTAATCTTCCAAAAGGGGACAATACTACATACACGATGCACGGGACAGGTCCGAAAAAAAGAAAGGGAGAAAGGGGGAAAGAGAACACACGCTAGTGTTACATTATCAGGGCACGCCCAACACACTGAAAGACCCAGGCAAACGGTCTCGCAAACCAGACAATCCAACTGCTCACGAGAACGACATAGCTAGCAGCACGGCCGACGACCATAGCCGCGAATCCCAGAATGAAGAGGTAGACAATGGCCTGAAGGAGCTCCAGCATGAATCGGCTGATAGCCTGATCGTTGCGAGCTTTGGGCCACGCTCCTGTAGCCTGATACCGGGAGAAAGCAGCATATATGCATTTGAAGACGCGGTAGCAGTGACGGGCCATGTTCATGATGTTGACGACGACGAATTTGGAGTACGGGCTGTCCGAGCCCATTCGGAAAGTTCGAGTCACTTGGGTGACGGCGACCACGACAATGTCAAATACCAAAGAGAGAGCCAGGGGGTTTGATCCTTGATTGGAAGGCTCGTCTTCGTCTCGATTGTGCATGTCACCCAGATCGGCATAGACATTCGTAATGTTGGATTGAAAGGGCTGGGATGGGCTCGCAACTTGAAGTCCATCTAATTCAGCGATCTCCATGATACTGCCTGAAGTGCGGATCCGGGGTTGGGGCTTGACTCGCTCTTCCCTTTTCTGCTCTTCTTTTTTCTGCTCTGCCTTTTTCTGGTCTTTCTTTGGTGCATCGGCTTTTTTTGTGGCCGGAGGCGATAGCTTCTTTTCTGACGGGGTTACTTTGACAGGCCGGGATGGTTTATCTTGCTTGGAGGGCTTCGCTAACGCCGATATCTTCTTGACCGAGGGAGCAGGATTGTCCGACTTCTCAGACTTCTCAGAAGGCGGTTCCTCTGATAGAGTCAGCTTTCTTGGTGCGGGCTTGCTCACCGCTGCGGTGGCAGCAACAGCAGCAGCAGGTTTCGTGGGTGGTATTTTTTTCTCTGGCGGAGCCAACGCCGCCGACTTTTGTGGCGGCGGGGTCACTTTTCCCGAAGCAGTATGGGTTTCTTTGGCGGACTGAAAAGACCTAGCAGACCGAGACGATTCTGAGTTGTCCCTCGACGGAAGGGTGGGTTCAGGAGTCACTGATTGCTTACGGCTCGAACCATTGCGTAGGGATTCTGCACGGTTTCGCAGAGACTCTGTGCTGCTGCGGAGTATCGAAGCAAGGCTATCTGTAGGTGATCGTACTATTCCCGTAGATCTTGCCAAGCCTCCGGTACGGATGAACCCACGGATAGAATTGGATGTCGTGCCAGTCGTTCGTTCTTGTGCGCGAGGTAAGTATTCCTTGTCTTTTGTAGAAAGAAAGCTGTCCTCTGGCAGGGTTTGCGAAGTTGCCAAGGTGCGTACTTTCGGTTCGTCGTGAGGAATTGGTACGCCGGGCCGTAGACCCGATGGAGTAGATATCATTTGAGCCTTTGCGCGAACGGCCTTGATGGCTTCGGCTGTGACTGTGTGACTTGCGCCACCAGGACGTCGCAAACCTTGTGGCTTTGGCGCAGATGGTTTCTTGTCGGGGGTTGGAATCATGGTGCGTGTGATAGTGGGTGTGATAATGAACACATCGTCTTCTCCGCGACCGTCCTCGAGCTTTGCGGGCTGTGGTTGTGAGTTGTTGTAAGACAGGCTGTTCTCTTTTCCCGAGTCCTGAGATCCGGTCCTGGAGATAGGGTGCTGGAGGCAATTGTGGCTTTGGCAAGTTGTTGACGACTTCAAGCATTGGACATGTCTCGAATTCTGAGAACTTTGGGGCTGGTCTTCTCTGAGGACTACGGTCTCCTCCACTGTTTTCATAGTATGCTGGGCAGTCACCCTCTTCGTGTCTTTCTGCTTGTTCTTGGACGTTAGAGCCAGTGGGCGCGGGTGCAGGCTGGCGTCGTCTTTGGAAGCGAACATGCGTCTCTCGTCTGGATTCTTCTCGCCCGAGATTTCCCTGCATCCTAAAAAAGATCCATCGGCATTATGAGGGTGTCGCTTCTCCTTGGTCTTCGTTGGCGACTCTTCCCATATTGTGCTGATACGATTCCCACCTATCTCATCTGGACTGTAGTAGTGCGTTGCTGGCTGACGTTGCGACGCTGACATGGGTTGTGGTTGCGGCTGCGAATTCGTCTGTTGTTGGTTCTTTGGCGCTTGCTGATGTTCATATCGCTGTGGTTCTGGCTTTGGTCGATCTTCGTGCGCCCCATCATAGCCCCCTTGGTAGGGTTTAAATTCTATTGGGCTCCTGACGCGGTAGCTTTGAGGACTGATCTTGCTTTCTGGGGAGGCATTCCGACTGGGTAGCGCATCTGGATCCGTCATCTGCCCTCCATCTTGATGTACCCTCTCAATGCTTTTCTGGTACTCAGAAATCTGCTGAGAAGTCATTGTTGGTGGGTTAGGTTCTTTTGCAGTCGGCATATTGACGACGAATCGGTCTTCCCAATCAGTCATCGAACTATCTTCAGCAGACACAGGAGAAACAGATGGATGCGAAGGTGGACTCGAGTCGGTGGCCGTGTCCGCTTGGTCGGAGTTGTGCATGGTGTTATCGATAGACGCCATATTAACCCACTGGTCACCCTGCTTGCGCCACGTATTGTTGGCATCTGACGGTCCTCGAGTATCATTCTGACCATGCTGTGCAGGAGCACTCTTAGCTGTGCTGGGACTGGGAATTCCTGTTCGTGGGGTGATTCCGCGAGGGCTGCTCTGATCCTGTCGACTGAGAGCGAGAGGTCGAGTGCGGTGGTAGGATACACGTGGGCTTGGAGATTCATCGTTGCCGTTCTCCTTGCTTTTAGCGCTTCGCGTAGACAGAGGAGAGTCCTTTTCAAACTTCTGTCTTATCTTGCTCCAGTATTGGTCACGATCTTTGCCCGATGATTGAGGCTGGTCCCCAGATGGTCCAGATTGACTAGGAGTGATCGGTTTGGGTATGCCAGTAGGACTCGGAGTCTCTCTCAGCTCATTCTTGCGATTTTCGACAACTGCCTTGGATACAGGAAGTTTAGTACTTCTCGGAGCCTGAGACATCTTCCCTGATGCGCTTCGTAAGTCGTCGTATTCCGGCGTTTTGGCTTGATAGGCGTAGCGAGGGGGAGGAGTCGCAGCCAGCTCTGTGGCAGAGCCCCTATATTCCGCTCTATAGGCTTTGTACGGACTGCTGCGTATTGGTCGTGGTGACAGGTTCACAAGGTGGTCATCTGGCAATTCGACACAGGCTTCGGCCATATTGAGTGGATAATAGGTGTACTTTTGGGGACCCGACTCTCAGGTCAAACTGTAAAATGTCTCTATCCCATGCCGTGAGAAACGAGGTTTGAAGACTTGGCAGTTAGTTGTGCTGCGTTCGAGGTCAATGTTGAGGTCGAGTTTGGGCGGTGGTAGGTCGGCGGCTTAGGGCGAGAGATATGGTAGATTCAACAAAGACGCAGGGCGGGGTCATTGAAGCCGACAGGCTGCTGAGCGATCTTCAAAGGTATTCGCACTCCCAACGCGTAAGAATAATAGGCTCTGGTTGGCTGGAATGCCAGGGTCTTCGATGAAGAATGCTAGCCCCCGGGCCAGAATGCCCTATGAAATATCCTGCCGCCTTCTGGAATGGTAATTTCCCGTCGATCCTACATTTCCGAATTGGCAATTGCATCACTTGGAAGTTACGAGGGTTGAATGTTGAGAAGGCGCAACCTTGGTATCGGTGATCCTTAGCCCTAAGTCCGCAGTTCAGGGCGGTGGTGCAGAATTATGCATGCAACGACGAATGCCTCGAATTATAATCAATCATCACTGATACATAAGACGACGAAACTCGATCGTTATGGCCAGCCATCGATCGGCAGCTTGCATTCCCCAGCGTGGTCAACGTGCTAAAAGATCCTGGGGTAGGTATCAGACGTGAAGCTGCATTAAGCGAAACGTCGACTAACGGTCCTACGTGCGAGGAATGCATCCTGTCATCGATGCGCATGACAGATAAGTCACGCATGCTGTACGATGCATGGAAATTGCCCGAATAGGGACGTGGCAGGGTGCTGAAACAGGAAAGGATCATTCATTCGTGCTAAAATCGTCCGGTTTCTCGGCGCGTGTAGGAGCTATCTGATCTATGAAGGCTGGCCGAGCCTGAGCCAAGTGCGTTCGCGGACCCAGGCACAATACTTCGTTTCAAAGGGCTTGAGGTCCGCTGCATCGGGGTCGTACCTCGCTCCTTGTAGATGAAGTCACCATTCTGTTGCACACGTCGGTCAAAGGATGATGTTGTCGCTGATTTTCGCAACGGGGAGTTTGCGTGAGTAAAGACGCCGAGGCTGCCACCATCGCCCGTGGACGTTGTGGCTGTTGATCGGAATTGGGGTTGCCGCATGCTGGTGCGGTTGTTGTTTCTGACTAGCGGCGAACCTTCGCCGCTTACATTCGGGGTCTGCATTGGCCGACCTTGGAATATAGACGAAACTCCAGGGGTTGATGCAGTTGGCTGGCGCACAGGTGTGTGCCCTTCGGGGTCAACGTGCTTCAAGTAATTTGGATTGGGGCTGGTCTTGAACCCACGATTGATAAGTATCGCTGGGCTATATGTGTCGACCCTGTTGAGATCGTTTTCTGACTTTGGATGCTGACTATACGGATCGGAGAATTGGGTGCCCACGTCTCGCATCAAGGGGTGTGTTCGAGGCTGGACGTATTTGGTGTCATATTCTTTGAACACTTCTTTGTGAACAACCTTCTGATCCTTAGCCTGTTGTATGTAGGCGGAAGAAATAAAGGACATCTGAACTGACAACAGTGCTGTCAGCACCATTGCGGTTACAATCGTCACACTTGGGCGGGGATCGGAGAGCTGTGTTGGCAGGAAGAGCCAGTAAACCACAACGTGCCCAGGGCTGAACAAGTAGAATAGCCGGAGACAAAGGGGCGAAGGGTCCCAAATTGCAAGCTCCCAAACATCACGCTGGGCATCAGGGTGTGCTCTTGAGGTAGCGGATTCTGTTGACAAGGCCTTGGCAATGTAGCGCAGGGGAGAGGGCATCATGGGGCTTGAATCAACGCGCACACGATGGGCTGAAGGTGTTGCCGGGGTTGTGTCGATGGAATTCTCGAACAGGCGATAGTGTCGCTTCTTGTGGAACGTATAGAAAGCATTCGCTGCGGAGGCGAGGCCTAAGAAATGGACGACGAATGAGGCCTATATGATGCAACAGTCAGCCTTCAGGTCCAAATAAAAATACACAAACAGTAAGAAATGTCTTCACTCACAAGCCAACCTCGCAAGGATGTGCTGTCATCGTCGCCAAAGACATCATCGAACGCCTTGCTGCCACTTGACCGACTGTTCGCTCGCGCAACAAGGAAAATCAGATTCAACGCAATACCAATAGGCAGCGCCCATTTCTTCTCCAGCTGCTCCCAGTCGCCACCCTCAAACTCTTCGGAAAGCCAAAGTAAGAAGTCGTACGGATTAAGGTAGGAGATAATGCGCTCGGAGAGCGGGCGACGTCGGACGAGGCGCGGCATATTGTCGGGGGAGAATAAGTAGTATAAGAGAGAAGCTGTTCCTCCGCAGCTTCACCCTAAGTCGGGAAATTTCTCAAGTGCATCAACGACAAGGAGCAGTTGAAGGTAGTTCGGAAGTAAACAAAATTGCATCAGCTTATGTAATGGCAGCTTCCGCCCGCGATAACCACGGCGATCAACGGACAGCTGGACAAGACCTCCAGTTTGCTGTTTCCACTTCAAATCACAAGCTCGATCTGAGAGTCCTTCTCTCGAATATCCTTCGCTCAAACATTCACCCGGATTCAGTATGGCGGCATCAGCCGCAACCTACAAGGTAAAGACCAACGCTTGATGAAACAGCCCATCCGATAACGTCGCTAACTGGCCTCCGTTCTAGGACCGGCAATTCCTCGCCGTTATTGGCGATGAGGAGTAAATCACCCCCGATACGATATACCTCCTCTGGAGGAGATTCAATCAGGCTAACCACGCCTCATCTACAGCTCTGTCACCGGTCTTTTACTCGCCGGCATCGGGGTACGACCCTCTCCGCACCATCTCCTCTACCCCATGACTTCGCGATCCCCAGAAGAAGCTCGATGCTAACGGACTTATCCATTCATAGCACGTCACCGAAGCCCCAGGTTCCCAAAGAAACTTCCTAGTCGTCGACTCCAAGACCGAGACCTCGGAGATCGAACGGGCCTTCCAGAACTTCACCCAGGAACGGAAAGACATCGCCGTCCTACTGATCAACCAGCACGTAAGTACAGTCTTGCGTCTTGCACAAGCCAAGTGTGGTGCGGGCACATTGTAATAGACACATCGTCTAACAACTCTCTCGACAACAGGTCGCAGAGCGCATCCGCCACAGTGTCGACACATTCACCGACCCTTTCCCAGCTGTGCTTGAAATCCCCAGCAAAGATCACCCATACGACCCTGAGAAGGACAGTGTTCTCAAGCGTGTACGCCGTCTGTTTGGAGAATGAACATATTTACGTTCGTTATCGTCTTGGTCATTTAGCTGCGAAAAGAGTTTCCTTCTTACGATATTCTATCTTGGGGATATGCAACACATTTTTGATCCCATCAACTCTGATTTCTTGCTGGTAGCGCCGGCTTTGTCTGGTTGGAGATGGGTGTGGAGACAACATGGAGATAATAGATAGGGAAGATACCCAGCATAACTGAAATGAGAATGCACATACACCCTTCTTGGATATCACTGTTAATCAATGCTCTCCTCTTAGTTCGGGATTTTGAACTAAGAGTAAAAAGTCTATAGTTGAGTTTTGATTTTGACCACTATTGCGTAGAGATATATTTCGGGTATACATGATAGTCGTATTTCCAAATTAACATTACACTTCAACGCTATCAAGCTTAATGCAATGGTGCGGTTGGAGAACATCTCAAAGAACATTGATGTTAGAATACACTGTCTATGGCAAGACTTCATGTCTAATATTGTAAGACGGATATGTATTATGGTCTTAGGTGAGGTTAGCTACTGAGTTTACAGAAGGACTTGGTATATGTTCCAAAAACAATCACAAAAATATCAACGTAGATGCAAGGAGCGTAGCAATGGAAGAAAAATCCAAATAGGGCAGTGTAAAAAAAATCAAAACATGAATGCGAAACTCAGGAGGGTCGTGATAATGGGCGTAGATCAGAGCGGCGTGTATGTTTGAGTAATCAAAACAACAAAGGCTAATGATATTGAGGGTTAAACAAGCCGAGCCGATGCCACTGGGAGCGTGGATGCAAGGTGATGTCAAAATTCGATAACATCATCCGGTAAGACTATAAGTGGAATTGGATGTTGGTGGCCGTGAGGCAGGTGACCTGCTTCAAGTCCTTGTTGTACACATCAGCGAGGACTGAGTATGAGCCCTGAAGAGAAAAGATTAGCCATCGCTTCTGTACATAGTCATCAGGAAGAACATACAGGAGGAATCTGCTTGGGCAGCTCGACCTCCTTGGTCAGCACCATCTTGCCCTTCTCCAGAGGACAGGCCAGATCCACATTTTTGAGTTCATCGCAGAGGTCGACAGTCTGTGAGATCAAGGTAATGAGACCCCACTTCACTTCGAGGTTCACCACAGCGCCCTTCTCAATCCGGTCCAGCAAAGTACCTTCGGCGGAGATGGTCAACTTCTGGCCCCTATCAAGATCAATATACCAGTTAGTAAATCTCTCCAGAAGAAGGGCGTTCTTGAGGGGCAACATACGCTTGAGGCGGGTTGGGTGTCAGGTCCACCGACTTGATTTCGAGGCGGTAGTTAGCCGGGTCGGCACAGTAGTTCAGCGGGTTATCTCCCTCAACAGGGAACTTGGGGTCATCGGTCTTCAGCGAGATTTGCGAGGGATCGAAGAGAGAGAAAGCGGCCGCACTGGCAAGAGGAGCCGTCAGGGCCAAGAGGCCGGCCGATAAGAACTTCATGGCGAGTGTATCCCGGTCAAAAGAAGTCTGGTGTAGTAGGTAGGTTAATGCAGAATATGCGATGGAAAATTCTCATACAGAGCACCGTGCAAGTTCAAAGACGAAACTTGGAGTTCAGCAAGTTGGGGTGAGGAGAAGAGATGTCACTTGATGACGCCTCCACACGTGACATGAGAAGATCTATGCCTGTTTCAGTCGCACTCCTGGTTCGACTCCTCGTACCTTGCATGGCGGCTGAGTATCATTCCAAGGTTGGATTTGGCTCGCCCTGCTCATATCTCGTGTTTGGAACTTTGAAGCATACAGCCTTCCAGACAAAGAGCGTTGAATTCCCATGTGGAGAGCCTGTTTGACCCACTACTCCATCCTTATCAGTGTGATCGCCGGCATATCAACACCCAACTGAGCCTTGGTTTCTTCCTCACCCGTTTTTCTACCCATCTAGAACAAGATATATCAATTAAGGTAGTCGCTGTCGGTAAAATACTGAGAGCAAGAAAGCAACGACACTTGGCGAACGTTATATTCTTTCCGAGTAACCAAGTGTATTATCGCAAGACAGCCTTCTCGCAATGCAGTACGGTAGGTAATTTAGTACTAACTTATAGCCTCTCGACACATAGATTCAATAAATTACCGGTGGTCGTGAGATCCAGTGCTTTATACGACGTAACATATTATTCAACTACGCAATTAAAGTGATCAATCATGGACCATAGCAAGCATCTCATGCCGAAGTTTCATGGGAAGATAATCTTACTCAATAGGCGACAGCATAAATTGTACATGACAGGTGAACTTCGCGACTGATTTACTTTTTACCACATGGAACCGGGCCGTGAAGTATTCAAAACCAAGACATGGCGCAAATTAAGCATGGATGCCACTGTTGGCAACACTACTATCAAGCCGATAAAATCAGAGACAGAGCCACTTGATCCCAGCACCTCCCCCATGTCTTAATCATACTCAGAAACTTCATAATAGTTATCATCATCAAAAATCTCCCTTAGAAGAAGTATCCTTACCAAACACGTCGTAATCACCGAGATCGTGACCATCTTCTCAACCGCCAAATGCGATGCCCTGTATGGCGGAAATAACTATCGCACCCCGCCAGACACGACTAGTAAGTCAAATAAAGATAGCAGGAATTACCAAGTATGTTTCGCTCATTGTCAGAAGATTATGCTGGCTACAAAACCCCGCAACAATCAGCAGCGGTGTGGCGGGGAAGGAAACAAGCACTGAGGCTCAGCCGCTGTAAGCGGATCAAGGCAGCCCAACCTTGGATGGGAGCCGGGGCATTCAAGATTGCAGCTGAAGGGCCCGGAAAACCTGGCTGCAGGGGTATATGTCCAACAGACTAATCTCACGTGAATCGTGAACTGGACGCGCCGGGGTTTCCGGTCACTGCGCTAACAGCCTGCCGGCGAGTCCGGCGAGTGTCTTACCTGCGGCCAGTAGTTGGCTATGCATCACCCGGCTGACTTGAGCGTGAGCGCAGCTCTAACGTCATACCGTCGGGGATGGGTTAGGAGTGTGAGCAAAATGCTGACACGGGTGTGAATCGCGTGGGCCGGCGCGACCACTATGCAGGTCGCTCGGTTCGACTTGAGGGCTATAATCTTCAGCGTTAAGGAAGAATTGAAGCATCGGGGGGTTGGGCTCTACATATAGCCACGTCTGAGTTCTGTTGAAGAATGATACTGTTTCACCAACTATTCAAAGCTCGATATCGATAATCTGTTGAATACTCCCTCCCCGCCAGGGTTGATTGAAACTGGACTAAGCCATATCTATGAACTCTTATTAGGCTGTTTTGATCGATTGGTCTGTGAAAGAGGGTCCAACACTGGGAAGTCAGCCACCCCCTGGGATCTCGGCGGGAATTGGTGCAACTTGTGCATGCCCAAAGTGGAGGCAGTCCCTGGATATCTTCCGAATACCCCGATGCACTCCTTATCTGTCCGATTGGGTTAGATCAACAGAATCGATCGCTTCTTGAAGCTAGAATCGGCAAAAAATACCGTTTCCGGATGCTTGTTGTATCGCTTTCTCGTATCCATGAACAAGCCTTCAGCCACGGGTGTGCTAGTCATTCGCAGTAAGCCGCCACATAGATTCCGTGTCATGCTTATGTATTTAATGCCGCGCATTGAGAGTTTGATGAAGACTGAGTGACTTCTCTGCAAAAGCTTCAAAGCTAAATCAGATCATGGCTGCTATAAAATCATTTCTCGTGGCACATTCCCTCTTCTGGTCCCTAGTCTCCGCTGATGCATCAAACCTGAATCCCGATGGCAAGGGCTGTGTCGACCCAAGTGGCTATCTCAAATGTTACGAAAACAATGTGAACACACTTACGACATGCATGACTGATGCTAAGAATAATTGCGAGGGGGATGTATACTCAACATGTGTCTTGGCCTGTGGAAATGCTCAATTGGCTGCGAATATTGGCTGTTGGTTGACCAGTTGCTGGAATGAGGTTGGATATACCCTCCTTATCCCTGAAATTCCCTCGCTAATATGAACTGACTGTAGGTTTACTCATGCGCATACCAAGAAACAGCCCTACAATACCTCAATGGCGCAGATCGAACCCAAGGAACCCAGATTCCTTACTATCCCGCACCAGATAATGCGCCTGGTGGATGTGGTGAGAACTCTTAGCTCCAGTTGCAGGTCAATATAGTATCAGTCCACCTACTAACAGCCGGGTCAAACACAGTATGCAATTTAGGTCATATCTGGGGGAACTTCACCGAAACCTACGCCCTCAATGCGCCTTGCGAAAATTATGTCTCGGATGGTTCTGTTTCCGAAACAGCTAGCTGCCAGTGTTGCTGGGATTCATCCTTCTTGTCTGAGTAAGTGATGATGACCTAGTCATGCATCTATACATATCGATTGATTTAATAATTCGGTCGTAGATTCATCGAATGGTGTCCTAACAATGATCTCTCCGCCGTGGCTATCGACACAATGGTGGAAACCTTCCAGCTTGGTTACAACGAGTCAGCCTCTGACCAGTGCTCCATTCTTTCTGATCCTAGCCAATGTGTTTCATCTTTCACATTGGACACCGGCGCATCTACGTGGTACAACCCAGGCCAACTTCCCTCCGGCTTTCCTGGAACTGCACCTCTCTCAGATACCACTGATGCCGGAAGCATTACCAGTGCTCCTGATCCGTATACGTTCTCGATCTTCCCAAGCTATATCACCGTTATTACCCCGGCTCCATATAACAAGAAGAAGGTCGAGACTACAGCCTCGGGAACCACTACCGGAACTGCTACCGGAACTACTACGGCAAAGAGTACTTCTTCACCCAGCACAGGAGCTGCAAAGAAACTTATTTCGCCTGTCAGTGCCGACTTTAGTATCTGGGGCCTAGCCATGTACACGGTTGTCTGCGCTCTCATTGGTGCAGCGTTAATCGTATAGAGAGTTTCAGGTTACGTTCACTTCGAGTTAATATTAAGAGCTGGTTGTTTACTAGTTATTTCACCGAGATAATTCAAGAATTCCAATTCGTCGAGTATTTATATTCTCGTACAGTAGGTCAAAGTTCTACACGACGCAGTATGTATGTGCAATAGCGAAGGGTGGTGACGTAGCCTTCTCGGGCAATGCGGAGTGCTGATCACCATTCCGGAACTTCCTCCATCCCCCATCCACTGCCCATTTGATTCTCTTACATTAAGTCTAAAATGTCAGCCATACCATCTCCCGCGTCGCGACCAGTTGTCGCCATTGCCGGAGCCACAGGTCATCTTGGCAAAAATATTGCTACGGCGTTGCTTTCTACACTGTTCCGTGATCAATTCTCCGAGGTCATCCTCTTGTCGCGCAATGGCTCATCTCCGACTTTTCCAGGCCTGGATGCCAGATTTTTAGTTCGAAAGTACGACGAGAACAATCTGGCAGAGGCTCTCGAGGGCGTCCAAGTCCTCGTCAATGCAGTTGGGCCTTCAGGACACTCGTTCAAGGAAAAGATTGTCGAGGCCATACCGCAGACAGATGTTCAGCTTTACTTTCCCTCGGAGTTCGGGGTTGATCACTACCTTCATGACTTCGTGCACTCGGAGTGGGATCAGAAAAAGAAACACTTTCACCTGACCCAGCAATTACTTTCTCCCAAGATAAGGGTCTGTCGGGTCTTCTGTGGCCTCTTCTTGGATGACAGCATTGGGCCATGGTTTGGATTTAATACAGTAAATGGAAAGTATGAAAGTGTCGGCTCATCCGATACTGGGATTTCCTTCACATCCCTCGAGGATGTCGGGAAGACCGTTGCTTCGCTGGCAAGCCTACCTGCCGAAAGTGTCCCAAAGACCCTTCATATTGGGGGTGATACTCACTCTTTTTCCGAGATTGCGAGCATCATGGAAGCGGCAGGTGCAGGGCGCATTGAAGTGACTGAAACTCCTCTTCAAAAGTACAAGGCAGAGACAACTCGTACAACTTCCTGGGATCCCGCGAATTATTTACGGTTTTTGATGGGGGAAGGAAAAATCAATCACACTGTTGGTCATCTAGGCTGTGACAACGAGCTGGTGAATCCGAAGCAAGAGCTGTGGCAGTGGCGAAAGCTAACTGACTTGGCCAAAGAAACCAAGGGGCAGCCATGGAAGGATCTCCCGTGGCCACCACAGTAGGGAACTTTGAAACTTGAATCTCATTGTGGCTATGCCAATATGGGCACATTGTGATCTGACTAGTGTTTGATACTGGTGCGCATTATTACTGTACAGGTATTATACTTGTCTTTAGACCGAATTTTGTGGTGATTTTAGTCAGGATATGTTATCCACGATGATAAATCAAGTTAAATAGGTCAAATATCACAAAGCTTATAGCTTGACAATGCGGCGTGGATCTATCTTCTCCGCCAATTTACGCCTGAGGATCTTCCCTGAAGGGTTGCGCGGAACCTGTTCAATAAAGATGACGCCGCCACGTAACTGTTTGTGAGCAGCTAGGTTGCTTTTAACATGCTCTTTGACTTGTTCTTCTGTTATGAGGGTTTGTCCTGACTTACGGACAACGAAAGCACGTGGAATTTCATTACCTGGAATAGCAGGATCCGCGATGCCAATGACTGCGGCGTCCAGGATTTGGTCATGTCCGATTAGAAAGGTTTCGATCTCAGCAGGAGCTACCTGTAGGCCCTTGTATTTGATTAACTCCTGGAAACAAGTTAGAACACAACACCACAAAAAAGTATGAGGAAGCTTGTTATAGAATGAACGACCAACCTTCTTACGATCAACAATATAAAACTTTCCACTCCTGCGTTCACCAATATCCCCGGTGCGGAACCACCCGTCCGCAGTAAAGGAGTTTGCAGTCGCTTCAGGGTTATCCCAGTACCCCATGGTCAAATTAGGTCCCTTAACTAGGATTTCACCGCGATCACCGTCCGGGGCATCCAGTTCGTCATCATCAACGATCTTTATACGCGTATTTGGCAACAATGTGCCAATACTCCCAGTGTGATCCTGGCGATCCCAGGGCAGCCAAGTAACAGCCCCTGTTGTTTCAGTCAACCCCCACGCCTGGCTGACTTTGCA
The DNA here is from genome assembly GCF_028828085.1 of Penicillium nucicola. Classification (NCBI taxonomy): domain Eukaryota; kingdom Fungi; phylum Ascomycota; class Eurotiomycetes; order Eurotiales; family Aspergillaceae; genus Penicillium; species Penicillium nucicola. The sequence goes on along the minus strand of NW_026643132.1, from coordinate 725,290 downwards.
TTTCAGTTTTGACTCGGCCAGTTTCTGCAGTTCCGGACCCATTGGCGCAGCGCCTGACTGGGCGTGTAGGAGGCTATGGAACTCGACTGTGACCGACGGAGATTTTGCAATCTGCAAGTAGATCGATGGGACTGTTGTGATGAAAGTTGGCCGGTGAATCTTCGACGCATGGACAAATTCCTCGAAACGGAACTTGGGCATCCAAAATACTATTCCACCCGACATAGTGCCGTTGATGAAATAACCCTGCAGTCCGGAAATGTGAGCAACTGGAAGATGCGCGATCGTGCGATATTCAAACTCTTGTTGTGTGCGACTGAGGTATGTCCCAATAGCTGCCTGGGTTATAACGGCTTCTGCTACAAAGTTGCTATGCGAGAGGCATACGCCTTTGGGAATACCAGTGGTACCGCTGGAGTAAAGCAAAGCGATCACTCTAGACTTCAGAATTCTGTGATCGGTGATTCGCTCCCAAGGAAGCTCTCTTGTTTCAGTAAGGTGGTTGCAACTGCTGTCCGTTGCAGGGCTTAGGCTTCGACTGAGTCCCATACGACTAAGAATCAAGACCCTTTCCGGGGATAGATTGGCCTTCTTTGCTGCCTCTAGAGCACTGCCGGCCATGTCTTCGGTGGCTATTATCAGATGGCTTTTACTTGACTGGATTTGCCAGGCTAGCTCTGCCACTGTCAACGCCGTTGATGCAGCGGAATAGATACCACCCGCTCCGATGACTGAAAAGAACAATGTTGGATTCAGAAGATTGTTGGAGCAGATAAAAGTCACCACGTCTTTGCCGGCACCGGTTTTACCAATGCCCAGATGAGTGCGCAGCACATAAGCCAGGCGACGGACAAGCGTGACCGATTGTAATTTGGTGAGAGAGTTGGCCTCGTTGCCAGACTCTGCATGGATTACCGTATCATCCTTTGCCCAGCAAAATTGGGACTCTGCTGACATTAACAGATATTTCGTGGCCTCGAAACTTTCCAGACTCACCAAATAAGAGTGTGAGGAGGTCTAGCGACGGTATGTCGCAGTCGAGCTCGGGATTGAAATGCATGACGAGAAAGAAGCTGAGTTTTGCGACAAAGAAGTATCGCAGAAAAATTAATTCTTGTCTTGATCAATGTGAGTCTCTATTCATACCTCTTTCCTTGAAATACGATATCCAATAGCCCCAGCTGAGAGTCTTATAATGGTGACCAAGCCTCGGTTCTCCGCCTCGAACAAGAAGCACACCGATCATACCCTGCACGGTCCGCTGGACAAGAGTCCCGAAAAAATGGACAACAATGTCCATTGATAATTTCAATGGATGACAGACGCTCTATTCTAGACCGAGGCTGAGATTATGTCCCTAGTGTGTAGACCACGGCTGCTGCATCGGCACTCTTGTATAGAATATGAATATTAAAAGGAGAGTAATATCCTCACTAGATCCATCAATAAGTCCAAACATATTTCTCACTTACTAAAACCATTGCAATACCATGGCTCTCATCAGCACTCCAGTGACTCAGATGCTTCGCATTGACCATCCTGTTCTGCTTGCGGGGATGGGCCACACTGCCGGCTCTGACCTAGTTGCTGCCGTCTCAAACGCGGGGGGCCTGGGTGTCCTCGGTGGCTTGGGTTATACGCCAAAGATGCTCCGCGACGCCATTCAGGAGGTAAAAGCTAAGCTACGAAACCCGGATCTACCCTTTGGTGTGGATCTTTTGCTTCCCCAGGTCGGGGGCTCAGCGCGGAAGACCAACAAAGATTACACCAAGGGCGCACTTAATCAGTTGATTGACGTGATCATTGATGAGAAAGCGGCGCTTTTTGTTTCGGCCGTAGGGATTCCTCCCAAAGAAGTGGTTGATCGGCTTCATGAAGCTGGTATACTCTATATGGTATGTATGGAGGTCCCTTTAGTTATTTGTCAATAGGTATTGAATTGAAAGCTAAAATATTGATGGTCCAACAAAGAATATGGTCGGCCACCCAAAGGTAAATTGAACTAGTCAAACCCATCCTGAGAGCAACTCGCTGATCATTCGCGTAGCACGTCCATAAAGCCTGCGAAGCAGGTGCTGACCTTGTCTGCGCCCAAGGTGGCGAGGCAGGGGGCCATACGGGCGAAATTCCGACTAGTGTGCTGATTCCTGCATGCGCAGATGCTTGCCAACAATATCAGTCTCCTCTAGCAGGAGGGGTTGTCCAGCTCGTTGCAGCGGGTGGCATCTTCGACGGCCGAGGAATTGCTGCTGCACTGATGATGGGTGCTAGCGCGGTGTGGGTTGGCACACGTTTCGTTGCGGCCCGTGAGTCTGCTGCTCCCAAGCTGGGGAAGAAAGCGTAAGTGAATTTGAGAGTGAAGATAATGATTGTCTTTCGACTAAGCCAATTATTCGGCAGTATTATCGACGCTGGCTTTCAAGATACTATGAGAAGCACGTTATGGACGGGTCGTCCGCTAAGGGCTCTTGCAACGCCATTTATCCGGGACTGGGAACTCAACCGTCGCAGTGAAATCGAGAAACTCCAGGGGCAAGGGTTGATCGTGTTGGACTATGAGCTGGATAGACTGGAAAGAGAAGGTAAGCTGACAGATGAGATCGAGGACCTCACTACACAAAGGTACGTTAATAATGACGAGAGGTTGTATACAATTATTGAACTTAATACAGGCCAATGGGCTGCGGGGCTGCAATGGTCACCCAGGAGGATCAGTCAGCCAAAGAGATTGTGCTGGAGATGGTGGTTGAGGCCTTTCAGCTGTTGAGAGGAGCACAGAAATATGTGCAGGCAAAAATTTGATTGACCTGGCATGCAATGGCCGTCTTGCTGCTGACAAGGGGATATTGTTGATATTAAATTCCACGAATATCATACTGTATTCCCTTTACACGTTATTATTCAAGTGACGTTAAGCAAATCATACAACACACACACTAAAATGCTCTGTATTGGTCCGTAAATTTCGCTCAATGTATGGAAGCCTGTCTGTCCATGGTACCTTGACTCAAACTGTTCAGGATTATTGAAATATGCCGATACAACTCTTGATATTCAATCTTGTGTCTTGAGAAAGTTGATAATGTTACCAGGGCAAATCTGTTATAACGCTAGTTTATGAAAATGTCCCTTTCTTTTCTTCAAGTTATGCAGAATGAAAGCCGAATAGCGATAGACAGCCATAATGAGGTTCGGTCTTGCATGTCACTGCGAACCAAAAAGAAATCTGACCAGCAGCCACATATTGTCAAATGCATTGCCAGCGAAAGGAACAGTTAACTCAGAAGAGACTCAAAAGAGTCCCCAAAGCGTGTCCAGAAATAGTGGCACTAAATTGATCCGAGGTCTTCCTACTTTGTCCAGATTTTAGCTTACCCCCTTGCAAGCTCACTGTGGGGTAAATTCGTTGCCCTATACCGAGGTCTATCAGGACCAAAACGTTCAAAAAATAAAAACAAGAAATAAAAAACAACAACAACTTTATGCATAAATTCAATCAAGATCCTATTATTGCATCCCAGACTCAAACGATGACAGCCCAAAAGATACCAGTAATTATCGGTGTGGGTGAAATCAAGAATGCCTCTCGGTTGAAAGAAGATGCGATTGAACCTTTACATTTGATGCTCAGTGCAATCAAAAGATCGGCTCATGATGCGACCAATTTTCGCACGGCTGAACTTATTGCATCTCTTGATAGTGTGAGCGTTGTGGCTAGCTCGACGTGGCCGTACAAAGATCTTCCAGAATTGCTTTCTGAGAACTTAGGAGTGAAACCCTCATTCAAGGCTTACAGTGATTTGAAAGGAAGTGCACCCGTTCAATTGATTGATGATACAGCTCGGATGATTGCAAAAGGCGACATAGAGGTCGGGGTTGTAGTAGGAGGAGAAGCAATGGCATCATGTATGTGGCCTTGGAGAGAAATGCCTGAAAGATTACTTTGAAAAGTTGCGTGTGACTGACCGTACGATCAACAGTGAAAACATTCATTAAAACCAACTCATATCCTCCGCCATGGACAAGGCCAAAAACAAATGACGTATACTATGCCAACAACGTCGACATGCTGTCTGGTATGTCTGTTCCAATCAATGAAACAGAGCTAAATATTCACTTTCATAGGAATTGGAGAAGTGCACAAGGTTGGAGTCCCGATGCATGTCTACGCTATGTATGAAAATGCACGACGAGCCCATAAAGGACAGACGCCAGTCAGCAATCTTCAGGAATCCGCCTCGCTATACGGAACATACGCCAGAATTGCATCAAAGCATCCAGCATCGTGGAACTTCGATAAGCCGCCCGAAACAGCAGAGACAATTGGAAGAATAACAAAACGAAACCGAATGATATGTTTTCCGTGTTCGTGCCCATGCAGTAGAGAGAGAAAATGCACTGACCACGAATGCGCTAGATCCGCTTCTAATGAACGCCTTTAATGACGTAAACATTGCCGGAGCTTGCATTCTGACATCGACTGACCTCGCTGGGCGCATGGGTATTTCCCGTGACAAATGGATCTTTCCGCTAGGAGGTGGGAGAGGGAACGATACTGAAGATTGTGAGGCCGGCACATCTATTCTGTATATTTCCGTGCAATCTACTGACCAGTTTATAGTTTGGAATCGATCCAACTATCACTCCAGCCCTGCAATTGCTACTGCTTTGGAAGAGTGTTTGAGTTCATCAGGACTGCGCAAAGAGGATATTGATTTGTTCGATTTTTACTCGTAAGTTGCACGCTCATGATGGCCAGTTAGGAAACTCGCAATTGGTCAATTTAATGCTTATACTGGCAGATGCTTCCCAATTGTTCCAAAACTGGCTTGCGACCACCTGGGAATCCCGTATAGCAACCCCCCAAAGCCAATCACTCTTTTGGGAGGTCTCACATCTTTTGGTGGCGCGGGTGCAAATTATTCTATGCATGTAAGAGCAAAGTCCCATCCAGCTTGTCCTAGTATCTATGGAATGACTGATTATCCTTTGCTGGTTCCAGGCGGTGGCTGAGATGGTCCGTCGACTTCGAAAGTTGCAGGGTCGCCATGAGCCCTCACATGGGCTCATTCTCGCCAATGGTGGTGTGTTGACGACAGAGAATGCAATATGCCTCTCTACCCAGCCTGACAAGTCCCATACGCCATATCCACTGGAAGACAAGACTCCGATGCAAGTCGTCGTGTCCCCAATCAGCTTGGGGACAGTGGAAGAAGAAGCAGTGGTCGAAGTGCGTATTCCTGGTTCTTCAAATCACCGAATTTGCTTACTGAAGAGAAACAGACATATACCGTTGAGTACGATCGCCATAACCGACCCCTCATAGGCCATGTTGTGTGTAGGTTGAAGAGTAACGGTGCTCGTGTAATTGCGAATCACGCCGATGCCACGACATTGGAGCAGCTGGCCAGCTGGACAGAAGAACCGATTCGACGAAGTGGATTCCTCAGGCCATCTCTTGTCAAAGTAGAGCAGAACCTATTCAGCTTTCGACGAGATAACAGGCTGTAGTGTTGAAGAATTAACAGATATCTAGAGTGGCTACCATCAAACTTTGAGTGCGTTGTCAACTACTTCAGAGACCTTATTTGTTCGTCATTTCACATGCAAAGCAGTTTTGGAATTCGAGATTTGGGCACTTCGTATAAAAGTGCTGACTGGGAAGTAGACAATTTCTGGCAATAAGGTTTCATTAAACAAACAACGCTCTAGATGCGGAGTGATCAGAAGAAGAAGAAGAAGGCTGGGCGGAGTACGCAGAATAAGCAGAAGAAAGCAAATTTCCGGCTGAGAATGAAAGTAAGTAATCAGAAAATTCTGGAACTAAAGAGATGTCAGTAAAGGATTAGGGTCATCTCGTTTTCCTCAACTTCACAGTAGTAGTCTGCACATGTGACAAATCATTAAGTATGCAGAAGAGATAGTAAAAGCTCCAGGCCTCTCACGCTGACATATGCTTTTATTTGACAGAATTAAGAAACCAAATCACCGATTCAAAGCTGATTAATCACCATAGTGTGCTAGGTGTCCGATTTGCAACAGATGCCTTCTGCCACGGGAGAGAAATATCAGATATTGATAGCCAAAGGTCATCACAGACCGCATGTTCGACCGCAGCGGTCATATGAGCCGCTAGATCGGAGGATTCCTTCAATTTTCGCAGCACTTTCCAGCACTTGTGAAGTGAGCGAATGCTAAAGCGTGTATTTTCTGGCGTCCGAGCAATATCGGGTTGTCGGTGATAGGCCAAAACAAATATTAGAAGTGCCGAGGTTGGACAAGGCAGCTGCTCGGATAGCTCCAAACTGTCCACTTCGTCCAAAACATCAGTAATGTCCAGGAGACATTTTTCGGCCACGAGTGATCGAGAAATCTGTCCAAAAACAGCGTGATCTTTATCCAAAATTTCCAGGTCATTGCAGCATGCCCCATACAGTGAACCTAGATAAAGGAGTTGAAGCCAGGTTTGGTGCAAATAGATGCTTCGCTCACAATCTGTCGGGGCAAGACTCGCTGGACACTGGGTTTTTACTGTATCAGGTAGCCGAGACTGCCATCGTTGAAGATCTTCTACCTCGACTTGGGTTGATTTTGCCCCCAAGTACAGTTCGCTGTCTGCTTTGTCTTCTCCGCGAACCAGCCTCTGTACTCGATTCAAGATGCTCGAAAATCGAGATAATTGACAAAGTCTTGCCTTTTCGATGAAGACTTGAGCATACGTCTTCTGATAATCAACGTTGCGCAATACCTCGCAATCGTCCACAACAGCTCTTAGCTCGGGGGGAAAGAGCATTATTTCAAAGTCGCTGAGCGCGATCATAGAAACATTGAAAAGTTTCCGGTCTTGACGATCCTCCTGCATACGTATCGCGGAAAGCAAACTTTCCACAGTAAGTCGAGTATGATTGTGCACACACCACCAGGTGCGTTTGCGCATTTTTTGCTCCGAAACTGTGAGGGAAGAAGAATCGGGAGTGCGGTGGAGTCCAATAGATATTGCTAGCGATAAACAGACGCCTATCCAATGTGGCGCACCCTTTTCCGCATGAGGTAGATCATTCCAATAGATGATAAGAAGCAGGGCTTGCACCGCTGCGAGAGGGTCATCTTCGCAATTAAGCTCGAAGACCACCTACCAAGATCATTAGTCTCGGGGGGAACGGCTACACAACTTATGAATATAGACTCGTACGCACCTTCACGCGTCGAAACAAAACTTCGCGGGCTGCCTTCCGCGACACATACCCCTCGTCCTGAATGTGTGATATATCAACAAACGCGGAAGCAGCAAACATTACTGCATGAAACAAAAGCAGGCTAATGCGGTCTTTGCCATCGTTCGCAGCGATCGCTCGCAGAAACCTTGGCAGATCCAACGCTGGAACCTGCGGGTGTACCCACAGTATATAACTTCTCAAAAGCTGTTTTCGAAAGGGAGCAGTGGGAAGGCATAAAGCTCCTTTACTCTCAAGGTAGTCCATATCACTCGCTTCCAGGCGAGCCGGAAGCTCGGATACATATCGTGGGGCATTGAGCGAGGGCGGGCGATCGGGTGGCTTAGGGCCGAGAAGCTGATTCATGATCGACACATAGTTTTCCAATGAAGTGTTCGCTAGAACATCCGTAGTGGTTTGACCTCGAGGCAATTGCTCTTTTTCGGTCTGACGAATCTGTGATTCAAATAACCCCTCTTCATTAATGACGAGGTATGTTGGTAAGAAATCGCTCACAACTAGGAACGCATGGCGCATTTCAGTTCACTTACCATCACAATAGACCCTCGACGGCACTCTCTTTTTCGTTGGGATTCTATTTGTCCTATTTTTTAGCTAAAATTTGTATGCTAGAGGGGGGATCGTGGCAATTGAAGATACTACTCACTCTTCACTAGCGACGCCGTCGCAACGAGTCTTCGATCGGCGGCAATTGGAACATGGAATGCCCCGCACGCCTATGTAGCATCGTTCCCGTTGAGCGACACAGTGCGAACAGGCGCCCGACTCGATTGTTCGCGATCGTTTAGGTGCGTGGCCCATATTCCACTTGTGCGCGATTTGAGCAGGGATTAAGAGCGAGATGGGATAAAGTCGACGAAACTGAGGCGCTTGGCGCAAAAAGAGGTCGTCGATATTGTGTAAGAGTGGAGTAGTAGGATATTAACAGTGTTACAGTGGTGTCATTCAGTATTGCATGTTCATCGTCTTGGCTCTGTAGAGGGGAAAGCAATGCTCGTGGCATGCGCCGTCGAGACTACCAGAACAGAAGTGCGGCCCAGTTCCGCGGGTTTGCAATTCCACGTTCCGCACAAATATTTTAGTCAGCGAAATCATGAACTCCAAGGCTTTTGGCAGACATATAGAGAGACAATGATGATTGAAGAGATCTTAACCAAGATTCTATACTCGCTGGGCTGGATATTTGATTGTATAATTTTTGAATTATGAAGCCGACCCAGGCGTGACCAATTCTAGAATACCTTCAGTTCTACTATTTGAAGACCTGCCGACTTTTAATTCATGAAGCTTAAATCTAAGCATTGAGCCTGGCCATTTTCACACCACCTCTCTCTCTCCCTAGGGTTGAGCTTTACTCTGAGGGCTGTTCTATGTTCTGGTGGGCTTTAAATCTTTTATATTTTTCTGCTTGATTCTTGTTATTTCCACCGCATTAGAATAAGGATGGAATTTTTCGCTTATCTCCATAATTTTTGGTTTGTATGGTCTAGGTTCTTTGACATCCGCCTCGGTCCTTTTTAATTTTCTGGACAAACTCCATGACTTGGAAAACTGCCACTTGACCCACAGTAAAATACATGCATATATGACGTAGACTGTTGCCGATACAATCACCCGGAACACCTAAAATTTTGTTAAATCAGGACGGCGTAAGTTTATGTGAATAAAAAAATGAATCAAAATACAGATTCCGATTGCAAAGACAAAAGATTAAGGCTGCACAGGAAAATTGCATTGCGTAGATGGCGGACTGGCTGATGGGAAGCCAACCGTAGCTCGGTAACGATACCCGGACCCCGTCATGGAACCGGCGTCGACCTGACCCGCCACATTGACTAATCTGAGTATCTTTGGGATTTTATAAGTATGCCGTATGTTCTCTTCAATTGGAGTATCCGTCCTGAATAACCAAAAACATTCATCATTGAAAATGCCGAGCAATACGATGAAACCTCTGCCCGAAGATCACCAATTTACTCATTCAGAGCTGAATTATGACTCTGAGCCAAACTTCCATCCTGCGATCAAAGTCTCAGTGTTTTTCAAAAAGAAGGAGGGCATCACACACGAACAGTTTTACAGGCACTGGCAAACTGTTCACGCGGACTTGGCCGTCGCTACCCAGGCTTTTCAACACAATATCCTTCGATATGCTCAGGTAAGAACATGATTGTGTGATGCCATCATAACGTAGTGTTATGATCACTTATTAACAAACTATAGCATCATCAAACCCCTGAGATGAAAGCACTTATGACAGGCATAGGTGAAAGTGTTCTGGATTACGACGCATGTGCACAGCTCTGGGTGAAAGACTGGGATGGTTGGTTGGGATTCTGTCAAAGCTCTGAGTACTCGGCTGCGCTGGGTGATGACTGCGCGCGGTTCATGGCTTTGCCAATGAAATATATGATCGGTTACGAGAACGTGGTTGTGGGCAGTGCTGCTCAAGATCTCAATGGAAAGAGTGGATTGTCAACCAAGGCAGCACAGTGATTAGCAGTTACAAGACAGCTTGGTATGTAATACTGGCACAAGGTCATACTTCAAGCATTTTAATCCTGTTGATAAGAGCTAAATAGTATATCTCTGAATTCGCAATCGGTAAAGTGTTCAATGAAACGAAAATTATAATCATATAGCGAACTTATCAAGTAACATTGGCGAAGATCTTCAGAAGTCAAGTTTCACCATCAGAGGCTTAACCAAGGAGTCAGAGGCCAACAGGCAACCTTCTCACAACCGCCTCTCTAAGCTCATCATCATTATCCACCATTTCAACCTCATATTTATTGCACACAATTTGCACATTCCCTCTCTTCCAGTACCCGTCTGGACAGAAAACGATGGCCTTTCCTGGTACCCGCGCACAGAGCCCGAGCTCGAGCAAACTAATGGGCGCCTGGGAAGCCGGATGGAAGTAAACAACAACAATGTCCGCCTTCTCCTGCTTTTCTAGTTCCCACTCCACCTGCTCGCGGTAAGGATCGAAATCGATGTCCTCACCCCACGAGCTGTCCCAATCAGGACGGTACGGATTGTAGAGTGTGACAGACAAGTCGGAGAGAGCGGTAGATAGAAGCTCACGCCAGTCGTAATTATCCACTTCGCTGATGGCACCGGCGAGAAATATGGACTTCAGACCCCGTGGAGCTTCGCTTGAAGGCGCGAATATGACCTGGTTTTGTGCCTGGGTCATTTTTTAGGAGCGCGAAGGTATTTTTGAAGGTCGTTTGAGAAAGAAGACAGACGGTTGGAGTCACCAGCTTAGAATACCAGCTTATGCTTCTTTTCAGCGAGAATTCTCGGCTTAGAAACGCTTGTTTCCGACTTGTGCACAAGGTGGGGGTCGACCGATAACCTTCAGTGTTGTGTAATCGTCGGACGCTAACGTTAATGATGACTAGTCTGGATTGGTTGTATAACAATTCAGAAATTATATTTGGTATTTCATTTTTGTTTTTGAAACTGTGTTATACATTTTGTGGCATGAATAAGACAGAGCTTTTGACAGTTGCCTTAAGAATATGTAAAAAGTCCGAATTCAAAGAAGAGAGCAACCGACGAAAGCTAAACGATGGAATGCCGCTCCACCAATATAACACTGCGCTTGCTGAATAGAAAATCGTGAAACAGTGCCTGACTCAACAGTCCAGGGTGTCTAATAAAAAGAAAGTGTACCTAAGTTGTATGATGCGGCCATGCCATTTCATTTCTTACCGCCTGATAATTCCGCGGGTTTACAATCCCGCCCTTAGTCAGTCTGGTCCTGGAAGCCCTAGAACTCAATTCCAGGCAACTTGTGCCTTGATGTACTGTTCTATGTCTTCAACTGACTAAAGTTCTGGGACTCGGCATGTAAGCTTGGCCTTGTCTTTTCAACCGACAAACTTTGCCTCTACCAACTACACCCGCGATTCAGATCATGCTCAAATTTAGAGCATACTCCTCCGCTAGACGCGGATATCGAAAGCGATCCGCAAGAGCCTGCTCCGGTTGTCGTCGTCGCAAGGTCAGGTGCGATGTCACTTCAAGAGGCGCTCCTTGCACTTCGTGTCGCTTCTACGACCTTGCCTGCTCTATCCCCATTGATGGAAGGGGGAAAGCCGCCAAAGGCACGCCCACGATGCCTAGAGAAGGTCCATCACTAGAACAAATTAGTGGTAATGATGAATTGGATTCCCAACAAATAATCGCTTCTATAGGCGAATTGGGTACGGTGTGGTCACATCTTCTACGTCCAATAAAAGCCACTCTAATCTTTTATTTCATAGATGAATCGACGCAATATTGGATTGGAGAAGCTCAGAACTCTTTCGACAGCTCTAAGCAAACAATCTCGTCTGACAAGGGGCCGGTAAACTGGCGCAAGTGGTTGCCAGACTATGCTTCTCCATTGTCTCCTTCAATTACCTCCCAGGATTGCAATGTACTCAAAGAAGAGGGTGCTCTGAGTGTTTCTGAACCAATTATCAGAGACGAGATATTGCACAACTTCATTCAATTTGTCTATCCAGCCTCACCAATTTTGAACTTGGAAGACTTTCTGATGGTAATTGATCAAAGTTACAGTGGAACTCGGGGTATCAGTTTTCTGTTATTTCAAGCAGTGATGTTTGCTGCGACAGGGTTTCAAACAACAAAGTCCCTGGCTATCGAGGGATTTAAGGATAGGAAAGAAGCCCGGCGAACTCGGTTCAAACGAGTCAATCTCCTGTATGAATTTGGATGCGAAGACGACCGCCTGACCACGTTGCAAAGTGTACTTCTGATGACATACTGGGACGAGAACTCGGATCCGACTTATGACGCATGGCATTTTGTCGGTGTCGCAAAAGCAATCTGGACTTCAATCAAGACAAATCCAACAGAATCCGAAAAACTATTTATTCAACAACAGCCAGGGCTTTGGAATCGAATTTCTTGGTCATGCTATATCAGAGATCGATTGGTCTGTATCCAGACAAGACGTTTATTTCAAATAAATGATATCGAGCTTATTGACCATGTTCTGGGGCCGTCAGACTTTGAAATAGGTCCCTTGTCAACCAAGTGTTGTCTTGGAAGTGATGGAAATCACCCTGCAATTCGAGACCCTTCTATGCGAAAGATCATCTCTCAGATCAGCATCGCGATATTAGAATGTTGCAAATGCATTACGAGGATTATTAATTCGCAATACACCGTTTCTCTGGAACAGACGACATCGACAGGAAGACCCAAGGAAACTCTGGTTCCTCGAAGTCCAGGTGCAAATAGCGCCGAGATCCTATTCCGCGACAGCGAGTTAGAAGAATGGGTTGAAACGCTGCCAGACGCATTAAAATGGTGTTCGTCGGAGCCCCAACGTCGCATCAATAAGCACGGAGATGTTGTACTACATTTTCGCGCAATGTTAAATGACATCTATAATCTTGCATGCAGTGCATTGCACCGACCGCAATTCACTTCCATGGCGCCTCAGCTGCCGGAGCTGGAAGAATTATCACGACGACGAGTCTCCAACGCGGCAGCCGCAATTACTCAGACATGCAGTTATTTTCGCTCTCAGGCTCTCATCCGCCTGTTTTCAGACGTTCAAGTCGCGATGCTCGAAACAGCGATTGTTCAATATCTGAGTGATCTCCAATCTACCGATTCATCAGCTCGTCAATTAGCGATTACAAACTTTCAGACTTGCTCGCAAACGCTCCAACAGCTCAAAGATACGTACCCATCCGCAGATAGAGCTTTGGCCTTTGTGGATGCCGCTGTACAGAAGAGAGACACCCCATTACCAAGAGAAGACCTTTACTATTCTCATTCTAAGAGCTGGGAAGGACTGCAGCGACAAAATACTGCCACCAGCCGGTTCGAAGCCAGAATTCCGGTATCTGTCTCGTCACAAAATATCGGACAGCAACTGGACAACCTCGAACTGCCTGAGTTGAACAAGCTGATATACTCACATTTCATGATGACCCCATCGGAAAAGCGGTTCCTACAAGATCTCGCACCTACTGAATCTAGTGTCTCAGATGGCAGTTCAGTTTTCGATGAGGACCCTCACGACTCAGCCTCTCCAGAGTCACCAGCATCATATCAGTCCCCAACCTCGCACATTCAATATCAAAAATCCGGAGAGAGAGCTACTGAAACAACGACGTCGCATCATTCAGTGGGGACTTATGAATTTTTAGATTTGGGCGAAGAGTTGAGCTTTTTTAATTCGGTTCCATTTTCGTCTACGTTTAACTCCGGCTGCAGTTGAAACCAAGAAAATCATCTGTTGACCAAAAAAAGCCAGATTTTATACTGCAAAACTGCGGACGAAGTCTGACGTATTTGCTTCAATGTGTACATGAAATAAAGACATAGAAAAAGATATTTTGACATTGTTTTCGTCGGCGCCAGGTGAAGTCTTAGGTAGCTTAAGGACCTGTCAGTGTACAATATATACATCTTTCTTCATTGGCTTCTCTAGATAAAATTGCAACAGCGATCGAAAACTCAGCAACATACTATCAGGTAAGATGAGGAATCTCTTCCGTACACAAAGGCGCCGAGAATTCATCAAATGACTCCCATGACGGGTGTTCATTGGAAGGACGACTGTCATTTGTAGGAGGACAAGTTTCCAAACTCAAATCGAGCCCAAATCCGAAGCTGTTCAAAAGCGAATCGTTCGTATAGCTACCATGCCAGGCTTGAGACGCTCCACTAGACTCTCCTCTAGGCATTGCAGATGTTATCTGGCCCAGTGCGAGCATTGATCCCACGGTACCGGATTGACTAATCAGGTTTCTATCGCTGGTGGATGATCTCCTCTCTTGACGTAAAAGGTCCGTTTTGATGGAAGTTATCACCTCCAAAGCCCGGAGAGCATTTTTATATGCTTGGCCTATCTCACCAAGAGCCTGAGAGCAAATTTCCAGCTGTCTTCGCGCCGTGTCACGGATTTGGAAATCGGCGGACAAAAAGGCGCTGTGCACATGGACTAGCATGGCCGTAAAAATAAGATGTACGGCTTGGATATTCACACGGCGGAGTGAGAAATGCCGGCGAGTTGCCTGCAAAAGTTTTGTAATAGAACACGCTGCATCATGGCAACAATCGCGACTTTGTGCTATTTGTGCCTCCGTCAGACCGGTTACACCCGCTAGCTGAAAGGCAAAGGGTTGATCAACAATAATGCGCACGGCATGAAATTGCATACTGCGTCTGATTTTAGCAATGTCCGCAAAAAGAAGATTAATATGGGTGCAATCATACTGTAACTGTAAAACATGCGGGAGACGTATTCCGATATCGTTTATATCGACCGAAAGGCTTTCTGATAAACCAGATGCCCAAAGAGAAAGTTCAGCTCTCGCCTTCACCGCAAAAGCGTAGAGCTTCTTGATATCAGGCTGGCGTCCTCGAGGCATACTATACCTGAGAGGAGGTTAGCAGAGGGATAAATGAGCAGAAATTTGCACTTTCACTCACAAGACCTTCCGTATTGCAGCCATTTTCGTGCAAAGATGGACTGTGCCTTGAGCGACTTCATTTAGTAATGCAGGGGCTTGCCAGTTTTTCGCTTGCTGGCCCTCATCGATATATGGGCACCACATATCGCTCGATTCTGTATGAGGGTCACCGGGAAACTGCAACTGTACGGTAATATCCAAGTGGTCAATAGACTCAGGCCGACCAACATATAAGCTCCACATTCTATGATATATTTGTCAGTTTGTCGAAACCACACATCTAACTTTTATGAAAGATAACTTACCTTTCATGAATATAAGTACCCCAGAATGTGGAGCTGCGAAGTCGTGCTTCATCATAATCAATCAAACCTCTTTCAGCAAAGGGAGCAGCATCGATGTGGAGGCCTAGGTCTGTTGCAAGTCGCATCGCCATTCCTGTGATAAAGGCAGCTTAGTTAGTGATGGCCACAGGTAACAGGGTATAGTATCAAGCTTACCACTATAAAGCCATCCACGAGCATCTCGAGTGAGGAGGGCCTCTACACCGCTCAAAATACCCAGAGACTGCACCGTGCTCAAAGTCGGTGAATCCATCTCAACTTCTAGAAGTGCCTTGGATCTCGTTGCGAAAAAGTCTACCAGACACTCTGGTAAGTCAGGGCAGTAGCGAGAAGTCAATGTCGCTCCAACGGCACATCTGGTTCATGTCAGCCTCAAGCTTTGGTCACAAGTTAATGTTAGGTCAAGCCAGTAAATTGTACTCACATTGCATTGTTCAAAACTTCGGAGTATCGATGACTAGGCTGGTTCATCTGCCTATACCGGGCCTTTTCTCGATAATAGGTCCTCTCATCCACCAAGGGAATGTTTGGGTTCTCCCAAGCAAAGTACAACTTGGTCAAATGATCCTCTAGCTCATCGCTCACGTGGTCGTTCACGCCAGCGGCGGTTAGAATAAGAGATTCATTCCAATGAACGGACCGAATGTTGGAGTTAAAAAGTGGGAAAGGTCCAACGTGGGAGATATGAAGGTTTGAAGTTGGCCCGAAAAATCGTAGCTGCCCATCTTCTGCGATTTGCAGCGACCCCATTCGGTCTAACAAAGGGTTTACATCATATGAAGACTCTCCCGATATAGATGACTGGTCCTGCATTGGCAGTGGACTTTCATCTGAAATGGTCGACAAGGACGGCTCGTTCAAAGGTGCCGCAGGATCATTTGCGGATAATGTTGTTCTCCCCAAGGCGTGCTGAGCATCGCTCGCTGGGGGTGAAGGGGAGGCCAGCGGAGGCAAGAAATGTTTGGGTCGATTGAATGGGAGTTGAATGTGGTGATGTGTTAGCAGCGACTCAAGCTCTTGTACGTATGCTACCATCGTAGAGACCTTTCCTTTCGCTGCCATCCTGCGTTTATCGATCTGTTGTGAATAGCTGCAATCTCGACTGTATAGCGAGCACACACTACATTTTGGCCTCAGTCCATCACATTTCGTCTTGCGCTTCTGGCAACTGAGACATGCCCGCGTAACATGTTTTGTTGCTCTTGACTTTGGTTCTGAGGCTGGCTCATGTTGGGGAGATATTCCAGCCATGATATGTTGAAGTTTTCAAGGGGTTGACTATCCGCTGTATAGCGAGAGTCAGACAAGGGGCTATCTGAAGGTCAATAATCGAGTTCACGGAGGAATTCTGCGGGGAAATGACTGGGGAAGGTGGCGCCGGCGTGGGGATTCCCTTGCTGACCTCAGCAGCCCAACAGGTCCATTGTTGGCTCCGAATTCGGGGCGCGCTCCCCGAGATTGGCCCCCAGTGATAGCCACAGAGCGATATAAGATGTAGTATTGATAGAATATCCGATAAATGATTCGCTAAGGATACCAGGACACGGAATATCACTCGTATGCTAAATTTCAATTCTTGTAAATCAGAAAAGCTAATAAAAGCGGTGTCCATTGCATTTCCACCGACTGAAACTACTATGATAATTATGTGAGTATGAACTACTGTCTGTCAGAATCGAGTATTTTAGATTCAATAGTACGATAGAATTGACCCTAAGCGTCTTTGTACAGTCTGTCCCGAGTTAACCCATTCAAGGATAGTCACAAAACCCCGAACATCCCAACGTAGATGACCAATACTGCTTAACTAAGGCTTCCAAAGATGACGAAAACAGGTCAACAGGAGTAAACAGATTAAGCTCCAATGGTCACTGCTTTGATGTTTTGGTACTCCCCAAGCCCGTATTTGCTTCCTCTCTCGTCCAATACCGCTTTCCTTCACACCCCCAAAGGGTGTCTCAGATGCGCTAATCAATCCCGTGTTAACCCCAATCATACCACATTCTAGTCGTTGCGCAACACGAAGGACCCGATTGATGTTGTCACTAAAGAAATATCCAGCCAAGCCGAACTCAGTATCATTGGCCGCGGCAAGGACATCCTCCTCAGTCGAGAAAGAGAAAATAGCAGCGAGGGGTCCAAAAGTCTCATCCGACGCAAGAAGCATTTTGTTGTTAGCGTGAGTGATAATAGTAGGTTCGTAAAAGTACCCAGAGGAAACACCAGCGGGCACATTACCGCCGCAGCGAAGCTGACCTCCTTTCTCAATAGCATCTTGGACATGGCTTCTAACCTTTTCCACAGCGGCGGAATTGACGAGCGGACCATGAGTCACACCCTCATCTATTCCCCGCCCCAGTTTGAACGATTGCACTCGTCGGATTAAACGTTGACTAAATTCCTCCAGAACATCTTCATGCACGTAAAGCCGGTTTGCACAAACGCATGTTTGACCAGAAGAACGAAACTTGCAGATCAAGGCCCCTTCTACTGCTTTGTCGAGGTCTGCATCTTCGAAAACAATGAAAGGTGCATTTCCACCCAGTTCCATGCTGATTCGCTTCATTGTTCCTGCAGCGAGCTGTGTGAGCATTTTCCCGACACTTGTTGAACCGGTGAAGCTGATCTTCTTTACCAGCGGATGTGTCGCCAGCTGTAATGATGCATTGCGGTCTTTTGTTGGGACGATATGGATGATATTTGGTGGAAACCCCGCTTGTAGCGCAAGCTTCACCAATGCGATGGCAGTGAAGGGGGTTTCACTCGGTGGTTTGATGACCACAGAGCAGCCCGCTGCAAAGGCTGGAGCGACCTTCCTTGTAATCATGGCAGCAGGGAAGTTCCACGGTGTAATGATGCCACAAACACCGACTGGTTCCCTGAACGTCAAGACATTCGCGTTCGGATACGATGATGGAATGACGTCCCCATATGATCGGACGGCCTCTTCAGCAAACCACGCAACGAAGGACGCTGCGTAGATCACCTCACCCTTGGCTTCTGCCAACGTTTTGCCATTCTCGAGAGAAAGTATTTTTGCAACTGCAAGGTCAAAAACTTGAGAATCCAAAGGAATGGGAAGTGAACTAACGATCGTTGACGTTCTTGATGATAATTTCATACCATTTTCGAAGAAGCAAACTTCTTTGCTTTGCAGTAGTATTGAAGAAATATTCCCGATATCCTTGATCGGCCTTCTCGATAGCCTCTACAAAGTCTGCTTCAGCGAAGTTGGAGCAGTGGGCCAGAGTCTCTTCAGAGGAAGGTTCAATAACTGGAAAAGTTTTCCCTGAGGCCGCTTGTCTCCATTCCCCAGCAAAGAATCCCTGGCCATCAAAGAGAGAAGGTCTCTCAAGGTCAATCGGAAGGTGTTCGGAAGCCATAATACAAGATGAAGGAGAGGACAATTATTGATAGCCAATTTCTGAAGTCAGATGAAAGAGGAGAAATTGAAACTCAATATATTTAGTAAACCAAAAAAATCCGAGTTCTGCGTCGAAAAGTCCCGGTTCGGCTGTCCAAATCCGGCAACTGGATATAGTACCCAAGATGCCGAGGTTGTCATGATTGCCGCAGAGGTGACGGGATTATATGGCCCCAAAAGGTCTGTACAAATTTGACATTCAAATCATGAACGGCTTTTCCCGTATACCTAAAAAGATAACCGAGGCTCCCAGTATATAGAAATTTCGCGCGGTACAAATGCTTTTAAAGCGAGTAGCTTATAATTGAACCTTAACTTGCCTTGCTGCTACACAATCTATCTACATTTCTTCCCCAACTAGCCACGGAAAAACAAAACTCGTCTTTCATAATGCAAGCCGTCGTTTTCAAGGGCCCTTTGCAGGTAGCATTGGAAGAAAGACCGATACCTAAAGTACAGTTATCAACGGATGTCGTTTTGAAAGTACGATATACGGCACTCTGTGGCAGGCAAGACATACCCATACATTTGGTAACACTATTTGACTAATATCTAATCAATAGTGAGCTACATGTATTTCGTGGGCATCAGGCCTCCAATACTGGGTTCATAATGGGACATGAATTCACGGGAGAAATTGTTGAAATCGGGTCAGACGTGCGAAGTTTCCGAAAGGGGGATCGCGTTGTATCACCCTTTACTGTCAGTTGTGGATCGTGCTTCTACTGTGAACATGGCTATTCGTCCAGGTGTGCCGAGAGCAAACTGTTTGGTACAGTTGGACTTGACGGTGGCCAAGCCGAGTACGTTCGCGTTCCTTCAGCGGATTCAACCCTCTTTCAAATTCCAGCTTCTGTGGATGAGAAGAAATTGGTGCTTATGGCAGATATATTTCCAACCGGGTATTTCGCCTCCTCAAATGCCTTCTCCGGTCTAAGTCAAACGAAAATTGAAGATAGCACGGTGCTACTATTTGGATGTGGCCCAGTTGGTATATGTGCACTTGTTGCAGCCTTGGAGTATAAACCGAAGAATTTGATTGCCATAGATAGCGTTCATTCTCGCCTTTCGCTTGCAGAAAGTCTTGGAGCTGAATCTTGGGACTTTCAGAATGATGAAGCTGGGTTACGGGAAAGGGTGAAGGAACTTACTGGAGGCCGAGGTGCAGATGTTGTGATTGAGGTTGTCGGCCATAGCAGTGCACTCAGAATGGGCTTTGAACTGCTGCGTCCGTGGGGACGAATTTCAAGCGTTGGAGTTCATAACCAAGAAATACCTTGGACCGGCAACGAAGCATACGGAAAGAATCTGCACCTACAGATGGGCCGATGCCCTGTACGAAGTAGGTCCTAGGTGACAAGTGATCTATGAAAGCCTTGCTAATTTTTCATAGGTATTTTTGGCCAGGCAATGTCGCTTTTCCAAAAGAAACAGGAAGAACTCAAGTGAGTTGTGATATTGAACTGGGTTATGATTGCTTCGATGAAGTCTAACAATTTCTAGCTTTATGTGTCATGATATCCGTCCTCTCTCAGAAGCTGTTAAAGCGTAAGTGTTAGTTCAAATTTCCTTGTAATTTCCTAACCTTTTCTAGATACGATGACTTTAGTAGTATGCGGGCGCACAAGGTTATTTTCGAAGCAAGTACCATCTAGTTTGTTGTTGCTTCCATTTCTTTCGACTGCCACAAAGAGAAATATGACAAATTCCACAATTGTATCTTAAATATATTATCTTCTTGAAGATGCGGTAGATTCATAATTGTGCCAAATTCAGCTTGAATATTCAATTTTACTTGGTGCTTCGATGATCTGCTTGACTCAGATGCTCGACACCATTGTGAGATCCATTGGCCGAACGAAACAATCTTTTTGTCCACTTCTTATATCAAAAGACTCTAAAAGAAGCAAAATGGGTTCTGCTGATTCTCCAATGCGTAAAGCTGAAAAAGAAATATACTGTGTGCTGGTAAAGAATGACTCACGTAGTTCAAAGATAAATATATTTCAAGTTTTAAAACATCCGAGTACGAAAACACTCAAAAAACCTGCTTCAAAGGGGATTAAAAGGATGGGCTTAGGTGGAAGTATTGGTATGATGTACCACAGACTAAAGAGGCCTCTTATTGATGAAAGCGTAGAAACATTACAAAATGACTTTCAATTAAGAAACTAAACTTCGATCCGACCATTATGCAGGCCACCAGTAACCGCAATGTCTGTTCCTGTTGTGTAGGAAGCCCCTTCTCCCAAGAGATATCCGACTGCTAGAGCCAGATCCTCAGGTTGTCCAATACGCTTCATTGGTGGTGTTGTTCTGAAAACTTCCTGAATATCCGCAAATTGAGCTGACATCTTTGTTTCGATAAACCCCGGAGAAATGGTATTAACACGAATGTTGAAAGGGGCCAGTTCAACTGCAAGTGTTTTACCAAGTAGCTTGATGGCCCCCTTTGAGGCACCATAAATAGACACTCGCTGGGCGGGTATGGCACAATGCGCAGCGATGGAGGCAATCATAACGACCGATCCGCCATTGCCCTGCTTGACCATTTGCTTTGCGGCTAATTGAGCGGAAAAGAATGACCCAAGGACCTAAGAGTCTGTAAATAAAATATACACATCGATCAGGGTATACCCTCGGGCAATCATACATTGATATCCAGAATACGACGAGACTCTTGCCAAGTGTGTTCAAGAAAAGGCTTGTCGAGAGCAACGCCGGCGCAAGTGATACTATGTCCCAGTAAGTATGAGATAATGGTGGAAATTCAGTAACTGAACCGGATATTACCCAACTCACCAATTGTCCAAGTTGCCCAACTCGTCAACCACGTTGCTAAAAGCAAGCTCCATGCCTTGCTCTGAGGTCACGTCCATTCTAACGATTTCATGTCAGATAAATCAGATTTTAGGAAAATGATGCTGCTTCATGAATTACCTTTGAAAGATAAATCGAGAACCATAATCCTTCTCAAGCTGGGCGAGACTGGTATCGGGCTCTTGCAAATCTAGAATAGCCACGTCGCTTCCAAGTGCCGCTGCCGTCTTTGCTAAAGTCAACCCGATGCCTCTAGATCCCCCTAAATCCCAGCGATCAGTATTTTCTTCATGAAGAATGAGCCCCCATTCATACCGGTGATGACTGTGACTTTGCCATCAAGTGATAATTTGGATTGTATCAGTTCTCTTGCACGATTTGACGTCTTTTCGGAACGCACAGAGCTCACGGAGAGCCATCTTCTTGCAGGAATAATATGTTTTATTGATAGGCCACCAAGATAAGTAACTGCCCCGACTGACTTGGGTAATCCCAGAACAGACAGATTCCGGAGCACAGCTTGCTTATTGAGCATCCTGTGAATCATTTTCGATTTAATTAATCTTGCAAGAAAGTCGATCAGGTATTGAAAAGCAGTAAGCAGTACATGGATTGTGCCTAAATAATCATTACAAGCGTTTACTTATAAAAGATCAAGCATATGAGTAGTGCTTTCGGTTGATCATGGAAGCTCCCCACAAAATCTAGCCCATGCTCTATTGAATCCATGTTCCTGATGTCTGGTTCTCCCCCGCATAGTTGGCGGACGGGTTTGCAATTCCACGGGTTTCCGGCTATTACCCCACGTCTTCTCAAAGCATCAACTGTCGGCCAATTGAATATTGGACAATTTTGCTGAAAGCTTGCTACATCGAAAACTCCTTTTTGTCGAACTAAACAGTAAGAACCCATTTCGCTGGGATACGACAGGCCAAACAACCAAGTAGCTGAGACCACCAGAGTTGGGCAAAGCATCGCAGACATGGGTGATTCTGCATTCTCAATAATATTAGAATCAACAATAGAAATAATTGAAGTGAGCGTTACAGAAACATTCAAATATGTCAGCTCATGAATTGGGCGAAGACGAAGAGATAACTTAATCAATTGATTTTTTAAACTATGTGGCTGTGTTCTTCTTTTTCATCCCGTCGCATATATTGTCATTATCGCACACTAGACAATCATTGCATGAACTTGTACTGATTTTTTGTTGAAACATGTGAAGAAAGTCTAAAACAATCAAAATTTTCTACATCTGAAGGTTGTACAGACAGGGCGAAGAGATACCACAGATAAAAACGACCAGAAGCACAACGCAATCTAAAAACCGCGGTTCATCAAGCTGAAGATACAAGCTTGTGATATAGCTGCGGTAGCTCATAGGCTGGCGATCCTTTCTGATGCCACAGCAGGCCCGTAAGAGCAAGGAAAAGTATACCGTAGGTTTCCTTCTTTGTGCTCCTAATCCAACGCCACATTGTGTTGAAGAACCATAGCTTTGAGTCGCGCACTTCTCTAAACACACCAATCTGGGGCTTTAGAGATTCCTTCCAGTATGTTGACGCGTATCCTGGCCAAGACGCAGAGTTTCGCCCATGTGGATTGATGTACCAATTCGAACACCCTGCCTCGAAAACGCTTCCTTTCAGCTCGGTTTGCAGAGAATTAACCCACTGGTACTCAGCAGTCGGCTTAACCTCAAGCGATGAAATTCGACGATCGATAATTGGTGCTAGTAAAGTTCGAGCAAGATACTCTACCTGAACCTCTGAAGCGAAGAGAACCGAGTTGTGTGCTGGGAATGTATTGGGACCGAAGCTTTAGAGTTCAGATTTAGCCATCGAATGGACTCAATAGAAGGGTTGCTCGACTGAATACTTACAGCAAACCGAAATTTGGGAAGTTGTGCACATAAATTCCCATATACGCCTGTGCACCACGAGACTCCGCCCATTGCTGCGACAGGCTTTTCCCGTCCTTACCATACACCTCCATAGGGACAACAAACTGCTGCACATCGAATCCTGTAGCTAGCACAATAGCATCAAACTCGGTCCTGACGCCATCTGTGCCAGTGATACCCTTCTCGTCAATATTCTCGATTCCCACAGGAGCCAACTCTACATTCTTGCGATGAAGGCTCTGCAAGTAATTTGGGTCAAAGATGCGACGCTTGCAACCTGAAATTGAAATTGATAAGCATGAGTCTTCAATTTGGAAGGAAGTATTATGCAAAGACATACCAAGAGGGAAATCAGGTACAAGAACTTTGTGGTACTTCTTGGGCGCAGTCTCGTAAATGTACTTGCGTGCGCCGCTTTCAGCTTTTGCGCGAGCCTTCTCAGCTGCAATACCCGGGAGATAGGTAGCCACAAGGCTATCACTAGTAATAAACAGGCGCAAGCGCAAGTAACGTTCCCAGAGTGGAATGTTCCGCAGGCACCACTTCTCGAAAGCCGTAAAGTTGCGGTTAGGCCTTTCGTGGTACCACTGAGCACTTCGAGCATATTGCTTCAGATGCACAGTCTTCTCAGCAAGTTTTGGCACCACTTGAGCTGCACTACAACCATTTCCAATAACAGCGACTCGCTTTCCACGATAATCAAAGCTATGATTCCATCTTGCTGTATGGAAGACTTCACCATCGAACTGTTCCAATCCAGGAAACTTGATATCCCGTGGCTTTGAGATTCCACCGACGGCAGAGATGAAGATAGTAGCAGTCCTGGTGTAGGTGATCTGCGTTTTCACGTCAAGAAGCTTAACCTCCCAGAAGCCTTGAGCGTTCCAAGATGCGGAAATACATTCAACACCAAACTGCATGTGCTTTCGTAATTCAAATTTGTCCACGGTTGCCTCCATGTCTGTTTCGCGCCAATATTGTCAGTGATACCTCCTCGCGAACAGTGCCGGACAATCTTCCAACATACATTCAAGGATCTCCGGCCCTTCGCAAAGCTCTTTCGACCAATTTGGGTTTTGATTGAACGAAAAAGAATAAAGAAGGGTTGGTACATCGCAACCTCTAATAGAAACGAACAAAGTTTAGTAAGTGACCGCAATGGAGCCCAGAAGAATTTCACTTACACTCCTGGGTAAGTATTTTGTCGCCATGTCCCGCCAGGACCATCAAGCTTGTCATAGAACTTAAGTGCTGTTAGAGACTAGCTTTCTCTTTGGTTCTGGCGTCTCCTGCTGAAGACTTACCGTGAAATCCTCAAATCCCAGCTTGTGTTTCAGAGTATGTGCGAGGGCAATCCCCGATGGCCCGGCACCGATAATTATTACTTCTGGGTTAGCCATAATGACGGAGAAGATAACCAGAGTAACAAATGAAATTTAATATTGCAGCCTTGGGTAACAAGTAAATGTGAGAACGCAGGCCCTTGGATACTAGGATTTATACCATTCGCTATACACCGACACATTTGACTTGCGCCCATGACTAATTCCCTGATCGTAAGGGGTAACTGGAATTACCCCCTATCGGAGTTCCAGTTCTGTCCATGGGAATCAATTTCCAGGTTGTTTAGCCGAGGATCAAAGCCAGGATCTGCTGGTTGTGCACTGGAATGCCGCGGAATTGCAAACCCGCACTTCAAAATCGTATACCATAGAAAGATATGACGTTTAGATCCCGATAACGATATTGGAATAGAATCCAACAAGCTTTTCTAATGGATCTACCCCAGTACCCCGGATTATGAAAGGTCGGCTCCAGGGCTGGGTCCCGAATACCTAAGTACTACATGAGATGCTAATATAGAAGAGTTATCGTACGTAGTAATTTTCAGATTTTGTTCGCATTATCCTTTCAATATTACATTTTTCATGTTCGAAACATTTCAGTCAGGCATTTTCACTATGAACCTCAGAGGGAAGTCGCTATACCGTGTTATGCGTCTCTGCTCTTGTTTGGTATGCTAGTACACTTCCTCAGCTTGCGTTATGAACATCATAATAACATTTTCAAGGCTTTTGGACTATACGGGTTCGTAGACAAAGCTGTCTCCACGTTGGTCATGGTTTCAAATAAGGTATACTGAACTTCCTAGTTACGATGCTGGTGTTCTTGGCGGAGTTCAAGAGACCCGCCCTTTTCGTGAGGCGCTTGGGGTACGTGGCTAGAAATCTTTCTCTTCGGTTACAAGCTCACCGCTTCAGAATCCGACCGGGCCTTATATAATTCCAATGGTAGCTTCAAGCTATACACTCGCTGCGACAGTCTGCGCACTGGCAGTCTCGTGGCTCGGCATGCCTTTGGGTCGAAGGGGCTGTATCGTCATGGGCAATGCTCTCGTGGTTGTTGGTGGAAGTATTCAAGCATCTTCTTGGTCTGTGGCTCAAATAATCGTTGGAAGAGTGCTATGCGTGAGTTGTGCTTTTACCTTTGTCAAAAATCGCTAACAACAATGCAACAGGGATTCGGAATTGGGGTTTGTATTTCGCTGTCTCGGCAATGCGACAAGCTAATGATATCGGTCGATAGTTCATTTCCTGTGCCGTGCCAACTTATATGGTGAGTAAATATCGCTTGGAATATCCATAAATTACGACTAACTTCAAATAATGATAGGCCGAGATGAGCATTACCGAGAAGGAGCGTGGCCCGGAGGTGGCATTCCAATGCGTATTCCTTGTCAGCGGTTGTGCATTTGCCTATTGGGTTGACTTTGGCTTAACTCGACTTGACAATCAGTTTTCGTGGGTAAGACATTAAATTTAATCATGGACGTCTTATTCTGCTGACGTTAACAAACGATAGAGATTCGCCCTGGCTCTACAAGCCGGCTTTGCAGCATTATCAGGAGTCGGTATGTTCATACTCCCAGACACGCCACGATGGTATTATGTTCGCGGTCGGCTCGAGGAAGGAGACGAAGTCCTATCGCGCCTCTATGACCGACCTGTGTTGGATTCTGATGTCCAAGCAATGCGACAGTCAATTCTGCAGTCTTTGGAACTTGAGTCTGAGGAGACCAAATCCTTGAATGTGCTTGATTTGTTCTGGGATCGTACTGACCTGCGTGTGGGCCGACGATTACGCATTGCGTTTTTGATCTTGTCGGTGCAACAAATGATGGGTAGGATAATTCATTTTCTTTCTGTCATTTGAGATATCTTGCTTACTTTATTGGAGGAATCAATGTGGCTGTTTATTACAGTGTCAAAATCTTTTCCCAGATTGGCCTCTCCTCCACTATGTCTCAACTTCTCGCCGCGGTGATGAATACTGTCTTTGCAATCGGCTCCCTCTTTTTACCCGGCACTATCGAGAAGTTTGGCCGAAAAAACATAATGATGTACTCTGCTGTGTGTCTAACAATCTGCTTGACTATATTTGTCGCGATGATTGGATCTCCACACCCCACACTCACAAAGCAATGGGTCGCAGTGGCTTCCATCATAGCCTACAACCTCATTTTCGGATATGGCTGGATTGGCGTTTGTTGGCTGTATGGCCCCGAGGTGAGTAGTCCCAAGGCCCATATCAGGACGCATTTTCAGGAAGCTCATGTCCCAATAGATTGCACCGCTGCAGTTTCGCCACATTGGAGGTGCTGCTAGTGCCTTTGGGGAATGGCTTTTCTGCTTTATCACCGTTTTTGCTGGGGGAATTGGACTTGAGAATGTGGGTTGGAAGCTCTGGCTATGGTGCCTGTTAGCGTGCGCGGTGGCGGTGCCATTTGTTTACTTCGTGTGCCCGGAGACAACTGGTAAGACTTTGGAAGAGATAGATTTGCTGTTCAAAAAGGATGGTACCGGTCATCCACAACATGAATCTTCTATGAGCCAGTCGGAGGAAAAGGGTGACATCGAGTGCGTTTACGAAGAAAACGTTCATGTGTGAGATCGGCCGAAGCTGAACATTTGCGTGATGGGAGGAGGATGGTAAACTTGAATATCACCAAATTGATACGAAAATCGGTCGTTCTCATTCTGCTTCTAGTCAGTACTCCAGGAATGAGCTGTCTCTGCCCCATACAAGTCTTGCAGTCAATGATAATTCGTGTAGAATTCCATTCACCTCTGTAGCCTAAAAGCCCGTAGGGAAAGAGAAGGAAGGAAACTTGTTTCATTGGTTCGAGGGCGGCGGGGCCTCTGACGGGTCCCGCCAGCTCGGACTATCTAACTAAGCCCCGGTCCGGGGTCATAGTCGCCGGTCCCGAAGAAACCAGCGTCCACGCTGGGGTAAAGTACATACAATCATGAGAGTAAAGATAGCAAGTGCTCCACTTAAGGCAAATAAAGAGTATATCGCTAGCAAGATAATGATAATAGGCAACTTAGGGTAATAATGTGTAGGGATATGACTTATAGGGTTGTATGGAAAAGTTACCCTAACGCCTTAAGGCGATTAAGATACTATAGATCACCAATGATTAACTCAGTCTAGCAGTATTGTCGTATTTGGCGTACTGGGCTGTAGTGCCCCCAGGATCATTGTAAATTAGCGTATTTTCTCATGGAAAGTTCTAGGGAGGGTATCTGCCCCACTACTTATATAGACGCCGACCTTCCTCCTTTAGCAGCATAAATTTTTCGATTTTATCGCTTGCAAGGGCCCATCAAAATGGACGACGAGGTGTTATACCCGCTTGTCTGCATACAATTTATTCCACATTATGTAACCGAGACCTTTCGCTAAATACGCATCCCATATTTTTATCTGACTCAAATCCACAGATCCTTACTCATATTATCGTCACCGCCTACCGAAGAAGCTTCATCTCACCGCACCGCCTCTACGTCCTTGAAGATGACGAAAACATTGAAGACAACGCAACAAGCGCCTCGGACGCGCACTATGAATACGACACATCTGCGTTCCACGGGAAAACCATCGATAATGTTGTTTGTATTCTTCAAAAAAGGGTTACTGGAAACACGGTAGCCAAAAATGTGTTCTACATTGCGGACGACCGGACGATCAGGGATCATAGCTTGCTCCTGGTTCATGTTCAACCCCAAGAGAAGGATAAATCCTTCCTTAGCGTCCGATTCGCATGTGAGTTTGTAAACCTGATGGCGAGATCTATTTCGTATCCCGAATCCCAAAAATTCATCCAGGATTTTCAGAACGATGTTGATGACGATGGCGTGTATCGTGGTGGGAGAGAAGACCCTTACATTTATTGTGGCACACGGACTTCCTATCTAGATGAACAAGAAGCGTTAGAATAGGGAATCCAACTAAAATCCCTATTTAATTTGCTTCCCTCGCGCCGGAATCATTTGAACTTGATAGCCTTCTTTGGAACGTGGCACAAACCGGTCTTCCAGACGTGTAAAAGTCTTGGTGCTAGCCAGTTCCATGTTCAACCGTATATTCATCGGACTACGAGACGTGGGCCTAGGCCTAGAGTTACAATAGAAATTATGTGTGAGACTACGCTAGTCTCGGGGTTTGAATGGGTAAGCGAGATATGTTAAAAGTTACGATGTAACTAGGGGAATGTTGACGGCAAAGAATGTACAATTTAGATAAATTGAATGAATTATCGAGCTGTTTAAGTCAAATTATTCTTATTTGTGCGAGAATTCCCTTTTGTCAATAAGTCATATTTGGCCCAGTGGGTTGAGTGATGATTGAAGAAGCAGGCACTGTAAGCCAATGCTGGGCTTCTCGCACATTCCGATAAGCGTTAGTAGTTGATCAATTCCAGAAATGAATCCCATCTTTGAAGCCTACACTGGGCTGTAAATATAATGTCCTGCGACCAGCATGGGTTGTAAGTCGGTGTAAAATGTTCCCTTGCAGTTTGTGTGCAAGCAAAATACCGAGTGCCAGAGAGCTCGCCATTGGAAGATCAGCCACCACCGCTCCTTCCAACCAATCATTCTCATACTTTTTCCTTTTCATTCCACATACGGCTACAGGCCAAACTCTAAGTACATGACTCAGGTCCCGCATGTCATGTTCAGGGGGCTTCGCAGTTGTCCATAATAAGTTTGGACAGCCTCGGTGTGAAAAGCCCCGGATCATTGAGTCTGGGGCCCCATGGGGATGACACTTTTTCTCATCTCCACTCATCACCGAATGTGGCATTAGGTTTTTTTTCCGGGACTACTATTCCGACCGAGAAACTTAACTGAAAGACGATATAAGATTCGAAGCCAATACAACCCATAGATGATCGTGATGTCTGGGACTTTTACAAAATGCTGAAACTGGAAGGTAGGTCTCTACAAATTGCCATTGCGGTAAGTGCTGGCAGCGCATACCTGTTATTCGGCTACGATCAAGGTGTCCTAGGTGGACTTGTGTCATATCCTGGCTTCTTGTCAGCCATCGGGAATCCGAGCTCCGGGTATCTGGGCACCATAGTGGCCTTGTTCAACATCGGTTGTCTCGGCGGATGTGTGATCTCGGGCTTTTTTGGAAACAAATTAGGTCGAAAGAATGCAATTACCCTGGGATGTGTCATTATGGTTGTTGGTGGTGCTGTTCAGGCGAGCACATTTAGTGCTGGACAACTCATCGCCGGTCGGATAATTTCTGGAATTGGGAATGGTACGATAGAGATTGGCTTTAATTACTCCTCATTGAATCATTAACTCATCGTTTCGGAAAGGCATCAATACTTCTACAGTGCCCGTATACGTGTCCGAAACCTCGCGAATGGCCGTGCGTGGGAGGTCGCTCGCCATTCAGATGTCGATCGTTATTGTACGAAGTCCAAAACAACTCTTTCGCGCTCTTGTTAATGAATTGATTAGTTTGGTACAGTGGTTGCATACTGGCTAGACTATGGCATGATTCGCACTCAAACCGGTGATGTATGAACCTTCCTGTTTATGTTTCGTTTCCAGTCCTAATGATATCTCCCAGGTCGTTTGGCGGTTCCCCCTGGCTTTCCAAGATTTCTTTGCTTTGATTACCATTTTTACCATGCCACTTCTACCGGAATCACCGAGGTAATCGAATCTGGGCGAATCCTACTTTACCCAATTACAGCCACTGATTGTCTTAGGTGGTTATATTCTCATGGCCGTCAGGAAGAAGCTATAAGCGTACTATCCCAGCTTCTTTCCTTGCCGGAAGATCATGCCAACCTCCGCACTGTGGTGGCGGAAATGGAGCAGGCTCTTTCGTTGGAGCAAAGCCATAAATCAAATTTCTCAATTTCCACTCTGTTGTTCGAGAAAACAGACATCAAAAATACGAGGCGCTTGATTCTGTGCTTCATGGTACAGTTCTTTCAGCAATTTACCGGCATCAATGTGATCGCATTCTATGGTGAGTATGAAGGTCCTGTTTTTTGTGTGCACGCAGCGTGTTGAACTAACGTTTTTAGTGACAATTGTACTTGAAACAAACGTCGGGCTATCGCGTGAGCTAAGTAGCCTTGTAGCAGGCTTTATCCAAATCGCATTCTGGGTCGGCACATTTCCACCCATATTCCTCATTGATCGGCTAGGTCGACGAAAGGTTCTTATGCTAGGATCAACAATGCTTTTTCTGGCCATGACATTGTTCACGGTTGGCATTGCATTGCAAACTCCCGCTTCATCTCGTCTAGCTCTTGGAATGCTTATCATTTACGAAATCTCTTTTGGCATGAGCTGGAACAGCGTACCGTGGCTATATGCACCGGAAATCACGCCCCTTAATATTCGACATATCGGTGCAGCGACTGGGTGTTTTTCGGAGTGGTTATGGACATTCGTGAGTATTCTCCTTGTCAAGACGACTGAACACTGCTAAGCTAAGCTCATCTCCAGGTGATTGCGCAGATGACACCACCGGCTATTGCCAACACTGGCTGGAAAATTTATATCTTGTTTTGTGTAATGATCGCACTAAGTATTCCGTTTGTTTACTTCTTTATGCCAGAGGTTGGTCTCCCCTTATCTTGATAAATTCGATTCTTACTACATTTACTAATCTTTGTTTCCGAGAAGACGGGTGGAAAAACATTGGAAGAGATTGATTATATATTCGTGAAACATAGAGGTGATGTTAGTGAGCTGGTGGACGCGACCGGATCCTCTACAGATGACTCTCGACAAAAGCCGGAAGCTCAATCTGCACAGATTGAAACAGTTTGAACAATTTATGTGTGCCTTGGATTTGTAAGCAAAGCAAAAAAAGATCTACTTTGATATATTTTCAGAGCTCCACACACGGTACTTAGATAGATAAATGCATTCAAAGCGCTAGAAATATTTTAATTTCCATCCTATTTTAGACAACCGACAAATTATAAAACGGTAAATTGACTCAAGGTGGGAAAAATGAAAGTCAACGTTTGAAATGGGTAGGAAAAGAGCAAAAGCGTGACTCGATCAAATCAGGGAATGCTGGACATTCAAACAGATCTCTATTTTTGTATCACTTGCATCGCAATCGTTTTGAATTTCTAGCAATGACAAAAAGTAAAAAAGATCTTACTGGTGCATCTCTAGCCCTGGCTAACGGCCGCTCTCAAAGGAATCATCAGATAATATAAACTCATGTCATCCTCTGGCTGTATATATATTGAACAAAGAGGTGGTAATAACTTCAAATTCTCCCCCTGGCCAAAAATTTGTTCGGAATGTCCACATACTTGCAACGGAGATACTCTGCTACGTTTTTTCCTAGGACATCATAAGTGGAGCTTGAAGCCACCCCACGATCCAAGTGATCCTTCAAAAGGAAATGCACAGCTATATAATAAGTCAGTGGCTAGTTCTATGAAATTTGGATATGTTGAAAGTATAGTGCTTCGTGTTTTTGACTTACCCCAGATATTTGGGAGCTCGAAACGGAATATTTGGTTTCCAACATCATCCTTCCCGAGCAGTGCTCGAACCTTTTCGACAGTGAGAATACTCCGTAGCCAGTCCCATTCATCGGCATGACGGACAAAGAATCCCACGTTCGCATCGGAGCCTTTATCACCGGATCGAGCATGTACCACGTATCCCAAGGGTGCCCGAGTAGTGGGACCGAACACATCGAGATCAAATGGCGCTTTGGTCTCATAGGTTGGCTGCTCCAAAACGAAAGGAACGGTTTCGGTGGGCGGTTCAATGGAAATCTGGGTCTCTTTGAACGGAATGTGGCAGACGTGGCGCATGCGATCTTGTGGGAAGATAGAAACGAAGTATTCGTAATATGGCTTCGGAGCTCCCTGACGGGCGTCCACGGCGAATGTAGCACCCGGATAACTTTGCATAATTGTATCTGTACAAGGCCTGAAGAAGTTGGCAAGTGCAAGTGCGTCTTCAGATCGCGATTGGGCGAAGATGCGCACATCAACCGTGGCTGCGTCTTGACTAGACGGATCGGAAGCGCTTGAACCGGTTGTTCGGAAGACAAGAGTATGGTACTGGGACTCGTCGAGTAGGTGGCGGATTTGTCTTTCAAGTAGAGCAGCTTTTTCTTCGATGTCTAGTCCGCATAGAAAGTAGTGGACCTCCGCTTGGAAACCACCCAACGCAGTAATACCTATCTTTGTTGTAGGAGGGGGTGGGATGCTTTTAACATTGGAGACGTGACTGAGACTCGTTAGCTTCAACTCTTCATGATGGCGACTAGAACCATGGTGGCTTGTTATAGACATACACGCGATTTGGTCCTTCTTCCTTGATAATAATGTCGTCCAAGATAGCAACTACATCAGGGTTGTAGTAAAG
This sequence comes from Penicillium nucicola, assembly GCF_028828085.1. NCBI lineage: Eukaryota > Fungi > Ascomycota > Eurotiomycetes > Eurotiales > Aspergillaceae > Penicillium > Penicillium nucicola. The sequence goes on along the minus strand of NW_026643132.1, from coordinate 692,391 downwards.
TGGCCCTTGAATCTCGTAAAGCAATTGCGCTTTGCATGTATTCTCAGTCACCATGCCCTCTTTTCCGTCTTGAATGGTCACGACGAATTCACCAGTGGGGCTAATCTCAAGAACAGGGAAGCCGATATCAACCCCCAGCCCAGGCAATGATTTGAATCCCGAGAAGTTACCTCCTGTGACATATGTCGAGCATTCAAGGAAGTGACCTGCTACAAAGGCATGTGCAAGTTGATCGAAGTTTTGCCGATTCCATTTGTGAAAATAGGCAGCACAGGCAATTGTTGGGGAGGCATCCGTCACTCTGCCACATAGGACAATATCGGCACCCTGGTTCAATGCCTCAACGATGCCCCATGCACCAAGATAGCACTGTGCATAGATCGGATCAAATTGCCACTCAGAAAGCTTTTGGCCTGTATAATGATTAGATTCATGATATGCGCCTCGATGATGGCTATTTAGTGAAGTCTTACCGGTTGTCAAATTGGTAAATTCCTCCCCGACCTTAATGGCCTGTTGGAGTTGATCAGAAACCTCGTCGCCCTCAATCCAAGCCACCTTAAGATCAAGCCCTTTATTTTGAATAGCAGTAACCAAAACATCATGAAGTTTTCTGGTATCGCTAGCCCCGGCATTCACGGCAACCTTGATCTTTCTTGTTGCGAGGCTCTCTAGGGCGGGCTCAATAGATTCCAAGAATGACGTCTCAAATTCCGACGACTGTTGGTTTCCTTTCACTTTCGCTCCACCGCGAGTGGTCATGTTGTACTCAGACATCCAATCGCCAACGATAAATTGGACATTTTCTTTTTGGGCCAACTCTGCCAGCCCATGACGTCTGTCAGTAACAGACCCGGATGCAGAGGCGATGCGCAGAGTTTCGGACTTTGTGAATGTCATGGTTGGTTTTGTTTTGGCACAATAAACAAATTTGCATGATATGTCTCACGTATTTCAAAGTAACCATTTCTTTAAATACAGCGTCAGTGTTGTGTCCAGTAGCGGGGTTGGAGAATTGGCCAAATTGGACAGTCCCGAGGGACCGAGAAAAATGGACAATCATCCATGGATACAGTTTTTTGAACAATATATTCGGAAATTAACTTTCTGGAATTTTCCTTGTCCCAAAGATGTCTCTGGACGATATCTGTTCTACCTAGGCTACACTAATCTGTCCACTGTCTGTGATGCGAAATCCTGGAGCCATAAATTTTCAATGACAGGCTGGTGCTTTTCAAAGTCACATAGTGAACCCATGCAGCTGGACTCATCCAGTTCCTGCAAGATGAACTGATTGAACGCATCAATATTTATGTAGCTGGCCTTTTCGAAAAAGCCAAAGCCCTTGTAATATTAAGCGAGTTAATACGGTAGCATTGATGAAGATCTAAAATTGATTTGCGGAAGATAAGTTTATTCTATTTCTCTATCTCGCTCTCTATATATATGTATAAGTATGAAAATGGGTGTTTGTTTGCCTTCGCGATACGTTGCTTAAACAGCCATCACTATGTCTAGGCCTTGGCAACAAATTCCGAACTGAAAGGGTAATCCACATAGCCAACAGGGGACTTAGGAGTGTAGAAGGTGGCTCTTTCATACTTGTTGAACGGAATGTTGTTGGCAATGCGGAAGGGGAGGTCGGGGTTAGCCAGGAAATGGCGTCCAAATGCAATGGCAATGCGTCGGTTAGGGTGCTGCTGAAGTTTCTCAGACGCAGATTCCGACGTGAATCCACCTGCCAGGATGATAGCGCCAGAGGAGCCAAATGCATCAAATAAGAACTGGTCGTCTGACTCCACGTTGTCTTCGACGGTTTGCGAGCCGGAGATGCGTGGCTCGACGAAGTGTAGATAAGCCAAATTCAATTTTCCGAGCCCGGTGGCAAGGTGGGCAAACTGGTCGTGGAAGTCCTTCATGCGCATGCCCTGGAATGTACTCCAGGGGCTAATACGGTATCCAGTTCGTTCCGGGCCGACAGCCTCAGATACAGCTTTGGCGACCTCAAGGCCGAAGCGAGATCGATTTTCGATGCTGCCGCCCCATTTGTCTGTACGGTTGTTGGCAGTGTCCTGCAGGAACTGATCTGCGAGATATCCGTTTGCCCCGTGAATTTCCACGCCATCGAATCCGGCAGCGATGGCGTTCTTTGCAGCTGTGGCGTAATCGTTGATCCAAATTGGGATTTCTTCCTCGGTCAAAGCCTTCGGAACAGGAGCTGACTCTGACATAGGAATGTTACCACTGGAGATAACATGGTCACCGGTTTTGGCGAGGACCTCGGGGTTTGCGGCGCGACCAAGAGCCCACAATTGGCAGAAGATATAACTACCGCGCGCATGAACCGCGTCGGTAATAGTCTTCCATTGCTTAATTTGCGCATCGCTCCAGATCCCAGGAACATTGGCCGTTCCACCTGCGCGTGCGGAAATAAATGTTCCCTCGCTGATTAAAAGAGTACCGGGAACTGAGGCTCTCTGGGCGTAATATTCGCGAGCGAGATCAAGGGGAACATGTTCATCGTCGGCCCGGATTCGGGTCAGGGGTGCCAGCACGACCCGATGTTGGAGGTCGAGGTTACCGATGCGAACTGGGGATGTAATGCTAGTCATGATGTGGAATTCAAGCGGCGCTTTGTTGTACCTCACCGGCAATCAGCACGCGCGATAGACTTAAATACATTCCCACGGCAATTTCGAAAGAATTCCACCGTGTTGGATTAGAAATCAGATTCAAAAGTCTCCGCAGTTAAATTTTTGCGTACAACAGATCTAGTCAAAGAGCGTCATCATTTTAGTCGGGAACGAACTGGACAAGTTGGACAAGATCCACATCGGCCTCCATGGTTCATTTTTATTGGACAGTGGGAGATCGAGCACTGAGTCAGTAAGGCGGGTCGTTATAGTCCCACTTTTCCGTAGACTGTTGCAGCAATACCGGAAAAGTGAAGTGGCGTTAGGGGGGCCCTTCGTTAATTAAGTTACTTGATTCTGTCTTCTGAAGTGTCGGTCATACAATGTACCCAAGAGCCACTATTGTATGAAGATGAAATTTCCTTACTACATACAGCCAGGTGAAATCAAGCGGTATAATATGTAGAGGAAACTAGAGAAGCCAAACCTTGGAGATTCGAGTATTCTTCATTCATAGCTCTGAATGTTTCCTGTATCCGAGTAATCAGTACTTTTCCCCAATTCCTCCTGAGCTTGCAACTCGCTCAACATGTCCTGGCATTCACCGCGAACGATATCCACGGCATCAGATCCCAGAAAAATGCGGAATGGAATTTGTCGCTGAGCAGCAAAATGTCCTTCGCGCCGAACAAGATCTAATATTCGCTGTACTGCTTGGGCTGGATCGCCAGGCTGTTTTCCATTTGTTTGCGCCAATCTAGTTTGGAAGGCATCGACGGCATCATCATACCCCTGGATTGAGTTAATGCCACGCCCGGATTTTCTTCGGTCCGCGGCAAGTATGTCTGTTCGAAATTGACCCAAAACTGCCAGATGCACATCGATGCCGAATGGCACGATCTCTTTCTGGAGACTCTCAGCCGCTCCTACGCCGCAAGTCAGCCATGAAAACATTTCCAATCAAGTCGCAGAGGGTACAAGTGTGTCTTGAATCACTAACCTTCAAGAGCAAACTTAGATGCGCTATATGGCCCCCCAACAGCGACACCTCTCCATCCGGCTATGGAGCTCATGAAAATGACAGTCCCACTCTGACGGGCTCGCATGTGCGGCAATAGAGCGCGGGTGAGATTCAGAGGACCGAAGACATTTGTATTAAATTGATCGAGTATCTGTGGTTGGCTGGAAGGTAAAAAAAATTTGAATTAGAATTGGCATTCCTCGCGTAGATACTGAACCAAAGCTGAGGGAACGGGCGCACCTTAGCTCTTCCCATACACCAGAAAGCACGTATCCGGCATTATTGACAAGAACATCGATTTGGCCAAATATGGCCACAGCTTCAGATATCTTCCGATTCAATGCATCTTGAGAATCAGTGACATTTAGCTGCAGCAGTTTGACATCATCACGGTGAGCGAATTCCGACAAAGTACTGATGTCGCGGGCCGTGGCAATTACTCGGTCGCCCCGGGCTAGTAAGAGAGACACAAACAATTTTCCAAACCCTGAACTGCACCCAGTGATAAGCCAGACACGTGGGGAAGTGCACTGTTGGTGAAACGCCATTGTTGTAGGAGAAAGAAATATTGGCCGCTAGGAAAATGGGGACCGAGTGCGGTCAGTCATCCGGTCATATACTCCAGGGCTTTGGCCACTGCCGAGCACGTAGGCATTTTCATGTCCATTGATATCAGAATAAGGTTGGCCATGCTTGTATGGATTTCTGTAGCATAGAAATCTAGATTGATTGATTTTTGTACTTGTTTTTCTTTTTTGTCGGTATGAAATTCCAAAAGTGACTCATGTTTTCTGACAATAAATCTCCGTAGACTTCCCTGCCAGCCATTCTTTGACCTGATACCATCCTGATTATAACTCATCGCTGAATTCAAATGCCTAACGAAAACCAAGCTACCAATCTCCACTCTCAAAATGACGACCAGCCCGATTCCAACGCCGTTACACGGTTAGGTCATGATTTGTTCATCTATGCTCCGTCCATTTCGTTTCCCGAAACAAGATGTCAAGTAAGAATCAAGAATGAAGAGGATTAGGACTATACAGAGTGCACAGAGTTCGCAGAGCGACAGCCTATAACTTCCACGGAATTCACAATCCCACCATTCAATGCGGGTGGGTCCGCTTTGTCCACGATTTGTCCATATATAAAGCCGAGGGACTTTAATGGAATAGGCTTCTCAACCTCACCTATGCAAATGGCAATATCGCAACATTCAATCGTATTCTAATCAATTTCACCATGGCTTCTCCAATGCAACAGCTCATTCCCGTGGCTCTCCCTGCATACGCATGTCCAGCGGGCACTAGAATGCACATTCTCAACCTAGGCACTTTATCGGTCGACGAAGGCTGGTACGTTTGCTTCTTTAATCGCGATCCTGAAGTCAGTGCCTAAGATTGATCTTATTTATTTGCTTATATGTAGGCTCCTAATGGGTGCCAATGCGGGTTCAGCTAGCAACCCAAACCCCGTCCATAAGTGGAGAGATCTGATGATGATTGCTGGGCTGATAAATCATCCAGAGATGGGGCTGATCCTGTTTGAATGTGGAAGTGTAGAGGATATCGACGCGGTACATTTTTCGTGGTTCCTTGAGTCTTATATGCATGTTCGCTAATTAACCTTACAGCAATGGAGTAGCGAGGCGACAGATCTATTCCCTCGCACAAGTTATACGGACAAAAATCATTTACCAGAGGCCATAAAGTCCGCAGGGTATGATATTAAGGATGTAAAGGCGGTGATCATGGGTCACTTGCATTTGGATCACGCCGGGGGATTGGAGCATTTCCGGAATACAGGTGTCCCAATCTATGTCCACGAGGAAGAGTTCAAACATGCTTGCTGGGCGGCAGGAACGAATTCAGACGGTGGTTTGTATATGTAGGGTTTTATTTGTGGCAATTTATCATCACTCTGTCTGACATACCCATAGGGCGGATTATCTGAAGCTTGACGGTACCATAAGCTGGCAGACATTCAACGACTCTCAATTGGACCTTTGTACAGGCTTGACACTGCACCACTGCCCTGGTCATACCCCAGGGTTATGCATTTTGCAAGTCAATCTGGCAAAAGACGGGACCTTCATTTGGACAACAGATCAGTATCATATCAAAGAGAATTTCGAGATGAATTACGCACATGGCTGGCTTTTGCGCGACTATCGCAGCTGGCTGGATAGTGGGAAATTGATCAGACGCTTGCAAAAGTTATTCTCTGCTACGTTGATCTTTGGTCATGACTTGGAGACTGCGGAAGAGCTTATAAAAAGAAAGGCTTACTATGAATAGCGCATAACTACCCAAGGTTTCAATCAATCACATCAATCAAGTTTCAATGAGCTTGTTGCATAACTAATGTTGTAATGGTCATGCAGGCGCTTCATCGAGTTGAAACAACGCAAGATTTTCTTGATCTTTCCAAAGTTTGATGCACCCAATTTTATGTACATCTTCGTGAGTCCTCATTTACTTACTGAGCGCCAAGTCAAACGTTTTATATCATGTTGGTTTCCTTATTTCTGCTTCTGTCACCATCATGTAGATGAAAATAAAGATTTGCACGCAATACACCTCCCATACCTTCCGTGGGCAACTATCGAAAGCTATGTACATAAACAGAGACATTTCACGTCAACTTTGCCTATCAAAAACTTGGATAATTCACTTCTGCTTCTCCAAGATTCGAGATAGTGCCAAAGATGTTGACAAAGTCCTCTGTATCAGTAACCGAGATTGATCAGAACTGTCTTCGGCTCAGTGTAAGCATGTAGAGCATAAACACCAAGTTCGCGCCCAACGCCACTTTCCTTCGTCCCACCAAACGGACATGAAAAATGAATGGTGCTGATGCAATTGACACCGACAACCCCTGAATCAAAGGCTTCACTCAATCGGAGAGCCCGGTTAATATCCTGCGTAAAGACACCAGCCATTAGGCCATATTTGGATGAGTTCGAAAGTTCGATAACCTCTTCCTCCGATTTGAAGCGATTAATAACCACAACCGGTCCAAAAATCTCATCCCGAGCAATGACGGAATCAGCCCCTGTGTCCAAGAAAATGGCAGGTTCAATGTAATATCCCTTCAGATAGTCAGTAAAAACCGTGAATGTATATCTTAGACCTGTAATCACAAACTTTGGAAGGTGTTGGCTCTCCTCCTTGTAATAGTCTGCCATCATTGGTCTTCCTGGCAGTCGCTATGACGTCCAAAATCCTTTCATACTGAGCTTGATCTACAACAGGGCCTATCTCTGAATTAGAGCTGCCTGGGTCCCCCATCTTCTCTTGCTTGGCTTCGAATGCCTTGCGGTAGGCTGACAAGAATTTGTCATAAATGCCGTCTTGAACATATACCCGGGTCGCAGCGAAACAAATCTGACCCGAGTTGGTTGTCAATGCGTTCACACACCTACATCATCAGATTGCCTTGCATATATCAAAAGGGTAATAAGACTCACCACTTCACGGCATTTTCCAGATTCGCATCATCAAACACCACTGCTGGGCTTTTGCCTCCAAGTTCAAGTGTGACGCGTTTCAGGTTACTCTTTGCCGCAAGAACTTGAACATGTTTACCTGTTGGCACACTGCCAGTGAAGCTTACTTTGGCAATCTTCATATGACTCGCCAGAATCGCACCCGTGCTGCCATCTCCTGTCAAAACCTGGAAGACTCCTGGTGGAAATCCAGCCTTTACGGCAAGGTTTCCGAGGGCGGCAGCAGCGAGCGGAGTCTTCTCGCTTGGCTTTAATATGAACACATTTCCAGTCGCCAGTGCAGGCGCGGCTTTCAGGCCTATCGATGCTAGCGGGCCATTCCATGGAATGATGCTATGGAACAGTCAGATCATCATTTTGGTACGACCAATAGCGACACGAAAATAAAAAGTCATCACAAAACAAATAGGCGAGTCTCACCCTGCAACGATTCCCAAAGGCTCATTTCGGACGACCTTGTAAAAACCATCTGTAGCTGGAAAGCTTTGACCGGCAAACTTGCCAACCCATCCCGCATAATCTATATATCTGTCAGCCACAAATTCCGTAGATGACAAGCCTTTGAAGAGAAAAGAGGGGACAAACATCTAAAACAACCTATGGCGGTGTCGATCTCCGCTTTTCCAAATGGGTTGTAAGGTGCACCCAAAGTGACTCTCGTCAGGGACGCTAGATATTCTTGATTTTCCTCGATTAAATCCGCAAAGTTCAGGAGAACCTTCTGGCGGGCAAAGTCATCCATGCTACGCCATTCAGATTTTGGCGCAAATGCCCGCTGAGCTGCTTCAATGGCTTGGTCGACATCGGCCTCGCCAGCAATGGGAATTGAGTCGCTCACGAGGGTGCCATCTGCTGGGTTATAGACGGAGATTCTGGTGGGTGTAAGGAACTCGATTCAATCAGTATAGAGCAGAAATTAATACCTTTTCTCTTTATTTAAACAATCCACATACTTGATATAGTGGTCAATATTTGCACAGCATCATGGGGCTTTTTCTGAGTGCAGCTTACCTGGTTGTTGATGAACAATTGAGTAAGGTGCGAATCGAGTATCATGGTTGAACAAGTCGAAGAAATCTTTATAAATTCAAGAGGAGCTTGCATTGACTTTACCCTTCTTTGTAGAATTACCATCTTGATCTATATACCTCGTTGATATTCTTACTATCTCCGATGCTGATTGGTTGATGGGTGCGGGTCTCCATGATCGAGTGCTCATGACTCATCACGCGTAGACTCCCGAGATCAGTGACCATCAGTCCCACCTGACTCATGTAACCAGAGTCATGAATGTCATGCCTCACTAAATGGCGCAGTCCGAGCCAGACACCAATGGAAAATTCGCCAACCAACCAAGTGAATCCTGCATGACACACTGAGGTAAAACAAGCGCCCCGTTGCCACCTTGAGTATCTTTTCCCAGTCGGTATAGGTAAACCCGAATTTCACACGGGGGATCACAGAATGTCTGACTCTGAGGAGCGTGCGCCCTCGCGCACTAAGGGAAAAAGGACAATCTCAGGCCTCACTGCAGCCCAAATAACGCACAAACGGGAACTTGATCGGAAGGCCCAAAGGGCCATGCGACAACGTACCAAACACCGCATCGAAGAACTCGAAAATGACATCGCCGTTTTCAAGAATTCATTCTCGCAGCGGGAAAAGTCTATGATAGAAGAGATTCAGCTACTGCGTGATCAGAATCGTCAGCTCAAATCTTCCCTTGAGAGCATTGGACAATTTGCTATAGGTAATATTCCGGTACTTCCAGAAACAGACATACAACGCGCAACAAGTGGCGTTAGTGCCACTAAGCAAGTGATATCAACCCCAGAAGACGGTCGGCGAGGTATAGACATTGCACAACCCCAATCAGTCACGGCCGAGCCTCACCTTGTCGATCATGGCATGTATCTCGCGGGTAATGAACCAACTGCGGCGAATCAACCGAATATTACACACGAAGCTGGATCGAACCGGCCATTGCTACCCACTTCTGCAAGGGCCTTAGTGGGACCAAGTATATTGAATGGTAACCGCCCTCTCCCGCGCATTGAACATAGGCGACGAATGAGATACTTAGTTTCTAACAGCTCGGACAGATGCATACCCCCACAGTCTCCCAGATCCTCAATTCTACCCCACGTTCAGCGGTGTACACATGACTCATGGCTCAGTATCACCCTGTGCTAGCCCGAGGTCAGTGGCTTGTGTATTGCCGAAACACACGGGTGCGACATGTCCCTTAGATCAAATTTTGTTGGACTTCATCATCTCGCGACGATCTATGCTTGCTCGAGGTGTACCTCTAGCCGATGTCCTTGGCGCGGAACAAATATGCCCCAGTGATCTCCTGAATCCAACAGCAGCTCCGAGCTCACACGCCATAAGCCGTATAATGGCGGAAGTTCTTACAACGTTTCCACACGTGAACATGCCAGAAAAGCTGGCCTTTATGTATCTCATGCATCATACCACGCGTGTACGTAGCGACAAAACTCTGCCCATCTGGAACTCTCGCTAAGCCATCTTTTTAACATTAATTAGTGGCAAATATCGCCGAACAGCGAAAGCTATGCTCGCATGCCCGTGTGGCTTCGGCCGACTGTAATGCAGGTTACTATTCCGCATGCTGCTTGGATTGATAACATTCCTTGGTTAGTTTACATATCATTCTAACTTGTGGTAATATTACTGACACGTCTCAAGGCCCCGTGTGCGAGATATTCTCATTGGAGATCCCGATCGATACCCCTTCGCCGTCTTTTCTGAGCTATACTCTCAGCATGTTACGATTAGTTGGCCCTACGATTGTGAAGATATCGTCGTAAATTCAGAGGAAGGAAAGCCACTGAACACCATCTTCGAAAAACATATTCTGCGGCTAAGTAATTGGTTTGCTCCTCGTCAGTTTCGGGATTTCTTTTCCGAATGGACATCCGACGTGTATATTGATGAGTAGATCAAAACAACGACTATGTTTCATAATTAGCAAGCATTTGTTTTCTTGGCAGTTAATTCTCTACGCCTCATTGATGTCACTGAGTGTCCCACAACGGCGATCACTACTCTCTTCAATCGGTATCTTTTATGCAATGCGAGGGCTCTTCCAGGCGTGCGAGTCATGACAACCGAGTAAGTTTCTCTTGGCAGAGAAAAAAAAAGGGTTAGTTGCCTTGCTGTCTGAAAATCTTCTCATGACCATTGATGCATGACTCGATGTGGGCTCTCCATGGATTCAAACGTGCAAGATATCGGAGGCCTTCCGACACTTGGTCACATTTAGATCAAAGCTCACTACCTACCCCACGGGGAAATGCCATGCCAAACATATAAGTAGGGCCTAAGATCTCTTGATTACCTGCATCTGGCGATTAAGTCGAGCTTTTTGACAAGATGACTGACACAATGAGGGCTGCTCAATTCAACACTGTAAGCTTCAACCCTCTTGTTTAGTCTTCTTTGGACCAAATACGCAATGTCCCTGAGTGGCTGAATTGAATAAATCGTTGCGAGAGATAGCTAATAAACCACTGTCCCAAAGACCTTGAATAAAGTTGAGGTTAATGAGATCCCGATTCCCAAGCCGGGCGAAGATGATATTCTGATCAAGAATGCTTGTGCATCGTTGTGCCACTCTGACCTGGTACAACTTCTTTGACAATAGGTTTTATATGATGCTAACCCAATATACAGATGCTCTTCTGGGGACATACGGCTGAGAAGCCCCCCATGGAGAAAGTTACGATCGGACATGAAAATACCGGCACGGTAGTTGCTGTGGGACGCAACGTGACAGGATTCAAGATAGGGGATTTAGTCGGGTGTCTTGGGTGCAGTTACGCTTGCTGTAGGTTTCGATCATGACTATCAACTCATTGAACGCTAATTTGGCTTCTGTAGATGAATGTGAGGGATGCCAAGTTCATAATCTGCACTGCGAAAAGGGAACTGGTCAACTTCATGGATTTACGACTCATGGGCATTTTGCGGAATACTCTCTGTCGGATTACCGCAATGCCATGGTGCTTCCTATCGGAATGGATCCGAGCACAGCGGCACCTTTGTTCTGTGCTGGAATAACCGGTGAGATATGAAACCTATAATTGTGTCACTCTATTGGTCGACTGACGATGAATTCCAATCTGGTAGCATATCACGCAGTCAAAAAGTGCGAACTCAAGGAAGGAGACTGGATTGCGATCATTGGGTGTGGAGGTCTGGGCCATCTAGGTAATCCTGAAACTATTTTCAGACCTGATACAACTTTCTAACCATTTCAAGCAATCCAATATGCCAAGGCGTTGAAGCTACGTGTCATAGGAATCGACATCTCTGAATCTCAACTAGAATCGGCAAAGTCTCTTGGTGCAGACGCCGTCTTCAACTCAGCGAAGAATCCGGACTACGCCGAGGATATCTCACGACTGACAGGTGGGGGTGCTCATGCGGCGGTGGTTCTTAGTGCCTCTAATGCTGCATATGGAAGCGCTCCCAATGTGCTAAGGTAAGATTATCTTCTCCTCACTAGCGTCGACCAATTCCCTTGAACACACTGACGTATTTCTTAGGATCAACGGTATTCTCATGGTCATTGGTATACCCAAAGATAATCTGTCAGTCAATGCTCTGGACATTCTCCTGGGAAAATATCGCATTATGGGTGCAAGCAGTGGTACGCCACAGCAAATGCGTGAGCCCATTGAGTTTAGCCATAGGCATGGTATCAAGGCCCATATGACTACCTTCAACGATATCGCAGATATTCAGAAGATGATAGATCTCATGGAGAACGGCAAAACAGCTGGCCGGTTTGGTATCGTCTTTTAGTTCGCCTGCAACAATAGATCCCAATAGCTGAATCAATTTGACAAACTCGATATGACAAAAGGATATTCACCTCGTGCTGATTGAGTGCTGATACGTACCGGTTGGTTCAACATAATGCACACCAATTATCGCTCACCGATCCATTCACCTTGTTCCAACTAGCCATCAGGTTGGTAGTCAAGATCACACTCTTTGCTTTCAAGGGAGGGAAGACCAACGATCACTTTGGTAGCCAGTCTCAGTCCATTGCGAAATTTCCCACTGCAACGGAATATATGTACTATAGCTTGTTTCCAAATATTTGAGATGGTTAAGAGAAAGGCAGGGTTAAGTGCCATGAAAAAGCTTTGAATTAAAGTTGTGCCGAGGTGCAGAATCGGCATCGCGCTGATTATGTCGCCAAGGCCCAACGTACGCGCGACTGGAGACGAAAAATGATGATTTTCGCTTATACAAAGTGTTTACCCAGTCTCTCATGTCCAGTCATTAGCCTACACAACGGCGTTTGGACCCCTAAGGCCCCATTCAAGATACGGTCAGACGCGACCGCCACAAGACTGACTTCGAGCTCTGCCTCCGCCTATCCTTTTCAACATACACGCGATCTATACCAGTGATCAGATTGTAGCCTGAATTTCAGGTGCATCCTCCAGTAAAAATCGGTGTCTCATGTCTCGAATATTATGAATTCCTTTTTGCTAGTGTTTCAACCTCTTGTAGCACCTGAACATCTGACTTCCACATGAGCGCCAACCATGCAGGATATCTGCATAGCCACCCAACTAGATCGGGTCGAACTATAACATGAAGATGTAAATGATGAATGGAGACAATGTCTGGATAGAACATGTTGCCCATTAGTGGACGTCGCCCCCTGTGGTACCCCGAATGTATATCTGATGAAGGCGTATCAGGACAGAGAGACTCAAGCAGATGATGCTTTACTCTATCCATATCTTGCACTAATATTATGATAGCGGTAAGTATTGAATTCTTGAAAATTGGATCTTATCCATCCTTACAGAGCGAGAGATGGTCACCGTTGAGAGCTTCAATGTCACGGACAACATGTTGCTTTGGTATAATAAGCCAGTGATGGTGACCGGACAACCGGATATTGTCAACTGCAAGCAACTGTTCATCCTTTGTTTCATTAATAGTCAGGACTTCGGGTTCACCAATAAGGTCAAAATATGATAGCTCACTTCGTAAACAATACTGCTGAAATTCGTTCGATCACAGAACTTGCAAACGTGCTGAACTCGTTCTGTCCATTCGAGTCTTCTGAGGTAGCTGATCATATTACCAAGAGACTCCATCTTTGTGGAGATCAGAATGCTGAAACGTTGTTAATATCCGCTCTTTATGCAACGTCAGACCTCGCGCTAATTGTGGCTGAGTTTTACGGGGCGCAAAAGTACAGAGAGCGAATTGTGGCGGTGTCCGAGGCAACAAACCAAACGGAACTTCTGGAGCCTGGTGGTAAATGCACATTGATAGTTAATACGAAGGTCTCTATGCGATGATTGGTTTCTACGGGATACATAGGAACCAGTGTTAAGGGAATTTCCTGTAGTTGGGGCTGAAAAACAACGCCACAGGTTCCAAAGCTCGATACTCTTTTTCGACACGGCTAATCCTTGCGAAGTAGAAGGAAAACTGTCACAAGCGAGGTTTTAGCCCCCAAAAAACTGCTTTACATTTGATGGCTTGTAACCCTATTTTTTCCAGTCTCAATTTCCTATCCGAGACTTAACTGACGTTCACAGCTACGTTTTCGCTATGGCACCCCGATTTGCGAACCGTACAACTAAAACACTGAGACTTGAATTTTTTTGCTACGACCCCTGAATTATGCTTGGAGGTAGGTGAAATCTTCAGATTCGGTACATAGGCCCGATATGTAATGCCCTTTGACCCTGCGAAAAACTACTCTATAGCGCCAACTAGTTGGCGCGCCTGTCACCTTAAAGCGATGGAGTTTAATATTTAAAATATGGAAATGACATAACTGCCCTAAGATATCACTAAGTGATTCATTGCTTGTTCTCTCAACTGTGGCAGGGCTCAGCTGAAGTACACGATCGACACGGGCGCAATTAAAGGACGACTGTTGGGACGAACATCAAACATTCTGATCGGCACGAGAGTGCTATAATTGAACGAAAAGGATAAATAAAGCTATGGTAGTAACTCAAACCCTATTGCGAAAAATAGAGTGAACAAACAAACCCACACCTTTCCAGAATTTAGGGAGCAGTGTCTCAAAACTATTTTCCCGGTCCACTTTTCCCCTGCTCAACAAGCACGCCGTTAGGGTAAGTCGACGATCCAGTGGAGAAAGGTTCCGACACTAAGCTCTGCAAGGAATAGATAATCGCCAACAATTCGGGAATAAACCACAGTTTAGCTCCATCAATGGCCCTAGTTTCACTTGTTTGCTCAGTCGGGAAGTACCCTGGCTCATCGAGTTCCTGGTCCCGATTTTCTTCTCCTTAATGCTCTCAATACCCTCAAAAGCCACACGCATCCGTGTAATGTCTTTCAACAGTCAAGATGTCGCAGTTAAAGAATGAGTATCCGCTCACCTATGTCCGACTGGACGACCCGCCTGTGACACAGGCAGGCAAGACACGACCGTTGTCCACGGCAGAGCAACAGGCAGTTATTCAGTCGCAGCCGTTTTTCTGGGGCTCTAGCTGGACCCTGGAAATCCTGAGTTGTCTCACCTCGGTCGTGTTTCTCATTGCGATTATTGTGGTGTTGTACGAGTTCGATGGAAAGCTCATGCCTGATTGGCCGTATGGCATCACGCTTAACGCGCTGGTATCGGTTTTGTCTACGGTGATGAAGGCTTGCATGGTTTTTATTGTTTGCGAGGGTCTGTCGCAGCTGAAGTGGTCGTGGTTTAGCAATGGAAATAAGCTCAGTGACTTGGCATTGCTTGATGCTGCTAGTCGCGGACCGGCGGGGGCCTTTGTTGCGCTTTTGCGATTCGTTCCTCGGTGAGCTATCTATTCGGGTAATGAATACGAATGTTTGTTCAGACTAACAGTTATCTATAGCCATTTGGTGACGTTCGGGTGTGTTATTCTCGTGTTGGCAGCAGCCACCGATCCTTTTGTTCAACAGGTTATGGGCATTCAGGAGCGGTCAGTTCAAGCTGCTGGAAAATCGTCGATTCAAGTCTGCAATGCTAGTCTTTACACCGATTATGACGAGGGGTCTGGTCCAGGGATGAACAAAGTCCCCCTCTCCACCATGGGCGCCATCTACTCCGGTCTTTTCCAGGAACAGAGCCCGAACAGTAAAAATGTTATGATGGAGTGTGCAACTGGAAACTGCACATTCTCACCATATCAGTCTCTGGGGTACTGCAGTCGCTGTTCCAACATTACGGAGTCTCTCACCCTGAAGAAAGAAGCTCTTGGTTCCTTTTTCTCATACAACTACAAACTACCAAATGGTTTCTCATTCAATACCGCCATCAACACAAACACCATGATTAACACCACTACCTACCAACCCCTTATCAGCTTGAACACAACCGACCTCGCATTGATCCTTAATTTCACGGCCATCAGCGCATCCGGCTACGGTACACCCCCAGATGTCAGTGCAACCGAATGTGCCCTCTACTACTGCGTCGATACATACGACGCAGCAGTAAACGGCGGAATATTCACAGAAACGGTAACCTCAAATGACGGCACATCAAACTCGACAACCGATTACAGCGCCTTTGGAAAGAGCGTCGAAATCACCCCAGACACCTGCTACGTGAATGGAACACGACGCGAGAACAAAGACAGTCCAGAGTGTACTTATGAAGTCAACTACTACAGCACACTTGCCATGTCGAATTCCCTTTCTCCACTTCTGAAGGGAAAAGGTTCTCGTCCCGTCAGCAATCGACCCAGCTGGTCATCCGATACAATTGAAGCTGTTTACGGCACGTACGGCAATTATAGTGAAATAAACTCTGTCTTCGAGTCACTCGCCTCCTCGTTGACAGTACACGCTCGGTCCAAGGTCTGTAATTCTATCAAGAATGGGACTGCGTGGAAGACTGAATCGTATGTTCGTGTGCGCTGGCCCTGGATGACTCTTCCGATCATCCTGGTGGTTTTCAGTTTCGTGTTCTTGGTCATTACTGTCTTCCACACGAGAAGACAGTATATTTGGAAATCTTCCCCCTTGGCATTGCTCTTCTCTGACTTGAAGATTGATGGGAGTGCCCCGGTGAAGCCGGATTCTACGCTCAAGGGGATGGAGATCACTTCAAGGAGCATGGATGTTTATTTGGAGAGTTCAGCTGAGGGGCCTAGGCTTAAGGCTGTTCGTACTTCGTGATGGGTTGTGAAATTTCTTGTATATATCTTTGGTTCATTTCTGCATCTGTATATTATGTTATACCATATTAATGGTTTATGATTTGTTAAAGATGTTTTCCTCACTAAATACTTAACTGTAGACATGCGCTAACCCAGACCGGACTAGGCGATCTTACAGATCCGGCGTTATTGAGCGATTGCCACGAATTTGGGATCTGGCATGGTTTGAATAATTTATTAGCCAGGGCTACAAGTGTCTCTATCAACTTAAGATATCAAATTAAGGGTCACCAGTTCCCGTGGCTGATATTATTTGCCACAGATCGCTGGAGATCCGCTTGTGGCTAACGTCAGCCACCGAGGGCACCTGCCTTGTAAATGCGCTAAAGCATAGCTACAGGGAAGTTATAAATTCCTGAACTTTCCAAGGTCTCATGATTTATTATTAAATTTTCCCAGAAGATTATCCCAGTGAACTTATCTATTTGAAAGAACAAGAGGCCGGCACCTTGTACCCCTTGTTTGCGACCTTGACAACCCTATCATTTCCGACGCTGTCAACGATCGCAACATTCTACACAGCTTACACCACACATCGGCCCATTTAATACTACTTGAAGCCCCCGTACTCTGCATTAAAATCACCCACCATGACAACAACACCAGCAGCAGCAGCAGTCTTCGGCTGCACGGGCGCAGTCGGCTCTCAAATCCTATCAACCCTCCTCACCACCGAACAATTCCAATCTGTGAAAACCATCTCCAGAAGACTTCCAAACACGCAATCTCCGAAATTACAATCCCTTCAAGAACCCGACATCTTCCAATGGGCCGGTATGATATCCACCCTAACCCCCAAACCAACAACTGTCTTCAACGCAGTCGGCACAATGGGAAATGGTCCAGGCGGCCTCGCCAACCAATGGAAGATCGACCACGACTCCGTCATTGACAATGCCAAAGCCGCCAAAGCGGCCGGTGTGAAAACATACGTTTTCATTTCTAGTGGTGGAACTAGGAGTCTGCTTTGGGGGTGGGTCCCGTATTCCCGGATGAAGGTTGGTGTTGAAGATGCCATCAAGGCGATGGGATTCGACACTGCTATTATTCTTCGTCCGGGTATGATTATTGGTCGGGAGAACGCCAAGGTTGCCTTTTTGGAGAGGTTTATGGAGAGTTTGAATAAGTTGGGCCAGGGTGTTCAGGATAAGATTGGTGAGGCTTTTGATTGTTCGCGTCTACACTATGTATGCATGCTAATGTGGAAGACAGCTGCGGATCAGACTGTTATTGGTCGGGCGGCTGTGGCAGCTGCTCGAGTGGCTCATGATGGGAATGCACCGTCGAACTATTGGGTTGTTGAGCAACCTGATATTATTCGACTTGGGAGAGATGAGTGGAAGGAGTAACGTTGTACGTGAAGAGCGATGCAGCTTTATTTCAATTGTCTTTTGATACTCCGTTCCAATGAGCTCCCAGATTGAAACCATACATCGATAGCTATTCAGTTAATGCTTCGGCTGACGGGTATACGAAAACCTCCGAAGCCGGGCATATGCGGGGCTCCTCCCCGGTCATCCGCACCCGTCACCATTTATTGTGTTGTCTGTAGCGGAGACGGCAACCAACAAAGCTTCAAAATAAGGAATTGCTACCGGAGATCCATTGGCCGAGAAGAATCCGGTCCAGAGATCGACACGAAGACAGAACTCATAGCTTGATTAGCCCCCGCTTTCTCCCCGGCAATCGTATATAACCCACACATCTAACGTCAACATCCCACCATACAACAAAACCAGAACTACTCGTCAATCAACAATCAACCACTGCAATGCCCCAATTCAAGAAAATCAACCTCCCAGAGGGAGGCACCACCCTCACCTACTCAACAGTCGACAACCACGACATCAAAATGGACTACTACTTACCCCCAGCAACATCAACCGGCTCCCTCCCCGCCATGATATACTACCACGGCGGCGGAATGACCGCCGGATCACGACGCTCCCTATCATTCCCACACTGGCTATACGGTACGCACTCCAACCCAATTCAATCCAAACCCAACCCCCAAACTAACACCCACGCAAGCCCACTGCCAAAAGGCAAACTACATCTTCATAAGCGCAGACTACCGACTCGTGCACCCAACAACAACAGCCGATCAAATCCACGACGCCAAAGCGCTCTTCACCTTCCTCACAAACCCCAACTCAGCATTCGCCCAAGCCCTCCCAGCAAACACAACCCTCGACCCGGCCCGCATCGCCGTAAGTGGGTTCTCGGCTGGCGCGTACTCCGCGCGCGCAGCATGCATCTACGCAACGCCCAAGCCGGCAGCGTTACTGTCTGTGTACGGACTCGGCGGGGATCTGCTGCTGGACCACTGGACGGAGGGCCGGCCGGCGACTTCGATTGCCCGATTTGTGAATTTGGATGATGTGCCTGCGTTGTTGGCTGATCGGACTGTTGTTAGTGATGATCTTGAGGAGGGGGCTCCTGTGTCGAGGCGGTTTGCGTTGACGGTGAGGTGGGAGCTAGATGGGACGATGCTGGATGGGTGTTTGGGGGTGCCGGGGTTGGGGGGCATGTTGGGGGCGGTTGGGTATGGGGAGAGGGAGGGACTGGTGCCTGTGCAGTTGAGGGAGAGTTTTTTGCAGTTTTTTGTGGGCGCGGATTATCCGCCTAGTGTTTTTGTGCATGGGACTGAGGATGAGGTGGTGTTGCCTCGCGAGAGTGTTTATCATCATAGGCAGTTGAGGGAGGCTGGGGTTGAGAGTGAGTTGTTCTTGGTTGAGGGGGGTGCACATGGGCTTTGGGAGTTTGCGCTTCAGCCTGAGGATGAGTCGGTGGTTGGGAGGGATACTGCTAAGGCTTATGATGGGGCTTTGGCGTTTGTGGATCGGGCTTTTGAGCGTGTTGGGGGTGGGGTTGGTGGTAAATTATGAATAAGGGAAGAGGTATAGATAGAAGAATACCCTTTGAAACATTAGACATGGGATTTATCTAGTCAACTACAGAGTGTGGCCAAACGTTGGTTAAGAATGAATTGCCTTAGTAATGTACAGGAAGAAATCTAGAACACATCTCGAATTGTAAGATATTTCAATGAAAGTAAAGAAAATAGTACATGAAAACAGGTCACCGACTATCATAAGACAGGTTTAAGGTGAGTGAGGTATCATCCAATCACTCCGAATCGCCCCATAAAGTTAATGCGCTTAGAAGGTGAAGGCAAGAGCCAGAGCAGCGATCAAAGCACCGGCAGCAGAGCCGGTGACACGGGCGGCAGAGCCAGTGTAAGCGCTGGAGGAGGGAGATGCGGCGGAAGAAGAGCCAGAGCCGGAGGCGTTGTCGGAGCCGGAAGATCCGGAGGCGCTGGAGCCAGAGCCAGAGGCGGAAGAACCGGAACCAGTGGAGGCAGAGCCGGAAGCAGAGGCGGAGGCGGAGGCAGAGGCAGAGGCGCTCTTGGAACCCTTGGGCTTGGTGGAGGGACGGCCGGCGATGGAGGTCATGGAGGGGGTAGCAGAGCTGGCAGCGGCGCCGGAGCCGGAGGCGGAGCCAGAACCGGAGCCAGAGCCAGAGCCAGAGCCGGAGGCGGAGCCAGAGCTGGAGGCAGAGCCAGAGCTGGATCCTGAGGCATCAGAGCCGGAGCCAGAGGCGGAGGCGGAGCCAGTGGAAGTAGAGCCAGCGGCGGTAGCGACGCCAGACTTGTCAGCGGTAAGGCCGGTGCTGGAAGACGCAGCAGCGGAGGAAGAGGAGGAGGCCTTGCAGGTCAAGTCGTACAGAGGGGTGGTGTCGGAGCTGGAGCTGGAGACACCGAAGCTGGGGCTGGCACCCTCATCGTTGAGCATGTACCACCAGGTGTTGGTGTTGCCGAGGAGGGGGCAGGCAACCTGATCCCAGTACTTCTTGGCGTTGGCGGTGCTGGCAACAGCCAAGTTCTGGCTGTCACCGGTCACGGGCCAACCGGTCTCGGTGATCCAGACTTCCTTGTCGCCGGCGACGGCCTTGGTGTTGGCGACACCGGTATCGAAGAGAGCCTTGGCGTCGTCGATGGAGTTGGGCTTGGTGTTCTCGTAGAAGGGGTAACCGTCGAAACCGAGCCAGTCAACGGCCTCAATGACGGCAGCGTTGGAGCTGTTGGACCAGGAGTTCCAGGTGTCGACGTGACCGATGGAGGCACCGCTGAGGGTGGTGCCGGAGATGGCGGAACGGACCTGGTTGATGTAGTCCACGAGGGTGGCGGGCTCGACACCGACACCAGCGTTGGCCTCGACACCGGTCTGCGAGACACGGTAGAGATCCTCGCTGCCGACGGAGATACCGACGACGAGCTTGGTGAACTCCTCGCCGTAGGTGTCGATGGCGGAGGTGAGAGCGGCGATCTCGTTGGCCATGTCACCACCGGAAGCCCAGAGACCGAGGAGGAGGGTGGTCTTCTCCTTGATGGCGGCGGGGATAGCCTCAATGGGGCCGTTGGTGGTGCCACCCTGGATCATAGTGTAAAGACGGGCACTGGTGAAGCCGTTGTCGGTGCCAACGAGGTTCTTGGCAGTGTTGAACTCGGTCTCGAAGTCGGACTGCACCTTGACAGTGCCGTCAACCTTGGAGGCACCGTAGTTGAAACCCTGCGAGACGGCCTCGGAGGTAGCGACGGCCATCGCGAGGGCGAGGAACTGAGCGGAACGCATTTTGAAGAGAAGAAACGAGTGTTGTGAGACAAATGGAAGAAATCGAAACAGATGTGAGAACAGGAAGAAAGCCTGGGATTAAAAGAGTGTATCCAGGGAAAGACTGAAAAGAAGATGAAGAGAAGAGAGATGCAAACGGGGAAAGAACAGGATAGAAGTATCTGAGAAAGGAACCTCACGTCGAAACCCAGAAAATTCGGTCTAGAATCCGCCACTGCGCAGAGTTGCGGATCGAGTGGGGCGAGACACGTTTGCCTGTCCACTTTAACTCCGATTGGCGGCAGCCGATTGGTGCAACCCGGACCTGACTGGTTCTAATTTTATGCAAAGAGCAGTGGGGGCTCTGAAGGCTTTCTGATGATTTGCCCGATCCCCGGATATTCCCATCCGCTTCGCTTGTCTTTTTCTCCGTTCTTGGTTCGGTCAATTCCTTGTCGTGACCCTGTGTGCCCTCGGCCCTATGTCATGGTGGGTCGGTGAGAATTTCAGAATGGACACAAAGAAACCCTGACGAGTGGGGATATCATGATCAGGGGGATATTAATCTCCTTCCTTATATTGCCTATTATTAGATGCCCCCTTTATGAGGGTTGAAGGTCTTGTAGATTCGGGGGAGGGATCAACGTGGTGCATGTGCGTTTTTAGACCACATCTGGACCGATGTCTTGGAACTATTGCCCATGGGTCATTATAATTTTTTTTTCCACCACAGTACCCGAACTTCGTGATCGAAGGTCCACATAAGGAATCGTTACATCGCATTACAATCAGTCCACGATGCCCACAATTCCCACGGTACCTGCAGACAAAGCCATTGACATTCCACACGGTGGGGCCTTCGGGTACTACCCTCTTGGCAACTCTGACGTGGGATGTGCTCCTATTCCGGCCCAGATTGCACACTAATTGGTCGAGGTTGATCAACTCGACTGCAACTTGGTTGATCGTGGAGTCAAGTCGAAGTGAGGGAACAAAACCCCTTACCTCACTTTCCGCACCCAGGTTATGATCCAATTGTGAGGTTGCGCAGAAGTTATAGAATATGTTACTCTGAATTACTCTCCGATTTACCTTGCAACCTACGTATGTCAATCGAAATATATGGTATGAACCCCTATCTGTTACCCGTCTATGGCCTTGCGCACTACGGGTTCGGTCTACAAGAGATTACAGTATGGTCGAGGAACTCGAGCGTCCGTGTTAGTACTAGAACTGCGAGGTCCTGACACCTGCGGTGTGAGCAACAGCTTTTGGGAAGAGCAGACCTTAGATTGAGTCTCGGAGCTGAAGTTTATCAAGTGTCTTGCTCTAGTAATTTATGCATTATTGTGTCTCTTATTGCGATCCCGGTTGACTACCACTGTACTGGTAGTACGTCTTTGAAGATCTTGGCTTTCCGTAAAACACAAGCTGGTACCAGCGAATTTGATATATTTTGAACGCCAAGTAACTTGTATCAGATGCCTCCACCTTTAAACCCTAGCCCCTGACTGGAATCACGTTTGTCCTACTGTACAACAGCGGTAGGGCCAATCATGATAATCCTGTATTGAGTTGAAGCCATAAGGCTGGATCCTGGCCCCTATATTTGAGCCCACTCCCTTTGGCTCAAAAAGAACTCGAAATATCGTAGGATCTCATCTGGTAGTGCGGCGTGGCATCGCTACGTCTTCAGTGCTCCTATGCGGCGCATGCGATAATGTGTCGCGGGAGAATTGCTAGTCACCAATCATGGATATCCTGAGCTTCGAAGTATTCCTAACACCATGATACCAAGGTAGACTGGCCAGCTGAGGTGAGACTGAACGAGCGGTTATTAAAGGGCCCGATAACCAAAGAGGGGTAAACATCCATCATCCCCAACCTTCCTTCTTACATCAATCTCAAACAATGGAAATCACCAAAGAACATGTCCAAGATGTCTTGGATGATGTCGCACGTCGTTTTCGAGGCCCGGGCGGTGCCGTTGCTGTCGTCAAAGATGGCGAGGTCATCGGTCAGCGGGTCTGGGGCTTCGCTGACCTGGAGACATTGACTACGCTCACAGCCGAGCACCGCTTTCCTATTTGTTCAATAACCAAGCAATTTGTGTGTGCTCTCTTGCTCGATCTGGAGCGAGACCCTCCTCCAGCTATGGCTGCCCAGGGCGATGTTCGGCAGCAGCTTTCCGCCCATGTGAGAGACATGCTGAGCCCCGAACTACAAGACAGTGGCGTGACGATTGAACAACTATGTGCCATGCAATCCGGTCTTCGTGATTATTGGGCTATGACCACTCTACTGGGCGCGAAGCCCGATGACGAGTTCTTGATTGACAGAGATTGTCCTCCAATGCTTGCCCTAACCCGATCATTTCAATTCGAACCCGGGACGGAGACTTCTTATTGCAATCTCAATTTCCACATCGTCGCCCAAGCAATTGAGCGTGCAACCGGTGAATCTCTCGACAAGCTGCTTCAAGGGCGCATTCTGCGCCCAGCAGGGATGGAAACGGCTTTCCTTTGTCCAAATACCGCCAAGCACCCTCCTCCTTGCGTAGGCTACGAAGGAGACGAGTCTCACGGATACATCCCAGCAGTGAACCGACTGGAGTGGGCTGGTGATGCCGGACTGGTTGCCTCGCTAACTGACATGATCGCGTATGAGAAGTATCTTGACCAGTGTTCTTCCGATCCAGGTAGCTGGTACAACGAAGCTATTGAATCTCCCAAATTCAAAGACGGGACTCCAGCAAGATACAAATACGGATTGAGTCATGTGCACACGAATGGCGTGCATACAATTGGCCACGGTGGTGCACTTCGAGGATATCGACTGCACCGGCGCCATGCACCCGCACAGCGCCTTTCAGTGATTGTCTTATTCAACAATGACGCAGATGCAAGTCAGCCGACTAGTGATATCTTCCGTGCTCTGTTGAAACTCCCCAAGCCTGAGGATATTTTCATCGAACCAGCTGCCGAGTGGTTCGGTGCTTTCCTTGACGAAGACACCCAGTTATCTATTGTAGTGACCAAGGCTGAGAAGCAAGGAGAGGTATCCATTAGTTACGCTGGATCTCCCGAATCGCTCAGACTCGACTCGCCGGCCTCCGGTAAAACCTGGTCGATGACTGCAACAATCGAGGGAAACTTGTTGAGTATTCATCGAATCGGCGACAATCGCAAGTTGGCTGCTCGGCGCATTACTCCTAGGGAATCAGTCTTGAGGGAAACTTCGCTGGAGGGTGTTTATCGGTGCGACGAGATTGATTCCACTTTCTTGTGTGTCGGAGGAGCGGGAGTTTTCTACGGCGCATTTGCTGGATACCTTGGCCGGGGAAGCCCAACGCCTATGCGATATCTTGGCGACGATGTCTGGGTCTTGACCTGTCCTCGTGGTCTGGATGCCCCGGCCCCAGGGGACTGGACTGTAGTATTCCGACGAGATGAGCAAGACTTGGTGACCGGATTTACTATTGGGTGTTGGTTGGCTAGGGGGGTTAAGTATGACAAGACATGAAATAGTGATGCTGGCCGGCGACGCGCGGCGTGCGGAAGGTATTTGTAGAACAGAGCCTGCAATCTCATTCTTTTTGCATTCCAGTGATTTGCTATCTGTGAATACTAGAGACCATGCCTAACGAAGCCCTTTAGTATACAAATCATGTTGCATTCCGATGTCCGAGGGACACTTAAATGTTGGTAAATGTCAGACAATATATCGTGTGTAAAATCCATATAAAACCGTTATCATTACTTTGCCCATCACCAAAGTGCAGGTTCATTTATTTTCTTTCTCTACTTGTTCCCCCGTCAAAATACCAAGTAGGCGATCAGCCGTCAAATGATCACTCGCACTCTGCATGCGATGAGCATATTTCAACTTCCCATTTTGAAAAATCCATTCGCCCCCCTGCTGATCACCAGGACCACCCTTGAGCGCCGACCATCCGCGTTTCCATCTCTGCTTCAAATCCTTGAATAAAGCACTCGGGAACGATTCCAGCGAGTACGGCGGGGGTTCATTAAATCCCGACCAGGTTCTCTTCATCTGAAGCTGGTTGTATATTTTAGTCGACGGATCGGTATATATCTCGAAGGCATCGGATGTTTCTTCCATGTACGGTCCGATGAGGGTATGATCACCGCAACCGATAATGATAACCTGCGCTGGCTTAGCGTGGTCTGGTATCGTGCCCAGTATCTTTTGCGTCATCTGTGTGGCGAGATTGCGGACATAGTCTTGGTCATAGATGCAGAAGAAGTGCCTCACTAGTTACTTGCTCGTGAGAAACTGTGACTCGGCGTTGATGTGCATTGCTCACCAAAAATTACCACCGTGGTGACTGAGTCGCCCTTGTCAGCGACTAGCTCGCCGAAGCGGACGAGCTCGCCGTTTTTCGATTGCATTTCAAGCTCGTAGGCTTCATGTAGGCTACCGTCTGATAGGAATGATGTGTCGATCGAGAACCCCGTGGAAGACATGTCTCCTGATTATACCGCTGAGCTTGGAATAAACCGATAGTGAGTCTTATGTATGCATCACAATCCGATTAATTCCAGGAACTGCGTTGTTGGGTTTCGCCTTCGTCAAAACGGCGATGACGTCATGACCCCTACTTTGACGGCTGCTGACAGATTGGGTTAACCCGCGCAAGAGGCTAGACCTCAAAACAGGCTGAGAATACCTGTATAAGGAACACCAGATTACCTCCTGGTTGGCTCAACCGACTTAATACTCTAGTAAAGTTTTGGTTCGAAGGTTGGCGCGGCCCCCGCATCGGTCACACTATGAAAGCGGGATCTGCCTGCGAGCTAGATACGCCCGCTTCTAGGCAGGCAGTGAGACCTACTATATAAAGCGGAGGCTTAGGGAGTGCGAGGAAGAAGACCGATCTACGTGGATAGTGTTCTGTGCTCGAAAAAGGTAGAACGCATGTTGAAACTCGATATTCTTATTCAAAGATGCGCTCTGGCGACTTTAGCTTAGACTACTATATATCTACTGCATTGAGCAATCTTGTTTTCTTGATTTATCCACTCTCCGCTATAGCCTACAGAGCTATGCGATTGTTTACCACAGCAGGCGTAGTATTGGCTCTAGCCTTGCTGTTGAGAGGCAGTTCTAAAATCTCAGCATGCATATAACACTCACCAATTTTGTCACTTATTTCTCATTATTTCCTCACTTGCTTTTTCGCATCATGACTTCACTTATACACTCAACAAAATTCATCCTCAACTTCGAAGACTTACTCTTTCGTTCGTCACTCCACTTACACACTCCTCTCTCACCTTCGCTATGTCTACCAAAATTGCTCATTCGCAGCCTCCATCACTTCACCAACGCAAGGTTAGACAAATACCAACCTTCCTGGTCGCCCGGTGATTCCCCTCCAAGCAAAGATACAACCCAAGCGTGGGCACATTAGCGACATCAGTACAATGGGTCAAAATGGGAAGTGGATCGCGCCGCGTGCGGTTATCAGACGAACTCGCGTACATCGCGACAAAGAACTTGTCACCAAGAAGTTGATGCAAGGTAGGGGTATAATTTGATGTTAAATATGATACTTGA
Organism: Penicillium nucicola; assembly: GCF_028828085.1. Classification (NCBI taxonomy): domain Eukaryota; kingdom Fungi; phylum Ascomycota; class Eurotiomycetes; order Eurotiales; family Aspergillaceae; genus Penicillium; species Penicillium nucicola. The sequence goes on along the minus strand of NW_026643132.1, from coordinate 665,812 downwards.
AAAAAGTAAATGTTATCATTTTTCTAGTGGCATCGAAATTGTAGTTCCATACTTCAAGTATGGTAACCACTCACTCGTCCCATTCGGCCTTGAATCGCCTCAGCACCATCAAATTTCTGCCATGGAGCGATGGAAGATACATTTTGACCCAAGAAAAAACGGCGCTTGCCCCATGGGCCAGTTGTATATATCCACGTTCCTCTGCTAGTACCGCCGCTGGCCAAGACCATGTCTCCCGATCAAGCAGAACCTTCGTCGACAGCCGACTTTACCGCGATCAGCGGCTCTCTGCCAACCTCACACGGAACTTAGAGTCCCCAAGATACATTAAAGATGGCCAACGAGAGAGATGTCGGAAAAATGACAATATCTGTGCTGCTACAATCAAAACAAGTACTTTCCCACTATAAAATCTTCAGACCTTTTTGATTCATCCAAAGGCAAAGATGAGCTCTTGTGTGTGTGACAAAAGCTCTGACATGATTTCCGAATTATTTCAATCCTGGTATAGATCGTGATAAAATTATTTCCGTTGGTGTGGTCATCACAATGTATGAATTGTGAGGTCTGGGTGTCATCATTCTATATGCACTCACTCACTTACCTCACTCACCCTTGTAATTGCAATACATAAAACCAATGCGGAAGCAGTCTCCGTCGTATCCGACTGATGAGACGTACAGAGCGGTGAGGATATGACCACCTTGAGGCTTGTTCTCAGGACTTCGAGGTCGTTTCTTGAGAATTTCGGTCCTAAGCTTTCTGCACGCCAAGAACGCAGGGAAGCGGGCTAGCGGGCGCCAAAAAAAATAGTAGTTCTTCAACTCAGCCCTAGAGTTGATCCTCACCTCACTTGATTTGTTGTTCTAGATGATAATGTCCATTTTATCATCTTGAAATACGAGTATAGTCAATTTTGGGGTTTCAAAACATGATTTGACAGGAAATAAATGCTAGCTATTTACTCATCAGCTGGGAAAGGGAAATGCGCCTAAGATTTAGTGCTTATTGTGCTCTCCACCCCATCCCGCTCAGTGATGAAGTTCTTAAATCTATAGTGTCCCCAGATGCATCACGGCGGGATTCAAATTTGTAGTCGTGCTAATATTCCAAGATTGGTAAGACTATCTGCCGTCAGCTTACCTATCATTCATTACACCATTCATCGGCTATTTCTACTCGGGATCTTGTGAATTGGGAGGTATAAAGAGACACTTTCCCAGCCCAAAATAAGACTTGAATATTGGTTCTCAATTTACACATCAAGATGCATTTTCGTTGGGTCTCATGTTTTGCCTTTAGCCTCGTTTACGGGATCAGCCAGGCGAATCCCACCGTATCCAGCAATGCTTCTAAAGCGCAGCCCTTTAAGATCGATCTTTCATCTCGACTGCCTCGAATGTTCGACCTGATTCGCGGAACTCAGCTTCCCACCCAGCTATCGTACTCAGGCCCAGGATCCTCGACTGGCATAGATCTGAGTGATCTGAAGTCTTTGCGAACAGAATGGTTAACAAATTTTGATTGGAAAACCGAACAAAAATCATTAAATAAGTATGACCTATAAAAAATCTTGCAGGAGTTACTTGTCACATTCTTACTGTATCACAGGTTCGCCCACTACAAAGCCAACATTGAAGGATTAAACATCCATTTCATCCACGAAAAGTCAGGCGCAAGCGATGCTATTCCACTCCTTCTACTTCATGGCTGGCCCGGCTCTTTTCTGGAATTTATACCTATCATTAATGATCTGACTGAACAGGCGAAAACAATCTCAGGAAAAAAGGTCTCTTTTGATGTCATTGTACCGTCTCTCCCTGGTTTTGCTTTTTCCTCGGCGCCCCCCACCAATTGGACAGTCGAAGATACTGCCCGTGTATTCAATACGCTTCTGACGGATGTCTTGGGCTACGACGCCTACGCTGTTTTTGGAACTGATTGGGGTAGCGGTGTTGCATACGCGCTGTATGATGGATTCAACGCGACTGTGCGCGCGGCCCATCTAGCATTCCTGCCCTTCTTTCCTCCCACCCAAGAAGAGCTCACGGCCGAGAACATCACTCTCACGCCATTGGGAGAATTCGAGGAGGCCAATACGGTGGAGTGGAGCAACACCGGAACTGGATACTTTGTAGAGCAAACGACAAAGGTAATACTTCCATATTTCGACGTCATCAGGAGCTCAATATAATTACTAACCACTCTTTGGATAGCCCACCACCATCGGTTTAGCTCTATACGACAGTCCGGTAGGACAGCTTGCGTGGATTGGAGAGAAATTCCTGAATTGTAAGTAGTCATCCAGCCCATGCGAGATCCACACAAAGCTAATTCACATCCAGGGTCCGATCCCAATGCTGGGCATTTTCCCTCTGTCCTCACTCACAACGAGATCCTTCGGAGTGTTTCTCTTTATTATCTGACGGAGAGCTTCGCTTCGTCCGTGATGATATATGCACAGAATCCTCATGGATTTAGTACAGTCTACACAAGGGCAAATAATGATGCTCCCTTACTATTCAGTGCTTTCAAGTACAACGTTGGATTCTGGCCTCCAGCTCTGGTTGCAAAGGTCGGAAACCTTGTTTACTACAAAAGTGAGTATACAACATGATGTTTGCACCAATGGCGAGAAGGGAAAATTTGGCTCACCACATGATTTCTAGACAACGACGCCGGTGGCCATTTCCCCGGTATTGATAACCCGCCGGCATTGCTGAACGATCTGCGAGAGATTGGAACTTATTGGCGAGTTTGATACTCAAGCTCCAGAGATACTAAGAAGTCCGAAGGCATTGATGTTCTACTTCTTGCCGCTGAGACTACTGCCTGCTATTCGTGGAGAGAGGCAATATCGGTTTGAAAGCTTATACCAGTACAAGGTTTTAGGTGAGGTCGTCATATTATCTTTCTATAATTTATTATAACACTTTACGACAGAATATCACACCTCTTCTCCACCAACTACGTTAAGAATGATTCTAAAGAGGCTTTGATTTAAATTTCCTGGTAGAATTACGCCACTGGTCTTAGAAAAGATAGAATTGTCTCCGAGATGAATCACGATAAGGCTGGACTATGATGATAAAGTGGTCTTGTAAATGCAAGCCAAGAATGAATGAAGAAATGCAGTTCATCCAATAAATGATATGACTACATACACTCCTACGCTATTTGATAAACTTTCGAGCCTTGGTACTTCGACAAACTAGTCTGATTTCAGACCGATCGGAACAGCGAGTATAATCAATATGTTGCTTCCCATGAGACCGCGACAACAGACACTTTGTCAATGTCGATATATTTTCATGCCAAGTCGATCTGCAACCCGAGGGTCGCGTTCATTACGGCATTTCCGTAAAAGAACTCAGTGCTGTAACAATTTGTTAGTGAACATAGACTGACGACAAAGACAAGCAATACATACCCCGCATTGCCGACATTGACATATGTGGATTCCGTAAATCTGCCCAAATTGGCCATAGCCAGCAGCCAGTCCTTCAGATCTCCAGAGAAAGAACCCTCAAACTGCTTGGTGGGCATCAAGGTGCTGACCGTAATCCCGGTGTCGGTATTGACATCTTCGTACAGTGTCCACGAGGTTCCAAAGAGGTTGTCAATGGTTGCAGCTGGTCCGTTGGTCCAGCCGATTGGGAGCTGGCCACCCTCGTACTGCAGCCAAAGCATGAGCTCATGCGAGGAGGAGGACGTCGAGTCACCTTTGATGTCATTGGTCATGAAGTCGAAGCAAATGTTCCCTGCTCGGATGGGGGATCAGCATAAAGTCGTGTTTGAGTAATGGTGTTATCGAACCCTTGAAATCAGTGGTATTGGTACGCGTCCAGCTGTAGTCTGCGGGGATTGACTCGATAGCGGACAATTTTGTCTCGAGGTTCTGGGTCAGACCGACGAAGGAGTACCCTTTTGGGACGTTGTTCCTGCAGTGAGTCTTTGGTGAGTTGTTGGTATCGATGGGTATTCATTGGCCTTACGTGTTTTCGACATAGTCGATGTTGGTCACGCTGCTCCAAAGAACCTCGTTGGTGCCGTTGACGCTTGTGGTGACTCCGTCATAATTAGTGCATTGCGTGCCGACTATCTGAGCGGCATTGTACAGCATGTTGTAGACAATCCATGGCGTGTTGGGAAGGATAAGGTTAGAGTAGTCTCCGCAAAGCTGAGTCGAGGATACGGCCCGAGAGGAAAGATCGCTAAGTCCCGGAAGGGCAGAAGCAGCACGCGTCAAAGATAGGGCCGCCAGGGCGAGAGACTGTGTGAAGAAAACCATCTTTGAATAACGCAATCTCCGAATCCAGCAGAGTCAATTGCTTAAAAGAGTGTATGAAGATGAGGTCGAGTGCCAACAGATCCTACGTCTAATTCTTCTGGGGAAGGTCTGGTTTTGTAGACTGTCGCTTTCGGCTTTGGTTGTACGGGGTTTTTCTAGCTGTAACCCCTTAGTGGGCCCTGTGAGAAGGGCGATAATGAAGAAGCATTCTGAAACCACGGCTCGAAAATCTCTGCAACACACTAATTTTAATAAAGAAGAGCATACACGCTGGTCTTTTTGCGCCAGGATTGTCCAATAATCCAAATCCACCTATATCGATGATACAATCCTGTATTGGAACTTCTCCAGTACGATCAGACAGGCGGTTCTGACTGTTCAACATGTATTTGGGTGGGTCCCACGAGATTGAGTGGGCCAATGCAGGCATATTACTGGTGTTGAATGGATGGCCTTAGTGCAGATCAATCATAGCGCCATCGGTAGTAAATTGAAGGACATTCCCAAATGCATCGTGTATAGTACTGTCTCACTCTTTCCAAGACCTTTCATTTTTAGCTACTATCCTGTGAATCGAATAGATTTAAAGGCGAGGCAACGGAGTGTCAGTTAGTGGCTAATCACTATAAGGGGGCAGCTAAGGAGACTAGTAAATCAAAAAAGCCTAACTTCTTCTCAGGGGATTCTATGCGAGCCTAATTTAACAGACTTTTTGATAAATATTGGCGTAATATTGTTACAGGGCATGAAAATGGTAAACATATGCCGACTAAGTTGGTGCAAGGGACAACGTTCAATCTGTCTTGACAGGAACCGACTGTTCAAAAGAAGCCGTTGCATTAGGGTCGGTGTACCCCGAGGCTTTGGACGAGCATTGCTCAATTGGCTCTTTGTTACAAAGTTCAGGGATGGGGATGCGAAGTGGTGGAACGAGCAGAGAAATGGAGACCACCGAAAGATTCGGGGTGAGAAAAAGAGCGATGCTACCTGGGTACATATGAGAAATGACGGGCTATCGCAGCTTGAAGGCCCTTATTTAGTCCCATGCCAGGCATGCAGAATTTGAAAATACTGAAGATACAACCGGAACCTTATGTAAACAAACAATATTCCTGAAAGGCACTTGAAGAAACTGACCATTTGTTTTGAAACACCTAGCTAAACATATAGTCTAGGTAGGAAAGGATTTTGAATATGGATGCAAGACTTCCAATAACCCAAAATTGACAACGCAGGCCGATAAACGAAGCAGCTAGATAGACTTCGGTGCGTGTGTTCAATCCAAGGAGAACTGGAACATTGACATTACATGAAGTAGGGTGTACAGGGCCGCTATGAACGGCCAGGCCTGCAACTCGTGATCGCTCATTCTATCCAAAACACGTCGAATGCTCAAGATGATGAACGGAGATGGCTCAGAAGAACTTAGAGCCAGGGCTATTAGTCACAACATGTCCTTTGAAAAATATACATAGTCGCCATTTGGCAGCCGTTACAATGTTACATCATCGAGCTCACTTATACATACCAATAAGAGCATCGAGGAAGTCAAGTTGTTACAAGCTCCCACTGGCTTTTATAGATAGGCTGAGAATAATTAAGTTGAACAGAAATATAATCAATCTTTTGGTACCAAAGTAACAATGAGCTTTGGTCGGGGTCGTGAGGAAGCAAATAAATTAAGAAATAGCGACATTCCATATTCCAGTCCTTCCTGTTATCGACGTGTCCTGTTGAATGATACTCTCTACCCGGTTCTGGCGTGAGCAGCATTCGCGATGGACCAATTCTACCCATACTAAAGCACCCTCATCGACTTCCAGTGGCACTCAGACAATTCGCTCACCAGAAGGGCCCAGGTAAGACAAAATCCATTTGCAAGAACCTAAACAAAATTCTCGAGTTTGGAAATACCCCTTAATGCACCAGTGGCCAGCCGGGCTTTCAAGTCAGGCTTACAAAGCCGTTTCAATTCTTTGAGATCTGACCTCTGAAGACTCTTATAAGGCTTCATATGCCATGCCAGAGAACCTTTCTCGTCAATGCGTTTTGTCTCGGCACCCATGTTGAGTAGGAGGCGGACGATCGATAAATTTCCGCAGAACACGGCCCAGTGAAGGGGCGTTCTTGAGTCCCAGGAGCCGACTTCCATTTTAGCCCCCTTCTGAATCAACAGCCGTACCATTTCTTCATTTTCCTTTGACACCGCCCAAAGAAGTGGAGTCATTCTATACAAATCACGAGCCTCTATGTGAGCGCCGCTTTGAAGTAGAAAACGAAACATGCTTTCATGGCCATTGATAATGGCCCAGTGTAATGGTGTGAGTCCACCTGCGCGATATAACTTAGGGTCATCACTTTCTCTAAACTCTGAGTCATAGGGAACGTCTAGGGGCTGGAGATAATAGCCGGGTCCATCGTGAACGTTAGGACAGCCGTAGTCAATGTCGTAGGTGTCCCTAGGGAATATTTCGATGGATGAGAAAGGGGGTTCCGGTACTTCGTCAGATTTGACTCCATCTGGTATTTTGGTTTCCCTTGGTGCTTTGGTTTCCTTCCATGCACCTGCTGAGATCAAGGCTTTCACAATTGGTTCATTTCCAATTTTTGTCGCAATCAGTAACGAGGTATGACCAGTATAATCAGATGCCTCCAAATCAGCGCCATTATCAAGCAGGAATTCGACTATCGCTTCATGTCCAAGTGAAGCGGCTAACAAGAGGGGTGTCATTCTTTTCCTGTCGGATATCTCTTTGTTGGCACCAGTATTTACTAGGTACTGCACAAGCTCTTCATCTCCTTGCTTGACGGCCCAGCATAGTGGAGTAACTCCTTCCTTAACAATGCGTGTATCTTTGTTAGCACCCTTTTCAATAAAAAGTCGTGCAATACACGTGTTGTATGTCTTGATGGCCGAGAACAGTGGAGTCATATCTTTGCTATCTGTAGCTTCCTTGTTCACACCCTCTTCAACCAACAGACGTACTGCTCTCTCCTTTCCTGAAATGACCGCCATGTGTAGCGGAGTATGACCCGACTCATTAGTAGCCTCTTTTGGTGCCCCCTCGTTAATCAGAAGACGTATCACTCTCGTGTTTCCCTTTGAAGCAGCTAAATGAAGTGGCATTGTCCTGAACGGGGCCAAAGCCTCTTTTTTTGCGCCCGCTTCGAGCAAGAGCTGCACAATGACATGGTCACCAGACATCGAGGCACGGTGTAGTGGGGTTTTCCCATGCTGGTTAGTAGTCTCCTTGTCAACGCCAGAGTCGATCAGAGTGCGCGTAAGCGCCATACAGCTGTTTCGAACAGCCCAATGTAATAACTTCTTCAATTCTTCCTCTCCGGGGTTTTTCGCTCGAAGCAATAGTGGGACTGCAACCTCAAGGTTTGCTTCCGCTGCAAATTTCAATGGACCCAGGGGCAGAGATATATTGTCCAAGTAAAACCCTGGATCAGAAGACTCATCGTATCGGGCTAGACCTTTTGTAAATCCCGGCTGCTTATTGACTGCTTTGCAGTGCAACGATGTCCAAAAAGGCTCCTCTGGAAAAGACCAAGCAGCATCATCCGTAGGCAGGAGATCCAGCAGCTCCTTATGCTCATTGATTCTCGCGAATCTCCAAGGTGTCCACCCATGGATGTCGAGTGGCGCAGGATCCGCACCTTTTTCTAATAGGAGGCTGACGACCAACTTATGGCCGTTCATCGAGGCAAAATGTAAGGGTCTCCATTCAACAATGTCGTCTCGTGCATTGACGTCTGCGCCTCGGCTTATGAGCCTTTGGACCATGACTTCGTCCCCGTGATCGGCGGCGCAATGTAGTGGTGTCCAGCCAAAAAGATTGTCTTTCGCTTTCAAGTCGGCGTCTTTCAGTAAATCTGCCACTTCTACGTGGCCATTCATAGTCGCATAATGGAGAGGGGTCAAACCATCAACATTTCCACCATTGAGGGTGCGTCGTGTAATGAGAAGCTTCACTACATAAGCATACCCCATCTGCGAAGCAACGTGCAGCGCAGTATCCCCATGCCTGTCCTTCAGCCTCAAATTATCGCCACTCCTGAGGAGCTTCACGATAGGCGCAGATCCTGACCATGCGGCTCGGTGCAAGGCTGTTTCCCCTTCACGACATTGTGCGGTTGAGTCAGCGTTCTGGTAAAGCAAATCATTGACCATTCTTTGATGTCCTCGCTCGGCTCCAAGGTGAAGTGGCAGTCTACCAAGCTGATCCCGACTTTTGATAGAGTGTGGCTCAAGGAGTCGCCGGAACGAACCGTAGTCTCCTTTCCAAATGGCGGAGTGAAGTGTTTCATCTTTAGAAGTGGTGATATATGGTCTCTGTTCAGAGCCAATGGGTGTCTCATTTGCACTTAGAGGTCCCGAGAGAATGATCACGTTCGACTTGATCCGAAAATTTTGAGCTTCGAATTCTTGGCTTAGAGAAATGGCAGTAATGTACTCAAATCGATTCTCAGTGATCTCTCTTACTAGCAACACTTCGTTTACTGACGCTGCATTGCAGTCAGCTAACAGTCGACACTGTTGCGGAGATCTTAGAGCATTTCGAGTTTTGACTCTAGCCATTTCGTGTAGTTGATCCAGCATGAATGTTTGTTCGAATCTTTCTGGGAAAGGGACAATAAGCCATCGTCCTCTAACATCGCCGTTATTGAGGATTTCAAGTGAACTTTCAGAGTCGCTTAAACGCATATCCTTCAAGAAATCAACAGGGCACCAGGTAAAGCTGTCATTGAATGTGATAGCCTTGTGAAAAAGATGGCCAGGTGAAGTCTTTCCAATTTCTTTCAGAATACTCTTGAAGGTTTCCTGCGGATTTTCCTTTGGCTCAGTATCAATCAGCAGAGCAGCGATGTTGGACATGTCATAAGTCCACGATGTATGACGCGGCTTCAGCACACGGAGGAGATCGTCCAAAGTATCAACCCTGCGCCGGAGCTTCCTAATTATCATGGAAGCCTCTTTACGTGGGCCATCGGGCTCATTATCTTGTGCCAGAATCTCCACATCAAGATCTTTAATAACTGGCCCCTTCTTCCCCTTGAAGATAACCATCACCCTCCGAGACTTCATCAGTTCAAGAGCAGTCCAACCTCGACTGAACCAAGGAGACATTAGGATCGCAAAGCATGCCGTTTCCGGGTTCCATTTCCAGTTGCGTAGAAACAAATCGTGGACTAAGGTGATTCGAGCGTTTTCATAGGCGGTTTGGATGTTCTTAGTAGCTTTATTGCGGGCAGCCTTTCCACTAGGAATACAAAGTGTATCCCACCAGATACCGTCGCATTGAAGCTGGTGCGCAATGTCCACAAAAAAGTCGTAGAGGCACGTGTTGACCGATCCATCCTCCCAAGCCCCAGTTCCAGTGCCATCTGACCAAACGTGGGAAATGGCCATATATGGAAAAGGCTGTTTCAAAAGGCGTGTTCCGCGCAGGTCCCACGCTGTGCATGCTTCACTCAAAACCGCATGTTCCAGCTCACTTCGACTGAAAAGGCTTTTGAATCGTAAACACTGGGAGTCTTCACATTGATGTGGCTGACGAACTCCCGTGAAGTTACGGTCGGAGTAGATACATCCCTTAATCGTACATTTTGTGTGATCATTGTAGCCACCCAGTGAGCTTGGCCTTGCAATCAAATTTGAATTTGGCCAGATTCGGGCGAGGTTTTTCCCAACGGCCGCCCATAAGCGGTTATGGCAGATATTGAGCTCGTTTCTCGAGAATCTGAAAGCTATCTTGATCTAGAGGGTTCATTGTAATGGATGAAAAGAGCTTTTTTACATAAGCTTTGCTGTCAGAATACACTTGTACTCCGAAGTTCTCACTGCTATTAAATCTTGTGTCAGCGGAAAATGGTGAAAGTCGAATTTGGAGCATTAGTTGCGACTAGTTTTGCCACGGGGAACCAACCATTTGATGAATCAAACCCAGTCTTGGTGATGAGAAGAATGTGTTTTCGGTATGAAAAGGTCCAAACTTCTATACTGGCAACAACCAAGTCTTGAGGCGAGCCGCCCGGTGGGCCCGTGCTGAATGTCTTCCCATGCAGGGGAGCCTGACTCGCAGATGTACACCCTGCGAGATATTCCTAGCGTCAGCATTCTCCTCCAGGAGGAAATAGAGAGTCCAGATGTTTGGCGCATCGTAGACATCATACATTTCTTATGGCCGGCAGAGCTAGCCATCAATATCACAGTTATGGGATATTTGCGTATTCAACAATGCCTGCAACTCTGGGAAGTACCCGAGTAACCAATCAACGAATATCCCTGTCTGACGTGGCTTTATCTGCGGATTCGCGCCGGCCCCCAAGCTTCCCATTTCATCCGCCAGGCAACGCCGACCAGATGATGACTGACTACACATGTGTCAAAGCATCAAACTGTTACGTTGTAGAATACGTTGTGCTATGGAAACATGGTGAAAATGGGCAGTCGGAGACCAATGTTTGGTTTGTTCTATCACAGAATGGAATAAGCGAACGATTTTTTTCTTAGTGGAATAAAATGCCACTTACTGCTTACGTGTAGGTGCAGGTGCTAAGAGGCTGAGTGTTTCGGCTAGCGCTACTGTTGGGCGATGGAGGTGACTGACTTCTCACCCGCACCTTGTGTATAGCGCACCCAGCCTTATCCGCCATCCCAACGTATACTATGCGTGCTCAATACAACCTGTTTCCTAACAGTGTAACCACAGTTCGTGAATGAGCTTATGGTGCATGCTTACTATTCAACCCCAGTTATTCTTCTCGAGTTTTACTGAGCCTTTCCTGAGGAAGAGTGCGCCCTCAGTGCAGAATCCTTTTGTTCAGTTGAATCTTAAGGGACATCCAATAATTACGAATGATATCTCGATTCTCGCGCTTAGACAGAATTATCCACTTTGTATGATTCGAATAAATCGAGTCTCTGTGAGTAGGCAGTCTTTGGCTATGTAGAGCTTTGTTTTTGTGATTCCTCAACACTCGATGAGGACACTCGCATTTTTTTTCCTTTGTTTTGCTCTTTGCACCCTGTCCTGAGGTCCAAGTCCGAGGGAATATTGCAAAACTGTTTGATAACTGGAAATTAGAAAAAGAGTGATATCATCGTTCATTAACAAACAGAGAGCTCTGAGTCTATTTGTATTATGAAAATGGAAGTTCAGTCAGTTTGACTGATGATGCTGGTCTAATAATAATCGGCCTCATTGCTTCTTTACTAGGCTTCTGGGAATCATGCAAGATACTTTGCTCGACCACTATGGCTGGGTGTTTTTCTCAGCGATCCTTTGAAACACGGCCGAAGGGTCCAAGAATGTCTCTGCCCGGTAGCACTTAACCCGCCCCAGATCGTCCTCCCGAACAGCGAAGACAGCAAATCCTGGAATTGTGATCACATCGGTATCCGGGTTGTCTCCTTTGACGAGATATCGGATGGTCGCAGCTTGATAAATTCGAGGGGCGACGTAGTCAAAGTAACGGATCTCATGTGTCATGATGTCCAACTGGCCGAGTACATTCTTGAACATGAGTCGCACCTCATCGCCTTTGATCACCGGGCTATTGGCATATTGCATTTCCACATCATCGGTCATAAACTCGTCAAGCCATTTGTCGGCGTCTAGAGTAGCGCTCGCGCGGTGAAACTAGGCAATATCGTAAGTTAATTATCTTGCGAAATTGTGATAGACACAATCATACAGCTTCGAGCCACTTTGTGGCAGCTTCTTTATCGAGTTTCGGACTATCCGGCATCATGAAAGAAGGATCCCAGAAATTCAAGTCAAAGGCTATTTTGGAAACAAAGTCAACTTATGTGACCATTGAGAAACTGGAAGTTACAACCTTGGAAATACTATTTAACCAAGCGGGGTCGGTTGTCGGAAATTGCTTAGAAATTGATGGCTTGTAAATGTCAAGTTTAGCGCAAAGACGTGATAAGCACTAGCTCCTTTTTCCGAATTCCTTCTGCTTGTTTGACGCTTGAATACATATAGACCGAAGTAAAAGAAAGAATTGGAAGTTGTAGATAGAGTTGCAAACATTCATGGAAGTCGTGAATCCCGACGGAGACAATCCGACTATATCAGTTGTCCGGGGGAACTTGTTGCCAGCGAGTCTTTTCCGGAAAACAATCGACCCGACCTCACTAAATCTGATCAACGATTTACATTTGATGAGAAAGAATATGTGGACTGTACACCGTGATCATATTTCTTCCGAATGATGATGAGAGAGATCCTTCAGGATACAAATCTAGGATGAGAGAAAGAACCCCTTGCCTAGCCCCGTCAGGGGCACGGCTTTGGTAATAAGCTCATGCTACTATCTCACCACCAAGTGTTAGTTAACGAATGGCAGATCTTGACCTACGGTTTCCGCCTAATGCTCAAGACCTTGTCACTATCACAAAGTCATATGACAAGAAAACCCAACAACAAGTTAGGGTAGGGAACTCTAGGCAAATGACGCTTAGAAGGGATAATCAGATGCTATATAATGGAGCATAATGATCATGAATCGTGAATCAGGAAATGAGTGGCATTGTTGTCTCTGTCTATCTCTGTCTCTACAGTTGTAGATTGCCCATATCCCTTCCTTGAGGACACCCTGACCACCGCTGAGGCAGTAATCATGCAGATCACGTGATTTCCCCACTACAGCACCCAATTTAGCATCTTATCGAAGTTCTTTCTGTGTATTTCCCTCTAATGAGGTTCTACACACATACGACCACAGGGTGTGGAGAACAGGGCTTCCCGTCCGCTCAGCCGTACTCAAGCCACACGCCGGTAAGTTAGTAGTTAGGTGGGTGACCACTAGCGAATCCTTACTGTTGTATGTGTTTCTTTTTTTTCGGTTTCTCGTTTCTTATTAGCTAAAAAATGTACTGTCTCCCGATTACCATAGAATTAGAAAACTATCAACTTCCCTCTTTTGCTTGCTATATTACAGAACAAGCTAATTCTTTCTAAAACGAGAACTTATAATAAGAAATCTCCGGCGGACGACGATAATCGTAATACTAACCCTCTCTGGCTAATTCACCCTGATAAAGAAATATTATATCATAAAACGGGACTTTTATCTACGCTATATCTTCTAAAGTACACCCTTTAATCGCTTTGTACTTATCTTTGATCCTTTACATACCGTCGTAAAGATTATACTCCTCCTAGCTCTCTCGAATAAGTCGAATAACTCCCCTATTCTTTTTAGGGGTAAGAATAGAGTCTAAGATATCCTACGTAATCAAACGATAGTACTAGTTTCGGTAGAATGTTAGATTTAGGCTAGTACCTATTTTTCTAGCACTACGTGTAAAGGGTATACGTTACTACAGGTGTACGGCCTGTCAATCAGGCAAGGGAGAAACGGTTCCAAAGGGAGGAAGCATGTTACGCACTGGCTAGCGGGTCGTCGCTAGGTTAGAAGACTTTCTGGGTTATACTTGCCTGTATGCTAACTTCCAACGTCAACGATCTATCTCTTAACTGTACCGTTGCCCAACAAGCCTTATACAGGCTAAGTCCTTTCGAGGGTATCGAGGAGCGATGCTAAGTAGAGCGCCGATCAAGTCTATACCGGAGTATTAGCTAGATTGTAGTGTTTCCAAGTTATAACCAAGTTGTACGAGTCATAAAGGTTTCTGAATGGTAGATATAAGTAATAATGGATGATTGAACACGAAGAACTAAACTAGATAAATAAGGTCCTTATATATCCTAAGTTCTTCCTTAGTAGATTGGTAGATAGTAGAATAGTAGAACTGTTCTACTTAACGACTGTCGTTCTACTACTCGTATGATCACGTGTTTTCCGTGTGATGATTAATTGCAATAATCATTGAGACGGTGAATCGGGGGCCGGAAGTGGCCTTACCGTCACCTAGCGTTGTGGTGTATTCTGGGTGCTGGTAAATCAAGGGCCGAAAAGGGCGCCTGCCCTGTTCTCTGATTGTTCGTCACGTGATTTCGATGGGTCGGTCGATTGACTGGTCCATGACCGCCTATCAATAAGTTGCGGCCCTATACTGATTGATGCCTGGTATGTCCGTAACACTTAGCTCTAGTAGGTATACCGGTAAATAATGAAGCCCTAGGCGCGAAGGCTATTTTTATAGAGTTCCTAGTCGATTTAGTCGGGAAGGTATAGGGGGTCTACGTACTATAGAGGTAATAGGGTCTATCCTGCTCCTCTTATGTGAAGACCACTCAGGACGATGTCAATTTCTTTTAAGTGGGCACTATTATATGGAAGACAGGATGTAGCTTCCAAGGTAAATTATTTACTTGGCTCATTCCCTGGCTTACCGACCTGCCAAAACGGTAGGCTAGGAGTGGGGAATGAATCAGACTCTATCACTATATCATCCAACAGTTCCGCTTGAGCGCTGTATAGTTTTTTTTGATGATGTCAGTGGTCCAATCCCTGATGTACGTTCTAATATAAGGCACGATAATACAAGTTCTTGACATTTTTCACTAACCTCTTACGGCCCTTGCAGCTATTGAGATCTTGAGGAATATGTGATAAGAGTCTTCACACGCCACTGGAAGAATATCGACGTTGCTCTACACTGCCTGGCTATGCTTTGAGAAGATCATGTTGGATACCAATAATTAACCGGTGCTTCGATTTTTCTAAGGAATAAATATTACCGAGCTTTTCGAGAAGTTAGGCCTTGACAAATCCAGTGGCTGATGAGGAGGATCCACAATACCGCAGATTGCTAGATCACTCGACCTGGGTTACTGAGCCGAAGCGATGGACCCATCACTACTTGGGCCAATCTTCACAAATCTTAAGCAAGGAATATGCACAAGGCGCGATCTCTGTAGATTTTCGCTAGATATTTGATGTCGTAGTAACTGTGAGTATCCTATTTTTATCTTACTTGGAACCCCTCTAGGTTGACTTCCAGCTAATCTATTGACATTTTACCTTCTTTACCACCACAAACGTGATTCTATAGGTGCTTCTAGGGGTCGTGATATCCAAAAGTCCTCCATATGACTTCACAGTGTTGATTGTAGGTGGTGAAATTGCAGGTCGGGCTCTGGCTCGGGCTCTGGCGCACGTAGGTATTTGCTCGACAATTTTGGAGAGAAGAACCTACACCGCTGCAACTGCTGGAGGCGCCTCAATATGAATTTTTCCCAATGGAGTCGAAAGCCTCGATAAACTCGGAATATTCGACGAAGTTCTTGAGTCGGTAGATCCCATCAAAGAAGCTTACCTTTGGAGCCAGGGCACACTTCTTCGCCGCCCGGTCTATCCTCGAATTGTTACCCAAAATTCTGTCTTCAATAACATAAGATTCAACTTTTTGACTTGTGAAACAATTAGGCTTGGCTATCCAAATCTGTTCGTGCGTAGGCACAGACTCCTTGAGATTCTATATCGCGATCTTCCCGAGAATTTCGTTCAAATATTATACGAGAAAAAAGTGATTTCAGTCGAAGAAATGCCAGAGGCCGTGAAAGCTACCTACGACGATGGATCAATTCACGGGGTGCAATCGTCGTTAGTGCCGATGAAAATCGCAGCGTTGTTGAACGCTATATCAGCAAGCTCAATTGTTGATATCATGAAGTCTTTCGTTTCTTTGCTTCTTCCCACCTCGGCCCTGGCTGGATCAGTGCTGTGGAACGGCATATTCAACACCTCAGATACGGTCGCGGACCTCGACAGGTGTAAGTCAAGTGGGTGTCGATGTCGTGAGCTTGGCTAAACTCTTCCGCAGGGTCCTGGTCTAATCAGATCGGGGCCTATCAATGGTACATCCACGGCTCTGGTGAAACCACAGAGTATCTGGGCTTGTCAACCGATTTTAAGAACCCAGCGGCTACAGATGCGAAGGGACTACGCACCAGCATTGTAATCTAAGACATTTCCACAAGAAGCGTTGGTTCCCCCAAGCTAACATACCTAGGACGGAACATCCTTCTGGGAGGGTCAAACGATGGAGCGCACCGAACTGATCCCACAAACCAAGTCCGATCTAGGTTCGGGTCACTTGTACTATCATTTCTCCCTCTCCACCAAATCGACAAATCCACCCAGCTCGTCATTTGAGCATCAAATTGCTTTCTTCGAAAGTCACTTCACTGAGATTCAGTATGGTTCATCTGGAAGTGCCGACAACACCCTTCGTTGGAATGCAAATGGAAACACGCAGTGGTCTGTGCAGCTGGAAGCAGGAAACTGGTACAACTTTGCGTACGATATAGATTTCGACGCCAAGACGGTCGGGCTCTGGGCTTCAAATGGATCAGATGTCTTGACTGAGGTTGTGAAGCCGGTCACCGCTTCTACGTCAACCAACTCAGCCGACTGGCATGTCGGTGTCTTGAGGTTGCCTGGAAGCACAAGTGATGACACGGAAGAAGACTGGTATTGGTCAGGCGTCTATATCGAAGAGGCGCCAATCACCACTAATATTGGATCTGGGAGCTCTTCTTCCGAAGCTTCTGGCGAGTCGGCTTCTATTGCTCAGACGACAAGGACGATCCAGGCAGCTGCGGCAGACAGCACTACCGTTGCGGCCATCCACGTAGCTACGACAAGCTCGGCTCTTACGACTACTGCTGAGACCAGCGTTCATTCTCCCGCAGTCTCTTCAGTTACTGCATCGTCAGCTCCTTCCTTCACCTCTGTGACAGATGCAGTATCTACCCCGTTTACAACTTCAAGCACAACTGTGACATATACGTCATCATCTTCGCCCTCCTTCCCATCTGCATCGACTGCTGCAGAATTCCTCGAAGAAATCCGCGTTTTGATCAAATCCCTTGTTTCCCGTTCGAATAGCCTGCACTCGCGGGACTTTGGAGTACCGCTATGGCAACAATGCAAGGAATGCGCAGAAGTGTCCTAGCTAAGATGTATTCACCAAATGCTTCGACAACTGGGAAACTTCGAAGTCCTCTTCTCCATTTTCGCTTTAAATCTTCTGTTTCGCTTATTGCTGCAGATCCTCTTGCACGATTTCAACAATTTCTTCGAAAACTCTCACAATAGTCTCAGTCATAGAGAGCGGTTCACCTGCAGCAATAAGCAAGTCCTTGTAGATGAACAAATTGGTGGTGAGGGTTGCGGTAGTAGAAGTTTCTGGCTCATTACGCCGGTAGGACTTCATAGTCGAAGCATAAACAGATCGGTAGAGCTTGAGTGTATCAGGTGAGTATTCTTAGACGATACCATCGGGCGTAATGTCATGCTCCATATCCTCATCCCACACAAATACTGTCGTGTCCCAATCGCGAGTCAACCAGCCTGGGAATCGTTTATTTCCCACAGTCCGTGGCATAGAAGACACTCCATGTCAGTCGATGATCGCCCGCAGCTCCCCATATTCTGACACGATGAAATCTTGAATATCGAAGTCTGGATGTGCTAGGACAAATGGGTTCCGTCCATCGCACGGCTCTTGCATCAAGTCAAAGAAAATTTGGAAAAGCTGAAGCGCGCCAGCTTCAAACCTTGTGTCTTGCTCTCCACGATAATCTAGCTGAGCTGTGTAATCCCTCTTGAACCTCAGCGCAGGGATGTGTGGGTTTATCGACAGATTTGAGCCACGAAATAATGTGGCGGAAAAAGTGAGAAATGGCGTGGAGGTCAGGCGTAGTAGGAGAGAATTATTTAGTTACCATATTAGGGACGCATCGAGCGGTTGCTATGGAGTTGCAATATTCGCCCTACTTACAAGTCAGTCACATACACACACCGGAACTTGACACATCGGTTCTCATCTTCAGTAACCGTATCCATCTTGCTCTTTACGGTGCTCGTTGCTCTTCGGATTTCCAATAACGGAGTGAACCAGATATTGGCAACATGGTTGAATCATCAAATTGGCCCATCCGAGTACCAGCGCGGACTGTACTCGTCTGAATCGAGACGTTCTTTTGAATGGTGAGAAGCTGCATGCAGTGTAAAACTTCGATTGCCCAATATTTGGGGGTTCGCTGCCCAATATCGGCGATATCCTCGGTTCCTTCCACATGATATTGATAGTGAAATGGGAGATGCTCGATGGCAGTCTGGTCAAAACAGACGGGTCGACAAATGGTGGCAAGAAAACCCAACAACAAGTCAGGTTAGGAACTCTAGGCAAATGAGTCTTAACAGTGATACTCGGATGCTATATCAAGAAGCATAACGATCATAAATCCTGAATCAGGAAATGAGTGGCATTGTTGTAACTGTCCATCCTTCTCTACAGTCGTAGATTGCCCATAACCCTTCCTTGAGGATATCACTGCCTGAGGCAATAATCATACAAATATCGTGATTTCCCCACTACAATATGCGATATAAAAATCCAGTAAATAGGCTATAAAATGTATCTTTCACATTAAAAACTGATTTCCAGACAAGGAAACTTAGATAAGATAAAAGCTTGTTGACAATAGCAATGACAATGGCATATTTCCAAGGTTGTATATGTTCGGTTGAACAGTGCTTGGTCACAGAATAACTGATAAAGAGAAACAGAAATGTAAAATCATATACAAAATAATAAATATTAAGACAAGATATAATAGTTATACATTGATTTTAAAAAACCTCACCCTTTTCTCTTTTGGGTAGACTATTTTCATCATCATCATGGTTTAAAAGAGAAAAGAAACATTTGCGGTATGGCGATCGGCAAAATATACACCAATGAAAAAAGTTTTTAGAAAATCATGGCTACATGAGGAATCATGTGATTCATTGAATTAATTAACTGCTGAAATGGGAGATGCGCGATGGCAGTCTGGTCAAAACAGACGGGTCGACAAATGGTGGCAAGAAAACCCAACAACAAGTCAGGTCTGTGAGCTCTAGACAGATGATGCCTATCAGGGATAATCAGATGCTATATCAAGGAGCATAATGATCATAAATCTTGAATCAGGAAATGAGTGGCATTGTTGTAACTGTCTATCCTTCTCTACAGTCGTAGGTTGCCCATAACCCTTCCTCGAGGATATCACTGCCTGAGGCAGTAATCATACAAGTGTCGTGATTTCCCCACTACACTGCTGATTTGGTGCTGGTATACGGAGTACGATTATAGTGAAACAGATTAGGACAACTACGCCCGTATATGTAGAGGTTAACTACGGACTGGTCAATTAAGATCCAGAGCAATAAGCCTGTAAGCCAGTGTGGCAGACTGGGAGACAGGCCATCTCATTTTAAACGCAGCAGTTGGGGCAGGGGAAAAGACTGTCGGACGAGGAGCAGCGTAGGTTGTCGTCGTAGAATCATAGAGAAGTCGACGAGTCACACGGGCGAAAAGGGGTAGCTCAGCACCGGAGCTCGGTAGTCCGAATCAATGGCAAAAACACTTCGCGAAATCAGCCTTGGGAAAACAGATGAGTGTAAGAAACAACGGACATACAGGGTGAGTGGTGAGATTTTATAGAATGACGCACGGAAGCGCCCAAGGAGAAATAGCACTAAACTAGAAGTGTCAAGGCTAAACCTTAGACAATAGCAATCACCGTCCGATGTGGTGTGAAAGGTCGGGACGGTAAAATGGCCACACTTTGGCGTGACGTTAAAGCGAGAAATTATGATGTTTTCACTTAAGCATTTCACAGGGGCCCTAAGCTGCCACATTAAGCTGGTTTGGGAATTTGGCCCCAGGATCGATGAGACAGAGGGCCGTGAAGTGCTTCTATAATCAACATAAGTTTTAAATCTAAGGCAGACTGCCGGTATGCCTTCCACTACTGTAACGTGATTTGCAGTTCATGCACAATATATCGGCTCTGATTGGTCACACTTTTCAGACCTGGCAACGCATGTGCTTGTTGGTTTTATGCAATATGACGCTATGTTGAAAATCTAGCGCCCCTATATTGATTGGTCTGTGGGTACTGAGAAATGCATATAATATACAAAAAAAAAGGGGATCTATCTTGACTCATGAGCAGAGAGGGAGAGAGGCACCTGTATGAATTCAACCACGTTAATGCACAATTTGGGGCTTTCATAATTGATAGGACCTTTTCATCCGCCAATTACTATATTGGTTGCAAGCGCGGGGAAGATCGCGCGATACTATAATTACACTATATCAGACAGTAATTATGTTGTTGGCCACAAGTTATATCCGATAAAATGAAAACCAATATTTAATCACACTATTAATGATATCCACGGAATGTTTTGGCCACGAGGACTCGAGGCCGATAATTCCCCCTATGGTCCCCCCGGCCCAATTTTGTAAAGGTGACTGTATTCGTAATAGCATGCTCACTCAGTATCTTATCAAGTTACAATACGACTGAGGTTCCTAAAAATAGCTAGTTGTCCTTGATTTATTGAGCGCATTATCAAAGCGTGATCTCAACACTGGGGCCTTTAGCTTAGCGCCGTAGGTCACTCCTACTAGCTTGTTGCCTAGCGAGTCATTAGTGAACATCCTAATGATGTACCTAAGATCATGTCTGATTGGCTTTAAATTTGTTAATTACAACACGGAAACATATAAATCGTGACAGATGATAATTATACCAGCGATTATTGATGTAAACTTTGTTTATATTGTCCTTTTCACAATAAAGCCTAGCATTCAAACGCGATTGATATAAACATCCCTATCATCAAATTTAGACCCGATATGAGAAAGCGTTACTAAATAGCTACCTGTGTTCTTAGGACAGGCTCAGCGTAAGTATTCGATACTACGTAATAACACTTTGCATATCCGAGTTGATAACACATAAGTTATAACTAGGGGCTATGCATATTACTTCACTGGTGCGATGCGGGCGCTAAGGTGCGTTATCACATTTCAATCGGCTATTTTTAGCTACTGAGCTGAAACAGAGTTATTAAACCTGAGACATTCTGCGAGTTTGGGAAAAAAAGTAAAGGATACCGCTAAATTCAAAGACCGAAACTTCATCTCCATTGCTTGCTTGTGACACCAGAGCCAGTTTATGGCAAAAATGACTACAAAACTGACCAATGATTCCCTTTCTCTGGAATCTCAAACGACTATGCGGAGAGACTTTGTGAATAAACTTAAAGAAAAACCGCCACAGCGAATAGGAAGAAAGAACAACGGAAAGTTCATGCAAGATTGGCAGAACGAAATGCTCGAACTAATAGAAACATTTTTGAAATGTGAAGAGTTTGACGTGAACTTTTACGACGACGAGATATCACGATCTCCCTTGTGGCAAGCCACGATGCGACTGGAAACTTTCAACAAAATTTTAGAAAGAAAGACAACAGACACGAACCTATCCGACCCAAAGGGTAGAACAGCTATATTTTTGGCAGTCGAATCACAACAGCTCGAAACAATCAAGCTCCTAAGGAAAGCTGGGGCCGACATAGAGCGTCGGGACAGTGGCCGTCTAACTCCATTATCACGTGCAGTCGAACTTGGTCACCTGGAGACCGTGAGATTTCTTGTAGGGCAAGAGAATGCGAAGACCAATCCAGATGATGGTCTTGATCCTACTCCGCTACAAAAAGCAGTTTCTATTGGGTCTACCGACATCGTTCAGTACCTTCTGGCAAATGCAGCTAATGTCAACCACCGGGACGAGGATGATCGAACGCCTTTGTTAATGGCAGTCAGTCTAGGCTTCGAGGCGAGAAAAGAAATTGTTGGTCTTCTTATTGAACGAGATGCCGATCTTAATTTAGCGGATTCGAAGGGTGTAACCCCTCTCATCACGGCAGTTTATCAACGGGACATCGAGTCTGTTAGACAGATACTGGAATTAAAGCATGTCACAGTCGATGTGAATCAATACGTATGAGAGCAAACTGCATCATCCTTCGCAGTGGAGCACAAATCCATCGAAATTTTGGAGCTGCTTATACCAAAAGCAGACGTCAATTTGAGAG
The DNA here is from genome assembly GCF_028828085.1 of Penicillium nucicola. Lineage (NCBI taxonomy): Eukaryota > Fungi > Ascomycota > Eurotiomycetes > Eurotiales > Aspergillaceae > Penicillium > Penicillium nucicola. Next base: position 643,653 of record NW_026643132.1, on the reverse strand, counting down.
ATATATCTGGTTTGAAACAGACACCACTAGCATGGGCTGCAGAAAAAGGAAAATACTTGGCAGTCCAAAAGTTGCTCGGAGATCACAGAACCCAGGTGGATCTTCAAAATGCACATGGACGAACTCCTTTTTCACTTGCTGCGGGCAATTCGAATGTGGCGATTATGCAATTGCTTCTTGACTATGGCGCTGACCCACATAAAGAGGATGACGACCAGCATACAGGCTTTTGGTGGTTTCTTAAAGCTAGATCAGATCGTGGTATCAGTATGCAGGTGCCAAAGGATCTTCGGGACAGCTTTGCCAAGTTATTAAAATCCCTTCCCCTACCAGATCGCCGGGATACATCTACACGCACCTGGCTCTCTTGGGCTGCTCAATTCGGGGACATTGGCATTGTGGGTCACCTCTTAAAAAATAAAGACGTTGATCCAAACCGGACCGATCAACCCGAAGGCACTTTTGCAAGAACTCCGATGTTATGGGCAGTAGAGAAGAACCACCATGAGGTAGTGTGCTTGATGGCAAAAAAGGGAAATAACGACCTGTCGCTGAATTACTTGATTCGCCATTCAGAAACTTATGAACAAGAATACGGGCTAGAAAACTTGGTGAATACCATCAGAAAGCTTGTTTCTTGGGGCACAGAGGTTGATCCCTGGATTGTAGAGAGGTGCGATTCCGAGGGAATCAAGCCTTTGCACCTTGCGTGCTTCCATCAGCACGAGAGATTGGTTGATATATTGATGGAAGATAAAACAGAAGGGCCATCACTAAACAGCAAAGACCGAACTGGACGAATACCTTTACAATTCGCTCTACTAAAAAAGAATAAGAGTATTGTGAGGCGACTACTCAGATCAATGTCCACACTTGAAAACGTTCGGTCAAGTGACTGGCTTCAACTTGGAAACGACGAAACCTACTGGGTTCAAATTAATCAATACATTCCTGACGATCACTTTGATTGGCAGTCAATTCTGAAACCCGAATTTGACTTAGCCCCACGAGAAGGGCAGCGAAAATTATAGTGAGTAAAGAATTGGAGTCTTCGTTCTAGATTCTAATTTTTGATACAGTGTGTGTGCACAGCCCGAGATTTGGTCTCGTGTACCAAGACAGTTAAATGCTGAATGTGACATGAAATTTGAACTTGCCAAATCAGAATACGTTCAATACATCCGCAAAAGCTTTCGCAAATTCGAGATAACTTACGTATCAATTGCGTTCCCGCTCAAATATCAACATCTCCCCGGAAACGGCGAGCAGTGCCCAGAGCCATGCGGTATCGCATGGGTCAGGAGTTCAGACTCGAAAAAAAAGGTCGATGTCTTCCTTAACAGTAGTGGACTTCCGGATGGCTGTATCTCTAGCTCGGAGTTCAAGATCTTTGAACTTTTTCTGAGGCATCTCAAGAGCAAATGGGATGATGTGTGTTCGGTTGCTGTTGAAGAAATCTATGAAATGGTGAGTCGTCGAATCTTTTCAAAAGAAATATATAGCCGTGACCAACTGAAGTTGAATTATATTAGCGAGCGAATCAATTGAAACAAAAAGGCCAGTCATCTGAATTAATTGATTGGCTTGCTGAGAACACATTGATACGAATGGAGTTCCGGAAATGCCTACGGTCACATATTGATAGATTGAGATGCGAGATTGAAATGGATTATCACCTTGAAAAAAAAGATCAAGGACTGCTCGTTCATCTTATTGAGGCTATTGAGATATCTTTTGTCAAAAGTCTGGGTGATATGGAACAGACTGTTCGGGAGTTTGTGCAATTGGTAGGACTAAGTGCACCTGAGTTCCCTTCCTGATATATTAATACTCAAATCGACAGGAACTTGCATGGATCTCAAAAAATGAGGCAGCTAGTATCAAACGTCTAAGTTGGATTACAGTAAGTCTAGTTGCCCAATCATGCAATGGATGAAGAATGCCATTAGGTTTTCTTCGCTGAGTCTTCTTTTTCAGTTCATTTTTCTTCCTCTTATGTTTGCATCGGTATGTGAATCGATCAAGGCTGTATAGAAGTCAAAATTCACCCAAAGTTGTCATGATTTCGACTGATGGATACAAACAGAGCCTATTTGGCATGAATGTGAACTTGCTGGAGGATAATCCGGACTGGAGATGGTATATACTTTCTGTGGCTGTTTCTCTTCTCCTAACAGGGAGCCTCTGGATATTTTCTAGATTTGTGCCAGTGAGTTTATTGTTGAAGGGACATCTGCATTCCAGAGCTGACTATATTACCCAAGCGATGGAGCGAGATTTGGGACAAGTTATGGCATAGGGGGAGAGATCAATTACTTGTAGATGTCTAGCTTGATAGAGAGCTGGGTTGAACCGTCGAAACCATTATCCTGCAGATTATATTCGTAGGGAACAGGGGACTAGATGCCAAAAGCCCAGTGAGCTAAACTAGAAGGGTTATAATTGAATAATATTGAGACTCCATCACCGTTGTCCAATATGGTGTAATCCAGGGGGACAGCGGAGAGACCACGGCTGTGTGTGGTGTTTCGTGGGATAATCGTGGTGATATGGGCACTAGCGAGGGCCCGTACAGGACCGTAGGTTCCTGTATAGAAACCAGTGCTAAGTTACATAAGAAAAGGGGCTTCTGGGATCTCAATGGTCAGGAGAAATTGGGTCTCATTAGCAGTGATCGTTATTGGATTAGTTATACTGAAGTAAGCTATACTGTAGTAAAGACGCGTCTAGTAGCGTAGTGGAGAATCCTCGTAGGCAGCCTGTTCTTCACCCAACCGCCTATCCACATTTGTAACATTCTTTTGAACGCGCTTGGCACTTTTTTTAGAATCTGGGAACGCTGTCCGAGTCTGCTGGACGTTGCCAGCGTGGGAACCGAGGACACCTAGTGTTGTTGCGGCCAACATAGAAGAAATATCAGTGCTACCGTCCTTTGCTAGTACACAGTGCTCTCCTAAATCACGGAGGGCCTTGTCGATCTGCTCCGCTGCGCCAGATGCATGAAAGATACGCGCGATAATTGCATGAACCTTGAGAAGCTCGGGGCGCGGAAGATCGTATCTTTGGTCATACCAATTGAATGCAACAGTTCGAGGGAGGTGTAGTCGAAGTCGTGGGCGGTAGTTTTGAATGCGGTATTTGTGAGGCTGGGAGGTCTCTTCGAACGAAAAATCAAACCGGCCAAAGGACCGATGCAGCTCACTTGACATAGTCATCGCATTGGTAGTATCGTTGATGTTCTCCCGTTTAAAGTTTATCGCCTGGATAGTTGGAAAATGGCGGATAAGGTTTGTCCAGATGATATCTTTTGCATAGCCTTCAGACTCCGAATTCCACGATGCAAGAGAAAACGGGATAATATGCACGCAGTCTGTGTATGTTGAGGGGCTGGTGTTGCTTGTATCAAGACAATCTTCATCGAAAAGTCCAGTCACAACACATCTGCTGCCATCACGGGCAAGGCACTCTGTCTTGAGGCGAGCTTCTCTTCGCATAGACCCGGCCGAGTCGGAAGCGATATTGTCAATGGAGTCCTCCATTCCGAGACGCGGGGAAATACTTGGGGTCGAGCGCAGCGATCTTAATGGTGCCACTAGGCCGTCGATCAATGACTGAGCATGATCATGCAGTTGTTGGTAGGTCTGAAGTGACTGGAGATGGCGGAGGAAATTGACCCTCCCATTTTCCGGAAGGTAGGCGTAGAACGCTCGTAATATCGGAACTGTCTTGTCCTTGGGACCAACGGGCTGGTATGCATCAACTTTCTCCATATTGATAGCGGATCATTCGATAGCAGATATTGTCAGAGAGAAAGATGCGCTTGAAGAGGGAGACGCGATCGGAGCTAAGGGAGTGGGCCTTCCTATCTTGGTTTAGCTCCCGCTGTGTACGGTAGGCGATTTGGGCCAAAGTTGACTATTTTTGATGCAAGCATGCCACCAGACGTCGATATTGAGCCATATAGAGATGAAATTATCTCTCTCTCTCTCAAACAGGCGCCTCGTTAAAAGCTATACGTCGATCAGAAATAAGCGGGCGGGCAAAGCACAGCGAGAAGTCGAAGGGACGATAGGAGGGATTACATAGAACCACGCATGGGAACTACACTTATGTGCTTTGGGTTATGATGTCAAAAGTCTGATAAACTTGCATCGAATATCCGATATGGTGTAGTGGCTAACATCGTCGTCTCTCACACGACAGCCGGGGGTTCGATTCCCCCTATCGGAGTTTCTTTTTTTTGTCCCTACAACTTTTCCTCTCCACATTTCTTCCCATCGTGACAAGGAGACATATCCCAGCACAGATTTATTTTGGTCTGCTTCTAGATCAAAATAGATTGCTCTAATACTCTTTAGGGTGGGGGCTCGATGAACCTTGTTCGATGACTGAACTTTTCAAGTGATAAGTCACTTGAAAAGTTCAGTCATCGAACATGGTCCCTTCACCCCCTTCTTGCTCTTCATCGCTTCTCTATTCTTCCGAGTCTATTTTGAGCAAAACAAAAAAGGAAGATTGGAAGCTAGAAGGTATAAAATGTGGTATTTTCAAGATAAAGACGATCGGCCTTTTTCTTAGTTGTTCGTGATGGTAGCTATTGTTCAAAGTTACGATGTAAGTAGGGAATAATGACGACGGAAGGATGTATAATATAGATAATCTTGAGTTGATTAACGAGTTATTTAAGTATAGAGATTCTTATTTACGTGAGAATCCCCTTTTATACTGTATTCTGGGTGATGGTAAATCAAGGGCCGAAAAGGGCGCCTGCCTTGTTTGTCCAATCGCAGTCCTCTGACTGTTCATCACGTGATCCTAATGGGTCGGTCGATTGACTGGTCCATGACCGCCCATCAACAAGTTGCGGCTCCATACTGATTGGTGCCTGGTATGTCCGTAATAAGCGGACGATAATAAGAAAGAGGTATCGTGCTATAGGATCTATGTTATATGACTGGTCAGTGAGTAGGCTGCGTTGATCGGAGTGGTCTATGTTTTTGTTAATGCCGACCACAATAGGATAACGTAGAATCTGACCTTTGTCTCGCCCAGTAACGCTCGCTTCGAGGAGTCTATCGCTTATTCGGAGCCCTCTTACAAGCTAACTAGGTTGTCTATCTAATCGGAAGATTCACGCTTCCTTTTATTCACTCGTTCTATAGAAGGGTCTATTAAACTATCGATTTTCTAAACTTTGTCGTTATTCAGACGATAGAGATAGGAAGTAAGAGGTAAATCTCTTAGGCACATAGTATCATTTATATCAAGCGCTAAAAGGATAGAGTATAGTAGAATATCTTCTAGGGTTAACCGATTATAATCGAGAACAGATTCCCACCACGCGGCTGATAACCACAATAACCACGCCCGCATTGTACTACTCTCCACCACTCGACTCAATTAGATAATATCTTACTACGGGTAAATCTCCTATTACCATCGGTCAATTACGCCTAGTTACGCAAATATGACTAGGACCGGCAAAAGACGCGGGTGATAGAAAATAGGTACATTCCCTTTAACCCACTTAATTCCACGGACGAAACAAAATAACTTAGGAAGCTCCAATTAAAATAGTGGGAAAGCGTCGGTACTACCATTCTTATGATCACTTTTCCCTATTCCGCTACTAGGGATTTAGCGTTATTATTTTAGTGAGTAGGCCGTATCTAGGTGAGGGCCGAAGTATTATGCTATCTATTTTATACTACTATTGAAATGGGAGATGCTCGATGGCAGTCTGGTCAAAACAGACGGGTCGACAAATGCTGGCAAGAAAACCTAACAACAAGTCAGGTCTGTGAGCCCTAGACAGATGATGCCTATCAGGGATAATCAGATGCTATCTCAAGGAGCATAATGATCATAAATCTTGTATCAGGAAATAAGTGGCATTGTTGTAACTGTCTATCCTTCTCTACAGTCGTAGATTGCCTATATCCTTTCCTTGAGGACATCACTGCCTAAGGCAATAATCATACAAATCTCGTGATTTCCCCACTACAATATTTAGCCTACGGTACCACCGTATATTTGATTTTTCAAAACATCTATGAACTAGCTAGCTATCTATAAATCCCTTATTCTCTAAACCAATATAGCAAACGTAATAATGTCCAACCCTTTATCTATAAACATTTAGCGCATTATTCGTAAGATTTCGGAGTACGTTCACCTCTAGAGTTACAAAGCTATACTAAACAACGTAGATCTCGTGAATTTTAGGTTATTAGGGTAGGGATCATTTAAAGAAATGATAAGAACAAAGTGAGATTAAGATTTTGCGAGAGATGAGGACCGAAGGTAGGTAAATCAGAGAAATAGATGATTGAATTAATGATTATCTTTTGCTAGGTAATCCTGCTCAATTTAAATTAAATCTCTCTGTTCTTCTTTTTGGATGCATTCGGCTTATTGCCTTATATTACTGCATCCGTAGGAATCCTAGGGTTGTATTCTTATTATTGGATTTTGAGGTTTCCTCGGATTTCTGGATGCAGTCTTCTTGAATGCGGTTGTCATGCATTTTTCTGTGTTCGTAATTCTTCCATGTTTTTCTGTAGTTCTTTGCTCTTCTTTGGAATTCTTAGATGTTCCATATTTTCTGTTATCTTGTTCCTTTTTGTATGTTTGCTTGTTTTGGAGTCTTCATGGAATTCTTAAGTATGGTGTTTGCATGTATTGTTTTTCTGTTCGAACTTGTGTTCAAGTTCTTGTGTCATATTGTACTTATGTTTGTAACTGCTATTATGTCTCTTTTTTCTTGTTCTAAGTTTTCTTTGTGTGTTTCTTCATGTTCTTGTTCTTTTGTTAAATCTTGTTTTGTTTAATATTGATAGTCCCTATATCGATCCCCGTGGGAGAAGTCTCTAAACGCGAGGACCTACAGAGCCGGAAGTCCGTCGGGGCTAAATGCCTAGTCAGTAAATGACACAAAATCCTCGGCCTCTACAATCGCTATAGAAGACGTAAGGACTACCTCCTACGGGTCTAGATACTCGAGTTACGACCTATCAAAGTACTTATCGAAACTAAGATCGTAGTTATCATCAATAGAGGTAATCTAGTCCATAGAACCCGGCCACTAACGAGGACGCCGAGAATACTCTTTACGTATCTTATATAGAAAGGTGATAATTTCTCGTAAGATATCTCGGTGGATTCGTTCGAGGCCGCTAAACCGCAGATATAAGAGCTAAAGCTAGGATTACTTCGCCATAGGTTAAAGATACCGCCGCTATTTCTATTAGTATACATACGTTAAGTAGACTAAGGAAGACTTACAGCCACAGATAGACTAGCATATAGCGCTAGAGTAGATAGCTAGCTAAGGTCTACGATAGTAGACAAGTTTATAATCTATACGGGCGATATATCCCGATCATCTTTAAACAAGCTATCAGCGTCGATAGGAGCGAGTTAGCGCTTATAATAGACAAGGCTTTTCAACGTAGACTAGTAGTGTCGGAGTACGTCCTAGATATCGGATTTTAATACCGGGAAGTTAGATAACTTCAGATATAGATATTATAGCCCGCGAAACGAATATAAGAATCGTATAATCGCAGAGAGGCCACGTCCCTCACCCGATTCGTGTAGTAGGTAATCAAAAGAGAATTCCAAATACGTCAGCTAGAGCGGCTTTTACGACCGAGACAATAGTTACACGAGACCCAGCTAATTCGGACAGTCCCGTAGTATAAGCGCTCGTAGGGAGCAGAATATCTCATTATACTCCGATAAGATATCTAGAAGCAGGGTCACCTTTGACAATAACAGCGTAGATAGAGCGGGAAGCGTGGCCAAATTCCCAATCCCCAGTTACTCGTTCCTTACGCGGCCGGTCGAATACCACTAACCTTAAGCTCCGATACCTAAAGCCCAAGGCTCTCCTAGCACAGAGCACGGGCAAACGTAGATAGCATAAATCCAATGCTCAGATGATCTAGGTAGCACCAGTTCTAACGGATACACTATCGCAGCAAAGCAACCTCGGACGGATGTTAGAGTCCTTCCTATTCAAACATGGTTAGACAGGAGAGTCTAGACACGCCTTCTAAACGCTGCATAGTTTCAGGACAGGTCCCGTCAGTGACGAGTGAGAGGCGAGTGAGGCGCTATTAGTACCGACTAAGATAGCCTTCCTAGTCGAGAACTCCTACCGGAATATATATCCCTAGTCGCCATCTATTGCTCGTCAATCGCAGTTCTAGACGGATAGGTGCCGGTCTATACAGACTCAAATATACTTAGTCGATTCGGTTTCAAGTGGGTGAATATCAGCTGCAACTGATCCCTCACGTCGTTGAGAAATTGCCGGTGTGCCGTCGCCTCATCCGAGGAACCCAGAGTAGTCGGTGAATTTAGCAGCCCGGCCGCACGGAATATATTGTAGTATGCACATCGATTAAACCGGACCAGGTGAAAAGGAGCCTTGATCTATAGGTGCCGCGCATGTTGGAGAAAGTCCGCGGCCCGTAGGAATCTAGTGATCATAGACAATTTTGGAAACTTTCTATGTTTTCGTATGTCCCCAGACTTCTCTTTGGAATCCTTGGTCCTTGGTCATTTTCTTTTGTGTTGTTCCTTTTTGCATGTTTGTTTGTTTCTTTTGTTTCTACAGAAATATTTTGTATGATGTTCACATACATTGTTTTCTGTTCATGCAACTTTTGGAATCATTGTTCAAGGTTGTACTTGCGTTTGCAAGTTCTGGTCCTTGACAGTTTTCTGGTGTAAGGTTCAATTCTCATATTTCTTCATGTTCTTGTTCTTTTATTGTCTTTGGTATTTGGCATGTCTTTGATATTTGGCATGTCTATGGTATTTGGCATGTCTATGGTATTTGGCATGTCTTTGGTGTTTGACCTGAAGCTTTTATGTAAGCTCTTAATATTGATAGTAGAGAGGTGTATTTCAAAGTCGGGGACCGAGTGCTTATCACTACGAAGAATTGGCAGATCGGAAGGCCAAGTCGGAAGGTTACAGACCTATCAAACGGACCTTACGAGATCATTGAGCAAGTCGGACATGCCTATCGCCTTAACCTCCCTGAAAACCTGAAAGTGCACCCGGTATTTAACCCAAGCAAGCTACGGCTAGCTACTAAGACAGCGCCGTTAACTGGCCAAACTGAGGACCCACCGTTAGGGGAGGTCATTAAGGATTCGCAGGAATGGGAAGTGGAGGAGATCCTAGCTTCACGGCTACACTACAGGAAACTTCAATATCGGATCAAGTGGGTTGGATACGATGAGGACTCGGCATGGTATCCTGCCAGCAATTCCAAGAATGCTCCGCAAAAGCTGATTGAGTTCCATGACGCTTACCCTGACCGACCTGGACCACCAATGCGCCTCTCTGAGTGGACGAAAGCCGCGTTAGAAGACGAATATCTGGAAGATCACGAAAATGATAACAAAGCGGCTACCGTCTAGGGACTAGACGATGTCTCGAAGAGGGGTAATGTGACGCATGGGCACGTGGATGCTGGTTGAGGCCTGAAGAAACAGGCACACCGTGGGGACGCAGGCGATTGATTGGAGGGGGTAGATAGCAGGACTCAGTCTTCCTCTCTCTTTCTCTTTTCTTCTTCTCTCTAGCTTAGTGTCCCTTGATGAATGGACTTCATTTCGAAACTGCCGACTCACAGTATATAGTGTATCGTAACACCCGGCTATTAGAATCTAGGAGAGGCTGTCTCCCTCCGCCCTAGTATACGTTAATGGAGCGAAATTAGATTCACCACTATGCTCTCTAAGGAATTTTTTTCGAAATCTAGCATGAATCACACTACTTATATCATAGAAACTACCCTCTCCTTCAAATACCGAAAAGTACACTATCTATCACGTCGTAATGCTTTTTATGGTAATGTGTGCAAAATACTTATAGCGGATCTACGCAATTTTTCAACACCTAGGAACAGCTCGACCGCCACACTATCATAGATTGATGCTATTATAATACCTCTTTCCTTATCATATAACTGATAATTAGAATCAAATACTCTAAATATCTCCTCGTTGAGCCTCTAGGGCATCTCGTTAAGCGCTGTATCTTTCTAACAAACCAGAACTAGCGAAGACATCTTGGCACCCCTGAATGTAAGTCGCTAGACCTTATTATGTTGCTCTAGCGTTGACCCTTACTACTTTCTTTATCCGTACGTTCGAGGGCGAGAGGAAGGTTACTTCTTTTCCGATCTTCCTATTTGCCTATGATCCACGTGCGAACGAAACTCGCGAAAAGCTTCTGACGAGGGGAAGAAAGTTTGCTCAGCTTGCAAATAGAAAATCTATCACCCACTGAAAATATAATTAGCTAACCCTCGATAAAGCTCCTGACTAGGTAAGAAATCCTTCTATAACTGGGTAGCTCCTAGGGATATGACCTAAGTTTATAAACCCTTATCTTGAATACTGACTTGTTTGAAATAGGTTGAGTCGGAAGTAATCATCGATTTCTAACTTGCCTTCATAAAAACGAGAGATAGCAGACCTATCATTGGACTCGACAATTTGGTTTGCGACGATTTACGCGAAATTGCCAATTATCTGCGTTTAAACACCCTATGCACGGAAAATGGATGCTGTGGAAACGACTAGGTGTATGACGACTATAAGGTCGATGAAAAGGAGCGCCTTGCTTTCAAAGAGAGGGATAAGTATCTGTTCGAGATAACAGAAGATTCGAAGCACCTAAAGGACGATTACTTTGTTCTTCTTCCTCCTTAAGTTTACGGCTTTGTCCTACGCACAAGAAGATAGGCCACCTTTGACATCGATAAACTTGAGAAGCTAGATTATAGAAAAGGCTAGGATGATCTTATGATCTATAAGGATATTTAGGACACCGTCCTTACTTTAGTCGAAAATCACTAGCGCCCCCGTAATTCTTTTAGCGACATTAATGGTACACTACTATCTATCGACTTGGTTCAAGGAAATAGCCGACGACTGATAATGTTACTATATAGTGAGCCTAGTGTTAGCAAAACAAACACTATAGAGTGTGTCGCTGTATATACGTAGCGGCCGCTCTTCCTAATCACCTATGGTGATATCGGAGATAAAGCCGAGGACGTTGAACGGAATCTTGAAAAGAACTTCCAGCTTACGCGTAAGTGGGGATATATTCTTCTCCTTGATGAAGCGGAGTAATAATTTTCTGACCTTTTAAAATAGGCTTCGTTGACCGCTCCTCGTAGCATATTTTTAAGTGCCCGATCAGAGTAAGATATCTAGAGAAATACCATCGTGTCAGGTTAGTTCACAGACTAGCTCTTTCCCCTCAATATCATGCTTACGGGTGATAGTTTTCCTTAGAAGTCTGGAATACTACAGCGTAAGTAAACTCTTCTACTATGAATACGCCAAACTCTATTAAAATAGGGTAGAGCATATTATTCTTCACCATAAATCGAGTCGGCTATATGGATAGGGCTTTTAAGTCCCGAATATATCAAAGTTTTCCATATCCTAAGCTTGACGAGAATAGAACCATGAAGATCTAGGAAAACAATTTGAAGAAGGTAAAGGGGGAGTTTAGGAAGCTAGAGATATCGATCATTTATTAGGATTCAGAAATTCTCAAGTTTGCCAAAAGTCATTATCGAAAATTGCATGAGTCGGACGATCTAGTTGTTTGGAATAGAAGTTTTAACAGCCTAAGTTTATTTTTCCCTTTTCATATTGTTCGAATTCTCTCAATTAACTTTTCTTATCCTTCTAGACAAATTCGCAACGCGTTCTAGACCACTATCGCGACTACAGCCTACCAAGCAAAAACACATATGTCAACAGAAATTATATTGACTACCGCTCACTTTAAACAGGTTGCAAAAACCGCTAAGAGCTTTGATAAGTATCTAACAGACGTGAACGATGGCTTTACCAATCCGATGTTGGCCAAGCAACATCAGCTAAGACACGATGACTTCACCGATACAAAGAAACACAAAGGAGATCGGAAAGGATACGAGAAATATAGCAAGAGCAAACGGCGAAGATATAAGGCTCACGAGGACTCTAATGAAGATTCTAGAAACTCGAAGGATTCTAAGGAATCTCAAGACTCAGGCAGCTCTTCATCAGAGCCAAGCCCCGCCTCATACCAGAAAACGCGCAAGAGAAAATAAACTGTTTGGTGGCGAATATGTATGGCTCAGGAGTTGACACTTTCAAATTGGATATCAAATTTGCAGATTATAGTGGGTTTGAGCGTGGTACCTCTAGTGACCGAACGTAATTCACCACCGAGCTGATCGCACCGCCAAACCCAATTAACGACAAGGTAAGGATACAAGATGACCTGAACCAATAAGGCTTGGCGTGACTTTCCATGCTCCCGCTAGTTTTAGTATGCCGGTTCAAATAATGAGGAAGTCGGTGCTATAGGAAGGGAAGGCTTATGTGTTCAACCCAGAGTTTATGCTAGTCGAGTCTTGCTCTAGTCTACTAGACTGGAGCTTGGTTTATTTATTTCCCACATGACTGATCAGTTTTCACATAATATTGGACGTCCTTTGTGGTCCCTCGCGCATTGTGAGCCGAACCTCGTAGCTCCTACTGTTCTCTTTCCCGGGGATTGATAATGTACCAGGGCCGATTTCCCCCATAATGTATGGGCAGAGCATAGGTGCATGTTATAATATTTGGCCATATAAATACATGACATGGTTGCGATTGAGATTAATGATAACTCTGTACCATCTCATCCTCACACGCCCTTCATCTGTTGTGAGAAGGCATACGAGGCTGACATCAGGTCAGCCCGTGTAACGTTTTGCCTAATAACTGGAAATCTCATCCAACATACCTGTGGCGACCTGACCTTCAACCTCACTGCAAGATATGTAAATCTTCCTGCCCTCTCGCAACATTGCCTGTGCCCGAAATATGGATACCCGCCAGAAAAAGAAATAGTTCCTCACCCTGTTGCTCAAAGTATGTACCAAGTAGCGACAGCACCTTGCAGGCACTAATAATAATATTTTTTTTCTTCCGCTTTTTGTCACAAATTGTTTTAAAGTTAGACCTGTTGGTCCAGAGCCTGTGCTTGACACTACTAACGGTCAGCTGCTTGAAATTCACACTTGAGAGGACACACACCATCTGCCAATAAGGACCCCTGCTCTGAAGTAGCTGTTGATGCGTCCCTTGTTCAAGAATACCCGATCCCTGACCAGTCCCATACTCGCCAACTACGAAGATCCTATCCGCCTTTTGAATCGTAGCCAGTCGGTGTGCAACGGAGATTATGGTCATGTCTCGTTTTGAGGCGAGTTGCTCCATGGCACCTTGAACGAGTTTCTCAGATTGCGAATCCAGACTGGAGGTTGCCTCGTCCAACAGAAGCAGTGAAGGCTTTCGAATTAGTGCTCGTGCGATACACAAGCGTTGTTTCTGGCCACCACTGAGCGATGTTTGTGCACTAACACCAAGTTCTGTCTCATAACCCTGCGGGAGAGATATTATGAAATCGTGAATCTCAGCATCTTTGCAAGCCTGGACTATCTGTTCCTCGAGGAGAGTGTCGTTTGTGGTTTCGAGGCCGAGAAGTAAATTATCGCGGATACTCCCTTCGAATAGCTTTGGCTCTTGTGGGACCAGAGATAGAGCATGGCGATAGGAAGAAAGCTCAATAGAGCAGACATCGTGCCCACCGAACAAGATGGTGCCATGTGTAGGCTCATAAAACCTCTCCAGCAATGAAATTATGGTGGACTTGCCACAGCCAGAGGGTCCGACAAATGCGATAAATTGACCGCTTGGGATGGTAATATTGACATTGACAAGTGTCGGATAATTGCAAGTCGGGTAGTTGAAGGTGACGTCTTTCAGCTCAACTTTAGCATTGAGGTTGGCAGACGAAATTTGTGCGGTAGGCTGGCTTTGAATTTGATATTCAGAAGCAGATTGTGATTGCATGATACGACTGGCTGAGGCTTTAGCCTGAGCGATGTTAGGACCAAAGCTGAAGAACTGCCCGGCAGATTGGCCGCCTTGTATGATAGCAATATATACCACGAAGAATGCGACGGTGTCGTACTCCCGGGAGGCTAGAAGTTGCCCTCCGTACCAAAAGGTGAGCGCCATTGCGCATAGCTCTATACTGTCTGAAAAGGCAAAGACAAGCGTCGCATACCATGCCTTTCTGACGGCCTTTTGTCTCTGCTGCTTCAGCAACCTTGAATACCTTTGGATGATGTGATCCTCCATTGTTAGCGCAGTGACAGTTCTAAACGCTCTAATAGCTTCTGCCGCAAACTTAGAGCTGTCTTTATAAACCTCTGCGTTCATAGATTCAAACATGATCTCATATCGAATCCGCATAAAAGCCGCTAGGAAAATGAATGGCATTGCGGCGAAGAAAGTGACTGCAGCCAGCTTCCAGCCAAAGGCAAATGAAATTGCGACACAGCCCATGACATTGAAAATCGAGATGAGGGGGAACACACCGGTGGGACCGAACAGCTCTTGAATCTGCCTCGGATCGGTGGATAGTCGAGAGGTCAAACTGCCGGAGGCGTTTTCATCACGGTCAAAGAACTCGATGGGCTTTCGGATAAGGTTGAAGAAGTAATCTTTGCGGCATGACGATACAACAAACTGCTTTGTTTAGAGAATGCAGGAAATGGGATAGGGATCTGTTCATACCATGGAAAGGGAATTCGAGGCCCAGCCCAGTATAAAATAAAAGAATGCCATGGCAAGAGCAAGGACAAAAAATATTAACGACCAGAAGTTTGCAGCATCAGAAAGCTTTTGGCCTGTGAACTGGAACACCTGAACCAATTTGGCAAAGAGCCAGCTTTGTAATGAGAAACCGGCTATAAGAAGTCAGCTTTGTCGAGGGTATGTAGTTGATGAGATCTTACATCCCGCCCCAACAGCTCCCACAATGATCAAAATGAATAGCAACCAATGTTCCCGATGTTTATAGGCTGCTGATACAAAGCTTCGGAAAAGGCCTACATTCTTGGCTTTGTTTCCACTCTTTTCTGGTTCACCATCATCACCATCTTGATTGGACATAGAGTAGCTTTGTTCTTGCGCTCGAATCTCCTTGTGTCCAATATCAACAATGTCCCCAAGGCTCTCTTTGGACTCAGCCCATGAATCTAGCTTCTGGGCATGGACCAGACTGTAGTATACACCCATTTTGAGCGTGAGGTCTTCATGGGTCCCTTCCTCGATGTTGGTTCCATCTTTCATCACGATAATATTATCCGCTCTGCGGACGGTCGACAAGCGATGTGCAATCATAATGGTAGTGCGATTTTGGGACACCCGATCAAGAGCAGCCTGAACTGCCTTCTCTCCACGGACATCAATTGAACTGGTCGCTTCATCTAGAATTAGAATCACCGGTTGTTTGACGATGCTACGAGCGATGGCGAGTCTCTGGCGTTGACCACCACTCAGGTTTATGCCGTATTCTCCAATCATTGTAGCATAGCCCTTCATACGCCGAGGTCAGCATATACAGCATCCAAAGAGATGAGATGTAGCGTCGAAAGCAAACATGACATACCATAGGGAGACGCTCAATGAACTCATCCGCAAAAGCCTCTTTGCACGCCGCACTGACCAGTTCCATCTTCACACTTTCGCTCTCATTCTCCCATTTGGACCGGATCAGACCAAATGCAACATTGTTGTAGATTGAATCATTGAACAGACATGGCTCCTGCTGAACGAGCCCAATCTGGGACCGCCACCATTTCACATCAAGGTCGTTGATATGGTGGTCGTCCACAAGAATTTCGCCTTCAGCCGCTTCACGCTCGCTTGATATTTGGTACCATCTCTCAGTTAAGCCAACAACTGTACTTTTTCCAGACCCAGACGGCCCAACTAATGCTGTCGTCTTGCCTGTCTGAAAGCATGCCGTGAAGTTATTCAACACGAACTTACTTGGACGCTCTGGATATGCAAAGCTGACATTGTTAAAAACAATATCGGCCTGGCTAGATATATCGGGGTTTCGGAGGCCACAGAGTGGGGTCCGATGTTCCGCATCAATCACCTCAAAGAATGGACCAGAAGCGCTGATCGCTTTGGAGATTATCATGAGTGGCGATGCGATATTTCCGAGAACCGTGACGACAAGTAGAACGGAAAAGAAAACACTAGATGAACATCAGCAAAACCCCATAACAAAGGAAGAAAAGGTCACATACGTGATGACGGCATTTATATTTTCAATGTGATTTTCACGATAGAGCTTCAAACCAAACCAAAATGCCAATGCAAAACTCACATACATGGCAAAGAATAGCATGCCTAAGTGAATCCCAGTCATCGGTGACATCCTCAGACCTCGTCTCTGGGCCTCTTCCGCCCACCGTGAATATTTTCTGTGCAGTACATTCTCGGCTCCAAGAGAAACGACTGTCCTAATAGAGGCGAAAGTGTCTGCCGCTACAGATGCATGTTTGTGCTCCGCCTGTTCAATGCTGTGCTGTGCCTTTACCAAGAAAGGTACAGTGATGCTGAAGCCAATGATCACAAATAGGATGGCTGCACTGACGACTAGGGTAAGTGCCCATGAGTATCGGAAGGCGATTGCATATGCCGAAATGAGTAGGGCCAGAGACTGAAACAGAATTGCCAATCGATCTGACACACTTTGCTGAATGGTGTTCGACTGTGTAGTAATTATGTGGGTGACGGAGCCAACCGATATTTCATCTAGTCTGTTGACGGGGAGGGCGAATAAAGCATGAGTGTATTCCAGGCGCAATGCGGCCGAAGCATTCAGACTAATCAGTCGAAAGCAGATCTGGTGGCTATGTTAACAAATTAACAAGAAGAACGACAGACAAGGAATGTGTTCACCATAGAGATATAGGTCAATGCAAATTTGCCAATAAACAAGTACACTATGTAAAGACTATGAAGCCATTAGCTGCCTGTTATTAAGCTAGGCTTGAGATCCTGCGATGACCTGCCTGCTTTTATTGACCTTGGATCGAAACGTTTGTTCGCTGAGGCCGGAGCTTGGTACAAAGTATTGGTTAAAGTCCCCGACCAGTTTACCAAACACAATAGTCATCAAAGGAAGCGCCTAAATGGGATTGTCAGTATATTTAGTTGACTCGAAACAATCCACCGTATGTCTCACGATTCCTGAGCCCGTAGCGCATATTAACCCGAGGATCATGGCAAATATTCCACCATTCCTAAAACCATAGGATAGGATTCGCTGATAGTAATTAGTGACGATCACAAGGGAAGTTTTAGCGAAGAAGAATCACCAGATAGTTGGCGGCCAATGATGGCGATTTCATTGCTCGAGGCTCATCTGTCGAGCCTTCGACATGCTCGTGAGGCCTCACGAGTTCATCATTCCTGGAAGCCATTTGGAGAGATGGCGCACGTATGGATCAAATCCCTGCATGCAAGTTGTGAAGGACCTTTGATGGGCAGGCGGACCATCAAATGACGTTGCTTTTCTCGATTGCTGAGAATGCTGAAGTCATTGAAATTGCGTTATTTTTGTAAACTAGCTGTCAGGCGGGTCCAAGTGGATCACCTCAATGTAACGCCGCCGAAAACCATATATATGGAACCCGCGGAACCACACACAATCGACTTTGTATCGGACATAAACGTTTCAAATGCGGAAGCAAAGCCCGTCATGGACTGTGGTCTGTTGAACATCAGGACTCGAAATTGAACATTTTCACTGCTGTCGACTTTGAGTCATTGCCATGATCCTACTTAATGTCGTAGGGTGTCATCATGTGACAGACCGCACATCCTGTAGTTAGTCCTTCTCAGCGACGGATTTCTCTCTCTCTCTCTTCCCTTTCTTCGTCTCTCTTGGATGAAGCAATATTACCGTATACTATTCATCCATTGCATATCTCGAGGCCTCGACACTTAGTACCTAATTTACTCGGTCTTGTTCTAATATTCTTTCCTCATTTATATGTTTTATTTTTTCACGATTTGATTTCACTATGCACATCAAAGAAATGATTCAAGAGCCTCGTCATAATGGAGAAAAGGGAGCATTTTTGGGAAAGTCAGACCAACGAAATGCCCACCATGCCGGGCCTGCCAGTGGTAGCGCTGAACACAGTGGTATTATTGAGGGAAAAGAAGAACTGTGCAACCTCGAAGCCAGCACGTACCTATCGGTTCCCAAAGAGCCGTTATCTTCGCGATCGAAGACTTTCGACCATGCGATTTATTCGGAAGTAGCCGCCCAGTGCCACTGCTCCATAGAGGAGTTAGAGGATGTCTATGCATGTACTGCGCTTCAAGAAGGAATGATGGCACTTACCTTCAAAGACTCATCGGCATACACGATTGAGCATGAGTACCAACTGCCACCTGGTATAGATTTCAACCGGTTATATCAAGCGTGGAATGATACTGCTCAGGCCAATCCGATTCTTCGGACTTGCATTGTTCCCACGCAGCGTGGTTGTACTCAGGTCGTGATTCGTGGCACCATCCCATGGCAGGTTGAGTCCGATGATGATGGAATGCCTGGCACAACCAGCAAGGTGGGCTGGCAGACAGGAAAGCCTCTGGCATACTTCTTCCTCAACATAACTCGACACACCTTGACTGTGGTGATCCATCACTCTATCTGTGATGACTGGTCCATGGCACTCCTTCTACGTCAGGCCAACGAAGCCTACCGTGGTGGAAATCTCGTCTCCCGTCCTTTTCGGCCCCTTGTGGAATATGTGCAGGGCACTCGCGCTCAAGCCGACGCTTTCTGGGAAGCTGAGTTTCGGGATGCGCATTTGTCGCCAATGAAAGCATTCCCTCCTTTACCCACGGCAGGATATGTACCCCGTCCTATCAGTCGGTTAGAGCAAACTTGTGACATCAAGGCTGGTACCAACGTCGCCTTTACTGCCAACACAAAGCTACGACTAGCCTGGGCAGTGCTCCAGTCTCTTTACACTGGCTCTGACGATATTTTATTTGGGGCTGTTAACGCGGGCCGTGGGGTGTCAGTTCCCGGAGTTCAAGAGCTGTGCGGTCCAGCCTTGGCCAGCATTCCAGTGCGGATTCAGTTGTGCCCGCAGAACACTATTGCCCAGGCCCTTGGTGCAGTGCAGGAGCAATGGGCGGCTACTATGAACTTTGAGCATGTCGGATTGCAGAATTTACTGCACTTGGGCCAAGGTCCAGAGGCAGCATGTCAGTTTCAAACCTTGCTGTCCGTTGAACCCAGGGACGGCCATAAACTTCCATCCCTCTTTTCACAATATCGATCGGTACAGAAGACATACGATTTGTACTCTTTGATTCTCCGTTGCAGACCACTTACAGGCGGGTTGTGGGTCGAAGCTCGATTCGACCCAAACGTGATTGATGGTCGTCAGATCAAGCGAATTCTCAACCAATTCACTCACATATACGACCAGATTGAGAGGGAGTCGCATCGTGTCATCTCAGACATTGATTATGTGAGCCCAGAAGACCGAGAGGAGCTGAAAAATTGGAATGTATCAACGGTTGCCCCTGTTGGTTCACGCTGCGTGCATGATCTCATTCAACAATCCACGGTCCAGACTCCACACGCAACAGCAATTAGCAGCTGGGAAGGTGATCTATCATACGAAACCCTGGATAATCTGTCCTCTGCACTGGCTGTATATCTCTCTCAGCATTCTGTGGGTCCTGGATTCTACGTGCCGTTATGCCTGGAGAAATCCAAATGGACCGCAGTGGCAATGCTTGGTGTCATGAAAGCCGGTGCGGCATTTGTCCTATTGGATCCAACGTACCCTGTGCCACGTTTGCAAGTAATGACTCAAACAATCAACGCAACTCTGATTGTAGCCTGCAAGCAGCATGCCCATGTGGTATCCCAACTTGGAGTGCCTACTATTCTCAATGTCGACACTCTCGACTTGGAGTTAGAAAGCAACAAATCATTCCATGGCACTTTACCAGTCACACCCATGGATCCCGTATACGCCACCTTTACCTCTGGATCTACAGGTACCCCAAAGGGTGTTGTTGTGAATCATGCCGGCTATGTCGCGAGTGCCTTGGCTCATGCAACACCTTATTCCTTCACACCCAAGTCCCGCGTACTGCAGTTTGCATCCCCTGCTTTTGATTCATGTATCATTGAGCATCTTACCACTCTGATAATGGGAGGTTGCGTTTGTGTTCCCTCAGCCTCCCACTGTCACAGCAATCTGGAGATGGCAATAAGTCACTTCTCTGTTAATGTCGCCTGCTTGACTCCCACTGTGACAAGGATTGTGAAGCCAGATTGCCTTCCGACACTTGAAGTTCTAGTCTTCGTTGGAGAAGCAGTATTGGCTAGCGATGTGTCTCGCTGGGAGCCATTTGTGCAGGTTCGCAATGCGTATGGCCCTGCTGAATGTTCTGCTGTCTTCAGTGTACAGCCGAAGCTCCAGCATCACGACCCTACAAATATTGGGTTTGCTACTGGTAGCATTGGATGGGTAGTGGATCCATACAACCACGAGCGTCTGATGCCTGTCGGATGCCCAGGGGAATTGCTGATCGAGGGACCGACTCTTGGGGATGGCTATCTTTCGAACCCCGACCAAACCGCGCAAGTCTTCATTGAAGCCCCTTCTTGGCGTTCTCAATTTGGAGCTTCTCCCACACCCTTAGTTTATAAAACCGGAGATTTGGTTCAGTGCGCTGGGGATGGCAGTTTCCGTTATCTGGGGCGTAAAGACAATCAGGTGAAGCTGCACGGCCAACGCCTCGAGTTGGCTGACATTGAAAATCATTTGCGTGATGCGTTTCCACAGGCCAGTCAGGTGGTCGCGGAGATACTGCGATTGTCTGAAAGGAATAAGAGCGATCAAAAGGATCAGCGACCGGAGGCTTTGGTCACTGCATTTATCTGCCTCCCTTCAACAGAAACACCCGGAGAGAAGAACATGCAGAAAGACTGGATTTTACCTCCAAACGACGAATTTCGCGCCTCGTGTGCGATGGCAGAATCACAATTGTCCGATACTTTACCATCCTTCATGGTCCCCGGTGTCTTTTTACCATTGTCCCACATGCCTCTGACCCCGTCTGGAAAGACGGACCGTCGCACGCTTCGCAAACAAGCAGAACAGTTGTCTTGGGATGAGATGCAGGCTTACCGAGTCTCTCAGATGCAGCCTCAGCTGCCGTCGAGTTTGCGGGAGGAGACGTTGCAACAAATATGGGCACAGACACTGAACCAACCTCTCGACAAGATTAGTGTCAACGAAAGTTTCTTTCGTTTAGGTGGCGATTCGGTCAGCGCAATGCAAATGGCAGCGAGCTGCCAATCAGCCGGTTTTAACATTGTGGTAGCCGACATTTTTCGATTTCCCAGCATTCTCAAATTGAGCCAGAAGATTGAGGAATCAAGCAGCGAATCTTCACCTTCCCCAAGCTTTGATGAAGATTTTTCGGATACCTGGATTGAACTTTCTCCTATCCAACAACTTTTCTTCGAGTATGTTCCCGAAGGACACAACAAGTTCACCCAAGAGTTTCTGCTCCGTATATCACGGCCTACGTCCGCTGCTAAACTTCAAAAGGCAGCTCAGACAATGACTGCGCGGCACTCGATGTTTCAAGCTAGGTTTAAACAACAAGAGAACGATGAGTGGGCCCAGATCGTCGATCGGAAAGCCACGGATGGTCTACAGTTTCGAAAACACTGGCTGCGGTCAATCGACGACCAGGAAAGCATCCAGAAGATCTTCTCTGAAAGCCAAAACAACCTTGATATCACTCAAGGACCATTGATAATCATCGACTTTATCGAGACTGAATCACAAGAGCAGTACCTGGGCCTAATGGCCCATCATCTGGTGATAGATTTAGTCTCCTGGCGTGTTTTGCTACAGGATCTGGAAGATATTCTTACTGCCGGACATCCATTGCAGCCTGCATCGATATCGTTCCAACAATGGTGCAGGCTGCAGAAGGATTATGTCCAGGAATCTCTTGATCCTGAACAGGTACTTGCAGCGAGTATTCCAGCACCACCTCTTGCATACTGGGGACCACCAGCAAGCTGGATTGGTAATACATGGGGTGATGCGGTACAGCGATCCATTATTATATCCCAGGATTCAACGCAAGCAATATTCGGCCCCGCAAATGATGCGTTTAATACTAGGCCAGTTGAGATCATACATACAGCTGTTCTCCATGCTTTTTCCCGGGTTTTTGATAACCGGCCCACGCCGACGGTATTTAGCGAGGGCCATGGCCGCGAGCCATGGGACCCAAGAATTGATATCTCTCGCACCGTGGGATGGTTTACCACCATTGCCCCTCTCTTTGTCAAAGCGAAAAAAGGCCAGCATCTTACAGAGCTGCTAAAGCTTATCAAAGATGGTCGGCGAGAAATCCCGCGGAATGGATGGGCATACTTTGCCTCACGGTATCTCCACCCGGAAGGTATGAACTTTTGTCAAGGGCATTCCCCCATGGAACTCTTGTTCAATTATACGGGTCTCTTCCAGCAACTGGAACGTCCGGGTGCACTACTTCAGCTGGCATCGATACCAGACAAGGGGCTTGTCCCCATGCCACCAGACCTCCCGCGTTTTGCTCTAGTTGATGTAACAGCCACAGTCATGCATGGCAGACTCAATTTGTCATTTGTGCATAATGGAAAAACCAAGCATCAAGACCGATTACAAAAGTGGATTGATACAACCTTGGAAACCCTTGAGGAGTTGCCAAAGATTCTACAGCAAGACCAGCAACCCACAATTTCGGACTTGCCACTGTTAGCCTTGACAACGAACGACCAGCTTGGAGATTTGCTGCATCAGATATCTGGTCAGCTTGATGTGTCACCATCCATGATCCAAGATATATACCCTTGCTCACCAATTCAGCTGGGCATGTGGCTCAGCCAAGTTAAGAACCCCCATATATATTGGTCACATATTCGCTGGTCAGTCCACGCACTGCTAGGTACATCTGCTTCTGTCGATTTAATTAAGGTCAAAGAAGCGTGGCAACAAGTGGTTGACCGTCATCCGATCCTCCGCACCGTCTTTACTGACAGCACTGGTGAGTATAGCCATCCTGTGCAAGTTGTTGTGAAGCCAGCTCCTGCGAACATGCAAGTGGTTTTGGAATCTGAGTCTATGGATCAGTCCCAAAATTCTCCTAGACCAGATCAGCCCCTCTTCACCCATCGACATGGTAGTAAAAAGGGTCAACCCCCTCATCAACTCAATCTGGCGGTTCAGCCCGGAGGGGGAATCTCCTGCGAGCTAGTGATCCATCATATGCTGGTTGATGGTGCAACTTGTCAGACTTTGCTGTCCGATTTCCACCGTGCATATCATGGGCAGCTTGACAATTCACCACCGGGCCTATACAGAACATACCTTGAGTATTTGCAAGGACATCGCCAATCAGGCTCGGAAGCGTACTGGAAGCAATATTTGGATAGTGTGTACCCGTGTTTATTCCCTTCTTTGGGCTCCAATACGAGCGATGCAAAGCCAGCCGCTCTGAAGTTACTTCCATTCAGATTTGATATCGGACGGCATCTACGATCATTCGGCCAATATCATGGAATAACAATCTCTAGCCTCTTGCAGGTAGCATGGGGTATTGTTCTCCGTGTGTACACAGGATCTGACTCGGTGTGCTTTGGTTATCTGAACTCTTGTCGAGATATGCCAATGCGAGATGCTCGTGAGATCTGCGGGCCTATGATCAATCTACTCGTTTGCCGCTTGTTCCTAGCCGACGATGTATCAATTTTGTCAACGCTTTCAGATAATCAGGATGCATATGCGCGCAGTATTGACCACCAACACTGCTCTCTCGCGGAGGTTATGCACTCTTTAAATCTTGCAGGGCAACCCTTGTTCAACACCGCAATGTCCTTGCAGAAAGAGGCTGCAGATCCAATGCCGGGCCATCCCCCTCAAATTACCCTAGAGTCTGGACGAGGAATCGATTTCACTGAGGTCAGTTGTCGCCAGCGTCTTTCGGGTTTCCGTGCGTCTTGGAAATAATGAGCTGACTGTCAAATTAGTATGCGTTGACCGTTAACGTAACCACCGGTGAAAACAATATACATGGTGATTTGACATACTGGAGCAACGCTGTGGATGATTCACAGGCAGAGATAATTGCTGACACTTTATACCATGTTGTCTTGCAACTCATGGATCCTGCCAACACTCGCCTCAGCCATCTCAATTTCTTCAGTGGAAAGAATAAGTCTCAGATCATTGATTTAAGCAGTGATGTACCAAACGCAGTTGAATCTTGTATTCATAGCGATATTCAGCGAAATTGCCAAGCGGCTCCAGAACGTTGTGCAGTATCCGCCCACGATGGAAGCTTCACCTACGGAGAGCTAGATCGGATCTCATCATACATAGCACTACATCTATCTCATTTCGATGTGGATGCTGACGCTTTTGTGCCGATATGTTTTGAAAAGTCGCGCTGGGTAGTTGTTGCACTGCTGGCTGTCTTGAAGGCAGGTGGCGCTTTCATCCTTCTCGACCCTGCCTATCCAGCAGAGAGATTGCAAAAGATGGTACAGGACGACTTCAAGTGTCCTGTTATACTCACCTCGCGAAAGTTCGCGGGACTTGCGGCCAGTATTGTACCGAACGCCATCGTCATTCAAGATATAGAGCCAGAATCAGTCTCGAATCATCAACCTGCAGGAAAGGCATCAACGCCAGTTTCCCCTCGGTCAGCGGCCTACGCAATGTTTACATCGGGGTCCACCGGAAAACCAAAAGCAAGCATAATTGAACACCAGTCTTTCCGTTCAGCAGCTGAAGCTCACCATCAACTGCTTCGGTTGGATGAGCATTCGCGGGTACTTCAATTCGCCTCATATGCATTTGATGCAAGCATAGTGGAGACTGTTACTACATTATTGACGGGCGGGTGCATTTGCATTCCTTCGGAACGTGACCGGCATGAAAATCTGGCACAGGCGATTCGGAAATTGAACGTCAATTGGGCATTACTGACACCTTCCGTTGCACGCATCCTTGATCCCAAGGAAGTTGCGACGTTAAAAACTCTTGTCCTTGGGGGAGAAGGTATGAGTGACGATGACGTCCGCCGCTGGTCACCGTATCTCTTACTGATGAACGCGTATGGCCCCTCGGAATGTTCCGTTATTGCCACGGCTCAAACGTCTGCCCAATCCCTTGCAAGCGACACAGCAAATATTGGATTCTCCGCAGGAGGCGTGACATGGGTCATCAATCCACAAGATTCGAATAACTTGATGCCCGTGGGTGCAGTAGGTGAGCTAGTCATCGAGGGACCTATTGTCGGCCGTGGCTATGTGAATCGCCCAGATCACATGGTCGCTGCTTTCCTCCCATACCCTGCTTGGCTACAGGAGATTCGTGGGCACCAAAATGGTACTCTATACAGGACAGGAGATCTGGTACGTCTTTTGTCCGATGGATCTATTCGGTACATTGGACGCAAAGATCGACAGGTGAAACTGCGTGGTCAGCGCATCGAGCTTAATGAAGTCGAGTACCATGTTCAGCAGTACTTTTCAGGAAGCACCCCGGAGGTTTTTGCTGATATTGTCACTCTTCCGAATTCCGACAAGTCATACTTGGTTGCCAGTGTAGTCCACCCGCCGCACAATGGCAAAGATCAAGCTTTTGAGGCTACAGTGGAGAGAACCAGAGCCAATCTTGAACAGCAAGTTCCAAGCTTTCTCATTCCCTCTGCCTTCTTTCCGGTCGATGAAGTGCCACGACTGGTGAATGGAAAAGTCAACCGACGTCGATTGCAGCAAGATGCAATAGACGCCATGCAACAGCAATTAGATCATTCCGAAGCTAGTCGAGCTTTGGGAAATACCAAGGATATGACAATACAGGAGAGATTATTACAGAGCCTGTGGGCCCAGGTTCTTGATCGCCCGATTGAATCTGTCGGACCCGGGGACAACTTCTTCCGCTTGGGAGGAGACTCAATTGCAGTGATGAAACTAGCATCAACTGCTGTGTCGCAAGGTTTGAAGCTTGCTGTTCCAGATGTTTTCCTACATCCCAAGCTTGAAGACCTAGCACGGCTGCAGTCCCTTGCCCCAAAGGCAGAGGCACCTTTGCGCAAGCCAAAATCCTGCGAAGACGACAAAATTGCCCCCTTCTCACTTCTTCCTCCGGGAGAGATAGTGGAGGCTCAAACAAAGGCAATGGCTCAGTGTGGGGTTTCCATGGAGCAAATTGAAGATATATATCCATGTACTCCATTGCAGATCGGCTTGGCGGCCCTCACTGCTGAAAGACCCGGGTCATACATCGCGAACCACCGTTTCCGCCTTGCCCCAAACACCGATTTAGACAAGCTGAGGTGGGCTTGGGAGAAGGTATCAGCCACGAATGCCATCCTTCGTACCCGACTCATTGAAACAGACCTCGGTTGTCTTCAGGTAGTACTTCGGGACGACAAACTTCAGTGGATTACACAACATACAAAAGCAGATCAAAAGTTGACCTGGGAGCTGCTTTTTGGTCAGCCACTGGCCCAGTTCGAGATTAATCGAAGCCCCACTCATCCGCCAGAGCAGTTTGATTTGATGATTACATTGCATCATGCAGTTTATGACGCCTGGTCACTGCCTCTCCTCCTACAGAGGGCACAATTAGCCTACCACGACCCCGGATCACCGGCATTGAACTCAATCCCGTTCCAAAAACTCATCAAATACTCCATGGCCCAAGAAAAAGGAGCGAAAACGCTTTGGACTGCTGAGTTCAATGATCTTGATGCAGAGCCATTCCCTCCCTTGCCATCTTCGTCCTACCGGCCCAATGCGTCAGAGAGAATGCAAGTTCATGTACAAACCGGGCCCTTGGTGGATGGTTCGATCTCCCGAAGCACCGCCATTAGGCTGGCCTGGGCGGTGGTCCAGTCTCAGTATCAAAGCAGCGATGATATTGTATTTGGTGTTGTATCTCCTGGACGGACTGCGCCTGTACGTGGAATTGAAACATTGGCTGCTCCAACAATCGCGACAATCCCTTTGCGGGTTCTACTTAGCCGCGACGTAACCATATCGCAGGCACTTGCCGACTTACAAGAGCGTGCCATGCAGCAAATTCCTTTTGAGCAAGTTGGGTTACCCCATATCGCCTCACTAGGACCAAATGCAGCGCGCGCATGTTCATTCCAGACTCTTCTCATTGAAGGGCGAGGGCAAGTTGGCAATACGCCGACGAACATGGATATTTTCCAACCTGTGGAAACTTGTTATGAAGATGGAGCATCCAATACCTACGCGCTGCAGATAACCATTATTTTGAAACAAAATGAGCTCACTATCGAGGCCGCATTCGATGGGGTTGTTCTACCCAAATGGCAGATGCAGTTTATGCTGAACCAGTTTGGTCACATTTTGCAGCAAGTCCACAGCCATCCTCAGAGACTGGTACGAGAAATCCTGACTCTCAACAACCAAGATGTGCAGCGTTTGAGATTATGGAATGCAGAGATTCCAGCTCTTTCTACCATGGCAGTGATTGACGCCATTCGTCTACACTGTACCTCGCGACCATTGGCACCAGCCATCTGCGCCTGGGACGGCAATCTCTCCTACGAAAATTTGGATGTGATGTCTGACAGTCTGGTGCCTTCTTTAATGTCCCATGGAGTGGGGCCAAATACGTTCGTTCCCGTTTATCTCGATCGCTCACGTTGGACGATTATTGCTGTTGTCGCGGTGCTGAAGACCGGGGCTGCATTTGTTCTTCTGGACACTCTACACCCCCAAGGGCGGCTTCGAACCGTTTGTCAGGAAATAAAGGCTCCTCTTGTTGTCACATCAAAAGAACTTCAAGACGTAGCCCACACCCTAGTACCAAATGTTGTGGTTGTCGATGGGAACATTGATATCCAGCCTTGCCTGAAATTCGATTTACCCCGTCACGATCCCCATAATGCTCTATATGCGGTGTTTACCTCTGGTTCTACAGGGAAACCAAAAGGCGCCGTTGTGGAGAATGGTTCGTTTGCAACCATGGCCGTTCCGTATGCCGAGAAGTTTGAACTTCATTCGAATAGCCGAGTACTACACTTCGCATCCTATGCCTTTGATGTCAGCATCCTTGAGATCCTGGGTACATTATTCGTGGGTGCTTGCATCTGCGTTTTGTCTGAGTCGGAACGAAGAGACCACTTAGCCTCAGCAGCCGCCACACTGCAACCAAGTCACGCTATATTTACGCCATCTGTCTTACGTGCAGTGACTAATGATGATATATCATCCGTCAACACAATCATGCTGATTGGAGAGCCAGTCCGCACAAGTGATGTCCAGTTTTGGGCGCCGCGTGTGCGTCTTCTGAATACATACGGGCCTGCGGAATGTACAGTCGTTTTCACCATGCGACCATCAATCCAGGCTGATTCGCAGGCCGCAAATATCGGGTACTCAATTGCAGGAGCAGGATGGGTAGCAGACCCACGAGACCCTAGCAGGTTGGTACCCGTGGGAGCTGTGGGCGAGCTTCTTCTGCAGGGACCTCTTGTAGGCCGTGGATATTTGAACAATGAACAGCAAAATGCAGCGGCATTCATTACCAACCCGCCTTGGATCCGGGATGTCGGACTTGCAGATGATGGGAGAAACTCTCGGCTGTACCGAACAGGTGATTTAGTCCGTTACGAAAGAGACGGGTCTCTCTGCTTTGTTGGGCGCCGAGACTTTCAGGTGAAGTTGCGAGGCCAAAGATTTGAGCTTGGAGAAGTCGAAGAGCAGGTGCGAGAAGTTTTCGACGGTGACTTGGGGGACGTGGTGGCACAAATCGTCACACCAGCGGCAGCGGTAAAATCGCCATGCTTGGTCGTATTTATTGTTCCGAAAGATAGCCTCACAGCTTCTGCGCCAAAATCCTCGCCAATCCCAGGACTTGACGTGATTGCGCCAGCGAAATTTAAAGAGAAGCTTGCGAATGCTCAACTCAAACTTGGCAACGTTCTTCCTGACTACATGTTACCGACGGCTTTTGTTCCGCTCCGGAAAATACCCCAAACCATTGGTGGCAAACTGAATCGAAGCCACCTCCTTCAGTCCGTGGCAAACATTGCACGAGAGCAATTGGAGTCTTCTTTCGCTCCCAAAGCTCCAGGCAAGCGTGCCACCGCCACGGAAGCCGAGCATACTCTGCAGAACATCTGGTCTCGGGCGCTGGGCATTCCAGCAGATCAGATTGGAGTTGAAGATAGCTTCTTCCGTCTGGGCGGCGATTCCATTTCCGCTTTGCAAGCAACGTCCCAGGCTCGTGCAGTTGGAATCGACCACTCAGTCGGAGATTTATTCAGGTGGAGAACGATCCTACAGGTTGCCAATCGCTATGCTCAGTCTCCTGAGTTTGATCGATCCAAAAACCCCAACGTGGAAGCAGTTTACCCCTGCACCCCGGCCCAGCGTGGCATTTTGTTAAGCCAAATGAGGAATGATACTAACTTTGTGACTCATTTTATATGGGAAATCAATGATCTACTGGCACCTCAGCAGGATGGGCCGGCAGTGGATATTCATCGCCTGGCAAGTGCGTGGAACCAAGTGGTGGCTTGGCATGCCGCTCTGCGAGCTGCCTTCCAACCAGACTTTACCAAGGACAGTCAGTTTGAGCAAGTCATTTTCCGAAATTTCGAACCTCCGATGGTTGTGCTTCAATTGGAGGCGCACGACGATCAACCAGGAGTACCCCCTGCATTCAATACGTCCTGTGCCACGGTGACCCGCCATGACGGCCAGGTTGTTCCGCATCAATTCACTATTTGCATCACCCCCAGCGGCCGCGTTGTTTGCAGGCTTGATATTAATCATGTCATCATCGATGCTATGTCTTTGGCCATTCTTCGGCGTGATTTATGCCGTGCATATTCCGAACCAGCGAGAGGAGGGAGATCCAACAATGCATACCAAAATTATCTCACGTTTGTCCAAGAACAACCACGAGAAGAAGCCGTCGAATACTGGCGTTCTTATCTGGAAGACATGCAACCTGTGAGCCTTCCAGCGCCAAGGGCTACCACCGACGACATATGCCCCGAATCTCTTGACTTATTGGAGATCACCCTAAGTCACCGAGGGTCCGATCTTGAGACTTTCTGTCGGTCGACTGACTGGACTGCTCCCAATCTCCTGTATTTGGCATGGGCACTTACGCTTGGCGCCTTCACGGGGGCCGATGATGTCTGCTTTGGCACCTTGACTTCAGGACGAATGATTCCTATTCCACACCTTGATGAGGAAGTTGGGCAATTTTCCAACATGTCAATATGTCGAATGCGCTTGGCAAGCCAGCTCAGCTTTGACCAAATCGCGTTGAACTTACAGCAAAAATACTCCGAGGTTCTCTCTTATCAAACCTTCCCGCTGTCGGATATTGCGACAGCCGCCGGAGTAAACATAGAGGACTTGGCATCAACCGCAGTTAATGTTCAATATGCGACCTCAACCGTCCCATCCAAGCAAGACAAAAGACCCTCGCTTCACCTCACACCTCTGCATGGATTGGACCCAATCCTTGTAAGTTATCTGTTATCGTGTGATATTTTTTAGTATTTGACTTCTAATCCTTCTTCTGCTGTAGCAAGACATCATGGTGTACGCCGAGTTCCAGGAAGATGGCCAGATCCAAGTGGCTATGACCTATCGCCCATCACGCGTGTCTCCGTCTCTCGCTTCACAATTGGCCGATTACTTCGACCTGGCTGTTTCAACAATTATCTCTCACCCGCATAAAACGCTGGGGGATTTGAGTCTTCTGAGTCTTCAAGACCGACAGCGCCTCCGTCGGTGGAACCCAAATATTCTAGAGCCTACGCGTTTGTGTGTCCACGAAGTCATCCAGCAAAAATCAAAGGAACATCCGAGCCACTTGGCAGTCTCAGGATCAAATGGGAATTTCACATATAAAGAGCTAGATCAACTTTCTTCACAGTTGGCTTTAGCCCTTATAGAAAGAGGGATCTCAATGGCACAGCTAATACCTCTTTGCTTTGAGAAGTCGGGCTGGGTTATTGTTGCTATGCTGGGAGTGATGAAAGCAGGTGGAACAATCGTTCCTTTGGATCCAACCCAGCCAATTACCAGACTTCAAGACATCTGTCGTCGGACAAAAGCGAGTCTGATAATATCATCCACCACTCAAGCTCCCCTTGCCCGAGATCTCGCTGACGAAGTTATGGAAATCGGTGGTAATAGGATGCCCGGCGATGACAGATATTCTCATGTTGTCCAACCTGTCAACCCAGAACAGGCAGCATATATCCTCTTCACATCCGGCACCACAGGTTCTCCGAAGGGCGTTATGGTTTCCCATCTGGCTTATACGCATGCAGCAGAAGCACAAATTAGTGCCTTTTCATTGGAAAAATCTTCTCGTATCCTTCAGATCTCATCTTTTGCATTTGATGTGTCATTGATGGAAATCCTGACCACACTGATAGCCGGCGCCACCATTTCTGTTATCTCCGAGCCTGAGCAAAGTCAGATGATGTTAGAGGGTATTTGTCCATTCTCTGTATCACATGCGTTTTTGACGCCATCTTTGGCTACTGGTCTGGACGCCAGCAAAGCATCCTCGTGGGTACAGACCGTGGCTCTCCAAGGAGAACCTATGTCGACCACACATATCACACAATGGGGCGAGAACTGTTGTCTTCTTAATGGATACGGCCCGACCGAATGTGCAGTCATCAATACGGTCTCTCCAAGGCTCCTTCCTGGAGATGATCCTCGCAATATTGGACGGCCTATAGGAATTCATTGCTGGGTTGTGGACCAGCATGATCACAATAGGCTCCTCCCCCTTGGTGCCATTGGAGAACTTCTTCTTTCCGGTCAGTCTGTGGGCAATGGCTATCTGAATGACCAAGAAAGAACGGCTAAAGCTTTTATTTGGGGACCAAAATGGCTACAAGACGTGAATCCGGAGCAAGGCTTACACTCGCGCATGTATAAAACGGGTGATCTGGTGCGTTATGAGATTTCGGATGGATCTCTTCGCTTTGAAGGCCGAAAGGATCGACAGATCAAGGTTCGTGGACAGCGCGTGGAGCTAGAGGATATAGAACATCATGTGTGGCGATCTTTCCCAGGGGCCAGGGAAGCAGTGGTCGAGCAGGTGATGATCTCCGAAAATTCGAACATCAGCGATGTGTCACCTTCGGTAGTTTCACGGCTTGTGGCTTGCGTATGGGTTCGGCCAGATGACTCAACAGCTACAGTTGATAATTCCAAATCCCAGGATATGTCTGCTCAAGATCTGCTGCGCATCCCCGGCGAGAAGTTCCATTCTCACGCGGCAGCGACTCTACGAGACCTTCGAGATGATCTTCCTGGATATATGGTTCCAGATTTGTTTATACCCGTTGCCCAAATGCCACGAACAGCATCAGGCAAGATGGATCGAACAAAACTGCGCCAGATCATCCGAACCATTCCACCCCAAGACTGGCGCCTATACTCGACAGTACAGGGAACCCGACGGGCTGTGGAGAGTGACACCGCGCGCAAATTCCACAGAATTCTCACCAGGCTACTCAATGTTCCCCTGGAAGCAGTAGGGACGAATGACAGTTTCCTTCACCTCGGAGGCGACTCAATTCTCGCTATGAAGATTGCTGCGACCTCTCGAGCTGAAGGATTGGAGATAAGCTCACACGACATTCTTCGTCACCCAACTATCTCGGAATGGGCCGATATTGTGGACAGCCACCGCGGAACTGGTTCTTTCTCTAGGCAATATTCCCCATACTCACTTGTGAGAGATGGCGAGCGTATCGCCATTCTCTCCTCATTCTCCTCGAAATATGGGCCCTTCAACTCAGAAAATGTGGAGGATATCCTCCCTGCTCTTGACTTTCAAAAGTTCTACATTACCCACTCATCACCTGTATACACAGCTCACGTGTTCCCGGCTGAGTTGGACATTGATCGACTCCGCTCCGCGTGCATGCGAGTTATGTCCCACCACAGCATCTTGCGAACGGTCTTTGCGAGCTTTGGTGAAAAGCTGTTCCAAATTATCCTACGGGAAGTTGAGCCAGCGTTTGAAGTCGTCGTTTGTGATGATCCCGAAGCGTACACCATCCAGGAATCGCAACGCAAGAGGGAATCATCTACAGCGCAGGGATCGATACCAGTTGGTTTCACCGTTGTGACCAATGAATCCCGGGAGAACTTTGTCTTCATTGCCAGCATATCACATGCTCAGTATGACGGGTCCTCTTTGCCCTTCCTGTGGGATGCAATTGCAACAGCTTACCAGGGTCATGTTCTGCCAAAGACCGTGCAATTCAAAGACGTGGTCTACAATCGACTGAGTGACGACAACGCAGAGGCCTTTTCGTTTTGGAGTAAATATCTTCAAAACACCCCGGCGCTGGCATTCGATCCTCTTGGTATTACCGATATCCCTCTGTCGACCAAAAATGACATCAGCGCAAGACGAGAGATCTCCCATCCCATCCTTTTGCCAGACACGACAGTTTCAACGCTCGTCAAAGCCGCATTTTCTTGGGTTTTATCTGTGCACGTCGCCACGTCCGACATCGTCTTAGGCCAGGTTGTTCATGGGCGGGGGGCTCCGCTTCCAGATGTCGACAAGGCTCTTGGGCCTTGTATCAACCTCCTACCTGTCCGAATCAACATCAATCCTGAGTGGACCGTAGAAGATCTGGTACGACATGTCCAGGACCAACAGCTGGAAACCTTCTCTTATGACTATGTGTCGTTCCAGAACATTGTTGAACGGTGTACCAACTGGCCTGCGCGTTCGAAACTTGGCTGTCTTGTCCATCATCAGGGTATGGAATCCGCGGAACCCTTTGAGATGGGCGGCCTCCGCTCCTCCTCTAGTTCTAGCTGGGCTAGCTCAAAGCTAGCGCAAGGCCAGTTGGGTGTAATTTCCATGGAGCGTGGCCCATGTGTCGACATTATGATCGCTGCAGCCGAAGACACAATGGATCATCCCACAGCTGATCGATTGGCTGAGAAGCTTGCGAGGACTATTGAACTGTTCTCCAGCTGCCCCAGCTCTTCTCTGGCAGGTTTGGGGTGAGAGGCAAATAAGAAAACGTGTTATCTCGATTTGTTGGCCGAGTGGTGGGAATGCGGCATTCAAGTTCACACTACACCACGGAAAAGAAAAACAGAAAACCCAAGGGTAAGGAGGAATTTAGTCCCAGATATAAAGGAAAGAGTGGTAAAATTGTATCGGAGGGAAAAGAGTGAAAGTTCGTTCGCCGCTTGTATTGTTAATGATTGATCTACAGCCATAATTTGTATAGTTTTTAATCTCTGAACCCGCTATTTGACTTGCTTACTTGTGAGCCGTCGCTGGTATCATATTTGGTAATAAATCCACATTTAATGAGCATGTCCCCAACTGGCGATTCTGCGAAGGGCGACCCAGGCATCAAAGGTGCGCTACTCAGCTAAAGGTGCATCTTCATGTAAGACGCAGCATGATCAGCTACAATATTTGTGCGATGGTCGCGCCGTTTAGAGTGATTCTCATTCTGGTGACTCTTGACTTTTTACAGCAAGTAGATAGGTCGACTGCGTGGTCGTGATGCAAATGGTATTCAGCGTGGTATCTATCCTGTCCCTTGCATCTCATAGGCATTACGGCGGTTTATTACCGCCATCAGCTCAAAAGGCCCGTGCCCCTGTTTCTGCGATCACTTGCTTATTAATTCTATATTTCTAAACTGTATCGAAACTGTACTAACGTAATCGGTAAGCAAGCTGGCCATGTAAGCGAGCTGGCCACCCATCTAAACCCATCAATTTTAAACTTATATATCTTAATCAGAACGCCATTCAATTCAATAATCTAAACTTGAGACCTATAAGGACAGGCGTTTCTCTTATGACCTAGATTTCCACATTCTCCACACTTCGGTAAGGCCCTCGTACGTGGCTGTAAAGGTGCCGGAACCTGGTTTGCCTCGCGGGATACTTACGCTAAATTCGCCTACTCCGGCTGCGATATTAGGGTAGAGGCCTCTAGAACTATAAGGCCTTCCTGAGAAGCTATCTGCCTTATAGATCTAGCTTTTTTCCGCTTCTTCTTCTTATTTTTAGCGCGTGAATCGCTTACTTCTTTCTAATAGAGAGCTACCGATTATATCGAGATTTAACAGGCTTTTAAAATCTGGTTTATCGTAGAATTTAGCGGACTCGGAGGGCTTTTTAAGCGCTACTTTAATAATGCTTTTATCGAGGAAGCCTATTTTTATAATTGGATATAGTTCGAGGGCGTTTTTGGCTCCTACTCGTTACCTCGGCTCGAGGGGGGGGTCGGCGTACGAAGGCAAATATCAAGCTTCGAGAATACCCGATCAGGGTTATAAGGCACTAAACCAGCGGCGGTAAAGCTATTCTTAATATTCTCCGGTTTAAACGTCTTAATTCGTATAGTCGGATAGGCTTCGAGGAAGTCTAGTTTATTAATATCATTTTTACCGACCCGTATTTTTAACTTAATAAGCCGACTATACGCGCGTTTTAACACCGCAAAATAGCTAATATTAAGAGGCTATAAAAGGTAGGACGAATACGGAGGTATATAAATTACGATAATAAATTGTGGTGTTAAAAAACTCCTATGGCTATTAAGTATTAATAGTCTATACTTCCCTTTCGTACGCGAAGAAGTAGATAGAATAAAAAGCTTTTTTAGCTATCGAAGTCCAATTTTATTAGACGTCTATCTATTCGGACTAACTTCGAGTCTCTAATCATTCGGAAGGCCGTCGAACTAAGATTCGATAAAGACTTTTCCTTTAAAAATCACGTAGGGCGGAAGCGCCTACCCCGACGCGTTTATACACTTAATAGTGGTCACCTACGTACGGTCTCTAGGCTCTAAAAGTGATCTCCGACCGTAGAATTCCTTTCTCGTAATAACCCTCGTAGTCGTAATCAAGCCTATCATAAAACAGGTCTTATTAAAGTTATAGATATCGTTAGGATCGATACCATACGTTAAGATTATCTTTTAAACGAGAGAAAGCTATTTAGAAATAGCCTTCGGGTCTTCGTATTCAGCTCGTTAATAATCGTAGCGTCTCGAGAAACGGGAGGAAAGAAGAGGATACCGTTTAACGAAGTTATAAACCTATTTCTTGCCGACCAAAAGAGGTAGGTTAGATCCACGCGCCGTAAAAAGTAGATTTGCCATTTCTCGAACAGTAGAGGGCCGAGGGGCTGCTCCGCGTGAATCCATAGAGATAATCCATTTCTAGAGTGATTCCTCTTCGATTTCCGTCAATTTAAGGTTCTTTACGCGAGAAAAAGCGCGGTTTTGAACCCTATTTAGGCGTGTTGCAAGAGTTGAACGCGGTACGTTAAATTAGCGCGCTGCTTCACGAATAGAAGTAATTTTTTGCTTTTAAATAGCTTGAATAGCGAATAAGATTCTACCCTCTTACTCCGTACGTTTTTGAGACGATTGAG
This sequence comes from Penicillium nucicola, assembly GCF_028828085.1. Taxonomy (NCBI): domain Eukaryota; kingdom Fungi; phylum Ascomycota; class Eurotiomycetes; order Eurotiales; family Aspergillaceae; genus Penicillium; species Penicillium nucicola. The sequence goes on along the minus strand of NW_026643132.1, from coordinate 607,191 downwards.
TACGAATTGGTGGCATGGTGGGTGGTTGAATTGAGAGGGGTCTAATTAATTAACGCGTTTTAGCTGGGTGGCCAGCTCGCTTACATGGCCAGCTTGCTTACCGATTACGTTATCTATATAGCAAAGCTTGGTATCAAAACTAGCGTCCGGATTAGTGAGAAGTCCGATTGCTCTCTCGTTATCGCACTTAATTGTTATAATATAAGAGGTATTAAAACCTATATGACTAAGTAACCTTCTCCACTATTAGAGGTGTTTCCTAGCCTCTAAAAGACCTAATAGCTCGGCTTTAGTAGTTGATGTTATCACTGTCCCTTATTTGGTAGCCTTCTAGTCCACGGGTCCTCCGTAGACCTAGTAAATATAGCCTAAGGAGCTTCTTCGGTCTTTATAGTCGGCGTACGAGGTATCGCTGGCTAGCTATACTGAATCTATCTCTAAGGTGCTACTATACTAGATAGTAATGAAGCGGGTAGAGTAGAGATAGCGAATTACTCGATCGGCAGCTTGCTAATGTTAAGGACCGGGATTAGTTAAAAAGTAGGCAAGCTTAGCCGTTGCCTTTGACGTATTAGGCCGAGTGATTGTGGTTACGTATCCTATTGATCTAACCTTCCTCTAATATGGAAGGATGTCTTAGGATAAAGCCCTTCTATCGTACGGCTCTAATTCCTCGATTAGTAGTGGAGTAGAGACACTTAGCCGGTAAGTGAGGTTATACTTTACTACAATACTAGTAATATAGCTATCCTAGTGTAGCTATAGCTTCTTAGATTGCCGGTTCCTAATAATACGGATATTTGGGAACTATTTAGCTTCTCTATGATTAGTTAGTTCCTAATACTTCTTAAGATCCTTTTTAAGTATTTAGGCTCTTTCCCTTACTATAGAGTGACTTATAATTACGATATCATCTACGTAGAAGAAGACCATAAGTCTATCTCCTATAAAAATATAGGGATCCTCGGGAACTTACTAAAGACCTAATTAGGTAAGTACTCGGGATACTTCTTACTACTATAGGCGTAGAGAGATTCTTAATCCGTAAAGGGCCTTTCGGAGCTTCTAGTATTTTCCTAGGGTCTTAAATCCTTTAGGTATTCGGGTATAGATATCCTTTTCTAGCTTACTATTTAGGAAAGCTATGACTATATCTCGCTGTCTTAGGTCGAGGTTTATCAATATTAAACAGAACAAGATTTAATAAAAGAACAAGAACATGAAGAAACACATAAAGAAAACTTAGAACAAGAAAAAAGAGACGTAACAGAAGTTACAAATATAAGTACAATATGACACAAGAACTTGAACACAAGTTCGAACAGAAAAACAATACATGCAAACACCATACTTAAGAATTCCATGAAGACTCTAAAACAAGCAAACATACAAAAAGGAACAAGATAACAGAAAATATGGAATATCTAAGAATTCTAAAGAAGAGCAAAGAACTACAGAAAAACATGGAAGAACTACGAACACATAAAAATGCATTATAACCGCTTTCAGGAAAACTGCATCCGGAAAACTGCATCCAGAAATCCGAGGAAACCTCAAAATACAACAATAAGAATATAACCCTAGGATTCCTATAAATGCAGCAAATAAGCCGAAAGCATCAAAAAGGAAGAACAGTGAAATTTAACTTAAATTGAGCAGGATTACCTAGCAAAAAGATAATCATTAATTCAATCATCTATTTCTCTGATTTACCTACCTTCGGTCTTAATCTCTCGTAGATTCTTAATCTCACTTTGTTTTTATCATTTCTTTAAATGATCCCTACCCTAATTACCTAAAAATCAATGGGGTTTAAAACCGCGCCTCTTCTCGCGTAAATAGTTTAAAATTGATAGTGTAGTGGGGAAATCACGAGATTTGTATGATTATTGCCTCAGGCAGTGATGTCCTCAAGGAAGGGACATAGGAAAACTACGACTGTAGAGAATGATAGACAGTTACAACAATGCCACTCATTTCCTGATTCAAGATTTATGATCATTATGCTCCTTGATATAGCATCTGATTATCCCTGATAGGCATCATCTGTCTAGAGCTCACAGACCTGACTTGTTGTTGGGTTTTCTTGCCAGCATTTGTCGACCCGTCTGTTTTGACCAGACTGCCATCGAGCATCTCCCATTTCAATAGAGATTAAAGAAGAATCGCTTAAAAAATAGATTATCTCTATAGATTCTCGTGGAGTAGCCCCTCGGCTATCTACTATACGAGAAATAGCCGATTTACTTTTTAAAACGCGTAGATCTACCTATCCTCTTTTAGTCGGTCAAAATTAGGTTATAAACCTCGTGAAAAGGCATCCTATACTATCGTCCCGTTTCTCGAAAAGCTACGATTATTAGCGAGCTAAATACGAAGACCCGAAGGTTCTTTCTAAGTAGTTTTCTCTCGTTTAAAAGACAATCTTAATATACGGGATCGACTCCGATGATATCTATAACTTTAACGAGACTAGTTTTACGATAGCTATAATCGCGACTATAAAGGTTATAGCGAGAAAGGAATTCTACGGTCGGCGATTACTTTTATAGCCTAGAAATCGCGCGTCGGTGACTATAATTAAGTATTGTAGTGGGGAAATCACGACACTTGTATGATTACTGCCTCAGGCAGTGATATCCTCGAGGACGGGTTATGGGCAACCTACGACTGTAGAGAAGGATAGACAGTTACAACAATGCCACTCATTTCCTGATTCAAGATTTATGATCATTATGCTCCTTGATATAGCATCTGATTATCCCTGACAGGCATCATCTGTCTAGAGCTCACAGACCTGACTTGTTGTTGGGTTTTCTTGCCACCATTTGTCGACCCGTCTGTTTTGACCAGACTGCCATCGCGCATCTCCCATTTCAGTATATAAGTTTAACGGGGTAGGCGCTTCCTCTATACGTGATTTTTAAAGGTAAGGTCTTTATTAAATCTTAGTTCGATAACCATCTAAATAATTAGAGACTCGATGTTAGTCCTAACGGATAGACCTCTAATTAAATTAGCCTTCGCTAGCTTAAAAAGTTCTTTATTCTATCAATATTAAACAAAACAAGATTCAACAAAAGAATAAGATCATGAAGAAACACATGAAGAAAACTTAACACAAGAAAAAAGAGATGTAACAGAAGTTACAAACATAAGTACAATATGACACAAGAACTTGAACACAAGTTCGAACAGAAAAACAATACATGCAAACACTATACTCAAGAATTCCATGAAGACTCTAAAACAAGCAAACATACAAAAAGGAACAAGACAACAGAAAATATGGAACATCTAAGAATTCCAAAGAAGAATAGAGAACTATAGAAAAACATGGAAGAGTTATGAACACAGAAAAATGCATGACAACCGCATCCGGAAATCCGAGGAAACCTCAAAATACAACAATAAGAATATAACCCTAGGATTCCTACGAATGCAGCAAATAAGCTGAAAGCATCAAAAAGGAAGAATAGAGAAATTTAACTTAAATTGAGCAGGATTACCTAGCAAAAAAAAAAAAAAACATCAATAAAATGATCTATTTCTCTGATTCATCTACCTTCGGTCTTAATCTCTCACAGATTCTTAATCTCACTTTGTTTTTATCATTTCTTTAAATGATCCCTACCCAAATAACCTAAAATATTCCGTCTACTACTTCTCGTACGAAGGGGAAGTATAGACTCTTAATACTTAACGGCCACGGGAGTTATTTAACACTACAATTTAACAAAATTTACGAAGAGAATAATATTATCGTAATTTATATACCTCCGTATTCTTCTTATCTTTTATAGCCTCTCGATATTAGCTATTTTACGGTGTTAAAAGCCGCGTACGGTCGGTTTATCGAATTAAAAATATAGGCAAAAATTGTTCAAAAGGTACGATGCAAGTAGGAATGATGACCGGTACGACCGTACAATATAGATAATCTAACGATAGATTACCGAGGTGTTTATATACCAGAAAACTCTGCCTTCAGCTAGTCCTAATTAGATTTCCCAGGTGATGAATCACTACGGTTGCCGTCATGGCTCATTCATGGCATAAACCATGGCCGGCCACCATAAATCTCAACAAAAATCAATTATATTAATAAGCTAGACTTCCTCGAAGCCTATAAATCTACGCGAATTAAGATATTTCAATCGGAGACTATTAAAAATAGCTTCTCCGCCGCTAGTTTAATCCCTCTTAACCCTTCTCGGGTGATCTCGAAGGTTAATATTCTCACGCGTACGCTAACACCCCCTTTAAGCCGAGGTAGCGAGTGGGAGCCAAAAACGCCCTCGAATTATATCTAATTACAAAAATAGGCTTCCTCGATAAAAGCATTGTTAAAAGAGCGATCAAAAAGCCCTCTTAGTCCGCTAAATTCGGCGATAAATTAGGTTTTAAAAGCCTATCAAATCACCATACAATCAGTAGCTATTCTTAAGAAAGAAGTAAGCGATTTACGCGCTAAGAACGAGAAGAAGAAGCGAAAGAAGGCTAGATCTATAACGTAGATCTACTCTCAAGAAGGCCTTACAGTTTTAGAGGTATTATCCTTAATAAAACAACTAGTACAGGCTAGTTTAGGGCAAATATCTGATAAGGGAAATCAGGCTATATCACCTTCCCAGCCGTATACAAGGGCACCCCCTAGGTGTTCTGATTGTAGGGAACTAGGTCATCGAAGAAATGCCTGTCATAATAAACCTTTGTTTTAGTTAAATTAATTTAATGGCGTTTTAGTTGAGATAAATCCACTTAAAATGATCAAGTTAGGTGGGGTGCGCAGCTCGGTTGTGTGCGCAGCTCGGTAGTGAATCACGTTATGGCTCATTCGTGGCATAAACCATGGCCGGCCGCGATAATTCTCAACAGCTATCGGCAAAATATTGATTTGGTAGTGAACCGCATATTAAAATGCTTGGCTCCTAATCCTTCTCAAAAAAGATAGTTGATACCCGACTAACGTTATGTATGATTCAAAGTTTGTTGTCATTAAGTACGCTATCACCCTGTACAGCAAATTACTCGGTAATAAACACGCTCATGATATGGCTGCTTAAATCCCGGTACATATAGCGAGATACATACAGGACACGCTTATTGATACTTGCAGAGGAACAAGAAAAAACACGTTCGTTGCTTAGTGCTCGGAAACGAAGATACCGGCCATACCCATGCCCTTGTTGAATAGTTAGTAACGGTTCAATGGTGTGTTCAAGAATTACCGAAGAATAACTCACAGTTCCAACACACATGGAGGTCACGGCAATGCGCTTGTCCTGGCGACGCAGCTCAGAAAGAGCCGTAACGACCTGACGGGCACCGGTAGCTCCGAGGGGGTGACCGAAGGCAATAGCACCGCCACGGGGGTTGACCTTGGATTCATCCAAACCGAGCTTGCTGACACAGTAGACACCCTGTCGGAAACGAGATTAGCAAGGGATCGCAGTAACAGAAGTCGAAGATACACATACCATGGAAGCAAAAGCCTCATTGATCTCAAAGATATCAACATCATCCTTGCTGAGGTTGAACTTGCCGAGAATCTTAGGAATAGCAAGCGACGGTCCAATACCCATAATGCGGGGCTCAAGACCAGAAACAGTAGCACCACAGAACTTAGCAACGATAGGCTGACCAATTTCAATGGCACGCGACCGCTTCATGAGAACCAAGGCAGCAGCACCGTCGGTAATCTGAGAGGCATTACCACCGGTGGTAGCACTAGGAGCCCACTGGGGGAACGCAGCGCGCACCTTACCCAGTGACTCGGGGGTGGTACCATAGCGAATTCCATCATCGCGGTCAACAACAATATCCTTAACCTCACCAGTCTTAGGGTCCTTGATCTGTGTCTTGACAGGAACGATCTCATCGTTCAACCAACCAGACTTCTGGGCATGCTCGGCCTTCTGGAAAGACTTTGCAGCGAAAGCATCATGCTGTGCGCGGTTAATGTTGAACTGGTTGGCGACGTTCTCGGATGTCTGGCCCATGGGCTGGGAGTTCTGGCTGGCAATTGGGTGGGCAGCGATGGCTGCGGACATTTCTGGGGCACCGCCGTCTTGGTTTTTGCTCATGCTTTCGGCGCCAACAGCTACACCGACGTCGATTGAGCCGGCAATGATTTGGTTGGCGATGTTCTGGACGGCAAGCAGGCCGGAGGAGCAGAATCGGTTGGCAATTGAGGCCGCTGCTGTTACGGGGAAGCCGGCTGCTAGGACTGCTGAGCGGGCAACATAGGCGGAGCCTGGGCAGAGGACATTGCCGACGCAGACATCCTCGACTAATCTGGGGTCGAGCTTGGAGTTCTCGCGGACGCTCTGGAGATTTTATTAGAGTTCGGGTCTTTTTATAGTTGGGCTTTAGTTTGCTGGTTGGAGTATAACGTACGGTGAGAAGGGAGACGAGGAGGTCGTCAACGGTTGTGTCCTTCAAACCACCCTTGCGAGCCTTTGTGAGAGGTGTACGGGCAAGGTAGGTGATGACCTATAGTTGAACTGGTTAATTTGCGAATTTCATTTGCATTTTATGGTAGCATACAATATCATCGGGGTTCTTGGCCAGAAGCTTCTGGCGGGCAGAACCAGGAGCAGCCAGCTGGTTAGCGACAGAGTTCAAACGCTGTTGTGGTGAAGACATTTTGTATGGGTATCAAAAGGGGATGTGAAAAGAAGAAATAAACCGATCGCGCGACGATCATCATTTTAACCCGAGCTCCAAATGAACCGCGGCTAGATCGTGACCGAGCCGAAAGGTGGGACAGGAACAACTTTCGCTCCGAAGGCCGAACGAACTGCCGGATTAACTCGGTCCGACCGGTGTACCATACCGTATTACTGAGTTCCTCGGTCGGTTTTTATGAGCGTTGATTGGTCTGTTGACCACATCTCCTGCGTTTGAAGGGCCCATAATCCCCTGCCGATCGCATCATACCGAATAAAATACAGTAGTGAGAGAGAGAGTACACTTTAGTGACACGTGGTGCACTTCAATCATATCGATGAGGAGAGGCAAGGTATTTTAATAGTGAATATATCATTGGTGTTGGGAAAATGCACTTACCCCAGAAATCAAGAAATGCAAAAAAACCAAAAACCGGGGAAGCTGTTGGGGAAGCCGAGATTCGAATACGAGAAATTTCCGTATCTGCGCAGCTGCACATGCTGTGCAGCCCGCTGTCAGGTAAATCTCCGTATGGCGCAGGCTTAGCGTCGTCACAGACGGCAGATCGAGTCAGACGGGCTTCCGTTTATCATTCCCGAATCTCTGCCCGAATGACTGTATATCTGTTCCCCCAGCTTCTCTAGCGTTTCCAGATCCCCCGTTTTCTGCATATTACCTTTGCGACACTCTCTTTTCACTTGACCTTGACTTTGTGCTTTTTTTTTTGAATCAAGCCTGGAAAGACAGCTTTCAGTTTGAAAATTAGGATTGCTCACTACCGCCATGGACGTCCTCTCCGAAATCGGCGCACCTACGCTGGCCATGGCATCGGCGCTGGGTATAGCCGCTGGTGCGTACCTCAACGCGAGATTCTCACTTTCAACCGATCTGTCCCAAATGTCGGGTGACAAGGCATTTGGAAAGCGCGTCGGCGAGCGCATCGCCAAGCTCGATGGCGCAACAACCATCTACAAGATGTTGGAGCGGGTGGTAGATGTTGAACACAAAGGCGCTTCAGATGCGCTCTGGTTTGAACACCAGACTTGGTCTTATAGTCAATTGAAAGACTGTGGGTACCTCATGCTTGTCAATGAGAGCTTCATGTCGCTAATATAAGATTTGCAGTGGTTGACAGAATGGCCGCTCTGTTGAAGACCCGTAATATCAATTCCGGGGACACAGTCGGTGTTTTTACGACCAATTCACCAGAAATGGTAATCATACTCTACGCGCTCTCCAAGCTAGGCGCAGTATCAGCAATGATCAACACTAACCTGCGAGGTAAGCTTTCTCCCGATGATTTAATCTACGACCAAACTGGATCACTGCGCTAACCCAGACCCGAACTAGACGACACATTCACGCACTGTCTGAACGTTTCAGGCTCCAAGCAAATCATTTCAACAGCAGACATCTCTCAATACGTCAAAGTTGACATCCCCCATCTCACGATAAACCTCACTTCCTTCCCAGACACGAAAACAAGCCCAGTAGAGCTCGTAACGCTCTCAACCCTACAATTGCATTCGCCAACAGGTCTCCCCGCAGCAAAGCGCAGCCCCAAGGATTTAGCAGTCCTCATTTACACCTCAGGAACAACAGGTAAACCCAAAGCCTGCGCAATCCGCAACATGCTTACCCTGATAACTTCGACACCCCTGTCAAGAGATGCAAACGACCCAGCCAAATACTACCCATTACGCATCTACTCCTCTCTACCTCTCTTCCACGGCACAGCCTTCTTCACGGGCGTCTGTGGCGCAGTCGGAAACGCAGGAACTCTCTGTCTGAGACGGAAGTTCTCTGCTAGTCAGTTCTGGAAGGATGTGCATGATTCGCGCGCTACGCGGATCTTGTACATCGGTGAATTGTGCCGTTATCTACTTGCTACCCCGCCCTCGCCGTATGATGCGGACCATAACTGCATCGTTGCGACTGGTAACGGGCTGCGTGGTGAGATCTGGGAGAAGTTCAAGGAACGATTCAATGTTCCTGAGATCCGGGAGTTTTACCGGTCTACCGAGGGTGTAGCCAAATTTGATAATCATGGGCCTGGTGTGTGGGGTGCTGGAAAGGTTGGTTTCTCTGGGCCTATCAGGCGGTTCTGGGAGGATGATACTTTCATTGTGAAGTATGATACGGATAAAGAGTGTCCGTATCGTGATCCTTCTACTGGCTTCTGTGTCCGTTCGGGTCTGAACCAAGAGGGTGAGGCTATTGGACGGGTCAGGGATCGCGACTTGTTGATTGAGTATCTGGGCAATGAGGCTGCTACCGAGCAGAAGCTTCTCCGTGATGTGTTTGTCAAAGGAGATTTGTTCCAGAGGACTGGCGATTTGGTCGTGCAGGACTCAGATGGCTGGGTGAGGTTCCAGGATCGGGTTGGAGATACTTTCCGGTGGAAGGGTGAGAATGTTAGTGCTGGTGAGATTCGTGATCATATTTGTCGGATTGAAGGAGTTCATGATGCTGTTGTTTATGGTGTAAAACTGGCTGAGTATGTTATCCCCGTGGTTCCTTTTCCTGCTGAGCTTTTTGCTGATCTCTTTTCTATTCAGGTATGATGGCCAGGCCGGTGCTGCTGGTATCACGCTCGAATCGCCGAATGTTGAAGTTGAATTAATGTCCAACTTATATGCCGAGCTGAAGAAGAAGGGTGTTCCTTCCTATGCTCTTCCCAGACTTGTTCGCTTGACCGAGAAGTGAGTTTTTTGTCTATATGTTGAAATATTTCCCTGCTCATCATTTCTTTTTCTGCAGGGTTGCCACTGGAGTGACGTTCAAGCAAGCCAAGGGCGACTTGACCAAGAAAGGCTGGGACCCCCGCAAAGACTGGGGTGGGGATATCCTCTACTGGCTGGACGGAGACAAGTACAAGAAACTGGAGACAGAGAGTTGGTCCGAGATCGAAAGCGGCAAGGCCAAGCTGTGATCGTTGTAACGTTACAACGTTGAAGCCCTACATTGTACATAATCGGCCTGGCGATTCAGGCCACCACACCCTAACTCACTAGAGCCGGAATAGTTAAGCGGTGCACGCCACGAAATTAGATAAAGTGCAACCAATCAAATCCATAGGTTGACAAGCATTCAAGCTACAACTAATCCCGAGCAGTCCTAGCGCGATGTACAAAATCCAGTTTACCCTCGCGATCGGCACACTGATTCCAATGCGACTGGTTCCCCTCTCGGTATGAGGGTTCTGGCACCCGGGGCCTCTGCGGTCTCTGCACGGCTGGGCTTATTTAAAGTGCGCCATCCCGGCTGACTTTTTTTTTTTTTTTTCTTCTCTTTTTCCACTTCTGTTGTATAGTGTGCTCTGCAACATCTCACAGTCATGGACCAGGATCAGCATAAAGACCCTGGCATCGCCACTGCGGAGGTGGACCGAACAGGCCACCCCGACAAGATCGATCACCCAATAGCGCCAGACCAATTCGACGAGCGATATCGCACAACCCGTACAGAGATCTGGGCTTATTACGCGTGCGTTGATCGTTGAATTGACCCTGTGCGCAGACTTAACATAAACTGTAGCTATTACATTGGAAACAACGGGTTATCACTATTCAGTGCGTCCATTATATTCTCTCCAATCGATTGCAAAAGGCAATGTGCTCGAGATCAAACCCCCAAATCTAACGTCTAGCCAGACTTTGCCCCAACAGCCTTTCAAAACCTGCTATACCAAGCCGCCCCACCATCTGGCCTACTGGAATTCGCCGGCCGCAACCGCTCCATAAACAGCATCGTCCTCCTTTCAAACGGAATCTCCTTCGCCATCCAAGTAGTAGTCTTCTTAGTAATAGGCTCCTTCGCCGACTTCGGCTACTGGCGCCCGAACATCCTAATCGCCTTGTCAATAATCGCTTACGCAATCGGCTTCGGCTGGTTAGGCGTGCACACGTCGGATAAATGGCACATCGCGGTCGGACTATACATGGTCGGATTGATCGCCTACCAAACTACTCTTACATTCTGGACAGCGGCGTTCCCTAGTCTTGCGCGGAATACGCTCGAGCTCAAGGAGAAGGCGGATGCGTACTCTGCTGGTACTATCTCACGCGAGGAATACGATTATGCTGATACTATGATGCGCAGTAAACTTGCCAATGTGGCGTTTTATGTGCAGTCTGTTGCGGAGATTTTCATCCTCGCTATTATTGTGGGGATCATGTTCGGGTTGAAAGTCAATGATAGCGAGGCTAATAATAACTGGGGCTTGAGTGTCCTTATTGCATTCGTTTCGGGAGTTTGGATGCTCGTTTCCATTCCTTGGTTTGTGTTGGAGAAACGGAGGCCTGGCCAGGATCCAGGCGAGAAATCAATTCTTGTTGCTGGATTGTGGCAGTTGGTGCATGCTATGAAGCAGATTTGGCACTTGAAGCAGAGTTTGTTGTATCTCATTGGTAAGTTTGGTTCGCTCTTGGGAGTGTGGCTTTTGATATTGGATTTGTGGCTAACTTTTCGTTCGATTGTAGGTTACTTCCTGCTTGGGGATTCGCTGAATACGACTGTCACTGTTATCTCCACCTTGCAGAATAGCATTGTGGCTTACAACACCTTGGAATTGACATACCTTCTGATTGTTGGTATTGCTGCACAGGTAAGTCTCAATCTCATTCACATGACAGTCTCAATCTCACAAAATCTTTAGGCCGTTGGAATTTATGTATTCTGGTGGATTCAGCAGCGATTCAAGCTCGGCACAAAAACAATGTTCAACACCATCGCAGTCGGAATCATCTTACTAGACGGCTGGGGCATGATTGGCATCTGGACAGACAAATTCGGTTTCCACAACGCATGGGAAGTTTGGGTATGTCCATTCCCAGCCTGAGCTGATAACACAGAACAAAATACTAACCTTCTTTCTATTTTCAGGTCTACCAAGCATTTTACGGCCTATTCATTTGCCCATGGTACAGCTACTCGCAAATCATGATCTCAGAAGTAACGCCCCGCGGCCACGAGTTCCTATTCTTCAGTTTATTCAGTATCATCGGCAAGACATCCTCGTTCATCGGACCCATTGTTTCAAGCGCTATCATTGATGCCAGTCCGACCGGTAATGCCTCGACGCCATTCTACTTTCTGTTTGCGTTGAGCTTGGTGAGCTTTTTGATTCTGTTTTGGGGTGTTGATTTGAAGAAAAGTCAGATTGAACAGGAGGAGTTTTTGTTGGATAAGTTAAGGAGGTTGAACGGGAGCCAGTCTTCTGCTGAGGCCTCGAATTCTGTTTGATCGACGATTATGTGTCAATTGAGATTAAACCTTACGACGTTGGGATTCGATTTCTATATATCTCATTCATTTTCCTAGCAAATAATATAAACTGCTGCGTATGTTTTGTTAGTTGCTAAAAAGCCACTTTCCCCCCAAACAACTTGATGCCACTATTGAGTTGGCCACTTTAGCACATTTTTGAGTATTATATTTATTTCCAATTTTACCTCTAACATGCGATCAAATAAATAGGTTGGCCTTTAAGCAATGGACTATTTTTTACTCATCACCAAGGCCTTACAGTGTTGCGCTGATCAATGGTAGGGTAAAATTCGGCCTGCGAGAATTGTCTCGGCGCCGAAACAGCAAATATGGGACGGGTTCGGTCCCGATCACTCAGTATATAAATCAGACTGCGACGAACGTTTTCCAATGATTAACCATCATCCGACTATTCCTTGGACGCTAAATTCAATCTCTAATTGACATGTCATCCTCTCATGTACCTCCTGTTATCGTTGTGGGCGCCAGTCTCGTAGGCTTGTCCGCAGCACTATGCTTGGCCTCATACCAAGTACCAACCATCGTGCTTGAAAAGCATTCCGGAGTTTCCTCACACCCTCGCGCAATTGGATTTACAGCTCGGACAATGGAAATCTACCGCTCTCTTGGTATTGAAAATACGGATCCCGCGCCAGAGGATTTTGAGCTGAAACGTCTCCGTGTCGAAAGCTTGACGGGCAAGTGGTTTGAGCGGAGCTCGTGGTCTGATGCTGAAAAGAGGCATGACCATAAAGATATGCCAGAAAAGCAGCCCCAAAGTCCCCGTCCTCCAAAGAAAGAATACTCCGCTTCTCGGGGATCAGCGATCCCCCAGGACAAACTTGAACCTCTCCTTGAATCACTCGCATTGGAACGAGGGGCAGAGATTCGACGCCAACAGACCGTTCTCAAGGTTGACCAAGATGAGAATGGAGTTACAGTAACAGTCCAGGACTCACAGGGCAAAACCCACCAAATTCAAGGCTCGTACCTCATCGCAGCAGACGGAAACCGCAGCACAATCCGCGAACAACTCCAAATTTCGCGCCAAGGCCGCGGCTTCATGCAAAACCTCCGCAGCGTACTTTTTCATGCTCCACTCGAGCAATTTACGAAAGGTATTGTTCAGTTCGAAATCGAGCAGCCAACCCTGAAAGCCCTCCTGGTCTCCTACAATGATGGACGCTGGGCATTGATGTTCCGGGACGACATCGAGCGCGATGGTACAGCTCTCCTTGCTGCAATCTACCAAGCTGTCGGCGATTCCTCTGTCCCGGTTGACATTATCACGACGGGCAAATGGGAACTCACGGCTCTGGTCGCTGAAACCTTTCAATCCGGACGTGTTTTCTTAGCTGGTGATGCAGCGCACACCCTGCCTCCAAACCGCGGTGGATACGGTGCAAACACTGGTATCCACGATGTGCATAACCTTGCTTGGAAGCTTGCCGCTGTGTTAAATGGACGGTCTTCTCCGAAGCTTTTGGATACATATGATGCTGAGCGGAGGCCTGTTGCTCTTCTCCGTCATGATCAGATCTTTGTTCGTGCGGACTATAAAGTTCATCTGGATACCAAGACTGCTACTGGAGAAAAGATTGACGATGATGCTATGGAGTTTGGCCAGATATACTCGTCAGAGGGGTTTATTGGTGTTGATACAGGTATTCCTCGTGCGAGAAAGCCGGATGAGTGGGCTGGTCAGCCTGGAACGCATTTGCCTCATTTCTTGATCAAGAGTAATGAAGAAAGAGTTCCTATTCTGCATGTTGTTCCACGGAAATCTTGGACACTTATTTCCGCTTCTGCCGAGTGGGAGACTGTCTTATCCAGCGTAAACGGGATGTCTCGGAATACGATTCGGTCTGTTCGTGTGGATGACCAGTTGGAGGAATTTCAACAGACCTTTTCAATATCCGAGACTGGTGCTGCTCTTATTCGCCCGGATGGATATATCACTTGGAAAGTGGAGGAGATTCCTGTCAATCCGATTGACGTTATTATGGCGACGCTGTGTCAAGTTGCCTTTGAGGGGAATTCGTAGTGTGCAACTTGGCGATGATATATTTTATTGAAAATCTTCTCACATACGACTCAAATGTGGGCTGAAATTCTTGTACGCCGTGATATGTACTATATTAGCTGGTTCTAGTCCGACATCTTGTATAGTGTATTCTATGTGGTAGATTATTTAGGATCATGGAGAGTTTTATATGTAATTATATGGTTCTATATCATTGGTACAGCAACTTTTTTGGAGGTCCGAGATGAAATAAGATATTATTAGTATTGTGATTATTATCGTTCAAGTTAGCTGTCACTGGGCCATTCCAAATTAAATCTGCTTCGCAATTCTGATCCTCATTCAATAAAATCCTTCCCTATGGATCTGGGTCAATGAGAACCCAGCAGCCTGCAGGCCATCAGTTACTGAGTCCCCGAAGCTATTCGGTCCGCAAATGAAAGCCTCTTTATCCCGAGAGAATTGTTTCCATATATCCGGACTGACACGGCCTGGGTGCGTGGTAATTACCCTAGACGACAGGTTCGAATTTGAAAGATTAAGCTTGGAGGCATGGGAAAAAAGATCAATTTTGACCTTGACTGTCGCCGATATCCTCTCAAGGGCTGATTTCATCAAGTTGAACATAAGTTCAGGCTCTCTCGTTGATAACACAAGTGAAACTTCACCATTTATATTTGGCCCGCGCTCAGCCAGTGCGCTGAGCATAGCAAGGAATGGTGTTATGCCAATTCCGCCAGCGATGAGTAGCATATTCACTTTGCCGTGGCCCATGAAAAAGTCTCCAGTGACACCAACAATGTCCGCAGAAATAGGCTGATCGAACACAACATGCTGGCCTTGGCTCTTTGGATTTCTTTTTTCAGCAGGGCAAACAAGGCGCCTGTCACAGCGCCTCCTTCAACTCTGCGCATGGTTAATTCAAAGAAAGTAACCTTCTTCTGTTCATGAGCACTCGAAACCGTCCAAGTGCGAACGCGATCGTCATTTATCGACCCAGGGGCTGAATTGGCCATGTGCTGATACTGAGGTGGCCCTATCCAATCCATAAAGTCAAGCACTATCGCTTGTCCGGGCCGAATTTTCAAATCACTGGCGCCGACCTCCGAGACAACCTTGAACTTGAACACAGCAAGATCGTGGGAAATATGCGTTGCCTCTTGAAGCACCGCTTTTTGTTGATGAGCACTACCCATATTTGATCCCGCTTCTTCAACAAGGTATTTGATCTTGGGGCTGTAAGGACTGCGCTCCACGGGGGTACCACTCTGTTGACGAACAGGGAGAGCATTCCTGACAAAAGTGAACCCCGTAATCTTCACTGATGTGAGACTGGCGTGTCGGGCCATAATTTTGAGAGCAGGTGGTCCGACAATGTTCTCAGCCAAGCCCGTCAGATAAAGAATATCGCCTGTTGTGAAGGACACGATAGTCAAACCAGCAACTCCACTGGCTTCAATATTTCCCAGGCTGGAGACAAATCGATTTCCTGAGTAGTCTGGGATGATCACTGTGCGGCCATCAGACGGGCTGACCCGGATGAACCCCGGCAAGCCACTCCGAGCATTCATGCCAGCATGAGGAGGGTAAATCTCGTATGTCGACTTTGTTGAGGCGAACATGGTTCCCATGAAGACCGTGTCTGTTTCAAGGATGAATTGAATTACTTCTTCTGGTAGGCGTTCCTGTGGCTCAAGATGTTGACGTCGGTGGACAACGTCTGGTCGCGTTTGAGGATATGGAATCAGCTTCCGTATGTTGATGTACTTAGGACAGTTTCTAGCACTGTATTAGCAAACTTTCCATGAATGATCGGTGGATTCAGTGTGCTTTACTCACCCTATAGCCTCGATGATTTGAAAGTCAATCTGATATTCCAAGTTGGTCCGGCGTCTCACCTCTCGTATCGCCCCGGCAAACTTATTACGCCTTCGCGTTGAGAACTCGATTCCCAACCCGGCAGTCAAAAATCTCTCGGGGGCAGTCGTTCCTTTCTTCTCGAGCCATGTCTTGACTGTCTGTAAAAGCGGATCACCCTCCCATATTCGGGCGTTCATGCGAAGAGTACGTGGGTTTGGGCTATCCACAAAGCCAATATCACCAGTTCGTCCGGCAACAATAGATGCCCAGGGACGGCCATCTTCATCCAGAGTGGCGATCGGGATGAAGGGCAGATGAGATGTGTGGAAGAGACGATGCTGGTCAGGCAAGAAGCTCGTAATAAGCGACCAGTGATCAGAAACGGCACTAGCGAATCCGAGCCTGTGCTGGATTGATAGCTCGCCAGGATGCCAGCCGGTCAGTGCTGCTGTAGCCATTGGTAGTGTTGTGTAGAGGATCCACGACAGTGTTAAGATTGGCGATTGTCAGAAGGAAAGTCATGATATGTATCTCACTTGGTCCCACCGAATTGCTCGGCATGTTTGATATCATCTCGTATTCATGCGCTTTCATTTACTTGGGTGCAGACGCCGGATGACAAATGCCGCTTCGGCGTCTGAACACTCCTTGCAGCGGTGAATGCTCACCAAAGTAACCCTAATCTTGAACGTTTTTTACATCTACGATATTCCAGGACCTTGTAGAAAATTTATTACCATCGCAGAAAAACCCAATTTGGATATTCTAATTATTTTTTAGGACAGGATGCTACTTTCGGCGAAGTATACGGGACTCTCTGCAGGTGATGGGCGAGGATGTCATTATGCGGTAAGCAATCGAGCAGACCCCGGGGTCAATCCCCAGAATTGCCGTATGCGTGTGAGATATAAAGCGATGTCAGATCCTAAATTTTTGATGGTCATGCTCAGATCTCTCAACCGCATATTCACTCATCAATCATTCGGAACCGACAGTCATGGCTACAAACACCCCCGCGGTCTACCACTATCTGGATATCGGTAGATTAGGCCGAGGAGAAGTTGTCAAGTGAGTGTCACATCGCCATACTTTTGCGCAAAACTGACCTTATCAAGGCTTTTCATGAAAGACGCTGGCTTCAAAGTGAAAGAGGTCCGTTATGCATACGACGAGACCTGGCCAAAAGTTAGCAAGATGCTCCAAGAGCAAGGTATTACAAGAACAGGCAAAGTGCCCGCACTTGAATACCAAGGCTTGATTCTGACGCAGGTATGCTACATTGATATTCTTTTGACTGCGCTCGATCGGATTCTAATTCAGATTGCAGCATCTTCCAATCTTGCGGTATCTCGCTAGAGAGCTTGGCTCTTATGACGGAGAGACCAACCAGGAGAAATACGCTGTCGATGTTGTTGCTGATATCTACAGTGACTGGAGAGTAAGCACATTCCTGGCACAGGGCTTGAATTGCATATATTAACAAGTCTAAAGTCCAAGTGGGTTGCGAATCTGTCGAATAAGACAGATCAATATAAAGATGAGGTTGCACCAACGTACTATAGTCTCATGGGACTGTACTACAGTGATGAGAACGGTCCTTATCTGTTAGGGGATAAGATCACCTATGTTGATTTTGCGGTTTATCAGTCTATTGATAATGATGAAAGGACTGAAACTCTTCCGGTATGTTCTCTCATTCAATGATGATATAGAATTGGACTGATGATTTTCTAGTCTTCTCTCCCACAGCCGCTTCTCAAGTTGCGAGAGGCTATTGAGAAGCGAGCTAATATTGCTGATTATATCAAGGAGACACGCAAAGATTAGGATTGCTGATAGGGACAGTTATTGTCTGGAATTACCATTATGTTTTGAAATGAACGGAATGCCTTGCTTTCCTACATGTGCTGTTCGACTGCTTCGATCTGACGGTTGTCTATGTTTCAAATTGCATCCCCAACAGTGAAATTCGCGGGATGTAGTCATGTAATTAAGAACCCAGCCCCTATTTATTTATGCAGGCCGACTTTGAAGCTTCTGTATCCATTTCATTTTTGGTTCGATGTTGGAAAAATGTGTTGGTGAAATTATATATTCTAGTTAAGTAGAACACTCAGCTCAACTCGCTGCTTATAGTTTTCTATAGCAAAGCTCGATGCCGAAACTTCCTTCAAGTTTATACATAAATGAAATGCAGAAGAGATTTGACAAATATGACAGGACTTAACTCATAAAACTAAAAAAGCTTCACATAGAGGTCTGCCTGGAAGCTAATATCTTATTTTGCATTGTCATTGGATCAGCATTTCCGATATATGTATTTTGTCCATTTTCGAGTCTCACAAGGCACAATAATGACAGCCGAGATAAAGAGACCCGTGGCATATGAATATATTACATGACATATTCCAATTATATGTTGTTTAGTCTGAGCACCGGAAACACTATGTGACTGTGCTGCTACAAGGTTACGTATCGCCTGGTCTCATCTCGAGTCCAGCCTAATTCGCGTTCTTAGTTCCAATTGAGATACCCGTCGTCAAGCTCGCTAGGCCTTGAGTTCATACTACGAATAATCTGGGACTCGCACGAGTCACATCAATGTAGCACTCTGTGAAACCGCGGTCCTTTGCAGCGTTACTGTGGCTCAATATCAGGGGAATATCGCAACGTGGAGGAATCCTGTGCGAGTCTGTCAGCTTCTAGCGTCTCAATTCTGATAGCCTTGAAAAGACACGATACACTCTACATTGAGTGTAGCTGGTCAAAGACTGAGATTTGGAGGTTCGTTTGTTTGTGTGACCATCTAAGCAGGAGGGTTGCTGACGGCAACTTCCTATTAAGGTCACGTCCATCGTTGCTTCTTTTTGCTTCTCTTTCTTCCTCTTCTTCCTCTCTTCTTCATCTCCCACTTCCCTTCCCTTCTTCGAGACTTCCAGTAAGATTGAAGCATCCACAACATGTGCTTAACTGACTGGTCTACAGCTCATTTCAACGACTGACGACTTCAACAACGTATTCATCATGTCCAATAACTTGGGCACTGTTAACCTGAGCCTCGTCGAGGCTCCGGTCACCTGGCGCGCTTACCTGATCTGTGGCTTTGCCAGCTTCGGAGGTAAAACATATCCCTAACCCCCCTTCCCCAACAGACCACAACTCACACTTTAGCAGGAATTCTTTATGGATATGACTCCGGCTACATCAGTGGTGTTCTTGGCATGAACTATGTCAAGGAGCACTTCGGTCATCCTGTTCCTAAGAGTGATGATGCCCCTACTGGTATTCAGATTTCTACTTCACGCAAGTCTCTTATCACTTCTATCTTGTCCGCTGGTACCTTCTTCGGTGCAATCTTCGGTGGTGCCGTCGCAGAGATAATTGGTCGCCGTATGGCAATCATGCTTTCCTGTCTGATCTTCTCTATTGGTGTTGCTGTTCAGGTTGGCACCACGTCTGTTGGAGGTTTGGTCGCCGGCCGTTTGGTTGCTGGTCTCGGAGTTGGTGGTGTCTCCTCGGTTGTCATCTTGTATGTCTCTGAAATCAGTCCCCGTCGCGTCCGTGGTGTGCTTGTTTCCATGTACCAGTGGGCTATTACTATTGGTTTGCTTGTGGCCTCTGGTATCGATCAGGCCTGCAAGAACCGAACAAACTCAACTGCCTATCGCCTCCCAATTGCTATTCAGTTCATCTGGGCTTTCATACTTGCCGCAGGTCTTTTCGTTTTGCCCGAGTCACCCCGCTATTATGTTCGCTGTGGACGGACTGAGGACGCATTGCGTTCACTTTCCCGGGTTCGTGGTCAGTCTCCCACTCATCCCGCCATCCAGGCCGAACTCGCTGAAATCAAGGCGAACTTTGAATATGAGAAACGAATTGCCAGCACCTCCTGGACCGATTGCTTCAAGGGTGGTATGTCGGCTAACGGCAATCTTCGTCGCATTCTTACCGGCACTGCCTTGCAAATGTTTCAACAGTGGACTGGAATTAACTTCATTTGTGTGTCACTCTCTAAGCCTTTGTCTGAATACATTTTAACCTTCGTGCTCATATAGTCTACTACGGAACCACCTTCTTCCAGCAGGTTGGCCTGCAGAACCCGTTCCTGATTTCGACCATTACAAACGTTGTCAATGTCGTTACAACCCCCGCCTCCTTCTACATGATTGAGAAGTTCGGACGTCGTAGCCTACTGATCTGGGGTGCCGTTTCTATGTGCCTTTGCGAGTTCATCATTGCAATCGTTGGTGCTGCCTCTCCTGATGGACAAGCACGTAAGGCTGAAATTTTGACATCTGGTGTGATGAGAATATTAACATGAATCTAGAAACACCTGTCTGATTGTATTTGTCTGCTTGTACATTGCCGCATTTGCCACTACTTGGGGCCCTGCAGCCTGGGTCGTCATCGGCGAAATCTATCCTCTTCCCATCCGAGCCAAGGGTGTCGCCCTCGCTACAGCTTCGAACTGGCTGTGGAACTGTGTCATTGCCGTCATCACCCCATACTTGGTAGACAAGGAATACGGCAACCTGAAGTCAAATGTCTTCTTTGTCTGGGGCAGCGCTCTTTTCCTCTGTCTTATGTTTGCCTATCTCGTCATTCCTGAGACCAAAGGCCTCACTCTCGAGCAAGTGGACAAGATGCTGGAGGAGTGTACGCCTCGTAACAGTCCCAATTGGACCCCTCACGATACTTTTGCTCATGAGATGGCCGTTGCAGAGTTTTATCATGCCCGCTTGCGTGAGAATAAGCCCGTCGCTTTCCACTCTAACCAGACAATTCATGCGGGTACTATGGAGGACGTGACGATTGTCTGAACCACCTCTAAGTTAAATTGCTCTACACAGATTCGATACAACACTGATATCTGTATCAAGTTGTCATATTGGGTCTCTGTTGAAGCACAGAAATCGAAATTCGATTGGGGATTCACAGAAAATTACAAATTTACAAAAACAGGTTGTGCTCAATGAGAATCCCAATATGGTTTCAAATGAGGATGGATGGCTGTGCATCCAGTTTCATCTTACCGATTATGTGCTCAGCCCTTTAGCTTAACGAAATGAAGAGCTCCAATCTATGAAAAGAGTACAAGTAGACATAAAGACTTTGGTATTGAACAATAATTTTTTGGGATACACATATACACGCCAGCTTGGAGCATACATGGGTTGCAACGTTGCAACGAAAGGACCAGGAAGGAGACAAGCCATTCAAACGCCAGACCCATGCTCTGCCATAAGCGCCAAATCCGATACAAGACACCACATTCAAAGAGCAGTTCATTCCGCATCGGAAGATGCGTCCTTGGACTTGCTCTTCTTCTTTTCTTCTTCTCCTTGCGCTCGGCCGCATCGTCGACATCGACATCCGCATCGGCCTCGCGCTTCCGCTTCTCCTTCTTCTCCTTCTTCCTCTTCTTCTCCTCCAAATCCACCGGCGCAACCTCCTCGGGCGCAATGAAATCCTTCTCGCGCTCCCGCATCTTCTCCTCCCGCTTGACCCGCTGCCTCTCGACAACCTCCTCCTTCTGAGCCCGCTCCTTCGCCTCCTTGGACAGGAAGTACTCGCCAGACTCGATCTGCAAGTCGACCTTGCTCTTCTCCGGCGCAGGCGGGAACGGCGTGTAAACCTTCTTGGTCTTGTCGGTAACCTGGAAGGGAACGTGACGCTTGGACAGCGTGCGCTTCTTGAAGTTGGGCAAGAATCGGTCCCAGGACTCTTCCGCCAGCGTCGGGTCCTTGGCCAACTCACGCTTAATCATCAACTCCTTGATGTGGTAGATCGGGTGGATATTCGCCATGCAGTCGTCGATGATCCGTCGCACCTCCTTCAACCCCTTGTAGGGTCCCATGACCGCAACAGTGTTTCCCTGTACGAGGATGTATGTGCTGGTAAGGAGTTCCAGTGCTTTAAGGGTTGAGCCGTTGGGACCGAGGATACGCTGGCGACGCTTGACGAAGCGCTCTTTGTTGCGGACCTGGTTGCGGATCTTGATCACGTCGCAGGCTGTGCCGTCTTCGAGGATCTTCATCGCTTGTGTGACGGGCACGCTACGCGCGAGCAGCTTGATCAGATCACGGGCTTTCATGATTGCCGCTGGGTCGTAGGTCTTTCGTGTCGTCTTCACTGTCATGCTGCCCTCAACCAAATCCAGTGTGCAGGCAATTCCCTGCTTCTCCAGGGCACGGGTGATGACCGGCCATGCTTCCTTCAGGTATTGTTCGCGGTATTTGGGGAAGAGGGTCATGAAGGATGACTCCTCGGCGAAGCTTCCTGCGGCATTGTGTTCGGGTTTGAATTCTTCAATCTGATCGGGTTTGGTTAGTTTTTCCAGCGTAAATGAGAATGGAGAAGTGAATAGCTTACTTTCCACTTGTCAATATCATCTGTGTCCCATGACTTCTCCTTGTTGTGTGTGGAAGGCATCTTGGCTGATGTTGCGCAAAAGAAAGAAAGCGACTGTTCCGGAGCTCAAATGAAAATCCGCGCCAACTTTTTTTCTCCCCGCTTTCCCCGATCGGGCAGTATTTATGCCTGGATAATCGGGTGTCTACTATCTTACTTATAATTGAGTTATCGACTCTAGAGGATGGCATCGTCAGTGCCACTGCTGCTCTACGAATGTTGTATTCTGCGCTATCAAGAAGAACTCCAGATCTACCATGTTCATGGCGAAACTGGGATATTGGGTTCTCCTCATCCGCTGCAGCATGACCTGATAGTCAACGAAGTATGAGCAGATTGGATAAGTTATGTTTTGAGTTCCACACTCCATACAGTAGAGAGCCAGTAAGGCTGAAATATAAGGACAACGTCTCCAAGGATCCACCGGCCTAGCGTGAAGTGCTTCATATTTGATCTGGCCAATTCTATGCATTCCCCTTTCCCCTAATAAAAGCACAGCCGATAGATAGGATCGGGTACCGCAGGTCTGTGCCCAACAGACTGCTTGAACGCCGAGAGTCGGCACCGTCATAATTTATTGGTTTCGGAGGCGACATGAACCCAATGTGTTTTGTATTTATGCTCTCCTTGGGTCTCTCTTTCTGGGATGTCTTTTTGATCGCTTGTTTGTCAATTCTCGAGTGTCGAGTTCGAATGCCTCGGACTGATCATCTGAATCATCCCAAGGTGGAGGGTGAGAAAGCAGTGCCAATTGAGGCTGTTTGTAGTCTTTTCTTGTCTCTCGGGGCTTTTGTAAACCAACACGATTGACTCTGGACAAGGTCTCTGGAGACCTGATCTTGACTCAAGGACATTCCACTCCAAACTTTAAACGTTTTCCCGGCGGGTTGACCTCGCCGAACGAAGGACAGGGGGCAAACAACTTGCTAGTTCTGTCGGGGTTGAATCTGCAGCTCTCGTATAGAAACCAGGTGGTCGGTAATCGAGCCGTCACGGCGGCTGTGGGCAGCTTTGATTGGGTGTCTGCCAGAAGTAACGGTGCGCTCACTGGCCAGATGGTTCTTGCTGCCCAAGGGAGGTCAGTGGGATAGGAGGCATCTGGCTGGCTTGGGGCGAAGTGGGATTGGGAGAGGGAAGTCTGACAAATTGCAAGGCTTTCAGGGAGAGCAAAGGCAGAAGTTTGACGGTATCACGTTGGCCGGAAGATCTTTGGAGGCTGAGCGTCCTGGTAGTTGCAGGTGTCTTCCCGTCTGGTTTCCCCTTCCACTTCGCTCTTCTCTTTTCCTCTTTTCCTCGTTTCCTCTCGTTTCAGCTCTTGGTCAACCTTGCTGCTTGTCGAGCTCTGAACGATCGAAGATTTTCGTGGCCACTGAAAGCTTATCTCGAAGAAACTCCGCCCATGGGCCCCCCCCGTTGAGGCTCTCAGGCACCAGGTACGAGGGAAATTGGGCACTCACCGATCTCCATCGTCTGAGTCTGTCTACTGTGCACTCTCTTCACGTCTCAACAAGCAGTCAGCACCTTACACTAGGGCCATGCGAGTCATTGCTTAGCGCAATCCCCAGGTCCTCCCCGATCCCCCGATCTGCCAGATCCCCCGATCCGCACCCGGACCACCAGGTCCTCCGATGATCCCGCGAACAATCACAGGCAGGCAAGAGATTACAGCCCAAGGCTGGGCGCGTATGGGCATTTTCGATCCCGCGAAATCAACGATACCAACGAGAAGTGGGCTACGGGCGTTCTCACACGCCAATCGCCGAGTCCCACATGCTTCTCTGTGCGACCATGTTCTCCTCCAACCACACCCGGATTCCCTGTCTGTCTGGCAGACTCAACTTCGACAGTAATGGAGTCGTGTCAGGGATGCAAAATTTCGACATGCTAAAGATGGCACTGGTATCAAGATGAGTCTTTCACTAACCATTTCTCGCTATGCTGATTTATATGCAACGGGAATGCAAAGTGAAACGATCAAGAATGTACATGTGCATGTTATGTGAGATTTGAGACGAGTCGGAGGCGTGGAGTGTATCAGGAGAATCGAAAACGCCTTGATCTCATCGTGAAGATATTCTCGATGTGGGACTCATGTCGGATTCGACAAGTGCAAGTTCGCCAAAAGGGACTTCTATGGCTTTCGTCCAATGCAAACGTATCTGCTTTGTCAGACAGCAATGCTTAGAATGCGAAGAGCGAGACATACAAGGGAAAGTATGGTTTCAACGTGAGGTCACCCGCCTCCCGTTGTGCCTGTGTGATAAGGGATTCGAAGCTCTGTGGCGACATATGCAGACGTTGTGTCAATGGGTAGAGGGCGAGTGATCGAAGCAGTTGTTTGATGTTCTCGTGGTTGGATCGGCCGATGTTTTGCGTTCTTGCATCTACTCTCAGTCAGTCTTGATCTGTTTCCCAAAGGGAACACAAACAAACCATTCCCCCATGGACACAAAGGAAGAGGGATCATCTTTATGTCTACCTCTTCAAACCCTGCCTCTGTCATGAGCGTTCTCAATTTCGAACCTATCCGAAGGTCCTTCCTATCCTCCAGAGCACGCATATAGTGTGTGCTCCACCGTCTCAGGGCGTGGTCGTCAGTGAGGGAGCCATTGTCGGACTGCACATTGAAGTATATTTCGACTATTTGAACCCATCCTCCTGGCTTCAATACTCTTGAGGAAACCTGATATTAGTTTTGGGAGTTCGACTGGATCATTTCAGGTTCTCAGATCAACAGCAAAGTCAATCTGTCAAGAGGTTTCGCACCTGACTATGTCACGCAAATAGGATGGCCATCGGGCTCGGTGGATACCGGTCGCAAGTAGTCTCGAGTGGACAAGGTCGAAATGTTGACTGGGAAAGGTGAAGCGGCGATTCAAATCATCAACCTGTGGGATGACATATTAGCAGCTTTCGTGGGAAGGTGTTGTGTCGTTGATTACGACTTGTCAAACGAATCCTTGAGATACATCCAGAGGTCTGCGACAGTACCACTGCTTCTCTCTTGATGCAGGGTATGCTGTCACCAAGGTAAAAGATGAAACAAACCTACCTGAAGCCACAAGTTGTCAGGGACATCGTCTGGATTCATGTGCGGGGCAATGTCCACGCCGGTGACCTACAAGGCACCGAGTGTCAGATAATTTCGAGGACGCTGAATGGAATATCTCACTTCGCAACTGGGATTTTGCTCAGCGACCTCGACAGCCCAGGATGCGGATCCATGCCCACAGTCTAACACTCTTCGAAGTCGACGTATTGGTGGAAATATGAGGCGATTGTCGAAAATCTTTTGGAAGACTTGCTGCTCGTCCTCGAGCCGTTCTGCTTCTTCCTGTGTTGCTGATCAGCAGTGCAACAATGATGAGACACCCACATTCCTACCTCATCAACTGGCCCGAAATATGTGCGGTTATCGATCGAATATTTCTGATACTCTCGACCGTGGAATGTGACAGTATCGAGAAACTCACGATCCAGTTCTATCGTCTGAGAGTCCGGATTCCTGTATAAATGTCAATTTCGTCAGGTTGCAGGCAGTAACAGGGAGATCGAGCGTACGCCATTGTCACCCTGGATCAAGTGGAGTGGTAAACAAAAAGGAAATTTCAGCTGGTTTATACAGATTTGACTGGCCAGGGCGGGGTTGAATCTTCCGGGTCCAAAAGTGCATCAGATCACGATGTTTGGAAAAGGTACGAAAATCGATGTGATTTTCATGGAAGCGATCGGGTACCGCTTGGACACGACGGCGGCAACGGCACCCTTGGGATGGCGGCTCGCGCGAGGATCATTCACTTCTGGCGCCTGTTGGTGAAGGTTCTGTGGAGGGGGTTTCAATGATACAATGAGCCCGAATGAAGAAATGAAGAGAGCCAAATGGGGCCTCCCTGTTCAATTGCCTCGTGAAAGATCACAAAACCAAATTGCGAAGACACGGGGCGCTCAACGGTCGACTAATTAGCAGTTATGGGGCCAGCGAAAGTGGTGCCAAATACGATTACTGCTGACTCCCTTGTCCCCTTCGGATCGCTGATGTGGTCCAGGGCAGCTCCAAGATCTCATCCGCACAAAGGAACTACTGCGCGTGACAGCTCCCAGGTCTTCTACTCCAAGGCAAATGGGATATTCGACCAGGACGGAAGAAGCAAAGAGCGGGTCGGTTGAGTAGCCGAATAATGGTTCACAAATAGTGCTGGCAGGATTGGCATACTAACATGTAGGTATCAGGATAGACTTAACTCGGTTCCGCCGCTTAAAGCCAAGCTAATGAACTTTGAGCCGAGACGGCAGTGCCGTCAACTAATGCACAGTTCGCCGTCACGCATAGTACCTACTTTGCATGAAGGGTCCAAGAGCGCCCGTTGCTGTGGGTTGAGTGCAACTGCCCACGCTGCACCTGTGACGTCCATACCAACCTGTCAAGTATCGTTTCTATCCGAAATTCGCAGGAATCACTCGGTTAATAGGGGTTCTAGTGCCTGTATCCAGGACTTGGCCCTATGGTTGCTTCTGGTGATTTGTGTTCAACATTTGGCAACAAGGTGCTTACACCATGGGTGTCACAAGCATTTCGATCAAGAATGGAAGAAATTAACGATGCATTCCCTGCCTGAATCACCAAAACACTTGACTATGAGGCTGGAACGGTTGTTCAAAAACAGTGCAACATGGCCATACGGACAAAAAGTCTTCAGAAATCGGACATCATGATAGACCAGATCGAAAAAAAAGGGCTTCGGTATTCAAGTCTTGACCAACCCTTGCTGCACACCCTGCATTACATGTACATTACAGATTCCAGAGCTCTGGAAACGGATCTTCGCCGGTTCCCGCTGTCAGTTCCAATCAGGATGAAAAAGAAACGAAGCTGCTCACAATTGGACCGGAGCCTAATTGGGCCGGAGCCTCGGTGACCGGTTTTCAAATCATTTATTCACGCCCCAAACCGAACCCGTACCCTCGGGCCAAGGTTTTTGCAATACTGTGGGTGCAAAGTGGCTTGCTCAGCCCGGTCTCACAAATAGCACCAACAACCCAACTCTAGTGGGGATTGACTTGGTGAGGATCAGCATCATCCTCGTTGGACATCCGTTCCCTCGGGATTTTATGTGGATAGACAATAGGGTTGAATGTGTTCCATGCCCCTCCTCGCTCTCGCTCACTCACACCGCTTGTCTTTTTCATGTTTCGCGTTCCATTCCAATGCTGTTGGCCGAATTGATGATGCTATGCGGATTTTCTACAGGGATTTTCGTCTCCGGATTGCCCCAGGGAACATGACACAAGTACCCCCGCGCGATAGCCCGGTGTTTCTGTTCTCCCCACCTTTTCTGACACGAGAGTTCGTCTAGTTGCCTTGCTTACGGGGTTTGTGTCAGGTACGAGTCAGCGCAGGGGCTTGGACGACATTCTGACGGAGAAGATATCCACGCCAAAGGTATTCAATTCCGTGTGAATGTGGGTATCGTTTCTGGCTGGAGTACAGTAAAGTATGTACAGTACAGCGCTGTTGCAGTCCCCACTCCCGTGTTTGAATCCACTGAGGAAAACCCCTTGAAAAAATTCTAAACCACATGACTCCTGGTTTAGCGTTTTGGAATCTGGGTCAATTCTCCGAAAATCTGTTTCACGGCTCAAACTCACGGGAATATGAACCCGCAAGGGCTTTCTGCAGATACTGAATTGTGGTTACAGGGATGTTTTTCATACACCACGTCAATAAAGGACCGTCACTATTCCATCCCTCAATTGCCACCACTCCGATCCGCGTGTGATGCTTACGACCCAGCCAGCCGGGACCATTTTTGGAGAAGTGGATTCCAATTTAAATTTCAACCCAGTATCATAGTCCAGAGCTCCGAGTTCTGAGTTATGGGTTGGCGTATAGGCATGCTGTACGTAGGGGCTGGATACTCACCGGAGTGCAAGCCATCCAGACTGTCGGGTCAACCAGGGGGCTCCCAGTTCCCGTCCGGGGGCTGCCGTTGGCTCTGAAACCCAGCGCCATGGTTCGATCTCGGGAAGCCTGGCCTTACTTCCACTTTGGATGTTTGTGATAGAAGTCAGGTGTGATATGGTCAAGGGTACTGTGTACAGTATTGTCTTTTCGGCTCCTTTCTCTCCTCTTTGCCTATTCTGATCTCGGATCGGGGCCCCAGCGCGATCGAGACTGAGCGGGGGTGTGTCCAGAGTCTCGGGACGG
Source organism: Penicillium nucicola (assembly GCF_028828085.1). Classification (NCBI taxonomy): domain Eukaryota; kingdom Fungi; phylum Ascomycota; class Eurotiomycetes; order Eurotiales; family Aspergillaceae; genus Penicillium; species Penicillium nucicola. Next base: position 578,752 of record NW_026643132.1, on the reverse strand, counting down.
CATCACGTAGTGGGCTTACCACTCCTCCCGGTGGTTTCGGGGTCTCCGTCGTCTCCCGTCTCTCTAGTATTTGTCATTTCTCATCATGACCAATGTTTTCAAGAGCACGTCTCCTTCTTCGGACTGGAATCAGGAGATCGTAGCCCCCGGACCTGTCCACTCAGCCCCCGATTTCGGCAAGCGAAGGCTACTCTATAAGCGACGGTGCGCGACTGTACGGAGTAGGCCGCATGATTATCCGTCCCAAAAACATATGCATGTGAGTGAAATAGTACAAGTCAGAGAGCCGTCTAAATTACCCTAATCACTCTCCTCTTATTTGCCTCCGAATTAATTGCCTGCAATCCTGCATGCAATGCCGCTATGGAGTGAGGGACACTGGAGGGGCACTTAGTGCCACTAAAAAAAAAAAAAAAAACAATAACAAAAGAAGAGAAAAAATAGGAGCCCGAAATTAGCGTACCAGTCCCTCGGGCCAAGCCCCTCCAGTCCACTGCTTCGTACTGTTCTCCGTCATCACAATTACAATAGCCAGTGTTGGGGGCCGATCATCGAGTGCGAAACCGTTGGGATATATATTCTTCGCTTTTTTTTTATCGTTCTTAGAGTCTCTTATAACGTTTTACCATGTGTGTCGCCATTACTTGCATGTCATAGTGCATATATCAGTAAACGATTGTTGCTTTTATCCGGGGTTTGGAGACCCGCAGTCGATATTAAAGGGGGGACACGTCACATTCACTGGGTGCCATACATGTACAGTATTTGGGGTGTAGTTGGGAGTGGAAGATTTGCCTTGTTCGCCTTGCTAAGGTGGAGTATAATCCAAGCCTGCTAAGCTTGCTAAGCACATGGTAGATCTGCAATAGTCCGGATATTGAATTTGAGTCTCTACACACGAGAGCAGTTAAAGTGTACTCGACAGGTTCGAATGACTCGGTTTTATCATGTAGCACATAAGTTGAGTTATTCATGTCGATCCTAAAGCGCTTCTGGTGTTTGACTGTGAACGTGACGATCTATGGAGAACGCAGTTTCAACTCACCGAGACATTTCCTGCCTCGGCCGGTACGTCATACGTCATGAATTGATCCAAAATCCTACAGTTCAACTCAACACGACAATTGGGCTAGATCGTAACGAAAGAGTGGGGTATAGAGAAAAGCCAGAACGCAAGTAAACTTCACCACATGAAGTCAGAGCCCGAGAGTATCGAAAACATTCACCTCCGTGCCACCTCCCACCTACCGAACATCCTCCCTCCCAGTCATGAACTTTACTGCCGCCGCGATAATCTGCATGACAGTCTCGATCTCTGCCTCTGTCCGGGGCGCATAGATCAGAAGATACTCGGCTGGGATATCAGGCCGTGTACCAAGGGAGAGGTAAGTCATGGCCGATGAGCCCGAGAAAGCGTGTCGCTGGCCCCAACCTGCTTCAATTACTTTGATACCTGGATATGAGTGAGTTTATGGCCAAGCAAAGGAAGTAGCACATATGAAGTCGGACGAAGAAGGAACAGAAAAAGCAAGATACATACAATCAGCCGGAGCAAGGACAACATGTGCAGAATGGTCATTTCCCGAATGAAGATGAGCAATCTCACCATCCAGAATTGCAGATGAAGGAATATGATCAGCAAGGAAGAGGGCCGGGGCATGTTTCTCAAGCCTCGAACGTGACATCTTCACGAGGTGATGATTGCGCAGACCGAAAGCATTGAAAACAGCAACGAATTTCTGTTAAACAGCAGCAATTAACATCCAGCTCACCCAAAAACCAACCCCAAATCCAGCCTTTCTTGGCCTATCAACCCGGCCCGGACACGCACGCATACATACCTCCATAATAAGCTCATCCGGCAACTGTGTCAGCTGCCTCTGCGGCACAACATGAGGCCCAACAACCGGCCTCCCCTGCTCCGTCCTACAACCAAGCTGGTCCTCCGACAAGATCAAAAAGCCCTCATCACCCTTCCCGTGACCCTCCACCGCCGCAATCCGCCGCACATACTCGTCCGTACTGAGCATCTCGCGCCCGAACGGCTGGAAGAATATGCGCACGAGAATCCATCCCAGGGCGTTATTTGGGACACCGCCTGGACCGTAGGATTTGAAGATCTTGTAGTCGTGGTAGGCTTTGGGGACTAGGAGTGTTGTGGTTAGGAGGGCAAGGGCGCTTAGGCCGATGTTTAGACGGGATGGGGTGGAGATGGTGAGAGCTGAGGTTAGTTTTTGGAGGGTTGGGAGAGGCATTATTGTAATGTTAGCTGGGGTTTAGGATGGTCAGAGTAAGACATGGGAAAGGATGAGTTGGAATGAGGTTGGGAAGTGAAGTTCGGCTTAAGTGGGAGTTCCCCGGTCTGACGCGATCCCGTGGAATTCGCGTGCTCCGGTTCTTTCTCACTTGCTGCGCGCTTGGTCTATTTACCAGTGCATCCGACTAAAGCCGGGAAATGGACTTGTGGCTTCTGGCTGTACATGTACTTCATCATACGATAGACTTGGTGGGAATACTAATTCCGTTTCGTTTGGCTACTCATACTATCGTAATGTCTAGCGTGTTTTGGGACTCTGTATAAAGTACAGAGTGCATGACCCTCTAATGGGGCCTTGATCGGGCGCAGGTGCTGCCTCTTTGGGCCCCAGGCTTAGACTCGGAGTGGTCGTTTGCCGAACCCCGTAGGGTTTGCGATGACTGGAAGTATGGAGATCCGATTTACCGGCTTGTCGCGTGATGCTCAAAGCGAGGTGATTTCGGGCATTGAACTGTGTGTCGAGAAAGAGTAGCATGAAAATAGTGGTGGTCAAATTGTAGAGAGGTCAACAATTCAAACTGAACACTCTCAATCCTCTTTGCTCTCTTCCCGGCTGATGGAGGTCAATGAATGTGCAAGTTTCAGAAGCACCACACTCTCGGTGGCGGCGTAGTAATTCAGACTAAATCATTGTTAGATAACTCAGTATCCTCATTGATGTCGTAAATTGGCACTCACCTATCCATCAAGATCCGAAGATGGCGCGTGAAGTGATCCTCGTAGCGCTTCAGTGTATCCTCGAGCTTTGCAATTCGCGTCGGATCATAACCTCTAGCATCAGCGCCGGCTATTTTACCTGCGGCCAGATCTGGGTCTGCCGAAGCCAAAGTGCGGGAGAGCGAGGCTGCTGTCCAGGATGCAAACATCGTGCAGCAAGTTACCAGTTTAGAATGGATCTGCGATATCAAGTATTAGTATGAATTCCAAATTCCACCAAAATCGAAAACCACAACATACCTTCAACAGCTTAGCCTGAGTAAGCATGCACTCCTTCAGGCATGTATCGAGGAAATCCACGTGGTCCTGCATCAATTCATCAACCGTCCGGTTGACCTGCTTCATATCACCTTGCGTCACCTCCGAGGCCTCCTTGTGGACCTTCTCAACACGCTCCATCAAACCAACCCAGTTGGGTTCGATGACCTCTGCCGTGCAGAAATACAAAAGCTGCTGAACAAACACCAGCATTTTCGCACGCAAGTTCCATGCCCGCCGTTTCCAAATCTCCAGTCGTCGATCGGAAGATTTATGCCGCCAGCTAGTGACCTTGTTCTGATCTGACCAGGACGTGACCAGCAACGTCTCGAGATGGCGTAATGATAAAAGATGGCGGAAAATGAGTTGGTACCGCAGAACAGTCTTGCGACTGATGACGAGCGAGAGAGGGAATGGAACTGAATAATCCAGCTCTAGAGCATCGAACCCGAGAATGTCTTTGTCTTCGTCGGCTGAATGAGCTACTTGTTGCTTCTCAAATGACGCTTCGGGGTTGTCTTGGTTGATGCCCGATACATTGACAACCTGCATCAACCACTTTGTTAAACCGATCTTGTTCATTCGCACTTTGACGTCTTCCTTGAACTGATCCTGTGCCGCGATACTGCCCGGCTGCCGAAGCACGATATCCAGAAGTGACTGGAGCTTGCCCTCGTTGACGACCCGCGCCGGCTTTCGCAGCTCCGAGGAGCCAAGCTCGAGGAAATAGGAGAAGAAATCTGAACGGTCGAGGAAGAAGTAGTGTTTCAGGGAGCGGAATCGAATAGTAAGTGAGTTTTTGGTGACGAGCAAATTCAACAATGATGCGTTGGCGTATGTATAAGCGGCGTTGACGTTGTCCAAGAATCGTGGATCGTCCAGCGTCTTGGGTACATCTTTGACCTCTTTGCTGATATCGACACCACCACATTCTCGAACCACATTGAGATACTTTCCAGCCAACAAGACCTTTTCGCGGACGCTCGTCAGCTGTGGAGGAACCTCGTTATCTCGTATCGTATACCGCTTCTCCCAGTACTCATCGGTGTAGTCTTCTTCCAGCTTCTCTCGCTTGATCCATTTTTGTTCTTTGACGAGGAACTCTGCGTGGGGATCTTTTATACCTCCGTGGTGCAGCCATTCATTCAGCATGGTCATATATGGCCGACTGGCGTCGCGCAGTAAAGTCTGAAGTAAGGTCTTCGTTGTCGGATCCCCCGAGAACGTGGCCAGACGTTCTGTTAGCAGCCGCAGGATGTTTCCTCCTTTGCACATCTTCTTGCGTGCCATGGCTCCCGGCACCAGGTCTCCGCCTTCTTTCAGCTGTTCAAGAATATTATCAACATCATCGAAGTCATCAATGGATTCATCGAGATCCTGGTCTAATAACCCATTTCGACGCAGCAATTCCTGACCCATAGAGTAAAGCTGTGCCAAGCACTGAGCGGTGGGCATCGTGTGAAGGTGTAGTTGGTGCAAGGTGAAGGTAGAGTTGTTTAACAGCTGGCTCTCGAGCTGTGCGATAAGAATCAAGTAGTCCTTGAGAAGCTTCCGGATGGACGCACACAATGAGTGACTAACAGCACCACACTCTGCTCGGCTTTGGATTTCCACGAATGCCTCCATAGCACTGTAATGTGTCGCCATCTTTAACATGGACTGTGTGAGATCACGGAGGGTAGGGTCGCTGCCCGAGGCCATTTGGAAGACAGGACCCGTGAGGCGGTCCTTTTCGACAGAAGGATCATACGAGCTGGCGTAATGAATGTATTGACCCTCAAATCCCATAAACACAAACAACAAGTCCTCCAGGATTGCAGCTTCCTGCTCATCGGGGGAGAGCTCTCGGAGTGGTCGAGGGTGAAGCGACTGCGGAGCTGTCGAAGCGAGAGGAGGAACAGATACACGACATGCTAGCGGAGCTGTAGAGCAGGGAATCAAGGAAGCTTGCGGATCCCATGGCGCTATGAACGAAGAGAGAGATTAGTATAGCTATCACAACCTCGCCGACAAGATGCGACGCAAGGCCACTTACCAGCCGAGTCATTCTGAGGAATCGAACTTGCGCCATCTGCCTGGACAGGCTTTTTAGACCGAGTCTTATCCCAATCACCCCGGTTTGCCGCGCTGAGAGATTCTTTGACAGGGTTCCTTCGCACTGCCTTTTCCCTTGTTGTGATCACGGCTCGCTCAGTGCGCTTCTCGGGCATAATCTTCTGATCACGCGACATTCTATGTTTTTGACTTGAAGTACTCGCGCGCGAAGGGTCCATGTTCTCGGTTTGAAGCGGCGACGCTCCGCGGGCTTCGGCATCGACGCGATTGGAGACAACGCGGGGTCGTGAGGCGTTCATATAGGCGCGGTCATTGACAGACATAATCCCGCGGGGGCGACGAGTATGTCATGTAGAATACGAAACCAAGTGCGAATAACGTGAATGGCCTGGCGCAAAGGGTACTGCAAGGGAAGAGTGATATCCAAACAACTCCACTCGGATTTGGGCTGATGTGTTTGCCTTGGTGCCTGAGGCGGCACTAGGCGCTCACCTCTTACGTCGCGAGCTTCCTTCCCGAGCTTCAGACATCCTCTGCTCCCTTTCCCATCCTCTCCATCGCTCTTCGTTGCTTCTTCTATTAGTCCCTTCAGCCCTTTCAGATCCTCCATCATGTTTATTGCTCGATCAGAATATGGTAAGCTTCCTGAATGTCCCCTCACCGCGGATTCAACTAACAGCTGTGAACAGACCGTGGAATCAAGTACGTTCGCCCGTTCAATGCGTGCCTCTTCCCGATGAATCTGAAGTCTGACAATGATTCCCTCCAGCACCTTCTCCCCCGAAGGTCGTTTGTTCCAGGTCGAATACTCTCTCGAAGCTATCAAGCTAGGCTCCACAGCGATCGGAGTATGTCATACTATACCTTCCCTATGCAGTGCGCCGGTCGATTGAGCAAGTACAAGGCACCTGCTGGGAAAGCTCATATCGTTATCAAAACGTCGAACGGAAGATGTTGCGACCCCGGGACCATTCTTGCTGACATTCACCCAGGTAGCAACATCCGAGGGTGTGATCCTCGGTGTCGAGAAGCGCGTCACATCTACCCTCCTCGAAGCGTCATCCGTTGAGAAAATTGTCGAAATCGATCAGCACATCGGCTGTGCCATGTCCGGTCTCCAGGCCGATGCCCGCAACCTTGTTGAACATGCCCGCGTTGAGTGCCAGAACCACGCTTTCCACTATGCCGAGCCTTTGCGGGTCGAAAGCACCACTCAGGCAATTTGCGATTTGGCTCTGCGTTTCGGCGAGAGCGGTGATGATGAAGAGAGTGTTATGAGTAGACCTTTCGGTGTTGCACTGTTAATTGCTGGATACGACGAGGATGGGCCACAGCTGTAAGGAACCCGTGTTGTTAGCCAATGTCAACGGCTTGCTAACCTCTGTTCTGTACCAGATACCACGCCGAGCCATCTGGCACATTCTACCGTTATGACGCCAAGGCTATTGGCTCGGGAAGCGAAGGCGCGCAGGCCGAACTCCAGAATGAATACCACCGATCTTTGACCCTAGCAGAGGCTGAGACGTTGGTTCTCAAGACATTGAAGCAGGTTATGGAGGAGAAGCTTGACTCTAAGAACGTCCAGCTTGCTAGCGTGACCAAGGAGAAGGGCTTCCGTATTTACGGCGATGAGGAGATGGGCAATGCTGTCGCACAGCTTGGTGGGAACCAATAGACGAGCAAATTTGGATGATATGTCCTGCAGTTTTTTTAAGGCTCAATGTGGAGGCTAGTACCTGTTCAGAGCAATAGAAAATCAATGATGCCGCCCAACGTTTATATTTTTATAAAGATCTCCAATAATCTTGTTGAGTGTCGATGGAAAGGTAGAGAGTTCTTCATGTTGAAAGAGACCTGAACAAGCTTTTGTGAAAGGGCAGTAAATTGGCGAGGTGGATGAGTCCTGTTATATAGATTCGTGGAAACTACAGTACCTCCAGAGCCGCTAGATGGGACTTCTGTGAGAAAGAGCCAGACCATGGCCCCATTCTTGACCAGAGCACATGAGCGACACCCAGAAGCTCAGCTTCTCCTAAGTAGTAGGATTCACGAAGAACCCTCCCGACATCCTGGCCAGCTACGTTCCGCTTCTTGCTCAACATATGCCAGCTTCATCGTACACAACCACTCGTTACATGTGTCAGTACTCGGTCAGACGGTGTATCTAGCCAGCAACTCTTGCACTATGCCGTCTTCCTCATCAGCTGCACTCAAATCCTCTTCGTGGGTACTCTTATTCTCTTCAAATTCCGATCCAGTTTCATACACTCTTTGTTCGACTCCACCACTATGCTCTTCTTGTTCCGAGTCGGTAAGCTCTTCTTCGTAGAACTGACAAACATCGATAGTCTGGCTCGTGGAATCGCTCCGGCGAGTCCGGCAAGATGCCCTCCGGCGAGTCTCTATATCCATATGCTCTTCTTCGAAGCGCTGACAAACATCGATAACCTCGCTCCGCCTCCCGCGGCGAATCCCTATATTCCTCCGCTCCCAAGAAAATTCCGAATCGGATTCCTGAGTAGAACTGACAGGGGAAAGTTCAGGCGCCAGTCTCGTGAAAACAATCATCTTTCTGGCCTTGATCTGCTCAATGCCCTCATAAACTGGTGTATAGTCGCCTAGCTGGATCCATTCCAGGACTTCGTCCTTGGACCACGTGGGGTAGTCGTTATCAAGGACTTCAACACGATCGTCATCATAGTCATGAGAGTCATCATAAGGAAGGGAGCTGGACATCCTCAATGCTGTATGTTCCTCGGGTCTAAGAGCGAGCAGTTGAGCTAGCATTGTTGACTGGGAAGAATCCTTCCATTCCTTGATTTGCGGTTCAGCCTTCGATGGGTGCAGTAGATGGATGCGAGAAGAATAGGTTATCTGGACGTGGCAGTTCCGAACAGAAGCTCCAGGAACGAGCGAGTAGACCTTGAAGTAACAAGGTGATTTCCGCGTGCTGGAGGTTGCGCATTCGGTTATCTCTTGGGTCCAGGGGGGCGGCGAAGAAACCTGTCTTATGAACAAGCTGATCCTTCTGGCTTTGATCTGCTCGATTCCCTCGCAGACCGGTTGATAATCGCCCAACTGGAGCCATTCGAGAGTTTCTTGCTCACTTGTATCCGCGGCGCCGTATTCAGGAGTGTTCACTGCATTTAGCGCAGCATGCTCCTCGGCTTTGAGAATGAGCAGTTGGGCCAGCATTGTAGACTTGGAAGTATCCTTCCATTCTCGAATTTGGGGTTCAACTCTCGAGGATTGAAGTGTATAGGCATGAGAAGAGTAGCTTATCTTGACGTGGGAATCCTGAACAGAGGCCTCCGGAATGAGGCAGTAGACTTTGATATAGCTCGGCGATGATCTAGTGGTTAAGGGTAAATATTTACTTGCACCTGCTCGAGGATTTTCTGACAGAAATAAAATACCTTAGAGCCCCTATATTTCCTGAATTCTTATTCCGTCGAGCAGTACTTTCATCTGTATCGGACTCGGAAGTGCTGATAGCCAAATATTAGTTCTGAATGTGCCCAGGTGGCCAAAGGTAGACAGATGATAAGTTATACCTGGTTCCTCTAGTTGTTTGATTTGCCGCATCAGGCCCGGAAGAATTGTTCTCGTTCACACCAGGATTGTTCGAGGGCCCCCCCCACAAGAGCAGCAGTCTTCTGTGCCGCAACAATGGACCGAATCAAGATCTCTTGATCTTCCTTGGAATAGGCGACCAGGGAGGATCTCTGCGGAGGTTTATTTTCTGCCCTTCATCTCAAGACTTCAGCACGATATCATCCTACATGGGTACAGTGAGTAAACAAAGAGAGGATCTACATACCCCTCCATAATCTTCCTCGAATAAGCCAACATAGCAACTTGCAACATCAACATGAGCGTCCCTTTCGCATCACGTAGCTGTTCACGCATTGCATCCACGTCGGGTTTGAGGAATGGCCATTTCAGCATCTCCACCCGGTTCAACTTCACTTGATTCAACCGACCCGGTCGCGTCGCAAGTTGCTTACTTGCTTTCTCAAGATAATCATTTAGAGTGTCGAAGATAACGCGGCCATTTTCGGCGAGCTGGAGGACCGTTGATAGACCCGTTGCGCTGAAGATGCAGGAGGGCGTGGGACCATTCTCGCTACCCGTGGAAGTCGGGTCTAATTTGTTGTCGTTGATATCCGTTGTGGAATCGTTTGAAAGAGTTGGTTTATCGACTATACTCTCTTTAATCAATTCACCTAGCTGCTGCAATATGCTCGCATTCAGCGAAACATCTTCCGCAATGCTGGTGATTTGCTCTGACGCTGTCTTAACTTGGCCTGCGAAGGTGACCAGTTTCACAGAGCATTGGATTCCCGCTGTTGCGATGGAGAGAATGGCCGAGGCAGCCCCGATACCCTCCATGATATTGAACAATACAAATGTGTTCCCGGAAGTATACACGTGCTACCGAAGCACGAGTGTTGTCTAAAAGACGCGGCTGTATCAACGATATCCAAGACTTTGATGGTTGAGAGGAGATAATATACAGAAATGGGACTAGAAATACGGGGGAAAGGTCAATGGGCACAGCCCAAACTAGTGCAGGGTCAGGGCGCATATGAGTTTAGCTTCTGCTTCGTGGTTAGTGGCCCTCATTCTCAACATTATATACATAGATCTATCAAGACATAAGTTACTCCAATAATGTGCTATATTCGAAGTAAATAACATATTAAGAATGAAACCAAAACAGTAATGACCAGAGTGATGCTAAATGTTGGGGCTCCGGCTAAGGGATGCTTGTTTCAATGTTAGTGGAGCGGCTATCGCCTTTTCCCGAGCAGAAGAAGATAGGAGCCGTTGGTAGATCTTATCTACACATGTAGTGGTTGGAATGATGATCATGTATGGTAATTTTGAGCTATGTACAAGGAAATAGAGATAAGACTAGCGGATTTTGTAGACACAGGGCTTCAACACCTGAGCCTCCTGCTCAGCAGTCAAACCAGACTCAGACTCGGGCTTGCGGTCAACAAAACGTTTCTTGCCAGGAGCGGCAGGTGCACTCAAAGCAGAGGCATGTTTGCCCTTAGCAGGCGCACCACCCTGCTTAACAAACACCATGCGCACAAACATTTTATTGGACTTGTCGACAGACTCCTGACGAAGCATGAACCCACGGGAGCGGAAGACGTCCACAAAGGCAGAGATATCAGTCTCATCCTTGTTATCAGAGGGACGAGCATCCTCAGCAAAGATCTCGGCTTCCTCCGCATCGGAATCAGCATCATCCTTGCCACCCTTCTTCTTGGGCTTCTTCTTGTCAGCCTTGCTGCCGGGTCTCTGAGCCCCGATCTGCGACTTCTTGCGTGCCACCTTGCCGAATCGACTCTTCACTTCACTGACCCAGCACTCGCCCTTGCCGTCACCACGCAGAACACGCCATGCCTCTTCGACAAATGAGACCCAGTTGGTACCCATCAGACTAAGACAGAAGATAGTCACATCCACGGAGCCATCCTCCAGAGGGAGGTTGGAGATATCTGCCTTGGTAATCAGCGCATCGGGGGCTTGCAGGTCATAGCTGTTAAGCTTGATGTTCAATTTCTTGGCGGAGGGAGTCAAGGCACGCGACAGAGCCGCATCACCGCAGCCCAGATCAGCGATTGTGCATGATCCGTTCGGGCGACGGGGAAGCGGGTATCCCCGTTCCGGATTAAGTGGCTTGCCTCGTTTGGGCAGGGGGATGGCACCACGGTGGCGGATGGTCTTGATGTAGCCGTCGACCGGGTTGGAGGGCCAGGATTCCTTGACCTGTCTTGCGAATCCGGCGTGGTACTCGTCGAAGAGCTCTGGGTTGGCATTGAACATGTCAAGTGCTTTCTCCGACGGTGTGGTGTATAGTGTTTCGTTCAGGTGGCGGAATCGGGAGGAGATCAGCTTCTGGCGCATCGCCTGCTGGAGAGGAGTCAGGTTTGAGGGTGCTGGTGGTGGCGCTGGCGCAGCGGGAGCAGAAGCGGCAGCTGGAGTAGGAACTGCGTCGGTTGAGGATGCAGCGTCGTTGGTCTGCTTTGAGGCTTCGGCATCCTTGTCCTTGTTCTTTCTGTTTCTCTTCTGCTTCTTCTTGGGTGCCTTTTCATCGCCTTGCTCTGCCTCAGCAATGGGGGCAGTGGCTTCGCTAGCAGGCTCCTCGGGTGCGGCTTCGGATGCGGCTTCGGATGTCTGTTTCTCCTTCTTTTCCTTCTTCTGCTTTTGCTTCGGCTCTGCCTTCACCGCAGCATTCGCACCCTTTCCACCTTTGGCAGGGCCACCTTCGATATGGCGACGGTACAACTCATCAACGTTGTTTTCATTGACAGCGCCATTGGCGCGCTTGCGCTTGTTATTTTTCGCATTGGGCTTGGTATCCTTCTTCTCGGACTCATTCTGAGGCTTCGCAGGCTGAGTCTGTACCTTCAAAGCATCGCTCGAAAGCGACCATCCTGGGACAGCGAACATGGTCTGGTATGTATGGCGAGTAGTGGCCAATACCGTTCAAGATGTAAGACGGGGGTGGTGACTGGTGGATGTTCGAGCTATCAAAAAAGGGAAAAAAAGTAGCTCGAAATTTCGTTATCAGTGGCTATCTGGTTCATGCCTAAGGTGTCTACTGCCTGAGGTGTCGATATATCATGTGCTTTCCGCCTCAGGTGTCCATTGCATCAGGCCTTTCGCCTAAACGCCTATCGGAATGCAATGCACGTTTCCTGTTTTGAGTCTTCCTCCGATCATACAGACTCGATTGGGACCAATAGGAGAGCCCAATCTGATCGGCTGTCGTACAGTACAGTCTTACAGTCCAGGCCTTTGCGCTTTTGCTGATAACCGTGGAACTTAATAGTAAGCTGGGAATCTCAAGCCCTGCGTAGATGAATTCCCCATGGGAAGCCTGAGTAGTTCATGCTAGGTAAATCAAGAGATAAATTAAAAAAACAAAGAATGGGCCCTGGGGGAAGCTTGGATCTCTCGGCTGATCTGCGAAACCGGCAGCTTTAACGAACGTCGTTAGCTTCCTCACCTCTACTTCCCCCGTCCTCTTTTTAAGGTCTCTCTGGCCCCACAATGACTTCCAGGCATAATTACCCTCTTTCTCCTTATACTGTTTAGCCACCACTTTGGCCATGGCTGAAGATCTCCATGATAGTCCGAGTCCTATCGATTCGGCAGAGGCCTCGACCACACGGTCAGGTCCCCGCAGACTCCCGAAGAAGCGGACCAAGACTGGTTGTTTAAGTATGTAGCATCGTGAGCGCGAAAGATTTCCCCGTTGACCAGGTCTAGCTTGTCGAAAACGTCGTATTAAGTGCGGCGAAGAGAAGCCGATATGCAGCAACTGCGTCAAGTCAAAGCGAATCTGCGAGGGCTATGCCCAGCGCGTTGTGTTCAAGAACCCCATCGGTATTTTTGGGTCTTTTGGTCCGCCACATGGTCAGGATTCGCAAATGCCACAGCAGCATATAGGGATGCCCATGTATAGTGATTATGGCTCGCAACTCCCGCCTCAGCAGGCCGCTGCCGCCGCTCAGCATCCAATGCTTGCCCCGCGACCTGTTGATCCGGCTACATTGGGTTACAACTCGTTCCCGCCACAGATGCCACCGCCAGATAGGACTCAACCGGGAAACGCTCCTCCGTTCTACTATCCACCGGGTCCAATGCCAGCAGAAGCGCCAACTCATATGTGGCAGCTCGGGCAATTGGGTCATACAGAGGGCATGCCGATCCCACAAGCTAGCACCGACTACTCACAGACACAGCAGCCAGTTCAGTTGGGTCCCTCGAATACTTCGCAGACACCACAGACAAGCATACAATATCCGCCTCCGATCACTAGTCCGATCGGCCAGACGGCTGAAGAATATGCCTCCAACCTGTCCCCTGTTCCGGCGCTTAATGCTTCACTGGAAAGAAATCCGGACCTACCAACGCAGGTTTGTAACACCATGATCTCTTTGGTGCTAGTAATGAGCATGCTGAGTGTTTTTTACTAGATTACTCAACCGCTACCGACAATATACCATTATCAACCACCACCCTGGCAAATGGCACCGCAATCGGGTTCTCTTGAGCAGTATATTCCCCAACAGCCGCAGATCATATATATGGAAGATGAAACCGAAGATTACTATGATGTGGATTCGGATGATGAGATGGACGATCAATCGCGGGCCGAAGGCTTCAACCAGCTGAGTCTCATCATGGCATCTGCCAACCGCGACGAACAACAACTTCGCTCCTTCACAACGTATTTAAACGAGCCTAACATTCTCGCCTCATACCGACCCTCTTATGGTTCATCTCCTTTGAACAACCCCAAAACAGCCCGCATATTCGCCCACTTCATTCATTCGACCGGCCCCTCGTTATCAATCTTCGAACGCCATCCTACCGACTCTTCAATTGTCCTAGGAGCTGCAGTGCCGACTGCAAGACAAGGATTGTGGACCTACACGCTTGCTCTCAAGGCCTTGGATCACCCTGCACTGCTGCAGTCAATTTTGGCAGTCAGTAGTCTGCATATCGCAAACTTGCAGCATACTCCTGCGACAGTATCCCTGAAACACTACCATTACGCATTAAAGCGAATTGGTTATGCAGTCGGCCTTCCCCATCGACGCAAACAAATCGGTACCCTAGCTGCCACCCTGCTACTTGGTTACTATGAGGTGATCTCAGCTGACCACTCCGGATGGAACAACCATATTGCTGGATCGGCCCAGCTAATTCGAGAGGTCGACTTTGCAACGACAACCAAAGATCTTCGAGCTCATCGGCGAAGGTTACACGAGCAGCGACGTGAGTCGGACTGGTCGAATTCGTGGTGGGGGATGTCTGGTGATGTGTCCGAGGATGACCCCTTCGAGGAGAAAGAAGGCAACATAGACGAAGACCTCATTGGAACCCTGATGGGTCGCGCGATCAACTATGACCAGTTCGGGGTTATTGATGAGGGCAACACAACACCATCAAAAAAGTACTTTTCTCGCAAGGATATTGAGGTCTTCCGAATCCAGTGCGATCTATACTGGTGGTTCTTCAAACATGACGCGTTCCAGAGCTTCATTGGCGGGAACAAACTACTGTAAGTCTTCCTTGCTGGGAACAATAATGGGAGTGGCACTTGCTAATATGAAAAGGATGCCCTTTTCTCAACGCGGTCAGTGTCCGCCTCGAGCGGGTGTCGGTCGATTAGATGCCATCTATGGTTCGGCAGATCATTTGTGGATGCTTCTCGCTCGAGTGACGGACTATGGATTGCGTGACCGGAAACGAAAGCTAAAATTATCCAAGGCAGGTGGGAAGGACTGGAGACCTGGTCCTGAGCTGTTCAAGTTCATGGGTCGCTTTGCTGGTGGTCCTCCTGGAAAAAGACCAGGGCCTCCTGGTGGTCCAGGTCCAGGTCCAGGCTCGGGAGGTCCAGGGGGTCCAGGGGGTCCACCTGGTGCCCCTCCATCTGGCCCCCATGGGCCCCCCGGTCCCCCTGGGATGCCACCTGGGGGTCCGGGCGGCCAGCCGACGGGGGAACCTGCTGGGCAGTCACCGCCATCTGCTGACAGTCCTCCCATGTATGGGATGGTCCCCCCTCAGCCCCCAGCTCAACTTCCGTCTGCATTCCAGGATAGACCGCGTGAGCCGCGGGCGTCACCTGACGCGGAAGACCAAATTGAGGTAAGTTACATGGATGCAGAGCAGGAATGGGAGGAGATCTTGGCTGCTATGGAGATATTTGCCCATGCGCTGGGTCGTGACTTTCAGCCTCTGCCAGCGGATGTCACACTTCCAATCGCGACCCCCTTCGGGCCTGCTCTTCAATATCGCACGCATACCATCGCCGTCATCTGGGGATTCTACTATGCAGTACGGCTTTTGCTAAACCGGCTCCACCCTTGTATGCCGCCGGCCATCATGATGGCAGCCGGGGTGGCAGCGCCAACGACAGCTGAGTTGGCGCAAACCATTGGAAGGGTTTTCTCGGGTATTTACTACCCGCAGCGCCATAGTCTCGAAGCGGGCAGCCTCAATCCCAATTTGGGTTCGTCATTGACAGAAATGACGGTTCCGCTTTTCTTTGCGGCTGTACAATATACCGATGCTAATCAGCGGGCTTGGACAATTTCGAAACTCCGAGATATCTCTCGTCTGACAGGATGGAAGTCTTCCGAAGCTATCGCCGGTGGCTGTGAAAAGGCATGGACTGTGGCTGCCAAACAAGGTCGAGGCCCGCCTTATCAACGGTCCTTCCAGACTGCACGAGAGCGGGAGCTTCAACAAGAGGTAAGTTTGCTCCGAAATCCTGACACCGACGCTAATGCTCATGCGCCACAGGAGGCTGTGCTTGAAATGAGTGACGATCGGCGGTTTGTGACGGTGAAGAAAGATCGATCTCATTGGGCGATGGGGATTCTAGAGGAGGACATAGCCAATTTGGAAGTGTAGGCAGCATGGAGGCAGCACGCAGGCAGCATGGAGGCAGCATGAAGGCATATCATACAGTATACAGTAGTGCCCGAGTTTAATGTACGCGGAGAGATATACCCCCACATAGTTTCAGCCAATGTCATCATTGATCGACTTCTGCCTGACTTCCCTATTCACTATGCTGTGGCTTTTTTTTCTCGTAAGGCTGACCTTACCTTTCCCCTTCTAGTCTCATCAGCTCTCTCTTCTTCTCACTCTATCTGTCTCATACTCTTTCGCTTCCCCCTAGTACGTTTCTCTAACCCGTGGTTCGCATCCTCGGTCCGCGAGTCAGCCGCCCGCGTCATCCACGGTTCACGTCATCCCGGACTTTGTCCTTGTTCGCAGGTGATAGCCATGTCTCGCTATGACGATTACCGTTCGTCAACAGGAACACTGGATTCGCGAGACCGCCACGACCGCTACTCACGAGGTCCAGCTGTGGTTGACCGACCCCGCCATGCCGAAGAACGCTTCGAGTCCCGGCTCCGCGACGAAGACAGATACGGACCCCCTGCACGCGCCCCAGGACGCATCTACGAGGATGAATATCTAGACCAGCCGGTCCCTGCAGGCCCTCTTGTGGCGCCTGATCGGCGCCGACGCCGTGACGAGAGCCCCGCCTTTGAACGGCCTCGTCTACTTAGGCGACAGTCGTCGCTGGACACTTTTGATCGCATCCCCCGGCGCAAGATGGAGACTCTCGACCTCCGAGATCGTGCCCCTCGCATGCCCCGCGTCCCTGCTGCGCCTCGTCGCCACTTCTCCCCTGGTCACTATCGGGAGCGCGAGGTTTATGAAGATATTAGGATCGCTGAGCCCGATTACTATGGCGATGAAGAGTTTAGGGATGTGAAAGAGAGAGACATGGTTGACCATCGTCGCCGCTCGAGCAGCAATGCTCATAGACATCGCGAGGAGAAGCCTTATCCACGCAAAGGAAAGACTCGTGTTCCTCGTCACCTTGTCCATGTCCATGCCATCTTGGACCTAGGCTATCCATACAAAGAAGAGGTTTGTGTTTGCTCTGTGGGTTTATATCCAGTCACTGACCTCGGTAGGATGATGTGATCGTGATTCAGAAAGCCCTGTCGAAAGCACAGATCGACGAGGTGATCATGTTGAGCCGCGAGTTCAGAAGACCCCCCAGCCCGGTGGAGAGTGAGTGCAATGACCTATCTCATCTTCTAAGTGCCGGTTCTAACCTGCGAGGTCGAGCAGCTGAATATCTGTCCCCCATCCGTCCCCGCGAGCGTGTCGCGACGGAATACCTGCAAGTCGAGTCATCATCTTCTCCGCGCTCGAGTCGTGACGCATTTATTGTTGAAGCCACCCCTTCACGACATAGGTCCCACTCTCGCCATCACCATGATCACTATGAGGAGATTGTGGAACGACCAAGAGTGCAGGGGATCTCCCGACCTCGCTCAGTATCTGTGCATGCACACCACCCCGTACAATACATTGAGCAGCGCGAATCTGATACTTCTCGCACGGGCCAGATGGTTCTTGTCCGGCCACGGGACAGTGATCATGGTGTTAACGACTATATCCGTCAACTTGAGGAGGAGACAAGACTTCTTCGTCTGGAGAGAGAGAGCGGTGGCATTGAGATTACTCGCCAACGCGATACCGAAATCATTGATAACAGAGGCAATGAGGAGGAGGTTACGGAGGTTCGGAGACAGGAGCGGAAAGGTATGTTTTTAACCAGACTATTTTCGTCTTTTTTCGTGATTCTGACCTTTTTACAGAGCCTAACTCTCGCATCATGCGCGCTATGATGGCTTCACTTACTTGAGCTTTGCAGACTTCTCAAGGTTTTCGGCAGGGATTTGATGATGCTATGACTTAATTTGATTCTGGAGAATTTCCGGATATTTCTATGTATTTTTTCTTAGTTTCCATTGAATATTAAGTTATCTTTACAAGGACATTGTTACTTGTGGCGGTGCAGTGATGCAGCGGTGGCGGTGAAATGCGGGAGCCTCGACCTTGACAGCTGCACATGGTAATATCCTATCATCTCTTCACCCACCACCCCATTTCTCCCTCTTTTTTAGTCTTTCTCAGTAATTTCGCAATCATGGATCGAGTGCAGGCATTCGGAAAGAACTTTAGGTGAGCACATCCACTCACCCCTCACCCCTATCCCGCGGAGCCATCCACCTAACCCAGAGGTTGATCGCGTTACTGACATCTTCTTGCCTTGTGGTTTTCTGACGGACAGCGCAAACTTTACGCCTTTTGCGCAGCGTACCCAGCAAATGATCAAGGAACAGCTTGGCCAAGCCGAAGACAAGACCCAGCTCCCCGATGAATACATCGAGCTTGAGAAGCGCGTCGATGCGCTCAAGCTCGTCCACCAGAAACTCTTGCAGGTGACGTGAGTGATTCCTGTTTCCTCGCCATGGTACTCTGCCATGGGGTGTGTGTATGGTCGCAGCTACTGACCAGCGCCGCCGATCATCAGCTCCCAATACTCCAACGAGGCCTACGACTACCCTCCCAACATCCGCGAATCCTTCAACGACCTGGGCCGCACCATCAACGAGAAGGTTCAGCTCCTCTCCCAGGCAGGCTCCCCCGCCGAAGCCCAAGCCGCTTTGACTGCCCCACCAAGCGCAAAGCCCCAGCCCAAGACCTTCAACCACGCCATTGCTCGTGCCTCCCTGTCCGGCTCGCAGACCCTTGCGCAGAGCTCTGAAGTCGAGGATCCCCTCGCTACTGCGCTCGAGAAGTACGCCTTGGCCGAGGAGAAGGTCGGAGAGGCTCGTCTTGCTCAAGATGCGCAGATCCAGTCCCGTTTCTTGGCTGGCTGGAACACCACTCTCAACACCAACTTGATGTTTGCTGCTAAGGCGCGCAAGAATGTTGAGAATGCTCGTTTGATGCTTGACTCTGTTAAGGCTAGCAAGAAGGCTGCTGCTCATGGTGATCTGGACAACCTGAGTGAAGATGCCCGCGCCGAGATCGAGCAGGCAGAGGACGAGTTTGTGGGTCAGACCGAGGAGGCTGTGAGCGTGATGAAGAATGTGAGTTTTGATTACTCGTTTGGTTGATATTTTGAGGTTGAGTTCTAATGTTCAATCGTTCGCTAGGTCCTTGATACCCCCGAGCCCCTTCGCAACCTGGCCGATCTGATCGCCGCTCAACTCGAGTTCCACAAGAAGTCTTATGAGATTCTCAGCGAGCTTGCCCCGACCGTGGATGCTCTGCAGGTCGAGCAGGAGGTAAGTGTCCATAAAGTGACATACATCCAGCATTGCGTCTAACCCGTATCAATTAGGCTAGCTACCGCAAGAGCCGTGAAGGCGCGTAAACATATTCCTAAGTGCCTTTTCTTTTAATTGCCCTGTCTGGTCCTGGATTGGTTTACTTTGTTTCGAGTCATGGCAATTGACTGTATCTAAGCCGTTTTGCTTTTCCTGTGCCACCCCAAGGGATCATGCAATGATTCTTGTACTTGGAATTTATATCGTCTCGTAAACAAACAAGTCTAAAAGCCAAAGAAATGAAAATCACCAAACACTTAACCTTTGGAAAGAGTAGATGTCACCCGCGTTGATCCACCGCCCGCCCGTTCTGGCCTAAGGCGGTATCTTGCCA
Organism: Penicillium nucicola; assembly: GCF_028828085.1. Lineage (NCBI taxonomy): Eukaryota > Fungi > Ascomycota > Eurotiomycetes > Eurotiales > Aspergillaceae > Penicillium > Penicillium nucicola. The sequence goes on along the minus strand of NW_026643132.1, from coordinate 559,329 downwards.
GCTCCAGGAGCTCCGACATCAGATACTCCAACTCGCCAGCGCCCTTCCCAGCTGACAACCCCGACAGCTGCATACTTCTCGAAAAAGGACATCTGAGATCCCGAATCTTTGAGTCCACATCCACCCGACCTCAATCGTGCCACGCTACACAGATATCGAATACTTGTCCGTATCCAATCCGCGCTGTCGAGTGAACAGAAACGGACTATCGAAGCAATACAAGACCAGTCAATCCAGGAATCTACCAATAGTTTCCTTCACTGACTTTTTCCCTCTCGGATCTTGCTCTCACGACGACGATTCCCCGTGCCGAATCCCGCATAACACGCTTCGGCCGTTCCCCGGATTGCGCTTCGCTTTAAAACACATTACTCAATACCGACAATATGGCCAACGGGTACGTTCTCTCTGTTCCGGGAGTTTATATGGAATTTGCAATCTACATACGAACACATGTTCTGTAACTCGGCCGGCTACTCGACCGCGCGAGTCGCTACCTCCATCATCCTATCCCGCTCTACTACAATACCACCCACCCGAGCCATCATCACGATATTCTGAAATTATATACTGACATATATTATAGCTGGAGCTTGGTTATCGGCCTGATTGTCATCGTTGCTGCATCCGTGGCTGCATGGTTCCTCAGCCCGAAAGGTGAAAACCAAACGTGAGTTGGCCCCAGTGTTGGACATTTGATCTTTCATATCCTTTGATATATCATATGGATCTTAGTGAATCGTGCAAGGTATTGACTATTTCCCATCTCTAGACTCTTCCGCAGCACGTTTGTCTTGACATTTGTTTCTTGTTACTTGATGTGGGGTACGTATTCCGAATCTCTTCTTGCCCATGCCTATCAATTATAATATAGCCCTTCCGGCTTCGAGATTTGCCATGACGAATTTCATACATCGAAAAGTTACTGACCATACGCTTCTCTAGCAATCGTCTTCCTCTCACAGTGGCACCCTCTCATCGCACCAAAGCGATCAGACATCAGACCTGACCGGGTACCAAATTAAATGCATCGCTCTCGTTTGGATCGGGTTTTGTCATGTTTTCTCGTCTGTCTTTGATAGGCTTTCGCGGAGATTGTTGTTTAAGGTGTCTTCTTTGGAATGTGGTCAATTATGATACGTTCCATGCATTTATGAGCTCAAGTTAGATTTGATCTGGCTGTTCCGGTCCACGCTTTAGTGTGGTCTCTAAGTTAGGTTTGCGCCTTGCTGTAGGTGCCTTTGTACAGTCTTTATTTCATAATTGGTAGCGTTCCATCAATTGTATTTTTTTTTTCAGTGAACGCTTTTTGAAATCAAAGGAGGGTCGTAAGATCTGTTTTTCTATGTTGTATTTTGGATTTCATTGACTTGATCTACTTGAACATCATAAGACGACAGATATATATAGCCACTACAATGGGTGATGGTTACCCCAAACCCAAAACTTGAACTGGTTCATGTCGAATAAATTATGATTATGTATCAGATATATGTATATATATGCATCATGATCTAAGAATATTATCCAACCCCAATAGCCCCCAGAATAACCTTCTGCACTGCCCACCGCGCAACCTGACCAGCAACCGCAACAGCAACAGCCCGCAAATAACCACACCCGAGCAAGATATACAACGCCTCAATATTGCTTAGTAGCACGAGATGCGTATCGACAACACCAAGGGAAAGCAACGAGGCAAGCAAATCAAACAGCCCAGCCAGATGACTAGTGGGCGTAGAACTCCGCATAGAGGAAACCAAACCCCCAAGCCACGATTCCAGGGATGAAGTTGGAACTGGCGTAGCAGAGGGAGTTGCCGAGGCTGATACTTTCGCCGCGAGAACAGAAGATGCAGTTGTAGCCTTGGAATACAGACTCTGGCGCACAGTGCTAGAAATGGTAGCCGTCTGAGATGCAGCTCGAATTGTCGCTGCTGTCTGGCTATGCGTTGGAATTTTGGATAGGCTGCCGCTGCCGTCGGCACCCCAGATTACTAGGAGTATGGGGAACAGCTTTGCGCAACTGCTTACTAGCAGCGCGGTACTGATTGCTGCTGGGCTTGCTGCTGTTGGAGGGGGAAGCGGCTGTATATTCTGGAGCGGGGCTGTTGAGGCGCGACGCAATGGCGGGGCTGGGCGCGGTGGTGGGATTGGTGGCGCCTGGCCATCGATTGGGGAGGTGACCTCGCTGTGGGTGCCCGAGGCTTGGGTTGCCTTGATCGGACTTGCCAGAGGGTTTGATTGGGGTGGAAATTGCGCATTGACCGAGGCCGTAGATGGAGAAGGTCGGATCGTGGGTGTTGAGGGCCCAGAGGGGAATGGAGTTGCTTCGCCGGTGTTTGTTGTGGTGGTGGCGGCATTGTTGCTGCTGTCTGGGCCGCTGTACCGGCGGGATTTTGGAATTAGGACTGAAGCTAACAGGCGGACTGCTAAGTGGTGCGCAAGGGTTGCGGCGGCGTTTAAGCTCAGGAAGAAGAGGTATTGGACGATGATGGGGGCGCGCGAGAGGAAGGTCGCTGCGAGGGATGGATCCTTTTCGATGCGTGCCCAGGTCAGGTAGACGTCGAAAAGAAGTAGGAGAACACCGAGGCGAATGATGGATCGCTAGAAGGCCATGGTATTGGTTAGGCGTTCGCAATTGCCTTGGGCAGTGCACTCACATCGTACTGATTGTCGTCGCGTCCAAGCCGATTGAACAGAAGGTGACGGTAGACCTTTACTTGTCAGCACTGGCTTCATTCTCCAATGGCCAGATACAGCTTACCTGGGGTTTGATAAGCACCAAGTCAATGAAGAGCACGACGAAATCGTATTCAACGTATTTATCGGCAAATCGCTGGCATCGCGGGCATTGCGTCAATCGCACGCCCTTGCCTTGGGATCGGTCATCAGCGCGACTGTAAGCGCTGTATAGGTGGGAGACCGGATAGGAACATTCGATGCAGATGGGCATCGTGTCATGACCTTCAATGTTGTAGTTGTTGGTCTCCTATATGCATCAAGGCGGTGAGCTGTCTAAGCGGCCTAGATCTACACTACTGTATAAGTTCGATGTCTAGTGAAACGACCTGATGTTGAACAAGGCCGTCATGATATTGAAGATGATATCAGGAAAATTCAAAAGCAAAAAAAATGTACTTACTGTCGTGTAAAGATTATCTATTACCAAGAATAGAAAACGAAACCAAAAAAGAAACTCCGATAGGGGGAATCGAACCCCCGGCTGTCGTGTGAGAGACGACGATGTTAGCCACTACACCATATCGGATATTGGATGCTGTTACGTCAGACTTTTGACATTATAAGCCAGAGCACACAAGTGTAGTTCCTGTGCGTGGTTCTATATAGACCCTTGCTTTCCCCCTCGCTACCCAGTAACTTCTAATTTCTTTTTCTCACACCTTCTTCCTACGTCTCGGAGGTGAGGCAATTTTGCAATTGACCCGGATCACCGAGCTTCTGAGCTCCGCCACCCCTTTCCTCATGTGACTGGTCATCATCCCGTGCATCATTCCGTCGCGCTCGCTGCTGGCTCATCCTCTAAGCTCAGATTGCAAGACTGCATAGAATGCGACTTCGTCCATGGTTCAGACAGGGCGCAGATAGATCCCTCTAATTTTTCCCTGTTTCCCTCGTAGTCATTCAGAATATTTGTACCGGTCCGGCCTTCAGATGCCCAATTCGCCAACCAACGCAACACAGTCGACATTATGGTTGATTTGTTCAAAGGATGAGATGAAGGGATCCAAAAGTCGGCATACTGCTGTTGTATCGGTGTCGCATTCACAGGAGACGAAGTGGCGGCCTCTCGTCCTCGTTCCACTGCGCCGCACTCCTTTCATCTTGAGTGAGAAACTTAAGGAACGACTGGCGACAGAGCCTAGTCGACCTGGTGGATCATCACTGCGATGTAGTCTAGCGCAGGCTTGGATCGCTTTAGAATAGCAACGGCCGGTAATAGCAGGGTCATTGGCCTATGAAGGCGATTGAGCATGTCATTGATAGTACAGTCTTTAGCCAACGAAATGCATCAGACAGAGTAACTAGTGAAAGACATATTTCACCTACATGCAGTCCTGTCGGGGCTTTGAAGTCTAGAGTTTCAGGTAGGCGGAAAAATCAATGTCCTTTTCTATATAGATTTGGTTTGATTCGGCAACCATCCTGCGTAGTATTGTGGAGCAATCTGAGATGTTATGAATTCGCAAGATAGAACTGACATCAAAAAAACAAGTGTACATCGTCCGACCATCCACCCGGAATCTCCATTCGTCGCTCAATCATTGCCCAAAAGTCTCCCGCAAATTCATCAGAGGGCTCACTAATCCATAGACATCAGTCCTCCGGTGCTGGGCCGTGTGAGAATCCAATTATACGAATAAATAAGCGCACTGATCCGCCGAATATTCGAAAATCGATACATTCCCCTTGGTCTTTCAGAATTAACTCTTCCCTCTCACCGAAGTTTTTCAGGTTGACATCGGCATCTTGAAGATTCCGAAACAGCGCTCCGAGGGGATCATTGGACCTTTTCATGGGTGAGCTTTCAAGTGGGTTAGAGAGCTGAAAATAACCGTCCAAGAAAGCGTACAATGGGGTCCTGCCGTTCATTGTTTGGTGCATGTCAAGACCATTTTCCAACATTTCTTGAAACATAACATGCCATTCCTCATAAAGTTTTTGCTGCATAGCCCTGTCCTTGATGGTGTTGTAAAGCCAATTTGAGCCAGATTTAGTGCAGCCCATACAATATGCAACACCATGAGGCAAAGTGATCATGTGAATGCTGTCGAAAAAAGAGCCGGTGTCTGACACTTCAAAGTTAGGAATTGTAAAAGAGATAACTTCAAATTTGGAGGTTGTAAAAAAGACTTCCGTTTAGAATGGTTCTAATGACTGAGGGTCCATTCCAAAGATTTCGAGATAAGCAAGGTCCCAGTTCGCCAATGGCAGGTTGGATGCGCTGCTCATCGGATAAAGTGAAAAATAACGGGTAGCAAGTTTGCTGGAAGAAATTAAACTCTGCTGTGCCTCTGAACCATTGGCCATGGACATAATGTCACCAGCGGAGCGAGCAAAGGGGAGCAATGGAAATCCATACTGAATCTTCGTCAGCATCCAGCACAACCACTATATGGAGAGAAGAATAAATCACACAATCAAAAAAAAAAAACTGAGTGGCTTCAGTAGCAGCTGTATTGTTGCCGTTAAAAGGCGAAGCACTGGCGACGGTCGCCAGCAGCGTTGTCGCAGTCAGGAGACTTGTATGCATCTTGTGATTGAGATGTTTGAAGCGCTTGGATATGATGATTCTGGATGTCCTTCATGATTGCGAAGCATACCTCAGTATATTTATAAGGTGAAAGATCATAGAAAAGATAGTGTCCATGAGGCTGCTCTCCTGCCAAGCACTTCTCCTGTAAGGCCGTCTATCCGTCTGCGGCTAAACACGCTTGGGATTGTCTTTAATTGGTCAACATGGCTGTGGCTTGCGAGCTTCTTGCATCGTCCACTGTATCAGAACTTGCGAGAGAGAGAGAGAGGGTGGGGGTCGCAGGCTATTTTCATAGGTCCGAAGAAGCATGTAAATTACGGGTTTTGCGAGTGTTCTTACTCTCAACGCAACTTTGGAAGCCCCGAAGGCAATATATTAACAATCGACGAGCGTCAAGCATGTCGAGCCTCTAAAGATGGATAGCTATTACAATGTCACGGTCCCAAACAGTAAGCTATCGTGAATATCTCCTTGATTTCGGGACATATCTACAGTAGGTTGAAGCCCAATCTATAGCTCCAACCGATTGTATAATTAGCTCGTTGCCCTAAGTATTGTATCGCCCCTGAGGGTATTTACGCTAGAGACTCCATCGTTACGATATAACTATTTAGCTTCGTCTTTAATACTAGGCAGAGGCGTGATGGCTTCCTTGGAACTAAGAGTACTAAGCCCATAAGGTGTCTACGTTGAGACATTATATTCTACACCTTTCAACCGGGGTAGGCGACAATAATTTCCTGGTTCAACGAGACGTTAGGGATAGGCACTACCGTAATAGAAGGCTTAGAAGGCCTGCGTTGGCGTCGTACAGATCGAACGTATATTTATATTACTATGAAAGGCACCTATACCAACGCGATCTCGCGGGCTCTCTCCATATAATAAAGACTATCCACCGCCTCTTGCGCCCGGCGCAAAAGAAAGGCGGCCCTCGAGGGCCAATTCCACCACGCTTTGCTCCTAGCGCCGACGACTGCTGTTTATATAGTCCCCCGCATATATAGTGAAAGTATCTGCTGACAAGACTGGCTCTGATTTGATATTTGACTACAACATTGTGGGTACATTGCGCGACTCCATCAAACCAGAAAGCCACAATCGACACAACTCGTTCCGTACACTGGCTCTCCACCACCTTGTGAGCCCCATCCAGCTGCCGCCGACGAAGCCTTCCGCCTGAATTGGAACTCTCCATTTTGGGCAAACCGAAGATATAGCTTCAGCTACGCCAATATTGAATTCTTCTAGGAGGGCACCAGAAACATGCATTCCGCCGACAAATAGGCGCGAAGATTCGTGTCCTTCACTCGCCTGAAGCTTATCGCCGAGATCCCCGGTGCCACAGAAGAGAAGATCTTTGGTGCCCAATACGTCTCAAGCTTTAGACGCAGAAGTACGGCGAGCTAGGGATGTTTGACTCTGCAGTCTCCGACTTGTTGAAGAAGGACGGATCATCCTGCTGCATGGATCAAGCGTACGGAAGGCAATGGTAATATTTGTACTGAATTTAGTGTGTAATATTCGGCTGCTTATAACAACAGCTATGTCTATGATTATTGGAGAGTGGCAGAAGAGGATGGTTCTCTGGCTGTTATTTAGGACAGTTTCGTTGGGATTGAATGCGTCAAATTCATTTGAAGATGACACTGGTGACCGTGTGTTTCCAGATTATCTAGGTAGATTCAAATGCCAAAGGCGATACTGTTCCCCTAGTTGATGGAGTTGCCCCTGATTGCCTCCGAAAAACCCCCGAGCACAACTACGCCTCCCATAGTTAGTCGCTCGGCTAAAATAACTAACGTGCATGTTTTTCTCGGCAAGGCCGCCACCTTCAAAGTGGATTGGATCGATTGACTCCAGCTGTGAGTGGACGCATCGCGAATAATTGCCGGATATTGTGGTGCAGGATCTTGCCCTCTTTGATCAAAACAAGATTTTGTGATGGATTAGTAGACGCCACAAATGACTATATACTATGATGAGGCGAGTCACTGTTCCCTTTCTCTTCTCTTACTCACCATCACACTCGTTTTTCTTTTTAGTTGGAGCGACCCTATTTGGGTCTCAGGCGTTTCAACATGATGCGGTCTACTCTCCCTATCTCATTCTTGTTGCTAGCATTACCATTCAACGTGGTGGCGGAGACCCGGGTGATCACAGGGACCGATGTGACATGTTCGTGGAGCCATAATGTTATACAAAATCCATCTTTCGAGCTTGGATCCATATCCCCGTGGAACATTTATCAAAACCTAGGCACTTCGACCGTTGTTGCGGATGGTTCAGACAGTGGGAACTATGTTGCGTGAGCAGAACTCCTAGAAATACTCCGCGAACTAAAGAGATTGAAACAATGACTGACACTTGAAACAAACAGATCAATGACGCTGAGCACCTCAGGATACGGAGTACTCTACCAAAGCTTGACAGGCCTCGTCCCGGGAGAGACTTACAACTTGTCTTTTGATTACAAAATTGCTTCAGCGGTTAACGCTGGATCCTGCGCTTTCTATTTTTCCATCAACGGTGACAGTGCAACCTCTCGCATAACCACGACTGCAATGGCATACATTCGCTATTCGGGATCATCGTCGGCGCTATTTTCAACGTCTTGGGAGACCCTGTCAACTACATATGCACCCACCAGCACAAGCATTGATCTTTATTTGTTGGCCATTTGTGCTGGAAATAGCCGCATCCCACAGGCGATGCCCCAGGTCTACTACGATAGTGTTCAATTTAGCAACGATAATGTCGAGATTGAGACGTGTACGACGTCCACTTACACCTCAACTGTGACCATTGCATCTAGTTCGACTCTCGTCAATATACCACCAGCTACGGCTACCAGCGCAGCCGTTGTTTCTTCGGCTGCTTTCACCTCTCAGACCCTTTCAAGCACATTTGGGTCGAGCCGACCATCCTCTCCGATTGCTGCTTCTAGTACGATTCTCGCCGAGACACCAAAAGCTTCGATTACGAATCCAGTCATTGTATCATCCATAAAAGCTTCCCAGACTACTGTTATCACACCTGGGCCGAGCCCGTCATCCTCCGTGCTGATTTCAGGTGATGGGCCTTCGACATCGACATTGCCCTCTTCATCGCTCGGGATGTCGTCCCAGCCTGACTTGCCAACAACACCGGTTCGGACTCCAACAGTCCTCACAAGGCGGCCAAAGCCTTCAAGTTCGAGAGTTCCCATCCCTCAAATTTCGTCTTCGGGCTCGCTTTTGAAAGAATCATCGACCACGCCCTCCTTAATACTTCCCACCCTGCCTGGTCAACCCCCCGTGTCTTCCGTTCATATTATCTCATCTACCCCAAGCAAGGTTGCTGCCTCCTCAGCTCCACCGACGACTTTCAATTCGGGATCCTCGTTATCACACACAGTCGTTATTTCTTCAGCTGATGCCACATTCCCCCAGTCTACGCAACCAGCTATTCAGCCTTCGTCCCGATCAAGGACAAGCCACGACGCCTCCTCGATCTACGGCGCTTCCTCAGCCGATGTTACCAACATCGCATCTAGCACTATTCCAAGCACAGCCGTGGTTAATAGTTCCTCAAAATTTCCCTCGGTTCCTGTCGCATCAGGGGTTCCGGGACCTAGTTCCGTCGATACTTCGGAAATCACCTCTTCCACCGTTGCCAAGATACAAACATCCACAGGCACTGACGTGGTGACAGGAAACCTTCCCAGCTCCACGTATCAAGGACAAACCAGCCTGATGCCAACTGCCACAGTTGTTTCGCAGTCCGGAATCAATGAAAGTGCTCCGAACGGTGGTTTCACGACTTCTACTATCTTCAGCACTCGTACTGCCACAATAACAGGATGCCCTTCTAGTATAACCGACTGCCCTGCCTTTTCTAAGACAACCTACGTCACCACCGAGACCATCATTTTATCCACTACCATCTGCCCAGTGACTGCCACCGAGGTTATTACTCCAACTGGAACTTCAAGCTCTTCTGTTCAAACTGCGAAAAATTCCGCTGCCGATAAATCATCCGCTGTTTCAGAATATGCAACTATTACTACACCAACCTTGAGCCCTTTGCCCCAAATCACTGACAGCACATTCGCCCAAGATTCCATCGGTTACACAACTTCGACCATTTTCAGTACTCGCACTGCTACAATCACGGCTTGTCCCTCGAGTTCTCAAAATTGTCCCGCTTCATCCAAAACAACATATCTGACAACAGATACTGTCATCGTTTCTACCACCATCTGCCCTGTGGCCGTCAGTTCTTCTACAGAAGCAGGAAATAACCCCAGTGTGGAGGAAATGACCATGGAAACACTTTTGACGACTGTGACCAAGACTATCACCGCTTGTCCTTCGACGGTGACTGATTGCCCAGATTCTCAGAGACAAACATACACAACTACCGAGACTCTCGTTGCCGGTACTACTGCCTATCCAGTGACCCCGACAGAACAGTCTGTCGGTCAAAGTGCATCAAGTATTTCTACCATGAGGCCTTCCATTATTTCCGCTAGCAGCACCGGCAATGAGGGTGAAGATGAAACAACGACTATTACCATTAAATCTACTGTGTCAGCGGCTTCAGCTTCCGGAGTCTCATTTGTTGATGAGAACGCCGCCCACTCCAATGCTTTGGGCCAGATCACAGACTCGCAGTTCCCGGGGGCAGCTGCTATCTCCACCGCCACATTCTCGCCTACCAGTGCCAGCATTCAATCTAGCAGCGACGTCTCTAGACACTCTTTGTTTACCTCTCTTTCTCCAGTGTCTGGCAGTAGCTCCACTCTGACTTCCCAGAGGAGCTCTACTTCCAGCTCTTCGACATCCACACAGACATATGCAAATGTCGCTTCTGCATCAAGTGCCATATACAATGGCTCTGCCTCTCATCTTCAATTCAACTGGCTGAAGACTATTGTCGCAATTTTCGTTGTTTTGTTCTTTTAGATATAATTAGACTTTCTTTGCATAAGATGCAGAGAGCTTTTATCATAGTTGATAATACTGAATCATTAAAGGAATCTCTTTTTGAGATTATTCCGGATATCCAGATCCTTGGCTACAGTGTGGTAGTTCTTTTAACAGCCCTTTTGACGTTGTCGTCGATGTCAGTGCGTGTCGGTAAGGGTCGCCCTGGGGTAGTTATTCGTACAACCTGCTCAATCAGTAACTGCGGTACATACAGTCACGTTGTACAACTCATGCTCGTTGTTGCAAAATACCGAGTAATAAAGATTGTACTATTGACATGGCTTCCAAGAACTAAATTAGGGCACTCTCTCTTGACTGTAGCTCTGGTAGAATTGAAAACGATTATCCCTTTCATATCTTTCTGCTTATGGTACTTCATACTAGTATAGTATTGCTTGGCGAATTTAAATATTCCTTAGTTTAGTTTCTAATCCTCTTTTTAATCCTCTTTCTAATCCGTTTTCTAATCCTATTTCTAATCCGTTTTCTAATACTCTTTCTAATACTCTTTTCAATCCTCGTTCATATAGTCTACCATCTTACTCCTTGAAAGGCCACTCCTTTTACCCCGTTTCTTTCTAGACAGCAGATTTGGCTTGATAACCCGCGAAATTCCTCAAGTGCCGTGTTCCAAAAGGTTGAAAACTACGCCTCCTTCGGTTTATATCGGAACTCTTGCAGAAGTACGCTAGTCAAATTGACATTCGAGGGCCAACGCGACGTTATGAACAGTTTCTCCAAAGCTATTCAGGGTCTCCCAGCTCATATGAGAGCTGAGATCCAAGACACATTTGAAACGGACGCATCAGTCTTTTTCCTATTGCATATGTCGTGGGAAGCATGGGCTCACTGGACATGGTGGCGAACTTGGACTTTGTTGGGATTACGGTTAGCCTTTCTCTGATTCACCGGGGCGTAACTCCCTCTGTCCAAGCCTCTGGTGAGAACCTTCCCCCAGAAGACCTATCGCGGAAACGACAATAGTGACTCTGAGAACCTTGCTGGTTTGTGTTTGATCTTCTCGTCGCTTGTTTATCTTTCTTCTTATGGCGCTTGATATCAGCATAACATTGCTAAGCGAATCCAAGTATCTTTTGCTTCAATACTCTTTCTAATTCTCTACTCTGAGTGCCTGGGATGCTTAGGAAGAAGTAGACGTCTCTTGTTTCTTTTCTTTTCTTTTCGATTTCTTCACGCGTCTTCAACATATATAGAGAGACTAACATGCTACACACTTCGCTAATCTTAGGGTGTTATAACTGAATTATTTCTTTGGTAGACTACGCTAATCTCGGGGTTTGAATGGGTAAGCGAGATAGAATTATGATAATGCGTATACAATAATAAGATAAATATTTATTGTAGAAGGTAGTCTGAACGCCGATTTTTAAAGCATGAGAACTCCATACTCGTCCTGCATGCCAGGCATCGAGGCTTCGACAGCCCCAGTCGGTGGTAGTCCTAACAATACCCCTATGCACATAGACCACGTCCCTGGGGTCTTGCTGCTACAATTACTCCGCTAAAACCTCCTTCGAGTTAACAAAACCAGTGAGAAAACACCCGTAGGGTAAAGGTCAGCAATGAGAATGGCCCTATTAGACGCTTTATCACGCATTATAGTCACAAAAAATAGTGATAGAAACGAAGATTCATGCATATCGTGTAACTAGCTTCGCGAATGGCGCTGTTATTGACCCTGGATGCGCTATTGTTGTTTGCTTTTGTCAACATGTAGTTGGAATCTTTTGAACAAAAGCACGCACTACCCATTTTAGTGTAAGTGACGCATTTGTCCCGATGAGCTTGAGTATCAAAACGAGGCCGTTTCTGGCGCTTATTGTCAATGGAGGGGTTGGTGGTACTGCCAGTGATAGGGTGAGACGGCGTAGAAGGAGCTTCAACTAGGCTTGATGCGCGCTTCCGGTTTACAGCTTATAGAGGAGCCTATGCGACAGCCATGAGAGTGGCCTGACGAGCAGCTTGTGGAGAGACTAGATAGTGGTAAATTAAGGTTTTGAGTAAGGTTAAACGCGGAGCGGCGCCGCGGTTCGTCTCACGATCCAGAGTGCCTAAATATTAGGTGGACCACAAGCCATTTGATGAGTTCCTGCCGGACTATGAATGTTTAAGTGTATTTCAACTGCACCGCGTTTGCCGTTAGAGATGGATCTGGCTCAGAAAACTGAAGCTATTGACTCAGTTACTGCTTATTGCTAATTCTAGGAGGCAGCACGATCTGTTTATTGCGGAATGAAAGACCAGAAGGCGAGAGACACGTCCGGATCGATGATCATCTTTAGCTAGAAGATAAGGTGATGATGAGCAACTTTTAACCACAGTTCCTGTCAACCCTGTTCTTCGATCTGCCACAAAGCTCATCAAGCCTGAAACTGCTTTATATATTTGGGTGACCTGGACCTGAACCCTGCAAGACGTACCTCACGACTTGACCCTTACGCCTGAAAAAACCAATAACAGCACCCAAAAGAAAGGAATCGAACATGACAATTTCTTACAGTATCTGTGATAAAATAAATCATGGATCATGCGTTTTCAGCAACATACTGGTAATTCCCACTCGAATTTGACCAATCTCCAGTTGTGCTGAGCATGGAGAGCTCGGGGCATCAGGAGTCTATAGAGCTGAGTAAGATAGATAAGAGGACTACCTTAGGGTATTTGCGTAGATAAATCGGATCTAGGCACCGCCCGGGCCACAAGACTAGCGTCTACGGACTAGTGGAATTGGTTTCAATAATTTAGCATATGCATATCATCGTCTCCAAATTAATTTATGTCGTTCTAATCTAAACGCTTTCGCTCCATCCCGCCACAAGCTTTGAATAATAACAGATTTCAACAAAGTAATGACACAATTTCCTTGAATCTACTTATTTCGAACGGCCATTGTATACGCACTCCAGTCACAATACTGTCGAATCGACATGAATTAGACGTAGAAGAGCGCGCAGGCAGCACCGAGCAGAGCCATGGCTCCCTTGGGAGCACTCAAGTGAGACGGCGCAGCACCAGTCGAGTGCACAGGGGACGCGGAGGCACTGGTGGATGAAGAGCCGGAAGAACTGGAAGACCTGGCTACAGAAGTGGTGGTAGAGTCTGTGATGAAAATGATGTATTAGTATAGTCCCCTTGTAAAATTGTATGGAGTTGCATCATGCCTGAGGAAGACGTAGGACTAGTCGACGATGCGGATGTTGAAGATGCCGAGGTTGTCAGGGTGGAAGTGACTGATGGAGTAGTGGTCGCACTGGATGTTGTGGAAGAAGAAGTGGAGGAAGAGGTAGTGGTGGTAGTGGTGGTGGTGGTAGTGGTGATGATGGAAGTAGACGTGGAAGAGGAAGTGGAAGAAGGGGAGGATGTAGTACCATCATCCGAAGCGCCCTTCTTGACAGTGAAACTGTCACTGACGGCGAGCTGGCCAGAGGAATCAATTATCTGGATCTCGTAGTCATTTCTGAGCCATAGCAGAATGGTATTAGTGTTGTTCCAACCTATACACCGACGTTCATTTTATACATACCCGTTGGAAATGCTAGGGTTAGGCTGAGTGGTATATTCGCCCTCAGAGGTCTTGACGTTATCCGCCAGTTTGGTCTGGAAGGAGCCATCCTGACTTTTAAGGATGATGCTGACTACTGAAGGATCACCAGAACCGCTGGTGAATTTGATGGTTTTGGCAGTGGAGAAATCCCACGATGCGCCCGATGCCGGAGCGGTGATGGTGATTGCACAAGCCGATGAGATGAGGCTCAGAGCGGTGATGGTGAATGAGTAACGCATTTCGATTGAATGGAATTATAAAATTATTAGAGAATTTGTTGGGGGGATGGGATATCTCACTGTTTCCTACGAAAAGACTATATATATTTGGTCGATAGACTGCGAGTTGCTGTAGATTGTTGAGACATCTACTGTATGTAAAAAAATCGATAGTTTCAGCTGAGACACAGTGCATTGAAAATACGAGATAGTCTAAGCCTTGCACCAAAGCAGAATATGATCTCCAAAATGAGATGAGCCTCTTGTGGAGAGACCGAAGAAATCAAGGGGTCATTGTCGTGTCCACGTAGGATAACGACAAATACGAACAACTAGGATCACCTCTGCATCAGTTAACCAGCCTATTCTGTTGGGCTATGTTGGGTCCATCGGAGTGAGCGTTGCACCTTATCTTGCCAATCATGATTCCAAAACACACTCTGACCGGTGGGCCTTGCTAAATAAAGGATTAAACTTCTAGCCAATGGCAGCTACCATGTCAGCGCTAGGCGAGAAGTACAGTAAATACGAAATCTACAAGCCGAGCTCGGAAATCGAGGTTATCATTTTTAGAAATCTTTTGCCGGTATATTGTATTGTTGTTTACAGCCGTGCATGAATACCGGTCATGACTGGTAACATTCACCGCACGAGCAAGGAGGTCTGTATGCCGTCTTCTTGCTGTGTGCCCAATAGTCAGAAGTGACTGTCGGAATTTCGCTGCAAAAAGAAAGTGTTCAGTGACGTAGAAAATCTCCTATGTTCCGTTCCGATTTACGAGATGTCATATGGAAGCAATAGAACCAACTTAAATATACGGAGTATCTCATCTATAGTAAACCCAAAGCAAGAAACATCGAGAAAATCGTCAACACACAACATCAAAAACTCAAGCAGAGCACAGAAAACATGACCAAAACAGAGAAACTGGCGGTCTAGAACATTAGATAAAATTGCAGGACGCGGTGAATGCAGCTGCGGCGATCAATGTCCCCGTCCCCCACGACAAACCCAATAAAGAATTCCCAGCACCGGTAGAAGGCTTCGCAGTGGTTGACGAGGTTGTTGATGTGTGGATGTGATCTCCACAGATATTAGAGCTCCGTTTCAGACTCTCGGTAGGATAGTACACCCGCGGCCCTCCATCCGAGCTGAGGTCCACTTTGAGGTTTCCGCTTGAATCGATCACATATGTTTTGCAAGAAATAAGCTCGGTCACATTTTGTCCGGATGAGAATCCCGTACCGTCGGAGCCAAGCGTGATTTTGGTGGTGGCTTTGGTGGCTGGCTTGGCACCTAAGTTGGATACCACGCTTACAACCTGGTTACCGGTAAATCCCTTGCGTGTGGCCAAGATGTTGCTTGAGTTGTAGATTGGCAATGATAGGTACGAGAGATAGTCATTTCCTGACTCCGAGCCGACCACAGACTTTTCTCCGTCGCCACTCGCATATGTCCGAATGCGATTCAATGACTGAACCAGCGAAGGTAGGGAGCTCGATTTCATCGAGTATTTGGTATGCCATAGGGCTTCCCGGTTGACCGGGTTGTATGCACCCGACAAGTGCTGTTCTTCACCGTAGTAAACTGTATTATGTTTATTAGCGTTTCTGGGTTTCGTTTCCACTTGTGAGGGCGCAACATACGGATTGGAATACCGTCAGCGAGCATGCTGACCGTGAGAATGTTTCGAGCCAGCTAATCGGGGGTGAAGTCAATACATGCTGACACCAAACTCTATGCACTCAACTTACCGAGATGTCTGAGGTATACGACCCGAAGCGAGGAACATCCTGATTCGATGTGAATGTTCCCAAGGGAAGCACGTCCTCGCAGTTTGATCTGATATAGTCGATGGACTGTACAATTCTGTTCAGGTCTCCATTGGTCGTATTGAAGGCCTCCGAGAGAATATAATACCTAGCAATTGTCAATAAGCCCTCTGCTCGGTTTCGTGAGCTACTCACAGCGGATAATTCAAAAGTCCGCTCAGACCCGGTTGAAGAGAACAATAACCAGATGCGTCTCTTGTGGCTCCCTCGCCCATAGTGAAAACCCCAGCTGCTCTGGTGAAATTCGAGAAAAATACGGGAGGAATGTTCAACACGCTGTCGATTCGCAAGCCATCAACTACAAAGGTTAATCCTCATTATCTCCACTGGAGAACATCCATTGGAAAGACAAATAAAAAAAGCATAGACATACTTGAGTAATTTGAAACCAACTGCGAAACCCAGGTACCCAGCATCTGCTGGACTTCATGATCCTCATTTCGTAGATCTGGAAGCGATATGGTGTTGTCTCCCATCCAGCACTGATGAAGGCTTAGCAATGCTCCCAGCGCACATGATCACCGACTTACATCCAAAACACAGGTGTCATTCATGGGATCCTTAGAAAGTAACTTATAGCCATGAAAGTATTTCTTGTCATTGAATGGATTGAACTTGCTGTAATCGACAGTGGAGGAAGTTCCAGCCCAGGCCATGTCGCCTACCACTATGTCCAACATCAAGTACTATTTGTTTTTTTTCATGTCAGTCTCATGCATGAAGCTGGCGGCCGGCAACTCACCATGCCACGCGCGTGCAACGCTGTGGACAACTTTTTGAGGTCATCGGATGTGCCGAAATGGGAGTTGATGGAATACAAGTCGTTCGGCCAATACCCATGGTATGCTATCATCGATCACGCATTAGTTCTCTATATCCGTTGACGCTCCACGATGAAAATAGGGTCATACCTGAAAGATCCGCCGTGAGAGTCGATTCCTGGCTTTGCACTGGAGATATCCATACCGCATCGAACCCAAGGTCCTGGATATAATCCAGCTTGTTTATGATGCCCTGTAGACTCCCACCACAGTACTCTCCCAGCGCCGCCTCACATAACGCAGTGGTTGAATTGTCTGATCGAGCAAAGCGATCGGTGACTACTTGGTAGACTGACCGTCCGAGCCATTGGTCTCGGGATGCCGCATGTACGGTCTCAATGGCAGCAACCAGCAAAACCATCCACCACATGGTCAGTGGCGTTTGCATGACAGGTCGATGGAGAATCAAGTAATGGAGTCGGAGAAAATGAAAAGGCTATTTGAATTATTTGACGATGTCATATATGATCCAATATTGATTTACGCTGTGCAGACCTGTACTGTATCGTATTCGTAATACGTCAAATACCGTCAGGAATGATGTGTCATCTCTTCGGCCCGATCGGCAGCCCGATAGCCTCGAACCACTCATCCCACGACATGACTGGGCATGGCTGGGCGGGCTGGGCTGAGTGGGCAGAACATCGCGCCAGCATCCTAGTGGGTTCACCAGCGAGTCGACTGGTCTTAGGGCTCGGCCTAGTTGACGATCATTGTCCTTACATTTGGTGTGCTGGCCTCGGGAGAGCCGCATGGCAATCCAGCCCGATATCGTGAACCGATGCAGCAATCCTTGCGTGATAAGTACTTCTTCCAGATATCGTGATCGGGTCCACACGGAGATCCCAATATGACAGCTGGGCTTTTTGGCCCTTCTTTTTCCATGTGGGTCTGGATGGTCTCTATAGGACTGGGGTTGAGATAAGGACCCTTTCGGCATTCTCGGCGCCCCCCCCGCTAACTATTGGATTTTTCCTTTTCGCTTTTTCACAAACTATTGAGTTCAGCCATGCCAAGTCAACGCATAAAGTGCATGAATTGCCGATCAGTTACACCTTGCAGCCCTTGCAGCAACGCCGGAGTGGCCGTGGACAAAAGCAAAAGGCAATACGAGTCAGGAACAACTCGCAACCATAAGCCACATCCTTATCATGATAACCCACCTCTTACTCCTTTTTCATAGGTCGGTTATATATCGGGTATGACGTGTACTCTATTCCATAAGGCGGGATACCCGATCTAGCAGGATTTACACTTTATGATCGATGATTGACTCGTCTGGGACCGCTACTATATCCGAACATCCTATACTTCTATACTGATGCATGTCAGATTGCCTCCGTATGAGACATGATCCGGCTGGGGCCTGGAACCTGTTCTAGATGCTCGATCAATGCGCGCATCAAATACGGTGTCTTACACCGTGAGATCCATCATCCCAGATTAGAAATGCTCAACCGCTTGGGGATTATGTGGTGTGGAGTGAGGCTGTACAGCAAGGCTGGCTCGGGTCTCCAGCGGTTCGCCTGATGCCTGCGTCAATGCTGATTTACAAAACAGTCATTGGTATTCTTGCACTCAGAATCAATTATTGCATTGACCTGGGCAGATCCGGAGCTTTCATTCTTTTTCACATGCTTCTCTGGCGCAGCTGAACTCTATGAATCTTTCAGTGTCTCTGTTTCTATGAGTTATCACTTTCTTCCTGGCATGCACTCTGTGGTTGTCTTTCTGCAGTCGAGGCTCCAACACCGTCTTCTGTGAAGGTCACTGTAGTGGCATTTACTGTGCGGAATGAAGTTTCTCACTCCCATCACTCATTATCTTGCTATTGTGGCCATATCTATACCCATTGTACAATCCCTGCCATATCTTCCAGAGGAAGCAGACTGGAATCTCAATCAAAACCAGACCGCGACACATCCCCTCGACTACTCGGGTCGGTGGGATGACCACACGTACAACCCCTCCCCGGAAAACTGGCGATTCCCCTTTTACACAATATTCCTCGACAAGTTTGTGAATGGTGATCCAAGTAACGACAATGCGAATGGCACACAATGGGAACATATCTTGACCTCCAACGAGTTCCGCCATGGCGGCGACGTTCTCGGGCTGGTTGATACATTTGATTATCTCCAGGGAATGGGAATAAAGGTGCGTCCTTTGCTTCAGGAAGACTAGGACCGAAGAATATACTGACAATATCCAGGGCGTTTATCTCGCTGGAACTCCGTATATCAACTTCCCGTGGGCTGCAGATGGCTACTCGCCACTGGACCTGACTCTGCTAGATCATCACTTTGGTACGATCGAGGATTGGCGCACAATGATATCCGAGGCGCATCGACGTGGCATCTATGTTCTTTTTGATAATACATTCGCAACGTATGTGATATCCATCAGCGCAACCTGTGATTTAATTTGCTGATTGTGAATAGAATGGGCGATCTTATTGGGTTTCAGGGTTTCTTGAACAAGTCTGCGCCAATCAATCCTAACGAATACGACTATGTATGGAAGTACGACCGCCGGTACTGGGACTTCCAACCTGGAAACGAAGTTGAGAGTGAATGCCTTTGGGACTTTCCTCGATTCTGGGATGATGACGGAACCGGTTTGACCACCACAACCCTTGGTCCTTCATGTCGAAACAGTGAATTTGATCAGGTAACATTGATTTCTTTTGATGTTGAACATGACTGACCTCTACAGTACGGAGAAGTTGCCGCCTTTGGAAATTACACCGAATGGGAAGGTCAGATTGCCAAATTCGCATTTGTGCAGGATCGTCTACGTGGATGGCGGCCAGACGTGCTTGCCAAAATCAAACACTTCTCGTGTTTGACCATCACCATGCTTGATATCGACGGATTCCGTGTCGACAAAGCCCTACAGGTAACCCTTGACTCTCTTGGAGAATGGTCCGAGCATATGCGAGATTGCGCAAAGCAGGTTGGAAAGGATAACTTTTACATTCCTGGAGAGATTGTGGCTGGAAACTCCTTTGGCTCGCTTTATATTGGTCGCGGTCAACAGACAAACCAAACCAAATCTAATCTAACGGAAGCATTCCTGATGACGAACAAGACGCACAAGTCAGAGGAGGATCTGTTCTTGAGACCCCCGGAGAGATCCGCGTTAGACGGGGCAGCGTTCCACTACTCGTTATACCGCGGTCTAAGTCGGTTTTTGGGGTAAATTTCTTCCCCTCAGCACTTTCAGTTTGGTGGTACTAACATCGTCTTGTTTAGTCTCGACGGTACTTACACTGCCGAAGGCGACCCGCCAGTCAACTTTGTGGAGAGCTGGAACGATCTCGTGGCGACTAACGATATGATCAACACAAATACCGGTGTTTTCGACCCTCGTCACTTGTTTGGTGTCACCAACCAGGATGTCTTCAGGTGGCCAGGAATCAAAAACGGGACCCACAAGCAGAACTTAGGTCTGTACGTTGCTTCGTTGATCATGCCTGGGATCCCCATTCTTTCCTGGGGCGAGGAACAGGATTTCTACGTATTGGATAACCAGGCCGACAACTACGTGTTCGGTCGTGGACCTATGTCATCTGCCCAAGCATGGCAGATGCACGGATGTTACAAGCTGGGGTCATCGAAATACGTGGATTTCCCGCTCGAACGCTCCCTGACCGGATGCGAAGATGACAACGTCAGTCTTGATCATCGCGATCCTTCTCACCCGGTGCGAGGTCTCATTAAGATGATGTTCGAGATGCGTGAAAACTATCCTGCTTTGAACGATGGCTGGTACCTCCAGCAATTGTCAAGCCAGACGTTTGACATCTACCTTCCAGGCAGTAATGGAACACCGACCGAGACTGGCATGTGGAGTGTTATGAGATCCCGTTTTGTGGATGAACAGAACTTCGATGGTCAAGGCCAGGGAAATCAGAGCGTCTGGCTGGTATATTCCAATGACAACAAAACAGTCGAGCACGATTTCAACTGCAGCAGCAAGGATGCTTTGATCTCACCATTTCCCGCGGGAACAAGTGTCAAAAACCTCTTTCCACCGTTCGAGGAATTGACTCTGGTGAATAGCTCGACTTCGCTTGGGTATGATTGCCAGTCCAGACTCGATTTCTGTTGCTGACAACGAGTAGATTTGAAGGGTCTAAAGTTCCCAATGGGTGTTATCCCAAACTTACGATTCCGGCGTGGGGCTTCAAAGCCTTTGTCCCGAAGGATAAATTCGTGCAGCCTTCCCCATATGTGACAAGCTTCTCTCCTGGGCATGATGCTCGACTTTTGCCTCAGGGAACAAGTGGGGAGACGATTCGAATCGGCTTCGAATTTTCTCAGGAGATGGACTGCAGCGATATCACAAACTCGCTGACAACCACCTCCAAAACGCTTGACAACCAAAGCCCGGAATTTGACACAACGTCGGTTTCTTGTACTTCAATCGAAGAAACTGAAATCGTGACATGGCCTGGGGCATTTACTAGCGTTTTCAGGTATGAGGTGGATTTGGGTAATGTCTTTCCAGGAGTTCACCAAGTCACGCTTAACAACGTGACGACAGCCGATAGAACTCAGTTCACAGGTGTAAGTATTTTCCTCGCCCCAACGTCATCAACGTCACAATACTAACTGAGTTGGGTAGTCCGTCGACCACTTTCTATTCCGTATCGGAGAGATAAACAATCCGATGGTTTGGCCACGCTTGGCCAACTACAGCAGAACTCTGCTGTTCGATAATCCATCGTCCGAGACTAATCCCTTATCAGTCATGCCACAAGCTCCTGGTGCAGACATGTGGCGCTACTCGCTGGATTTTGGTGCTACATTCAGTGCCTGGATGACATACAGCGGTTTCAATACGTCCATCCCCGGCAAAAGCTGGAGCGGCACTACAAAACAGGCGTGGGAAGGAGAACATATCCTTGCCCAATACTGGAGCAAGTTGACCGGAAGTAGTGCTCATTGGCAGCATGGAGACACACAATGGGCGTACAAACCCCCACGTCGTTTCCCCAATCTTTTCATCGAAGGCGAGTTTAACCAGTTCGGGTATGACGCTGGATATTCCAACAAAATGACTCTAAGCAACGACACTGGTCTGTGGGAAATCCACTTCATGGGCGAATGGCCTGTGCAGGTTGCATTCAACGCCTGGGGGTTAAACGAAGACGGCCTGCCTGATCAAACACAGGTGTTTGGGGACATCGATGGAGACAATGTTCTGGATCAAGTTCCTCCAGTCACTCTCCTTAGCAATGTTTTCAACGTCACCATCCCACCTCCTTCGCCCTATCTTGCCTTCAAGCTGTCAGTTGGTGACGGTGATCTCAAGGTTTACGCTACACCCACAGGATCAAGATGGGTACAGCTGGCCATCTTCATCATTCTAGCAATTGTGCCTGTTACTACCGCATTCAGTGCGGTGTTTGTTTACCTGAAGGCGTTCTACCAGGTGAAGTTCAACCAAATCGGTGTCACGGAGAAAAGATCGAGTTTCGCTCCCCTTGTGGGCGTCTTTAACAAGGTTGCCCATCGATCCAATGACAGAGAATCCAATTCTGGTCTTGCTTTATCCAATGTGGGTCCGTTTCCATCTGAGGGTGGAGGCGTTGTTGGTGCCACGGTGAACACCCACCGACGAACTGTGCTGATTGCAACAATGGAATACGATATCGAAGATTGGGCCATCAAGATCAAAATTGGTGGGCTTGGTGTAATGGCCCAGCTTGTCGGGAAACACCTGACCCAGCACGATCTCATTTGGGTCGTCCCTTGTGTTGGAGGCGTCGATTACCCCAAGGACGATCCCCAAGAACCGATGGTGATCACCGTTCTGGGAAATCAATACCAAGTTGATGTCCAGTATCACCGGCTGCACAACATCACCTACGTCTTGTTGGACGCGCCTGTGTTCCGGGCTCAGACCAAATCAGAGCCCTACCCTGCCCGCATGGATGACTTGAACTCGGCTATATTCTATTCTAGTTGGAATCAATGTATTGCCGAAGCAATTAGGAGATTCCCGGCTATCGACCTCTATCACATCAATGACTACCATGGCGCCGCTGCTCCTCTCTACCTCTTACCTCGCACGATTCCATGCTGCCTATCTCTGCATAATGCTGAATTCCAAGGACTCTGGCCAATGAAAACCTTGAAGCAAAGTCAAGAAGTTTGCAGTGTCTATAACCTTGATCATGCATTGGTGAAAAAGTACGTGCAATTTGGCGAAGTGTTCAACCTTCTTCATGGCGCTGCAAACTATCTGAAAATTCACCAAAACGGCTTCGGTGCTGTCGGCGTCTCCAAGAAATATGGCAAGAGGTCGTACGCTAGATATCCCATTTTCTGGGGTCTGAAGAACATTGAAGCACTACCGAACCCTGATCCATCAGACATCGCCGACTGGGACCAAAACGCAAACAACAGCCTCGAGGACGTTGTCATCGATATGGAGTTTGAAGCCAGTCGTGCCGCACTGAAGAAGCAAGCACAAGAATGGGCAGGGCTTAAAGTGGACCCAGAGGCCCAGTTGTTTGTGTTCGTTGGTCGTTGGTCCATGCAAAAAGGTGTCGATCTGATTGCAGACATTTTCCCATCTGTCATGGACGCTCACCCAGAGGTCCAGTTGATGTGTATCGGCCCAGTAATTGATCTCCACGGAAGGTTTGCCGCGTTGAAATTGAATCGACTTGTTGAGCTTTACCCTGGACGGGTCTATTCCAAGCCAGAGTTCACTGCATTGCCGCCCTTCATCTTCAGTGGCGCTGAATTTGCTTTGATTCCTTCGCGTGATGAGCCGTTTGGTCTGGTGGCTGTCGAATTTGGACGGAAAGGAGCCTTGGGCGTGGGATCACGGTAAGAACGACCAGACTTGAGTTTACCACTATTACTAACCTATATTTCTTTAGTGTCGGTGGCCTTGGACAGATGCCAGGATGGTGGTTCACAATGTGAGTTTCCTTGTCTCACGATATGTTCAAACTAACCCTTTCCAGCGAGTCTATGACAACCAAACATCTGATCCAGCAGTTCAAGATGGCAATCAACGATGCTTTGAAGTCGTCCCAGGAGACTCGAGCGCTCATGCGAGCACGATCCAGCAAGCAGCGGTTCCCCGTAGCGCAATGGGTTGAGGATCTGGACATCCTACAAGCCACATCAATCGAGAAGCACACCAAATACTCTAAACGCAGCGATCGCAGTTCATGGAGGTTCTCACATGGTAGCACCCTTGTCCCAGAAAGCGTTCGCAAAGTCTCGCCGAGTTCAGA
Source organism: Penicillium nucicola (assembly GCF_028828085.1). Taxonomy (NCBI): domain Eukaryota; kingdom Fungi; phylum Ascomycota; class Eurotiomycetes; order Eurotiales; family Aspergillaceae; genus Penicillium; species Penicillium nucicola. The sequence goes on along the minus strand of NW_026643132.1, from coordinate 535,385 downwards.
CAACAGCCGCGAACAGAGCCGATCGCGCAGCTCCACTGGGTCTGCCCCGCCGAGTAGGCCAATGTTGTCCGATATGAGGCTTTCCGTGCCTCGGCCAGGGTATGATCAGGTTCCCTCGCCGACAAATCCGTATTTCAACATCAATATGTCCGACAACGACCCCGACTCGGATACCGACCCGAGACGAAAGCACTTGTCCTCCGAACCTGTCGCAGATTCACGCATCGTATACTCTGCGGTGAACGACCGAGAAGATCTCGAGCCAATTTCTACTGGGGCAATCCAAGATGATGGCAGTGTTCGTCCATCGCCACTTGGGACGCCCAACTTTTATTTCGCTCGATCTGGCGCCAGCACACCGGTCCATAATGCCCTCGCAGAAGATGGTCTGTTGGGCCGAAGAGACGCAAGGTCATCCATGATGAGTCTGATCAGTGTCGATGATATAGTAAAGGAGAAACAAGACTACAACCTGCAGAAGGTTGATCCTTTCTTCACCGATTCAAACAACGAGTACGCGGACAAGTTCCAACACAAGCTTGCGGATCTGAATGGTAAAAACTCGGAGGACCAGCTCTGCATCGAGGATTATCTCGAAAAGAGTCAAAAAGACTGGTTCAATCGCTACCGTGATGTGAAACTGGGCAAGTCCCCCTTGCCGTCACCTGCTCCATCTGTCTTTCGCATCAAGGTTCGTGAAACTGGTCGAGCAGAGAGCCCGCCGGGTCCGGACCCGAATGCCGGGCAATTCCTTCTCCCAAATAACTATGTGCCTCCCACGGGTTTGAAGCGTTTCATGTTAATGAAGCTGGGTGATTGGCCTGTATACTCCCTCTTCCTTGCTATCGTGAGTTGGAACCCTACCCAAATCTTTTAGTCAGACATTGACAACATTATTTTAGGGCCAAATTCTCGCCTTGAACTCGTATCAGATCACACTTCTGAACGGCGAGGTTGGAGAGACAGCCGAAAAGCTATACATCCTGGCATCTATTTATCTTGCGTCTTCTATCGTATGGTGGATGGTCTTCCGTCTAGTTCCTTCGGTTTATGTGTTGACGACGCCATTCTTTGTACGATCACGTTTTTCTGTCTGACGTACGAAATCGCAAGCTAACTATCCGCAGATATACGGAGTTGCCTTCCTATTTGTCGGTCTTGCCGGCTATATTGACGACAGCGTGACTAGAACATGGATCCAAAACGTGGGAACCGGCCTATACTCTTTTGCATCCTCGAGTGGTTCGATTTTCTTTGCCCTCAACTTTGGAGATGAAGGTATGTAAAACTTCTTTCAAACCGTATGAGGACATTCTGACTGTCTTGTTCAGGTGGAGCGCCTCTGAAGTCTTGGATTTACCGAGCCACTATCATCCAAGGCACTCAGCAGTTATTCATCAGTTTCCTTTGGTACTGGGGTAGCTGGATGGCAGCTGTCAATCAAAAGGGTAGCACGCAGTATGGCCTTGCCATGACCAACCCAGGCGCTTTGCTCGGGATTGGACTTGGACTTGCTTGTCTTTTGTGGCTATTGGGTGCCGTGGTCTTCTTCGGACTTCCTTCATACTACAGGCAAGCACCAGGTCAAGTGCCGACATTCTACCTATCGCTCTTCCGCCGTCGCATCATTCTTGTATGTCTCCCCCAGTTCTCCTTCACGATGATTTTCATTCTGACATCGCATTTTGCAGTGGTTCTTCTACATGGTGTTCATTTCCAACTACTGGTTGTCAGCACCTTACGGGCGAAACTGGCTTTATCTCTGGTCCAGCAAGCATGCATCGGTGTGGCAAATCGTGCTTCTCGTCCTCTTCTTTTTCATCATTGTCTGGGCGGCAGCTCTATGGGTCTTCCACGTCTTTTCCAAGAGACACGCCTGGTTCATCCCCATCTTTGCCGTCGGTCTTGGTGCTCCTAGATGGGCCCAGATCCTATGGGCAACCTCCAACATAGCCACGTACATCCCTTGGGCCGGTGGTCCCGTAGCCGGAGCACTCCTCGGCAGAGCACTTTGGCTCTGGTTAGGAGTTTTGGATTCACTTCAAGGTGTCGGTACGTATCTTCGTGCAGCTTATCAAGCGTGACAGAAACTGACTCATGGCAATATAGGCTTTGGAATGATTCTTCTCCACACGATGACTCGATTCCATGTCACTTTCACACTTCTAGCTGCGCAGGTAGTCGGCTCAATTGCGACTATCCTGGCCCGCGCGACAGCACCGGATAAATTGGGCCCTGGTAATGTCTTCCCTGATTTCTCCGCTGGTATCGCAGCCGGTTTGGAAAAGGCAGACTTTTGGGTTTGCCTTCTTTTCATGCTATCCATCAACGTGCTCTGCATCTTCTTTTATCGCAAGGAACAACTCGCGAAACCTTGATCGCTATTTCGATCTTTACTGGCGTTTCTTTTCGTTTCTTCTTAATTCCGTTTTTTCATCCACCCAACATTGTGTGGCGCTTGCATTATCATTGAAGAATTAATAATAGTATATTGGGTTGCATTGACTGGGGTGCGATAGACTTTGTGAAGATCCCCCCATGTTTTCGATTTGTATATAGTGTATTAGTGTATAAACAGACTCCTGGTTTACAAACTGTCTACTTTGCGTGTCCAAACTCAATTTCGTGTTCATGTTACCTAGGTATATGATTCCGATTAGGTAGCGGTTCTCTCAGGCCCAAATCAAACTCATTCATGGTTAGCTCCAAGCAGGTTCCCTTCAGATTTGAGCAATGACAATCTCCGATTCCATTGAACTTTCTGCTAAGCGGGGGCGCGTCTGGATCGGAGAAATTAACAATCTGGAACGTGACAGCCTGCGCCAAGATAGGACTAGGGCTACATGGTCTAGCCTAATTAGTACCTGTCATCGTGTTGGACGTCCGTTTCAGGCCTAGTCAGGGGAACTGATTACTCCGAGCCCTATTCCCAGTGAGAGGTTATATATTGTCAGGACAGTGCTGATTTTCTTTGCAAATTGTCTCTGCTCGTGTCCATATTCTTGCCACTCTTTTCAAGATAATACGACACTAATCCATTCTTTTATTCTATTTTTACCCGTTGTTTTCACCGTATAATTCCCAGTCACTCATTTCCATACAATGTATCAAATGATTGTCTCGTTTATCGTGGCCCTGTGCCTTGGCACGCGCTGGGCACTCGCTGCTTCGACATCAGATGAAATCGCCAACTCTCTAAATGAACTAGCACAGCAAGGATTCGCTGTTAAGCAACTTGTATTGGAAGTAAATTCCACTGCGGACGCTGGTCCAATTCCGGTAAGTGGAGAGACTCTGTCAAGGTGCATGAATAATAGCTCATCATACGATTCAGGATATTTACTTTGAGATGGACACAATGGTCACTGTGGTGCTAACTGATATCAAATTCCTTATGAACACGCCTATCATTACCGGTCAGGCGGAGCAGCAGGACGTCTACGAGGGCTACTCAAATGTAGGTTAATAACACAAAACAGGATGTTTGTAGTTTATGCTTAATGGCGCTAGTTCGTTCAATCCATCCTCGAACTTATGGACGCCTTCTCGAGCAGCGCAGCTCATTTTAAATCCATCAACCAAGCAACAAAGAACACAATTCCTTCAGAAGTTCGCATCTTGCAGAGTGCCGTTGACGTAAGTTTCACAATCGAATTTTTTCTTGAGGCTTTAGTATATTGCCGATAAGTCGCTGACACCTCGCAAGGCTTACTTCTACAATATCATCGGTCTCTTCCCAGCCAACAGCTCGTACAATACCCAGGCCAATAACCAGAAGGCCCAGGTGGATACACATTGTTTCCAGGCTGTCTGGGCATTTGATCTCGGCTCTACCAATGGCAATCAGGCTTTGTACCAAGCCCACAGCAACAGCTCCCTTCACTCCCGACGTATGAAACGCGGTTCTTTCTAATTTCACCCCATGTCTATCTTTGAGTACCACCTGGCCTCATACTTGGGTGCATGGCCACTGGTAGATCCGGCTGAGGGGCGGGCACACTTTGCCCATGGGCTACTTATTGGGCCGAACTTGTGCATAGACTCTCTGTCACGTCCATTACCTATCATGACCAAGGCATGACATAATGTTTCCTTAGGTTCTGCGCTGACGTGTCTACGTTCGTTTTGCATAATTATCCTTCCACAGTAAAGCTATCAATTCACCGCAAGGCCAACTCTAGATCTTGTGTTCCACTGCTAGACAATTCAGTCACGAAGACTAGCAACACAATAACGCAGGCAGACGATGCTTTTTTGAAGCGTATTCATTAATGGTAATTGAGAGTGTGAGATATCTCATCTTTTGCCGTGTGGGATCCTGTACGATGAAAATTAACGATTTCATGAAGCTTGAAGTCCATGGAAGTTTGAGATGATACATGTGATATAATAATCTTCCTATGGAATTGAATAATCTATTATCGTTTGTAGAGCTAAGACTGATACAACTAAAGTATGAACGAGATTGATGAAAGGACGACTCAATGCTTGAAAGACACCAAACCATGCTAGCAAAGTCTTGTCGCTATTTTATAACGTCACTTTGCTTCAAAAGTCATTATTTATTAAGAATCTCAACACATTAGATAAATAATATACACTCTTTAGTAGCACCAGAACTTTTGTTTCTTGAGTATCTAGTTTGTCATCGTAATTTGACCTACCAAAATGTGAAAAATGACAAGGACTCGGAATAAGTAGCTTAACCTTGGAGTTTAAATCCTACGATTATTGATTGGTGCGGGTTGCCTTATTGTTGCATTTAAAGATCCTGTCAAAGCTCGCCAATGAATCGATGGAGCTGTGCGAGCTGTGATGCCCTCCGTCCATACACCAGTACCTATCTCGTACCCACGCATGTATATTTGAGATTAGTGAGTAATCAATCATGCCGACCTGCAGTTGTATTGCTTAGACCTTCCAATCACCCAATTATCCACACTGACCAACTCGGGTGTCGGATAGACCTCAATGTCACTGATATCGAGAAGAAAGATAGAAAATATTTGCAATATTCAATTTACACCCAGATTCAAGCTAATAGTAATACCTTGATACGACGTGCTTCAAGAGCTTTATCAAGTATGCGAGTTCACAAGGGAAAATAATCGTGCTCACATTAAAATGAAATGCTTACGAATAGGGGTGATAGCTTAACAGTTTTCACTAGTGCCTGTCTTCGCAGTTCACATACGTAATACTCTCATTCAGAAAAATTTAACAGTACAATTTCACGCATCGGGCCACCGAATCCAGGAATATCTTTCTGTTACGATGCAAAAATCCAGTCATTGCTACTGTCTTTCGGCTTTTGATTAGGTTGCTGCTTTGAGTCGGGGATTTTCCCATGTTTGTTGCCCCAGCCCCAGGAGTGGCGGTTCTTCAGATCCTCTTTGAAAGTTTGTCAGAGAAAGCGATGGATTTTCAAGGCGTACGAAAACAACTTACTAGTTGCTGTGTCAGCAGAAGGATTGCTGGCCTGAGAAGCAGGCTGCGCGGACTCGAACTTTTGATTTGCTGGCTGTTGCTCGGGTAATTTTGCTGCGTTAGGAGATATGGGTGCGTCCATTGAGCCGGCTGAGCCGGTCGAGCTGGTCGAGTCTTGACGCTCGCGATGATGGAACGCGTCGGATGCTCTGCGGAGGAAGTCTGACATGGTCGGATTTCAATTGTGTTCGAATATAGTGATTTCAATGGTCCATGGATATTCAATATGCCGTGGAGGACGAGCTCGTGGCTCTCAAATTCGTTATATATAGAGCTGAGCTAGCATAACACTCGTAACGTCATGTGGCCCCATTTATACGAAGACCTGGTGATCTCTGCCTGTTTTCCTATGGTATAGCTAAAACGTCAGGCCTATCAGGTAAGAGAGAACAGGCTCTAGACCGTCAAACCAGAGGACGGCATGGTGAGCTCGCCACAACAATCTCCTCACGGGCGGAAGTATCTGTGAACGTTGAGGTAGTTTGATTGGGTGCTAGTCACAAAACCATAAGTAAATGACTGCCATCTAAATGTATGTCACATGTTATATAACCGATTTTGGGGACTGCATACTGGTCGTTGGGTCAACCATAGATTCGGGCACGGAGAAGGACTGATCATCATGACGTTATAGAACTATCCGCAATATATACAAATTCGAACCTATTGAGTAGATGAGATAAATTTTCGTAGAAAGTCTGTTCCATCTTATCTTCATCGAGCCTTGTTAGCATCATACGGATCAAGAATATCATATTCTGCAATGCCCGCCGTAAACTTTCACCACAACACCATCACGGTGTCCGGAGATTGCGATGTCAAGTTGACACTTGATGATCAGAACAATCCAGATGAGCCCTTGTCTTTACTTTGCCCAGGCGAAACCAAAAAGGATTTTACTGGAAAACTGGTTTGTGTTGAGCCCTACGGGACCTATTCTACTAGGTCCTGGAGACTTTCACAGGGCATGGATGCTGCTGAAAATGAAGACGTTACTGTGACGGATCAAAGTAAGCAAAATATGAAAAGCGAATAATATGTGAGAACTGACGATATATATAAAGCACTGCAACAAGGGGATACTGTGGTTTGGTTTAGTTGAAGTAGTGGTAAAACAGAAATTGCTGAATGTATGTAAGATTTGAGATTTTTAAGCTATTTAAGCAATGCATCAAATTGAACAATACAGAGAGAGAGACAGACAGTCAGGCTGTTCAACAAGAGAAAATTATGTTATTCACAATGCAACTTCCCAATGAGATTAAGCCACTTCCCGCCCCGTTCAAGTGCTTCTAACTGCTAACGTCCATTGATTGGAGGGTTTCAGATGCACGATTACACGATGTTAAATATAGTTCATATATTCCACGCATGTGCAAACACCGAGACAGGCAATACAGAAATCGCATCGAATCAGCTCCACCCCAGACGCTGGGAAAGTTCATCTCGCACTAAAATTCCTAGAATTGGGCGGCCATTCGGGCTCTTATCGCGTAACCCTGACTCTTTCTTTTCTAGTAAAGGCGCATTTGATTGGTATCCATATTCTTGACGCTTATTGTTTGGATCTTAATCGATGCTAAAATCGCTATAAGTTGATGTGGAAGGTAGTAGATGACTAGCTGTTAAAGCACTCAATTTACGCTGACAATGCCAGACATTGGAGTCATGAACAATTTCAAGTAAAGATCTTGGTCGTTATAGAATGAATCAAGAGACATGTTATTCAATTGTAGCTTGATTTGCTCACGCAGTATGCAAGAACGCGTAGTAGGCGCCCTTTAGATTACACATTACGTGCTATCCACAGTGTTCGAGCTAAAAAGAACTGCGCACAGTATTGAAGCAGTAGTACGCCTCTCCATTCTTTAGATTCCTGCTTGGCAGAATCACTGAAATTGTGGGAGACAGTTATAATTCAGTTCAAATCAAACGTAATCTGGAATAACAAGCACTTTGTAACCTTCTCCAGCACAGCGAATTACAGCACATTAACAGTATGGGAGACTTATTAAATCATTTTCGCATGTACTTATATAGCCATAATTATGTTTTTCTTTCGAATGTCCCACTGTCATAAATGAAAAATGATTTCACAGAGAAAAGGCCCGTTGAACCTATACTTAGTATTTGACGCAGACCACACCTTCCTTGCCCTATTCACTGTTAGTTTCTTTTCAGTAGTACATTTAGATTCAGAGAGTGACTTACCACAATCTGGTTCTGGGGGCAGCAAAGACTGGCAGGGCGATTGTTGGGACATCTGTTGCCGGACTTGACTGAATTGCATGTTAGCATTTTTCAAAAATTCTCTGAAGATTACTTACGCTCGCATTTCTTTCCGCTTCCCTGAATGAAAAGCAGATTCAAAGGGACTGCACTCTCACAGCACCAGTTGTTTCCATACTTGCATTGGTCTCTCTCTTCAAGGTCTCTCTCTTCGAAGTCATCAACAGGAATAGCAGCGACTAGACCAGTGAGAGCAAGAGCTGCGAAGATATTTTTCATAAGCATCTTAGAGTAATAAAAACTACTATGAAGAATGTAATTCTTTTGGGTGCTTATATCGATTGAGTGCAAGGATTGTGATTTTGAGTGAGGCATTGATCGTTTGAAATGTGGCCCTTTAAATACACGATTCTTGACCCAATCTGCATGATTAAATCTCGATCTATTCGTATCTCGATCAAGAATTTCATTTCGACCGACTCGTCTAGATCGTGGCGATGTGATCAATGACATAGAGTGAAGGAGAAAGATGCAATGTTGATTAATTCTGGATGACCCCGTTTAACGAGTGGCGTATTAGCCAGGCAGTGTTTTCCGCAGGTACAGGATTGGCTTGGCCCTGGTGACCTGGGAATATTATCATGGTTCATTCATAGTTGACTATCTGCGGCACGAACGAAAGGACCTTGTTTGAATAACTAGTAGATAAACGTAAACAAATCTTGTAAATTTTTATACTCGAAGTTCAAAAACCGAACGAAACGAGAAAATGAAGAAGATGACAGACGATTTCCGAATAACATACTGGATATGCCATTGCTCTAAGTCTGCCTTGATATGCGGATCTTTGAATACGAGAAATCTGCGAGTTTATCATGCCGTAAACTCAAATCAATTGGCTGTCAAAGGAGACACTAAACTCTCAATTCATCTTTGGGTGGTAGTATTCCGCCCGATTTGGCGAGATCTAGCCAACAATGAAAGAGGGTCAGAAGATACAGTCCATTTCCGGCGCTTGGCGGTCCAGGAAAATCTAAGCTTAACGGCAACGGGCACGTATCGTGAGTGGACGGGAGTAACCGACGTGGCTTGGCATTTAGAGGTCGGTATGGATAGTTCATGTTCTGTTACGAGCCGAGGAACATCTATCCAGATCCGGAGGAATATGGTACAAAGCTAAGATCGAGATTTCCTCTCCGGTAACTACATCCATTGGATAACCTACACAATAAACTCTCAAGTAGTTTACCCTCATCTTCGTCAATCACAGTCGCTCCTCCTTTTTCTGAGCCGAAGTTTATATATTTGTTGAAATGGAAATGGCGCAATGGCAATCTGGCATCGCAGCCAGGTCAACACCAAATGGGTAGAGAGAATGAAACAGAACGCAACAAGAGGTTAGGTAGTGGACGCGTGGCAAATGGGGCTTACTATAGATGGTTTGATTCTATTTGAAGGAACATGATGAATGACTGGCCGTGGTTTGTGTTCTTCCAAATTCTCCAATGACAGACCGTTATCCTGAAGCAATTCTAACGCCTGAGGCTGTCATCAGCGTTAAACATGTCGCGAGATTTCTCACTCAAATTTGCAGATTTTCTCCTGTGATGGCATATCTGCTACAGGATATTAGACCATAAGTATACTAAAGAAAAAATGTCCCATTCTCGATCTTCAACACTCGAGCATCATCAAGCCAGGTGAAGTTGCGACCTCCGAAACCTCATTCCGCTCCAAATGCCAAGAGAAACTATTTTGTCGGAACCAAGACTGTATATACTGAGCCAAGTATCCTAATATTGGACACCGAAAACGTTATCTAGTGGAAGAAACAGGGAATATTTATGACTGACCTCACACTAGGATCCATGTACTGACTGTCACGGTGACCGACGGTACAGCGACGATTTCTAGGCCTAGAGCCGGAGTGACAGAAGCCTAGAATAATTTTTCTTGAAATTCTCGTCTCAGACTGATAGATATTAGATTTTGATTTATTCATACCACGGCTCTTCGACTACGCGGGCGTGAATCAACCGAGATGGCTCGCCAGATGAGCTTTGGTAGAATACCCAATTCGCCAGTTCTTCACGCCGAAGTAGAGCATAATACCAGTCGCAGCCATACATGAATGGATATAAGCGAAGTCCAAGATGTCTATGACAAAATATTGCATCTGAAGCTTCGGTCATTGTGCTACTTTTCTAAACCATACTTTTACTGCTGTAAAGGACAACGGAAGGTACCCAGTGAGCTCCGCACTGACCATGACACAAAGCACTCAAATTATGATTTAATTTTAGGGATAATATCATTTTAGAATGCTCAATAAGTTCCTTTGGAAAATAATAAACATGTGGTGCGTAATATCGCAAGTCCAAGTAGCAGAGCAATCACTAACGTTAGTTAGTATAAGTTAACTAGTTAAGTGCAAGGAAGTTCAGGCGCTAAGGCACACTGTCAAAATCCATCAAAGCCTGAAGCGTTTGATGAACTGGGTTCGAATTCAACTAGGATTTCGAAACCAAGGCAGAGTATCAGAGGATCTGGGTTCAAGATACATAAATCTATAAGGAGTTTTGCTTCTCGTCCAATTATCACGAGTCGGGAAAGACGTCAACAAATTACTACATAGCTCTTGTACGAGTCAGCCATTACACGTGACATTAATCCTCCTTCCAACAATTCTTTTTTGAGAATAGTGAATATAATTTCCTCGGCCAAGCCAGCAAGACCCTATGGCCACTCGTACCTTACCTTCCCGGCTGTGACTGTGGATGCTGGAGGCGAATTGATTGTTTCTTAAAGAAAGAGAATTAATTCAGTTGATGATTACACAGAAACTTTGGTTGAAATCAGAGAAGGATTGATGAAATTTGATTGAATATAGACGTATTTGAGAGGCGGGTATACCCCCCATGTGCCAGGCATGCGATTAGACGATTGATCCTCGGGCAATTTGCTACCATGTGCGAGCCTAAAAGACTGGCCATAAATTTAAAGGACTGCAAATGGCATTGAATAAGAGATATATCTCTGACGATATGGTTCTCTTTGGTCGGAGTCGAACATGGGTTGGGGGTATAATGAAGTTATGCACGAGTTTCATTGACGGGTGAACGAACCGAGAAGGGATCCAGGGAACCCCAAATGTTAATTGCCACACCAAATCTCTTCAGATACAACAGTTTGCGGGAATTGAACCCTGTGTAATACTCGATTTGATTAGAGCTGGATGAACTTATCCTCGCAGTCGCGTAGCGTGTATGATTAAAACAAAGGTATCCCAGTGCAAAATATCTCGTGGCATAATCACGGAACAGTGTGCATGTTACCGTTAAAAGTCTAGGTGATCATCAGCTGCGGTCGCGATACGAACTTTCATCATAGATTGGGTGTGAGAACTGCAAGTGGGCTAAACTCGTATAGCATCATCGTAATGTGACGTAGCGTACGGAAATTCTGACGGGGAGCTCCTACTATGAATATCAGCATCGAAGTCCCGGCATTTTCCACGTAAAGATCAGATCATCTCAATAACAGAATAATCCCCTGAAACAAATTAAGTTCTTACTATTTTCTCAATATGCCGATTAAGAGATACGGCGTGTGGAAGGCAAAACCTGTGTACTATGAGGTTGAAGATGCATTCACGGACGATATCAGCCCTCACTTATCCCTCTATTTCGACGATAAAGGTGGTGATCATTCTGGAAGGGAGTTTCGTTCAACCGGCGGGCGCAAAGAGATTCGTGGTCTTTTCAGAGCTGCAATCAACACCAAGTCTGTAGGCAACGACTCTCGACTTGCCTACTGGGTGAATCACAACGTCAACAATCATCCCATCATCGATGGTCTCAACGTTCTACCTTCGGGCTTTGAGCCTCTAGAGCAACCACAGCGGGGATACAATGAACTAGGATTGGATTACATCCGAAGCAATCTATTCAATGTCAACAGCGGTCGGATCTTGTTCCATGATCATCAAGGCCCCAATAACGATATGATTGATGTTTTGGAACCTGAGATCAAACAAGCGATTGATCAGAAGGCGGACGTCTACATTTTTGGGGCACAGTTTGAGGACCGGAAAGGCATTCACGATGTGCACATGAATCAAGGCAACATTGGGCGGTTTCAGCGTGACGACGGTATCTTCCAAGACGGTGGTCTTTTGATCAATTATCCAAGATCTGGTAAATGGGTGGGAATATTCATCGGGTTCGCTTCGCAATCTGCGCACACAGACGATGACACCGGACATGCCATAGGGTCAGAGACTTGGATCGACTATCTCCGCTCCACAGGGCGCCGCAAAGATCTCATCGAGAACTCTTTGCATATTGATGAGGCTTTGGTCAACTCGAGTGATTCCAAAATGAGACGCAGATCAGTCACGATCTCCAACTCAACGGAGCACACAATGCCTCTGTCCGCATGGAAGATCCAAAATTCAGCTGGGGAATTCCAAGCCCTACCGCCTGATGCAGCGTTGGGTGCTATGAAAACGCAAACTTTCGAGATTCCGCATTGCCCTCTTTCGAAAATAGGTGATACTATCACACTGGTGAATGATGAAGGACTTAAAGTTGATGGGGTGAGTTACCATGCTCAAAAAGGGGGAATGGAACTTCAATCTGTTGTTTTCGCTCATTAATATTGCTATGGGTATTTGATTCAAAGGTAAGTTCAGTCTTAATTCAATAATCAAATGTCGCTTGAGGGATTGACGGGAGTAATTTTTCGGTTTTACTGCACGACAATAGGAAATTGAACACGATTGCTTGATGTACAAACTTGGCTGTAGTAGGACATCATTGTCGGTGCCATGATTCTTAGAGGCATAGTACATAGTATCCATTCAGTAAATGACTCGATACGTACTTTTTTCTCAAGCTTCCTAGTAGTGTATTTGACGGAAAGACCGATCCAGGCTACTTACAGTCAGAGATCATGAGTATTTGCAACCTGGTACATAAGACCCACTTTCATTATGCCGGTATAAAACCTGAATTCCTAATAACTACACTGCCGTATGAAACGCCAACGACATCAGGCATTTCATGTAATACCAGCCGTATGCTGTAACTGTAACATACCAGTCCCCGTATACGCGGACTTATCGAGTTTTGATTGGCTTCCCATCTCCGCTGTATGGGTCTTCCGGTGGAGCACGTTTACCTTCTTCCTTTTTCCGTTTAGATCGGGTTTGAGGATTTACTGGACTTGGTTTTTATAATTTTCATGTACGACATCTTCTACTGACCAATGTCTCGAATGCCCGTATTTAAAGATCTGAGCTATACGTTGCCAACTTCGTACTATATTTTCTAAGCTCCACGCATTATGATTTAAGCGACTAGACCGCGGTGAGCGTTGTTCGTACGATAGTAAAAATCCCGCTTGAATATCCCCTGATTATTCGTAGTCATAAACAGTTCACGTACTGATATCATTGATGATCTCTTGCCATTTATAATATTTTTCCATTCATCCCTGTGTGTTTTGTCCATCACCCTTGTCCTGGAATATAATGAGTAATCTCTACTCTGCAATGCAACGACAATTTATTGACCGCAGCGCCGCGATTATGCTGGTACCTAAAGCCATACTTTTGTTTTCGACTATCATCACTGTCTCTTTTGCAAGCCTAGGCTGTAAACTTTCACTCGCCGATTCAGCATGGCCCTCGGTGAACGAATGGGCCGCATTAAACAATTCTATCGGAGGAGTGCTACTCAAAACTTCACCCGTTGCATCATCTTGCTTTCCTGGTAATCCCTTCAATTCTCCTGAGAATTGTACCAGTGTACAGGAGAAATGGTCCTATGCAGCATATCATGCTTCCTGGCCCGAGAGCATTGACTACCCAATCTACACAAACAATTCCTGTGTTCCAAAGGGTGCCACTGGCTATGTCAAAGGCAATGGTTGCAGTATTGGTGGATTGCCACGATATATTGTCAATGCCACGACAGTCGATCATGTTTCGAAGGCAATGAAATGGGCCTCTAAACGAAATATTCGGATTGTTGTGAAAGGAACCGGCCATGACCTGAACGGCCGGTATGTGATATGATAATTGATACTTTCCAACCGAGTCGCTAATAATTATCTAGATCAACTGGCGCATTTGCGCTTTCTATTTGGACACACAACTTTAAGCATTTCGAATGGCGACGTGCTTGGAAACTGCCAGGTCGGAATGAAACCGACGATGTTGTTGTATGCGGAAGCGGCAATAATTGGGGCAGTGTTTACGCTGCGGTTAACCGCATCAACAGAACTGTCGTTGGTGGAGAGGACGCTACTGTTGGCCTCGGAGGGCTGATTCAAAATGGTGGTCATGGATTTTTGTCGAGTCACCACGGTCTTGCGTCGGATCAAGTCTACCAGGTCACTGTAGTAACCACCGATGGCAAGCGTCTTATCGCGAACAGTATACAGAATGAGGATCTCTTTTGGGCAATTCGCGGAGGTGGAGGAGGTCAATATGGAGTGGTCACGGAGTTTATCCTCAAAACACACCCTATTCCAACAAACGTGGTCACCGGAGGGCTTTCGTTTTATGCGACTGACTCCTCAAACGCCAGTGGGGCTGCCTCATGGAACGCTTTGTCGGAAGTTGTTTCTTCGATTCCCGACATTATGGATGGTGGTCTGAATGGCAACATCACCGCATATACCAAGACAAGAGCGATGGCTTTGGGTCTTACAAGTGCACTAGCCGGTGTTGCAGTAGTGGTTGGTTTTGTTGGTTTAAACATGACAGCTGATCGTATGGATCATGTCGTTAATCAACTAGCAATCCGAGTTGCATCCATTGACAACAGCAACTATCTCAGCTTTTCTCGTCAACGGGCGTCTACGCAGAGTTACTGGTCGTTTTCGAAGGCTAACCCTTTGTCTAGCAATTCTGCGGGAGTTGTCAGCCTGATGACCAGTCGCCTAATGGGCCGAAGGGAGTTATCGGACATTGCTCAAAAAGACTTGACAGGATATCTGCGGCAGGCTATGGCTTCCGAAGATCCAGACACTGGAACAATGTTACTGTTTGGATTGCAAGGCGGTCGCGGTCCTGCTCATGTCCCAGAACATATGCGTGGAAGTGTTCTCCCTGCCTGGCGCACCGCATATGCTCATGTTTTCACCCTAGGAGCATCGATCAACGCGACAAAAGATGCAAGTCAGTCCCTCAAGGCCGCCGCAGATTGGTATGAGGCTGTCAAAGAGCCTGTTTGGAGAAATTGGGCTCCTAATACCGGCTCATACATGAACGAGGGCAACCCATTCAGTAGTACCTGGAAGAAAGATTTCTATGGCGAAAACTATGAAAAGCTCCTAGCCATCAAGCGCAAGTTTGATCCTAGCGATAGTCTCTTCGTTTGGAGTGGCGTCGGTAGTGACCTGTGGAATTATGATCTGAACTCTGGATTGCTCTGCCGAGTGGCATCATGATTCAGAAACAGATGCTAGCAGACGAGAACATTTGATATTCCGTTGCAACCCAACTAAATGATTTTGAATCCTCAATGCTCCTGGTTCTACTGCTATTTGAAGATATACAGAGAGATAGATATGTGTGTATTTTGGGTTAGAGAACTTGCGTCGTTATGTATTTTATTCGTCTCAAAACTGCGTTGGACTCATTCAATCGACTACATTCATACTTAAATGGTTCAATGTAAGAATTTAATGGAAACCACTTTAATCTATAATACACAGGCAAGTGATATCGAGAATGCGAAACGTTGGGGCATGGCTTGCTCAGAAAGAATAATCGCTGGAATGGCTGAGTAACACACGTAGTCTCATTATTTTGCGCAGTTTCCAATTTGAGACTGAGCCTAGAAATTTACTCTTCGGGCGTTAAAAGGTCGGGTTCTCTTAGATCCGTGTAAATCTTAAACTGGGTGAAGATTGCCTAAACAGGCAGCATCGTTAAAGCTCGATACGTATTACTCAAATAATGATCGGCTTCTGTATTCGGGTCTTCATAATATTCATCAATATGACTCCCGCGTATTCAGTTGGCATCTGTTTTAAAATGCTCAACTTTACATTCTTGGCAACGATTACTATTGGAATGTCCCGAATACGCGGAGCGAATGATTTCTGATTGGCTGACTTTTAAAGTACCAAGACCAGAATATCCTCATATTCAGCGAACTTTCGCTTTCTTTTTGGACCTGGCCATACCAATTGGATATCTCTTTTTAGCATTTGCCCGCCTTATGTGTAACTTCGGTTCTCAAGGTCTGCTTCGTCGTCTCAGGCGATGCCAAGTCATACTTAATTTCAACGTTTGGAAACTCCATTCCTATCAGCATTGTATTGATTATTGTAGCCCTGTTTTCTTATTTCTATCGGAGCAAACTCTAGTACTCTGATATAGCTCAAGCAGGTTACAGCCCACAAAGCATGAGTGCTGCCGTTGTACAACTCTATGCTGCCACCATCATTATGGGGCTCTTCATCGCCTTTTTGTGGATTTTAAAATTGAACCTTTCATTGAAAGACTATATATATTTATGTGTACTTGACGTTTGCAATATTGACTAACTTTGCCGCGAGTGAGTTCGTGGAGTTAAGGTAAGGAGAGTGTTGAGCATTTCCAACGAAAGCTAGCTCTTGGGTCAGTCTCTAATCAGTTGATTTATTGATATTGTCAATCGTAATATAGAATTTATGGGCAAAGCCAAAACATGCCTGGCGGAGAATTGTCTGACAGAATAAAATCGGCCCGGGGGGGAGGTCAGAGTACTCATGGCTCGTGCATGAACGTGTTCGGCCAGCGAAGCCAACTTTCCCACTGCGGCCCAAGGTAATTACTGATAGAAGAAATTAGATAAAGACCACTATTTCCAAAAGTCCATATCTCACGGTGCAGGTGTAAAAGGGCTCCGAAGTGGGACAAAACAGCAAGTGCTTCTGGTCGACGCTCTGAAAGTAGGTCTATGTACTCTGGAGTAATGTTCACCGGCCAGAAAATGATTGGACCAATTCTTGAGAAGTTTGATAAAGGCGAGCGACTTGCATTGAAGGCTTTTTGTAAGTCTTCAATGGTCTGTCGGTAGATAGAGTCGATCACTGGATCATAGATAGCATCCAAATGTGCTAGGAGCTCGACACACTCATTGCCAGATGTACTTTGATCCAAGATCATTTGTTCGATTTCAAGCAGAGGTTTAAGCGGTGACTGCAAAAGTAGATGCCACGATTTATTTGTAACTGCACGAACGCCACGATGCATCCTCAGTGACTGAACAAAGTGATCGAGAAAATCTTCGAAGCTATCGGGGCGAAACAATAACTTTTCGGCGAGAACATGCATTGCCAGACATGAAGAAAAAAGAAACATGGGCACGCAAGTGTCGGCAGATACGTCCAGGTTTCCGCCATTGAATTCGGACAGAGCGTGTGTTTGAAGCTGTGAAGAATGATATTGGTAGAATTCCTGTCTTGTTGTATGAATAACGCTGAGATGTAATGCAGCGAAAGCCAAGATTTGGTTCATGAGATATGGCGCAGACAATATGTATCTAGTCATGTCGATAGCAGAGCCCTCGGATGAGAGCATATCAAAGCCAGGGAACGCCAAAACGTCCGTAGCAAAGTGATGGAATAATTCCAAGTGCAATTTGTTAACTGGAGGACTGTCATTTGTGACACCAGAATCGGCAACATGCGAAGATTTCACAGGTACTTCATTATTTATGGCAGCACGTTTTGACTTTGATCGATGGATCTGCACTAAGCTATGCGCTTTCGACACCATACCTTCATATGAACAGTGACGCTTTGAAACATGGCAATTGACGCATTTTGGCCTGGTCTCATCGCACTGTAGCACAAATCAGCGTCTAGCTTGTTGAATTGGACAGGCTGTGTCCCGGTAGTTGTTTCATATGATGATAGAGTATAATACCTTGACGTGACGACGTTTGCATTCGACGCAGCCATGCCTTGATTTTTTGTGCGCCTTTCTTGCCTGGATCATGATCTTTTCCTTTCCGGTTGAAATCAGATGGGGGAACTTTGTCTCCTAGGCATCAGGATCTGAGAAATGCAGAACCTGAGTATACCCCGATTATGCGCAAGCAATTTGAATGACCAACGGGTTCAACCCTAGAGGTTTCTGGTATTGACAAGGGGTGAAAGCAACATTCACCTCCTAAGTTAGGATTTTCTAATATGCTGACTCAGCCAGTTTCCAGGCATCTTCGTTCAGAATTATTGGCCAAGTTTATCCTCGATTTGACCTGAATAGTCGTATATTTAGTGACAAAAAGAATGGTTGATAACTAGTTCTATTTAACAAACAGTCTCACTGTATAATTACTGGAGGGCTATAATGGTTACCAGGAATTGATGATGGCTTTAAGTATTGGACGCTTCGTTTCCCACAGATAAGTTAACCTATACTTTAAATCAAGCATCTTGAAGGTTCACATAGTCATCAACAACAGGACCCTTGCCTACAAGGATTTTGCCTGGATGAAAGAGGTGAAAGATTGCCTGTACGATGAACATTGGAATCGCGTCGAAAATGTACATGCAAAACTCATGCGAGTTCACATATCCATTTGTTCCGCCGACGTACTCTATGATGCGAAAAACACATCGCCCAATAACCAGTGCCGAAACGAGGAACAAGATATGTAAAAGGCGACGCCATGGACCACCGATCAAATTGAGATTCGCCTTGCGCAACCGATGCTGGAAGGCAACAGCGACGTAGAGGAAGAATCCAAAAAATATCAGTTGGATAATCAGCCCAACAACCAGAATCTTCTCTCCTAGACTGCGCATACTATTTATGGTCTGCATACCACCACCACTTAGCTGTAGGAGGAACGCAGTGGTGTCTCCCAATACAAATATTTTGGTCACTTTTCGAGGTGCCACGATGGATAGATGAGGTTGACCGACAAACATGACAATTCTACCGTAGGTCATGTAGATTGTGGCAGCGTATAGCGATGGTGGGAGAATAATGAACATGGACTGGCAGATGTAGGGGATAAGGCTATCCAAGCTGCGTGCGGAAATCAACCGGAAGATATAGCCCAGGGTCATCACTGGTGTCACATATTAAAAAACTGAAGATAAGTGTTGATGGAGATGGAGTACTGACTGAAAGCACCGATGAGAAAAGCGGTGAAAAACCAGGTTCTTGTCTTTATCATTTGCCAAAGGTGGACAAATGCACTGGCTCCGAATAATAGCATTGCAATTGTAGCACCTGTCGTGCTGGGCTCATAGGGGTAGTAACCTGAAGATCCCATCGTGTCCAGATACGTTCGTCTTGTCGTTCAAAATGGCTTGTAGCGATGAACAACGAAGAAGATTCTTTCACAGAGGTGAAAACGAAAATGCCGAAACAGGAAACAGGAAATGAATGACTGAAGAGGGGTGATTGTGGAAGTTTGAAGGAGAGCTTAAAAGAGAGAAGTTTCAAAGATTGAGTAGAATATTAAAAGAAAGTAACATGTGGACGTGAAATCCGTGTATATATACAGCTTCATATTTATATTTAGTTTACTGGGGGTTCGCGGCTAGAAGAAGATCTAGCAAGCATATGTTGAGTGGATTGAAAGCGTAACTCGTACGTCGGGAAAGCTCATTGCTTGATAAGGGGTTGTGGCAGTGATCCAACCTGATATTGTCTCAAGCATGCGGGTCTGGGGACCTATCATGGTACTAATTATATGTCGAAGGAAATTTCCGGATGCATATATATGGGACAGGTATGTTTCAATTAGCCAGCCTTGCCCGAATACGCGGAGAGATTGACCCGTGATTGGTGCATATATGAGTGGATCTACAAAACATATCTCTACGCGAATCTAATTTTTTGAAATTGCGCCACCACCAGACCTCCTACGGCCATACGATCAAAAGAAAGTTTTATCTATATCAGCGTCAGTGGGACTACCCGAACCAACTCGAACTTACCCCAGAAATCTTTCGATCAGTCAAGAAGTGTGTCCTCTGTTGGTCCTTCACGAAGTTTTCAAAGCTTGTGGTGAGATATTTAATCCCCTCTATAATGGCCCCGATAAGGCTAAGACAAAGTCATATGGTTCATCCTCCTCATCAGCATGGCCATTTTCTAGAGAGCGCATGCTTCCCACAACATACCCAAAATGAAGAGAGCCTACGCGTTATTTTCGAAGGTGTCCCGGATTTCAAATGTCGTATTGGCTGGAAGATCCCGAATAGAGATCCCGAATAGAATTTGAGAAATTGTCAAGAACCTCACGTTTCCCTCCAACTGTTGGCTTGACAAGTACGTGTATCAGCGTGAGGCCTCATGCTGACCGCATAACATGTAGCTGTAAATAGGCACTGCCTTATTTATAAACACAGCTAGACAATCTCAAACTTGTTATCGAGACTTGATTTCATACTACCAAGTACAACTCCTGAGGCAACAATATGGATGTTGCCTACCCAGGTGCGAAGCGCTTGATCGGTCTTCCCCCTTTACCCTTTAGCTTAAATCTTTTCTAATATTCTTTTGGAAAAGCATCTTACCTGTCTGTCTTGAAATGATCCATTAAAATGCCAAGAATCCTATTCCATGTTGAATATAAAATTGGATGTAAAATTGGATGTAAAATTGGATGTAAAATTGGATGTAAAATATGATACTCAAAAAGATATAAAATATGACTGATATCTTAGTCGCATTTCGTTATAGGTGGTTATTTAGTACTAGCCTTTATTTAAAGATGTATGAATATTCGGGTAAAGGTTTAGTTTGAACTTGGTTAATGGTCACTTCGCGCTCACTTCTCGTGAAATGCCTTCGATCATCGCTTCCATCCATGTTCATCTTTTACCACGCCGGCCATGAAGGCCCGTTTCAGGGTGATTTATCTTTCATCTCCCATGATAAGCGAGTTAAATGGGATGCGGTGAAAATGTGCATGGACTCGGATGAGTCAATGGACTGCTTCGCTATCCTTGACTGCTGTCATGTTGCCACCCGTTACCCTAGCTCGAAGGGACTATTTCGGGTTATGACTTCCTCTGGGAATCATGAAACTGCCTCCCCCCGTGGACAGAAAACTTCCGTCACCCAGCGACTATTCCGCGCCATGCAGCGATTCAAACCCCAGGATAGTTTCACTACAGCTCAGTGGTTCCAGCAGGTTCATCTAGAGCAACCAAAAAATGCACCAAGTGCTGTATTTCAAACCTTGAACGGTATCGGCACGATCAAACTCGTGTTTGATCGAAAACAAGACACGCCGTTCCGCCTCCCTCGACCAATATACGGTCTCACACGGAAAGACGTGCTTGTCAAGCTGACAATCGAAGGCCAACGTGACGTTGTCAATTGTTTCTCCACTGCGACTCATAGTCTCCCAGCTCATACGAGACTTGAGATCCAAGACGCATTCGAAACTTACGCGTCGGTCCTTTTCCTATTGCACATGTCGTGGGAAGCATGAGCTCTCTGGACTATGGTTGTGAACTTACAGTTCGTTGGGGCTACACTTAGCCCTTCTCTGATCCACCGAGAAGGAATTACTTATGGCGCTTGATATCAGTATAGCATTGCTAAGCGAATCCAAGTATCTTTTGCTTTCTAATACTCTGTTTGATTCTCTACTATCCTACTCTATGAAATGCATCCAGTGCTGTTAAAAAGATCGAATGCTACGCCTCCTTCGATAGGGATATGTACCAACCGAGCCCATTTTCGAATCAATGACGAATGATTACTACGAACGTCTCGACCTGCGGTAGTAGATTCTCCAGTAGAAAGCAGCCCATAAATAGCTTCAGTCACAGCGTATGACGATGGGCCAATTGCGGGATAGTCGGTATCTTGATCGAAATAGAAATATGGCGTGAGGATTCGCTTGATCAACTGGTTCAATCGGCGCTCTGAGATAGTTCCATTTTGAACACCAGACACCACATGAGATCCGAAATATGAATTCGTGAAGTCTGTCTCGCTAAAATAGCCAGGTATCCTCAAATCAAGACCAGAATTGATGGCACGGGCGCCCGAATGGGTTGCAAACCAATCCGACATCACGTAGCCCTGGAAGCCTAGCTCGTCTCTGGGAAACTTTTTGAGAAGTGGGGTATTTTCGCAGGAATATGTAATGTTTACTGTGTTGTAGCTACACATGAACGAAGCAATTCTGGCCTTGACAGCTTCTTAGTACTGTTCTGAGAATCAATTCGGGTCGCATAGCCAATAAGTTAATTTCGACTAAATAGACAAATATCAACTAGCGAAAAAGGCGATAAATTGAAACAAGGCCTCTTACATATGCCGCCAATAGCAAACGGTAGATTAAACCGTACTTGATTCCGGAAGATCCAGAAAGGAAAAATATAGCTAGAAGGAACATGACCAAAAAAATGACGGCCGCAATGATAGAGGGGACATATTGCCAGACGTAATAGCCGCTCTTCAAAGGCTAAGCTTTGCCATTTTGGAGTCTTGAATTTTATGAGATTTAGTAATATCGGTGAAGCCTGGAATAATTACAGTAGACCTCAAGATACCTGGCCAACATTTCTATACTCGTGAAAGAGAAATTTAAGCATGGAGCCATTTTGGGTGGGTCTACTCTAAATCGGGTGGCCAATCGCGTTCCTCGCAGTACGCGTACTCGTATCGTATCGGATTGCGGCTCACTCAGTCTCCAAGCCCCGCAAATCTTCAACTATCGTCACCGTTATTGAATAGGCACACCTGAAAACCTCAACGAAGTGGAGTCATTGGAATACTAAACGCGGATTCCTGAAGTGGCGATTAACCACTTAGTTGGCCCCTGACTCACTTGCCTTTTAGCCCCGGCCTTCATGTCGCACCCCAGTCCATTTGGAAGGATGTGAAGTTGAAGACGTCATTTAACGTACACGTGTATTTTTCCGAAACAAATCCAACGAACATACCTGATATCGGCGCAATCGAGACAGTCTTCTTTGCTTTCTTTCTCAATTTGTTCTGAAGATTCTTTTCTCTGGTACTTTTGTGACATCAACTCTTCTCTCGATTACAACCGTGCTCTACTGCTTCGCATTGGCTGGTTTGAAAGTGACCAAACATCGTGAACATCAGCATGACTCAACTGCGACTCCGGGTCCAGGGGCAATCCTTTCGAGATCCCCAGAACCGAGAAGTTATTCTAAGGGGAATAAATGTCGCAGGCGATGCAAAATATCCGAAATTCTCAACACAGGGATCTCATAATTCCGAGGACTTGTTCGATGCGGATGATGTCTCATTTGTTGGACGTCCATTTCCTCTAGAGCAGGCGGATTCCCACTTTCAACGACTCCGAAAATGGGGATATAATACCATTCGATACATTTTTACGTGGGAGGCCATCGAGCACGCTGGCCCCGGTATATACGACGAGGAATGGGTGGATTTCACTCTTCAGATCCTTGGCATCGCCAAACGTTATCAGTTCTATATTTTCATGGATCCACATCAAGATGTGGTAAGACGATCTTTGAGCCATTTGGAAGCCCCGACCCCCCCGAGCTAGATGCTGATGTTTGAAAGTGGTCGCGACTATCAGGGGGATCAGGAGCACCAGCATGGACCTTTTATGCAGCTGGACTAGATCCAAGGTCTTTCACGAATACAGAGGCCGCCATCTCTCAGCACACATCGGACAATCCTGCAGAGTTCCCCAAGATGATATGGTGTACTAATTATACCAGGTTGGCTTGTCAGACTATGTTCACTTTGTTCTGGGCTGGCCGAGACTTTGCGCCAAAAGCAATCATTGATGGTGTGAATATTCAGACATACTTACAAAACCACTTCATTGCGGCGTGCAAATATCTCGCACAAAGAATACATGATACAGAAGGTCTCGAACAAGATGTGGTTATTGGGTGGGAAAGTTTGAATGAGCCCAATAGGGGACTTATCGGTATTCAAGATATTTCGAAAGTTCCAGAAGAGCAGCATCTACAACTCGGCACATCACCTACTGCCTTTCAGGGTATGCTTCTTGGATCCGGGAGGTCCTGTGAGGTGGAAGTGTGGCGATTTGGAAGAATGGGACCACGCCGGACTGGCAAACGTGTCGTCAATTCGAAGAGCGAGTCGGTCTGGCTACAATCCGAGTGTAGCAAATACGGCTGGCGACGAGATCCTGGATGGAAACTCGGGAAATGCCTTTGGGCGCAGCATGGCGTTTGGGATCCGACCAACGATAACCTGATCCACAACGACTATTTTTCGAAGACGCCCGGGTCTGACGAGGATCTGGACTATGAAAAGTTCACCAATACCTACTTTCTGGAGCACTATAGAGCATACAGAGACGCAATTCGCAGTGTTTGTGAGGGCACCATCATGTTCTGCCAGCCTCCTGTTATGGAAATTCCGCCGAAGATCAAAGATACTATCGATGACGATCCGAATATGGTCCATGCTGTTCACTTTTACGATGGTCTGACACTATTGAGAAAGCACTGGTAAGTTTTCACAATCCCCTTCTGAGCTTGACACCAATTTTTGTAGGAGCCGCTTTTTCAATATCGACGTGATCGGCGTACTTCGAGGCAAACACTTGTTGCCGGCATTCGCAGTCAAATTTGGCGAGACGTCTATTCGCAAAGGGCTACGAGATCAGCTCATGTTTATCCGCAACGAAAGTTTCAACAATGTTGGGAATCATCCACTCATTTTTACGGAGATTGGAGTTCCATATGATCTGGATAATAAACATGCCTATAAGACTGGAGACTACAAGAGTCAAATCAAAGCTATGGATGCCAACCATTTTGCTCTCGAAGGGAGCAATGCCAACGGATTTACCTTGTGGGCCTATATGACAGAGGTATGCACGGTGATTTTCAGCGCGACAACTTTGCTGACTTTGCTTAGAACAATCACAAATGTGGCGATCAATGGAATGGTGAGGACTTTTCGATATTCTCTCAAGATGACTTGGAGCTGCCGGACAAGAAGAATCCACGTTCCATCAGATCACGTCCGTCGACGTCATCCGACACTCATGCTTCTGAGAATAGTATCAAAGCTGATCCAAACGCCCAAAGTGTTCCGGGGTCAAGGCGTAGATCAACTGGATTTGATCATTTTCAGAAAGTGGTGACTCGGAGAAAAGGCTATCGCGCAGCAGAGGCTTACCTTCGCCCTAGCCCAATCTGTGTTGACGGCCAATTGAACAGCCATGGTTTCGATTTGAAAAGATGCACATTTACGATGAGCATAACTGGGAAAGCTACGGCCTCCAACTCTCCAACTGAGATATATCTCCCATACTTCCATTTTCCACAGAAAGATACGGTGGTTACTGTGAGTGGGGGCAAATGGAAGATTGTCGAGCAAGAGGTCAATCATTGCAAAGTACAATTTTTGCTGTGGTGGCATGATGAAGGGAATTCAGAAATTGAAGTCAACGGAGTTGGTTGTAGAACAAGAAAATCAGCTTTTTGATACTGAGAAATGTCAAATAAAAAAATATGTCATTAGGTGAAAGTTGCAAAAGCATTCTCATGTTCAAATATACTGGTCTCCTGATTTTAAATCAGTACATCAACTGCAATCATGAGGGAGGTCATTTTCATCTAAGATTCAGAGAGCCCGAACAAAGGCCCTTGACCCTCGATTGGAGAAGAAAAAAAAGTCCCAGCGGATCAAAGTATAATTCAATCATGGATGGACGACATATTGATTGACATACTCAAGTTGGTTTAATAAAAACTAGCATGATACATAATTAAAGCCACTGGACCATCAACAACAGAGGCAACAACAACAGCACACATCCATGCACGCAATGCCCATACACCTAATGCTTTTAGATTCAATTCAGCTAATCAGTTGAGTAAAACTCACATTCCACAACAGAATTGACCTATACCGCCTCCACGTATATTCACTTCCGCTGCCTGTGATTGATTCTTCGTCTGTCAGTATGAATTATGGTCTAATTCCTGACATGACAAGGTTCTAATGGTCAAGTCACAGGATAGATCTCACTAATTGTGGTACGACTGTATCGGCAGTCATAGTTTCCGATTTCAAGGGCTGCTGCATCGTTACAGAACTCGCTTCCCACAAACGTTCCTCTGGGTGAGATGACCGATTCGATTTGAACCACGCAAACATTCTGACGAAGGACTTCAAGAAGGATAAGTGATCAAACAGGATAATCTGCACGAATGAAGAAAACTCAGGATCAAATATATATAGACAACACAGAAGCATTTGCAGACGCGTACCGAATATGCTAGTTGTCATGCCCTACAGTTGGAACCAATGAAAATGTGGGACCAAATTTAGATTGCTTCACAACGCTTCAGCCTTATGGACATGGGTACGAGGTGGATCTAGTCAAAATCTTCAACTGAGACGAGATATTAAAGAAAAGAGAATTATTCAAACCAAAGCATGTCCAAATTTGCTGATCCAGCTTCAGTCCAAGGGAATGCGTTCCGATTTTACCGCCGCGGAGTAGCCGTTTCATGACTAGTGGAATTTCTGCGGGTATGTTTTCAATAGCCAATCAAAATAGTGAGTATACGCGTATACGATATAGAGTTATCCGGTGGGTCGTGCTCACAGTTGGGCACTTCCCAGGGGCTCAGTGGATTACTCTAGAAATCCAATCGAAAAATCGCCGGGTCTACTGAAACTTTTTCGTGGGTCAATGGGTGGCAATAATCATATCGCCAAGCCATTAAATTCTGGACTCTGAGATATCTGAAAATCGACCAGAGAATTCCGCTTCCCCATTCGATCCCTGATTGACCGTTGGATCGGTGATGATCTGTCAACTTTGACAAAGCTCAAAACCGATCAGCTGCAGGCGTAGGAACCCAATTCTGTTAGCGTTGTCTTCACTCAGGCCTGAACGGATTGAAAAGATCAGGGGAACCCGAAGTTGTTTTGATTTTACCCTTCTCAGTTGCAATATTTTCTTCATAAAGTCCTCATGGAAGACCAACCTCCAAGGTATTCCGTGCTGGAGGCCGCTGGCTGGTCGGATAATAATTGGCCTCAGAATGGGGCACATGTCAACGGTATTACTGATGCGAATATCGCCATTTCTTTGATAAAAGCTAACCGATGGCAGACGATGGTCGCGTCGAGGTCGACCTGGATTCGAAGGTCTGTAGGACTGTCGCAAAGCTGATTCCGATCTCGCACGAGGAACACAGACCTCCTTCTTCAGTCTCGGACAAGAAAGAGTTTGAACCTTGCGATGTGCAATTAAACATCGTCATTCAGGTCGTTGGCAGTCGAGGCGACGTCCAGCCCTTTATCGCATTGGGTAATGAGCTTCAACTGCATGGCCATCGTGTGAGACTAGCGACCCATGGAGTGTTTGAATCATTCGTCCTTCAGTCCGGGTTGGAGTTCTATCCAATTGGAGGTGACCCGTCGGAACTCATGGCGTACATGGTCAAAAACCCTGGCTTAATACCCCAAATGAAAAGTCTGCGAAGCGGAGAGATTCAACGCAAGCGAGCCATGGTGGCTGAGATGCTTCAGGGCTGCTGGGACTCATGTATCAGCGATGATCCGGTCAGCAAAGCACCGTTCGTGGCTGACGCTATTATCGCGAACCCGCCAAGCTTTGCTCACGTTCACTGTGCGCAAGCCTTATCGATTCCCTTACATCTGATGTTCACAATGCCTTGGAGCAGCACGCGGGCTTTCCCGCATCCGTTGGCAAATCTCAAGTATACGACCACCGAGCCAAAATCGGCTAACTATATTTCTTACGGTGTTGTTGAATGGATGACCTGGCAGGGGTAATACCTTATTCGACTTCAAACCATTGCCCTATACTCATGCTGACTCGAATCTAGACTTGGTGATGTTATAAATGAATGGAGATCTTCGCTTGATTTAGAGCCCATACCAGAGACAGAGGGACCATGTCTGGCGGAGACCTTAGGAGTGCCTTTCACGTACTGTTGGTCTCCGAGCCTCATGCCAAAACCACTTGACTGGCCATCAACCATAGATGTCTGTGGCTTCTTCTTCCGCTCGCTACCGGACTACAAGCCACCTGCTGATCTCGATTCATTCCTTCGAAATGGTGACCCTCCAGTTTACATTGGATTCGGCAGTATTGTGATTGAAGATCCGGTTGCCATGACGAGGAAGATTCTTCAGGCTGTTAGATCACTTGGTATTCGGGCAATTATATCTCGTGGCTGGAGTAACATTGGAGAGGCTGCATCTGATGATCAGGTCTTCTATCTTGGTGACTGTCCGCACGAATGGCTTTTCCAACACGTCGCCGCTGTTGTCCACCATGGAGGTGCAGGCACTACAGCATGTGGCCTACGATTTGGAAGAACAACAACTATAATTCCGTTTTTTGGGGAGTATGTTTTTCCCTATCCCACTGTTGGCCCAATAGCTTGTTCTGACGTATACCAGTCAACTTTTTTGGGGTAACATGGTCGCATCTTGTGAGCTTGGCCCTCGGCCTATTCCTTATCGTTCTCTCACGTCACAAAATTTGGCGGAGGCTATTCGATTCTGCTTGAAGCCTGAAGCACAGCTTGCAGCTCAAGAGGTTGCAAACCGAATGAGTCATGAAAATGGTGTTGCCGCCGCGGTCGCCTCATTTCATCGCAATCTCCCAGTAAAGGAGATGCGATGCCATGCTCTTCCTTCGGAACCCGCCGTGTGGCAGTTCAAAAAGTCCTCCAAGCCCCCCATTCATTTGTCAAAGGTTGGCGCTGAGGTTCTGATCGAACATCATCGTTTAAAATACAGTGATCTTCAGCCGTGAGAATACCTTTTAAGCTACCCTTTTTTCAAAAGTAGTTACTAACAGGGAGCAGCTACCTTGTCCGACCAGTGGTTATTGAGAATCGGCGATGGGATCCAGTCACAGGCACAGCTTCCTCGTTGATAGGCACCGGGACTGACATATTGAAAGCGACAGGTGGCATTGTTTATCGACCATATCAAGAATTTCGTCGGTCCCCCAGAAGTCAACCGGAAACTGACCTTCCAGGTCCATCTGGCTCTCGTTCGTCTAGCATTGGTTCTTCGGTGGATACAGCTTCTCTCTCTTCCAAAGCTAGGAAATCCTCGAGGCTTAAAACTACAGGCATGGCAATGGAGGGCTCAGCAAAAAGTCTGGGGAAGGTTGTTGGCTACTGGTATAAAGGCGTGCTCGTAGACATGCCTTTAGCAGCGAGTGAGGGCCTGAGGGCTGTACCTCGGCTATACGGTGACGAAGTCAAAGATCATGGAACAGTTCGAGATTGGAAATCCGGAGCTACTTTTGCGGGAAAGAATTTTGTTCATGGGATGGCCGACGGGCTCAGTGGCATCTTCACCCAGCCTTACAAAGGTGGCCAAGAAGAGGGAGCAAAGGGCGTGGTGAAGGGACTTGCCAAGGGTACTATTGGCATGACGACAAAAGTTTCATCTGGTATGTGTATTGCACACAAGAATTCTACAAACAAAATGCTAATCATTTATCGCAGCCGCATTGGGTTTGGTGGCTTATCCTGCCCACGGAATGATGAAGAGCCTTTATAGCGCAACGCACTCCAAAACGCGGAAACACATTCTTCAGGCGCGAGTTCAAGAAGGAAAATATTTAGTGGAACACTCAAATAAGTATCGAAAAGACTACCAAACGATCATTCGCAATTTTGAGGCTGCCTACCGCAAGACTGTTGATTCTGCCGACTCATTGTCTACCTGATGAACACCTCGGCCTTTGACAATCTATCTGCTCTTTATTCACTATATTGATGCTTGGTGTTTGGAGTACTTCGAGAGCAGCGAAAGAGACGCTCTTTTTTTGCATTCAAATTTGAACTAGACCCATCAGATCTCATTGATGGAAACAATTTTGTCGACTTCGAGTATGTACAACTTCTTTCCATAAATTTAGGTAGCACACATATGTTTATGTATGGACTTGAATTCTTTTTCATTGAATTAGTAATTTGCTTTAAGAAACTTGACATACCAAAATTCCTCATCTTTATAGATGTCTATCCAAACTCCATCTATCAAATAAGTTGCAATATCAGAGTTTTGACTTCTGTTCATATAACTTGCAAGCAAGATCCAGTCCAGGCATCCATTCTTCTGAAACCCTTAGTCTGTCTTTTGCAGGCAGATCTGCCCAATCTTTCGCAATGCGAATCTCGTCCGCGTGCCATTTGTGCACAACCGAGTCGATCCACACCCCCAAGGCCAATGCTGTTCTAGCCACTTCTTCAAGTGGTAGCTGATGTCCAAATCCTTCAATTCGTTCCTCTTTCACCTGTCCACTCTTCACACCGCCACTCCCTCCGATGCCTGCGCCAGTTCGCTGTATTATCTCAGCACAAAGCTTATGTGTCGACATTGGACTGGTCCCTCCAAAGATATAAAGCACCGAGGGCCGGACATGATCAAGTAGCTTCCATGCTATAACAGGCTCGCTGCGGTAAAAGGGCGCTGTTCTCAACGGAGGGCCAATCACGTCAGCTTGGAACAAAGGGTCATAAGCAGGTCCTGAGAGAGAGTCTTCTTGCCCTACAGGCTTGTGACCTCCGAAATTTGACCTGACATATTGCATCACTTCTTGGTGCTTGGTGCTAGTCAAGGTGACTGGTCCATCATCGGTGACAAGTGTGCCACTCTCCGCGTTTTGCGGGTAGAGAGCAGTTGGAAGCCTGCGGTACCCGTGTAAAGCCCATAGCTTAAAAACACGTTCGTCCCATTTCTTGTGTGATTTTCGCGCTGCCTCAATGGCCACGGATCTGGATGACCAGGAATCACGTCGCCTGAGTGATAATTTTGAAAGCAAAGGCCCGTATCCACTGAAGGTGTCTGGTACTATCACTGGCTCAACCAAAGCCAAAGAGGTGAACAAGCGCGGATGCATTAGAGAAAGCAGGACACTAAAAAAACATCAGCAGCTATCATAGCATCCTCATCGGTCAATCTCACAGCTGCCCTGCACCCATACTATGACCCACGCCAATTATGGGTCGCGGCATTTCATCGCGAAATTGATTGATCATGTATAGAAGATCCCGGCTATGGTCAAGCCAAGATGCTTAAGCGTGTCAGCTATAGGCCAGAATAAGATAAGAAAACATTCTCACGGTCATTTCCCAGTAATTCTTCATTCACGACTCCGCTAGCACCGAGATTCGCAGCATCTGCAGTCCAGATTGATCCAATTTTGATTCCACTCTTCTTACATTGTACAAAGAGATCTTCCCATAACGGTTCATATAATTCCTTTGCATTCTTTTGTCAGTGATAGTTATAGCCCATATAAGGAACGGATTTGTACTTTTGGAAAGCCACCACCAGGTGCCCCAATAATAGTCACATCCCCAGGTTGAGGATTCGGGTTGTCAGTGGGGACATATTTCTTAACCGCTAGCTTTAAGCAAGCACCTTGTGAGACGGTTGCCCGGGGATATTCGCGGATATACTGGCCATCAATAATATGCTCTGTGACGGTAAAGGGGAAACTTGAGGTGTTTGTCATGTTTGCTGTCGCAATTGAGCCTTTCATGCGTGTTGAAGCCGACTGTCGTGTGGAGAATAGAAGGACAACATGTCACGCCTGTCTGAAGAGCGACGTACTGTATAGTAAGCCCGCTTCGCTCCTATTTTTCACCGCTAGAACGCCAGAAAGTCAATCCAACATAGCGTGCCATTATTGATTTCGGCCTCGCTAGCCTGAAAGATGCTAAGATGTGCCACCTAATGACGATTGACCAATAGGAGTGTCAATCCAAGTAGCGTCATATAATCTTCACTACGTAAAAATTCCCGACAGTCTGGCACGAACCAAAGTGGAGTCCACAAGCCGGTTTACTTTCCACATTTCAATAGATTTCCCTTGGCGCTAACATCGGATCTGAGCTGATGCAGATCACCTCTTAGATCCGCAAAATCATCGATTTCGGATGACGATCATATCTGAGTGTGGTAGGCGATCGCTGAGTTCCACCCTACAGTTCCATCCTAATCTCCATCAAGTGGACCGACCTGTGAGCCGTTTTTTTTTCTCGAATCGTACACGGGAAACTCGAGTTCAAACTTCCCATGATTGTACAGTATGATCGGGGAAATATCAAGAAGCAAGTTTCGTCAAGATTCTTCGCGGCTTTGAATCAGGGTAACATAATTGGCCAGAAACCCTGAGTGTTGGAAATGTTGAATGGTGTTCGGTGGGTCTTTCCATGAGCCGGGAAAGTCTGACTGGATTGGCGAGGTAAGGAGTACGGTCCATCGGCAGTGCCGGGCTCCCAAATTACTCCTTCTGGAAAAAAGTGTACCAGCTGTGACATACAAACCAAAGCTAGAATGTAAGTTAGGGGTAATGGATTAAAATTTCTGTCCATTTTCGAGCAGCTCGAGTCGAAATTCTTGACATTACAAGTGGAGAATATACGATGTCTGGTGTATTCCCTTTCCAATCCTATATTATATTAATATTTTGTAAGAATTGAGGGATCTGCCGGTGGGCTTTGGTACATGTTTCTTAGCCCTTCATCCACCTGGTGAATTTACCTTTCTTACCCTCTACCTTCCTTCGATTCTTCCTTTGCAGTGGACCAATTCAAATCCCGATTCCAACATGTCTTTTCTCGATCTAGACTGTGCATATGACAAAGACTCTGAATGGCAACGATCTCCGTGCGTCATCAAGCATGATGTGCAAGCTTACTGCAAAGAGCTGAATTGGAAACCGTCCTCTTTCTTCAAAACGATATGGGCAATCGTCCTCAACAAATATACTACGTCCCAAGCCGTGACCTTTGCCGTACACAGCAATGAAATCCATAAGGAAGCTCCAACAATATGTGACGTCTCAGTTGAGCCGCAAACTTCAATTGTTGACATTCTAGCGGATTGTTCATTGGGAACCACGTTCACTGAAACTGTACAAAGTCAAATTCCTTGCAATACCGGCGTTGTCTTTGATATGCAAGGTGATGAAATCTTTAAACCCATTCCTCCAGTGCAAGTTCTTCTGCTTGTAAGCACGACTTCCTCCGAGCTATGGCTGTCGTACTCGTCAAACATCGCCTCGTCTCATGCAGACAACCTTGTTTCTACTGTCGAACAGACCATCGAAGAGGTCTTACGGCATCCAAATCAAACAGTCAAAGAGTTACAGCTGTTTAGTGAAAGAAACACTCTCCAAGTTCTTGAATGGAACCGTCATACTTTGTCAAGTGAGACAGTTTCAATGGTTGACCTAATCCGAAAACACGCATCACAACGAGCAACCCACGAAGCTGTTTGTGCCTGGGACGGATCACTCACGTACGCGGAACTGGATAGTTTGACTACGCGGCTGGCCTACCACCTGCGGACAATGGGTATTGTAGAAAACGACAAAGTGTTGCTTGGCTTTGAGAAGTCAATGTACGCCGTTGTCGCTTTTCTATCTATCCTCAAGGCAGGCGCCATTTTTGTTCCTGTCAGTCCTTCTTATCCTACAGAACGTATGCAAGCAATCATCGATGCAACTCATCCTCGTCTTGCCATCACGTTATGCGACACCACCTCGGTCTTTGAGAAACTACAAGTGCCAGCCTTGGGCCTGAATCAATCTGTCATTTCCGGCTTTTCTGTTGAAGACCATGATCCGCTCCCTGCATCTAGCCCACAGCGCGTGGCATACATTTTGTTTACTTCCGGCAGTACTGGCCTACCCAAGGGTTGTGTCATTTCAAATCAAGCGCTGGGAACTATGACCAGCCAAGGTCCACCATTCCAAATTTATCCATCCAGTCGCGTACTTCAAGTTGCTCCGATTATCTTTGCCGCAAGCTCCGTTGATATGTTCTTGCCCCTGCTCACTGGAGGTACCGTCTGCATTGCTTCGAAACACGATCTCATGAACAACCTGGCAGCCTCGATGAAGCAGTTCCGGATAACATGGGCCTGCATGACTCCATCCGCCATCGCCTCTGTTGATCCTTCGGAACTATCAGGGCTACAAACTCTGGGCTTGGTTGGTGAGCCTGTAAGTGAGGACCTGCTCAATAAGTGGGCATCCTCAGTAGATCTTCTGTCAGGCTACGGCCTTTCGGAGATTGTGGGTGCCGGATGCATCTCTTCTCTCCAGGTCGGAATGCATCCCCGAAATATCGGTGTTTCGCCTACCGCACATATCTGGCTGGCAGATCCGACAAACATCAACAGACTTTCACCGGTAGGTGCTATTGGAGAAGTGTTGATTGACGGGCCAAATCTTGCCAATGGGTATCTTGATGACCCACAGAAGACGGCCAATACTTTTATTCAGGGACCCAGATGGCTTCAAGATTTCTATCCGGGACCGAATCGATATGTCCTTAGAACGGGCGATCTGGCTCGATATCATTCCGATGGCTCCATTGTGTATGTCGGTCGCAAAGATACCCAAATCAAGATACGGGGGAAGCGAGTTGAGCTGGGAGAGGTTGAAAGCGTGATTCGCCTCCGCCAAGCACCCGACGATGCTGTAATTGTGGAAGCGGCAGCTCCGTTTGATGGTGATAGTACACCCATGTTGATCGGTTTTATTCACACCTCTGGAGGTCAATTGGCGGATTCGTCCCTGCTTCTAGGAAGTCCGAGCCAAGAATTTCGGCAGAATACATCGCGTCTTGATCAGCTGGTCCGCGCTGTATTGCCAGAATATATGATACCGAGCATATACATACCACTCAATCGCATTCCAAAGACTGCCTCTGGAAAGACTGATCGCCGCGCGCTGCGCCTTGAAGTCTCTGGTATGACTAGGCAGCAGATTGAACTGTACCACAATTCAGGTGTTAAACCACAGGTTCGGCCTCAAACTGATGCAGAAAAGTCTGTTCATAAGCTGTTTTGTCAAATCTTGAGGCGAGATGAAGCTTCATTTGGAGTTCACGACCATTTTCTCCGATTGGGTGGAGATTCGATCAAAGCTATAAGTCTTGTACAGCTTTGCCGAAAAGTTGGGCTGGCTGTCAATGTTGCTGACATTATGGAGTCTGGCACAGTCGCCCAGCTCGCCCAGATGGCCAATCGCTCACCCCAGTCTACACTCGAAAACGGTATATGGAGATTTGAAGTCCCGACTACTGCTGTAAAAGAGCAATTGACCGATCTCGGTGTTGCTGCTCAAGAGGTGGAAGCTATGAATCCATGCTCCTCGATGCAGGATGGCATTTTGATGAGCCAATTGAAAAGCCCACAACAATATGCGCTGCGAGTTCTGTATGAAGTACAGCTTTCCGAAAAACTGTCAACATCGTCCTCCAAGGCGGACCTCGGTCGGCTTCAAAAGGCATGGCAATCAGTGGTTCAGATTCACCCCATGCTGCGGACAATATTCGTGACCAATGTCACACCCAGTGTGTTTGCGGTGCAGGTTCAGTTGAAGAATGGCTCCATCCCGCGTATTCATGAAGTCGATGATAACTTGCAACCGAGCAATATTTTCGACCAGCGCCAGGACTGTCAGCCTCCAAGCACGCTTCCTCAGTTCGATCTATACGTCACTCCAAGTGGGCGAATCATCCTCGAGCTTGAACTATCCCATGCAGTTGTTGATGGAATGTCTATGTCAATGATAGTTCGAGATCTATGCAGATTCTATGACAACCCGAGCCCTTCTCTCTCTGTGTTTGACTTCGCCGACTATGTCCAATATCAGCAAAATGTTCTCACGGATGATTCTTTGGTCTACTGGAAGCAATACCTTGATTGCATGGAACCAACCCAATTCCCAACAGCCAGCGATGGTACTTCAGATCTGTCTAAGTCGTCCAGTCAAACATCTCAATTCAAGGCTTTGTCTGTGGATGTTGGCTCGGTTGCAGAATATCGAAAGTTCGCTCAACAAACTGGAACAACTGTGGCAAATGTTGTCAAGCTGGCATGGTCCCTTGTTTTGCAAACAATGTGTCGCACTGACGACGTATGTTTTGGGTTTCTGGCTACGAGCCGTGACGCACCTGTTGAAGGTATATTGGAAGGTGTTGGGCCTCTGATCAATTTGATTGTGTTTCGCCAGCAGCTTGATAATCAATCGACGGTGGAACAAGTCTTGCAATCCATTCAGGCCGATTTCATCTCTAGTCTGCCGCACAAAGGCAGTTCTTTGAGTGATATTCGCCGGACTTTAGACTTTTCAAGTGACGAGGTCATGTTCAATACGTGCATTAGCCATTTCCCCGCCACCGCCGACGATGGAGCAGACGAGTTGCCAATTCTACTTCACGAAGTCGGGCGGCAAGATCCCACGGAGTTTGATCTTTCTCTTGAGATCATGGAATCTGAGGATGAGATTGAAGCAACTATCAAGGCCTATACTGGGCGCGTTCCATTAGAGCAGATGGAGCGGGTAGCGGCGCTCTTCGGACACCTGATGAAGACCATTCCCCAGAGCTCAGGTCGCCTGATAGGAGAACTGGAGTTAGTTCCCCCGGAACAACTTGCCACAATCCGACAATTGAATCGAGGTATCAATAACCTTCCTATCGATGCATGTGTTCACGATATCATCCTGCGACAGTGCCAAAGTCAACCTCGGTCGCCAGCTATCTGTGCTTGGGATGGAGACTGGACTTATGGCGAATTAGATTACGTCTCATCATGTCTAGCAGAAGAGATACAGTCACAGGGTGTTACGCTAGAGTCCTTTGTGCCTGTCTTGATGGACAAAAGTCGCTGGGTACCTATTGCTTTACTTGCTATCCTCAGGGCCGGAGGTGCTTTTGTTCTCCTAGATCCTACACAGCCAGTCCAGCGACTCAAGGATATCTGTATTGACCTAAATCCTACCACTATTTTGGTCTCACCGGAATACCAAGCAACTGCCATCCCGCTTGTCAATACCGTTGTTGTTGTTAACAACGAGCATTCTCGGATCCTTGAAACAGACCTTGGTGAGACTCACAAGGTAGCCGCTCACCCAGGAAATGCAGCATACGCTGTCTTTACTTCTGGATCGACGGGAAAGCCAAAGGGCGTGGCAATCACTCATCGTTCTCTGTGTACTAGTGCGGCCGCGATGATGGAGCATTTGCCCATGACAAGTACGACGCGAATGCTCCAATACGCCTCACATGCATTTGATGTGAGTGTTTTGGATCTCACAGTTTGTCTCATGGCGGGAGGTTGCCTATGCATTCCGTCAGCTGGGGACAGGCAAAATCGACTAACAGAAAGTTTGAATGACTTTTCTGTGAGCCTCGTCGCTCTCACTCCCACTGTTACTCGCACTATACAGCCAGAACGATTGACTACCCTGAAAACTTTGAAGGTCAGCGGAGAGGCGCTTTCATCCTTTGACATTCAACGATGGAAGACTGCAGCACCCCACATTCAAATCGTCAACATGTACGGCCCTGCAGAATGTACAATCAACTCGACTGTTCAAGGTCCTGTTGAGCTAGAATCGTATCCTTCGAACATTGGATATCCGTTGCGGAGTGCCACCACGTGGGTAGTCAATTCCAAGAACCATCACAAATTACTCCCAATGGGGGCCGTTGGTGAACTAGTGATCCAAGGACCTGTTGTCGGGCGTGGCTACCTGAACCGCGCCGAGCAGACAGCTGCATCATTTATTGCGCCACCAGATTGGTTGAGGCAATTCATGCCAGCAGTCTCCGACGATGAGAGACTTTACAAGACTGGGGATCTGGTTCAGTATGCTGCAGATGGCTCGATGCATTACAAGGGACGCAAAGACTTTCAAGTCAAGCTCCGCGGACAACGACTTGAGCTAGGTGAAGTTGAGGCGCAACTTCGTCGCGTATTCCCTAATGCCTCTGATGCTATCGCTGAAGTGGCATATTTGAACCAAGGTAAAACATCAGCCTTGGTTGCATTCATCCACCAAGCCGCCTGGGATAGTGACTCGAGCTCGGATCCAGCTACAGAACTTGGAGTTGAAAGTACCAATCTCGATTTACTTCATGCTCCTTGTAAAGCATTTGATCAGGCAGTCGCACACGCGAAGGTTCTGATGGCTGCTACTCTTCCAAGCTATATGGAGCCCAGTATCTATTTACCACTCATTCATGTCCCCAGATCTCGAAGTGGTAAGGCTGACCGCGGTCGACTCCAACAAATAGTCATCTCCGGACTCCATGAGCGCTGGACTGGTGGCGCAAGTACAGTCCCTATGTCACAGCGGAGGCCGATTACAGAAATGGAAGTCACTTTGTGCTCTGCTGTTGCTGGGGCTTTAGGACTGTCAGAGGCCGATGTCAGTGCCGAAGACAGTTTCTTCCGGCGTGGAGGCGACTCGGTGGCAGCGATGATGTTGGTCGGAAGTTTACGAGAGCAAGGTTGTCATCTCACCGTCGCAGACATATTTGCGAACCCAAAGTTGGATATTCTCGCTACCAAGATAAGCCGTGTGCTTCCCTCAAGTGTTGTCAAGGTCCCCCTGCCATTTTCCCTTCTTGGGGATAATGAAGACTCCAATAAAGCGATCATCGCACAAGCGATGACGCAGTGTGATGTCGCACAGAAGGAGATTGAGGATATTTACCCCTGCTCGCCACTCCAACATGCCTTCTTCATGTTCAGCAGCACCCGGGAGAAAGGTACTTTAATTGCACGATTTGCCTATGATCTATGGCCCGAAACGGATCTTGGTAGGCTGCAAAAAGCCTGGTATGAGACCACAAAAGCGCATCCGATGCTACGAACAAGAATCATCCAAGTGGAAGGTAAATCCAACCTACATCAGGCGGTTCTCGGTCATGCGACAGAAATTGAGTATCATGACTCGGATGAGCTAGATTATGTCCCTGACCTGCCAATTGAAGTTGGTCCTGGTAAACCACTCCTACGAATTGCTGTATTGCGCAGATCATCTGCACAACACCATCACCGGCTTGTGATTACCTTACAACATTCCTTGTACGATGGATGGTCTCGGGCATTATTGATGCAAGAGCTTGAGCGAGCCTATTCTGGCGTCGCCTTGCAGCCTTTGCCGGTTTCCCCATTCATCGGGCATCTCGATCAAACCAATGAGGGAGCCCTGCAATTTTGGACATCAGAGCTCAGAGATCTTCAAAGCACGATCTTTCCTCAAGTTCCGTCCGCTTATACGCCTCACCCAAGTGCAACATTGGTTCAACATGTAAAAATCCCCAAACTTGTATCGCCCCAAATCACACTTTCGACCAAAATTCGCTGGGCATGGGCCCACGCAATATCGCTCCAGACTAGCAACTCCGAGGTTGCAATGGGCTTGGGAACAGCCGGACGAGGCACTCCAGTTGCGGGAATCGAGAGATTGGTGGCGCCAACAATGGCGATCTTCCCCTATCGAATCCATATCAGTCCGAAACAGAAGGTGATCGACGCTCTGCAAGAATCTCAAGCCCATTATAGCCAAATCCTTCCACACGAGCATTATGGCACGCCAAATATCTGTCGCGCTGCGACAGGCCCGACCTCCCCGGCCGCACTCCAAACTCTTTTGATTGTTCAGCCGCAGGGGGAGCAAAACCCTTCCTCGCTGTATTTCGAAGAAGAGATGCTTCCTCAGACTGGGGCTTTCCACGTTCGTGCGCTGACCTTACACTGTCACCTTCAAGAAAGTTCTGTCGAGACTGTTGCGTGCTATGACGACAAACTCATTTCAGAGAATAAAATGCTTGAAGTACTTTCTATGTTTGATTTGATCTTCCAACAAGTGTGTCAGGAGCCTAGCATTCCTGTTCGGGAGTTGAGGGCCTATTCAGCTGAAGACTGATTAAAGCCAGTTTACCACTTTTTGTGTCAACTTTTTCTGCCCTACTTTGTCCTCTAATTGTCCCATTTGTGTGTATATGGTTCAATACTTATTGAAATGTTTCTATGGCGCCGCAAATCAGCTTCGGCTTTCTTCTTATACCATATCAACCCTTTCGGCTCTCTATCAGCCATTTGGGATTGTTCTTTTGACCCTTTCTGTATTTTCTCACTCTATACTTCTCAAATCTGACGTCTTCTATTTATTAGTACTATTTATCTCTATTCTTCGGGGGTGTGAGCTATACCTTCCCGATACTTTCTAAGCTCTATGCATAGTAATTACAGCAAGCTAATAGATGGAGTATGATTAAATTGATCATTGGTATTAATTCTAATGGATAATTGTGGATTCTTATGTCGAAGTACCTTTTATATATATTAGTCATGCCGACTACAAAACCTCCTCTTTGTTAAAAGGCTACGATGCAAGTAGGAATGATGACCGGTACGACCGTACAATATAGATAATCTAACAATAGATTACCGAGGTGTTTAAGTCTGGAGATTCTCATTTGTGTGAGAATCTCCTTATATACCAGAAAACTCTGCCTTAAGCTAGTCCTGATTAGATTTCCCAGGTGATGAATCACTGCGGTTGCCGTCATGGCTCATTCATGGCATAAACCATGGCCGGCCACCATAAATCTCAACACTCTTGGGTAGTTATACTACTTATAACGTGCTAAAAAAGAGCTAAGAGAGTAGCATCTTTCTGATCGTACCATACTTTAAAATAAGGATTATCTATTTAGAAAAACAACGGTTTTCAATGGTATACCATTCAATGCTTATCGAATTGGGGGGCCACTCACGTGTGGACGCATTAGGCGGGTAGCCACTAATACTTCGGGGGACATAGACAAAGCAACAATTTTGGGCAATACGGTACTAATTTTGAAATTCAGTAGCTTACAATTTTATAATGGAAATGATTATATTGGCAATAACTGAAGAGGACTCTCAACAGAAATGGTAAACCCTGGACCTAAGCAACCCTCAAAGCTGAATAGGACCCGCATGAGCTACTCTCTGCGAAAGGCGCCAGATAAAAAGAGAGCAAACCATGGGACGTCATGACCACAGCGAGGCGGTCATAATGTTCAAAGTATGGCCTCGTGGCGCAATGGTAGCGCGTCGCTCTCCTATTCTGGACGAAACCAGATTATCCTACTTCAAGCGGAAGTTGTGAGTTCGAGTCTCACCGGGGTCGAAATTTTTTATTTGATTTTTGTTTTAACTCCACACTAATAAATTCCGATTTGAAGATCGCTATTACTGGAAGGGATTTTAATTTTTTTTTGTTTTCTTTAAGATAAATACTTAATTCTATATGAAACAAAAGTGTGACGGAAAACCTTGGAATGGTTTTCTACTAGAGCGAAAGATGTACATACCGTTGCAAAAGTCTCCCTACACTACACTACCACTTTCGCCAGCTTAAAGGCCAGTTTTCAGCCCCAGTTATCTCAACAATTTTATATGAAAGGATGTATTTTCTAGAGTGTTTACCTAGTGGTTAGCCAAGTACGCCAGAGTTCTTGGTTTTTAAAGTATTTTTTCGAATTTTCTGTTTAACGCTGTGCCATTTGATACAGAAAATTCGAAAATACTTTAAAAATCAAGAACTCTGGCGTAAATGGCCAACAAATAAGGAAGCCATTTCAGAAATATATCTTTCTATATAAAATTGTTGAGATAATTGGGGCTGAAAACAGGCCTTTAAGCTGGCGAAAGTGGCAGTGTAGGAAGACTTTTGCAACGGTATGTATATAAGTTAGTTACGACTGAACATGAACAAGGCAACAGACTCACACAGGGATACTATGTGATTATTTTCTGATTAGCAGAAGATGGGGTGCAGTCTCATGTATCATGGGATGCTATTAAATGGATTCTCTTTGTACCTCTTTATATTATAAAAGCAGGCATCTATAGAACCTCTAGTAAAGCTCTTTGTGAACATGAACATCTAGACTGTAGACTATAGAGGCCCTTGATGATTTGTGAAATATATGGGTATCGCTAACGCACTCCACTGGTTGTTAACTCTATTGCTTCCCACCCAACCCTAACCTGTTCTCAATGACCTTGACAATCTCTGTCCATTCCAACATGGCACCACCCCCAACGTCCCCGCATGCCAAAACCTTTGACGCTTGAGGCGCTAACACCTCAAACCATCCTGTCTCTTCTCCAGACTCCTCATTTACTTTAACGCCCCATTCCTCTCCAAGCACCTTCATATGCCGAGCCGTCACCGGATGCCGCCACATGGCCGTATTCATCGCAGGTGCGACTATAATCCGCTTTCGTTGTCCATCAATTTGGCCATCGGTATCCCACGCCCGACATACTGAGGTCAATAGATTATCACTAAGACCGTTGGCGAGCTTTGCTAAGGTATTGGCTGAAAGAGGAGCAATGACAAGAATGTCTGCCCAGCGCCGAAGGGAAATGTGCAAGATATCAGCGCCACGACGCCACGGCTCTGGCCCCCATTCGGCGCTGTCATCATAGATAGCATCCACGCCTGGTATTGAGAGTAGAGATGAGATCGTAGGTTGCTCGGCAGACTGGCCGCCTAAGAAGTGTTTGGCGTTGGATGTGAATATTACTCGTATTGATAGCTTCTGAGCATGTGGAGCAAGAGCGCTAAGGATGTTGAAGATTTTGATGGTAGCGACTGATCCAGTTGCTGCAAGTAGGAGATGAACACGCTTGTCAGAGAGTGATGCATTCACGTCCTCGGAAGAATTCATGTTAGAGGTGCCATTGATGCTATTATCAGCGAGCATTGTTTCCGACATTCTGACTCTAGATGTGAGCAACCACAAAAGCCTAGTTCAAGCAAATTTGCGAGCCACCGGTGAATTAAAGTGGTTGTTGTAATGTTGGTAAGGGAACAAAATTAGAAAGCATGATGCCATTCCACATATTGCCATCTCATTCCGCCTTTGATCCCACGATCCACAGCGGGGATCCCCCAAACTAGTCTGAATTGGTATTAGTCTAGCCCGGATTTCATGATCTCTATAAGAATCTCAAGGGTTACAAGTCTATAGAGGACTAGACTCACAGTAGAATTTGCTTATAAGAGTAATAGCAAAGTGATCATCACGATATTCTATATGTTTTCCCTCTCATTATGTCTAGTTTTCGTGCCCCCAAGTAAAAAAGTAATGTAAATAAGCCACAATTGATGTGCATGGATAAACAAACATACACCCAGACCACAGATTATCAAAGGCAAACATGCGTTCTCCAGCGAGCCGCTTCAATAGTAATTCATTTGATACTGGCTGACAATAAAGTTTACTATATAGGTCGGGTGTCATGGATATTTAAGCTGAAAGGCTCTTGTCATGCATTGATCCCCCAGTATGTGTAGCATATATTTAAAACGATTGTCTCTACAGACTTAGACTTGAAGCTGTTTGATATGTTCATTGATAATAGCCGAACCCCGGGGGCCCCGGGATGAGAAAATTGCACGTGACCAGCAAGGGCTTTGAAATTGCGACAAATTGTTTGGACCAGGGGCACACGTCACATGACACCGACACCGGCCTCGATCTGCGGCAACTACAAAAACTTCGTCAATTACACCAACGTCGTGGTACCGTTGAAAATGTCTAGGCAACTACGTACGCTGCTGCGCAGGCCGGTGAGTGAATGTCCTCATCTAATTACGCGATTGGAGCTGACTTTTTCCAGCTTTTGCCTCGGTTGAGTCAAACGGCCGCTCTCCCAGGTCTCACAAGCAGGAGAATCCCTCAACACTTCCAATCGGTCTCGATTCCCGCGCCTGCACGCTTTCTGAGCTCGAATGCCCCCAGACAGGCGGAAGCTTTCCCCTCGCAGCTCGAAAATGCCTCTTCGATCCCCAACGAGAGCGGGCGGTCGCAGACCTTGACCGAGAAGATTGTACAACGCTATGCAGTT
Organism: Penicillium nucicola; assembly: GCF_028828085.1. Classification (NCBI taxonomy): domain Eukaryota; kingdom Fungi; phylum Ascomycota; class Eurotiomycetes; order Eurotiales; family Aspergillaceae; genus Penicillium; species Penicillium nucicola. The sequence goes on along the minus strand of NW_026643132.1, from coordinate 491,965 downwards.
GGTCTCCCCGAAGGAAAGCTTGTCCGAAGTGGCGATTATATCAGTCTTGCGCCCGGATACTGCATGACTCATGATAACTCGTGGCCCGTGGCACTCAAGTTCATGTCTATGGGAGCTACCCAAATCAACAACCCTAAGCAAATCGTCATGACCCTCGATCACGACGTTCAGAACACTAGCGCATCAAACCTGCAGAAATATCAACAAATCGAGACTTTTGCTGGTCAGCATGGTATCGATTTCTATCCTGCCGGACGGGGTATTGGACACCAGGTTATGGTGGAAGAGGGATATGCTTGGCCCGGTACTATGGCGGTAGCCTCCGACAGCCACAGCAACCACTACGGTGGTGTTGGCTGCCTTGGAACCGCTGTGGTGAGAACCGACGCTGCCAGTATTTGGGCAACCTCCCGGACATGGTGGCAGATCCCCCCAGTTGCGAAGGTCACTTTCACCGGAGTGCTACCTAAGGGTGTGACCGGTAAGGATGTAATCGTCGCGCTGTGCGGTATGTTCAACAGTGACGTTCTCAACCATGCAATTGAGTTCACTGGCTCCGAAGAGACCATGGCCAGTCTTCTGGTGGATAGCCGTATGACTATTGCCAACATGACGACTGAGTGGGGTGCTCTCACTGGTCTATTCCCTATTGACAGGACTCTGGAACGTTGGCTACGATACAAGGCCACTGAGGCAGCTATGCTCGAAGACCGTACAACTCGGGAGCGTATCACTCACGAACGAGTTGATGAGCTGTTCGCCAACCCTCTCTCCGCGGATCCCGATGCTGTTTACGCCAAGCAGCTTTACCTTAACCTCTCCACCCTCTCCCCCTATGTCTCTGGTCCTAACTCCGTCAAGGTTGCCACACCTTTGAACGAGTTGGTTCAGCAGGACATCAAGGTTAACCGCGCCTACATTGTTTCCTGCACGAACTCGCGTGCTTCTGACCTTGCTGCCGCTGCCAAGGTCTTCAAGGATGCTGCCAAGGCTAACCCCGACAGCCCTGCCAAGATTGCCGACGGTGTCAAGCTTTACATTGCCGCAGCCTCCGCGCCCGAACAGGAGGCTGCCGAAGCCACTGGTGACTGGAAGGTGCTGCTTGATGCTGGTGCTCAGCCGTTGCCTGCTGGCTGTGGACCTTGCATTGGTCTCGGCACAGGTCTTCTTGAGCCCGGCGAGGTTGGAATCAGTGCCAGCAACCGTAACTTCAAGGGACGCATGGGTTCGCGTGATGCCCTCGCCTACCTGGCCAGCCCCGAGGTCGTTGCTGCCAGTGCTCTGAGCGGTATCATCTCCGGCCCCGGTGCCTACGAGGTGCCCCAAGGCTGGGATGGTGTTGAGCATGGCTTCGGCACCGGTGCCGAGCCCAGCACTGTGGATGAGCTCTCCAACATGCTTCAGCAGATGGAGTCCTTGATCGACCGTGTTGAGTCCGCTGACGCCTCTGCCAAGCCTGCCACCGAGATTCTGCCTGGCTTCCCCGAGAGCATCACTGGCGAGATCGTCTTCTGTGACTTTGACAACCTCGACACTGACAACATCTACCCCGGCAAATTGACATACCAGGACAACGTCTCCAAGGAGGACATGGCTAACGCCTGTATGTCCAACTACGACCCCGAGTTCAAGGGAATTGCCAAGCCCAACGACATCCTGGTCTCCGGCTTCAACTTTGGTTGCGGATCCTCAAGAGAGCAAGCCGCTACTGCAATCCTCGCCAAGCAGATCCCTCTGGTCGTTGCTGGCAGCTTCGGAAACATCTTCTCCCGAAACAGTATCAACAACGCCCTTATGGGTCTCGAGGTTCCCAAGCTTGTTGAGCGTCTGCGTACCGCCTTCTCGGACCGTCAGCCCACCCGCCGGACCGGCTGGACTTTGACCTGGGACGTGAAGCGCAGTGTCGTTGAGGTGCAAGAGGGTGAGGGCGGCGATAAGTGGACCGAGCAGGTCGGCGAGCTCCCCGCCAACGTTCAAGAGATCATTGCGGCTGGTGGCCTCGAGGCGTGGGTCAAGAACGAAGTTCAGAAGTCGCAATAAAAACATGATATACATGTATAGTGATTACTGGTGGTATTCTGTTCAATTCGATGGAAAAATGAGACGACGAGAAAGGATGAGTGGAGAAAAAGGATAGAATACTCGAAGGAGTGTAAAGTATTTGAAAGAATAATAGGAATGATTGTATCAATATAAGATACCCCAAATTTGCAACTTAATATACTCTCCTTCGTAATTATCTCCACTCACCCCATGCGATTGTCATTGATCTTGTGGAACCCTCCAATCCATCTCAATGGGCCAAGGCTTTGAGCGACGGTGGATCGAAGTCCGTAGCGTTCACTGAAAGGACCAAATTAGACCGATCACAACTCAACCAGGAGGACAACAAATACCAATAGAGATCATAATGAATCCAAACTCATCAGCCTCTTCTAACCACCGCTCCGCCCTAGCATCCATAACAATACCCGGACGAATCTTCCCAAACTCAGCCTGCAAATAGCACTGACCACTCCAACGCGACAGCCAATGAATATACCGCGTGTTCCACTCTTGTTCCGTCTGCGCCTGCCAAAGCACCTTCGCAGCAGGGGCAGGCATGAAGCCCAAATCCCTACAGTCGAAACAAGGCACCTCATGCAACACCGAGTATGCCCAATGGAGAAGATATAGCGCAAGAACTGCGCGCCGCTTCGATGTCACATGCACCCATGATGTCCACGACGGTCTCGTTTGTGTGCGCTCTTCTTCGAGGAACAGGCCTGCGTGCACGATTTGGTAGACTAGCATTTCGACTTTGCGAAAGACGATATTGTGGTCTGTTAACGAGGGCTGCGGGCTGGATGAGGGGGATAGGAGGATTATTGTGTATATGACCACTGCTTGTAAGGATGCTAGGAGGTCTGTGTCGTTGGACTTATTGGACTTTGTTTCGCGGGTCTGTTAATTGGGCTTACTTGGAATGGGGGGAATGACGGACCTGGTTTACTATGTTGTCTAGCTCTCCCAGTATTGTTTCGCGTACCATCTCCTCTGCGCCTTCGCATTGTCCGTGCCACATTTTGGTTAGGGTGATGCATTTTGCTAGTGGCAATGGTAATATTTTGCCGGGTGTGATCTGTGTTGCATGAAATAAAGGTGGGAGCTGGAACTCTTCGGCCAACATTTTTGGCCAGCCTTTTAGAACTCGAAAAATGAGTTCCATGCTATGATGTGCCAGTGCGAGTGAGTTCGTGTTTACCGGCGGATCATGTCGAATGTGTGGAAGTGAGATGGCTCGGATCAGCTCTGGAGATTGGCTTTTGTTGATACTATTCAGCGATAAAAGATCTGGGTCTACTGTGCGCTGTGGAGAGCCGAGGATGTTGTTCGTTGGTTGCGTTAGACCCCATGAGGTTATATCTGAGAAGCATGAATCAAACAGATTGGGATCAAATATTGGTTGTGAGTCTTGTAGTTCGGTGTTCAGTGACAATCCCGGAGACGCGCCTCTGCCTCCTTCGCCAATGCTGGGCTGTTGGTTATTAGTTTCTAGGGTCAGTGTCTCGGTCGATTCAGCACTGGTATATTGACAGGAGACGCCCCGTAGTGAACAACGTGAACAACTGGGACGTTTCAAGTTGCACTTGGATTTATTCGCAACGCACTGCTGGCATGATTTGCGTCTCAGGCTTTGTGATTGATGCTTATTGCAGTTGTTCTTTAGATGGCGGATCAGTGAGGACCCTGCAGTGGCGTTAGATAGAAACCCGATTCAGACACATGAATTACGCACGATGACTGAAACCTAGACCACAGAATGGACATCCAGCCCTTTTTTCGATGACTGATTCCATGAAGATTTGATTGTGCAGGTAAGGAGGTGGAATTTGACGAAGTGTTTCCTCAACCCGGAACTCCGGGTTGCGGGGTCCGAAGCGTACAATATAACAAAGGCAGGACTCGCGAAATGTCTGCACAATTTAACAACCGCCAAAATGACTATCAATCATGTTTTCTTCTGGGCTTCTGCAAATAAAATCGTCGCCCTACGGTCGTTTTATCGTGCCATTCTTCAACCTCTAGGATATACCGAGATGATTCGGGCAAGCAATGAAGGTCTCATCGGATACGGAAGTGACTTTCCCTACTTCTGGCTCAAAAGATTGCCTGAGAGTAAAGAGCCACTGCCAAGCCATATCGCGTTTGATGCTCCAAGTGAGCTACCCTGTATGTAGTACTCGGGAAGCTGCTAATACGTGAACACAGGCCCTGAAGCTGTAGATCAATTCTACAAATTGGCACTGTGAGTCTAACATTCTCTTTCTTGCAGAAACAGAGATCAATCTATCCGGTTACAGTCGAAGACTTTGCTAATAATGACCACAGCCAGCATGGAGGACGCGACAATGGAGGCCCGGGTATCAGGGAAGAGATGAGCCGGCAGCCATACTACTCGGCGTTTGTGATTGATTTGGAGGGGAACAATGTCGAAGCTGTTTGTGTTCCTAAGTAAAATCAAGCTCTTCATATCTACTGCAGAGAATCATATTACTCTTTAATGCCCACATCGGATTCAGGTCGCATAGGATGCTTGGTATTCCGATCTCATACCTAGTGAACCTTGCTTTTCTCATTGAAACTACTACTCAATATCCGAAGTATTACTAGGCAATATAATTCGATTGATTGGTTGTGTGGTCCACTCAAAATGATAGAACAATCAACATCTGGAGGTATGAGAAGCTTGATCTAATACGAGGGATAGATCTCAACATCTCTGCTTCGCACCTCCCCCTAGTGATGCCAGCAGCTAGCAACATTGTACTCGTAGTCACAGACACTAGTTCTCGCCTGGAAGGCAGTTCCGGGACCGCAGGTCTTCAAGACAGGGGTACCGCCGGAGGGGCATTCGTAGAATTTATGGCAGTCCGCAGGGTCGGCCCATGCGACAGCGCCAGCGGCGACTTCGGAGACTGGGGCAGCATTGACCGCGCTAAAGAGCACAAAAGCCACAAAGGTGCTAATGGTCTGATAGGTGAACTGCATGGTGTTGACTGTGGGTGAATTAGCCAGAGTTCAGACAAGGACTTTTTACAAGGGCTTTTTGAGACGTACTTGGGTTGAGTTTGGATAGGTAAACAACGAAGTGAAATTGCGAAGGAATTTAAGATTGAAGGATTCAGAATTTGGGTTTTCCTGATGGTTCTAAGAGAAGAAGGTCAAAAAGCACAGGATAGAAGTCGAGCTTTATAGGTTCTTTGCGATTTCTATACCGGCCATGTCTGAGTTCTTGTGACCTGCCACAAACAAAACACGAACAGGAATAACATAATACCGATACTGAAAACGGTAGCATTCCTTCCATCGGCTAAGGAAGCCCTGTAACGAGTACCTTTTTAAGGTATTGTGGGGGAGCGTCAGGTATGCAAGGGCATACCTCGCCCTCTGCTAGAAGAATTTGCAAAGTAAATGACAGCTGTCCTTGGTGGAATTCAATGTACCCCTTCATTTTACTTGGCTGTCACTCGCTAAATTCAACAAAGTATCCATTGGCGGACATTGTCGCCAATTTACGTTTTTATACCACTTCACGCCACAGATATTCGATTTCCGCCAAACCATGCATCATGTAACAGTGGAGCAATTCTCATAAATCATTATCAACATCTCGAGGACAGTGCTCACAAAGATAACAAAGTAAGATAGAATTATTAGTTTGACTTGTGTTCTAGCCGCAGATACTGCGAAACAAGGCCCTTGAAAGTCTCCTCGAAACTTGTAAACTTCCAACCAAATGCGTCTTCCGTGCTCTGAACATTCAGCCTCCATTTCTTTGCGGTCAGTGACCCTTCCAATGGCAGTTTTCCGCTTTCAATCTCCTCGGAGAAGAACTCCCTGCACACATTCTTCACATCTCTATCCCAAATTACTCCATCTGGAGCGTCCGAAGAGAGGATATACTCCGAATTCCCAGGCACCAATTGAGAATCTATCGCGTCGACATGTGCCCTTGCAACATCGGCAACGTGTACCGGAGTACCAACATAAGGGAAAGGAGAGTTGAGCGAGCTGGTTAATGCCGGTGCAAGGACAGCTGCCCGCGTGCCCTGCAGGAGGCTGCGTCCAGTTGCATTCGGATCTGCATCCAGACGATCGTCTGGTCCAATCACAACAGACGGTAAGAGGTTCACAAAGTCAAAGGCTGGACGCATATTGCTGAAAAACTCCTTGGTCTCTACTCGGGCCAGAGCTTTGGATGCCCAGTAAGCTTCCATTGCGCTTGAAAAGGGACCAGCGACGCTGGTGTTAGTGTCGGCCACTAATGCTGAGTGTGAGTCTCATGAAATATTTGGGTTGATCAAGGGGTGTACCAACCGCTGTATAATCTCTCGCTGTCTGGGTTCATGTTCCATTCAAAGGGAATCAGTGTGACACACGACGAAGTCAAGACTACCCTGCGAATTGATGGCACACGAGTAGCAGCTTCCAGGACGGTCTTTACCATGGAGACAGTTTGCTTCAGGATTCCGATATCGTAGTCATCAGTCTGTTGAAATATAAGTTAGCGTTGGATCGCAGATTACTCGACAAAAAGAATTACCTCAATTGCCAAAGGTGACGCTAGATGAACGATCACACTGATTCCGTCAAGTGACTTGAAGAATGCATCCTTCTCGAGTAAATCGGGGATCACTGTGAATTCGAGTCTCTCGTCGTCATGACTTTGTGCAATCACATTGCTTTTGCCTTTCAAGTCGTCGATGTTGCTTTTGCTTCGGACAACCGCACGAACACGATGTCCTCTTTCGAGAGCAATTGTCAATGTCTTAAATCCGATATAACCAGTTACGCCTGTGATCTGCTCTTAACTATGAGAATTTGTCTATCGTGAAAGATAGGTAATATGCAAAGAATCGCTCACCAAAAGATGCTCCCCGCTGGTATGTGGTGTTATGTTTGCCATTTCGAAAGACTGAGCGATCTCTAGATTGATTGCCAGGCGAAAAAGACGTACAATGATCCTTATATTTATATAGTTCCATTACGCAGAGTCAAATCGTAGCTTAGCATTTGCTTACCGGAACTCGGAGTTCCGGGTTGGCGAGATTCTAGACCCCAAAATTGTTTTTTTATTGATAAAATATGCAACTTAAGAAAGAGATTGACTCAATAGTAGAACAGTATTGAAGGCTAAACCAACAGCAGATTACCATTGCTTTATTTTGAATATAGACCAATCCCCAACCGAGATCACCAATCAGACCTGCCGAACAGGCGATCTCTCAATCCTAGTGGAACCCCGCGACGAATGAATCTCCCAATCAGAAGTAATGTGAATATGGCCAGGCGTAAGATGGCCCATCTTAGCCATCATAGGTTGAGTAACAGTAACCAAAGGCATCTCAGGCTCCTCCAACCGCCTACTAGTAAGAATTGTAGTTTTCCAGTGCTTGGCCGCCTCCGGACCCAGTCCAGACATACGCGATGTCGATGAAAACACCGACGTCCCAAAGACCTTTTTGATAACCGGAGGTAGAATTGGGAGACAGGCCACCGTTATACCCAACAGCGGTACTAAGCATGAAAGAAGCGATTTCCGCGCAGAGCCATACGTTGCGTCTGACGGCATTGTTTTGGAATCGTATTTCATGCGCGAGGCAATAATTCCGACGATGCTGGATTTCCGTTAGTACTGGATTCATAACGGGATTCTGTTGATAAAAGAGGGAAATGGAACGCACCCTAATCCGAGTGCAAGGACACACACAAGTGCGGCTCTTCTAGCTTGTGAAAAGGCCCTGCTCCATGCGAAATAACTAGGGAGGATCAGTACCAAGAAACTGAGGACAGCCTCGCTGGCATTGACACTAGTTTGCAGCTTGTCCCGGTCACCGCAATGCCCTGGTGCATCCGAGATCCAGAACTTTTCGACTGGGAGGCAGAAGAATGCGGTTGCAAATACACCTGCAAGGCCGAGAGCTGTACATAGGCCCATGAGCGCATAGGCTGGCCAGACAACCACTCTCTGGCCAAATTCATGAACATAGTAGTGGAGAATTGATAGCTGAATCAATGTGACCGTTATGATCCATAAAAGATCACTAGCGTAAGTCACCTAAGTTCCTGTTAGGATTGGGAGGGCAAATTCCGTAGTTGAAGTGTGGCCTACCTTGCTGAGTTGGACGAATATATTCTCCCCTCCGACCTGGGATACTTCTGCAGAATGAAGTCCCAATCCAGTCAGCAGCACTTTGATGATTTCCACCACATAGAGACCAATGACTGCAAACTATAGCCCAGTGTCTTCAGTCAGCCTCGGCGAAATAGAGTGGAGAAAGGAGTAGCGCCCAATAGGTCTCCCGCGGAGAAATAGTGAACTCAGAGAGCCTTACCGTTCCAAATAGAATGAACCAGTCATTCCATTGCAGCGAACACAATTGTAATCGCCTTGCCCAGAATCTCAAGCCGACAGTGACAAGAGCAACCGCCAGAAAAATCGTCTGAACAGCGATATCGGCCTTGCCCAACCAATTATGGCCAAGGGCATGAACGAGCGTGCCAGAAAAAGCCATAACAGAGAAGCTTACATCCAAGAAGCCCTCAGATTCAGAAAATTGCCATGGGATGGGAAATAAGAAACAAAACCTGATATGTGAGAGGGCGGGGGCCTATAATCAGTTGCCCGAGCACGTTCAGAGCCTGCAAATAGTAAGATCGCCCCGAAGGACTATGCACTTCAACTGCCACACTGGCAAAACATGGAGGTGCTCCGATTTTGGTGTCCTTGCATCTGCTACTTTACTTGACATGTATGTGATATGTCTAGAATCCTTCGATCTATGAATAGATTCGAAATGGAAGTCACTGAAGGCAACTGGACTTGTATTCTAGGATTTAGTGACTGCAACTGCGTCAATCCTTCAATCTGCTCAAAATCAAGGCCCCCAATTTATCCCTAACACGAATGTTTCATGTGCTGAAACTAACTCGACCACAGCATCATCGTCCCACTTTGTTCTCCCGTGTGGGTCGATCTTCACCGTTTTTTTCCACTGAGGTTATTGGCTCTGCGGCCACAATAGGACAAAGGTCCTTGAATCCGCCCAGGTCTAGTGAGTAAATGGTCCAGACTCCGACACTAAAACCACAACTCCACTTTACTGACACGAAAAGTCTATCTCGGTTGAACAGCATCGTGTGAAAAGTCCAGACTCAAAGTAAGCTTTGTTCCATTTTACAGTACGGAGTACACATGGAACATCCATCCCTCGTTATGCAAGTCCACAGCAAGGAAGCAATCAAGCACGCGTTCATGAACTATAAGCGACCAACAAACTCAAGGCAGACACATTGACAAAACCCAATAGTCACCACCTGTGCATCTCCCACGTCAACAGTAACGCGTCTCCTCCCAAATCACACGTCAGCCTAGAACTGCCTATACCCAACATCCTTCACAAAAGTCTGCTGCCAAGGGCCCTGCGACGAATCCCCGGACAGCGAAACATACAACGCCCCGTGGGCTTCCCCACTGATCCCGCGGCCAGCACTGGACCCATCGGCCTTGCGTTCGTCGGCATAGTAGAATCTAGGGTGATCCCGTCAGCCATTGTGTTTTAGATTGAGATTGAGATTGAAATTGAGATGCGGTTTTAAGGTTAGATTTGTTTATCTTCTGGACCAGGGTTCGACACAGGGCCAGGAGATATTCTGAACGTGTTGGAATGTCTTACTTGTATCCCCGGTCAGCATAAGTCTCAGCAGCCGATTGGATGATGTGCGCTGTAGCAGCCTTGCCCACGCCTAGATCGAGGAGTGGTGGCATGGTCGTCGTGTTTAGTATATTGCCTGTATAGATGAATGTTTTCGATGCTGTTTCAGGGAGCTGGGCGAAGCTTGCTGCTGCTTCTTTGGCGGCGGCGAATGCGCTTATTGTGTTTATGTTTGTGTCGTTTGTGAAGTCTGCTAGGGAGAGTGAGAGGGGGTCCTTTGGATCGCTTGGTGTTACAGCGGCAGCTGGGACTCGTTAGTTGTATACTTATGGGAAGCTGGAGGGAGGGCGAGGGCGAGGGAGGGATTGTCTACCATTGTAGACGACAACGCTTGGGTGACCGAGTCGGGTCCTGACTTTTGAGAAGATTTCGGTTATGGAAGTTGGGTCGGAGAGATTGGCTGATATGTTGATTTGATCTTGGGTGCTATCTTCTTCTTTGAGTGATCTGGATACAAGAGCAATCTTGTAGCCCTTTTCGGCGAAAGAACGAGCTACGTGGTGGCCGACGTTGGACCCTGCGCCGAGAAGGAGGAGGATGGGAGTGGACATGGCTTAGTATGTATGAGTGAGATGCGTGATTAACTTAGAATATGAGTGCACTGGTAGGTTACTCCCTCAGGGTTGGCTGATTCCTATATAGCTGGATCCCCAGTGGGATTTCTAATCGGCGGATGGTGTCGGAACGCCTCGTTGAGACACATCTTATATATTCCGCCTTCGTAAGGCCTCGAAGGCCGAATGGCGCGAGTTCATGACAAAGATTGGTTATAAAGCATGCTTGATGCGGGGAACATGATGCTCACTGACATGATATCATGTAAGTCGCAGCTTATTATGCGCATCCATTCTATAGGAAATTGAACTCTTGGGTAGATTAAAATTGAATAATACGTTTCGCATTTCATTTTATATGTAGAAAACGAGTTCGAGAACGGTATAGTTCCACTCCACATCCCGCAAACACATCTTAAGTGCTCTTCTTAGCAGCCTCCCGTTCAGCCTTGCGGAGAGCACGCTTACGAATACTCTCATGCATAGACTTGTTCTGGGAAAGAACGGTTTTGCCCATAACACCAGCCACAGAAGTCAAGAACCAAGCCATGATTCCATGACTCCAGTAAGGTGACGAGCTATAAGCGTAAGAAGGCGAGCCACCGCTGCGACCAATCTTGCCCAGAACGGAACGAACAAATGCGCGTGGGGTAGGGATAGAAGCAGAGGCGCGACGGATCTTCGACATGGCAGAGGTAATCAGATAAGCCTGCACAAGCTCGACGTCGATGCCGTGGGGGGCGAGCTCGGCGCCAAGCGCAGTAGACCAGTGCTGGAGGAAAGCCTTGCTGCCGGAGTAGGTAGCCAAGAAAGGAGTGGGGAGGAGACCACCGAAAGAACCCATGGTCAAGACGAGACCGCGGCGACGCTGCATCATGCCTGGCACAACGAGCTGGGTGACGCGGAGGGTACCGGTGCAGTTGATGGTCACGATATCGGCCATTTCGGCGGCGGGGGTCTGCGCGAAGGGGACGGGGATGGAGTGGCTCAGGCCAACGTTGTTGACGAGGATGGAGACGTCCAGGTCGGAGACGAGGCCCTTCAGGGCTTCGTAGTCGGCGTCGGCGTTTTGCGCGAAGTCCATGGCCAGGGTCTTTGTTTGCACGTTGGGGTATTGCTTGGTGATATCCTCCGACAGGGTAGTCAGCTTCGAAGCTGTGCGCGACACGAGAACGACGTTGAATTTCGACTTGGCGAGCTGCAATGCGAATTCCTTGCCTAGTCCATCGGAGGCTCCTGTCACCACGGCCCAGCTACCGGGGGGACCGAATGAACGGAGCTATTCAATTGTCAGTCTTATTCTCTCAAGGCGTGATTGTAGATTATAGTTGCATACCGGCTTGCCTGGAAGCACAAACAGGCTGAGAAGCACCCGCACGAACGTCCACACCTTGCAGGCCACCACCAGCCCACCAGTCGCGAGGAGGAACAGGGCACCAAAAGTAGGCAAGCCCGGGGCAACATGGCTAGGCCATTGCGAGAGACACTCAGTATACTTTGAGAGATCCATGATGAAAAAAGACCGCGAATGGAAAGGAGTTGGCAACGAAAAGAAGAGAAAAAAAGTTGAGAAGCACCGCTTGTTGGGGGAAGATCAACGCCAAGAATCCCAAACATCCTCGGCCTTCCTCAATCACAACACTTCCCTGCAACACTGCACTGTGCAACATATCAACCATGTCCCAATTCCTCACCTACCTCCCCCAATTCGAGGGCGTCCTGCCCAAATGGCTTGTATTCGTATGCCCGCTCAATATCTTCTCTAAACTCCATTCCGAGCTAACAGACCCTAGGTCTCCGTGGTCTCCGCCCTGAACAGCCTCCAAGCCTACATCTCCCCGGCCTACACTTCTCAACTCTACAGCAATGGCCAGGTTCCCGCTAGCCCGCTGTCCGGCCGTGTCTTTGGAACTTGGACTTTCCTTTCCGCTGTTATTCGCATGACTGCCGCTTACAACATCACCAACCCTGTCGCATACGACCTTGCCCTGTGGACTTACGGAATTGCCCTGACGCACTTTGTCGGTGAACTGGTGTTTGGCAATGCCACCCTCAAGGGCCGTTTCATCAGCCCCCTGATTGTGGCTTCGTCGTCTCTGGCTTGGATGTTGACGCAGCGCGAGGCGTACCTTGCTTAAGTGCTGCGCAAGTGCTTGAATGAAGCCCAAAATGGTGATTGGTCGGAGTGGAGGAAATAAAGAAATGGCGAGATACCAAAATTCCTGGGATGGTTGTTGAATGGATTGTATTAAACTACATTACGGCTCGGTGCATACGTGCTGTGAAAATAATATGCATGTTTTATGTTCTGTTCTATGCTCACTACTTGAACAAACCACCCACCGACGCCATATTTCTGATCTCTTTTGCATAAACGCGCTATTTACTGCAGCTTGTTACGGTATAGCTCACCGCCGCAGTTGCGCAGCTTAGCAGCAGCCTGTTCAGGAGTGATGTCGCGCTGGGGCTCACCCAGCAGCTCGTATCCAACGAGGAACTTGCGCACAGTGGCACTTCGCAGCAGAGGTGGGTAGAAGTGCAAGTGCAGGTAAGAAGCCTCGATTTCCTCCTTGGTGCCATCAAGAGGCGCCTGGTGAATACCCATACTGTATGGGAAATGCGTTTCAAACAGGTTATCATAGCGGCGGGTGATGTCTGAGATGGCCTCGGCCAGCAACATGCGGTCCGCATCTGAGAGATCAACCAGAGCACGCTTGTGCGTGCGACTGATGATCATGACCTCGAACGGCCAGGTGGCCCACCATGGGCAAACGACGACGAAGGCCTCGTTCTCGAACACGACGCGCTCTTGTTTGCGGCTCTCGAGCGTGGCGTAGTCCTCGAGGAGGTGGGTGCTATGCGCCGTGCGGTACTTGAGCATCTGCGTCATTTCCGCCGCGGGCTCTTCGGGCATCGTGCTGGTCGTCCAGACCTGGCCGTGCGGGTGCGGGTTTGAGCAGCCCATGGCAGCACCCTTGTTCTCGAAGATCTGCATGTACCGGTACTGGTCCTTTGGCTTTGCAGGGCTCGTGTCATGAGAGATTGGCTGGATGGTGGTCGCCGCGGCATTCTGAGCTAAGGGGGAGGTGGGTGAGAGGTGGGCCGTGTAGATCTCCGTCCAGGCATTGATGACCGGGACGATCTCACGAGGCGGAAGGTCGGCCAGAGTGAGATTATGCGACGAGGAGAAAGTTAGCACGTAGCATTTGCCCTTGACGGGCTCGGCTTGCAGGAAGCGGGACTCGAGTTCTACTTCATTAGCTTGACCGGATTTTTAACGGGTGTGGAGGGCTGAGTAGTGAGCGTACCATCTTCATGGGTAGGTTCATAGTCCGCCTGTTCCTCCTTCACGGCGCTGTAGTCATTCACAAACACGAAAGTGCTGTCATACTTGGGATTGACGTCACCGGCGGCACGTTGGTTTCCCGGGCAGAGATAGCACTTGGGGTCGTAATTGGGGAGGGTGGTCTTGGACGGACTCTCCTGTGCTCCTCTAGAAGTTTCAATTAGTCAATTAGACCCTGTACGCGAATTGCCTTTTCGAGGTCCTTACTGCCAGGGACGCTTGGTTCGGTGGGGAGAGACCAAGATGGAGGAACCACGAAGAAGGTTAAACCTCCTGTGAGAGATGTCATCCAGTACATTGGCCATATTGAGCGATGATCAGAGGACCTTGGAGAAGAATAGAAACGAGAGAGAAAAAGAAGAGAAGAAAAGGCACCCCGGGAATCGGCAAATAATCTCCGGACTCCGGTGGGGTCGCGGGGTCAGAAGAAGACTTGTAAGCGAAGGGATTTCTATGTAAATTAGGAAGGGTGGTTTCTTTTCTATCTTGTATAGAGCTGGAATTTATCCGAAATACACATGGGACATTTGATCGAGATATCCCGATCTACATACTGATCCAACATACAGCCAATGCATATCCAACTGCCGCTTGACATCTCCCCATCTCGCTCGGTGAGCCGTAAAGGGTTCGGCATCCCGCACTTTTTTTTCCGGGGAAATGACGTTGAGCATTTCCAGAATTGACAAGAGTTGAGTTGGGTAGCAATTGGCATGACTATCTGGTCTTCCTACTTCTCCTCCATCGTATCAATTCCTATCTCGTCTTGCACTGCACTGCATTGTACAACCCCAAAGTAGTGACGTCAGCCCGTGTCCTGATCTCTATCAGCCCATCAACAACGCAATCAGAACACACCGCACCGCTGAAAAGCCTTATATGCAACCCAGTCCTAGTGTGAGTATTCTAATCTACGAGACTGTCACAGTTAACCTGCAGCCATGAATTACTCGACCCTAAACTGTCTTCCAAACGAGGTACATCGCCCATCTCCAACAAACTTCAAACAACAAACAGCCCTAATTACCGGATATAACTTAGGTCTTGGTCCAAATCTTATCAGACTTCTCAACGAGAACCCTCCTCCCATTAACATCAGTCTGCCACCGCTTCCACGCCCTGGTCCTTCGAATCCTACACTACCGCCTTCTCTTCAGCACTCCGCTGAAAGAATACAAACTCCTCCTCGAATGCTTCCACCCAAGCTCAAAGCTGACAGAGCCACACGTCTTCTGTAAATACCTCGGCACCGATGGCCTCAGCGAGCGCCACGACGGCAAAGGCTCGCTATATGAGAACGTCGACACAGCCCACCAACTCAGCCGGGTGACCGGTCTGTATTCCCGGTTCCGGCCGGAAGTCTGCACACCCGACGAGCAGAGTCGGAAAGCGGGGAGTTATGGAGTCCGTCTCGCTCCATCGCCAGGTAGGATGCTTCTGTTGTCGGGGATGGCTGGATTCATTAGGGCTGACATGAATCGGGGTGGAGATGGGGATGACGGCGCTGTAATGCGGGAGGTGATGTTGGATGGGTTTGAGGATTTCTCGCAGCTGTGCGTGGTGGCTAATCTGGTGCAAGTGCTTCCGGGGACGTCGTTGTTGTTGAGTGCTTTGACTATTGAGGATGGGGTGGTTCGGTTGTGGAGGGATTGGTTGTTGCGGCAGAGCCTGAAATGGAAAGCCGCGACGGAACGGGCTAAAGAGGAAGGGATCGAAAAGCCTGTGGTCGCTCCCGATGAAGATATTTTATGGGTTGATATGGAGGAGACCGTCGGGTTGAAGATGCGTGTGCGACCCAAGGAGTGGAACTCCTCTCAGCCGGTGCTTATGCATCAAGATGACCGATTTGAGGGCTCAGAAGTTGCTTATGAAGTGGATTTGGAAGGTGAGTTGTTTTACTCCTCTGTGTAGAATCAAGACTGATTGGTCAGAACTGCATATCCGTTCTACACGTCTGCTCTTAGCTGCTGAAAAGTCAAAAGAAGAACAACGGAACTGCCAACCAAATGCGCTTGTGCTTGGAAGCGTTCCTGCAGCTGCGCCAATTCAAGTGGCATAAAAGCTCTTCTGAAATTATAACGATTACAACGAACGCCTCTAATAATCTATGGGCCTATATAGGGATTGATCTATTTCAAAATTGATGTACAGCGCATATACAATACCAAAGCAAATAAAGCGGGTTCAAAGGTACAAAACTACCTGTTCAAACCAATAGCAGGATCAAAATCCCTCAAAAAGGACCAAAGAGTCTTCTCCCTCCACCCCTTCTCTTTCCATCCATCAGCCCTTAAAGGAAAGAAATCAACGACGCCGATCAAACTCGAATCATGAGCAAACACAAACCAAATATTCGAATTAGCATCGGCATCCTGCGATTTCACTATAGTCCTCACAGTCTCTTCAATCTCAACGCCAATCATAGCCGCAGGTTTAAAAAACGGCTCATCAACAGCACAACCTCGACTAGTCAACAATTCCTTGTAAGAGTCCACTCCCGGACATGGCAGCATACAAGAAGGATTTGCAGCGGGGAGATCAGAAGGGAGATGAAGATATTTGGATGGTCTCATTTCCCCACTGTGGTGACATAGATCACCGCCCATGAAGATGAACGTGTCTGGGTTTGTGGTTGTGCGTGCCAGGCCGCCAAGATGGCCTATAGCGTGGCCAGGCGTGTCTAGCAGATAGAATGAGCCGTCGCCGAAGAAGTCAAAAGCACGGAAATGACCTGTCTGGGCGGAATTCGTGAAATCAATCTCTCTTAGATTTCTTCCGCTGATTATCTTGTTAGACTGAGAAGCACGTCGGAGAAAAAGGTGTAGACATACGCAAAATCCGACTCTCGAATTGGAGAATCTGGGTCTGCTGGATATCCCGGCATGAAAGTACTTTTGAAACCAGGTCCGACGATGACCTCCGTTGAGGATGGAAATCGAGAGGGATCGCCCAGGTGATCCCAATGCCAGTGACTATCTCAAAAAAGCAATCAACACCAGGTCCTCCTTCGGAATTGAGTCGAGAGTGGAGTTCCTTACCTCCAAACAATACCCGAGATATCACTCGCTGCAACACCATTCTTCTCTAGGGTGTCAATGACCTCTTCTTCTACATCAATCTCCCACCCTGCCGCCTCAAGACGTCCAACGACAACCGGAGAAAAGGCTCGCCAGTCCTTCGGCACACCAAGATCGAAAAGCAGTTTCTGGCCCGAGGGATGTTCAATCAGGAATGACCATGCCGGCATCGGGGGCATATGGGGCATTCCCTCCATGGGTGGTTCCATGAGGAATTCCACGGGGAGTTTGGACATTCGAACGGTCGTGTCGATAATTCGGACTTGGACTGTTTGCGTGCCGCTAGGCACGGGGAAGGGGGCGTCATGGTTGGATCTACTTGATGCCCCGGTGGGTACATGATGTCTATGTACTGGATTGAATAAAGCACAGATATTGGTTGGGTACAGTCGAAAGGCTCTCGGTCGATGTGGGATGGGACGAGATGCGGGGTATCTTATCTCCGGCGAGTAAATATAACGCGATCTACATAGCTTTGCGATGCGCTTTATATTGATGTTTGGCCTGGTTAGCTTCACGTGGTTTGGCTTGAAGGGACCTCGAAATAATTTCTTACAATCCTTGGTCACTTCAGTGAGCTCTCGGTTGAACAGGTCTTCCATCGTAGATGTTTCACTAAGACATTACCCGGAATTTCTTTTATGCACCTTGCAAAGATGTACAATAGGTAACCCCAACCATATACTTCGGAATCAGGAACCGATGGTCGGTGGCTGAAGAAAGGTTTACCCGGAACCTGGGGATTGTGCGAGACATAAACCAAGTACAAATCCCCAGCATCGGTTATATCGGGACAGTGCATGAGAGACCCGCCCAAATCCACTGTCATTGCCGGGACCTACAGTAGTAGTAGATCTAGTGATGATGCTATCTAGCATCTTGTCTCGGCTTGGAAATATCTTAACCATCTCAACCAGTTTAACCATTTCAACTATTCTGCCCTATATCGAACCCTATAGCAAGCCAAGCTTTCGGGAAGCCGTCCAAGCCGGGCCGATATTTGGAACGCGAGTCAGGGCTTGAAATCTCCACTGAAAATTCTGAGACCGGCACCGTGCCGAAGCAATAGTCAACGCTGATTGGCTCAAAGGAGCCGAGGCATTTCGGCTGTTATCAAAGTGGGACATCTTTTTTCTTATGTTTCAAAGATTTTTATATTTCTTTAATAGTCACGGCTGATCCGTGGTGAATTTCGATCGCTTGATCTCGCTTTGGACATTCCCGTGGAGACATTCACTTGCCAACGCCAATTCAACGAGCCCCTCAGGGGATCTATCAAAATGGCCCCCAAGGGAGGCGAGACAACACTGCCCTCTCAGATCACCTTTTGGCGCATGGTCTTTGATCAAAGAGTCGTTACGGAGGAAATCGTGCAATATCCATATACAGGCTCCGGCACCGAGGATGATCCCTATGCAGTGATCTGGATCCCAAATGATCCACGAAACCCAATGAACTTTGCGGCAACGAAGAAATGGGCCATCACGCTGTTAGTGTCGTTTGTCACTCTGGCCGTCTCACTAGTATCATCCGCGTTCTCAGGCGGCATGAGCCAGATCATGGAGGACTTTGGATCGCCCGAAGAAGTCGTCATCTTAGGTGTTTCCTTGTTCGTCTTGGGATTCGCGATTGGTCCATTGATCTGGGCTCCTCTGAGTGAGATCTTCGGCCGTCGCCATATCTTCACTATCTCATTCATGTTCTTGACTGCATTCAATGCCGGTGCAGCGGGAGCCCAGAACATCCAAACCCTCATCATTCTTCGTTTCCTAGCGGGATCGTTTGGCTCTTCGCCATTCGGTAATGCAGGTGGCACTATTGCGGACATGTTCCCAGCTTCGCAGCGTGGAATCGCCATTTCTCTCTTCGCCGCAGCACCATTCCTAGGTCCTACCTTAGGCCCTGTCATCGGCGGTTTCCTCGCCACCGGCGCAGGCTGGCGCTGGGTTGAAGGCTTCCTCGCCGCCTTCTCCGGCGCTCTCTGGTTATGCATTATCTTCCTTCTCCCGGAGACATACGCCCCAGTCCTTCTTCGCCGACGAGCAGAGAAACTCTCAGCTCTGACCGGCGACGTCTACCGCAGCCATCTCGACATAGCCCGTGGCCCTGTTCCAATGAGCCAGACCTTAAAAACCGCCCTCTCCCGCCCCTGGATCCTCCTCTTCCGCGAGCCAATCGTGCTCCTCTTCTCAATCTACATGTCCATCATCTACGGCACCCTGTACATGCTCTTCGCCGCCTATCCAATCGTCTTCCAGCAAACCCGCGGCTGGTCCGAAGGCATCGGCGGTCTAGCCTTCCTAGGAATCCTCGTGGGAATGGTAATAGCAGTAGCCTACACCTTCCCCGAGAATTTCCGCTACGCAAAGAAATGCGCCCAAACAACCGACAGACTCGCTCCCGAACTTCGCCTCCCACCAAGTATGGTCGGCGGCATAGCCCTCCCCAATCGGTCTATTCTGGTTCGCCTGGACCAATTCACCCAGTATCCACTGGATGGCCTCGGTAGCAGCAGGCGCACCTTTCGGCTTTGGAATGGTCCTCGTCTTCCTCAGTGTATTCAACTACCTCATCGATTCCTACACCATCTTCGCGGCGTCCGTGCTAGCAGCAAACTCAGCCCTCCGCTCTTTGTTCGGCATGGCCTTCCCTCTTTTCACCACATACATGTATCAGAACCTGGGAATTCACTGGGCGTCCTCGATCCCGGCATTCCTCTCGCTGGCATGCGTGCCCTTCCCATTCATCTTCTACAAATACGGCGCTCAAATCCGGAAACGCTGTACCTACGCCGCTGAAGCAGATGCATTCATGGAGCGTCTCGCCCAGAAGAATCAGGCTCAGGCCGGGGCGCGGATTGAGAAGGAGGAGGAGGAATCCGAGAAGACGGATCCAAATGCTATTCTGCCCGATGAGGTTGATTCGAGCGACGATGATACTTTGTCCACTGTTCCTTCGCGCGGTACGATCGCTCGCCATGCTTCCCGTGCTTCGCGGCAGTCTGGCCGTTCTATGCATCGTGTTGCTACTGCTACTCAGTATGAAGAGAATCCTTATGATTTGGATTTGGTTAATACCAAGCAGTCGGCTATTAGTGGACATCGCAAGGATTGAAGGGCTGTGGGATGGTGTATCTCACATTCGCCTTCGATTACTACTCTTGCCATTAAACTCATATTCTGAATTCTGTGGCTGATTACCATCGGCAAAATAAATTTGAGAGCTCATCTTTATTGCCGACTCACAACTCCAAGCTCGGTTTCTCATCGTGGCTTCACCACATGCCGCGGCGGAACGGGCAGAGAAGGGGCTCAGGTCCTCCTCAGTGAACATCGGATGATACCCCCGAGTCATTTCGACAGATTTATGCTGCTTTGAAGTTGACGCCAAACACGGAGACGCGTGTCAAGCCATACTTGCTCTGGACGGCACACATCGCAACCAGCGCTTAACTGTCATTTATTGTATATACCTAATTCTTTAATACATAGAATAGAGCATGGAACCGAACCAATTCAATGTTCCACACACAATACTACACTCGTCCCGTCGAGGATGTGATCCCACCATCAACCACCAGCTCCTGGCCAGTAATATACCGTGACTCATCCGCAGCAAGAAACAAAACCGCATTAGCGACATCCCAAGCATCCCCCATCCTCTTCATCGGCACCTGATCATGCCGCATTTTCATATACCCATCTTCATCACCACCAGGAGCAAACCGTCTAGCAAGGTCACGGGTATAAGGCGTATAGATCAAACCCGGAACAACGGTATTCAACCTGACGCGCCGATCAGCATAAATCACCGCAGTAGCTTTAGTAAACTGCATAATAGCAGCCTTGGCAGCCGAGTAAGCCACCTGGGGTTTTCCAATGTATCGCAAGCCCGCAATACTCGAGACATTGATTACCGTGCCGCCACTCGCTTGCTTCTCCATGATGGGCAGGACAAAGTGGGTTGTCAGGTAGACGCTTTTCAGATTCAGGTCCATTTGTTGGTCCCAGATCTTCTCTGACATGGTTGCTGGACAGCCGGGCTCTGATTTACCCACGTTGTTCACTAGGATGTCGATGCGGCCGTATCGTTCAATACAGGCTTCTACTAATGCTTTCGTGGACGCGGAATCTGTAACGTCTGTTTGCTGGACGTGGCAGATGCCGCCTTCGGCTTCGATTCGTGTCTTGGTTCTTGCGGCTGCGGCTGCTGTGCGGTTCCCGCCGAAGATGAGTGCCCCTTGCTGTGAGAGCTTCATTGCGATGGCGGCCCCGATGCCCCAGCCTTCTTCACTTGTTTGGCCGAGGCCGGTGATTAGGGCTACTTTTCCGTCGAGTCGCAGCATGGTCGAAATGGGAAGTTTGATACCACGAGGTGTAATTGATCGTAATGAGCACTTTTATGGGCTTGGAACTTTTTATATCATGACTTTAAAGTCAATTTTGTCCCTGTCCCTGCTTGGGAATGGCGGATCGCATCCGTCGCTCGGAGCGAAGCCGCGCGCCGTTAGTCCGCGCCTGAGTGAAGGGCTTCGAATTGACGACTAGCAGATGTTTAAGATCAATTTCAATTTAATGTACTGTTCAGTCTTGGGGTTACTCTGATTCAACCGCGAGTAATACATGCAGGCATCATGACCGCTTCGACTGAACCCGACGCGGTTCAGAAATACTACGATCTTTCGCAATCTCTAGACATCAGCTCCGGTCTTCGACACGGACTTACATCTTATGGAGATGCGCGCTTTTCCCTATTTCTCTGAAAGGTCTTCATCGTGACTTGGCGATTCCATTCATGGCCGTTGTCAATAATCGGGGTGATCGGCTTTATTATGGGATCAGGGGACTGGACTGTTTTGATGCAACTGAGGTTGGTACCGAGGTATCTTTGTGCCTTGAGTGACCCAGTGTCGGAACATATCATTACTACATGGAGATAATGTAAATTCTCCGTATATGGATGTGAGACTGCTACTAAACTCAGGGAGAAGAATGCGGTGTCTTCCAATGCCCTATTTGGCAGTTTAGTGTCGTAAGGCAGGTGTGAAAATAGGGGGATTTGGGACTCGGTCACGATTGGGGCTGCTTGGGCATTGGCTCTTTTATTAGAGATCATTTGGTGGTTTATACAAGTAGACGTTTTACTGAGGTAGGAATCATGTGTTAACTTAAGTGTCAAGTTATATGAGAGATGAAAACTCAAGGCATCATAGTAAGACAATATTTTATCCCATTGCAATATGCAGATATAGAGTAGATTCTATTCTAGCACCTATCTGATAGTTGTTAAAAAGAAGCTTGAACTGACATCCAGTATCGTCCGATCGCCGACAGTGTGGTCGGGTCCCAATGATCACTCATCACAGCCTCGGCCCACCTCCACCTCGGCCTACCCCAGCTATATACCATCGCCTCACCTCACTGGCAGACCCTCAATTATACAATTATAATCAATCCACTAATTCGAACGCCATGCCGGGCAAGATTGACGCCTACGTTGATTGCGGTATGCAATACCCCTGTCATTGCCCCAAGCCTCCGAGTCGCTAATCATTGGACAGTATCGCCGTATTCGTACTATGCGACGCTCTATCTCAGAAAGAATCGCAAAGCGTTAGAGTCGCATGGAATCGAGATCGAGTCTGTCCCTGAATAAATCGTCCTCTCACTTGCGCTGATTCCCGAACAGATTCCATCCGGTGTTCCTTGGCGGGATCAATGTCGGATCTGGTATGTCTGCACCTTTCACTGCACCCTATCTAAATAACCAAAACTGAAAACAAAAGGAAACAAACCCCCCTGGACACTCCCCGCCAAGGCTGCATACTCCAAATTCGACTCCCAGCGCGCCTGTAAATACTTTGGCGTGGAGCCGATCAGCCCCCCTTCGTTTTTCCCCATCCTCTCGATCTTGGTAAGCTGGTATTCATATCCTATGCCTTTCCAAATCTAACTCGCCAGCCTCAACGCTGCATGGTCTACATCAAACTCCACCATCCGCGCGAAAAATATGAAACCACCTTCCTCTCTCTTTGGGAATGGATGTTTTACAAGGGCGTGGACATCAGCAAGCCCGACAATCTAGCCGAAGTCTTCCGCAGCAACGGATACGCCGATGCCGAGATTCAAGAGATTCTCGCGTCGGCATCTAAGGCGGAGTTCAAGGAGGCGTTGACGGCTAACACGCAGACGGCGCTTGATAAAGGTGCTTATGGCGCGCCCTGGTTTTGGGTTCGGAATGACCAGGGCCAGGAGGAGCCTTTCTTTGGGAGCGATCGGTATGTGCCTCTGTGCTTCTTTGCGACAATGCTGACTGGGTTAGATTTGCGTTTATGTGGATGTATCTTGGATTGCCGTTCCAGGATGTTGCTATACTGGCTCCTGAGAAGGAGAAGTCGAAGCTTTAAGCATCTGGACGTGGCCCACTTCTCGGCCTTCGGGCTTATGTGACTCAGAGCTTAGAAATATTCAATTGACCAGACTTTTGTGGACTTGTGGACTTATGGACTTGGTAGTGTAAGGTAGAATGCAGCGTAGAAGTATATAAACCCGCCATTGTTCTCTTTGACATCTTCCCACCGGATAAGAGCTGAACCACTGCAGCTTTACCCCACGTCTGCCCCACACTTGACTTGTCTCCAACATTTAACCTGCGCATCGAACATCGACTCAACATCTACTTGACCATCTATTCTACCATCTAGCATCTACTCATAACCATCACTCACCACTCATCATGTCTGGACCTCGCGTTGCATGGATTGGCCTCGGTAACATCGGCCGAGTAAGTCAAACCACCCCACCCCGGAGCTATACTCGAAAACACCCAATCCCAACCCTAACCAACCACAGGGCATGAGCCAAAACATAGCCCAAAAAGGCCCCCAAACCGGCCCCATAATCCTCTACAACCGCACCACCTCCCGCGCCACAGCCCACGCCAACAAGCTCGGCGCCGACAAAGCAACCGTCGCCTCAACCCTCCACGACGCCGTCGCCGCCGCCGACCTAATCTTCACCTGCGTCGGCGACGACCCAGCCCTAACCTCCATCGTGGAGACCATCCTCGCCGACAAAACCCTAACCCTAACCAACAAGACCTTCATCGACTGCTCGACCGTGCACCCGGACACATCACGCAGCACCGAAGCCGCCTACCTCGCCCGCGCCGCCAACTTCGTCGCCTGCCCCGTCTTCGGCGCGCCCAACATGGCCGACGCCGGCGCCCTGATCGTCGTCCCGGCCGGCAAGCAAGCCTCCATCGCGACGCTGCGCCCGTTCCTGGACGGCGTCGTCGCGAAGCAGACCATTGATTTGGCTGCCGGCACGGGCGCGGATATCGATGTGGGCAAGGCGTCTACCATGAAGGTTATTGGGAATACGTTTATCTTGAATACGGTGGGCGTGCTGGCCGAGTCGCTGGTTGCTGCGGAGGCGTCTGGGCTGGGTGTTGGCCCGTTGAAGGAGTGGTTGGATATTTTTGCCCCGGGGGCGTTTGCCAAGTATGCGGAGCGTATGGTTGGGGGTGACTATTATACACGTGAGGAACCGCTTTTCGCGGTGGATCTTGCTAGGAAGGATTTGAGACATGCTTATTCTATTGCGGAGCAGGGGGGTTTGCGGATGAGGAATGTTGAGGTTACGGATGCTTTGTTGGAGGGTGTTAAGGGGGAGAGGGGGGAGGCTGGGGATATTGCTGCTGTTTATGGCATTGTGAGGCAGAGGGCTGGGTTGGAGTTTGAGTGTTTGAAGGAGAAGAAAGAGTAGGTGGGTTTAAGAGTGGATCAAAGTATATAGAATTACAACTGTAAAGCCAATTGCTTCATGCCATTAAGAATCAAGGTCTCCTAGGGATATAGTGGAGACACAACTAAGGGTCAATAATAAAGACATAAAAGTATGCACATCAAGAATAATTTTTATCAAAACACAGCAAATACTGAACACCCCCGGGGTGTCATCTTGCAATCATATCATAGCATCGCATCTACTCCTCCCGAATCTCGGCATTCTGATCGTGGTGCTGGTGCTGACTAGCGCCGGCCTCACCCTCCTTCTGAGCATCGGCGGTGCCGTGGAGATCGTTGACGATTCCATCGGGGGGAACCCAGCTGGAGGACTTCCAGGGCTTGACGTGGAGGACGTACATGGTGTCAACCTCCTCGAGGGTACGGCCCTGGGTCTCGTTGACGAAGAAGAAGACGACGAGGACAGCGAGGAAGCAGCAGGCAGCGAAGACGTAGCCGTAGCGGAAGTCGATGGTGTTGTTGATGAAGGGGGTGAAGAAGGAGATGAGGAAGTTCCAGGTCCAGTTGGCGGCGGTGGCAACTCCCATGCAGACGGCGCGGTAACGGAAGGGGTACATTTCACCACAGATGGCCCAGACGATGGGACCCCAGGTGGTGGCGAAACCGACGATGAACAGACAGGTGAAGACGATCATGACGATACCGGCGGAGTGGTTGGTAGGGTTGGGGTGGATGATCTCGTGACCAACAGAGGCCCAGATCAAGAAGCAGATGAACATCCAGGCGCCACCGTACATCAGACACTTGCGACGACCGTAGTGCTCGACAATGTACAGACCGGGGAGGGTCATACCGAAGTTGACGGCACCAAGAATGATGGAGGTGACGTAGGAGTTGCTCAGACCGATACCGTTGAAGATGGAGGTTCCGTAGTAGAAGATGAAGTTGGCACCAGTCAGCTGCTGCAGGGATTGCAGGGCGACACCGAGAAGGATACGGTAAAGCATGCGAGGACCGGTGAAGACCTCTTGCCAGGGGGCATCACCGTTGGCAAGCTCCTCCTCGGTCTTGCGCTTCATGTCGCTCATTTCCTGGGCGACAACGCGGTGGTTGTGGGGAACACCATAGAGCTTGCACATGACATCGCGGGCCTCCTCAATGCGGCCGTGACGGTAGGCGAAACGGGGGGACTCGGGAAGGAAGAGAGTACCGATACCGAGGATCAGGGGCCAGGCAAAGCCAATGCCCATGGTGATGCGCCAGGAGGCATCGGTGTCGAGTCTGGAGGTACCGAAGTTGACGATGTAGGAGATGAAGATACCGAAGGCGACGAACAGCTGGAAAGCACTGACCATGGCACCACGGACCTGGCGAGGAGCAGACTCACTCTGGTACATGGGGACGACACTGGAGAGCGCACCGACACCCAGACCAGCGACCCAACGGCCGAGGGCGATTTGGTACCACTTGTCCGTGGTGGCGATTTGAATGATGATACCAACAATGTGGAGGAGAGCCCAGAAAGAGATGGAGAGCTTGCGGCCAATGCGGTCCGCAATGGGGGCGGCAACCAGGGCACCAATCATAGTACCGATAGAGAGCTGTAGCATGTGTTAGTATACAGTACTATCAAGGGCCCCCAGTAGGGTCTTTCAGGATACAGGATTCTCTTACCAATCCGACAATGAGACCGTTGCGCACGTTGCTGAAGACATATTCCCCGGTGGCGGCGTCGTACTCAGCGAAGCGACGCTTGAAATCCGGCATGGTGGTGAAACCCGAGATTTGACCTGCGGTTTGGTTAGCGTTATGAACGTTGCATTGTTGAACGACCAGTCTTGTGTGACATACCAGTGGCATATCCGAAGATGAAACCTCCCATGGAGACACACAAGCCCAGGATGAAGGAACGCCATGTCAGGTACTTGACTGGGCTGTCATCGAGGGTGATGTTGTCCTTCTCAGCTGAGGTAGAGTCGGCACGTGAGGGAGTAGCAGCCTGTGAAGAGAATTGAGACTCCGACTTGGCGGGCTTGACCCGATCCATGAAGGAAGAGAGACCCATAGTGAAAGACGGCTGTTTGCTTTTTTTTCACTTGCTATGGATAGAAGTGAAAGAAAACGAAGAGAAGAAGAGGAGGGAAAACCGACTAATTATACCCCTCGGGGTAGGGGACTCCCGGATTTGTCCCACTTCCGAAATGGGGAAGTAAATTTCCCACTCCACGGGCAGTTTTAGCGTCTCTGCACTCCGTACTCTCCGTGTTTGGAGCAGTGGAGAGAAAGTGGAGAGAGATTTGGTCCACGTGAAGGTGAAAACGTCTACATGCCTGTATCCCTTCTAGAAAGACCCTTTGCTTGCAACTCCTCTATATCAATCCTCATATCTAGGGATGACTTTGGTATGTACATCTACGCCATCTCCGTAGACTTCACGTGGGAATCAAAGGGGCATCTGATCACCCGACCTTCTTGCCACCTTCTAGAAGCCTGCGTGATTCAGTTTAGTCCCTGGGTCCTCGGGCCAGGTGTGCGAATGAAAATGCCGTGCCTGGGCCAACAATCCGTGGGGAGACGGGTAAAAGGATATTCCACGTAACAATGATCATGACATTGGACAATAATCACTCATACTGGCCAGGTGGGAACTGGGAGACTCGGTTCTGGTGCCGATGGTATGAACTATACAGGGAGTGGGCGTCACTAGTAAATAAACCGGTTACCGTACGCGATCACGCAGAGTTTGCATGGGCGATTTACGAAACAGAACATCGAGCGCCTGAAACCGGTGGGTTCCCAACGGAGAAGGTGAGAACCAAAATAACCCGACTAAATTGACTAAAATCTTCCCATGTCTAGAATTTTTACAAGGTGGGTCGACGATTCGCTGTGGCCGACTTGGCGCTGATCATGGCTGAAAAGCTTGGCGTGCTGCAAGGGGGCCTCGGGGGACTCTGATTGCAGTCAACCAGAGCACAGAGTAGGCAAACAGCACACAAAGGGCGAACTCCCATTTATATCAATTGGAGAAGCAACGACCAGCTTCAAGATAAGAAAGAGAAAGAAAACAACCGACCCACGAGGCTTCGGTCGATATCCGCGCAGAGATTTCGGCGACTCCACTACGCCCAAATCGGCACACCGAATGCCCGACTTTGCTGCTTTTTCTGTCCCGAGCCGAGTGGGATCCCGACTCGGCTTCGGTCAATCCCGTGTTTGGATTCGGCCTCCTCAATCTACGGCAGGAGTTGGGAATCCGTGGAAATCAGCAGGTTGTCACTCTCTTGTGCTTCCTCTGATTTACATTCTTCTTATAGGCATTCCTTCTATTATTGATTGACCGGCATGTTTGTTGTTCTCGGCATCCCTAGAGACGGAAACAGAGACCCACATCCCTTGATCTGCGGTGAACCACCTAGGAAAACTCTGAAGGTATCAGACCATTGTTCGAAAGTCTAGTCCAACAGATTGAGTGGGTCACGTATCTCAGCTTCACTCTAGAGTCCAATCGCTAATGTACAGTGTACAATATCATGACTCCTCTCGGGACAGGTCGGGACCTAAGTCTGCAGCAGCTGTGCAAAAGTCCCTAGATAACTTCACTCCATCTGTCTGTGCTGGTGAAAGAAAAAAACCTCCAGTCAGCCAATGCTGTCATCTTAAAAAAAAAAAAACACTGTTCCAAGGTTCGGGTCTTGCTTACAATGGCAAGGCCATGGGCAAAGTGGCAGAAAGGAAAGGAAATTAACACTAATTGAACCACAGTTCAATTCAATCAATTCAAGTTAAATCAAAAATTAACATAAATTCAAAACAAATCAATCAAATCAACCAAAATAAATCCAATTACTGCATGGAGTATTGCAAACATCCAATGACGTGGGGATGTACATCCGACTTCCCAAAGAGGAAATCGGGAATGTCTACCTTGACATGATTCTGTACAGCTATACAGCTATACTACTGTACCGTACTCCGTACAGCATGTGTATGAAACACAACTCCATCCAGTAGATGATCACACCCCATTAGCCGAAAAATCGCGCTTGACTCCATACTTCATCTCCATGTCCTCCATGCCCCATACTCGCTGGCAGATGCCGTCATACTGCATCGGGAGTCGGTCACAGCTGTGCCGTTGCGTAGAATCAGGGGATGGGGTTGGGGATGAGACTGGAGAAAGTGGTCATTGCTGACCCTGATCCTGGAGGCACAGGGAACAGGGAGGACCGGGGACAGGTGACATCCGCCATGGGGTTTTGTTGGACCGTGTTTTCTAGTTGTTTCCCTTCCTCTTTCATCCTTCATTCAACTTTCGTCCAACCTTCACCCCGGATGAGAGTGCCGGGTTGCTTCGCCTCTTCCAAGGTTTCGCATCACATGTCTTGTGCAATCACACTCCTCTTGATAACCACTGTGCTACATGTGTTTCTTGCTTTTAACGGTAACAGGTGATGCAGATTGTATCGTATGATGGATGCTGTGTGCATGGCCAGCGAGCGTCCATCACTTATCATCAGTGATCAGGGTAATCAGGGCCACGGATGGTCAGATACAGGTTGTGGGATGGAATCTGGGGATCTCATGATGCACTGATAGGGGATGGGATGAGCGTGCGGGCTGCGGAACCCATTCGAGGGCAGGCCGTTGTGAACCTGTTCCAGACACCGGTGAGCACATGTTCTTTTAGGGTCCACCCTGCTGAGACGCCCTGGCCACCTACGCCTACGACGGCTTTCACCTGAGCTTTGGGATCGAAGGTTTAGAGTAACCTTACGAGTACGGCAAACGGGGATGCAACAACTACCGAGTACACGGTTAAGACACTACCACTCATTTACCATAAGCTTCATCTGGATTGGTATATGCGAGATCATCAAGTCAAGAACTTTTCTGTGCCATTGACCAGGAGGACAACTCCCACAAAATCGAACATCAGACCGGACAAACGAGTTATCCGGGAACAGTCGTGGAAACAAAATGCACGTCAAATGAACATTTCTTCAGCATAAAATGGAGAAAAGATAAGGGGAAAAATCAGGAAAATAAACGCCCAACACCATTTTGCACCCGGCATCGAAACCAATGGACAATGATTAAGAATGGGTCTCGTTTCCGCATATGCAGAGCTGGGCTTAACGACGGTCCGTCTTGCCCATACCACGCTTTCCGGAGAACTGTAGTGAAACATGGTTAGCAATGGAACAAAAGGTGAAGTGGAGTGACAGGGGTTACATACCAAGTGCTTGGCGAGAGAGGCGGTTGTGTGACGATCGGCCTCACCGGCACGGGCCATGCGGTTCATCTTCTTCTGGCCCAGCTTGGCCAGACGCTCAGCCTTGTCACGGTTACCGAAAGTAGTGACACCGTCGAGACGACGGTCAGTGACAGGTGTGCTGCGAGCGCGGCTCTTAGCGCGGGCAAGGGCCTTGTGGGGGGTGTCGACGTCCATGGCGTCATCATCGTTGGCGCCCTCACGGGTGGAGGAGCGGCCACGGGGAGCCTGGCTCTGGTTGCGGGCACGGGAGCTGGCGGCTCCAACATCGTAGCCGGCAGAGTCGAGACCTCTCTCCATCTGGGAGAGCTTCTTGGCCTTGGCGCTGCGGGGAATTTGGGCGCGGTTCTTGAGCGACTTGCGGTCCCGGGCTTCGTTGCGGAGGAGCACACGCTTCTCGCGGATAAGATCGGCCTTCTCGCGGGTATCGGCGTCTTCGGCGTCTTCCACGCTCTCGTCCGACTCGTAGTAGCCGTCGGCTTCGAGCTTCTCTTCTTCGTCCTCGAGGGCGGCGAGCTTGGTCTCGATATCGGGGTCGACAAAGTCGTAGATGTTCT
The DNA here is from genome assembly GCF_028828085.1 of Penicillium nucicola. Taxonomy (NCBI): domain Eukaryota; kingdom Fungi; phylum Ascomycota; class Eurotiomycetes; order Eurotiales; family Aspergillaceae; genus Penicillium; species Penicillium nucicola. The sequence continues at coordinate 461,651 of NW_026643132.1, read as the reverse complement.
TGCCGTTCCACACCTCGGGAATCTTGTCGTGGTTCCACTCCTTGTTGGCCAGAGTGTAGTCGCGCTGCATGTCGAAGCTGTAGACACCAGCACCACCGTTCTCCTCCTCGAGGTCGCGCTCCAGTCTCCGGCGGTTGGGGTCGTTCTTGTCGTACTTCTTGAGGTCCTTGACGGCATCGGGGATGAAGGATTCACGAACACCACCCATGGGCTGGGCAACGTGAATACGGGACAGAACGTCGCCGAGACGGCCACCGGGGGTGGCGCTGGTGGAACCAGACTTGAGCTTCTGCGCAACACGCTCAGCCAGGAGCTTGTCACAGGCGGCGTTCTTGACGGCGGTCACACCCTCGGTGGTGGTGCAAGAGGCCTGCAGCATCTCGACATCCTCGGCCTTGAGAATCTCCTGGAGCTGCTCCTGGTACTCAGGCTCCAGCTCCTCGGGACGGCGCACGTCGATCTTGTTGACAACGATGAACACAATCTTGTTGGCGAAAAGAGGCTTGATGCTGTGGAAGAGCTTGATCTGGTCGCCGACAGAGTAACCACACTGCTCGGAAAGATCCATGAAGTAGAGGATAGCGGAACGCAAATGGGCAACGGCGGTGATGGACTGCATTTCAATGGTGTTCATCTCCTCCAGGGGGTGGTCCAGAATTCCGGGGGTATCAATGGCTTGGAAACGGAGGTACTTGTAATCGAAGTGACCAACGAACAAACTCTTGGTGGTGAAAGCATAGGGCTGAACATCGACATCTGCGCGGGTAATGTTGCGCAGGAAACTCGACTTTCCAACGTTGGGGTATCCACAAATCAGGAGAGTACGAGTGTTGGGGTCGATAGAGGGCAGACGACCCAAGTGCTGGCGGACCTGCTCCAGGTAGACGAGGGGGTCCTTAAGACGGCGACAGATGGTAGCCATACGACCGAGCGCAGCGCGCTTGAGCTGCTTGCACTGGAACAGAGACTGCGCATACTTGATAAGACGGACGTAATCGCGAGAAACGGTTTCAATCAGGTGCTTGGCGGTCGAGACCTGGCCAAGACCGATACGGAAGTGGTCGGCATCATAGAGAGTGTTCATCAAATCCTTGTCTGGTGAACGTTAGACCCGCCCGAACATCGCCACAGAAGAATCTGAACTTACGGAAAGGATGGATATCCTGCAGGCGAGGGAATCCATCGAGAATAGCCTGGAACTTCTCACAGAAGGTCTCTTGGGTATACTTGACCTTACGGGTGTAGAAACCTGAAGGGGAAAAAATTCGGTCAGCATTGCTTTATCGATAACCGCGATAACTTTTTTTTCTGCAAGTTGCCATTTCCTCCACCTCGGAGCAGAACTCGTAGGAATCGTACCTCTGATACGGCTGATCTTGAAACCAGCACGAATCTGTGTGGGCAACTGTCTCTGAGTCCGACTCAGGACAATATCCAGGAACTCCTGGTGTGTGGGCACCGGCGCAATCTAATCAAGCGGTGAACTCATTAGCGGAGTAAAACAAGGAGGGTGAGAAATGGGAGACGCACATCCTTCCACGTAGTCTTCATGATGGGCACAATCAAAAGTCAAACGAGCAGTGACCTTTGAAGATATCCCGAGGTGAATGGGTGTTGATAGAGTGGGTTTTTCTCCGCGAAAAAAATTGTTGGCAATCCTTTTCTGCCAGGCGGTAGGCAAATGCGGGGATTGGGATTGGATGGACGTTGAGAGACGATCACGTGGTTCATATCGCGATCTGCTCTTGCGCCAAAATTTGAACAGTTGGATGGGCACTGGATTAATTTGGGTATTTATGTGGCCGATAAGTAGAAGAATGATATTTTATTGAGTTAGGCTACTTATACCTACATCACATGGTGGACATGCTGCATAAAAAGCCTTGGATCGATCGTTCGAGATTTGAACCCCTCAAACCCATGTCATGTTACCTTGTAATGATATGTAGGTCTATAACTGTTTGCAAAATACTGCTCTTATAGAATTTCAAATACATCTGCTAGGAAAGTACCTATGCATCTATAGGGTGCTTGGTTCTTGCAGAGGTTTGCGGGTTGTCTGATATATAATATTGCAGAAACGACTTAGCACCTTAAGGCTCTATTCACAAGAAATTGGACCACTGGTGTTCAGCAATGTCTTTAGATTCGTACAGCCACTTAAATAGTTCACTCAAAGATATAGAACTTCATCTAATCCAATATGGCACACCCACACAGTGATATATATATCTCAGTAATACATGTTTCCTCGTAGACGCTCCTAGATCCTCGCCTTCCTCGTTTCATTCAATTTGGCAGGTAAAAGTCTCCTCAAAATCTTACCAGTCGGAGTCTTGGGCAAGCTTTGCAAATGGTGAACACCACCCCTGAGCTTTTTGTACCCAGCCAGCTGGCTGTCGATCCAGATCTTAATCTCATCGAGAACTTTCTGCTTCTCGGAGTCTGACAACTCCGCTGACTCCGGCGATAGACTGACATAGGCGAGTGGGACTTCAGTCGCTTGGGAATCATCGTAGACTGCACAAACTGCAGCATCTGTAACATCGGAATGGCGCAGAAGAATATCTTCTAGTTCTGAAGGTGCTATTTGGAATCTATAGTGACATCGAAACGATTAGCTGGAGGCCATTGAATCAAGAAGCCCAAATTGGAGACAAACCCCTTGTACTTGATCATCTGTATCCAAGCAGTTAGTTAAAGACTGCTCAGGAGTCAATTGGGCAAGGGAGGTATACTTCTTTCAGACGATCGGTGACCCAGAAGTTCTGATTCTCATCCATCTTCAAGATGTCTCCTGATTTGATCCACCCGTCGGAAAATGTACTTTCTGTTGCCTCGCTATCGTTGATGTAACCCCTGTGAGAGTCGTCAGCACACTTGATGATGATGAATTTCCAAATATGAGAGCCCACGCACATCATGACTAGCGGGCCACGCAGCCATAATTCACCTTCCTCGCCAAGAGGGACGTCTTTGTTAGTTACTGGATTGACCAAACGACCTTCCCTATCACAATATTAGCAATGGTGTACGGCGCTCAATCGCATTAGATCCAACATACACCCCCGAAAACAGCTTGCCAACACATCCGAAGGCTTCTTCATCCTCGTCAATCTGGTGGATAACACCCCCGAGCATTCGGTAAGTCCATAACCTTTCCACGTTAGTGAACTATGATTGCCAGACGGGACACCGCACATACCTTGACAGATGCTAACATGCGGAAGGCGCTTCTTGAGAAGAAGCTGAACAGCTTTCTACAAAGATCATACGATTAATACTCAGACCATGTTTCCAGCGTGCGTAAATGCAGGGAAATGCCAAAACTTACCTTCAATGGGGCGGCAGAAATGACAATTCTTCTCAAGGATGCCAAATCATACTTCTGAGCTATGGGTGAAGTAGCAAGCAGAAGTGCTACCGGGGGGACAAGATGCAGATCGGTAACCTTCAATTCGCTGGACTTGCGACAAAACGTCTCCAAGTCAAAGGCAGGAAGACTGCAATATTGGGCTCCGACCCACATGCCAGACAGAACCACCAGACTGAGCCCGTAACAATGGCAATCTAGAATAGAGCTGTGTTAGCAGAGCCATTGTATGATTGATGGAGGTTGAAGCGGGCAACTTACACGGCGCAAAGAAAACCTCCCGGACAGTCGAGTTGACCCGCACCGGCATGGAGGCTCTCATGATGATGCTGTTCATGACAAGATTATAATGAGAGAGTTGGACACCCTTCATCTTTCCGGTTGTTCCAGAGGAAAAGCAGATTGTGCTGGGTACATCCTTGGAGCTCTTCCCTTGAAGGTCGTACGGCGGTATGCTTTCTGTAGCAGTCTTGCCAACCACATCATCCGGGAACTGAGGGACAATTAACACTCTCAAATATAATTATGCCAGAAAATAGGGCTCCAGACCTGTGGTAAGTTGTCTACTTTACACCGAACGGTCAAAACTTTGGTGCTTGTCATTGCGAGAGAAGCTAGGGCATCTTGGACCGTGCTAAGCTTCTCCTCAATAGTGACAACATGTGTTGGCTGGACAATTCCGAGCACATGCGAGATATCCCCCTGAGTTGCGGATGTATTTAATGGTCTAAAGAGCTGATTAGCGAATCTCCAGAGTTCATGGATGTGATGAGCTCACGCGAAGACAGCACCGGTCCACCAGGTGGCATGAGCCAGATGAACAAATACATTCTATATCCGGATAAGTATATTTCGAGCTAAAGTGTTCCAAGTTTTTTTGAGTGAGTCTCTTACAGAGTTGTTGACCAACGCTAGTAGGGTATCGCCTGGCTGCAATCCAAACTTGTTCTGTAAGCCCCAGGCAGCACGACCAGCATGTTCCCGTAGAGAGCCATATGTGATGGTTTCGTCGGAGAAGGTCTCAACATGAACAATCTTTGAATCAGGTACATCATCGGGATTATATTGGGTCATGAACTGTGAGATGGACAACTCCGTCGCATCGTGAATTGGGATCACAGGTGACCTGTAAACAGCCATTGCGTCAAGATTCAGAGTCAGTAGATAGGTTGCAGTGCCGATGAAATAGGATGAAACTCCAGCGATGCAAGTTCCCTCAATCCCCAATTATACCCTATTACGGAGTCCATACCTGTTCTGTAAGTAGTGTGTAAAAGAGTGTAGAGCTAGTTACGAACTAGTATCCGAGCGTGCCGTCCCTTCTGCTCCACCCTGATGGCTCAGTCAAAAGAAATGCCATGCTTACTTATAGCTAAAATAGCTGACATGTGGCTCAGAGACCGTTGGAAATACCAGAATTGGCAAATGGCTTGGACTCCCATACAACAAGCAACAGCCGCCAAAGTTAAAATGGAGCAAAGTAGAAATTACTTCCGAAGTCTGGAGACAAATGCATGAAAATGGCCCCCATTCATTTACCACTTTTTACCACTAGTGATTTAGATTGTGTTCTCCCAATGGTACGTTCAATTCGTGGAATACGTTCAATTCGTGGAATACGTTCAATTCGTGGAATACCATGTCAAGCGTGGCGAATGAGAGCACTGGTTTGGCCATGGATCCGCTTTGGAGGGATCAAATGGAGGCGCTCGTTTCTTAAGGGTCTATGATTCATTAGAAAGTCAGGATTGTGCTGTATGGCCATATAAGCCATAGATTAATTGCTTGAAGGGTGGAGTGTATCTTCTTTGAATGCTTCAACTCCAACCAGCGAAAATCTTTAAACATCTCGCTCTGGCCCCTTGGTGGCGGGTGAAATGTCACCTTGATAGTGAATGCAATCTCGTTTTTGCAAGGATTCTCATCCTTGACACAAGAATTCTGCACCAATCGCACGTGTCAATTCTTGTCACTATCGGACGCTTCCAACTTGCCGATACGTTTTAGCCCCCAATCGTTTCCGTGAGGGGATCCTGTCGTCGAACGAGAGACGGGAATATTGTGGATCGTGAAGTAAATTAAGACTGTACTGTACGGACGTACATGTGAGGCAATTAGTGCATGGTCCCTGGACATATCCTTGTAATCAGGGCACTTTGGCGAAACAATCGCCTTGTTTTTTTTTTCTCCTTGATGTGTTAGACTCTTGGCCCCTTATGAAGCGAGTCGGTCGATTCTTCGAGTCTGACACATGATGAATATGGTGTATCTCCTTGTCAATTCGATTGAACACCGCAGTAAGACCTGTCCACGGCAGTATGCGATGCTCTCGATATTGGACTGTGTTCGTACTCTGCACCGTGACTCTTTTGATTGATTTGGCATTTGCGAAGACACAATCTCTTCCATCATGCGCTGTGAGAACTGAGAAAATCCACTCTCTTCTGAACTAGCTAACATCTTTTACAGCTGGACTGCTTTGCCAATCTGGTCCCTCAGTCAACTTGTGCCTCTGATAATCAGACATGCATCTGTACAAATGTTGATCTCAATCAAGAATTGAACCTTTGCGTCTCGGCAAATTGTACTATTAGGGAGGGCCTTAGTACGTTATTCCCTGAAACATGCTTGAGCTTCACATTCTCATCAATCACATAGCCACTATCAATTCCACCGATACAACATGTGGAGCTCCAATACGAGACAAGACTTCCTTAAGCGTCATAGTTCCAGCAGTTGGCATCGGCGTCATTGTGGTCCTCATCATTCTGAGGATGTACACAACCCTTTTTCTCAAAAGTTTGAATATCGACTTGGATGACTGGGCAACCATCTTCCTCGGAGTAAGAATATGCACTCTGGCATATACTCATTGGATGCCCTCAGCTAATTCCCACAGTGTTGTGCCGTGCCAGTCAACGTCGGCTCGATCTTGCGTAAGTGACTTAATCGAACCATTTGTCTCGTCCACGAAGAGAACATGATTAACCATTCCTTCAGTTGGAAATGCAGGCTTGGGTAAAGATATGTGGACTCTCGAGTTCGACAAGATTATTCGAGTTTTCTATGTAAATCTCCCCCTTCTCGCCTTTTTTTCATGGACCAACTAACCCTCCTAGCTGTTCTATATCCAGGAACTTCTATACATAATCTGCGTCGCCCTCGTCAAGGTCTGCTTTCTCCTATTCTACCTGCGCATCTTTCCTTCCGACAGAATGCGTCTTGTCATCAAAATCTCCTGCCTCGTGACAGTTTGCTACGGTCTCACGTTCCTCTTCGCCTTTGCGTTCCAATGCTCGCCTGTGAGTTACAACTGGAACGGCTGGGATGGGGAGCACAAGGGAGCTTGCGTACAGACAAATACCCTGGTTGTCACTGCTGCCGCGTTGAACATTGTCTTGGATATCTGGGTGATTGCCCTGCCCATTCCTAGAGTGATGAAAATCCAAGCATCCATCAATACCAAGCTGCAGGTGTTATTCATGTTTTCGATTGGTTTCTTGTGAGTTTCCCCTCCCCTTCGGTCTTGTTAAGGGTTAAGGCTGGAGCATACACAGTGCCAATGGCGCTAACATGTCATTCTGCAATAGGATTACCGGCGTTGGCATCTATCGCGCTATAATGCTCAAGCTGTTTGCTAAAAGCACAAATCCATCATGTATTCACTTCACCTCCCTTTTTCCGAAATCGTTGAAAAACTAACCCATCTTCAACACAGGGGACAATGCTCCTGGTGGATATTGGTCTGTGATCGAGATCGATGTTGGGATCATCTGTCTATGCATGCCGGCCATGCGATCCTTGCTAAGTCGCTTGTTCCCGGCGGTGTTTGGATCTACAAAAGGGACCAGCAGGGGTCATACTAGCAGCCAGCGGAAAATCAGAACCGCGGATAGCGGACCAAACATAAGCTTTGTTCACTTGATCGAGATGGACAACACGGAGCATGCGGACCATATGGATCAAGCGGATCATACGGACCATTTGGAAACCCACCGGGATATCTAATAGGGGTCTCTTGTTGTAATGTTGCTGTATAAATAGGTGTCTGTAGCATTTACAGATAGAATTAATTGTATAAAGTGTATACGGAAACACCCCATTGGCTTTAGAAGCCATAATGTCTACAATACGTTTGATAGAAAAAAAAGAAGAAAGGACTATGTACGTTTCTCCGCAAAGAAACCACTTCTATATACCATCTATCTATATACAGATCAATCAATGACACTTTTCTTATCAGCCCAACTAGGCTGAATCATTCGGCAAACAGCCTCATAATCCCGGAAGCGCTGAGCATCCTCCGGTAAACCAGCCGTAGTCCAAAACATGGTCCAGTTACTATCAGCCAGCTTCCAAGTACCAGACGAGCGCTCAAAGTACCACTTGTTAACGGGGTTATCTTTACGACTACGCCAGCAAACCCCATTGGGGAAGCAGGTGCGCACCATCGCGTTGAAGACCACGTCGGCGACACCACCTGCGCCCTGGCTTCGCTTCAGGACGGCGAATTTGTCCAGATATGGGACCATGCGGGCGGCGCTTTCTTCGCTACCGTCGTCCACCACCCCGGGTGGTGTTTCCCAGGTGAGGATTGCGCCGCCTTCGTATTCGCCTGCGACGATTATACCTGCGATCCGGTCGTTGACTCGCTCGAGGTAGTTCTGGACGTCGAGTTTGCGGTCAAAGGAGTCTTCGATCAGGTGTACTAGACGGGGGAGGTCGATGGTTGGATCGTTTAGTTGGAGTCGGGGGTGGGTGTTGGCTGTCCATGTTTGCACGTGTGGATTTGGGAGAATGGTGAGGGGCATGCCGCGCTTGACAAATGTGGTGTGGCATGTGAAGGGACTGACTGCGACCGTTTTGCCGTTGCTGGAGGCGCTGCGTCGACCTGGGGGCAGCGAAGAGGAGAGGAGAGGCTTGTCGGTTAGGAGGTTGTGGATCAGCGGGTTGCGCTGTCGACGAGTTCCGACGGCTGAGAGATCTGATGCGGCCATTGAAGGGGCCCGGGCTGAGTGAGAGACTTCTTCTGGGGATGTGATGATGCCTGATGAGGCTGACGGCAGCATTGCCAGTGCTTTCTGGGCGAAGCGCAGGTTCTCGAGATGACCATCGAGTACCTTCTGCGTTGCCTCCGCGCTGGGTGTTGGGTCGGATTGTCCTGGTGAGATGATCTCTTGATTGACAAACTTCGAGAAAGGATTGCTCTCCACGATTGGATTTGTGGATTCGGTGTTGATCTGCTTTACGGGGTCGCAATCGTTCCCGTCGGCAGTCTGTCGTGCCTGGGAGAGTTCATCTACAATTTGATCAAACTCTTGCTCCATGTTGATAAAGACATGGGATGACTGGGGTCCAGTAAGTGCAGGAATGCCCCCGAGGACATCCAGTACAATGACACGGTCCAGAGACACCTCTTTTTGAAGAGCAGTGATTCTATCAACTGTGACTGCGGGATCCTCGTCCGGGTGGGGGGTGAAGGATAGCCCGGCAAACTCTTTCGTCAAGGCAAGCGCAGCATCGTTGGCAGAGATTGTAACGGCTCGAGGATTGTCTTCTGTATAAGCAATTGGCGGGATAAGAACTACATGACCATCCCGCAGAGCACTCAGAAGAACTTTCCGGGATAGAACGGTGGGCGGACCAGCGCCTTGCTCGTTGATGGATAACGCGGAGTCCAAACGGAAAGATTTCGAGTCCGGCTGCTCATCGATTGCAGCTGAAATCCGATTTGCCTGGTCAATAGCTGTTTGTCGCACAGCAGCGGCGCTCTCCAGATTGCCGGGGTCGACAACTACACAGCATGCCATTCCCAGGCGCACAAGCTGCGACAAGGTCTTGGCCACCCCATCGATGACGGAATCATCGAGTGACTGGGGTGTAGTGATTTTAATCAGGGCCAGGTGTAACCTTTCGGGCAAATCCTGTCCTCGTGGAGTAGGCGTGGTATCTTGTCGGAACACAGGACTGTCGTAAACGGCTCTGGAGGCACCGTAAAACGAACCCAAATTCACACCGGAGGGGAGCGATGCCGATAATGGCTCATTCGGAGGCTCGATAGGTGATTTTGGGGCGGACTTGGTAGGGCTGGCTTTGAGCCGAGCTAGGTAGGACTTAGCTTCGCGCTTGGTGGATGCGGAGCTCAGCAAGCTGAGAAAGAATTCCTGCCAGGCCAACGTTAATTCACCGGAATATTTACATAACATCAATTCATTCTCATACCCGATCAAGCAATTTCTCCTTTGCTCGGCGACCTAGACGGTCTTGGCTCTCGCTGCTGCCCGAGAATTCGGCGATTTGACCTCGGAGATTGAGTGACTGTGCCGAGCGCACCGAGGTGGGATCAGGACGAGCGACATGATGCTGCATTTGAGTCAGTTGTTGCCATTCACTGCCATTCATGGTCATTCATGACCATTCATAGCCATGTAGTGTATCTATAATCACCCACTGTCAATGAGGACTTTGCCGTCCGAGACCAGCCCAAAGTTCGAGAACTCATGGCAAGCAGCCCTGTTTGCCCTGTTCCTGTCAAGGAGCTCGAAGAGTGTTTTCACCCACAATCTTGAGATTTGAGGGGAGAAAAGGAAGAGTGAGTCAAGAAAATCATAAATGACGGGCTCACCGCCTGTCGATCAGCACCCAGATTGATAAGAGGCATTTATGTCCACCCCACTGGGGTTAGTGGACAATTGGTCTAGTGCTGGACCAATCTCGTCCAGCTGACAGTGCATCTGGAAGCCTATGATCATGTTTTTACGCCTATAGTAGATCTATTTGCGAAATACTTCAACTATAGTGAGTACTAACTTATCAGATCACAAACGGTTAGCTAATCACAGAATACGTTAGTTAGCTAACTTAAGTTAACTAATAGAAGGTTAAATTAATGACAAAATACGTTTACGGAAAATTAATGTATGCCAGAATAACATGAACACGACTTACATGTATCCTGCAGGTCATTCATCTCACATTGGTCAACCTTGGGAAATGCCTACTGTAGAATGACATAATGACATTTACACCCCGACCTGTCATCAATCATCGACCGCTTTGATAGATCTTCAACCCGTTAGTCTTATGTGCAGATCTAAAACATAATCACATCTCCCTTCTACAAGACATAGAACAACTAAATGCATGACTTGATTTATCCATATTGCTTGGTCCTTGTCTATTACACCACAGTCAAAGTCTTAAGTATACTAGTGACAGCTACCCAGAGCTGACCCCTCCAATCCCTAGTCATAAACACAAGCATCTCCAACGCTTCCAAGCATATAAGATGCTCAACAAAAGAACATAAGTAATCTGGGGAAGCAGACCGCTTTGGGGCAAAGGTCACGGGTGAGATGCAGAAACTGGGCGGGAACGTGGGATCGGTTTCTGTACTTGATTCCCCCCCCCCGGCGCCACTCAAGCAAAAGTTCCTTCAAGCTTCTCACGGCCCTTTTGATCAATTTCCCCCTAATTTGAATCCCTCAGATCGAGGTAAGTGATCCTCAATTTCATCCCAATCCAGACCCCCCTTATCCCATGCGGCCCGGTCGCACCCCTCCTTGCGCACAAGCATCATTGTGTCGCAAATTCTTATCTGCAGCACTTCGGCCTCAAAAGCCCTCTCGGAAACCAGACAAATACTTTACCTCATCGTACTGGTGATTTGGACTTTGTAGAATCACTTGCAGAAGCTAATCCCCACTGTTCTAGATTGATCCTCCCTCAATCTCCATTCGCGCCACCAAGTCCGGCCCCTCCCCCCTGCCAATCGATCGCGGGCTAGCCTAGTACCCTCGCAAATTTCGATCCCAACCACCCCTCTATACCTGAGTTTGTTTGCCGATTGTCCAACATGTCCGACCAAAGCGAGTACCCTTCCGAGTCCATTGGATCCGACAATGGACTGCGGCCACTCTCCAATGTGGACGATTTGTCCCTCGGAAACCCCAGCAACAACGATTTGTCCCGCATCATGAACCGTGCTGGTATTGCATTGGCCAATGGATTCCCTCTCGATGACGATGAGGACGAAGAGGACGTGGAGGAGGAGTACGTCTCCGTCGACCAAGATGACGCCAATGATTTCCCATACTGGTTCCGTCGCCCGCCTACCCACCACCGCACTAAGCTCGATGAGCTGCACCCATTTGTTCAGTTGCTGTCTGCCTCAAACGTAGAAGACTGTATCAAGGTGGAGAATGCTTTCCCGGAGCCGGAGCGTTGCTCGCATGACAAGGTACGACCCCTACAGACTACTGCAAAGCCACAATATCGAGATAGATCATGCCATATATGAGACATGATCAAGTTTTTATTCCTGGATATTAGCGCAGAAGGAAACTAGAAACTCAATGCTGACCTCTTGCTTCATCAGTTCATTTACCGTCTCACCAGATGCCCGGAGCTCAGCCTGGGTCTCTTCACTCTCCCCCTTCTCGCAGAGGGCGAGGCCAAGCCCCGCCCAACGCTTGTCGGACATATCATCGCCACTCGCACTTCAGAACCGCTTGTGACAGATCGAGCCATGCGCCTTCCAGCCAACTGGCAAAATGAGCGTTGGTCCTTTGAGAACGACCAGGCTGTTGGCCACGAAGAAGGTGGCAGCACCATTGCCATCCACTCCCTCGCTGTCGAGCCAGAGCACCAGGGCAAGCAAGTCGGAAGCACCTTGATGAAGTCTTATATTCACCGCATTCGGGAAGCTCAGATTGCTGATCGTATTGCGATTATTGCACACGATCACCTGGTTCCATTCTATGAGTCGTTTGGATTTGAGTCCCACGGCCCCAGCAAGTGTCAATTCGGTGGCGGTGGCTGGGTTGATTTGGTATGTGACTTACGAGGCCCAAATACATTACTTGATACTAACCTATGACTAGGTCTTGGAGTTTGGCCCTGAGCCCCCACAGGAGTAGTTACAGGTGATTGTTATTATGCATCTTTACGGCGTGGACCGTGTCAGGCCACTGTTGGTTCTTTTTTTTCCCTCTTTTTTGGGGTTTTATCATGTCCCTTTACGCACGTTCATGTCAGGTGGGTTATGGATTCGAGAGAAAAGCAAATGGAGTTTGGGGTGGGATTATGGCCATTCAATTCAGTTCTATGGATGGGATAGGAAAGGGCTTCCCGACCCAAGGCTTGTTTATGTAGCATAGTTATAATGCGATGTACATGAACATGGATAATCTCGCGGGATAATCAACATTTTTATGAAAATATCCAAAGTAATCGATACATGAGGTTCGTAGTCAGGTCATTATTGGTCTTCTTCGCCGTCAGTGTCGCGCAGTCCGGCGCGTAGGGCGTGGTGTGTATTCAGGTTCTGCGTCTTCACGGCCATCATCGTGGTCACCCTGCTCCTCGCCATCTGAAGCTGAAGGGATAGAATGAGACGGAGACAATGGATCCGACAGACTGTCTCCATTAGATTCACCACGAGACTGCGATGGACCAGGCTTTTTCTCCTCGTGATGTTCAACAATCAAGCCATCATCACCATCATCTTCGCCAGGAAGGAGGAATCCACCACCATAATCCATTGGATCATGATCAGACTCCGCATTCTCATGGCCAGCTTCCTGACCTTCTCCCTCTCCCTCATCTTCATCTTCCTTCTTCCTTTTCTTCAAAGCAAAAGGATTGTGCTCGTCCCTCTCCTTCCCAGCCTCAGGGTCCCCTCCCCCATACTCCTCCCGAACCCTTTCCATAATCCTCAGTCCGAACAGGAACTTTCGCCAAGTCTGCAAGATCCGCTTCTCGGCCTTCAACTCCTCCTTCTTCCGCTTCTCCGCCGCATCAACCCTCCACGCATCCCTTAGCAACTCCTCATTCTCCTCCGCAATCACAACACCCTGTATAACAGGAACAGCCATCTTAGACCCAAACTCAAACCCAGTAACGGCCTCTGCATAATCAATCCCAAGCTTTTTACAGATGCGCACGGTCCCGGGCAACGGTACATGCGCCGCTCCACGCGGAACCATACTCGGTACGAAACAGTCCATGTTCCCATAATCGTTCTTGGGGATCCGTCCATCTTCAATGGGCGGCGGAATGATGTACTCGGTTTGATCACGGGCGTACAGTCCCTGGAGTGGTTTCTCACCTGTTTCACGCTGCATCTCGTCGACTTCACGTTTGCGAATGAGGGTCACGGCTCGGATGGGGACGCGCTTGAGGGGGACTTCTCCGGGGAGAGTCTGGCGGCCTTCTTTGTGCCAGCTTTCGGCGGAGAGGCATTTGACCACGTCGGCACGTTTGAAGACGGGTTCTTCTTTGGCGCGGGCGCCTTTGCCGGAGGTGAAGGTGCGGACTGGTTCCGCGCCTGGTTTGAGGGCTTCTTCGCGGCGAAGAAAGCGCTCCAGCACGAATTCTGCTGAGGTGCGGAGGCTTTGGAGGGTGTCATGGGTTGGGGCTGCTTTTGTCTTTTCTGGTTGGTTGCGTTTGAGGTCGCGTTCGTCTTCGAGTTCGTCTGCTGCTGTTCGTTTCTCTTTGGGTCTTTGGTAGCCGCGCATTACCATTCCGAACCAGTCGAAGGCAATGTATTGGCCTCGGAGACCGGGTAGTGGGATCTTTTCTAGGGGCATTCTGAAGCCCTTGGTTTTGCTTGGCCATGTGCGCTTTCGAAGATAGCGTGTGGTGACTTCTTTTGCTGTGCCATCCGCTGAGTGGGCAACGACGTAGCATATCACTTGTTTGGCTTTTTCAGCTTTTGCGCCACGGGGTTCGAACGTGCCCTGTAGATCTGCGGTGGGTGCCACGGGATTTGAAAGAACCAGAGGATCAACAGAAATGATCTCATTCGTTACGGGAGACTCAATCTCAGTCCAATAGATCGGGAATGGGAGGTCTTTGTCGAATTGCTTGCGTTTGGTCTCCTTCGCTGGTGTTTGATCTGCGACCTCATCTGCGTCGGACTCGGATTCAGCAGGCTCATCTTTCTCCTCCGGTTCTTTCTTTTCGGAATCTTTTGACGGTGTGAAAACCTCATTCTTAGTCCAGCCAAATCCCAGTGGTTGAAGACTTCCCACCAGCCTGCCCTCAATGCCTAAACCCCGAATCAGAGCCGTAAAGAGCTGCGCACCAACATCCCGCGAGCCCTGCATGCGCTCAGCAGTAGCGCGGAATTCGTCAAGATTCGCAATGCGCTCACCATGGCGCGCCGAATCATGTTCCTCCTCGCGGAAGTCAGAAATCACCCTTTCAAGATCCGAGACTGGCCGATATCCATACTTGCGCAATCCCGGCGCAGTGATACAAAACTGTTTCCTCCAGTACGCAACCAGAACCTTGATAAGCGTAATGATCGGGTCTCCCCGACTCATATCCGGCCGACCAGGTTCCAGCCGCTCCGAGTCCGCACTCCAATCCTTGTTCTTCTGGGCCTTTTTGCCCTTTTTCTTGCTCTTTGGTGGTTCAGGTTTCGCCTCGGGAAGTTCCAGCCCAGATGCAATGCGCCATTTCTTTACTTCCTTGTGAATCCCTTCCGGTAGCTTTTTCCGTAGGGTGTCATGGACCTTGGAGTCGTTGATCCACGCGTTACGAATGGCATTATGGAACAGCAAGCACTGAACATGCATGCAATGTGTCTGGACACGGATATGGCGCTCAATCTTGCTGGGCCCTTTCTTGCCATCCAGCAGGTCTGTCGTGTGTGTTTCATTCTTATCAAAGGTCAATTCCAAATCGCGTAGCTCCGGGGCTGCCGTGGCAGGGGTTGTTGCGCTCGTAGTCCCTGTCTCGATAGCATCCTCCCAATCAATGTCTTCGTCAGATTCATTTCCATCGTTGATAAGCTCCTCTGGAGCGTCGCTCAAGGCGGAATCTGAATCGGAGTCCGACAAGTGGAACGGAGCTTCATCGGGCCGGGGACGCTTGGCCGGGGGCGGGTCCTCGGAGGAGACGCGCTTGCGGGGGACGAACGGTGGCATCAAGGTGAAGATGTAGAGTGAAGGTGGTCGCCGAATGCCGGAGTTGAGGTGTTGAGGGAGGTTCCGTCATCGCCGGATGCCGAGGCCTTTGGGGTTCTCCTGCAGCTTGTCTCTGCCTGTATTTGCCCATCACTCTATACTCTATACTCTATCCTCCATACATTTTACCTTTTGTCTATTACCTTCTACTTTGGACGGATTTTCCCTCTCTACAAAATGGCCGACGTCAAGCGTTTCTTCTCGTCGCCCCGCTTCGCGGTGGCGGGCGCCAGCAATGACACACACAAGTTCGGATACAAGAGTAATGTCGACCAGACCAGACAAGTTTCGATCTTTACTGACCAGCTCCAGTTCTCGCCTGGTATCACCAACACTCCCTGCCCGTGACACCGCTCAACCCCCGAGCGGCGCAGATCACTCTCCCCTCGCGTGCCTACGATACGGTCCCCTCACCGTCCAAGCTGCCCTCGCCGCTGCAGACCTCCCTCTCCGTGGTGACTCCACCGCCTGTAACGCTGCAGGTGCTGCAGGAAGCTCACTCGGTGGGGATTCCTGCGGTGTGGTTGCAGCCAGGTACCTTTGACAACTCGGTGCTGGACTATGCTCGCGGTCATTTTGAAGCCGTTATTGCTGGTGACGGGGGAGCTGGCGGCGAGGGTTGGTGTGTTCTTGTTGATGGCGATGAGGGTCTTGAAGCTGCTGGTGTTCAGTGGACAAGCCAGCGACTGTAATTTACAAAGTGATCTATCATGTAGGGGGGGACTCAATAAGAGAAGATGTCTCAACAATGAGATCCGAGGAATACAGGGGTTGATGCCATGAAGCTAGCTGGGTGAAATGTCGCAGATATTTGGACGAAACAATCAAAGAATGAACATATTATCTGGAAACAAAAGAAAGAAAGAGAAAAAAGCGACGAAGAGCCCCCAAGTGCAGGTCGGGACTATAGATTATTGTCCGATTGGCCGCAAACCTCCCAAATCCCCAACCTCTTGTTTTTTCTCGTCTTTTCGCCTTTTTTTCCCTCTGACTTTCTTCTCTTTTCTTCTCAACATGCCCGATATGCATGTCTTTAATGCTCCAGCCAAGCTGGACTTGTCAAATGCGCCCTCGCAGTACTTCCAGGTCCCAGCCACCTCCGCATCCTCATCACTGTACTCCCTCTCCGTGAGTCGCAAGCGCCCACGCCGGAACACCGAGAAGCTTGCATCGCATTTTGAGTCTCCCTCCGAATTCGAGTCCCCGATGGTCCAGTCGGATTATCGGGTATTCAGCGGAGGAAACGACTTCCACACCTCGGCAGAGCTGGACTACCGTCCAAACCGATACCGCGAATCATTCCTCCCACCATCTCTGGATGCAAGCACCGAGTCAATAAACCCCGAGTCCAGCGGTACAAGTCGCAAGCGCAGTCGTCGTGACTCGGGGATCGCATCTCCAAGCGCCGACGGTCCGGACTCGCCCTCCACAACACCAGCGGGTTGGGGCAGGACTGTGATCAAAGCCGTTGGCAAAGTCCTCGACCTCTGCTGGTCTGGAGCGTTCCGAGGATTCTATGCTGGCGGTGGTCAGGGCTATGATATGACCGCTGGATCACCAACAACGCTCGAAGCAAGCTGGCAGCCTCCGACCAGCCCATCCACCGAAAAAGAGCCCTTCCACTCCAACCTATTCGCAACCCCCATCCCGGGCCAATACCCAGACGACGATCTTGAACGCAGCTGGGTCGTTGTTCCACCCGAGGCCCATGATCCCTTTGTGGGCAACAGCGATATCGCCAGCCCGTCACTGCGCACTCGGCGGATGTTCCAAGCTTCCAGTCCGCGCCGTCGACCGGCCGTCATGCCCCGACTTAAGAGGGTCTCTTGTGCCTCGCCACAACCCAAATCTCCAACCAAAAATCAGGGCCTCCCCTCGCCCCGAACACGGGACGCCCCTGCATCTGCTGAGGTGCAGCGACATGCAGCCAAGATGCGCCGCAAGGAGCGCGAAGAGGATGCCAGCATCCAACGCTTGAACAAGCAGCTGCAAGACATGATTCGGGAAGGCAAAGCAGCTCTCGGCACAACGGTGGAGGTAAACGACGTGGACATGGATTTCTCCGACTACGACTAAGCATGATCATGTTTGCTTGCAGTCGTTGAAAGTCGCATGACATGTCCCAACATACTTATCTGGATTTGATTTTTCTCGCACATAACGATCTGATACCCCAACGACGCTCTTTACCTGGGTTAGTCTGCGCCTCAAAAGGCGGTTTTTTTTAATTGATGCTACGACTCACGATCTCGGTGTTTTATTATACTTTTTTTTACTCTTGAGCTTATGCTCTTTGTCTGGCTACGTCCACCAAGCAAGAGATGCAACGCAATATCTCTTGCACGTTTTTATGTCTACTTGATCTCAAGATTTCCTGTCACAACTGCCACTACTACTATTACTATGGCAAGAACCATCTACTCGGGAAATTGAACGTCGCATTTCGACTGGAATCATAAAAAGCATTCATTTGACATTGTCCAAGAAATAAGTAACAACCCAATAACCTAAGCCATTCTGTATCCGATTCCAAGGTTGTACACCGGTCCACTGCAAATCACATCGCCAAGTCCCTATCATCAAACAGGGAAGAAGAAAAGAAGATCCATCCATCTAACATGAACATCAAAGACGTCACCTTACTGGGCCTGGGCGGCACCACCAGCAACAGAAGCCGCGGCCTTTGCATCACCGTGCTCACCAGCAAATCCAGGACCACTGTGGGGACCAGCACCAGAAGCAGGGTCAGGGGGACCGTTGCTGGTGCCATCACCAACAGTATTGGGGTCACCGGTGGGAGACTTGGGGGGAGTAGCAGGGGACAGCATCTTGGTGAGCTTTCCGAGGGCACCACCTTGCATCAAGACGTCGGTCAAAGTTGAGCCCTGAATAGGGGGCGCTTGACGGGCCTCGATCTCGTTGTCACGGCGCATCTGGAGGTGTATTAGTAGGTGTTCGATTTATCCGCTTGAATATTGCTAGTGGGAACTCGCAGAGAACTTACAGGGAAGAGACCAACACCGTGGTGGGCGTGTCCCATAATTGAGCCAAGACCGTGCTTGCCCATCAGCTCGCTGAGGAAGCTCTTGGGTTTGGCAGATGCACTGGGTGTGGGTGTTGCGGAGGAGGCGGATTGTTCGGTGGGAGTGGCCATCTTGTCGCGGCGCATCTTGGCATGGTTAGTGTATGCACCTCGCGGTACGGAGTAGGATGTATGAACTTACAGGCATAGCAGCACCCTCGGCTTCCATGCCGGACATGACGGCACCATCGACGACATTGCTGAGAGGATCAAGCTCATCTTCCTCGCGCTTGGAGTGGCTCTTGGAAACGGGCTGGTTTGTGAATTAGTTGATCAATGCTTCAGGCTGGAGAGATACACTTACGTTTCCACTGGTCAGGGACTGCAAGATACCGAAGACTCCCTTCGCGTTTCCTCCAACCTGGCGGGTGTCGAGATGCTGAGCGGGCTCGTCAGTCTCCTTGTGGCCGGCCTTGTTCTGAGTTTGTGTCAGTGTCAGATTTCAATGGAAGGCGGTGGTTACATACGCTCTTGAGGAGGTCTCCGACGATGGGAAGGCTCTCGAGACCACCGAGGTCGCGCTTGGAGTTCTGGCCGTAGTTTTGCAGGAGGTTCTGCCAGTCATTCTGATCATCGTTCTGACCCTCATTCTGGCCTTCGTTCTGGCCCTCGTTCTGACCGTAGTTCTGACCCTCGTTTTGGCCCTCGTTCTGGCCCTCGTTCTGACCCTCATTCTGGCCCTCGTTCTGGCCCTCATTCTGGCCCTCGTTCTGGCCTTCGTTCTGGCCCTCGTTCTGACCTTCATTCTGGCCGTAGTTCTGACCATAGTTCCGGCGGGCTGGCTGGCCGTTGTATCCACCAGTGTGCTCGTGCTGGTGCATCATCAGCACTTCGTGCCACTACAAATTGGACCGTCGTGAGAACTTACCTTGCCGAACAAACCACCAATCAATGGGATACCATTCAAACCATCGCTCAGGTCACGACGTTCCTTGCCCTTGTCAAGAGTGGACTTGTCCTGTTCGTTATACTATATTAGTATCCGTGATTGCGAGCCCGTCATTCTCAGAAGCAATAGACTTACATTTCCAAGCAGCTGGCCAACAATAGGAATACCGTCGATCAGGTTGTGGTGATCAGCCTCATACTCGGAGTGGCCACGGCGCTTGGAGTCATGCTTCTATGGTTCCTCTGGTTAGTATTTTGCGCTCCTGAAATGCAGTTTCGATGCAGCTCGATCATGACTTACCGCTCCAAGCATGGGGCCCAGGATTGGAATGTCCTCAATGAGGTTCTTGTGCTCATTCGAAGTATCTTCGTCACCACGACCAGTAAGCTTAGATACGAGCTTGCTGAGGCCAGCATCAGTACCCCCGAGGAGGTTACCGCTGCCATCGGGGTGAGCGACAGGCGCAGCAATGCTGACAGCCGCAAAGAGCGTCAGCGCGTAGGTAGTCTTAACCATGATGTCGATATTGTCGTAAGTTGTCGTAGAGACTGAAGCAGCACTGAAAGAAAGGAAATGCCGACGAGCGACAAAAGAGTTAGTGGTCGAAACAGAGAAACAAGAGAAGGGATATCAACGAAAGTCTTCTGGAATGCAAGACCAGCCCCGAGAGATCCCTGGCTTCCTTTGTTCTTTATACCACGCATGGCCTTGGTGACATTCTACCATAACTGGGATGAAGGGGCGTCGTCCGGCGACATCCCCCAGCTGCCCGTGCGGCAGCATCAACGCCCCTGACGGGGAATGCTGGGTGCTTGTCTCGTGTCTCTGAGTGGATGACGAGTGTTTGTTCTCCCCTATGGCGGGAATGCTCCGATGCTTGATCTCGACAAATATCCTCGTCGATCATCGTTGCGCCTCCTTGTTATGCAAGGGGTTGCCCTGACTGCCCCGTGCTAGATCCCACAAGGCTTCGGACCTGCGCCGCTGACGACCCTTTGATTTGAATAGTCTGCATTGCATGTTTCTGAGAAGGTTTGATGTATTCCCTGTGCTTGGCCCTTCTAGGGTCGCTGAAACAGTCATGGATTGCAACTATGCTCCAGGTGACGGGAAGTTATATGTAGGGATGGCTCCCCGACTTAGGGCTTCCGCCCCCCTCCAGCACAGGATCCCTATATGTCTGAAATACGACATCCCCACGACTGATATTGATCTATTGCTTCGGATATGCCTTGTTTAATGGTATCAAATAGCATTAATATTAACTTTTCATACTGTTCTTTGGTCCAAACAGGGATTTCATCCACTGGATGTTAGTGTAGGATTCTAATATTGAATCTCCACGCACCTAAAGTTACCGTAATTATCAAGATCGGCCAATTGGCCTAGTGGTAAGGCATCCGTTTCCGGTGCGGGAGATCGTAGGTTCGAATCCTGCATTGGTCGTCGATCTTTTCTTTTTGTTTTTGTCTGTCCATCTTTATTTGCTCTTTTGATTACTTAGGTACTAGAGTGGATGGTGTTTTTGTCTCTCTGTGGAACGTATTAATTACTTCCCGGAATTTCCTTCATTTTTTGGCCGCAGCCTGATGCGGACTAGTTTGTATAACGTTAGTTGCTGAATCTGGTACATGATACAATTTTCTGCCTCAATGATATGCAACAGCTTGAATTGATCAGAGCTCTCAAAAGATCATTTGTTGTTGTAACAGGTCTTAACATTATTCGGTATCATGTTACAAAGCCGAGTTGAGCCCAACGGATGCGCGAAAACTCCCAAATATGGTCCTATCTTTCTATCACTCTATTGTAAAATCATACAATGAATTGGCGCATGCAAACCCCGAAGTGAATTGCGCTATCTAATCTCCAGAGTTCAAGCCCGACTGGGTTGAGAGCAGTGGCATGGCACAGGACGTTGTTACGTCTAGTATGGGTATGGAAACTATGACAGAAAAGCTTATAACGTTATATAGAAAACGCTTGTCTGTTGTAATATTCTCTTGTCTCTGTTCCTGTCTTTCTACAGGGTACTCAGCATTAAAACGTCACCCTAGCTGTTGCGGACAGGTTCATTGGCTTTGTTGGTCTGCTTTCTTATGTTGTAATATAAGATGCTTGTTAAGGGAATGTTTGTGGTGTCCGAGAAACAATTATTGCAGGCTATGAAGCTCATTTTGAGAGACTCAAAATTATAATCGAGTTTTGTGCTGCTGTGTGATCGGCAATTGCGTTGTTCAATGAAGTTTTCAGTTCTATGATGTGGCAGGAAGCTGGGTAAGTGTGTTGGAGCTTGGGGCTTGTCCTTAGTAGAGGAAAAGCCTGCCAAATAGTAGCACAGTCGAATCATCATTGGTTGGTCAATCAACCTAGCGAAGTTGGGTAAGTCCGTTTGTTCCCTCGGTAACTATACTTCTTCCAGAAGGCTGCCATCGTTACGTTTATTGTTTGTTTTTTTAGATAGCCACACACACACACACACAAAAACTACATGTAATAGCCCCGCATGTTTCCCATGGAATAAGTCAGACTTGACCTTTCTTCAAGTGTCGAAGGTTTTATGCGTTGTTCTGTTGGTTCTACTGGTCTTTAGCTACAACTTCGATGTAGATCGCAACTCAATGTTCTCATACTATGTCGACCCCGCACTCTAGTGCTCGGGCTACTCTCGGTTCACATTAAGATAACAACAGACTCCAAAAAATCAACGCTCTTCGTTACATGAAGCAAAAAGAGACGACCAATGCAGGATTCGAACCTACGATCTCCCGCACCGGAAACGGATGCCTTACCACTAGGCCAATTGGCCAACCACGAGGGATTGTTATGTAAGAAAGTCGCGGGTCGTGATATATAAGGGTTAGGTCAAATATCATCACAATTCGTTTGCCTTTAGTGTTTATACAGCCATCTATCGAGACGTTTCTTATATTACTCAAGATGCATAACGTAGGCTCACTGAAGTTATCCCTGAAATACTGTATACTAATTTCATGGAGCATGAGTTGCCTGCGACGCATTCGATCCTTTGGTATACAACTACAGTATTTGACCTTCTGGTCAAATATAGCGAGGGTTGAGATGTATTGAAGTATGCATTTTAGACAAAGAAACGATCGTGCCGATAGATAGTATATGATCCTACGTACAGAACTTTTCTTGAGACCTGTGTCATGTCCGAACTGGTACTATATATTCTGGTATAAGCAACCCAAAGAATCAATAGACGTAACACATGATCCAAAAGAAAGGGTCAAAAGTTATCAGAGGTGACTTTTGTTGTCAGATGCAAGATTTCTAGAGGCGAATATATTGTGTAGGTAACACTTTAGCAACAAAGCAAACGAAAAAACTACAATAACTAAAAGATTCATTTACACAGCATCTATGTATCCTCATAGTACTAGATAATAGCAATCACACCAGACATAGGCAAGATTCGGCAACTTGGTTTCACCTAGAAAATTTGAAACACGGGTTTCTGAACACAATATCTGTGCACCTGTTAAAAGTTATGTGCTTGAGGTTTATCATACCTCAAAGAATTTATTAGCTGCTGGTGTGACTTGTATCGGAAAACGTTGAAAGAATTGACTTCCTCTTCGCCCAGAGGGTATTATTTAGCACGATACATGTACCTCAAAGATGTAGACTTCGGCATTATTCATTTGACATGCTCTGATATGCCAATATTTGACAAATATAGCGTCGTTTGACGTTATGTTTCGGATTATGACGATCAAAATCGCTGGATCCATTTATGGAGCTCATCAGAATTGTCTGGAATTTCTAAAAAAAAGTACAGTTCTCCTAGTTTCTCGTTAAGGACATTGAATTCAAGTCTATGAAATACCGAAAGAAGTCATCTCATCATATCTACACGAGACCCAACATCAATTCCTAGACCGAGCAGCAGCCAATGGAGAATCAATAACCCCCCACTCCGAGACATCATCATAACTATCATCCTCGTCATCTAGAATAAAGCTCTCATCTTCAAAAGAGGGACTGACATGAACAGCCGGCGAAGATATAGGACTCAGCGCTACACGCGGCCGCGACTTGAACACACTAGCATATTCAGCATCTTCCTCAAAGAGCTGATCCTGTGGTGTGGAAGCGCGAGAAATCTGGTCAATTGAGCGTGTCGATTGCGCAGAGGCCTTTCGTGGAGTAACGAATTGATTCACTGGGTAGGAGGGGCGAGGTCCACGACGCTGGCGGGAACGGACTTGCGGTTCATGGCCTGGTGGTAGGAGAGACATCGATTTGCGCGTGCGTTCGACCAATGTATGGGAGCGTTTAATGGGCTCTGGATCTGGCTCATGCTCTGGCGAAGAGGGAATATCTGGGGAGAGGCGAACAGTTGGAGTCGGCTGGACTGGCTCCCGTTGGGGTTCGGGTTCAGGCTCGGGAGGTGTGTATGATATCTCCGAGGCAGCTAGATCTACCGGAAGACCTGTAGGGTGACCGTATACCATTATCGGCGATTCTGGTTCTTCCGACGAGCTTTGAAATTGGGGCTCATAACTCGGTTCTACCTCGAATGTAGAATCATCACGCCTGGGACGGGATTTACCATTGATGCGAGCGAGAGCTTCATTTACAGATGAAAGCAGAGATCGATCTGCTCCTTTTAGGGCTCGCTCCCTATCTCCAGGCTGGCGTTTCGATTTGGATATGCTGGCAACGGTAAGAGATTGGTGGTTGTGGAAAAATAGCCGATTCTCTTTGGAAGAGGCTTTGCTCGCTGCGTTGGTGTCTGTGCCTCTTTCTTTCGAAAGAGAGTCATTGTATTCATGCCACTTGTGCAATCGACTTCTTTGCATCAATACCCGGGAGTTGAGATCAACAATCAGGTCATGTTTCAAATTATTCTCGAGACCACTGCCAGGCGGGGCAATTGCCCGCGACAAAGCCTCCGGGAAAGGAAGCTCCAGGAAAGCATCCGAGCTACTTTGCAATCCGCCTTTCAGCAGAGCAGTGGCCCATTCTTTATTGCCTAGCCAATTTGCTTGCAGTTCGTGCGCCAGGCTTTCCGGATTCATTTGCAAGCTTCCTTTGCTCTGCTGCTCTTTAGTCCGCTGTTCTTTGTTGGTTCGTTCGGCTAGCTCGGTTTTTTTGTTATCCAGTAGCTCCGAGAATTGAGCATAAGCACGCTGGACTCGAGCACGCCGTTCTTCGCCAGCACCCAAGGAAACCTGGTGGGCAAGAATGAGCGGCAACAAGTTTTGATAGTTTGTTGGCGTCATTGCTGTAGCGGTCGACAATTTCATAGAGGAGCTCCAGGCCATCTCGTCTACATCTGCGGCGACGTATTTGCGGAGAACGGCCGTAGAGAAGCCAGCGAGTAACTCATCGAATTTCTCTCCTTTGCAGTCATCTAGCATAGTCTTGCGCAAGATGATCTCTCGTCCCAGATCGCCATTCTTTTTCAATTCACCCAGACTCCTGAACAGGGCGGCGCGAAGGTTGACAGACTGTAGGGGTTCGAGCGGAGGAAAGAAAGGACGCAGTTTCTGTATTAATTATCAGCGGGATTCACAAGATCATATTCAGTTTATGTACATTCTGGGCTCCCTCTGGATCCCAGATGACGAAAAGGTAGTATAATCCCCATTCTATCAAGCGGATCCGTTGCCGTTGGTTCTGCGATGACGCCGACAGCGCGCGAATCGAGATGTTGGGCCAGTCCTCGCGTTGATCCAATCGCAACAGCTTCAAGTTTCGAACAAAGACATCTTGGTGTGAGGGACCCGGCCAGTCCAGGGGTTTTGGCCTGTTCGGCCTTGTTGCAGCCATTGATGCACTGGGGGATCTTTGAGGGACGAGAGTAAACACAGATAAGGGGAGTTTGCATCTGTTTGCACGGTCTATCAGTCCCGCCTTTATCTTCGTTTTGTGCTTTCCAAGGTTCTTTCTTCTTCCTCAGTCACTCTTTGATTTTATTTGATTTTACATAGCCATGGGCTCCGAAACCCCCTCCTGGACTCCCCAGTCCGGTAAGTTTTGGAATTTACCTCTCGTGATTGCGCAGTGTTGACCGTCTGCAGTCCTATCAACCCTCCCCCACCCGCCAGAGGAGAACTCGACCTCGCCTGTTCCCTTCTTCCATCTGGTCGAGCGCCTGAAGACCACCAAGCGCGAAGGTTGGCGCCGCTTTGGCATCAATGGTGAATCCATTTCCGACCACATGTACCGCATGTCGATCATGACGATGTTGGCCCCGCCTTCTCTGTCCGCTAAGCTCGACATTCCACGCTGCACCAAGATGGCCTTGATCCACGATATGGCCGAGGCGCTTGTCGGGGATATTACTCCAGTTGACTACCACATCACCAAGGCCGAGAAGGCTCGCCGCGAGGCCTCTGTTATGGAGTACATCACTACGACTCTGCTCGGCAAGGTCCCCGGAGGCACCTTATCAGGCGCGGACATCAAGAGTGTGTTCGAGGAATACGAGGAGGACCAGACCCTCGAGGCCCACTTCGTCCACGATATCGACAAGATGGAGTTGCTGTTGCAGATGGTTGAATATGAGCGCTCAAACGAGGTTGATCTTACTGAGTTTACTCATGTTGCCTCTCGCATTCGCTTGCCTGAGATCCAGGCCTGGGCCGCTGAGGTTATTCAAGAGCGACGGAAGCAAGAATAAGCACGCATAGCTATTGAGATAATGGAAGACTGGGGAGTTGGATTTCCGGTGACTTACCATTTGGTGACCCATGAGTTCTCGGCGTTTGTTTATGCATCTTTATTTTTTTCCCCAACGGGTACGCCAGATACCATAGAGAACGAGCTACCCGAATGCATCGGATTTTTAAAAAAATATTGACCTGTCTAACTTCTGCTAAGTCTAATGTATATTCGACATTGTCATCAGCATATGTATCTGAAGCTAGGTATGAGGCGCATGGCTGATATCATCTGCCACTTCATCTGAGAAAAAATCCTATAGATCATGGCATTCCAATCGTATTAGTAAACAGTTGATTCTGATTAGAGGAGTTAGTAAACAAACCCACCCAAGAAAGTATAGTAGAGGTCATAGGCCAATATACAGTGTCTACACCTTGATCTTTAGATAACCCTGAGGTTTCAGGCATTTGTTCAGCTTGAATTCCATTTCTCTTTGGTAAATCTTGTTTGCCCATTTATTAGTGGCCTTGATAATTGCTGCTTTTATGCAAATGCGAATGAAAAAGCGAACAGATTATGAACCCTACTTCTCACAGCAAGTGCAGATTCAACCTCACCTATAGTGCAATTTCTGTTTATCTTATAACAAATTTATAGCATTTGACAATTGCGGCGATCCACATTTATTTATCAATACAATAGAAATGGGTGTCTGAAAGAAGTGAATTAAGGTCTATAACTACACAGCCGTAGATCAAGTTAAGCTCAACGCCTTCCTTTCCGCACAGCCAATGAAAATATTAGATTTAATTCACATGTTGAGTGGAGTAATCGTTCATTTGGCTCTCTCTAGTCCGTACATCTCATGGATCTGAAAGGTCTAGGCAAAAGTCCCTTAACTCCTGACCATGCATTCCGTGTCGAAGGACACTGAAAGACGCGATATACACGTCCCGTAAATCACACAAAAAGCTATACAAAGTAATAAAAAAACAGGTATATACGACATGACTCAAAGCAGACTCAAAACTAGGGCAATCAAGTGGCGCTTTACTCGTCATCTGTGTTTCGGCTCTCCTTCTCTGGCTTGGCCAGGGCCTTTTGCCAGACTGTGCGGGCAGCCTCTTGGTCGAGGCCAGGGAAGAGAAGATCAAACACTTCCGAGTACCAATTCACTGGGTGGCCTTCAATACCCTTCTTGATGTTCTTGGGGATTTATTAGCCTTGGTCGTTCAGCTGGGGAAAGCGGTGACTTACTTCAGGTAGCTCAAGCCAGTCAGATGTGTTGTCTGCTGGGAAGAGGATCTTTGTGGCACCAGCCCGACGAGCGGCGACGGTCTTCTCTCGCAAACCTCCGATGCGAAGAACCTTACCAGTGACGGTCAATTCTCCGGTCATGGCAACAGTAGGCTCAAGAGAGTGGTTCAGAGCCAAGGACAACAAGGCACTGGCCATCGTGATACCAGCAGAGGGGCCTATTTGTGGTCAGCTTTCGAACAATGAATTATGATAGGTCATAGCGAGATTACTTACCATCCTTAGGGACAGCTCCTTCGGGACAGTGCAAGTGAACCTTGGCCTTCTCAAAGAATTGGTTTTCGGGGAATTGCCGAGCCATGACAGACTTAGCAAACGAGTATGCAATGTGAGTAGACTCCTTCATCACGTTTTGAAGGTTACCGGTGATTTCAAGCCCGGGTCGCGAGTTGTGGGTCAACGCATTCTCCAGGATACATTCAACGTACAGGGCTGCTCCACCCATGCTGGTCCAGGCGAGACCCATAGTGACACCAGGGGGGAACTTGTCGTACAGTCGATCGGAAGTGAAGACTGCGGGTCCGACATAGTCCTTCAATGTGCTCTTGCCGATGCTGAGGTGGACATTATCTGGAACCTTCAGGGCAAGCCGGGGGGTCTCGGTGGTCGACTTCTCGGGCTCAATGGGAGTCTGAGCGGGATCAGTCGGCTCGTGCTCCTTTGCCTCCTCGGCGGCAGCCTTGCCCTCGTCGGTCAAGGCAGCCTCCTCTGACATAATATCCTCGCCTAGATCTTGGACGATCTTGAATGCCGCCTTGCGGTAGACCTTCTCGATTTGCTTTTTCAGGTTGCGAACACCGCTTTCACGGCAATAAGACTTAATCAACTCCTCAATAGCTTCTTTCTCAAGGTTCACGTCGACATCTTTCAGACCTGTCAGCTCCCGAGCGGCAGGTGCCAAGTATTTCTCGGCGATTGCCATCTTTTCGTCCGCCACGTATCCAGACAATTCGATGAGCTCCATTCGGTCTAGCAATGGCCGAGGAATGGTGTCAGTCACATTGGCCGTGCATACGAAAAGGACCTTGGACAAATCCACAGGGACATCCATGTAATGGTCCAAGAATGAGCTATTCTGTTCCGGGTCGAGGAGCTCAAGCAAAGCCGAGGATGGATCGCCCTGGTGACCACGACCAATCTTGTCCACCTCGTCGATGAGGATCAGAGGGTTCTCGGTTTGACATTTCTTCAGCGCTTGAATAATGCGTCCAGGTAAGGCACCCACGTAGGTCCGTCGGTGACCCTTGATCTCGGCAACATCTGTCAAGCCACCCACAGAGAAGCGGTAGTATTGTCTGTTCAGGGCACGAGCCACTGACTTTCCAATACTAGTCTTTCCAACACCAGGAGGACCAACGAGACAAAGGATCTTTCCTTCAACAGTTCCACGAAGCTTGCCAACGGCAATGAACTCAAGAATACGATCCTTGACATCCTTGAGACCATAGTGATCCTCGTCTAGAACACTTGTGGCGTTCTTGATTCCGAAGTTCTCCACGCTCTTCTGCCCCCAAGGGATTTGGGTGAGCCAGTCCAGGTAGTTACGGGTGACATTGAACTCAGATGCGGCAGGCTCAAGGTGAGCGAGCTTGTTGATCTCTTCGTCAAAGACCTTCTTGACAGCCTCAGGCATGGCAAGCTTCTCGGCCTTCTCCTTGAACTTCTCAACCAGCTTGTCCTTTCCATCAGATTCGATGCCAAGCTCTCTCTTGATCCCCTTCATCTGTTCCATGAGCCAGTACTCACGCTGGCGTTTCTGAATCTTGGCTTCGACATCTTTGGTGATCTTAGATTGTAGTTGGGCGTTCATCAATTCCTTCTTCAGAACAACAAGAGCCTTGGGAAGACGCTCCTCGATGTTCATTGTTTCGAGAACCTCCTGCATTTCATGCAACTCACCAGCGGAAACAGCAGCGGCAAAATCAGCCAATTTAGCTGGTTCGTCGCTCAAGTTTCCGGGAAATTGATCAGTGTAAAAGGCTGAGATCTGGTCACGGAACAACGGGTTCAAGGTGGCGATCTCCTTGCATACGTTTACGATTTCACTGGTCACAGCACGAATGATGCCGGCTTTTTTGTCGAACGGCTCTTCAACCAGGTTCTCCACATTGACCAAGCTGACAGGGTGTTTCCGTAAGAATGATGTGGGCTCGTGAAGATCTTTAGGAGCGGGCTCGGGAGTTCCCTCCTCGAAGCTGGCCACGACATCGCCACGCTTTTCGGTAGTCTTGTCTTCGGACGTAGGTGGAGCGCCCTTTGTAGTCTCGGCGGGAGGAAGTAGGGATGAGATTTTGATACGGCGATGAGGGTATAGGACTGCCGTTACACCGCTGGCCTCCCCGCGGAGAGGGTATGCGGCAGTGATCTGAGCGAAGACACCGGTATCATAAACGTCATCCATATTCTCGATGACATCGCCGTCAGCGTTTTCATCTTTGAACAAGAATGCTCCGACATATGGCTGACCCCGTTTCATCATGTCTTGAATCGCAGTGGCCACATTCGGGTCACGGATGGTAATAGCTTTATAGAATCCGGGGAATAGCGGGCGCTTCGCAATGGGAATTGCCATCACTTGAGGATAAACGTCCGGCACCGATGGCTTTTGTAAAGCCTTGTCGCTGGATCCCTTCTTCCCCTTCTTGCCGCTGTCATCGTTCCCGCTATTACCTCCACTGCTTGCGCCACTGGGTTTCGAGTCGGCTGGGCCATCACTCGGCGGGATAGGCGAGGGTCCATTTCTCGAGTCTGCCTTTGCATCTGATGTGTTGGCTTCCTTTTTGCCTTCCTCCTCTACCGCGCGTTGCTCTTTTTCGGATGACCGGTCTTTTCTCCGAGTGGAGCCTGCCCCGTCTGCAGAAGGGACGTTCTTCCCTGAGTCAGATGCTTTTCGCCGTGACTCTGGGGCTTTTTCTGTGCTTTTATCGTCCTGGCTGGTCTCCTGTTCTTCCGGTTCGTCCTTCGGGTCCTCTGGTGGGGGTTTCTCTCGTCGCCGGATGGAGCTTACAGAGAAAGCGCGGGAGGTCGAAGGGATGGAGTTTCCGAGGCGGGCTGAAGCTAGTGCTGACCGGAAGCTTGCATTGTATCTCGGAGAAGCAAGAAATGGGCGTCGGAGGAGAGCTCGAGGCGTTTGGTGGAGCGCAGCTCTCCAGGGGAGGGTCTGGCCGCGGAGCATGCTCCTGGATTATGCGATGAAGGGACGGGCGGTAAAGAAGTCTGAAAGGGTAGAGAAAGCTGTGAACAGCCCGTAGCACACAGCTCTTAAAGGGATGGAGAATAGAAAAGGTGGAGAGTGGAAGCTGGAATTCCGTAGTCGGAGCACCCCAATTGCTTCGGTAAGCAGCTCTTTCATCATCGCCCCGGCATCACGTTTTTCCGATAAACTTCTCTCTTCCGAAGAACTCGAAGCTTCTGTGAACAGGAGAGTAATGAGTTAGAGATCATTGGCTCGACTGTTTTCCTTATTGTTACCGTCCTTCATTTTGATATCCTCTGTCATTCGCATTGTCTCTCTCCAGTATAGCCAACCGTTATCCGGCTATTGCTATCCATGAATCCATCGACGGCATTCCCCAAGGCCGCGGCTCTCCCCGCGCGTCTGTTGCGAACCCAGCGACAATGCTCGAACCAGACCTCCACCACTAGTGTGCGATCTCAGAGCAGAAATTACCATGCCACTGCCTCCGCTTCTCCGGCTCGACGTCTGCGGGAAGGCGTCTGCAAAAGAAAGGATTCCTTGGTGACTTCCGCTCGGGTACGTTATCACAAGATTCTATATCGTCATCGGCTCGGGTCTCATCAGACATTGATACTAATGAATTACCTACCTGCAGTCTTTTCACACTACTTCCCCCCTTTTGGCCGTCGCCGATCCCTACAAAGTCCTCGGCGTCGACAAGAAGGCTTCTGCCGGCGATATCAAGAAGGCCTACTACGGACTAGCCAAGAAATACCACCCGGATACCAACAAGGACCCTCAAGCGAAGGACAAGTTTTCCGAGGCCCAAACAGCTTACGAACTACTGTCCGACGCCAAAAAGCGTGAGAACTACGACAAATTTGGCTCGGCGGCCTTTGATCAGAACGGCGGATTCGACCCAAGCGGTGGCAACCCATTCGCCGGTGCAGGAGGATTCCATGGCTTCGGTGGTGGCTTCGGTGGTGGTGGATTTGGCGGAGGTGGCTTTGGTGGAGGATTTTCCGGTGATATCAACTTCGAGGATCTGTTTGGCGCGTTCACTGGCGGAGCGCGTCGTGGGCCTCGGGGTCGGGGCAACCCCTTCCAGGAACAGATACTTGTTGGTGAAGATATCGAGGTCCAGACCAACATCTCGTTCATGGATGCCGCCAAGGGCACTTCCCAGGACATTGTCATCACTCCTTTGACTGAGTGCGGAACTTGCAAAGGTGACGGCTTGAAGGAAGGCACCAAGCGGTCCCAATGTAAGCAGTGCAATGGTACCGGTACACGCGTCCACCTCATGCAGGGAGGCTTCCAGGTTGCCGCTACTTGCGATGCTTGTGGCGGTGCTGGTATGTCCGCCCCTCGTGGGTCTGAATGCCGTCCATGCCGTGGAAACGGTGTTGTCAGGGAACGCAAGACTATCAAGGTCGACATCCCCGGAGGTGTTGAGGATGGCATGCGTTTGCGGGTGACCGGTGAAGGTGACAGACCTCCCACTGGATCAGCTGTTCCCCCCGGGGCCCGGACCAAGCCCGGTGATCTTTACGTCTCCATTCGCGTGGCTCCGGACTCTCGGTTCAGTCGCTCTGGATCTGACATTCTCTATACGGCTTCAATTCCTCTCACTACTGCCATTCTTGGTGGTGAGGTGACTATCCCAACCCTCGAGAGCGAGGTCAAGGTTAAGGTCGCTACGGGTACTGGTACTGGTGACCGGATTACCCTGTCTGGAATGGGAATGAAGAAGCTTGGTGCTCGGGCACGCGGCTACACTCCTAATGGTGATCTCAAGGTCGAGTTCAAGGTAGCAATGCCTAAATACTTGACCGGTAACCAGCGAACCATCCTGGAAGTTCTTGCAGATGAGATGAACGACAAGACCGCGAAGCGGACAATGAACTTCAACGCCGACAAGGACAGGTAAGATTTGAAATTATCTATGCATCAATTGGCCATAACTGACCTCTTCCAGCTCTGCACCGAGCTCCGAGAACGAAGGCTTCCTGAAGTCTGTTTGGCACCGACTTACGGGCGAGAACTATGAAGCCAATAAGAAGGACACCAAGGACACCAAGGACAAGGATGGCAACACCGATTCCAAGGATGACTCGAAAAAGTCGAGCTGAAATATGTAAATCATGTACTTTATATCCGTTTGTATTTACCTCACCCATGTCATAGCGCCGGCGATATTGGGGACCTGTTCTGCCTAGGAGGGTCTTGGGGGCAGAATACTGTATTATTATCAAGAGTTAGGTGGTTATGAAGTTCTCCATTCCACTATAATATGTTTCTATGTAAATGGTAAATGCTTATGTTGTATGTGATGTTGATGTTCGGAGTATACAGTCAGTAGGAGAGTAGATGTGTATGGTGACCTGGGGCTTGCCGCCCATCAAGACACGGATATCACATCCCACCTTACCTTCCTCCAACATTCCAGGCACCCCCTATTCTTTTCCAATCTTCTCATTTCATGTGCTTTCAGATCCTGAACCCCAATCGACGTCATTGAAACAGGACCCATTAGGCGGCGACTTTCCGTCTCCCTTACCCCACAGCCTCGACTCCAAGCCCCTCAGACACGGCGCTTTAGACCCCCCCCTTGTCCCTCACGCTTCCTCTCTTACAGTTTTTAATAAGTTGGATGGGAGCAGATTGCTCCTGACAACCATCCAAAATGGTTCAGTCGCCGATGCTTTCGTGTCCGCTGAAGCAGACCAACGAGATCGATTGGATTCAACCCCTCAAGGATTACATCCGACAGACATATGGCGAGGACGCCGAACGGTACAGCCAAGAATGTGTGACCCTCAACCGACTTCGTCAAGATATGAGGGGCGCAGGAAATGATAGCGCTACCGGTCGCGATCTGTTGTATCGGTATTATGGCCAACTGGAGCTGTTGGACCTCCGGTTTCCCGTCGATGAGAACCACATCAAGATCTCGTTCACTTGGTAAGGTGTGCCACTCCTACATATAGAATTGCGCCAACGAATTTATCATATAGGTACGATGCGTTCACCCACAAACCTACGTCTCAATATTCCCTGGCCTACGAGAAGGCATCAATCATCTTCAATATCTCCGCTGTCCTGTCCTGCCATGCCGCCAACCAGAATCGGGCCGACGATACTGGTGTCAAGACTGCCTACCACTCCTTCCAAGCCTCCGCTGGCATGTTCACCTACATAAATGAGAACTTCTTGCATGCCCCGTCTACCGACCTTAATCGGGATACGGTCAAAACATTGATCCATGTTACACTCGCCCAAGCGCAGGAGGTTTTTTTCGAGAAGCAAGTGGCGGATGGAAAGAAGCCTGGGTTCTTGGCTAAGTTGGCTGGACAGGCAGCATATCTTTACTCACAGGGTGCGGAAACCATGCAGGACTTTGTCGGCAAGAACGTGTTCGACAAGGTGTGGTCGATCGTCGTTCAGGCCAAGGCTGCGCATATGGGATCAGTTGCATCTTACTACCAGGCGATTGCGGACAGCGAGAGCGGATCACACGGCGTTGCGATTGCTCGTCTTCAAATGGCCGACAAGCAATCCGCCACTGCCCTGAGCTGGGCAAAGACCTTCCCCTCGACAGCTCCCGTGACCTCCAATTTGACAGCAGATTCTGGACCTGCTCTGATGGAGCTCATTAAGCACAACCAAACAAATGTGCAGTCCCAGCTTGCTACTATGATCAAGGACAATGACTTCATTTATCACCAGCCGGTTCCAAATGAGGCTGGTCTCTCAGCCGTCGCCAAGCTTCCTGCCGCCAAGGCTATTCCTGTTAGTGAATTGTATCAAGGTCAGGATATTCAGCGTATCATTGGACCCGATATCTTCCAGAAGCTGGTACCCATGTCTGTTACCGAAACTGCCAGTCTATATGATGAAGAAAAAGCCAAGTTAATTCGAGCCGAAACCGAAAAGGTTGAAACCGCCAATGGTGAGATGGCCGCCAGCCTGGATTATCTGAAGCTACCCGGCAGTCTCAATATCCTTAAGGGAGGCATGAACCAGGAAATGTCAGTAGACGAAGAATTTCGCCGCTGGTGTTCAGAGCTTGCTGGCCACAAGCCATTTCACAGAGCTTTTGACGATTTGCAAGATCGCAAGGCTGAAGTTTTGTCGCAACTGGACCAGTGCTCTAAACAGCTCGATCTGGAGGAAAGCGTCTGTGAGAAAATGCGCTCCAAGTATGGCGCGGATTGGAGCCAGCAGCCAAGTGCTCGACTCAATACGACACTTCGCGGAGATGTTCGCGCATATCGGGACACTATCAACGAAGCCAGCGCCAGCGATTCACAGCTCTCCTCCACACTGCGTCAATACGAGACTGATTTCGATGAAATGCGGTCTGCGGGAGAGACAGATGAGGCTGATGTGCTGTTCCAGCGCGGGTTGATCAAAGCTGGCTCGAAACAAAGCAAGGGAAAGAACGGTGTCGCTAGTCCAGCCGAAGGTAGCCTGTTGGATGACGTGTATGATGAAGGCGGTGCATCTGTTGCTGAACAGATTGCCAAGGTGGAAGAGATTCTGAAGAAATTGAACCTTGTAAAGCGAGAGCGGTCTCAAGTTCTCAAAGACCTCAAGGATAAGGTGAGTATTCTAGCGCATCCCTTCACGGCAATTTCTGACTATATGCCAGATTCACACTGATGATATCTCGAACGTCCTCATCCTAAACAAGAAGTCAATTACTGGCCAGGAAAGTCAACTCTTCGATGCTGAGCTCGAAAAATTCCGGCCGCACCAGAACCGACTTCTTCAGGCAAACCACAAACAGTCTTCTTTAATGAAGGAGCTTACCAAAATTTACGGTGATCTCCTTCAAGACAAGCGAGTTCAAGGCGAGCAGTCGAAATATGAGTCCATTACGCGGCAACGCAACTCAGTAATGGCTCGATACAAGAAGGTTTACGAAGCTTTCAATGGGCTTTCGTCGGGCATTGCTCAAGCAAAAACCTTCTATAAGGACATGACGGACAATGTGGACAGCCTTCGCAAGAATGTCGAGACTTTCCTCAACAACCGTCGGTCAGAAGGTGCTCAACTTCTAAGCCAGATCGAACGCGATAAGGCCAGCGGTGTTTCTGAGCAAGAAGAACGCGAAAGAGAGAAACTGCGCCAACTGATGGAACGTCTCTCCACGGAGCCCAAGAGCTCAACTTCACCATCTGCAGCATCAGGACCTCCTTCCAAGGTCAAATCACCCCCTCCACCTGTACAGACCCCAGCCTATGGAACAGGTCCCTCTCCAAAGATGTCACCCCGCTACCCACCCACCGGTGGACCTCTCTCCCATTCACCTGCACCCTACGGACAATACATGGGCGGCCAGGGAGCGCCATATCAACCAACCCAGCACTTCCAGCAAGGCGCCGCAGCTCCCCTATCCGAAGGCTACAACCCCATGGCATACCCCTATCAAACTCCCGTGTCCCCACCCCCAAACCAGCAATTCTTCTCCTCCACCCCCGCCCCGTACGGGGGCTACTCCAACTCTAGCACTCCCGTTCCTCCAACTGCAGGCGCCCAACCCTCGCACTACATGTCGCCGCACGGCTACATCCCGCCCCCTCCCCCTCCACGTCCCCAGCAGACATCCTACCCTCCCTCTGGAGGCTC
This sequence comes from Penicillium nucicola, assembly GCF_028828085.1. NCBI lineage: Eukaryota > Fungi > Ascomycota > Eurotiomycetes > Eurotiales > Aspergillaceae > Penicillium > Penicillium nucicola. Next base: position 425,567 of record NW_026643132.1, on the reverse strand, counting down.
CTACCCATCTGGACCAGGCGGCTATGCCCAGGGTAGACCGCCATATGCCCATCACAAGGCACCCTCGCAATCCCAACCCCAGCCCAACACTGGCGGTGATCCATGGGCTGGTCTGAATGCCTGGAAATAGGTACTCTATTCAAGGACATGGTCTTCATTACTTGGATTGGATTGGATTAGCAGGGATGGATCGGATCAAGTCAAAATGGACCAATGGGAGGAAAGGCATACATCTCGGCGTTTGCGAACGAGTAATAGAGGACTTGGAAGTTAGAGTGATCAGACCTCATCTGTCTAGTTGAGCTGACGTTCAATACCTTCGGTTTGGTCTGGGGGCTTTTTTTTCCTTGTCCTTTTGCCTTCGCATTGGATGTGATGTTTCTTGTCGTTTGTTTCTTGATTTTTTATTTTATTTCTGTCCTGTTAGAGGGGAGATTTAATTATTTTATGTACATGATGAATGAAATACAAGCCATAAGTTGTAAGTCATTGCTCATTTGGTTGCTGGTCATCTTTACTCCGGATGTATATGCGGTGCTTTCATTTAAGGTTTTAGTGCTGCAGGTTGGTCAGGTACCCATGCAGTGATGTTCAGGGCTTGATGTCATAGGTTGGATGTCCATGTTCGTTGGTTGCTATGCGCTGTTGATCACCTTGGGTAGATCTTCAAGCAATGCCCGACTAGTGAGATATATAAATCTGACGACGTAATGGAATCCGTAGCCTTGCCCAATTGAAAGAACGGAACTATGTGGGAAAAGCGTAGAAGAAAAGATATAATATAAGCTATAGTAGTGGCTCAAACACGGATTATAGTATATGCAAAAGTGTACATAGTAAGAGGGAGCGAACCAACCGACAAAACACACAAAACGCTGATGGGTATCTTAACGTAAGAACAAGAAAAGGAAAGGGAAGATAGATCACCGCCTCCGCAGAAAGCCGAAGCATGCCGACAGTGTATTCAGACACCAGCAAGCACCCCGAGAGCAGAGAGCAGACAGCAGAGAGCAGGGACCAAGGAATCAAGTCCCGACAAAAGCAAGACAAGATCCCAACCCAACCCCAACAAGACTAAAGCAGACGACACGAAAACTCCTTACCCTAACATGCACCCGAATCAGACAAGCCCAGGTTACGGCTGAAACCGCAATCGGAACTGCCTCCCCCTCCGTTCCTCACGCACGGTATACAAGAACCGCGCAATCGTTTCCTGCTCCGACAGCCCAGCACTGTTGAAGTGTCTACGAACAACCAGCGCAAATTGATCCTTGCTCACACGGTCCTGGCCAACAATGCGACGCAGCGAGTCACCCGACTCGCCATTGCGGCCGCGGTGACCACTGTGGACATGGGTGTGAGCATGGGTATGGGGGTAAGTGTGGTTGTGGGAGGAGGACGATTGAGCGCGGCGAGCAGCGAGGGAAGTCGGTGAGCGGAGCCCGATACCCTGTGACAGGATGGTGCGCGAGTAATCGCTTGCGAAGGCGCTTGGGGTGGGGAGTTTGTGGACGTGGCGGTATGAGTGGAGGATTTCGAGGGGGAGGTCGGACCAGGGGAGCTAAGAATTAGAAGGTTAGATGAGAGGTAAAAAGGGGGGTGTTAGGGTGTTGGGTTTGGATTGGGGGGAGTGGAAAAGGAGAGCGATTGGGACAAAAAGACAAAACCGGCGGCTACATACTCGAGGCTGATCATCCACGATCTGATCGACCGGCGCGCTAGTCACCGAGGCTTTGTCCTTGGTTGCTGCTGCTCTGCGACTCTTGGGGGGATTCTTGTATTCTCTTGTGCCGCTGGAAGCTTCGGATCTCGAGTCGTCGACTATGGCCGTGGTGCGCTGGCGCGGGGGAGCCATTGCGTGCCGGAGCTCGAGGCTTGAAGGTTACTGGATGGGGGGTTGTTGTTCAGGGCTCAGGGAGTTGTGGAGGGGTTGGAGATGGGAGTGAATCATGTAGAGACTCGCTGTATCGTGTCAGATTGGGTGAATGGACTTGTTAGCTCTGAATTGACACTTGAGATTCTCGTTTCCCCAGGCGGCCGGGCAGGGCAGAAACGTCATTTCCGCTTTCGAGGCATGCCTCAGGTTTGGGGTATCAGATAGATCGGTGTGTTAGTAGGATGCTCTGGCTTGTTCATAGGGTGATCCAATGCCTATTGACTGGGTGCGCGACTCGCGTGAGGCTGATGCAGCTACGCGCGGAAACCCTCGTCATGTACAACCCATATAACGTTAATATCAATGGGAATGATGTGTCTGGCCATTCTAGTGCCGGAATTCCGTTAGAGCGGCAGAATGTTTTGGAAAGAAAATACGAAGAGAGCCAGGCATTGATAAGAATACATTCCAGCCTGGCCTTATATATGTATAGTTGGAAGTACGTAACTAGTAGGATTTCCAGAACGAAACAAAAAAAAAGAAACGTCAGCTGCACGGTTCGAACGTACGCGGGCGAACCCACTAGATATCTCAAATGCGAAATTCAAGTCTAGCTCCTTAACCACTCGGACAAGCTGACGAAGGTGATGTAAGTAAGACGTTGTCTCTGAATTATAAACATGGAGTCCACTCGCTACGAACGTATCATTCGTCCATCAGTTCCCAGTTACAATAGCAAACCGTTCCCAAGACCCCCATTCCTGCAAACCAGACAAACCTGCTAATCCCTCTTCCCTCATTCTCGCCCGATAGCCAACTCCTTTTTATCTGATCCCCGCGACTCGGGACTCCACACGGCTTCACCGCTACATGCGGAGAAAAGGACGGCAAAACGTTCTCTTCCTTACCTAATAGACCTAAAAGACCAGGGTCAAGATGAGGGAGGTATCCCGAGGTACACAACGAGACACAAGCATTGTTAGCCTGCCAGAGGGGGCGAACGTGCCTTGAACTAGGGATCACTAGGGATCACTTGCATACAGTAGGGGGATATCCGTACACCATTTCACCCCGGACTGGCCACTTCCGACCCTCGGAGGAATCTCGGATAACAATTTTTCATTTCGTATCCATACAAGACGGTACAACCTGACCCATAGGAAAAGGGGCAATCAGCATGGGGAAAACACCCCGAATACACAACAAAGCGAACCCGACACTCGGCACGGCGATGCCGAGAGCCATTTCGCCGATACCTCTCGGCGCGGCTCCAGACACGGCAACGATGGAGGGGCAAAAGGGAAAAAAGGGAGGAAACCAAGGTCAGGAAAAAAAGGCCGCGAAAAAAACGCCCCCGGAAGACTCCCGTTTTTTCCCTCTTCACCGAAACCCCCTTTTTCGATTCCTGTTACTCACTCCAGTATGTGCTCCGGGTGAAAACTCTTCGTTCCTTGAATTGATACTCCGGACGAGAATAGTGTATAGCCCTCTCCCACCTAAAAGGCTCCAAGCCAAGCCTCCATCCCGAGATTCCCCATGCCACCTTGACTCATTCCCAAAGCCCTCTAGATCGTGGATCCGAAATATCGACACTAAGCCCCGCAACCCGGTCTGTCTTTGCAAATTAGTGTCATAATGGTACAATTTGGTCTTTCCGACTTTTCCCGTCCTCTTCTCCTTACCCCAGCCTTATGGGCTGATGCGAACAGAGAGAGGTATAGAGCCGTACGGACCGTACCTGCAGAAGAATTGGTCTAGATGTGAGCTGTGTCGTCATCTGACAGTCTTCAGTTCACAGTCACGCAACAGCACCTCGACCGCATGTACAGTACACAGTAGTCGGCAAGCAATATAAAGCGCCTATAGCGTCTTCATTCCTACTCCATATTTTCTTATCGCCATGCCCCAATCTGGAGAACACCACATGGATGCATGACGTATCTCCATGCAGAGCCCAATCTCCAATCTACTGTACACCTTCTTTGTCCAGTCCAATCTACATGTATCACCCAGAAATGCGCTATGGCGCCGTGCTGGGGACCATATCATCCCCCCTACCCTACCCAACCTCGGCAGTGCTGCTATCACGCATGAATGGGCGCATTCACCAAACCATTCTCCCCCCTCTTTAGCGCCGAACCACCTACTAACCTAGTCCCTGAAGCTACTGTAGAGCAAACGCCACCAAACTATCCCAACCCAAGTCCTTTTCCCCTCCCTCCTCCCCGGTGGGATGATAAGCCCCTGTGTGCATGTGATTAGACGGACTCACAGAACACACTACAGTAACCTTGCCCCTGCCGCTAAGTCTACAGTCAGTTAGTTGCCCTTCACAGAAAAATATCCTGGACATGTGAAACGACCTCTCGCAAGCTATCGTCTTAGCCCGTGGAGCTCTCCCGCTCAAAGTCCTGATTGGGACCTCGTGGGCGGACTCCGGCTTTGCCGTAGTGTCCGTAGTGCCATTTTTGCCCGGGGGATTTTTTTTTTCTCCCCCCTTTGCTTTCGATTTCCCTTTCGAGCTGGACGGTGGAGGGCGGAGGAGGGGCACACGTGCTTGGGTCTGTTGATTCGGCTTGTTCGTACCCGTGAGGCCCGGCTTTGGGGGCTGTTCTGAGCCTTTGACCCGGGGGAATTGGGGCCGAACATCTAGTTCGTCTGGGGGGCAAACTGGATCCCCTGATTTTGGGTGTCTTGAACTGTGATGGGATCTATGTGATACGATTTTTTTTTCTGAAATGTAAAAATTGAATATGCATTATACAATACAGATAGGTCTAGAATTCGACCCCCCTGGTCGCATTGATCTACGGTACCTGACTACTGTATCTACTCCGTACTATGTGAGTGGAACATGTCGATCGCAGTCAACTTATCCTGGGAGAGTGTCGAGACCCCCAAAAGAGTAATAATTGGCTCAGAGTGGGAACCGTCAATGGGCTTTTTTTATTTATAAATCTTGGGCTTCACCGAGAACTGGACACGTACATCTTTTCTTTCCCAAACAGTGTCACAGATCACGGATCAGGCTCCTAAGTGAATTGAACACCTGGTCTATACTAGTTCTATCGCTCCCCCCCCTCCCCCTCACCCCCAGAATATCACATGTCCCTTCAAGATAGGATGAATTTCCCCGAACCAAAAGTCCAAATCCCACCAATAGCCTCAGAGTCCGGAATGACGGCCCCGCAATTATCAATGATATCAGCGTGAGCCCATCCCAAGCCCTAATTGGAGGAGGATCGTTCCAGAAGCTGTGGAGTGCGGATCTCTCTTGGCGGCTCCGTGGATTTAACAGAACAGGGCGTGGTGGTAACAAGGTCTGTTAAGTAATCCTGGGGTTGCACTGTACACATTCCCTGCGAAACATTCACGTAAACGTAAACGTAAATGTGCCTATCTCGCTCAACTCTCCCACCCTACCTTTTTTGGTCCTTTTGTTGCCCTCTTGTCTCTTTCTTTACTCCGTTCTGCATACAGTAATTGGACCCGAACACCCTGAGGCACATTCCTGGCTAAAGCGTCTCGCCGCCTTTTACCTTTGTCCCCCTACCCCGGATTTCATTTGCTCCCCACATCGAGACATGCCAAGCTCGACTAGATGTCACCTTTACGCCATGATCACACTGTACCAACCTGGGAAAGGGGAGGGCGAGGATAAATGTTACGTAGACCCATGTGTATCTCCAACCGTTCAACGTTATCTACTGAATGTGATTTTCTCGTTTGGATTAATTCCGGTTGCCTAGTGGCGCCCTGTAGGAACCACGCCAGAGCAGGTCGGTCTCGCCATTTTTCCAATTTTGAGGACGCAGAGCGATTGGAAAGAAAATGGAAAAGAAATTTTGTAAAAAAAAAAAAAAAAAACAAAAAATAAACGGAGCGAGAACGAGAATAGGCCGATCCATTTCTTCCTCTTTCGATTTCTTTCGAATTCTGGGTGCTGCGCACGTCATGACTTACGCTGATGCGCAAGGGATGACACGCTGTATACTCCGTGTTTCCGCGCACTTGAACCCTTGATCTGGGGAGATACGTGCAGAGGCTCCGGACTGATAACAGAGTCCGGGGTTGAGATGGCGTTTTCTTTGACATGACATTATTCTTTCCCCTCTCTGTTATAAAGTATATTTGGCTTTCTATATACGTGTTCGTCCCGTTTGGTGACTGGATCTTTGCCTAATTTGGGGGGGGGCTTCTCCTCCAGATCGACAATCTGCATACCAGGCATGATCCTGGAATGTCGTCCGGCGGACCGCGATACGCGGAGCCAAGCCCCATATCTTGAAAATTCTACAGTGCTGCATATAGTCTGCAGATGGCAGACTTCCCCGGATGGCGTGACGACAATCCAGCGATATCGGGATTGACCTGGAGACCCCAGCGATCATGACGATCACGTTGATACGCTCTGTAGATCGGGGATTGCGGGGTAGTGAAGAGAAAGTGTTAACGTAAGGATCGCCACTGTCGGGTATATCGGCCATTGAAAGTTCGCTGGGCGATCACCGCAAAAATGGGGTGAAGATGGATATAGCCGCTGATTGTTCCGGAGACAATAGCCTGTACGGAGTATACATGGATGTGACCTCCAAATTGTGGAGTGTGATCTTCCAGGGAAAGTGAGACGAGCATGGTCCATTCCGGGGGGATATGGGGATATGGGGATATACAGCAGAATAACGTTCTAGGATATGGAGATGGGGATCTGGCGGAAGCTGAAATCCGAGCTGTTCACCTGGGCAGCTAATAGTATCATCCTGTACACGTATCATCTGTCTCAACATATCAGCATACAGCACAGTGCACTCGTCACCTGAAGCTGAAACTCCGTTTCATGCTCTAATTATACATCGCTGATATCGGCAAAAAGCGGGTAATTGGTACCTGCTTCCTGGAGATCTCCGAATCCGGAGTTTCTCCCCAACTGCGCCATTCCCCAGCTACATAGTATTATAGCCAGCGACCAGTCGGACTCGCATCTGCCCATGTCTAGGATTTGCGCATTTCCTGGGGATATATTCGTGATGCGCCAACCGGGCCGACATACCATGTTTCGTGGTATCGCTGCTGACTGAGATCGACTCCATTTCATGCGCGAGATCTGCCACTAAGGGTCCCCCCTGTACTCCGTATGCAGGATCCAGGATCAAGCGAGGTGGCCCTAACATTTTACCTGTACAGCCCATGCCCACAGTCGAGCTGAACATTTGATGAACATCAACTATTGCCTTCGCATCCCCTTTAGCCATTTATACGAGATAAGGTCATCCCACGTCTTTCCCCGTTCCCCATTCCCCATTGCCCCCATTTCCCCCCCATTCCCCGTGTTATCGTCCAACCATATATCCGGGCCCCAGCACATGGGGAAGTCCGTTTCGCTTGCCGAGTAGGCGTATCTTTCTTTATCCCGTTATCCCGATGGCGCTACACCCTGGGCCTTGGCTTTGGAGGACCCCCTGGGGGTGTCTCCACATCGGACTAGGAGACCTCCGTGCTGGAACGGTTATCAAAGTCCAGTTGATAGATTAAATCAGAGGGGGGAAAACCACCACTGAATGGGACCATGTTGGCCGATGACAGGCTGGAATCTCGATTCGGCAAAAGAGGGACAAAAGATAACAGAAATTCCCCCAAACACCCCGGATGTCCTCCGTACGGAGGTACTCCATATCACATCCCCCATACCGCTTCCCATCTGGACCGGAGGGCGCATCCCTCGAGATACGCGACTTTGCGGCTGTGTGGCTGCAGGACTATCAATAATTGGACGATCCGCGCCTATCAGCGTTCATCCGCCTTTTATCTATCTCCTGGGGGGGATCCAGGTTATAACTTCTAGCTTGGCCTCTGACTTGATATCCCTACTCTAATTATCCGGGTTCATCTCGGGTGATTTGACACGGGGAAATGGGATCATCGACATCATCGATGATCCCATATCGAGTCTGGATTGTGATCATACAATCCTCCGTACACACGGTTGGAACCCGCGATAGCCGGATGTAGGGACACGCACTCACGCCACACGGTTCTTCAGATCAACTCCACATTCTTTACGTATGTAATTTAATTCTATTTTTCGAACTCCCCGTTTCCGTAGATGAGTGTTGCAAGCCGGAGAGAAGCAGTAATTATGTCTAGTCTTGAGTAGTGTCGAATAGTGAGTGGGTGATATTTGGGGGGGGTCTTTTTCATCTTTCTGTATTGTCTTTGGGGTCATTTTGGTTATTTTGGTCATTTTCATTTTTTTTTCTGAAATTTTCTGAATTTTCTGAATTTCCCCTAACTTTTCCCGATATTCTTTTTTTTTCTTTTTTTTTTTCCTTTCCCAAATTGAAAAAAACGAATTTTCCATGAATTTTTGCACTTTCCCAATTTGCCCCAGTCTTCCCCCACACTCCTTTTGGGGTTTTCTTCTGAATTTTTCACTCCCTTCCGATTTCACCCTTGGCTTTATATTATTTGCTCCCCAGATCGTCATCTCCGGATTCTTCTCTCTCCTTCACTTTTCGCCAGCCTTCCTTCTCCATGCCACCAACTACTTTTGGATTTTCTAATCTCCTCAACCCAGACACCTCGCCAGACTCAACTCCCTCGACCCCCGGGGACTCAACCGCTTCAATGGCTTCCTCTGTAAGCCTGTTGCCGCCGCTCATGAAGGGTGCTCGTCCTGCGACCGAGGAAGTCCGTCAGGATCTCCCCCGGCCTTACAAGTGCCCTCTTTGTGACCGTGCCTTTCACCGCCTGGAGCACCAGACAAGACACATCCGGACGCACACCGGCGAGAAGCCCCACGCCTGCCAGTTCCCTGGCTGCACAAAGCGGTTCTCGCGCTCCGATGAATTGACTCGTCACTCGCGCATCCACAACAACCCCAACTCTCGCCGCAGTAACAAGGCTCAGCATTTGGCTGCGGCCGCCGCGGCGGCGGCGAGCCAGGATGCGGGGATGGTCAATGCTGCCAACATGATGCCGCCCCCGAGCAAGCCCATCACTCGCTCCGCGCCCGTGTCGCAAGTGGGATCCCCCGATGTGTCCCCGCCGCACTCGTTCTCCAGCTACGCCAACCACATGCGCTCAAATCTGGGACCGTACTCGCGCAATACCGAGCGTGCCTCGTCGGGCATGGATATTAACCTCCTGGCCACGGCCGCCTCGCAGGTCGAGCGCGACGACCACATGGGATTCCACGGCGCACGCGGCCACCAAATGTTCGGCTCTCGTCACGGTCACGGCACTGGCCGTGGTCTGCCCTCGCTCTCGGCCTACGCCATCTCCCAGAACATGACCCGGTCGCATTCCAACGACGATGACGATGGATATGGCCACCGGGTCAAGCGTTCTCGTCCCAACTCGCCTAACTCCACTGCTCCTTCTTCTCCTACTTTCTCTCACGATTCTCTGTCCCCGACTCCCGACCACACTCCCTTGGCCACCCCGGCACACTCGCCCCGTCTGCGCCCTCTCGGCGCCAGCGAGCTGCACCTGCCGTCCATCCGCCACCTGTCCCTCCAGCACACGCCCGCTCTCGCGCCCATGGAACCTCAAGCCGAGGGTCCCAATTACTATAGCCCCAGCCAGGGACACATGGGCTCGACCATTGCGGACATCATGTCAAAACCCGACGGCACACAGCGCAAGCTCCCGGTTCCTCAGGTTCCCAAGGTCGCGGTGCAGGACATGTTGAACCCGGCCGCTGGATTCTCTTCGATGAACTCCTCCGCTAATAACTCCGTGGCGGGCGGCGACCTGGCCGACCGATTCTAATCTCGCCTCTGCAATTTTTGCAACCCCCTATCATGCCTTTTGTTATGCGCGCTACGAAACGATATAGACTTGTGCATTTTTTATTTTGGCTTGCGGGCATCAAACGGTGTCGGATGGTTTTTGGCTTTCTTGATTTTCTTATCTGAGGCGTCTCTCCAAATAGACCTGGGATCTTTCTTTGTTTTCTTTCTTTTCTTCTCCCTCCTCTTCTACCACTCCTCTTTTGGCTTCTGTGCTCCTCCTTTGGTTGGTCCCTCCTCTCTGGGGCCTTTCTTTTCAAGTTCAAAATTACTGGATCGGTCCACGACCGTTTTATTTCCTTCTCCTCTCTCGAGATCTGTGGTCTCTCCTCCCCCTTTTCACCTTGGTTTTCCTTACTATATAATTCTCGCCTATGGCCGAGCAAAATGAAATCTAAACTCTTACAATCCTCCATCTACCACAATCGCCTTATTCATGCAGCCACTCGAAATTCACTTATCTCGGATTTCATGTGATACCCGCGATCCCACATCGGATGTCCACCACCCGAACTCACCTAATCCATGGCAACAATGACAACAATGACTATGATGACCACAATGGCATTATCAATGACCTAACCCTAGGGTCCCCTAACCAAGAACCAGCTCAAGATCGGAATACGGACTCCTCAAACCCTCTGCTGGTAAACTGTAATATCACCACATGTCTCCCCCGGATACCCACGATACCTTCACATGCACATGCACATGCACTCCCCATTCCAATCCCCTTATCACGTTATCACGTTCTAGTCCTTGTGATCAGCATAGCCTAGAACCATGGTACCTGCTGTTCGAGCTCAGCTACTCAGAGCTCATATCATATTCACATGTTCCGATTGTTGAGACATGATCTGCACAGGCTACACTAGAACAAGCCGTCAAGCCGTCAAGCCGTCGAACGTCCAGATCTGCATGTGCTTGTTTCGCATTCGGGGTGGCATTTGTTCGTGTACATTACTGTACTGTACCTTTGTACGCTGGACTTGGGTTGATGGAGAGCATAAGGTATTTCCACTTCACGATCGTGCCTATAGGGTAAGTTAACTTAAGTTAATGGTCGTCATATAATGTTACGTAGGTGCGCCGCTTGGTCAACTCGTGTTCGGTTTTCTTGTATCGGGTCGATTATTGTTCCTGTCCTCTCTGTACTATCGCTTTCCCCCCTCTTAGTGGGGTAGTATTATATTCATTCCTACCGTTCCTTCGGAGTATCACACTCTTCTCCAGGTAACTGGTACATAGGTGTACAGTACACCGTAGGCTCAGGCAAGTATCGTCCCACTCGTTTCAGAATCAAGTTAAGCGTTCGTCTACTGTAACAAATGTGGAACACGCCCACAGAGACAACGCAAAAGTACTGCAGACTCAACGTATGATTCATAATTCATAGCGCTAATTAAGTGTAAAGTTCTCTGCAGCCTGGCGGGGTTCCGACGTGCGACAGTCACTAAGCAAGCCTGTACATATTTCCCTCTATAAGGGACCTTGAAGACTGAATTCCCTGGACCGAGACTGTTAACTAATAGAACTGAACGTGACCGCCGACATCAAAAGGGTCCTCCTGTCCATTTCCCTGCCACATAGTGTGCACCACACTCTACACTACAGTAGTGATGCCCGATCATTTACAGTAGATCAACACTAGTCCCCCCCAATTTAGCGCGAACAAACCCCCCCCCCCCCAACACTATAGCTCGACTAAACCAAACACTCTGGAAAATTCTATCCAAACCCCACCAAGCACACCATGGATTCGGCCTTTCCTACATGTTCATGTATATGTAGTGTCTGAGAAACAGTACAGAAGAAAAAGAAGCTTCTGCTTCTTCTGGTTCGCAGAAGGGTACAGTACAGTCCTTGCAGTGTTCCCTCGTACCCACATTGTACATTGTATGCCGCAGAACGGTCGGGCGACGCCGGCTCCTTAGTAGATGTCATGCATGCTGACACTTTCTCCCGACAAAGAAAAAAAAAGTTGCAGGTTGCAGGTTGCAGATCAACGAGATTGTTATCACTTCCAGCAGAGAGACTGGGACGGGCGTGAGGCGGTGATATCGTCGAGTGTATGTGTACAGTACGTTTTCGCGCGGGTCTGCATGTCATGTTCAGTATCATGTTGGGCTCTGTACGGATCTCTGATCTCGGGTCTTGACCCGGACGAGTCTGATGTTGATGTTGATGTTGATTATGAATATCGTCCCCCTCTCCTCTACTTTGTAAGCCGAGAACTTTCCTCTGACGCGATCACAGCGACGTACGTGACTCGGTGATTCCCCGCGCGAGACCCGATTTCGTCTTGTCTTCCTTTTTTTTTTTTCCGCTTCGCTGGTGACTTGCTTTTGGTCGGGTTTGTTGCTCTTTCTTCGCGGAGCATGTCGGAGCCTGCGCTTGAATGCCGTGTCGCTCAAAGAGCCGACGCTGATCTGCGCTCGTTTTCTACTTCTGCCGGTGATAGACATAGGTCCCGTCGCTCTGACTCGGCCGCGGTGAGATATACTATGAGTGACCGTAGGGATTCGGGGAGCCGTCCAGGCGTCGTGTTGCTTTCTTCTTCGCCGTTGCCTGTGCCTGCCTTGTCGCGTGGTTCGCCCTCGCCGTCGATTTCGTCAGTTGATACGACTGGGTCTGAGTTTGGCGGACTTGGAAACGGACATGGACATGGAAACGGGTACGCCGGTGGTCATGGCGGCGAAGATCACGACGACGATTTTTATATCCTCGAGGACAGTGGTCGGGCGCCGTTGATCACCACTGCTACCGGCGGCGCAGAGCCGGCTGCGCTATCGCGCGCTTCCTTGTCATGGGGAACAGCGGTTCCGTCGGTATCATCGGCTTCGCCGTCTTTGTCCGCGCCTAGTATTGAGCAGCGCACATATGTCTGTCTCTTCCATATGCTGGATTGTCATGAGTCGTTCGACGATGACGCACAGTGGAGGACTCATGTCTGCAGCCACTTCCGATCACACCCTACGCCCCCGACGGCGAGATGCCCCCTCTGTCCGAGTATGAAGTTCATCGATGGGATCGCGGAGCCTATATCATCGCCCGTTCTGGACGATGACGAGTCGATGCGCAGTGAAAATATTGTGATGCCGGGTCCGGGAGTCGGACCTGAACCTGGACAGTCCTCGGCCTGGGATAGAATGCTTGATCATGTTGCTGCTGGGCATTACCAGCTTGGACAGACACTAGCGGGGAGTCGGCCTGATTTCGAGTTGATGCGGTATTTGTATGGGCTGCGGATTATCACAGATGCACAGTTCAAAGCTATGCAGTTGCCGCCCGCTCCGTCTAGTCCGGCTTATCATCGCTCACAGGATGGAGTCAGGGCTAGTATTGGGTCTGCGGATGAGCCTTATTGTGCGCCGTATAGTAAAAGGAGGGAACAGAGGATGCGTGGACAGTCAAGGAGTGTTGTTGTGTAAATCTGTTGGATGTTGGATGTTGGATGCTGGATTTTGTTTGCTTTTGAATATTCCCCCTCTTTGTATATGTAATTTTGCCAGCCAATTTGTGACAGATCAGATTCAGATGTGGATGAGTTCACCCTGTTCGACTCTATAGATGGTCCCGAGCAAACAAGACAAACTCACCGCCCTTGATGACGGCCCTTTGCGACTTCGATTCTTGCCTACTGTCGAATAGCATGAGAACAGCCTGATTCAATCGCCGACTCTCTTGATTTCTCTTTCTTTTTCTCTCTCACCTCGACCTCTGCCCCTCCCTCCCCCCCGAATTCGGATTCGGATTCGGATCGATTTCTTCCCCGCCAACCCACTCAAATCCCCAGACATGGAGCGGCTATCTCTAAATGAAAGCCCTGCCAATGCGCAGCGGAACCCTCAGCAGCAACAGCAGCAATTTTCTCAGCAGAATGCCCTTGGTCCCGCTAGCTCTCAGGAACGTGGTGGCCCGCCCCAATTACCGCCTCAGATGTTCACCACCGCCGCACAACTGCTCGACCTAACAGATAGTACGTCGATCTACACAAACACTCAGGCTCTAGCTTGGATCAGGACAGTCAAGCTAACGCCTTCACTTTCTTACAGAGAAACTCGTCCTCATCCTCCGCGACGGGCGGAAACTTATCGGCGTTTTGCGAAGCTGGGACCAGTTCGGTATGACAGTCGCACAACTTCCAATCTGGATCATTATCTCACGTACAAAATCTCGCAGCGAACCTTGTCTTCCAGGAAACGATTGAGCGCATCTACGCGGGGGGTCTGTACGCCGACGTCAACCGGGGGATTTTCATTGTCCGCGGAGAGAACGTGCTCCTCCTAGGCGAAGTGGTAAGTCGAATGAAACTAGGCTTGATTTGAATTTGTTACGCGGGATGGACCGAGGACTGATAAGCTATTTCCCACCACAGGACCTCGACCGCGAAGATGATATCCCTCCTACGCTGACCCAGGCACCGTTCGAAGAAGTCTTCGAACTTAAGAAGAAGGAAGACGAGAAGAGGAGCACCGGTGATAAGAAGCGGTACAAGGAGCTACAAGCGCTTGGATTTGAGCCTGAGCATAGCGGCGAGATTCTGTTCTAATGATTTCCCCCCACCCTTTCGATCCGCTTTCTCGGTTATGCTATCAGCTCGCATGCTCTGCCCTCTATCCGTAAATGAGGGGCAAGGGAAACTGCGTCTGCGTCTGCGTCGGTTAGGGCCTCCGATGTGAAGGCCCCTTCTGTCGAGAATCAGGTGTCGGCAGAATGTGGTACTGCGCTGTATGTGGCGTCGTGGTGGATCTCAATACCGATTTTTGAATTCGCATCGACACTGGAGTTTTGGGTAGAATCTCAACTGCAGAAAGCTCGGACTGCTGAAGATGCGATGTATAACATCTATGGATGCACGAACGGTTGTGGTCTATACGCTAACCTGGTTGATCACCGTCTATACTTTTCGTTCTTGCATCTCTTGCACTTCTTATGGCTCATTGGGATACACTGCCGGGCTGCCTTACCCCGGGCTTGCTTGGGTTCATGAAGTTCTGATTAACATGTTTGAATTTTTTTTTCTATGATAAATCTCTTGCGAATGAGGAAATGAAAACTTAACGCTGGATTGGTTTGTTCTTTTTTTTATGTAGATCGAGCTATGGTGGTATATGATTGCGTTATAAATACCAGTGGTATCTATATGTCGAGACATGCCTCGGCGTGTGGCTAATATGTGTTAAATCGGAGGATATAACCATTTGACCAAATAGCAACGATACAGATTGGCGTCCAGGCTTATATTTCAGCAATAAACTGTCCCAACATCATTCTCTAAGATTCTGGCTTCCACTAGCTTTCATTATTTAGGCATCGTTCCCTGAACAAGCCTAGGGCCAGGCACATATATGTATGTTCATTCGATTATCTCCCGTATACAGCCGAAATGGACACAGGGCAAGGTGCTCTCGTCACTATTCTGTCTTGTTTCCCATATCCATAAACTTCAATGACAGACCAGGTTTCTCATATCCCATGGTAAACAAGTCTTTTCTTCGGGGCGGCTCAGCGTCCGGCAACAAACTCATTTTAAACGACCGGAACATATAAGCCATGATAATGGTAACCTCAGCAAGAGCCAAACTGTAAAGAAGCCGTCAATATCTGTTCACTCGATACCGCAAAGTCGATGGAGAGAAAGGGGACTAAACGTACTTCTGCCCAAGACACATTCTAGTTCCTTTGGAAAATGCGCACATATACTGCTCGAGGGACTTTGCCTCGGGGGTCAACCATCGATCTGGGTTGAAGCTTCGCGCATCTACCCCCCATATTTCTTCGCTGGTGTGCATTGTATATGCTGACATTGAGACGACGGTCTATAAGTTATGTGGATTGTTAATTGGATGGTTCATTACCCCATGGATACGATACTTGTCTTTGCTTGCAGTGACTTACACCCGGCGGAATCACTTTCCCATCGACAATGAAGGGCTGGGAAAGATCTTGTGGTACAACTCTCGGCAAACGGCCTGGGACTGCCATTCCTATCCGGAGTGATTCTTTGACGCAAGCCGTCTTCAAGAGGTTAGATCAGAAGATGTCGGATATAGAGCCTCGTGACTGGGAAATATGCGTACCAGATACTTTACTTTCTCCAAATTCAACATCTGGAATGATGGGTCTGCGTCACTCAATTCCTGGGTCAGTCTATCGCAGATAAGTGGGTTGGAGAGTATGTGAAGCAGTCCGCTTGTCAGTGTGGAAGCTGTGGTATCAGAGCCGGCGACTAGAATGATCAATGCCTCTGCAACTTTTATCTGATGGGGTAGGGTAGATAGGTGATCAAATAACACTGGATGAGAAGTTGTATTGCCGTTCTTCTCGTAGTGTTGGAGACAGGTCTCAGCGTACTGGAACACGATGCAGTTAGCAATGACCTGGCTGACATCAACAGCAAGCTCTGAAAAAGACATACTTGGAGCAGTTTGAACACATTGGCGGCCTCTGGTTTGACTAGCTCTACAAAGCTGAGAGGAAGATAATTGGACATTTTCCATAGCCACGGTCGTTCCTCCATGAGCCAGAAACTTTCGGCTGCGGCATCGAATGCAGCTTGAAACCAGGACTCAAACTCATTGTTGTCGTCATCCAACAGATTTTCTGGTTTGGCAAAGACAAATTCCATGACGATTTCTGTTGTGAGACATCTGCTCAGGTCAGGTGTCTGCGTGAAAGATAAAGGATGGAACGACAGACGAGACATTACCTACCGGAAAGCATTGTATATATTGATATTCTGAACACCCTTCAATTTGTTGATCTGCCCCAGCAGAACTGCAACCTTCTCATGTATGAGAGGCTCAAGTTTGAAGGATTCCGCCCGTGAGAATAAGGGATTGAGAATGCGACGATGCTCCTTGTGCAGTTCTATCTCTGTCTCTGTTACTACTGTGTGTGGGGTGTTGAACGCATCGTAGAACTCTTTATCCTTGGGGAATGGCTGTGTCTGGCTGTAGATGACCTTGTATTGTGTGATATCTGTGATGTGGAGTTCATTGGGTCCGATACGCAATGCTTGCGTTTCTGGGCAATCTGTGAGCTCTGGAACGGTATAAACCAAGCATGCTTACTCACGATATTTCTCATGAAGTTTTTCGAGTGTTTCTTCGGGGTGATCGCCCGTGATTGTATAAATGTATGAACGAGAACGAGCAGCTTTGGGCGGACCTGGGAATTGGGAGAGTGGGTGGAAGGACGTGAGATACAGGGTGTTTAGTATGCGCTGGATGAGGTAGAGAAGGAGTATAGCGGCTGAAGCTAGAGTGACTTCTATCTTAGTGGGCTGCTGGACATTCCAAGTGGAAAGAAAAGACTGAGCCATAGCGAGATGGGAAACAGTAGGAGCCCTCAGAAGAAGACTACGTACTTACTGGATCATCGATTCCAAGCGCTATTTATGTGATTACATGGAACCGCTTGGACCTTTGACCACCGAAACCGAGTGCATATTATTGGTTAGCTGTGTTTACAGTATGCAGCTAATTGCCAATTGCACATTCTTCAACGCTAGCCAACGAGTCAATAGGGTCAGATAGAGTCAAGTGCTTATAGCC
This sequence comes from Penicillium nucicola, assembly GCF_028828085.1. NCBI lineage: Eukaryota > Fungi > Ascomycota > Eurotiomycetes > Eurotiales > Aspergillaceae > Penicillium > Penicillium nucicola. The sequence continues at coordinate 408,342 of NW_026643132.1, read as the reverse complement.
TTACTAGTTTCCCAAATCTACGCCAATACTGACATGAATAGTCAAGGTCAACAGATCTCCAAAGACACACACTTCGATCTGACATTTTAGGTTGAGCTCCGCAACCCTAAATGGCCGATAAGCTCTTATCACCCGCATCGACATCATCTCTCCAACCTCCAATCCCTCAACCATGGCAGCCCTGAAAGGCGCCACGCCAATTTACTTTGGCTCCTTTATCGTGACACCACAGGTAATTCATGCCCAGCTTCCCCACTCGAATTGCATCTTGCATCTTGCCTCGCGCAAGACATACTGCCGCAACCCCCCAAAACAACATCTGGGCTAACACCCCCAACAGGTCTTCTTCCAAACACCCCTCACCTTCGCCCTGGTCAACCTCAAACCAATCCTGCCCGGTCACGTCCTCGTCTCTCCACGACGCGTCGTCCCCCGCGTTGCAGACCTAACACCCGCCGAAACAAGCGATCTCTTCCTTACAGTGCGCCGAGTCGGCCGCATGGTCGAGCGCGTCTATGGAGCATCGAGTTTGAACATTGCTGTGCAGGACGGTGTGCATGCTGGCCAGAGTGTTCCACATGTGCATGCACACATCATTCCTCGCAGAGCGGCGGATTTAGATCACCGCGGTGGTACGGATGCAGTGTATGATATGCTTGATGGAGAGGAAGGGGATTTGGGAAAGAATTTCCGAGAAGCTGGGGCTGGAAACCAGGCTGATGGGTCTGTAAGCTCTGAGGAGGAGACTTCGAGGTCTGGGAGGAGGTCTAGGTTCCCTGCTGTTGATAACGAGGAGCGGAAGCCTAGGAGCGAGGAGGAGATGAAAACTGAGGCTGAGATGCTGGCCCAGGAGATGGAAAATGAACCCGTTGATTGAGATGGGGTTGGGGCTTGGCTTGGGTTGCCTGGTTTCATGATTGTACATACGTATGTGCTAGACTTAGACGATTCGTGGGCACTATCTACGGTCCCCGATTGTGAATTGCGAATGCTTCGCAGTTCTGCCTTTGGCTTCCTTATGCGCTAGCGTGTATCATTCGAGGCCAGTCATTGTAGTTCTCATCAGGGTGTTGGTAAGGTCCGTAGTTGACTCTTCCTCGATCGTTGAAGGCAAGCGGAGTACCGGTCTTCACTCGAGTAACAAGATCCTAGAATGGAGGTATCAGCAATCTCTCAACGAAAGTGAAAAGGCTTGTAGAGCGTACTGGGTTGTAGATGAATGGTCTACTAAAAGACACCAAATCAACCTGGTCCGTTTTAATGAGTTCATGATTTACCATCAACGTGGTTTCACTCCCCGGATACTTGATCATGGATCCAAATTGGGACAAAACCTTTTACTTGATATATAATATTCTTGACTGGGGTCAGAATATAAAAGCTGTAGAAAACAGGTGGACCTACGTCACATCGTGAGAAATGTATATTTCGATCTCTGGAATGAAGATTCAATTATCCGGTAGCCAATACTGGCTCTTGGGGAAAATATGGTACCTGAAAGTCATCTTAGAAAGAGCAAATTCCGTCCTTATTGATGTGGATACTGTCTCACATGGCGAGTATGAAGACATTCACTAAGAAGAAACCCAAGATGCTCCATTTTTCAAGGAGCAAGTAACAATTAGCCGTACAACTACCATTCTTCCTCTAGCATTCTTGGATCATGCATACTGATGTTTGCTTTCTGGGGATATGTGCCATTATGAGTCACGTGGAACCATGAAGGTTGTTATTGGAATCTCTTACGAGACTGACTTTCGGATTAACGTCAACAGGCGGATATGATATCGAGTATGGTTCTCTGACAGGAAAGTATACACACACAGTTAGGCCTGCAGGAGCTCACATGATGTCAAATCCTGGCTGTTGCTCTAACCTCTTTGACATTTTAGCTGCAGGGCTGATCCTGTGTCGTTGCGGATTAGGTTGGGACACTCTTATAGGCCACAGCACCATGCAAGTCAATTGTGCTACCGGGCCATGATACAGTAAGCCGTGCAGTTGGTTCAATGTGCCATGAAGGCAACTTGAGGTTACTATATACCTTCTTTTGCTGAGCGATGCTTACTCGTCCAACGCCTGTGATAGCGCCTCATATCTTGCTTCAGGTACACCCCTGTGGGATGGTATCCAAGCACTATAATATACAATACAGAAAATAGTCTGCTAATTCTCCCGCCTGAGCTGGGAGCTCTTATTGCATAGCTGCAGCTTGAGAAGCGATGTGCCTTTGTTTAGATGCACTCACCTGTGTCTTGCAGCTGCGTCATCAAGCGTCCCCCGCAGACAGGGTGTCGGCAATGTATAATTATTACCTCTAACGTGTGATGTAGCGCTGACTATGATCAAGTCAATCAAAAGACCCGAGCATTGGGCTTTACTTCCATGAGGAATATATCACCGACTTGAATGCTGGGGATAGACAGTGGAGAGAACAAAGCCATTGGGTACTGATAGTCCAGCCTGGACTTCAGCGTAGAACTAGTACTATTGTATCGTACTTTAAATATGGAGGGCTTTTGTTAGATTAGGATGCGCGAGATGCCGATTCGAAGGGAGAGAAAATGCTCTGAAAAGCGTATGCTTCCTCAGCATCACGCTCCATTGCATCATCTTCCTCTTATCTTTCCAATTGAATTACAGTGAGGCATCTCACAGCGTGCTTTACCAGCATTAGTCTCGCGACCTTTGTCGGCGTGAGCGCTGCCATGCTGAGCTGCCAGTAAGAAAAACACCAGTATGTGCGGACTCCTGATACATCTGAGTGATTGCAAGATGCTCGCAAGCCATCTCCAAAGGATATAAAAGCTGTATGCAATTACTCCTTTGAGTATAAGCAAATATCATCTCACAGTGGTGATAGGAAGTCTGGCCAACTGTCGTATCGGGACCCCAACGCCTATCTCGACACTGGCACAATTGAGAGTGGACATTTACCTAGGTAGACGACTCTCTAATGATAGTAATAGGAGGTTTAGACTTCTATCAGGAGTATCAGAGTCCAGAGTCCAGAGTAGAGGTGAGGCAGTCAGGCCAAAGTGTCAGGCCGCAACGCATTTCGGATCTGTGCGCGATGAATCATATTTCTCGTTTCTCTCTTCTCTGCAAGGTTCTTTTGCCTACACTTGAAGCCTTGCAGCATTAACGGCTGCAGGCTCCTTTTTTTTTTTTTTTTCCCTTTTCTTTTCTTGTTATTGTTTGGGGCTTAGAAAAAAAAAGCAAAAGTGAAGAGAGGAGAGAGAGAGAGAGAGACAAGACGCAAGAAACACGAAGCCAGAAAAAAAAAACAACCAGCCTCTAAAGTACATCTTAAGGAAAACTCCAACTCTCCCAAGCCAATCCTGACCGACATCTTCGTTTTTCTCAGGGCACTCCCAGCCTCTTTTGTGCGACACGTTTGGGACCCCCCCCCCGGAGTGACTGTGGTCTGTTTCTTATGGACGGACATCTGATCAGGTTCAAGTCGTTTGGAAGCGACTAGCCGTATGGCCATCTCGATGGCCGACTGCCTGGAAGAAAAAGGCAAGCAAAGTATGTGGCAGAAATTAGGCCTGCGGAAATGGCTGGGTCGCGAGGATCGAGAGTCAGGGGAAGAACCCCGGGCCTCCGACACGGCCAAAGATTCTCATCCCAAAGATTCTCATCCGAAAGACCCCAACCCCAAAGATAAAGAGAAGCAGGATAATATCACGCGTCGCATCTCCCGCAAAGTCGGGGTTGGTCTGCCACGCACAACCACCTTCAAACGCCAGAGTTCCGAACAGCGCGATCGTCTCGCTCCCCTCGAACCCGAACCACAACGCCGAGCCCTGTCTGCCGACCGCGATCCCCTGACTGCACGATCGAGGTCTCCCCCCGTGGATCCCAGACTGTCCGCGCCCGAGGTTCAGTGGATCGGCCCGCCGGCGACCACGGTCGAGTCACCCTCCGAGCCCGAACCAAATGTGCCCGACTGGGTCCCTTATCCGGATATGGACACAGAGTCGGAATCAGAGCCGGAGAAACTGCCAGAGGAAACCCTGGAGTTGGAATTGGAGCAACGATGGATTCTGAATCTGAGTATGCACTTCCGAGACCGGTCAGAGCGAGAGAAGTTCTTCGTGACATACGCCGAGGCCCCGAACCGATGGCGACGAGTGACCATTTCGTGCGATTACCGCGACGCACCACCCGACTCGCTGGAACGAGATCTCAAGGAGCTGCGATATCAACGCGATAAATGTGCTCGCATCTACGAGTCCATTCGGGAATCGCTCCTCGAGATTCAATTCTATGATACCGTGACAAATCTCAAGCTGGAGACGCTGGATGGCCGATTGCATGTCCATGTCACCGAGGATGTAAACGAAACGATCCCATACCCCCCAATTTCCAGCATCGGTCATCTAGGGGGCGCTCGATGCGTCCCGGAGCATTTTCTACACTTCGAATCGCATCTTTCCGGCTTTGTGTACAAGGTTCAACTCGGTGGAAGGGCGTATATCAAGAAGGAGATTCCAGGCCCTGACACGGTGGACGAGTTCCTTTACGAGATCAATGCACTGCATGCGCTGAATGGTGCTCCGAGTGTCATCCAAGTGGAGGGAATTGTCGTTGATGAACAACGAGATGTGGTCAAGGGCTTGCTGATCAGCTATGCCGAACAAGGCGCTCTGGTCGACATCCTGTACGAGCAACGGGGAAGAACGAGCTTTGCAAGACGTGAGCGCTGGGCTAGGCAGATTGTTCAGGGTCTCTGCGAGATCCATGAATCGGGATACGTACAGGGCGACTTTACCCTTGCGAACATTGTGGTGGATGCTTATGACAATGCAAAAATCATCGATATCAATCGTAGAGGGTGTCCGGTGGGCTGGGAGCCACCTGAAATTGCCGCTAAAATTGAGAGCAACCAGCGCATCTCAATGTACATTGGAGTCAAGACTGATCTCTATCAGCTGGGAATGACTCTGTGGGCCTTGGCGATGGAGGAAGACGAACCCGAACGACAACCCCGACCTCTTTTCATCGGAGAGGACCCAATGATCCCCGATTACTACCGGCGAGTAGTCGACATTTGCCTGAGCCCAACTCCACGACACAGGCTATCTGCGAAAGAACTTCTCTTCATGTTCCCCTCTGATCTTCCGACAGCACGAGCATCACCTGCTGCTCAGCCGATGGAGATTGCCACGAATGATCCAAGACATGTTCCCATCAAACACAACTGGGCTCATCCTCCGGCATCAGGAATTGGGTTGTCTCTACCGCGAGGCTTTATGCGCCAGGTCGATCAATATTCCTCCCAGAAAGAGTTCGCGGACAATACATACAGAGATCTGCAACACCCAATCTTTGCTGATAACAACGACCCGGGGAATCGATCTACAATCACACTTGCAGAATGCACTGAAGATACCAGCTATCCATCCAAGCCATCTTCTTCATCTACCTTGAATCACCACGAATCTCATGATGCTCATGGGTATTTAGATGACCGTCCAAGTCGTGATTTCGTGCCCGACTTATCTCGTGGAAACACCGAACCGGAGATTGTTCCCGTTTCACAGACAACAATAACACCAACTAGCAATGGATTCTACGATTACACAATGGAAGAACCAGAGTTGTCAGACGAGGTCGTCTATCTTGATGATGCTCTTCTGCATGACCAGCAAACTTTTGGCAATCAACCATTGACTGCGCTGACTCCTGATCAACCTCAACCCGACGAACATACCACACATATCACCTCTTCAACTACTCCACCCCCTACTGGACCACCGCACAAAGAAACTGCGAGTCAATCACATGCTAAGAGTACTGACATCGTGCCGACATCGCCAGCACCCCCATCTGCACTCCAACCATCATCTCTTATCCTCTCCGCTTTGCCCATAAATCCCGCGTTTGGTCCTCCTGAAACTCCCGGTTCTCGACAGACATCTTTGGTTGACAATTCACCCCCATCCACACCAAGAAGTAGTGGTGTGGACCGACCGTTTGCAGGAATGGTTGGTATCAAGCCTACCTTCACAACGCCACCACCTCCAACATCTTCTCTTTTTCTCTCTGCGTTGCCCATGAATCCTTCACTGCGATACCCGTCGAATTATTTCCGTGAATTGACCACACCAAACTCTGTATATCCAACTATTCCTGAAGTACCTCGGCAAGATGGCGAAGAACCATACCTGAAGAAGGCTGCCGACATCCAGTCTTCTGTCACACAATTGCCCTCTCTCTTCTCCTCGATCTTACCTTTGAATCCTGCTTTGCAGCAACCCAAAGCATCTTCTGCAGACATTGTCACCTCATCTGTAACGAACGTCAACCGTGACTCATCGACGAAGCATGTGGGCCAACTGTTGGCAAACACCGCCACAGCCAGTGAGACATTGAGGGAGCCATACTCGCCAACCTCACTTTCGCTCTCAGTCTTGCCTATCAATCCTGCTATAGGCCCGCTCTCTGCCTCAATAGACAGCTTGGTAACGGTTGCCAACCAACATCTGGCAAATTTGGCAAAACAAGATGTGGAATCCACAAGTGAAAAAGTGGCTGATCTCAATGATGTGCCAGCAACCTCTGAAACACCCTCTCTCAGTCTCTCATCCCTGCCGATTAACCCAGCTATGCCTCATCTGGAGACACCGAGGTCTTTCAGCACCACGCCATTGACACACTCACATTCAATTGAGACACCAGAGTCGGAATATCCTCCCCAGCCGACACATATGGCCAACATCAAACCCACCCTGAGAAGAGTACCTGGCCACGAATCATCCCTTTTCGTGTCAGCACTGCCTATAAACCCCGCTCTGGCAGACCTCAACACCAACACCACCTCTGCAAGCGCAGAGATGACCCCTCCTGCTCAAGTTTCACGCCAAAATCAATCAAAATTCGGCCAACAAAGCCAGCCCTCATCCTGTTTCAGCGAACCGCAACCCCGAAATTTCAACCTGCATCAAACCAGGTGAAGTACCCACGGGCCACTGCCCCAAAGCAAGACAATTAATATTTATACAACAACAATCTTGCCCAAATTGGCGACAGCCAACGAAGCCACGACCCCTTGACCCTTGAGCCTTTTCGTCCGAACGAGCCCCATATTCGGGGCCGAGCACTCGATACCCTTTTGATTTGCTCTGCTTGTACAGTTTATGCCTCGTCGTTTGCCTCGTGTTTTTTCCAGCTCTTGCTAGCATGCATTTACACCGATGGCGGGCGAATATCCTGGAGTACCAAAAAGTCCTTTTTTGTTTCTTTCTTCCTTTTTGCTTTCTCTGCATGGCGGATTTTAATGGGGTTTTTTTGGTAGCCTTGTGATTTTCTTTTGTCTGATCTTTTGTTATTTTTCTTGCTGTTTATTTATTTATTTTTTCTGCTTGGTTTCTTTATATCTCTCTTTTGGAGGCCCTCTTGCGTTTTGGTGTCGTCATATGGAAGTCAATGTACATTGATGGGTTCTTTTTCTACCTCTTCTCGACTGACAGGGCTGTATTATTCTTTCTTTTTATTTGCTTTCGTTTTGGCAATGCGATTTTTGAATGACATGACTGGTTTTTCTTTAACAAAGACATCTCGTAGACTCCATATACGTTTTCCTTTTTGGCTTTTTAAGTAATACTGGTTCAATTACCCGCCACGCATGATTCGAAGCTTTCGAGCCAGGGCTCAACGCTTGGCCCAAGTCCTCGTCCAATCAATACAATCTTGCACTGAAGGGGCTGAGTCCTTTCCTCGTCATGCTCAATTGGCTCCGCATCCCGGATTTCAAAAACATCCCGCACGGCCTGGATAATCCGAGTTGTTCCATCAGTTAAAACCAGGATACCCTTTAACCGATGGATTTCAAAGTCATCGGGATGCGGCTCAGATGAGACCGACTTGGAAGGCGCAGGGAACGTGGACTCCCACAAAACAGAGCGCAGCCAGGCATCGACACAGTCGACTTTATCAGGCGAAATCGGTGCTGTGACAATAGCAGTAGTGGAAATTGCCTGGAGAGGATTAGCATCAGGGAACACGGAAGCAAGGGTTGATTTTATGTCGACTTACTGGGTCCATATGACTATGGCCCTTCTTACTGAAATCCAAATCCGCCAGATGATCATACGCATGCAGATCCAGCAAGACACCCTCAATCTGCGGCGTGCGACTATGATCCGTAACATGGATCTTAGCCACGCTGTTAATGGACGTCACACGGTCCCTTACGGCCTCCAACTCCTCCGCCGTGACAAGGTCTGTCTTGTTGAGGATAACGACATCTGCATGCGATATCTGCATATGAGCCATCGATAACACAGGTCCTGAGCCATGGTCGTGATGTTGATCATGCGATTCGGCCTTTTCCTCGGCTGCAGGCTCGTCTAGCAATCGCATGATGTTTTTCGCGTCGACAAGAGTGACGATTCCGTCGAGGTAGATGGAGCTTCCGAGCCCTTCGTCCATCCAGAAGATTGGGGCGATGTTGCCTGGGTCTGCTAGCCCTGTGGTTTCTAGTAGGATATAGTCGAATGTGCCTGAGCGTTCCATGAGGGATTCGATGGCCATTACGCCGGAATCTTTCACGGAGCAGCAGATGCAGCCGTTGCCGACTTCCATCCATTCTGTTACTTCTTGGCCGTCTTTGTTTACTGTCATTGGTTGTTTTTCAATGTCGGTTGCTGTGATTGAATTTGGGGTTAGTATGTGAAATGTTGGAGGTTTTTTTTTCACTTGGTTGCTTACAATCACCAAATTCTAATATCATGTTAGCTTGTTGGATATGCAGGAGGCTGGATATACAAACCATTCATGATAACGGCAATTTTCTTGCCATGTTTCTCTGTGAGGATGTAATTCAATAGGGTTGTTTTGCCTGCCCCAAGATATCCTGATCATGGTGTTAACTCCCAACATCAATGTGAAGTGAATTGCTGTCGATCTATACATACCTGTTACCAGAGTGATCGGCACACGAGGTGTTGGGGTTTCATCTACAGAAGTCTGATCTGCCGGCATGGCAGACACATCGATCAACTCCGGAGGAGCATCCTCATCATCCAAATTATTAGACATCTTGTGGTTGTCTAGAGAACAAGAAATATATAGAATATTCCAGTGTTAGTCTAAAGAGAGAAAGCCACTTCTTGATTCGTAGAGCGGCATCAGTTTCCCCCACACCGCCTTTGGAGTATATCAGAAGCCTATGAATTAGTGTATGCCCAACGGTGTTTAGGTGGTGTTGTAGAAAATATACTTGTTTGACATAGAACGAATTTTAGCTCACTATATCATAACAATGCTTTTATGCTTGTCAACTCATCATCTCCATGAAATGTTTCTGAATAGAGTCGTAGTGACGTTTGCACCAAGAACGGATGTTAGGGCACAGGGCTCGGGGCGGTCAGCCGTTGTTATGGTCGAAGCTGAGCTTGTTATCTCCAGCTTCAATGTTCTCCATGCTCTCACGATTCTTTTGACTAGTTATCAGTTTGACAGGGCGTCTAGGGAACTTTCACTCATTTGTATCCTTGCTCTTCGTTTCATCTAGCGCCCTCGTTTTCCGCCGTCATGACTTCCGGAATGTCCCCGTCCAGCTCCCCGCGGCTTCCCAGCCCTCCCCCATTCACGGAGGTTCAGCTCGCTCCCCAGTCACCCTCAGGAGAATATTTTGAGGATCAGATGCTTGGTGCTGCAGCGGGTGAAGATGATGGCTCGACACGCAGAATACGCCCCGGCACCAAAGCCGCCGACATGGCCTTTGGTCCGCCATTGATTCCCCTTTCGCAGGTAAGTTGCGCTTGACTGACCTTGATTGGGTGTCGCTGATTATCGTAGCTTGACTCGCCTTTCCAGCTCCAGGAACATCTCAAAGCCCTGTATAATCACTTTACGAAACCCGAAGGATCTGACACCGTGGTCCCGATTAACCGCCAGGTTGCGATACAGCTGGCGGAACCCCCCGAGGGCGTCGACCGATCGCTTTGGCTGTACGAACTCTGCCGCTTCCTCACCATGAAAGTCAATAATCTCATCGTCGCCTTCTTTGCCGAGGACCCACCCTGCTCTGCAACCACTTGCCCCGAGATGCGAGCTTCGGAGTGGCAGTATCTCTGCGCGGTCCACGACCCTCCCAAATCTTGTTGCGCGATCGATTACTGCTGTCACACTTTGGACTGGGCTATGAACACCCTCACTTCGCCCAAGTACTTCCCGAGTCGGCTCACTCTAGGCAACGAGAATGCCGGAGGCCCTCAGGCCAGCATGAGGCACCTGACCAACGTTTTCCGCCGTCTTTATCGTATTTTCGCTCACGCTTGGTTCCAACATCGCGATGTGTTCTGGCAGGTGGAGGGTCACGATGGGTTGTACGTCTTTTTCAAGACTGTTTGCGACATGTACAGCCTCATCCCGCATGACAACTACACAGTTCCTCCGGAGGCAGAGGGCCCTGATGCACTTCAGCCTGAGGAGGAGCCAGTTGACTCCAAGCGTTTAACTATTCTGCGCAAGGAAGACGAGAATCCATTTGCTTCAGGCATAGAGAGTCTAGACCCTGCTCTCGGCACTGGTGCTACCACTCGTCGTCACAAACATAGCCCGTCAACAGGATCGCGTGTTACAACCATCACGGAGGACATGGAAGACAGCCCAGAGATCCCGTCGCCGCTGCGTGAGGCCATGGAGGAATCACCTGAACGCCCTATTTCTGTCCTGGAAGTCTCCAAGGCTTCTCTCGAGACCGCCGAGGAGACTGACTCTGAAAAGCCACCTACTCAGGAGGAAGAACCACTCGTAGAGCAGCCAGATGAAGCAGATCATCAGACTGAAGAAGAAGATGTTGGACAGCCTGGACCATCTGAGGCCACAGAAGAGGCGCAGCCCGAGCCCGAGCAGCCTATTGATGACAAGACTGAAGAGCCAGCCGAGAAGAATACGTCTGAATCCGAGGAAGCAACCTCGTCTGAACAGACTGAGACGAAACCCGAGCCCGAGCAGGAAACTTCAACTGCATCGGAAGCCAAGTCTGAGCCAGAAAAGGAAGAATCTTGAAGCCCATCCCATGTCGCCCTTATTACTTATGGTACTATGATGATCTATCACTAACCCCAAATGTTGTACTTTTCATGTTTGCTTTCTTGTTAGCCCTGTGCCATCCTATGGGGTTGGGATGCCGGGCACTTTTTTTCTCTTTTTACTTCTCGTGCTGAAGGATATTTCTTGTAATATATGTATGTAGTTCAGGATATTGTTAATGGTCAATGTCAATGATACCCTTTCTCTTGTTTTTTTTTTTGCTGGTTAAACACTCTACAACCTCGACAGCGAGGTATCGATTAGCTCAATTAAGGTGATGTAGGTTGAAAACTCCGAGAATGATGCTGGATTTGAGGTCGGCACTAAGAACGCCGTCGAGCAAGTTGATAGTGTTAACTGACCCCACTAGATTATATATGTTAATAACCCGCAGTTCTCTCTTATCTTGGTCTCTCTCGATCCTCACTTCGTAAGCATCCTTCCCATAAACGTGATGCGTCTAATACAGCTGTTTCAAGATAAACATGTAGACCCTGGTTCTCTCTCTCTAGCATTCATTCGAACAAGGATAAACGAGGTTATGCGTTGCCTTAGCTGGGTGGTGGGTGGTGTCGGTGTAGGGGTTATCCCAGGGCTCCTATATAGCAATAACTTCGGCTTCGAGAACCCGGGGGGTTCGAAGGAAGTCGGCCGTGACGGTGTCCCTAGACCGGTGGACGTTATATTGGAGAATAGTGAGTTCTCTCCAATGAATAAAGGAGAACTCACTATCCTCCAATACAACGTCCACCGGTGAAGAGACTCACAATGGCCGGCGAGAAATGCAAGCATTATCAGATTGAGACCAGAGCCACCACCAGCTTCCTACCGAACCACAGCCAGACCGAAGCCGGGGTCATGACCCAGGCAGGTATCGAGAAGTCTCCACGCAAGAAGAGACTCACAGCTTTGGCTTCGAAACTTTCGACGTGGAAGTTGAGAATGTAGTTGAGTCGACCCCACCGCCCCCCTCACCGCTACTTTCTGCTGGCGGTATCTTTCTCTTTCTCGACAATTTTTTCAGCAACAATCAGTAGGTGCATTCAATCACTTTTGACGCCAATCTTCCACCTCCACAGATTGTTCATTCTCTAAATATCTTCTTCACCTCGTCGTCCACGTTCATCATGGCGACCCTGGCGGAGAAGCTTGAGAAGATCAAGTCTCCCAAGCTGCAGAACCAGCACCATGTGAGTCCCCCCGCTGCATACCCGGTCGAGTTACGCTAACGCATTGACCCCATAGACTGCTGTGGTACTGTCTGCAGTTGAGGATACTCTTCGTGACCAGAAGGCGGATTTCTCGCCTACCGCATATTTCGCCGCTCTCATTGCACTGCTATCGCAGTCATTGACCGCCTCGCAAGGCATCGTCAACAAAGACCTTGCGACCTCCGTCGTCTACCTTCTCGATGTCATAACCATCTATGTTCCCGCTCCAATTCTTTGCTCCAAATTCTCTCAGATTCTCGAAAGCCTTGCCCCAGCACTTTCTTTGCCCGAGGTCGAAGCCCCACTCTTGCGTCCGTCGATCGGTTGCCTCGAATCTCTGCTTATCGCCCAGGACGCGGCGGCATGGCAGCTCCCTCACACACAGGTCGGCCCGCGCCGCGCAATGGCAGGTTTGCTGAGTCTCTCTGTTGACCACCGACCTAAGGTGCGCAAGCGCGCCCAGGAGGCCCTTGTTAAAGTTCTCAAGGCGCCCCCACCCAGCCCGTCTCTGGACCACCCTGGTGCGGATATGTGCGCCCAGTCCGCAATGAAGTCTCTGGGTGACAGTATTTCAGCCGTGTCAAAGCAGAAGAAGGGACGCCCCGATGCGCAACGCGACAACCAGGAGCCGCTCATCATTCACTCGTTGCAGCTCATTAAGACTATTGCCTCGGCATCTGGTGGCTGGCCTAGCAAGAAGATCGAGCCTCTTTGCGAGCTCTTGATGAATGCATCCCGCTCTACCAACGAATATATCACCATGGGTGCTTTCGAGGTGTTCGAGGTCATCTTCGAGGGAATGGCTGATGAGATCTCTTCTTCCAAGCTACCCCGTCTTTTGGATGCTATTTCCGAGCTCAAGCCTGCCCAGAACGACTCGCAACTTCTTCCACCTTGGATCGCTGTGCTCTCTCGCGGATACGATGTGGCTGCACAGATCACCCCTGAGGATACCTTTGAGAAGTTGCCCGGTCTTTTCAGCTTGGTCGCTGGCTTCTTGACTTCACCCTCAAACAACATTCGGGTTTCTGCTTCCGAGTGCCTGATCTCCTTCCTTCACAACTGCATTCCCGACAGCGTCATTGTGGACCCCTCTGTCTACGATGAGAAGACCCTCGAGAAGTTGGCTCGCGGAGCTGTCGACTTGCTTTCCGTGAAGTACCAGGCTGCTTGGATGGAGGTTTTCAATGTCTGCTCCGCCATGTTTGACTGCTATAAGTGGCGCTCAAGCCCCTACCTTAACAAGATTGTTTCTACAATCGGCGAATTGCGCAGCAATGGGTCCTTCCACGGAAAGAAGGAGGCTGATGCTGTTATTGGCAGTGCGCTTCAGGCAATGGGTCCCGAGGCTGTCTTGGAAATCTTGCCTCTTAACATTATTGAACAGAAGGCCGGTCAGCCTGGCCGTGTCTGGATGTTGCCCATTATGCGTGACAATGTGACCAACACCAATCTGCGTCACTTCCGCTCCGAGCTTGTTCCTTTGAGCGAGGCCCTTTACCAAAAGGTGGTGACTTTCGGAGCTGCCGAAAAGTCTGTCGAGGTGAAGATCTTCGAAACCCTTGTTCAACAGACCTGGAATGTCCTTCCCGGCTACTGCGAGCTGCCCCTTGACCTTGAGGAGGCATTTGACCAAACTTTCGCCGAGCTGCTGTCAAACGTTTTGTACAAGCAGACTGAGCTGCGTGTCGATGTTTGCCGTGCTCTGCAGAACCTTGTTGAGTCAAATCAGGCCATCTTGACCGTCGAAAAGGAGGAAGATGACCTTATTTTGCAGCGTCGCATCACTAAGGCCGCTGCTAAAAAGAACCTTGCTCACCTCGGCGGCTTTGCAAGCAATTTGCTGGCTGTTCTCTTCAACGTCTACAGCCAAACCCTTCCTCACTACCGTGGATTCATCCTGCAGTGTATTAATGTCTACCTCAGCATTACCCCCGAGAACGTAAGTGATGCTTGGCTTTTCGCAACTGATTCGAACAAATCTGACAATTTTTATAGGAGCTGAATGACACCTTCAACCGTGTTACCTCAATGCTTGAGTCTTCTCTGGTTGCTGAGCAAGAGACAGCGGCCAAGCAGAGCGCCCAGCCCAAGGGTGACAAGATGCCGCCCACCTCTCACACTCTGATTGACCTGGTTATTGCCATGTCAATTTATCTCCCCCGCTCCAGCTTCAGTGGCCTGTTTGCCCTGGCCGCCGCAATCCTCAACAGCTCCTCCCCCAACCCTGACCAGCAGCTTATCAAGAAGGCCTACAAGCTGATTCCCCGTCTCGCATCGACCGAGACTGGCCGTGAGGCCCTCCAGGAGCGTAGCAGCGAACTCCAGGCTTTGATGCTCGCCACCACAGATAGCACCCCCGCTTCCGGCCGCCGTGACCGTATGCTTGCTATCCACGAGATCATTGCTCACCTGCCCACCTCAGACCTCCACTTCATTCCTGCAATCCTGTCAGAGGTTGTCTTGGGCTGCAAGGAAAGCAACGAGAAGGCTCGCACTGCTGCCTTTGACCTGCTGATTCTCTTGGCCAAGCGTACAATCGACTCCGAGCGCAACCCTCCCGGCACCGTCATCCGCAGATCTCTTGTGCCTGGTGTGCCTGAAGACTCCCCCGATGCCCCCGCTACCATTGAGGAGTTCTTCACCATGGTCTCAGCCGGTCTGGCTGGTTCCGCACCCCACATGGTGGGTGCCTCCGTCACCGCTCTCTCGCGACTGTTTTTCGATTTCCAGGCTCAACTCCAACCTGAAATGCTCACTGAGCTTGTCGAGACCGTTGGACTCTTCCTTACCTCCAGCAACCGTGAGATTGTTCGCTCTGTCCTTGGCTTTGTCAAGGTTGCCGTTGTCGTTCTTCCAGATGAGGCTCTGCGTCCCCGCCTGAGCACCCTGGTCCCCAACCTCATGGCTTGGAACAAGGAACACAAGGGACGTCTTCGCAGTAAGGTCAAGGGTATCATTGACCGACTTGTCCGCCGCTTCGGTGCCCCTCTACTGGAAACCCTTGTTGGCGAGGATGACCGCAAGCTCGTTGTCAACATTCGCAAGCAGCGTGAGCGCAGCAAGCGCAAGAAGAAGGAGGGTGCTGAGGGTGAGGGTGATGAGGATGAGGAGAAGGCTTCCAAGCCTCAAGCCGGTAACGCCTTCGACAAGGCTGTCTATGGCTCTGACTCCGACTCCTCCGATGAGGGCTCCGACGACGATGGAAGTGATGTTGACGTCGACGACCTCGCCCGCATCAAGGGCAAGGCTGGAAAGAAGAAGGCTGGACAAAGCAACCAGTACATCCGTGAGATGTCTCCCGAAGACAACCCTCTCGATTTGCTCGGTTCCAACGCTCTTGCCAGTATCTCCACCACCAAGCCCAGCCAACGCTTCCTCAACACCGGTCCCGGCTCTAAGAAGAAGCGCGCCGCCAAGGTTGATGCTGACGGACGTCTTGTCCTCGGTGACGATGGTGACGTCGTTGCTGACGACGTTGAGATGTCCGGTGCTGCCGAGACTGGTGGCGTCAACGCCTACCTTGCTGCCGTGAGTGGACCTGACGCCGTCCGCCGTGGCCAGAAGGGTAAGGTGAGAATGGGCCAGTCGACCAAGAAGAACTCTGGTGACCGCATGGATCTCGATGACGAGGATACTCTGAAGGAAGACATGCGCGCTTCGGGCTCAGGCAAGGGTCCCGGTCGTCGTGGTCTCGGTGCCCCCAAGACCGCTGGCGCCCCTGGTGGCGGTCGCATTGAGAAGCGTCGCAGCCCTGGCAAGGCCCCGAGAGGCAACAACCGCTCGGGATGGGGAAAGAAGAGATAAGCCTTCGATCTTGATATCTTCTGGTGGAATGGAAAGAGGGCAGCCTCTAGCAGATCCTGGTGTTATGTTTTGGGGCAGTTTTTCATGTTACTTGGTTATGATTTACATTCTTGTGAACCATTTTATTTTTCTTCCATCTGCTCTTTTCATCTTTCTAGCTAGTCTTCGGCCCCTTCATGCTTGGTTGGTGCTAGATGTTTTCTCATAATACCCGACGCTGTGGTGATTCCGTTGACTTGGGCTTTCTTTGTTCTGTTTGTGTTTTGATGCAGAGTTCCGCTGTGTCTCTTTCATGATATGATTACGATTGTGTTCAAAAGTTTGTTTTAGTCCAATGGATATAGGTTGACTGTTATCTCGTTTTCGTCTGTTCGTAGCATACTTAGTGAAGGCACCTCGAATTGTCAAAGTTGCGCTGCTTCGGCAATAAGGGTGTTTCGCACGCCCTTCTCGAAATTCTCCCCAGTTGGGTGCCATCCCAGTAGCTTCTTCGCCCGCGAAGCCATTCCTTGGCCATTGGTACCCAATACCACAGCGCCGTGCGGAATAACATCGTTGGCCTCGTCAAGAGTCATAGAGCGCACTGAATCAGCCGAGTCAATGTAGCCAAGGCTGTGAGCTTCTTTGGCAATGACAGATGCAACATCCTTGAAGCTCTGTTAAAAAGCATGATGTCAGTAAGAGGCTTCTAGATTTCCTTGATCAAATCAAGTGAAGACACACCTCAACGCCATTCTCAGCAAAGTAAAGACCGTTCTCATTCCAAAAGGGACCCTCTGTAGCTTTCGCGCCAGCCTGCGCCAGATCCGCGAACAATTGACCCAAATCAGAGACATGAACTGTACCCCATCGGCTCAGTCCCTTGCCGAGGTATAGACCAACCCGCTGCTGTAGCGCGGCTCGCGACAAAGATGGAATCTGAATGCTTCGTTGGTTGACAGGACCTTCTCCAGCTCCGTAGATGATTGGAGGGAAGATGATAGCTGTCTTGGGACCATCGGTGCCCAGGTCGAGAATGTAGTTCTCCACGGGTCGGCGGGTTCTGTAGCTGCGGATGAAGTCCCGTAGAGCTTCGGCGTTGTCGAGGTCATCGAAGATCTGGTCTGATGGTTCGCCATAGGAGTTGTTGTCGATTTCGGGACATGCCAGGACGCTCGCCCCTGTGATTTGAATGTAGTATGCTGAATGGATGTTAGAATTGGCGATTTGAATTCTGGCGTATGAGCTGGCTCCGTGCATAGGGTCTAGCGCCTACCATTTTGACGTCCTGCTAGACCTTTCGCGATCGCTTTGACGCTTTCCATGTGTTTGTTGCTGGCAGCGTCTGGAACATTGAGATTAGAAGTCCGTGATCAAATTCGAAGATCGGATCGCTCACGGATAACAATGTCGGCGTTTCGTGCTTCATCTTCAATGACCTTGGTGTTATCTAGATCTGCAAGCACAATGCAGACTTTAGGATATGCAGCTGAAACCTTGCTGGCCTTTTCTGCATCTCTCACCAGAGCCGAGATGTCATACTTGGGGTTGCTCTGCTGTAGAGAGTGGAGGACTTGGCCTCCGACATAGCCAGTGGCACCGGTGCTGGTATTGGAAGTTAGCAGCGAACTCTTACGACCGCAGTAGCAAAAGGTGATCTACTTACAGGAAGATCTTGGTCATTTTGAGGATTCAGAGTTGAGATAGTTGAAAGTCTTAATGAGAAGAAAGAGGCACACTTATACATCCCCCGCGCCCCCGAAAAGGCAAGTGATTCCGTGGAGACGACCACCCGTTGTATCTCATCCATGAAACATCTCATCTTCAGAGAAAGATTACATCTATCTCAACTCAAGCCACGATTCAAAGGAAGCGCCAAGACATAATTTCAGGCAGCAGAGGGGATGCCTAGACTAGTCCTATTCGGGAGGCAAATTCCTACTTATAAAGACATCCCTCAACCTGGGAAGACAGGGGAGATTCATGTCTTTTCTCAATCTTCCTCGTGAGATTCACCAGCGAATCCTGTCATACCTTGTCTCTGCTCGAGATGTAGCCGCCTTGTCGATACAATGTCGTACTCTGTACTCGATATGCGACATGCCAACGCGCAAACTCTATGACAAAATCAGCATCTATGCAAACGATGAGAGTCTCGACGCAGCATTTGGGCTTCTTATGAAGATCCTGAAACGGCCCATGCTAGGCCAGTACGTACGTCATGTTGAGTCCTGCTCGGCGACTGCTCGGGCCTTGGATTTCAAAGAGACTGCCCCTCAGCGCGGATTGAGCGAGCAAGACACTGCTCTCGTGCGAGATGCCGTGAGAAAGGCTGGTTTTTCGGGCCACAGCGCGGAACGCATCGTCAATATGCTTCTGCAGAGGATGGAACATGCGACAGGGTCATATGGCTTTTTCAAGTAAGAACCGGTTCATGTGTGATCATGTTTGAAGGGTGGACTGACTAGATGAACAGATATTGTGATACACTGGGTACATATATTGCACAAGCTCTTACTGCAGTTCTCATTGCAATCTCGCCAAACCTTACATCGATGGCCTCACCACCGCCCTTTCACGGGCATGGAGAGGAGGCAGTGGTATATCCACTTGTCGAATTTCTTCGTCAAGCCCATTCTAGCACGGGAACAATGCCTTATCTTCAAAATCTACAGAAGGTATATTTGATCAATAAATCCGATAGCACATGGTCCGATGGCCGGTTCTATGTCGAGATGGACTTGCTTGCTTGTTGGGAGTTATTTGGACAGCTCCCATCTATTGAATCGATCGGGGCGGATATTGTTGTGACAGGCCAGAATGATAAGCAGGCACTTGAATGCAAACCCTCCAACGTTAGTAGGATTGCAATCAACCACTCGCATGTTGATTCGAACATACTTGTTCAGTGCATCTCATCTTGCAGAGCCCTCCGAGAGTTTCAATATTCTATAGGGGGCAGAGCGAGCAGTGACGGAAGCTCCCCGCTTATCAATCCCAAGGCACTCATCAAAGCGTTCTTAGGGCACAAAGACAGCCTCGAAATTCTTGATGTTGATGTTGATAATGGGACTCGTCTGGAAGGGGTGGCAGGAGACGAGAATTCTTACGAAAATATGGAGTTTGAACTTGAAAGATATGGGACTCCATCCGAGGAATGGGTAGATCCCGCAGTCATTGAGACTTTACGCTCTATATGGGGAAATCATGGATCCCTCCAGGATTTCAGGTCCTTGAAGAAACTGAGCATCGGCTTACAATTTCTGGTATATTTTGCCAGGGGTGTGAAAGTCAGTGATACCTCCACGGAACCCCCCGAATGGCCCATGGTGGCCGATTGCCTCCCAAATAGTCTTGAATATCTGTGTATCAGAGGATATGAAAAAGGGGAGAATAAAGAGCTTGATACACAGGTGGAGAGATTGATATCCCATTACAAGTCTGGGTCGTCAAACCTGAAAGAGATCAAGGGACTCATGGAAGCGATACCCAATTCCGACACTGTGCACAGCCCCGATGACAACGAGGATTTGTTGTGGTCTCTGACTGAAATGGGCTACGAGAGTGATTGGTGATGCTTTTCCTAGGTTCTCGATATTGCTTAGGAAACCCACACAACGTTTCTGATTCTTACATACAAATCACTATTAATTGAAGTATAATGCTAAAAAGTCACCCCCTCCCCCATAATTCAATGTGACTAATAAGCTAGCGGCATTTTGGCGCTTTTTGGGTATTGGAATTTACATCAAACTTTTGGCATTTTACTTTGGTAATGAATCAGATGAACATTGGAATCATCAGCCCTCGCTTGTTAACCCATCAAAAACCCGATTTCTGCTGAGGGTGTCGTATGTAGGGTCTCCGTATGCACTCAGGGTACTCGAGTCTGCTAGCAATCTGCTACGTAAATCATGTACCCTGAGTGTCCAAGTCCCCCAACTCCCTTGCTCCATCAGATGAAAGTGATAAAACTGCGATAAAAATGGCATGCTTTGATTAAATCTAACTAACAGAGCCCAGGAGCATGAAATAATTCGATTTACTATACTGCCACATAGTAACATTGCGTACTGCTTGCCCACTAATTGAATGATCATATAAGCCAATTTGGGTACATTTCAAGATGGCTGATTAAATCAAAGATGTCTAGCAAGGGCCTCGCTGCAAGCCTTGATCATCTCCTGTTGCATCTTGATCCATTCTGTCGTCCACTCCTTCAATTTTGGGATAGCATCCACATCATCCAGGGACCCTGGATCTTCAAAGTTGTTTAATACATTCTGCACAGCTTTGGTCCCAGATAGCCAGCCAAGAATACCTTTGGAGTCTGTCGGCTCAGGAAGTTCCTTGCTGACATTCAGTCGATAATACTTCTTCGTTTGAACGTGAGGTGCAAACGCATCCACGAGCGCTCGGAAAAGAATATTGGTGCTCTCTGTATTGGTTGCGATATCCGAGAAACTGAACATTGCTTTCTTGAAGTCGAGTCCTGGCTGAGCAACTGCAACGTTGGCACCCATCCCAGTGCCAATACTGAGAAAACAGTCGGTCTCACGAGTTGGACCGTACAAACCGAGAATCTCAGTCCAAAGCCTGCAGAAACAGTATATTAGCTAGAGCCCAAGTTTTCTGATACTGTGGCCACATACCATCCCAGGGGATTATTGGCTAGCAGACCGCCATCTACAAGCTTCACTCTACCGACTTGAATTGGCTGGAAATAGCCAGGAGCTGCAGATGTGGCCCGGGCAGCCTCCCATAACTTGATCTTGGAAAGATCGGGGTCTGGGGGAACTTCGTCATTCGTATAAGAGCGAAGGAAGACAGGCCCACGGTTGCTGGCAGACTCTTCGCGTGTTGCCATCAGGAAGCTGCAGTCGAATTATCAGCCAAAATACTCGTACAAGCCATGATCGAATAAAGTAAAGATGATAGGTCCTTACATTTTACATGGGTTAGCCTCGTCCAAAAGGGAAGCGTCTTCTGCACTCTGCCCTGCTGGTAGTCTTTTGCGAAGCAGGTCCTTAATTACCTTCTCCAGTTGTCCAGCGGAGTAAAACTCGCCCTTTGTAAGATAGTCCAATGGTTTTCCAATATGCGTGTGTAGCCAACCAGAGCCAAAGACATCTTTCATGACTGAGTCGTACGCATCCAAACATTCCTGGGCACTCATCTTCAGCCGGCCTAGCATAATGGCAATCAATCTTTACGGTTAGTGTCGAATATCAGAAGTTCTCCAAAGAAACTCTTCGAAAACTACTTACCCGCCAGTACTAGTTCCACCAATAATGTCGAACACCTCATGTGGTTTCTTATTGGGAGCTGCTCGATCCATGACCTCTTTCAGGAGCATCAGAGAGGAATAACCTCGGACACCACCTCCATCTATGGTATATATCAGCCCAATAGGAATTCAATCGAAGCTAACGATAAAAGGATTCTCACCAAGCGCCAAAACGCGAAGAGGACGTTTCTCATTGCCGGCAAATGTTTCGGCTTTATTCCAGGATGCTTTGATCGTGGGAGCAAATGCCTCGTTCTTTGAATTAACACTGTTCAGAATTTGTTGAATTGCAATGGTGTTTTCAAAGGTTTGAGCATAGCTAGGAGGCGTGTCGATAATTGTAGGTTTACCCATATCGAGCACTAGGCATGCAGCTCTGCCGTATAGCTCCCAGCCAGTATAACGGGCACACACCCGAGCCCCAATACAATTTCCGACCTACTTACCATATCAGCAGAGAGGAATGCCAACAAGGATTTGAGAAGCAGACTCACCTCGAGTAGCCCTAGTAAATCATGTTTTCCTGCAAGGATTTCACCGCCCAACTGTCAAGCCGATTAGTACATGAAGGCCAATTTCAGAACAAAGCACTTGCCCATCCATACTCCTTCGATCCCATATCATTTTTATGACTCTGCCATACCAGATCAACACCCTCTCGGACCCGTGGCGAATCAGATGTCTCGTTTTCATAGAGGGCAATCTCCAACCATGTCCAATTTCCGAGCGCCCGATCATCCACCCAGCCTTGATCGTGTGTATCAGCAAAAAGCTGAACACTCTGGAGTGCTTCTATGGCAGCCTCATTAAGGGGCTATGTTGCATAAGATCCGTTAGTGCTATCCCTCAAGCGTAATATTGAACACGAACCGATGTTTTGAACCATGTTTTTGCCACCATGTCTGATCCTTTCCCGCTCACTAAAGGGTCATTTTCATTTTTTGAAGCTGGCGCGGTGACAATGAATCGACCCTGAGGGAAGAGTGACTTGTCATCGATGGCCCGCAAGGGCAAGGTCTGCAAATTTTGTAAAGACCGAGGCAGAGACATGTCCAATATTTAATAGTATTTCTGTTTACATTATTCTCTTCGCAAATGGCGCTTGGTCTTCTTATTTATATTCGAGCTCCTTCGTGTCAAAGCAAGCAAGGTGGCAATTAGCGACTCCTCCGCTACTCACAGGATGACAAGCAGGCACGAGCCAAAGTCTGTGCGTCATCAAATGATTCAAAGCTGAGCTTCATTATGAAGGTTCTTTAAGCGATAGGATCAACGGAGCTAGAAATGACCCATGTATAGTTGCTGGCTGGGTGCGGCTGGGATAGGCTCGTATTCGGTTCAGGTGAGAGTCCACAAAGTCAAAGAATAGAAAGCGCGTCAGACTAGACACCCTTTTCAGCCTCAGCTTCACGGAGTCCACTTCCGCGGGTGGCCCCGGTGCTGTACCGTGGTTAAAGGCCCGTTTGTGACCTGAGGCCGCATGGTTGAAAGGTTAACCTTTCGTCAGTAAGCAGGAAGCAGGAAGCAGGAAGCAGTAAAGCTGGCATGATCGTACAACTGATGAATCAATCTACGACAATTCGAACCAGCTTGTAATGTCAGAAAGTGAGCCGAACAGGGGCCTATGTCCTAGTGGACTCGCGTAATCAAATGTAACAGGTTGTCAATTTTCAAGTATCAAGGATATGGACAGAACAAGAACCAGAAATGCACAATTAGCTACCTGCAATCAAGACACCGACACCGGCGTGAATCCAACCATTGTACCATTAGCACTCGACATGGTCAACTTCAAATCCTGTACAAAAGGCCTGGAATCCCGGCTCTCCATGGCCTCAAACTCTTGCATAATTCTGACAATTGTGTATCCAGCCTCAGTCAGAGCAAATTGTTGGCCAAGGCAGATGCGAGGGCCTCCATTAAATGGCAGAAACGCCCAGCCGGGTCTCAGATTTTCCCATCTCTCGGGGCGATACTCGTCAGCATCGGATCCGTAATATTCAGGTGATCGGTGCATAGTGTATACGCTGTACATGATCTCGTAGCCCTTCGGAACATGTACCGGGGATTTTCCGTCTGGACCACCACCGACAGGGAGGTGCGTGTCCTTCCTCGCCCTTCGAAGGTTGAAGGGAACAATAGGATATAAACGTAAGGCTAGGATCAACTTAGTATGTCGGGAAGAACCTCTCTAGAAAGGCGCGGACTTACTCTCGTTTAGGACCCACGATAGATAAGTCATCGACTTCAAATCAATGAACGTCGGACGACGTCCTTCCAGAGCGAGTACATCCTGTCGAACCCTATTCCAGATCTCGGGATTCTTTGCCATCAGGAAGAAGGTGATACTCAATATGTTGGCAGTTGTATCACGACCAGCTAGCAGAATACTCAGCAACTGATCTGTAAGTTGTTTCTTATCGAGCGTTTCCTTGGAAAGCTCAAAAGAAAACACATATTGTTTATCCATGAGCTTCTGAATCTCCTCGGGGACCTTTTGGCCATTATTGACAGAAATTCGATAGTCGATCGCTTTCTGAACCAAGCGCTCAGCGTACGTCCGGGTCGACTTGATTGCTTTCCAAAATTTGGGATTATAGTAGAAATGCATCAGAGGCCCAAGCCTGATGCGTGTTGCAGTTCCTCCTTGAGCGATATCCCACTCTTTGGCAAATGTAGAGCCGGAGGCAGACGAGCTAAGATCTGCCAGGGAGTTGGTCGATTCTCCAAAAAGGAACTCCGTTGCCGTGTCGATGGTCTGTTCTTTGTTAGTAAAATAGATATCACGAGAGTCTGAATGTAATCACCATTCTCAAAAACAGATCCTGCATATCAACCGTGGACCCGTCTCGGGGGATGTGCTTGATGAGTTTGGCAACGTGAGACTCATAAATATCAGTATCGGAGACTCTAGTACGAGAAAAGTTGGGACGGAGCATAGCACGCGAGTGCTCCCATTCGCTCCCATCCGTAGTAAAGACGTTGGAGCCAAGTAGAGGACGTGCTGCCTCGTTGCGAATGGGTCCTAACTCAAAATCCTTGAACTTAAGAGCTAGAACAGTTTGAATATTTTTGGGCTCGGCTGTGAAGATCACTTTTCGCCCGCCCATCTTCGCTTTGAACGTAGTGCCATACGCTCTATGCCAGCCACGGATGAGCTCCGTGAATCGGAATTCGGTTCCAGCCTTGACCATTGAGAGAATCATACTAATACCGAACGGACCGTGTGCGACACTATGTAATGGTGGCTTGCAGTCATTCTCACGAGAATATTTCCAACCTAGAACAGAGGTTAGAACTCAAGTATCGGTCTTTGGGAACTCAGTGTTTTGTACTTTGGAATTCTCGTGCGACTTTCAAGGAAAGGAAGGTGAAAGCAACAGCAATAGCTACGAGAGCATAGAGTGGAACATTCAATATATCAATCGAAATTGGAGCCATACTTGCAAAGCTCATCTGCAAACAAGTCTTGAATTAATGTTCAAAAGAAGCAACAGACGATAGAGGTGAATTGCATGAGTATTTGTATCGAGGCTACTGGTTTGACCCGGGGTGACATGAACATTTCATCACGAGCTGCGTTGTACTTTAGCAGTGAAGACCCCTCAATTGACTAGGCTTAGCTAGGGAGATGCATTCATTTTGGGCAGTATCAGTGGTTTGGGATTGGCCATAGCTCCAATGGTGGTCGAGACCTGAACTCCTCTGCCTTCTGGGGGATGGTGAAAGACGCGAGTCTTCTGCGGCTAACAACTTCGCTTGGAGTCGACCCACTGGGGATTTTTCCCAGTGTCTGGGTTATATTTATCCATCAAATAGCCCGTGCATGCAATATAAACATGGTAGGGCTATGTGGAACTCCAAGCGATAAGACATGAGACTAATGCATTCGCGGGAGAGGGAGTTGGATTTAGTGCACTGGGGCGGGCCGGCAGCCTTATTACAGTAATGATCTGGTGGATTAGGATCTTCATTGGGGCTTCTAGCTTTGACATGATTCGAAAACCCGCAGCACTCTCTCCAAAGAGGTAGAAGCACGACAATGAAACGTCAAATGCACGTTTTGTTTGGACGGCTATTCAGCGCCACTAACGATGATGCATAAGCCAAGACAGACATGCCTTAACGCTAAGACATTGACGTGGAACCAGCAAGTGCGTAACATAGCAGCAGTGGGCTCATGTATTGAGCGGGGGTGTCGTGCATGTCGCATAGCGAATCAAGAAGGCCAAGTAGGTCATGGCAAGTACAGGATGATACTAGCCCTTATATCAAGCCAACAAAAGTACTAGCGATATTATCACAACTAACGCCAGCCCCGCAGCAAGGACGAAATTTCAACAGAAGCCCTCGACTCCGACATCATACAGCTACCGGAGCTGGAGTTTCTTTCAAATCTCCCATTCGCTTCTCCGTGGTCTCGTCTGTGGTTGCACTAATCGCATTTTTCACGACAGGATAGAAATTCACAGTTCCATCGCCTTGGATGACCCCTGTTCGATCCAGAACAGTCCGGGCTCGGACGTAAGGGTCAAGCTCCCAGTAGTTTTGTCGTAATTTGTCAACGGTCTGATTTCGGCTTTCCAAGTCTGTCTTGGGATCTGCAATCCATTGTGTGGTTAGACTAAAAAGTCTAGCACCAATGGTATCTCTTTCTGTGAGAATGACATCCCGCGCGGTGATATCGGCCAATTTGTCGTTTTCGCCGGCGACAGGCTCCACGTATTCATATTCCCAATCTTCCTCTCCACCAAGTTCCTTCAAAATATGCTCGCGAGGAATCAGTTCTTCAAGAGCTTTGGCGCCAGTGATAAAATGTACTTTGGCGGCAACTACGGGATCAAGTATGCCGTTGATCAGTTTCCAGAAGCTGCTGAAGATCCAAGGGGCGTTATAGAAGATCATCGCCCCAAGAGACTCGGGATAGTTCTCCTGGAAACAGTCGATGATAAACTTCACTGGCGGGAATTCCCAATTTCCAAGCGTGAATGAAGTGAGATCGAAAACAATCGCCATAGATTCCACGGGCGGAACCTGAAGAAGTCGAACAGTCTCAATGCACTGGATAATAAAATCATTCAGTGCCTTTTGAGTCTGAGTGCTTGGGTCATGAGCTCGTACTCGAACAACACAAATTGGTCGACCCATTTTGTCACAGCCATGGAAGTGACCTTTTCCGGTGGTGGCCTGCAGTATGAAACCCTCCCCATCCTTTTTGGCAGATGATTGTGTTTCCATTTGCGATTGTTCAAGTGCGTATGCTTCACCCTTTGCCAAAACTTCTTCATCCACTTTATACTCATTGACCCGCCAGTTCAAAGCCGAGACCAACTTGATCCACGCTTTGGGGATATTCCATTTTTCTGCTCGAAGAAAGCGCAAAAGAACAGCGTCAGGGTGGTCTTGTTTGAATAGAGCCAGAAGCGCCGACCGAAGCCTATCGCCTGGAAGCTTCAATAGGAGTGTCTGGATAGTCTTCGTCTCGATTGGGCTTGCGTTCAAGCCTTTGACGGTAGTCAACAGTTTAGCTGGGATGGCCGATGTCTCTGACTCGGTGGGCTCTGCCGGTGCCCGACTTAGGGAGAACAGTCTTCGATTAGCCTTGGGCGCGCTGTCGGGGTTTACTGCTGAGGCTCCATCGGGGCTGGGTACTTCTTCATCCCAAGACTGAATTAACATTCTCCAAAATTCCCGAAGCTTCTCCTCCTCGGACGTGGTGAGATTTCCGACATGGCCAGTTTCTGTCACGGACGCCATGGCGTGGGGTGCTTCGGGGCTAAGGTCTCCAAGGGGGACGTATTGTATAACAAAGCTTCTTTATCCCCAGAACGCAAACTTATAGGTTGGCCGACTGCGATCTCGTGTTTCACAGACTGGAGTGTCGAACACCTTCTGAGATTGACTCATCACAGCTGAAATGCCTTCAGGGGCATATGTGACGGGCTCCTGCAGTAGCCCCGCATAAGCAGCAGCTGAGAGGGGTAATCAGCGCTCTCGTGTTGGTCCCCAAAAGCGCTGAATCTGTGTTCATCCTGAAGATCTTCGGGTTATGGTTTGCAATGGTTGCGGGGTCTTCAGCCTTTGTTTCAACCGAGGTGGCTGTCGGCATGTGGTAGGTTTTCATAACCTCGCAACCTAGGTCCGGGCGTGTATGCAATATGCAGGATGAGATAGAAGCGAATAAAAAGATGAAGGATATATCTGTTGAGGATTTTTCCTTCTCCGTTGGGTCCAACTTAGATGATAAGGAACAAACAAATAAAGAGAGGAGGTGGTCTTATTATATTATTGATGATCTTGAATAGATGAATGGTTATGTCTCAAAGCTTGAAGTCCAACATTCAGATAGAATATCCCCATGTTGCCGCATCAGCAACTGAAGGGCCATACTCGAAGTCTGCGATCCACCGATGGTCACATCAAGTGACATCAGACCCTTCATCAGAACATCGAGCTGTCGGTCCCATGTTCCATCGGGAATGAGCATGCCACAGCCTTGCTCGAAGAGATCAGCGTCTTGGCTAAGATGAATTTGCTGTTGAATGACACCCTCTATCGCCTTTTGAAGGGCTGTCACCGCTAAACTTGGAGTGACATGATAAGCCGTGATCGGAACTTCTGCGCCTAGACCATTTTGAAGATTGAAAGCCTCTTCCATAGGAAGAGTGAGTACACATTCAACGGTTTGGGCAACAA
This sequence comes from Penicillium nucicola, assembly GCF_028828085.1. Taxonomy (NCBI): domain Eukaryota; kingdom Fungi; phylum Ascomycota; class Eurotiomycetes; order Eurotiales; family Aspergillaceae; genus Penicillium; species Penicillium nucicola. The sequence continues at coordinate 380,313 of NW_026643132.1, read as the reverse complement.
ATGATGCAGCCTCTTGTTGGTACGTTTGGATTATAGGAACGAATCGCTGCTCGTCCGAGTCATTAATATATTGACAGGCGTTTTTGAAGACGTCATCAAGGTGGAATATCCCCAGGCTCCAGAACATTACAAGAGAAACTTTGAAAAGTAAGCACAAGTTGGCAAATGGATACTCAGAAAGAACTCGCTCACCAATAGAAATCCTCGGGCAGGTGGAGAGATAGAGAAATATCCTGATAGAATGAGCTAGAAATGGTTGAAACGACGCATTCAGCTGGTTAATGGCTGCGATGCTAGAATTTATGGCCTCGACAATCGCGTGTTGATGCTCGGGAACAGAATTTGTCGAGTTCATAGCAGAAGTATTGATTTTGATGATCTGCCTCCAGACACAGAATGTCTCCGCGCTGGCTTTTAGGCATATCGCCTGAACATGACTGTCAAATTCTAGTATGCTTTGACAGGTAGTCCAAGCCGTCATAGACTCTTTGTTTGAAGCGACTTTGCATTGTCAGCTATGTATGTATAGATGAGCAGTTTTCCTACCTTTTTCAAGCCCCCAAAGATCTGGAAGCTTGCATTGCCGATCCATGGACAACGCCGCTCCTGTATCGCGGATGTACGCAGTCCAGCGAATGATGTTCAAACTTGCCTCTAAAAGACTACTATATGTGGAAGATGATCCTAGGTTCTTGCGATATTGTGTTAGAAGCCCATCCAAGTCGCAAAGCTTTTGCAGAGCCGAGTCGAGAAAGTTGGGAGGCACAAAGCCCTCCATCTCCCTTAATTTGGTTGGAGTCACAATGCCGACAAAGGTAAGTGTTGCAAGGATGATGCGAAATGATTTCACGTGGCGAACATCCTCTAGAAGTGCACGAGCTCGGACCCACGCATCTGTAAATGCATTCAAAGTTGACTCGGGTTCCGTGGAATTATCTCTGTCAGACACTGGCAGCCATTGCATCGAGAATGCAAGAAGGACTGCCTTTAAGACTGCATCGGACTTTCTCCGTGCATTGGAGTCCAATCGGTTGCCGTAGAGATGACTGAAATGATCCAAGAATCGAATGCTCCCAAGAAGAGAGATCTCATGAACGATATCCTCATTTTCCGGGTTTGAAGGGACAGGTTCTTGAAGAAGATTGTTGCTTGGCTTATCTTCTGGAGTATTTATTGATTGCGCAGGCGGCGACGCGGTTGAGCTTCCATAATGGCCTTCTCCGATTCTGTAACGGTTTCCAGCCGTTGCGTACAGATTGCAATCATATTCGAGAAATCTACACGAGCTGGCTGTTGAGATTGCGTCGTATATTCGGGTGAGTCTATCACCGAGTATCTTGGCGTCAATTCCAGAATTCAACAAATATATTGGACTGTTGAATGATAGAGGGACGTTTGGTGCATTCTGAGTCATGCGCATTCGATTGAATGAAAGTGAGCGTTGGTTATTGAGCTCAATGTATGGCGTAGCTGAAGTATCGGACCAGGCTGGTACGAAAGGCGGACACACCAGCTTACTATTCGATAAAGATGTGGTGTGATCGTCTGGAGCCTGTTCAAGATCCAAGTTAAGCCAGGATGCCAGTATATCTTGACCAGCCACGGAAGTTGCATCGAACTGAATTTCCGGACCGCCGGGTAGCCCCTCGATCAGCCCGTCAAAAATATTCGAGTCATCGCGTTCAATTCTCTCTGTTGTCTCTGCAACTTGGGTTTTCTGTTTCCTGCTGATTGGGGATGTAGGATGACGCTTCGCAAACTCGAATGTACAATGGTGCTTCAACCGTTGGCAGTTCGTGCATATCGTTCCAGGCACTCCATTAACGTCAATGCTTGGCACGAAACAACGTCGCTTTGAACGTCGGCACCGGTCACAACTGGTATTTTGGCGCCGCTGTGGTTTTGAAGATGATATAAACGCCTGCGAAACACTCTGGTCCCCTGGCATTCCGTATTTACATATGTCAACGAGGAAACAACGCCGATGAGGTTATTCTTATGACGGCACGATGATGATCCGTTCCGTCCCGTGTGATGCCTGAACTATGAGGCGTCACTTGCAGGTTTCAATAACTATGACAGGAGACATCTTCTATCGGTTCGTATAAGCCGCTCCAATATGAAGCAGAAGCAACGGAGTTGTCTCCTTCGGACCTTTGATGAAGCACTTCCATGATCGGGAACTCAATCGGGTAATATCAAGGCGGCGAAGCTATACCCCATTAGGTTTCCGACTGAGCAAGCCACCATCCACATTGGCTTTCGATTTCTTTATATTTCTTCTCTATTCCTTCTGTTCTTTCTCTATTGCACGGCATTTATCGTCTATCCTATTTGTGGAGCTAAGAGAGAATACAAGTCTAACGTTCCACAGCTCCGTTGACTTGATCCAGGTCTCATCCGAATAATTATAACTTGGTCAAATCAGGCGTGCATTACTTGAACCATGGCTGGAGTCAGAACTTACGAGCTGTCTGAGGCAGACAAAAGGGGGTTCACAAAAACGGTGAAAGTTTTGATCTGCTATGAGCTTCAGTCCATAGCTGATCCAGACGATGTGATCACCTCCATCGTGCAAGGCGTGAGAAACGCGACTCACCAACTGCCCTTCATGGCAGGGAACTTGGAATTTCAGAAGTCCGGCAAGCTCTGCATTGTAGTGTCTCCAGAAGATCAGGTTGAAGTCAACATCCGGAGATTCGGATCTACTGAGCACAAGCCTTTCTCCATGTTGGCCAAGAATTCCTTCTCCTCAACTGACCTGGACCTAACTCAACTATTGCCTGACGAGGCCATAGGCAAGAAGGGTGTCTGTGCATTACATCTGAATCTTATTGAGGGTGGTCTCATCATGGGCTTCCGAATGAACCATGCTGTTGGGGACTGGGCGTCGATCAATACATTCTTGTCTCTCATTTGTCAAAGCACTAAGGCGCACCAAGCTGGACTTGATGGTCCAACATACACCCCAAATCTGAACAGAGCACCTTATAATACCCCAGCTCCGGACCCGTCTTTGTCAAGGGAAGAACTACTCGAAAGCCTGCCAATGTTTTATGTCATGAACAAGAGCGATTTCAAGCCCCCACCGCCGCCCCCGGCTTTCAAGTCGAATATCTACAAGATCAAGGAGCGAACGATTCAACAACTCAAATCGCGCTGTGTTCCGTTCCTGGGAGATGTTGACTATGTCACCTCTTATGATTGCATTGCTGCCCTCGCCTGGAGGTCAATCACACGAGCCCGGCTTGGAGTCCACCCAGAGAAATCCAGCATGTTGTCACGTTTCGTTCACCCCATCGATGTCCGTACAAGGGACCCGGATCAAATGACAAGTAAGAAGTACTTTGGCAACGCCGTTATCGGATGCCAAGCCGACCCTGTCACTGCGCGGGAATTGGTAGCGGATGGAGACAAAGACTATGCGACCACGGCAATCCTCATCCGCAAGTCCATATCTAAAGTTAGCCTATCCACAGTCGGACATATGACGTCTCTCATTGGATCTCTCTCTCCGGCAGAGACGCTGGGCAGCTTGGCAGATTTCTCTGACATGGACCTTCTGATGAATACCTGGTATTCGGGCAAGGCAGAGAATTATGATATTGGAGCTGGCTCTGTCCCTGTCGCAGCTAGACTGGAGGCAGCAGGAGCCTGTGCAATGATTTTGCCAGATTTCTCGTGTGGAGGGGAGCGAACCTTTGAAATCTTCGTGCAGTTACCCGTTGAAGAACTTGATCTATTTGAGAAAGATGCAGAGTTCTCAACTTATTTCGAGCCTGTTGTGTGAAATCGATGTATCAAAGGTGATTTTATGCATAGTTTCGTCTCTTATCGTTCCATACATTGACTTGCACGCATCTAATCCAATCTATGGTGTAACAAACGGCTGAACCCTTCAAACTCTTCTTCAAAAAGAACGAGACCTGTTTGAATTTATGCAGCGAAGCAAGGTTGATTTGTTGTCGTCCGTGTTTTGCTCAGACATGAGAACAAGTAAGCCGTGGTTGGATGAGGAGGAAATAGGAAGACTGGCAGTCACTAACTTTCTTTCTGTTTGCTTTTAAAACCTACGAAGATCTTTCTTCATCGCCTGAATCAGCTATGATTGTGGATTTGGACTCGCCAATTTGTTTGGACTGAATGACTGATCCAATCAATTCAGTGCGGGAACTTTTGATACAAACACAGAAAAATGAAGTTGTTCTATCTCGATCATTCGCATATCCGAGCAACTTTGTGAAATTCGCCATAGCTCTCATGATATAGTACTATGGGTGAAGCGTCCTACCAGTCTTCAAAGCGCTACGGCCGCGGAGCATTGGGCTTACCTACCAGTTTCTCATCAAACACATGGTAGACAATATTCTCATCCTCAGTAACATCACCCAGGTATAGAACGACAGTATCTCCATGGTTCTCAGTGTATTTGACGTATACTGAACCAGTTACGCGAGTATGTCAGTCTCATGGCAGACAGCTTTGGGGGTATGAAACATACGCTTGCGACGGATGGATCTTTCCGGTGCAAGATCCCTGCCATTCACCTTGATCGGATCAAGGGCGTCTAATGGATCATTGTCGAACTTAACCGGATGAACATCGAGCTATTCAAGATCGTCAGAAGCCTCATCCAAAGAATATCTACGACGCACGAAAGATACCTTTACAGCGTGGGTGTCATTCTCGATAAGGCATTTGTCGGTTGTCCAACCACTTGAAGAGCTTTCACCGTAAGTGTTGTAATACGTCAAGGCATAACTGTGATATCACGTCAACTTTGAAAAAAAAAAAAAAAAAAAAAAAAACACTGAGAGCTTGCACATTTTAAGCATTATGAGGGTTTGAGGCAGGAAGAGAAGAACCTACTGCAGTTTCTTCCCAAAAAACTCCTCCTTCAGTGAAATGGACTTAGCCTCTGGCGTTTCCTTGGATTTGACAACAGTGGCTTTGACGTGATCCTGCCCTCTTGGAAGATTCTTTGTCGGAGCCACGGGAACTCTACTGTTCCACTGCCGAACTACTGCGATTTAGTGTCTCGCTCAGCCGGGGGCTTGACTGACCACTCACTGCTTTCTTCAAGATGATTCATCACAGCGTGAGCCGGTCCGAGGTTGAACTCTAGTGCCTGCACTGCGTATGTCTTCCATAAGCTATGAGCGAGGGTGATAACGTTGTCATCAAACACCAAAGCCTTTTGAGACCTTCAATCACGATAAGCAGGGGATTCCTCGAGGCTGAGAGAATTTTCACGCACTTAACGGATGATTGGTCTTTAACGCCAAGCTCCACCATCAGTTTCATAAGAGGAATCGAGCCGACTGATAACGTTGGCCAGTCGTCTTGGATGTATTGCGGCTGGCTGTTTCCCGGGTTGATTATTTTGATCATTCCTTCTCGGTTCACTGGTACATTTTTGATAAGGGCTTGGAGCACATCGCGCGCGTTGATGGCGTCCCTCCGTAGCTTCGCGTAATGATGAGTTCCTAATCGCGGGCATGAGATTGAAAATTGGCAACATACCTCATTGATGTCATTGTTCAGGTTATTCACAGTGTTGAGGTAAGCCACTTGAGAAGATCAGTATCCTTTGACGCATTCCTTAATAGGCCAGAAAGTGGCTACTTACGCCATTTTTGGCCGACAAACAAGGCTCTTGCGTAAATGCCTCGGGTGACAACAACCCTATAAAGGAGTTTAGCTTGCACTTTGCGTTCGTATCATTAGACGGCTTCATAACTCACGCCTATGCAATGCGAGTTAGCCATGGGTTTCGCGCTTGATGTGCTTCCGTTAGCGAACATGGCGAGCTCACCTTGTCATATATCAACAGCCAATGGATACCAAGCAGATAGAGGTCAAGCATTTGTTGCGAGAGTGGGGGATCGAGATTTGCAATTTTGGTCTCAATTTGCACGATACATTGCTTGAGCTTGCTTTGGACACTCGGGAGATTTTCATGATCATGAAGAAGCGCCTTGATCTTTTCAGGCCCATCCTGGGCAGTGACAGAAAGTTTCAGCTGGTTCATTTGAAACCATTTTCTAATTATTGTCAGTGTTTGCTGTTTATCAACGTCGAGGAACCAGCCTTACACCGACTCACGAACCACCATAAACAATTCGTCATACTCGTCTATTGCCAGCGCCTTCAGTGTTTCCTCCATGTTTAGGTCCAATTTATCCTGGAAATCCTTTTTCATTTCCTCGAAATTTTCACGGAGAGTACTTTTTAAGCCCTCGGCCGTTTTCAAGACTGATTGGATTTCGTCATTCTGCCGCTTGAGTTCGACCAGGACAGGGGTATTCAGCTGTTCAAAAGTCGGTGGTTTAGGCTCCTCGCCGGCATTTGGAGCAGTGTTGTCTTTGCTAAAAATCACTTGAACTGCGGGAATGGCACTGTCGATGATGGGTCCTACGAAAACGTATCAAACATTCGGACACATACTATCAGGTGAAAGAGTAGAAGGCGATCATGTACGTACCAACTCCAGGCACTGCATGGGCGATGATTCCCCCGAGGGGCGCAAGAGCCTTGACAATCGGCGAATGTGAGACCTGTCGAGGGAAGAATTCCTCGTCAGTTACTCACACTTCTTATAGAACTAGGCCTCTTACTATGTTTTTCACGGCTCCAACAGCCTGACTGAGGAAGCTTCCAAAACCCATCTTCTTAGAATAATCTCGCGCACAAGCAGGAACCGTATCAACTTAGTCAATTACGGCGAAATTTCGGCTTCAGCTCTGCCAATTCCGAGGGCTACCTGGATCTTATACCCAAATGCTATACCCTCCAGTGATCACTTGATCTAGCAGTCAAAATTAATACCACCAATAATATAATTCGACTTGCCGCGAGCTAAGTCTGCATTTATGCTTGATCTTTTCACGAAGACCTGGCCTCGGCGTTTTGAACCCATAACGGAGTATACGCATGTGCGGAGCGGGTGATGGTTGGTCAAACTACACTGTGCGGTGTGACTGGTCAGAAATCCATCACGGGCGTTGAAGATCTCCACGGCGAGGGATAGAATGCCTTATCGTGGCTTGTATCATCAGAAAGACACAGGTATGGGCCAATAATACTTTGATTTGGCAGTTTTGATACACCAGGACGATACTAGCTCGTGGTGAGCTTCGGCGTCGCCGGTTGCTGGCTGCCTGGGAGCTTTGGTCTAAATTTAACTTTCAGCTGGCCAGAACATTTTCGCCACATCCGAGCAATAACACTCGATGTCTGAAATATTATGGTCATGTTCGCCGACAAAGCCATAATTTTTAGGCTCAATTTTAGGCTCAAGTTGCGGGGGGTGGCGCCGCGTATGATTGCCCAGGGGGGACGGCGTCCCCGAGTCTCCTGCATCGAGTCCTCTGCGCTAGATACGGCGCCACTGCACACATTCTGCAGAAAACTGGTCGAAGCGGAGGAGAAGCAAATGGCTGACGACCGAGCGGCTAACGAGGCCGAGTTGTAGGTGCGTTGTGTTGTGAGGAATATTGTTAAACAAAACAATCACGATGCGCTCATATGCAGCTTATTGGCATCCTCTCCTTGTTGGAGGTGTCTTTATAATATTTAAATATCTAAAAAGGGGAGATTTATCGCAATACATTCAAATTACATAGCTTCAAGCTTTGCCGCCAATCCAACAAGGGTCTAAACCTTCTCACCCGCGGCCCTGCGAACACAATCCACAATGAAAGTCGGGTTGCTCATGAATGGAGAATGACCTTCATCGCACTCTTCCACATCGAAGCACCCCTCGCCTTGGGCGATCATTCTGCGCTGCACTGGCGGGGGCAGTGCACGGTCGTTGTTGCACACAATGTATGTGCTTGGAATTTCCCGGTAAGCAGTATAAGTGACAGGAACAGCCAATGGACCCGCGGGGAATGTTCCGAGCAGTGACACAGCTCGATCAATGTCTTTCTGCTCGCAGCGGTTATAGAAGACCATGTGAATGTGCTGCTTAGGGAGGGAAATTGCTCCATCCTGAAATAGTCAGTAAGTGTAAGTCATATGAATGCTGTATTAGAAAGTGATCATACCGGTGAAACCTCCATACCACCCAATTGAGCCTGCATTTCCTGACGCTGTCGCTCGATATCCTCCTCTTCGGGTGAAGAAGGCACCATCTGGCCGAGATGGGTCTGGCCCTCCGGCAATGCCATAGCGCACATGTAAATAAGCTTAATAACACCTCCATTTAGGCCTTGCGCCTCACGCTCTTTCTTTCCGAGACCTTTGACAGCCTCGGACATTGAAATACCTCCGAACGAGTGAGCGAGCGCGATGATATCCTTGCCGGCATCCAGCTTTTCGAGAATCACTTGGCGGATAGCTTGTGCATCCTGATCCCAGCTTGGTAGAGGAGGACTTGAGTCAACGCAGGGGAGAGTAACTCCGACAGCGTCGTAGTGGGCCTTGGCGAGCTCATCGATCAGGCCTTGGAAATGGGCAGGTCGGTGCCAGGCGCCTGGCACAATGACGACAGTGGGGTTGGGCATCATGGAATTTGGTGTCCTTGAAAAGAGTAGGAGAGAAAATATACTTTGACTTGGATGTTATTCAAAGAGGTAATAAGAAATGAACTTATATACCCTGATGTAACTATACACAATCTGATCGGAGCCGCACCCCAAGTCGCCACCTCGGAGCCGCCTCACTGAGGACTCTGATTGGTTCCGATTTCGTCCATCGGTTCCGCCATTACCCACTTGCGGCGTCTAGCAGACAGTAGACAACTGTGGGAAAGAGTGCAGAATTTGATTTGATTCAATGTTTTCTAATCTATACCTCCGACTGGTTGAGTCTCAGGTTACACATCTTAGCATGTGTAAGGTTTTATTCAATGAAGGTTCTGGTCTACAGTATTCCCTAGCAACCGGACTAATTATTTTCTCTCGGTATTACATACCGCAGTTGTGGAAGTGATATTCTAGGAATGCACTTTGAGACTTGACCACTTCAATGTCTGTAACACTGGAAATAATTTCACTTCAATGGGAGGCAGCTCTGTGGATATCAAGAACCTCCATCCAAGGATGAAAGTAAATATCCCGTGTAACTACCTATGCAAGTCATCTGTTTAAAATCAGAAACTTTCCCATAGCCTGGAATCCTAGATCATCGGGCAATTTAAATTGTTTACGCAACTCAAACTTTCAATATGGCAGCAGCTTGTTCTGATCAACCTGGCAGTCGTCTCAGCTATTCCAATTTCAAGCAATACAAGCGCGACTCATGGTATCAGCGTTGCCGATGGTCTCAGTGGATGCTATCGATTGTAAGCACTACTTGAAATGTATATGGCTCAATACGTATGATATACTATACTTATATGGATGTAGTTCCGATCCTGGCTGTGGTGTCAATGGGACTTATTGTCAATGTGCTTATGGTAAGCAAATGGGTCCTCGATCAACGAATAGCCATCCTCTAACTATTGCTGGTATCAATATAGGGCGCTTTTATGTATTGAACCGTGATACTGAGGACTGTGATCCTCCCTGGGCATATCTTGGGAACTCAGAGAGATTTCTCCCAGGATTCAGGTGCTAATTGAAAACTGCCGGTCTATGGCTCTTATAGTGGTTGAAATGAGTGTGTTGCTTATGTATCAAACTGTCATTGAACAGAGTCTTCATAACAGACACAATACTATGCGTGAATTTCATTACTTGGCATTCACAATACTCTCTCCGCGGCGCTATAACTTAATGCAAATATCTTGCACAAGCAAATACTGGGTTTCATTTTCCATACATTGAGCTTCAAAACATCCTCCCCAAAAGCTCATGATGCCAATAAATTAGCTGCATGTTAGCGAAACTCGCAGAAGAGTAATTTGCTGCAAAGTGCAGTCTAAATTAAGCTTCTCTGAATATTGGCCTATATCACTGTCTCCAATTAGTTCTCAGGGGTGCTATCTACCCGAAAGAAGAAGTAGATAGTCTGACGGAGAACGCGGCATACGCTAGAGGAAATATATGAAGAGATCTATTTTGAGGGATTCAAGGGAGCACATAGGGCTGAACTTTCCTTCAATCCTTGACATGGCCTCCCCTGGCTCAACTTGGGCAGCTGGAAGCCCAAGGTCACAGTGCTAGTAACTACGTCACTGCGATGTCACCCATTTCTTCACTCAACAAGCAAGAGAATCGTAACTTTTCACCTCTTATTTCCAATTGTAGACTTTGCACATCCAGAGCGATCAATTATTCATGTTCATTTAAGTTGCCACCTAACTCTGGCGCTGGCGGCTTTTCTTCCGGAAGTGTCGCCCACTTCGATTTAATGATCTGCACGCAACCGTATTTTCCGCCTATCAATTTCTCTTGTTTGACTCAATCGCAGATCGATATCAAGTTTTTGTGTCCAATGGTTCGAGTAAGTGTCATATCTTCGATTGATACTTGATTTTCTGAGGAATGTGACCTCGTTGAATCTGGAACCCAGGGAGATCGAGAACCGAGATGATGTAACAATGAAACCAGTCCGGGGATTTTGGTTTCTTGCCAGTTATTTTGTGTTTGTTTCAATTGTCAGGGTTTCTTGATCTTAAGATTTTCTCTGCAACTACATCTTTCGAACCCATCTCGCAATTTCGAGTTACAACCATGAGCTATCTCCGCCAGTCTGTTCTACACGCGCCAGTGTCACGGCCTATCCGTATCGGAACTGTTGGGCTACGTCCAAGTCAGACAGGGACTAGTCGGAGATGTATGGCTACTAGCGGACCAGAAAGGCAACAAGCTGTTCCCCGATGGTGAGTCTATCTTCCTGTCTTCTTCCAGAGAGATCTCCTACTTATAAATTTTCCTTGACTAGGTTAATAGCCTCGCTCGGACTCGGTCTTCCGACCTCGTTCTACTTCTGGCAAAGAGGGGGCAAACAGAATCATAAAACCAACGTCGTTCGCGAAGAACAACGAGAATCAGTACGAGGAGCGAATCAGGAGTACACCAATGGAGCAGAGGGAAATGAAGGCAAGCCAGGTCTCAAAGGAAATAACCCTCTCTCGTTTGACGATGATAAGGTAAGCTAATTTCAAATCTGCTTTCTCTTCCCTCGAACTGCGTATTTAACTTTTGATAGCCTCGAGGCATGGGCTCCCCTGGTGGCCCAAAGACCATGTCTTTCAAGCAGGAAGGTCTCTCCAATGCGGATGCCATGCATCCATATGTCAATGATCCCGGAAAAAGCAAAAAGGGAGAGGGCGAGACTGAGACCGTGAAGGTCAAGGGTACTGTGAGGACCGATAGGCCACAGGTGTAATGAAAGAGATTTATCGATTATATAGCAAAGATTATTGATGGATATCATTGCGAATATAGAGCAGAAGAAAATGACCGATGCCATGTACTTCACTAACGGCCAGTATTCAATTACTACCGATAGCTTGAGTCTTTCTCTACCCACAAACCCTCTGGACTGTTTTGTCATCAGTTCATTTTTGATGAACAATATCTATTTTCATCCTAATTAATCATATTGCCGATCAATTCAATGCTTGTTTCTTTTTAAGAATTCGTCAGGGGGTGCCGCTCGGGGTATTTGTATACCCATCAATAGGCACTGGGAACTAGCGATCGATAGCTCCATATGGCGTACATTGCTATCATCGGCCCACAACATTTACAATTACATGATTCTGACTAGTCATAACTCACGGAGATAATCCTTCCATATTGTACTGTAATGTATTTCATTGTATGCCAGTATTGACAGAAAAGTGGTACTGATATCCCACATAGTAAAACCAACCGCACCATAACGCCTGGGAGTTGAAATGTGCATTTCAACATGCAAAACAAAGTCTGCGGGCTGAAATCAACCCGATCTTACACCTGGTAGTGCCTTTCCAGCAGCAAACTGTCGGCCTTTCTTGAGTAATAGAAGAATTGCAAATATCTGCGCGCCTGCAAATCCAATCATGACACGCAGCTGCGTGCTGTAACTGCCAGCAAAAACATCCTTTACCTGGTCCTGTAGATGCGGAGAGAGCATATCTATCGATTTCACGTTCTCGAGGAACAGATGCAGTTCGTGTGTTGTCAGAGCACCATGCAAATGATGTGCCAGGCGACCGTTCAAAATATTGGACGCAATAGCGAGACCAATAGCCCCTCCAAGGAAGCGGAACTGAACAACAGCGCCAGTTGCGATCGCTATTGAGGAAAAATCAGTCAGCTGATATAACTCGTGCAATAGAAAGGTAATATGTTACCAAGATCCCTGTCCTCGACTATATATGGTGTTGATAGTACCAAAACTCCCATGATTATGCCCATTCCTGCACCTGCGATGGCCTCGTATACAATATCCGTTGCATGAAATCCCCTCGAGGCGGTGATGGTCGAGAGAAGACCCATGCCAACAGTGTGGATTACGCATCCGACGAGCAAAGTATAGATAAAGGGGATGCGTCCTCTGGAGCTGGCAATGTTGACAATTGCGGCGGCAAAGGCTGCCACCGCCGAGTATCCAATCAAATAAATTCCCGAGTTCAATGGGGATTTGCCTAATAAAATCTCGGCTTGCTGTGGAACATACACGATAACAACATTCCATGGTACACCGATGAGGAACGAGGAGCTATAGCCCGTTAGTCAAATCAAATAGTTCATATATTGGAAGCTGGTTCAAGTCTCACGTTAGAATACCCATCCATGGACGGTCAGATAGCCAGCGTTTGGGGAAAATAGGATCCTTCCCTGGAATTCCCGATATGTACCATTCCCAGGCAAAGAAAGCAACCCAGGAGACTCCCGTCAGCACTAGAAGCGCAATTGCGCCCCCAGAGGACCATGAAAAGGAAAGATTCGTCTCATTTAGGACCGCAACAATCAAGAATGAACCGGCCATCAGCAGGACCGACCCCGTGAGATCAAGATTCGCAAATGAGTGATATGATGCTCGCGTTCTAAATGACGGAGTATGCTGGTCGAGACCGAAGTTTGTAGGCATAGCAATGAAGATGACAAGGATCGCAACACCGCATAATGGAGCACTGGCAATTAATCAACACATGCGTATTATATCTCGGGCATCTACATACTTGATAAGGAAAGTCCATCTCCAGGACGAATCTTGCGCAAAGGCGCCTCCAATGATAGGGCCTATCAAAGATGCAAGAGCGAGGCAGAATGACATGAGACCGCTGTATGTCGGAAGCTTCGTTTTAGGGGATATTTCATAGATGCATAGTTGTGCCAAGGCATATGCCCCCGCGCCTCCTATGCCTTGGAGAGCACGAAGAACTATACTATACCGGGATGGTCAGTTTCAAACGATTCCGCGCTTAGGAGCGTCGGTAAATCTCACAGTTGGTTTATTGTGTGGGCGCATCCGCATCCAATGGAAAAGGCAAGCAAGATGACGAGAGAAGCGATTGTAGTATGCTTCCTTCCGATGATATCACTCACTTTTGTCCATATTGCCATGGAGCCTAAACAAATTCGGGAATCAGCTTGAAGGTCGGGGAGCCAAGTCCGAGTCAATCCAAGATCATACCTGTGTAGGTGGCCAGGTAGCCAGTAACAATCCAACTTCTCTTCTCAAAGCCTTCAAGATCATCTGTCATGCTCGTAAGAGACGAGCTTACAATTGTCACATCCAAATTGGAGAGAAAGAACCCAATCAAGAGCCTGTCCTAGAATGTCAGTATTCATTCCCCACACACAGCCTACAGGCACTTGAATGGGCAAATATACCCTATGGTAGTAAGTGCGAGTCTCCATCCTGTCGGATAGACGATTTCACTTCCAGGAGACGGTGCTCTTTGTGTCGACCCTTTTTCTCCAGTTTCTCTCCCTCTTGGAGGTCCGTCACCACCTTTCTTGCCGATGGGCTCTGCAAACTTGATGTGACTAGACATGGTTGCCTGGCCTGTCGACGAGACGTGCTTCAGGCGTGGGTAGTGGAGTTGGCAGCCATTGCGATCCGAGAGATTTGGAATGGGACTGTGTAGGACCAAGCCCCGCGTATTTTCATCACAGGGGCTCCAGGTGGAACGTAGACGCGCGATGACAGAATGTGGATTGTCTAGGAGAAGGGGGATCTACGCCGATCATTGAACCTAAAGCTTGAATCGACTGGCTTGGCGTAGATTTGTTTTTCTGGGGACGCGTGAGTAAATGAGTTTGGGCCTTTTTGCCATGCATTTTTGGTCAAATTGTTCTCCTTGGACTGCTTGTAGCCTGGTTGCTCTTGTTGCGGAGAGATAGGTAGATCTGTCGGATGTATAGGATTCCAATGTTTGTTTGGCAATTATTTGGACTTCTCCTTGCTCGGGACTACCTGGCTAACTACATCATACTGTAACGTACTGTATGTCTATACCCCTGCAGTAGTTCCTCGCTGATATTTGCTGTATGTTTTACATACGTGCCTTATCTTTGGTGGCTGTTGCTCGATAGTGGGCGCCGAATATCCATTTGCCCCTATAGCGGGAATTGCTTCAATTTTAGCGTTTTTTGCTGCACACGTGAGACTAAATTAGAATCATTGGCCGCTCTATTTGCTTATCCGAGGCCACGACCATCTGCACGCTCCGGCAGTTATCTTTTCCTACATCTAGATCCGCGGCACGCGCCCTAGGGGTATCTGAACAAGACCACCAATGGGCATAAACAGAAACATCATGTCCACCTCGCAATAAGGGGTGACACAGAGCAACCGGTGGTCTCATTCTGGAAAATCTAGCTTGCAACGAAAGTTATAGTCTGCATAGACCTGATTTGGGGGAAGCACTGTAATTGGGTGTGAGGACCTACGCGCACACCCTCACGTTATGCTCGGTTGCACATGAAGAACTCCGTCGCACCAATTCCCACATATACCCTAGGCAAAGATTTCAAGAGACAAGTGCGTTGAGTTTTGGCTGCTATTCGATCTAGATTATGTTACAATACAGGTTTAAACACATCTCGGCGGCTTCTTTACGGGACTATTCATCAATACATGTATTGTTACTAGTAATCAATACAAGCCCGCATCAGAGTTTGAATGGACATCACGTGTATAAAACATCTCTCGACATCATCTATAAAAGAATGGCCAAGGTGCGGAGCAATTTCCAAGAGCTCCCAATTGAACCTCATGGCATCATTTGGGAAGACGACTTTGTCGACGCCGAGCATGAACAGCGTCTCATCTCCATCTTCCTGAACGAGCTGAAATGGCCCGATCGCCCGGGCCGTATATCCCTCCACTACGGCTACACTTTCGACTATAAAACATTTGGAATAGATCCAGAAATCCCCTACAAAGAGTTTCCGGGATGGCTCCAACCACTCATCCCCACTACCGAAGAACGACCACCAGATCAGGTCTGTCTGCAGTACTATCCTCCAGGTGCTGGCATCCCTCCACACGTAGATGCACACAAGCCGTATGATCAGCTCTACGCACTGTCTCTGGGTGCCCCTGCTATGATGTTATTTCGCAGGGGCGAGCAGCGCCTCGAGGTTGATTTGACCCCGCGGAGCATGATGCAGATGAGCGGTGACTCTAGGCTGCATTGGACGCATGGTATTAAGAAAAGAAAGACGGATACTCTTCCAGACGGAACGGTCCGGCTGCGCGAGAATCGGTGGAGCATTACCTATCGCTGGCTCAGAGATGGAGATTGTGAATGTGGGAACCTCGAGCTATGTGATACTGCCCAACAGCGGAATGGTGTTGAGAAGGAGAAGAGATCAGTCAAGGAGCTGGCTGAGAAAGCTGCTGCTGAAAAGTTGAATGCTGAACAAATGGCTGCAACGGCAGTTTGACGTGGTTCTTTGGCCGGTTCGCACTATTAAAAGGTCACCGACTTCGCCTTCTTCTGCGTGTACATAATATCGAAGCGAAATATACCCGAAGCGTCAGGATATTTATGGCTAGACCTTTCCTCCTGGATAAATATTCCAAATCGGATAGAGGTGGGCAACATCGATAGAGGCTGCCGCAGAGATGTAGATGATGGGAGTTTCGACCCTCTCGATGATCAGAATACGTCCGACTCAGACTCCTGCAGTGCACGTTGGACAGAATGGAAATGACACAGCTACTACGGCCGTCGATAAAAATCCACCCCCACTCTTAAGTTTTCTGCATCGAACTACGTCTGGCTAAAATATGCTTTGCTTGTCTACTTTAACCTTTGGGGTCGGGGACCAGATCGGGCTTAGCGACCAGAAACCAAAACCGGGGGAAAGAAACTTAGAACTCGTAAATCTCAACTCGAAATATTCAAGATGGCTACAGAACAAGAAATCAAGGAGCAAATCTCGCAGCAGCTCTCACGAACTCCCTTTGCTTGCACTTCCCTCACCCGTCTATCGGGCGGCACGGCTAATTTCGTGTACCGAGGCACTGTCTCGCCCACCGAATCTATCATCATCAAGAATACCAGAGATCATTCAGCTTCAAATCCAAACTTCA
This sequence comes from Penicillium nucicola, assembly GCF_028828085.1. Classification (NCBI taxonomy): domain Eukaryota; kingdom Fungi; phylum Ascomycota; class Eurotiomycetes; order Eurotiales; family Aspergillaceae; genus Penicillium; species Penicillium nucicola. The sequence goes on along the minus strand of NW_026643132.1, from coordinate 363,885 downwards.
AAATCGTGGTTGATCGATGCGTGAGTTACTTTTTGACTCTTCTTTTCTGGACCAGGGGTTGACAAATGTGAGCTAGTACTTTGAAGAAGCCATTCTCCAAGCTCTACATGAGTTGCCGCCTTACATCAAAGACAATATCACTGTCAAAACACCCCGGCTGTTGAACTTCGACAAAAAGACTAATACTCAGATTCTGGAAGATCTTCCTGATTCAGTAGATCTGAAGAACTTCCTCATCTCTGGTGTGTCTGTTGGCATCACAGATTCTACGGCGCGAACACTCGGTCGTGCATTGGGATCATGGCTTCGCGCGTTCCACGCTTGGGGAATCCACAATGACCAGCGGAAGACTAAGACAACTGTTGCTGGTAATATAGCTATGAGAGATTTGAAGTTCTACATAAATTACACTATGCTCATTGACACTATTCCCAATTTCTCGGAAATTCTGGGAGAGAGTCGTGAAATCTTCGAAAACGTTCGTGATATGGCGGCTGCCGAGCTGGAGAATATGGATGAAAGTGATGATTACGGAATTATTCATGGCGACTTTTGGACTGGGAAGTACGCTCGGTCAAATTTCACTTCCGTTTTCTCCCCGCTTGAGTTGTGTGTTTGCTAAACTTTTTGTCTCTAGTGTTCTTCTACCAAAGGCCCCTCTCGCCAAAGAAGCTAAAATAAAAGTCTTTATTGTTGATTGGGAGTTGGTGCATGTCGGACGACGAGCTTTGGATTTGGCGCAGATGATTGCTGAGCTTTACGAAACCAAGCTCTTCAAGAATGTGGATGCTGGTGTGTGGGTTATTGAAGGCTTCTTGGCTGGATATGGACCTCTCAGTGATGATACAGCGCTCAGAACTGCTATCCACGTTGGGGTGCATCTTGTCTGTTGGGGAAGCAGGGTGTCTGGATGGGGTACCCCTGAGCAAATTGAGGAAGTTGTCCAGGTTGGTAGGGATCTCATTATTCATGGATGGAAGCAAGACCGCGCTTGGTTTGAGGCTGGCAGCTTGGGTTGTTTGTTCAAATGAATGAAGATAATCAATCCGAAAGAAACTTTGGCAGTACGCCGAAGCATTTCATTATTTTTCTAGAAGAGCACTGGTCTCGGAAGCTAGCCCATCTCAATATAAGGGCATTCTCATCCGAGAATATCATTATACACAGGCTTCAACCTTTCCGCCGACGTCTCAAACAAACGTGGCAGCCCAGTCTCCTTGAATGATACTGAGTCCCTAGCCATATTGGCAACAGCCTTACCAGAAAGGTATGCAACCGGCATTCCATGGCCATTGAAGCCTGCCGCAATGAACTGCCCAGGCTTATCGGGGACATTACCAACATGGGGTAACGAGTCCGCGCTATATCCCATGACTATAACCATCAGTCAGTACAAATCACATCAAAGTAATGGTAACAAAGGCATTTGTTCGCAAGATCAAGAAGTTACATACCACCGCTCCAAATATGCTTAACTTCTGCCCCGCTATCTTCCCACCCAAAGAAAGTCCGCTGCATATACCCATCGAAGTAATGCTCCATGTTCCGAACGAGCGTCCCATCATTGGGCTGATTGTACCACTCTTTCAAATCATCTTTGAAAGTATGCGATGCTCCCCCAACAATGAGGGACCCGTCCTTTCGAGATATTTGGTAGATGTATGCACCAGGCCCGAGCCAGATTGCATATGTACAGGGTAACTCTTGATGGGGTGCACCTGGAGTGGCGGCAATTTGAGTACAGACTCCTTTGCAGGGTATAATTGCCTCTGAGTATTCTGGTGCCAGCGCGCTGGTGAAGGCGTTTGTTGCGAAGATGATGTTCTTAGCCTTGATTGTGCCCCGGTTGGTGGTAACTGTCCATGAGCCATCTTCGTTTTTGGTCTGATTGATCTCTGATACTGGTGTGTTTGTTTGGAGGTTCAGACCCTTTGACAAGGCAATGCGAATTAGACCTACTATTAGCTTATAAGGCCAGAGATGTCCGGCGGAAAAGCTAAAGCCACCTTTCGCGTTGCGCACATAGGCTTCCTGGTTATACATATTGTAAGTGAATTTGACTGACTATCATCCAGAGAAGATATCCTGAACTTACCTTCTGAGCCTCCGATTGAGAAAGATACTTCACATCGTCCATAAAGTCCAGCCCTCGCTCAAGCAAAGAATCATAAAAGGTCTTTGCTTTCTTAAGCTGATCTTCATCAAGGTAAATATTCAGACTTCTTGTAAAAGTAAGTTCACAATCGATATTCTCGAGGCGAACCAAATCCTCTATCTCTTTCATATGCGCAAGCTCAAACCGCACAATCTCAACTGCGGCTTCAAGGCCATAGCGCTCGGTGTTTGTTGCAGTTGCTGAGTATATATCTGGTCGTAGATGACCTCCTATTTTCGAACAATGTGAGCTTGCTCAACTGAACATCAACATAGGTAAGGTCGCAACGCACCATTCCGCCCGGTGGCACCAGAGCACAGCTCGCGCGCTTCCACTAGCACGACCTGGGGAGCTGGCTTTTCTTGGTTTGACAAGAGATGATAGGCAGCTGATGCTCCCACATAGCCACAACCGATGATGAGGATGTCAGTTTCTGTTGGCAATTCGGAGGTACTTTGGTAACTATCCAATGGATCTGGTTGGGTCCGCCAGAATGACTGGGTGTACCCCGCCGCAGGCGCCGGAAAACATTTTGACTGCGAGTGAGAGGCCATGGTGATGTTGTTATGTTTAGATATGGGTGTTTGGTGCAACTTGGGATATGACGAGAGAGAGTATTTGGAAAAAGAAAGCGCGTCGAAAGATCCTCTTATCAGGCTGATGCATACTGCGGGGCAGCAATTAGAGAGAGACAGATACGTATTCTTAGTTCATTGTACGAAGTCCTGGCACATTTGCAAGATAAATTTAATATTTACACGTCTAGTCTTGGATTCGCTCGAATCCCGAGATCTCAGCTCCAGGATTCCGCTGCTGGGTTTCGAATGCTTCCAGAACAGCAGGGCAATTTGACCAGGCCTTGGGCGATTGGACTGCTAAATGTTGACCTTCTTTTAGACGCGCCTTGCCGACCAGCTTCCGAGTCTTGCCATGCATAGCGGTGTGAATACTCTTGGCCAATCCCTGTCCTGGGTAAGCTACTAGTCCCAGCGCCGCTACAAGTTCGTTAGTATCATTTCTGTAGCAAGTTGGCAGGAAGAATGGCGATTTTCATACCTGATGATGCCTTCGTGCCCATGCTAAGGGGCCCTTTCACAAATCCCTTGACCATCCCTCTAAATCCATCCTCTTGAACTCCTTTGTAGGGCTGCTTAAGTATTTCGCTCACGCCTGCCATTCCGTCGGTGAAGTTCTCTCTGGCAGCAGCGGCTCCTGATTTGAAGTCTGTGATGTTATCGTAGCTCTTGACTTCCTCGCCATACATGCGTGGTACTGCTCTGAGGCCTTCATTCACAGCCATGGGGATATCGACCAACACGCCCTTGTAGTAATAGCCGATGATCTTGCCCACACTTTTGGCAGAGCTTCCCACTGCTGTACTTGTTACCTTCCATTGCGCGTCTCTTTTTTCGTTGGTGGATGCTCGGGAGAGTCCACTTGAGGATGCATCGCTGGATTTCCGATTCGTAGGCTCGATGACTCGAAGTTCCCCTTCTCCTGATTGAGCGCGTTTGAACTCTTTGTATGGCTGTATCACTACATCGCTCGATGCTGTGAGGACGTCTTTATACATTCCTAGTAGGGAAGATGCACCGCCCGTGATAGGATCCCACCTCCGTGTTTGTATGAACATGGGCCGACTTTCATGGCTGGTTCAATCAATGCATTAGTTCACATGGTTTTTTGTCAAGTTAAGGGGAAATTCTGATGAGATACTAACAAGCTCAAGTCCCTTGCGTCGATGCGTGAGTTTTCAACCAATATCCCGGCGGCCATCTTGGACAGAAAAACAGAAACATTCGAGTTTTGCAGTTTTAGTTTCCACGCAGCCGGCTCAGATCCAAAGAAGCGACATTGCATCTGGTCTATAGGCAAGTTTCGATGGAAAGATGATACTGCTGCAGTCACTCCAGATTCTTCGCTCATTCTGATAGCAACGTCTTCGGCGGCACTTAGTGTACTAGGCTCGAGGCAGAAGCGAATCGCCTCCGCCAGGTTATCCGCAGTCAATTCACGATGGGGGATTGGTTTAGGTCCTATGCCGCAGGATGCAACCATGTTTCCCCAGAAGAGCTGACTGTGGCATATTAGCAAGTCAACTTAAAACATCGCTTGAGGCGACTCACTCTCCAAAAAACGGCACAATCATAGTCGGCTTCCCAAAACGTAGACCGCATGCTGTTGTACCAGCTCCACCATGGTGTACCACAGCGGCAACATGCTGGAACAGCCATTCATGTGGACAGTCTCCAAGATAGAATATTTGATCGTCTGACTGTGCATCTCCAAGATTGCTCCAACCTCGAGATATAAGGGCACGGCCACCCCAGGACTTTATGGCTTTGATAAGTGTTGCTGTCATTGCAGGGGGGTCCTCAATCACTATACTGCCAAAACCGATGTAGATAGGCGGGGGGCCATTTTGAAGAAACGAATGGAGGTCAGAGGGTGGTGAGAAGTCCGGAGGAGATCGGAAGAAGAATCCGCAGACATCTAGATGGGCCGGCCAGTCTGCTGGTTTTGGCATCAATGTTGGTGACCAGCAGTAGGTAAATGGTATCTTCAAAGTCTCCGCTAGCCGGGGACCTTCCGTGACAGGGACAGGTTCGAGGTCAATAGATACTCTCCACTCATTAATCACATCGCCAAGGCTAGATATCGAGGTCAGTGTCTAGGATTTAGTGAAGAATCAGAGGCCTTACCCTTGCCATGTCAGCCACTCGACAATTCCGTAAGATAGATAATTAGCCATTTTTGGCTCTGTAGTGGAGTATTTCAAATTGGCCAGAGGGTGTGGAAATGACCGTGTGCTAGTCCATGGCATTGTAAACATCAAATGTAAAGGGATGCCTAACGCCTGGGCACAATGAATGTGGGCAAAACTCGGGGGATTGGCGATGATCGCATCGGCCACAAATGGGGTTTTTGCTACTGGGTCATCCTCTATACAGGACTCCCAGCATCCCTGTAGCATTTCAGCCACCATTACTCGCTTACGCTGGATGTCGCCGGCACGTAAGGAGTTCATCTGAGGTATCAAGCCCGGGTTCTTGACCATATACGCCATCAGCTCAGAGGGATCTCCGCCGATAGGATAGAATTCCAGATCTGAATCGCGCACAAATTTCTCAAAGACGTTGTGAGTGGCAATTCGTACGCGATGTCCATGGCGCTGGAGCTCGTTGCCAAGTGCGATGAAAGGCTGCACATCACCTCGGCTCCCAACCACTTGGATGACGATGTTAAGACAAAGACTGCACCCATCAGGCCCGACTAGCGGTTCTGTCTGTTCCACGTCTTGCTTGGACTCCAGAAATGGAATCAATTTTGAGATCTCCCGGCCGACTTTAGAGTCTAGGTCAATCTCAATACGGCCATCGTCTTCGTCGAGTTAGCACATCTTGAAAACATAAACCATGGGAAATTCACCTTGAACATCGGTTCCATCTTGCATCCACTCATTCTCCTTGGAAGTCGCACTTTGAGGTTGCTGTTCCGCCATGGTTGTTCTTAGACCGAGTCTAGTCCTGTGACATCACATGCGGGGGAAACAAAGATTTGAGAAATCGAAGCTTGGGTTGATTTAAATCACCAAGACAAGGATAGATCTGTATACAGTATGTGTCTCACCGTGAGAGAACTGTCAGTGATCAATTTCGAGCTGAACAGAACAACATCTCAATGGTGTTGATACTTCCAAGCCGTGGGACAAGTGGGTCTCAAGCAAGAGTCTGTGTCATGTGATCATCATCTGGCCAATCATCGCTTTGATGTGGCGGGGACTATGACGACATTTTCAGGCACGTGGTGCCTGAGGCAGAAAGGCTTTATACAAACTGTCTTGAATCTCACTAACCGTGTTGAATGCTACAGCAGTGTACTGAGTTTTAGCTGAGACCGCTCTAAGCGGTAATTAGATAAGATTTTGCCTATTCCTAAACATATCACGTGCTGTAAAATGCGAAAAGTAACAAGCTCTCATAAGTTACAGATATTGAATACAGCACTATGGCTGGGCATCTTCACTTTGGCGCGGGACAGCGTTGTTCGCTCACTTCAACCCTCCGGATTGGCAGCAAGATACCTTTCAGCTTCTTCATTTGCGACATCAATCAGTTCGCACAATGAGTCCGAGGTAATGGCCAATACGCTATGTTCGTGGTCCATGAGATAGTATCCTCCATTTCTTTCGTCCAGGTAGCCCAGTGGGTATTCTCTTGCCATTTCTGTGAGCTCTTGGTAGGCCTCAATGACTTTGACTGATTCAGAGATTGGTAGAGTATAACGGGTTGTCGAAACTGCCAATGTGCTTGCAACATTGGAAGTTAAAAGAACCAAGCATGGAAAGGCGATTCTATAGAGCATGATAGGGACTCTGAAAGTGGCAGATGCTGTTAGTGACCTTCATATCTGTTTGAAGATGATCCTGATCAGTATCACATACCTGTACAACGTTACTTCTCAGTGCACTTGATGAGCTGAGGTCGAAGTTGAGGTGGGGTGATCTCTTTCGGCCCCCAATGACGTGTTGTGGGCGTTAAGGTACAGTTATCTAAAGACTAAATTTGGGGGCTAGATACGAGACTCAACTAGTAATTCTTGGAAGCTGCCTTGAAAGCCAACTAAGACACACTGTTCCAAAGAAGGGGTGACTCGAAGCTGGGGGTCTAAGTTATACCTAGTGCAAGCGAGGCTTACTACTTTGTCTAAATCTGATCATTCCATTCCAGCTGAAAACTCTGGGTCTGAGTCAAAATTTAATCGCATTTAAGATGAGTTCTACAGTCAGGATCTAATGACATTTGCGCGCAGAGAAGCCTTTGTTCTAGTGAGCAGCAAGTGTTAACCGTGACTCCATGGGCATTCAGGTAATATCGTATATCGTAGTTGATCTGTATACCAGATCAAACTTAAGTTCTTGGTTGAACTTACAAGCAGATTCAATACCTTTCGCGTCTTGAATCTATACTTCTTGATTGCACTCCTTGGCCTGAATCAAGTGGGACTTGCGATATTACTGGTGGAATCCCTATACTTGCTTTCGGTTTAGGCAATAAAAAGACAAAAATACAGACCCTGTACCCTCAGAGCTAAGAGAATAGACAAGTGAGCGTCAATCAACAAACATCCATAGAAGCGAAAGTGAAGCGAAAGTGAAGCGTAAAAGTTACCTTCCATAGGTGCGGCGTGACCAGTTAGCGCCATTGTATCCGGTGGAAATGGGCAAAATCGAGCCTAACCACAGTGATCAAAACATCTTGGAGTTTGCACTGCTTTACGTTGATTGAGTTTGCCTTTTGACAACAAATTGAGAAACAAATTCAATTGTTGATTCCAGTCGTACAGTTCGACGCGTCCAAAACGCGTCCTGGGGCATACCCGCCACTCACCCGCCCTGGGGTAATCCGTGCATCTTGTCAACATTAGTCGCACAGAACTTCGGGCAAAAGACTTGATCTTTTCTCTCATCTTCCTCATGGCCGCTCCCATGGCTGCTCCCATGGCTGACATCGCTGGATTTGTCTGCCCTGGCTGCCACCGAGACGACTTCAAAAGTCTCCGAGGTGTGAAGACCCATTTCGAGTCCAAACGCCACAAGCTCTTTTGTGTTCCCTGCCAAAAGGAATTCACCAATGTCTGGGGCTTGCTTCATCATACTCAGAAACATCAAACCCCTGATCAAAAAAGCAACAACATTGCTTCTGGGCCCTCTCTCATGTCATCTCCATCAACACAGAGCCGAAAGCGGGCCCCAAAATCGAATCATAAGCCATCATTGCCTGTTCAATCGACTGACGGGGGTAGTCCATCTCTTACACAGCCATGGCTGCCTGTCACAGATATGGAGAGTCTAAGTCTCGAAATTGAAGCCCTCGCATTGCAGCCCCTGATCGTCCGGGGGACAAATCGCCATGTGGTTCTCGGAATGCAAGAACAAGCTCTGTATCTGCGCTATCTTCTTCTGCAATGCCACTCAGATTTTCGTCTCCGGGCACAAGGTTTCATCGTGGAGACCACCACAGAAGATACCAGGAAACGCCCTTCCATCCCAAAATCCCTATTCCGTAAAACTCCTACCGCCGTGTTGGGTGCAGGACAAAAGAGACAGGCCGTTGTGATTGACTGTGAGATGGTACAAGTCACAGGTGGTCTGCGGGAGATGGCTTATATCACTGCCATCGATTTTCTCACGGGCGACGTGCTCTTGGACCATTATGTGAAACCAGAGAAGAATGTAGTGAGCTGGGACACTCGGTACAGCGGTGTTACCCCTTATGCGATGGACAAGGCTGTCCGAAAAGGTCAAGCAATCATGGGCTGGGTGCGCGCGCGCGAGCAGGTTTGGAGATTCGTCGGTCCGGAAACTGTGCTTATTGGACATTCGCTCAACAACGACCTGGACATGCTAGGCATTGTTCATCCAAGAATTGTCGATTCCTCGATTCTCACCAGCGAGGCTGTTTTCAACGAGTTGCTCCCGGCCCAGGCCCTATCGCGTACGTGGAGTTTGAAGACTCTCACCAATGAGCTCGCCGGTTACGAGATCCAGGCGGGCAAGAAGGGCCACGATGCATACGAAGATACCATGGCCACGCGTGATGTCTTGATTTGGTGTATTAGGAATCAGAAATTGTGGGCGATATGGTCCGCAGAAAGACGTGATGCTGAAAAGATTCGTGGTTTGGAACAGGAGCTTGCCAAAATCCAGGCCAAGCTGGAGCATGCGAGAAAGAACCTGATCGAGTCGCAGAAGGAGAGGGAGAAGGCGAGATTGGAAATTCTGAACCTTGCATCGGAGCACTCATGATAACGAACACCTATGATTCTATGTTTTGCTGAGTTCTAGGTGATATCCAGCATCAGATGTATGCTTATGAGGGTCTACTTTGAAAGGATGCCGCAAACATTATCATCTCATGTCTGACAGATTAATTGAACATCCTATAGGATTTCTACGGCTCCGCTAATCAGCTTCCATTTCTCGTATCATAATTCCGTTCTCTGTCGGCCTTTTCAACACCAGTGCGCTGCACCTACACTCTGGCTGCCGAATCACCGTACAAACTCACAAGTCTCCTCCGCCTTCTTCTTCTCAACTCCTCTGATGTGGTTGATCGCTGCTTCAAGCTTCCATTTTGGCCAATTCAAATGGTTAACAAGTCGTTTACTGTTGAATCCGTTGGATTGGGCTCCAAATTAGCAGTCTTGATCTTGTTCTAACAGTCCCAATCTGGGACAATCTAGGGCAGAAATATCGGCCTGAGGCAGCAAACGCGGGAACATAACGTCTTGCGGGGTTGGCGACTGAGTGCTATCCCCCATGGAGAATCCTTCGAAAAAGTTACGCTCGCGTGTGGGCTGTGAACGCTGCAGACGTCGAAGGCAAAAGTGCGATGAGGCACGACCAGACTGCGGGCGATGCCGTGGCGCTGGGGAAAGCTGCGTTTACCGCATGAATCTCAAATGGGGAGGACGACAGTTCGGTCGGTCTCGCTTTGGCAATTGTCCCGTGAAACTGATTAGTCTGTCAACTCTGTGCGCATTGTTTTGTTACTTCGTCTAACTGGGTTCCGCAGATGGAGCATTCGTGTATTCCGCAGAGGTGATGACACCAGCAATCCTGGCTTCGCAGACTCTAGAACAGCCATTTCCTCGGCTTGTTTTGACTCGATCCCTCTCTGGACTTCCGCCTGGTCTTGATGCTGAATTACAGCAGCTTTGGCATTACTTTGTCACTACGGCATCCGGGACAATTTCCTGTCACAAACAGATGCAGAACGAGACGTGCCGTGTTCTACTTCCTATGGCATTTGAAGATCCTGCACTTCGACATGCAATCCTCGCGTTCTCGTCTGCTCATAGGGCAAATCAGAAAGACTCCGAGACATCCTGGGAAAGCTTGAAATTGCACGCAGTGAGTCTGAGAACTCAAAGCATGGGTCAGCTTCGTCAAGAGATTGCTTCAGGGAATGACCGGCTGGAAACTCTATTTGCAACTTGTTTGATTTTGTGCTTGGGTACTTTATGCCATGAAAATGAGGAATATAACTCCTGGAGAACACATCTCCAGGGAGCGAGGGCTATCTTGTCTGCTATTTGTGCTACACAGTCTGCCTCTGTCCTCTCAGACCCTTCAGTCTCTTTTCTGCGAAGACGGTACTCATTATTAGAGATGGTTGCAAGCTTGACTCCCGATGGGTTCTTAGCAGAAGACTCGAATTATGAGTCTCCTGAAACTTCCCAACAACCGTACCGGGTCTTCTTTGATGATTATGCCGGTTGTTATCCCGAAATTTTCGAGGTATTTCACCAAATCCGCGCTATTTCGTGGAAACGACAACAGAAAGAGCACGACTCTTATGAAATGATCCCTCTTTACGACCCACAATATGAGCTTGATGCAATCAATATCGAGGGCCGGCTTTTGGCAATGATAAAACGAGATGAGAGTTCTCGACCTTGCTTTTCCCCGAGTCTTCAGGATACATTGGACGAAAAACAAACTCTGGAGTTTGCGTATTGCAATTTGTTGCTCGAGTACACCGCACTGATTCACATCCGCACGCAGTTGATGAGTCTTGATTCTGAAGCTTTAGAAGTACAGCAGCCAGTAAAGATGATCATCCATCTTATTCAACAACTTGAGCCTCCATCGGGCCTTTCACCTGTCCTGGGGGTGAACACTGCTCTCTTTATCGCCGGGCGCTATGCCTTTGGAGCAGATCGTCTTACTGTTCAATCATTACTTATACGCTTTCATCAAAAAATGTTCAACTATAATATGGTCAATGCGATGGATATTTTGGATTTGATCTGGCGGCAGGTGGATTCGGGCCAGAAGAACATCGGTACGTTATGCACCACATGCATAAATAAGAGAAGCTAATTTGTTTTAAGGGTTGCAAGGACATGACTTTATGGCCTGGTGAATGAATGAAGCATTCCCATTGCTTGGGCCTCAGGCACCATGTCTTGATATTGAGATCCTGTGCTTTCCCTTGCCTTGACTCTTCTTAGGCTTAATTTTCAGCATTGCTTTTCTGCCAAAAAAAAAAAAGGTCTTCAGGGGACAGGAAAATGCCCAAGTGGGGACGTCAATGCAGTAGTTGCTCCCGGAAGGCATCGGGGTCCGTTCAGGGGTATGCATGAGGATTCGGCAATTTACCTCATGCAGCTTGAATCACACGGGTCATCCTGGTTCATTTCTGATTCGAGAACAAGTCTTCAGTTCAAAGACCAGTTCCCCGATCGGGATTTGGCCCCCACGGTCCCTGAATGCTCCACGTCTTGCCCCACGTTGCGATCAACTTCAGCTGTCTGACATCTAACCACAATGGGGAAGTGTGAGTCTATGGCTTGTTTGGGATCTGTCGCCATGGGTATTTATATGCAGGTCTTTTCTGGCTTCTGAATTGCATTCCTTTTACATACGTTCTTTTGGTACATATTTCGCTTGTGCGAACATCATTCATTTCTTTCCTGGATCATGCATGATCTGCTTTGGTGGACTGCCGTGGTGAGTGGACTTTCCACCGCCTCGGCAGTTGCTATTTTCTCGTCTTCTGGCAGGTAAGTTCTCCAGCTAGACGATCGCCAACTGTGCTGACAGCGATACAGAGAAATGCGCGCGAGAGATACCTGCAGCGGGCCCACCGCTTCTTCTCCTACGAGCTACTGGCTTCTCAATCAAGATCACACTGGCAATCCCCGAGGCTATGCCCCTGAAGTTTCCAACGCCAACTATCCCGTGTGGCGCAATGTCTTGGACTATTCTGCTTCGGCTGACGGATCTGGCGACCAAACAAGCAGCATCCAGAATGCGATCAACGACAATGGATCGGGTGGCAGTCGTGAAGGTCAGGGTGTTACTAGATACCCGGCGGAAGTCTTCCTCCCCGGTGGAACATACCAGCTTGGAAGCACTTTGAACTTGCGTGTCGGGACCATCATTACTGGTGACCCATTGAATCCACCGGTGCTCAAAGCGGCAGCTGGTTTCAGCGGTGATACGTTGATCAATGGGTTCGACAGTAAGAATGGTCAGCCTGAGACCAGTTTTATGACACTCCTACGCAACGTGGTTATTGATACCACTGCGCTCAGCGCTAGCACCACAATTACCGCGCTGCAATGGGGTGTCGCTCAGGGCTCTGGCTTGACCAATGTCAAAATCAAGATGCCTACCAGCTCTACCGGACACACCGGTATCAACATCAACGGTGGATCGACCATCGCCGTGACGGATGTCGACATTACCGGTGGTGCCGTCGGCATCAAAAACTCCAACCAGCAGGTCAACTTCAAGAACATCTACTTCAGACAATGTACGACTGCCTTCCAGGCTTCTGGTGGCCATACCGCTCTTCTTCAAGGGGCAACATTCGATACCGTCGGTTATGGTATTGACATGACCAGCAACGGACTTGGAAGCATGGTCCTGCTGGATTCCACTTCAACAAACTCAGGCACCGTAGTGAAGTTCCATGACTCCTCCAACGACAGCGGTAACCGCAATAGCCAGATCACCATTCAGAATCTTGTCCATGATACTACCAATCCTATCGCCGTCGACAGCAATAATAACGTGAAGCTCGCCGCTACCAGCAAGGTCGATACATGGGTGTGGGGTAACATCACTCCCGGTCAGTACGTATCAGGCGAGAGCCTCACAACCTCCAGACCGGATGCGCTCTTATCAAATGGCAAATACTTCACTCGCGCCCAGCCCACCTACGCGCAGTATGCCGCAGACCAGGTCGTGAACGTCAAAGCCGTGAGCGGCTACCCAGTCTACGGCGATGGCAGAACAAACGACGTGGAATCCCTCAATGCCATCCTAGCGAATAACGCAGCCAACTGTAAGATCTCATATTTCCCATACGGAGTCTACACCGTCAAAGATACCCTCAAGATCCCCGTGGGCTCGCGCATCATGGGCGAGGCATGGGCCGTGATTTCCGGAGCAGGCGATGTATTCAAGGACGCCTCGAACCCAAAGCCAGTAGTTCAAGTTGGACAAGCAAACGATGTGGGCGTCATCGAAATCCAGAATATGCGCTTCAGCGTCGGCGAGATCCTCCCTGGCGCGATCATCCTCGAGGTCAATGCCGCCGGCACAAACCGCGGTGATGTAGCCTTGTGGAATACCCTCGTGACCGTTGGCGGCACTGCTGAGACGAGCATCAAGGATAACTGCGACAACCAAGACACCTCGCAGTGCATGGCGGCATTCCTAATGGTGCACCTCACCAAGTCGTCATCTGCGTATATCGAGAATTTCTGGGGCTGGACTGCAGACCACAATCTAGACGGTGGATCATCGGTCACGATCATCTCTACCGGACGTGGCATCCTCGTCGAAGCGACAAAGGGCACTTGGCTAACCGGAACGGGATCCGAACATAATTGGCTATACAACTACAACTTCAAATCTGCACAGAACGTCTACGCGGGTATGCTCCAAAGCGAGAGCCCCTACATGCAAGGCGAAGGCGCGACACAAACTGCGCCGGCGCCTTGGACAGCCCTGGCCACGTATGGTGATCCCGATTTCTCATGGTGCGGTGGAGGCGATCAAAAATGTCGGACGTCACTTGCGACGAATGTTGACGGTGGCAAGGATGTCTTGCTTTATAACAGTGCCGCATGGGCTTTCTTTAATGGGCAATGGAATGGCGATTATGGAACTCAGTGTTCTGGGTCGTGTCAGACGAATATGATGCGTGTTACTGGCTCTCCGGAGAATTTGGTGTGGTATTCTGTCAATACGCGCAAGGCTGATGTGATGATTCTTGATGGGCAGTCAAACCCTACGGAGTATAATCATCCAGGGGGTGGGAGGCTATAATTCAGGGATACAGGCAGTTTTCTTCGTAGGAAGTGGGAACTATACTCTATGTAAATAGCCCATGCGTGTGCATAAGATGCTAGATTTTAATAGCGCAACCCCGTCATTCTGCAGGTATCAGCCCCAAAAGTAAATCCTCTGATTGGTTATTTTCTACAGAGAACTACGACATATTAAGAATCCAAACAGCAAAACCCGGGTATCAAATTCGCACTTGAGCAGTGCATTCGTACAAGCATCTCTCGCAGCCTGATTTCATACATACAAGTACAGCTCCAAGGTAGGATTGCCGTTTTCCAGCCAGACGAAATATTTTAATCTTGTCTGGCTGGGAAAAGGAAAGCCCCTATCTTGATGATCTGCAAGACAGATGATAAAGGATACATTCGAAGATCCGAAGGTGACGGTGCGTCGGCTCAGACGCCCGTGTTAAAAGTCAAGTCAATTCCAAACGCCGTACGCATCAACGATGCAAAATGTATAATCATGGCCGTCGGGGACGGAAGTAATATCAGCATGAGAAGGGTAAAAAGGTAATGTAATCAGGTCGTTCCACGTGTTGCCGGCGCCATGTACATGTACCACGATAGGGGCATCATGTGTATCATGCGGTCCGGGATGATATTTCAGGATAGAAAGGTGAGATGCATCTGTGTCTCTGGTCGGCCTATCATGCCGTAGTGAGATCGTAGATCATTGTTATTTGCGGGCTTTGCAAAGCCATGTCCGCCACCATTTGCATACTCCGAGGACGGCAGCACGGCCGTCATCTTTGCGTTCCGTGCCGTCTGGGTTTCCGAGGACCATGGCAAATACCCAGAAGAAGGCGGCTGTCCAGGCGAACAGGAGGATTACAATGCCAAAGAATGGCGATAGGAGTAGGACGGCGATTGATGTGCCGACGGAGTACACCTCGCTCGGTTCGGATAAGACTGAGGGCTGGTCGGAGTCTGGATCAGACTGGATCCATTGCGTTGAGGGTGATCTGTTTGCCGCAGATGGTGGCTGCATAAAAACAAGCCGTTCGTGGATGTGGAGGGCGGGGGAGAGGAGGTCACATAATTGTGAGCCGAATGTAGTTGAACGGAAGTAAGGTGAGAATGAGCAGAGACGGAGAGGTGAGACAAGAAGGGCGAAGAAGAGTGCGAAGATGGTGTACAAGGCACCTCCAAAGGCGTATAAAGGGACGATGGTGAGTCGGAACTGTTGACTATGTCAGTATATGATCATGGAACATTCTTATCCAACACTTACCAGCATCAATAGAGCATCTTGGCCCTCACTGGTGACTATTTCGTCATCTGGAATGTCTCGTTTGCGGGTGCGAGTTATGCTGGGGTTGGAATGTTCCCCCGACATCAAAGAGGGTTGGTCTGCCCAACTTCTGCGGGTCCGCTCCTCTTTTGGTGCACTACTCGAGATCGAACCTCGGGCAGGGAGAGATTCCACTTCCCGAGGATCTGACCTCGGCCAAACTGATCCTCCTAGGGCTTGGGTTTGATATACACGGTATCCCCGGCCAGATGTGCGGGGACTGGCGTCCAGGCTTGATAAGGGAGAGGAAGGACGGGACCCGCCAACAGGATTACCGAGCACCGGGGATTGTTCTTGGGATCGACGAGCGGCTGCGGGAGGGGTGACGATCGAGCTGCGAGGTTGTTGTGGTCCGAGGGGTCCCAGATCCTGATAGTAGGCGGGACTATGGGACATCTCCGGCAACCCCATGATGAATCGGAGAGAAAGCACGAGACAGGAGGTGACGAGGGAAGTATGAGGCGCACAGATGGCGACTATTGAAACGAAAGATCACCGCATGGTTTCCTGGCCGAGGTGTGTGATTTTACTGGCATAGGGGGTAGGCGCACTCCGTGAAGTCGGACAGGGGGAGGAGGGAGGGCGGAAGGAAGGAGCGACTTATAAGAGACTGCGGAGGATCTCATGAGACCAGAGCGGAAAGCCAGGAAACGCCAGGCCAGCGAGCGGAAGGAACATTTCCATCTGTTTGCAGTCCTCTCGCCAAGACGCCCAGATGCCGAGCCCTTGGCATGGAGTCGAGCCTTGTATAGGCTACCCAAACCCCGGATGAGCATCCTGTTTGATGCCTGCTCTTCTTAAACATAGCTTCAAAACTGATCCTCGACATTCTGGTGTCGGACAAGAGGAAAGGCTGTCCTACAGTAGGACATGGGTAGAGCCGAACAATTCGACGTCTGCAGTCGATTACCAGAGGTTACCGAGTGCCAAGCCGCCAAGCTGCTATCGAGCATGATGAGTCGTCAATATCTGGGCTGTGATTGGCTGCAGTCTGTGGTGATCCGCGCTGAGACGAAGCCCGTAGTCTTGGCGGTAACGCTGTGACGCACGTGATGTGTGCATTGTGTGGTGTATACTTACCGGTATACAGGAAGTAGATGTTGACGGTGATTGTAACTAGGACTGTTTCTGAATCCGTACAAAGATTCCCGATTCTCTTTCATGTGTTTGACCTTCCTGCTTAGAAATACGCGGCACGATAACCGTCTCAGAACCGAGGGCGCCCAGGCGCCGAGAGGTTGGCGGCATTGGCATTCATCTGAGAATTCAGTTTCACACAAAACGCCCTGCTTGATTCAATATTTCTTAGGTAAAAAGCTCTCAATAATTTTCCTGAGGCTGCATTAGCCCATTTGGTCAAGAACCTCCCACATTCCACTCTTGGGGATCTTCTTGGCCTATCCTTTCATTCCGCTGAGATGAGTCGATTTATGACGAATCAACGGACCCGATAATCGTGTCGGACCTTTCTTTCAGGCTTTCCTCTTGGCTTGTTCCTAGGCACTTTACACAAAACCCGTGTCTTCAGCTTGGCTGAGCGGTCAGAAGCGACCCATTGCGCGTTCATGCTCGGCATACTTCGCTTCTCCATACCACTTCTGCTTTCTTCTCCTCCTATTTGGTATTCCTTATATGCCTAGAATCATGTGCCTCGGTCACAGATGCTCATTTGACTAGTCGAGATTTTCGGCTTGAAGGGCTTGACAGCTCTAGATCAATCACATCCTTGCAGAATTCAGCTTCCTTGCAACTGCCCTCGTTCAATAAAGGATCAGCTCCAGCCCACTCGGGTCTCGGAAGACTGGGCAATTTCTTATCAAAGTGTTTCCGTGTGATTCCTCAAGTCGCACAGTTGTCCGATCGACACACTTGGGAGCTATCTTCGAACAGATCAGAATACCCTCATACGATGCTCCCGAAGCTTCTTGCAAACCGTCAGACCTATTTATCAAAGTCACCGCTTGACTTGGCCACCGTCCGACCGTCGTTTTCATGGTCGTCCGCTTAATCCTTGGCTTTCTTTGCCAACACCATGTCGATTGTTTTTGTGTGATCTTAGGTTTCCCTCTCCAGAGGGTCGGTCATTTACGGTCCCGCCATCTTGCACCACCGCGTTGAACTCTTTTCCAGTCAAATCTCAAACATCCCCTGTTATCACTCGCGCTTTTACCCTTATATCCTCGCGAGTGCATACCCGGATGTATCAGGTTTCACAAAATTTGCTTTCATGTGCTCAAAGTGAACTAACAGAGCGATTTTTGTAAACCATTCATCAGTTTATCTACGGCTGGGTTTGCTTCTGGTCTCATTCGAGACCATATAATTATTGCTCACGTCAACTCCGATCTCAGTATAGTGGCCATCGGACAACAGTGCGTAAGTTTTCCGGCACACTCAGTACGCTTATATTCCAATGCAAGAAAGTGAGAACAGCTCACTCACCGTTCTTTTTGCACTTGGTATCGAGAATGCAAGAATTCCACAGAGCGCGTTCGTGGAGCCTGTTTGCTGCTGTCTCAAAGGAAGAGATGCCGATTTGTTGGGGTTCCCATCCTGGTATTCACAGTTAGGTTCTCCAATGACTGCAAAGTGCAGCATGTCCAGATTCCCTCGAGGCCTTGATTCCAAAATTTAGAACCCAAATACTCAAGGCATCTTGAACAAACTGTTCTTCATTTGATATTGATTGATGTCCTCCTTTCGCATACTAAATAACATTCGCTTTGCCCGACTAGCTTAGTGGTATCAAGACCCGAAGGATCTCATTCATTGGAGTTTGCAATCCGTTAGTCTACGCACGCAGCCCAAGCATGCACGGCGTAGAGACTCTCACCCCATATGCTAAAAATATCCAATGTCATCCAATGTGGATCTACCACGCTAACCTCGACAGTACATCTGCATGAAACTGCGTTGCATGTAACGCTTTCTCTGCCAAGGCTAAGTATACGATAAAGCCCGGCAGCCTCTCGCCAGGTGTTCCATATCTTTTCCATCATAACTTTTGATATGGATTATAGTTTTCTTTTCCTTTTTGGTATTGATTTAATCACTCTATGAGTCTCGTTCAATATTTCTAGCGGTTCACACGGCTCACATCGATTCATGTGGAGAGTATCAACAGCACATTTGAAGAACAGACTTTCTATCTGGACATGACTGGGAGGTAGAATAGAAAATGCAAAGTAAGAAGCGGTGAATGCACTTGAACACGACACTACTGTACTTATACTCGGAGATGTCACATCACGTGAATGTCTATATTAGGAAAGGGGCGCCTGCATCTCTAATTGGCCAAACTGTATATTATTCTCCTACAATTAAATTAAATTAATCTCAAACACAATGTACTGCATTATCAGTGGGAAGTGCCGAACATGCAGAGAGTGAGGCGAATTGTCAGAAGACCCGAGCCGGCACTAAAATTGCCCATTTTGTTTAGTCTGACAATTGTACTTTTCCCAATATTTACCTTTCACTGTTCTTCAAGTGGCTGTTGATTAATAATAACGAAAAAGAAAAAGAACAATGTGAAATCGAAAATTTGGTTTTCAGCTCACCTTGCATTGGTAGACATATATATATCGGGTCCATGTGCGAAGCAAAACATACATGTACGAATAACAGAAAAAAGCAAAGAAAGGCCAAGAAAAAAGCAAGCAAGGGTGCCTTCGGGAATCAAAGACGGCGAATATATACGCCTGCAACCCTAGCGGCCACACAATCCGGGTATCCTCATTTTGTGGCGGAGGCTTGCAGCCATCCAGTGATGGCCCTAGTGGTCGTGATGTGATGGGCTGAATAGGCTGACACCTCTAGCGCAAATGTACCCACTAGCGTAAACAATTGGGCTTAGGGCTGGGGAAAGGACAATCGATGTCAGACAATGGTCCACGCATCACAATATATCAACAAAAATAAGCATCTGGATATAGGTCCATGGGTCTCCTGTATGCATCAGCACCTAAGCAGCAAGCAAGAGATGGTTACCCAGCAGTATCACAACGACGAAGCCCCGCCCCGTGAACAGGTGCAGGACTGGTTGAAAATAAGACCACCCAATCTCCCCGTGCTATCTGATCCCGCACACTCCAGTAGTTTGAGTTTTCCTTGTACAGTAATCCCAGAGTACAATCCCTGTAGCCACACGCACTGAAACACATTATGATTACTCTTTGCTTTTTTTCCTTTTTTTTTTTTGAGATCTGTACAGTACTGTGGGTGTGAGACACTTCTGGCATTCTATTTATCCTCCGCTACAAGCCACGCTGGCTTCCGGGGCAAACTTAAAATCAAATAGGCGATCGTGGCAGATCACACTCTACTGCATTCTCGATGAATCGTGTCGCACGGTCATACCCACGTCGAAGCATGGCGTCTGCGAAAAGCCGTCGCAAGGGGCTTTTTGACTTATTTACATTAACGGAACACATGTGGGCGAATAATGGGCTCCACTGTGGATGTGGTATGCGCGCGGCTGATCTCTTGTTTCTGGGGGCGTTGCCGTGTTGCCGGTCTTACTTGTCACTTCCGAGAACTCCATTTTCAATTTGGATTTGCTTGATCGACGGGAAATTCAGACATGGCAGGGATGATGGAGAGGAGAGATGGGTTGGGGAAGGGAGAGGGAAGTACTGTACATGGGATTGATGAATTGAATATGAGGGGAGGAAAAAGAGACAAGGGGTAGAGCGACAACTGGAACATAGCGACAGGATTCGGCAGGTTAACTTCTCGCAGTGTCACTCAGGATGGGACTAGACACATTATAAGAGTGAGGAACCCCTCTGTTTCATAAGGGGAACGGCAGAGACAACGGCGGCTCGGCTAGCAAACCCTGTCTGACATGGAAAATGAGGCGTACCCAAAGTGGAGTTGGGCTTTATAAGAGCCATATAGCCCAGGGGTGCGGCAGTGGGGAATTTTGACTTCTAGCAGTTCACCTAGGGAGGAGTACTGGGTAAGTAACCAGGTACCTTGGAGAGTAGAATAGTCCATAATAGTATAGGTTGATCTTTCTCTCTATCCTACTCTACGCTACCTTACTCGGACCTCAAGTCAAGACAAGACAAGCACAAACATTCTCCACATGACGACACCACTACGGAGTGCGTTAGAAATCTCTCAAACTGCTCACTCCACGGGATCCACTTCAGGGCCGGAAAAATGTGCCCTGTGGCTGACCTGTGGCTCAAGATGGAGTGGCTGTCGAGAAAATAGACTGCGGAGGGCACTATTCCCTTTTAGGTAAGTAACGGGAACCGTCATGACGGAAGGGGCAAAATGCACTAGGGGGGTCTTGAGGTATGCAAGTCAAGGAACCCTGCAGGGTACTTTACACAAGGGGGAGGTGTGTACCGTAGGCTACTTGGATTGTATCCGGAGAAATGGTGGGAAGCAAAAAAGCAAAGAATAAAGAAATTACAAAAAATAATAAATAATAAAAGACCAGAGAGGGGGGGGAACAACAGGGTCACTCAACAGCTGCATGCACGCTTCCGGGTTTGGTCAGTCTGTGCTGCAGTTGATGTAGATCGGGAAGCGATATCATACCCAATGCCGACCAGAAAATATAGAAGGAAAAAGAAACACGAAAGAGATCTACCCAGCAAAAGGGGGCAAGGATCGAGCCCAAGCAGCACGGGCCAGTCATGCCGGGTGAGTTTAGGCCCTGTGGACTAGGCTAAAATCGGAGTGGCACGGAGAACAGTCGCACTAACGCACTAACGCACTAACGTACCTTAGAGCGCAACCACGGGGGAGTCCACCCCGAGACCCACTGGGGCATAGTCTTTATCATTACTCTATACTGCAGCACAGTATATAGTCTCAGGAATTTAAAAATTGGGTAGAGAGAATAGGCTCTTTATTTTAGAGCCACCGCCACACTCTTCATCTTATAAACAGGAGAAGGGGAAAATAAAATGAAAATAAAAGAATAACCGCCTCCAGATCTGACTCCACCGCACTAAGCCGTTCCTGGGCGTCAGCTGGTGTTAGCTAATCAATGGTGACGGCCGGGAGCTGCGCAACCACTAGCGTATCTTGGCGAAATTCACCTTTCCTGCCAGCCCCTCGACTCTTCCCTCTCTTCCCCCCTTAGGCTTTCATCCTCCTTCAATTCCCCGTTCCCCACATCTCGCTTCATTCTTCTTCCATCTACAGCTTGCGTTCAGCTTGTCGTGTCCTTTCCCCTTTCCCGCCTTTTTGCGCCCACACTCTTTTACCGGGCTACCCATCGATTTTTCCGATCCGGCACCCTTCACTGCTGGAAAGTGTCGTGTGAGGAACAATTAATCATCGTCACACCGATCATTTTTATCTATCGGGGAGGGATTGAGCATTGCGCCTTGTAGCTTCTATTACGCGCAATACTCGTGTGCTTCTGGTGTCGACTGTGGATTGCATCATCGTGTCGCAAACCCCGAGAGTTTGGTCGCGACACGGTCAGAATTAAACAACTAGCACCTCGGCTCCATCATCAGGAACCATGTCTCACACTCAACCTTCGCCTACCGCGGGTGTTGCTCCACACCATGCGCATCTCGCAGCGCATGCCCAGGCCAACGGCCATATGACGGCAATTCCAGTCCAGGCCCAGAAGCCTGGTCCTCTGACCACCGCCCAGAAGATTGCCAGTCTCAATGAGCAAGTCTGGCTACAAATAGGTAGGTTATTCACTCTGTATTGACTTAATAAAGCTAACAAGGAGGGTTGTAGGTAGCTTAACCGAGTTGATGGGTGATTTGGAGGGTGCGATGAACGCTTATGAGCAAGCTTTGCGCCATAACCAGTGGTCTGTTCCTGCTATGAACGCCATCTCGTGTATCCTGCGAACCAAGGAGCAGTTCCCTAAAGCGATCGAATACCTGCAAAACATCTTAAAGCTGGACCCAAGCAGTGGAGAAACCTGGGGTAGCTTGGGCCACTGCCATCTCATGATGGACAATCTGCAAGAGGCTTACACCTCTTACCAGCAAGCTCTTTACCACTTGCGGGATCCCAAGGTATGCGATTTCTTGATCAGTGGTGGCTTCCTGGTTACTAAGTCTCTTTTAGGAACCCAAGCTGTGGTACGGCATTGGTATCTTGTACGATCGATATGGTTCTCTAGATCATGCCGAGGAGGCCTTTTCGCAAGTTATGCGCATGTCTCCCGAGTTCGAGAAGGCAAATGAGATCTACTTCCGTCTCGGCATAATATACAAGCAACAGCAAAAATTCAGAGAGAGTCTGGAGGTATGTAGATGCCTGCTGCACAGATTGGGGCTTCACTAATTTTTGTACAGTGCTTCAAGTATATTGTTGGCGACCCTCCGCGTCCTCTAACTGAGGAAGATATCTGGTTCCAGATTGGTCACGTTCACGAGCAGCAGAAAGACGTAAGTCATTGGTCGTGCATATCCATGCTTCGTTGTACTAATTCAAGCTGCAGTTTGACTCTGCTCAAGCCGCTTATCAGCGTGTCCTTGACCGTGACCCTAACCACGCCAAGGTTCTCCAGCAGCTTGGATGGCTCTACCACCAGCAGAGCAGCGCCTTCCAAAGCCAGGAGAAAGCCATCCAGTTCCTGGAGAAGTCTGTCAATGCTGGTAAGCACAAATTAGATGTTCATAAAGTTTTCCTACTAATTCATCTTGCTAGATAACAACGACGCTCAAAGCTGGTACCTTCTTGGTCGTTGCTACATGTCGATGCAGAAATACCCCAAGGCATACGAGGCCTATCAACAGGCCGTCTATCGCGACGGTCGCAACCCTACCTTCTGGTGCTCAATTGGTGTTCTCTACTACCAGATCAACCAATACCGTGACGCCCTCGATGCCTACTCCCGTGCTATCCGCCTCAATCCCTACATCTCCGAAGTCTGGTATGACCTGGGCACATTGTATGAATCTTGCAACAACCAGATCGCCGATGCTCTTGACGCCTACGGACGCGCTGCGGATCTTGACCCATCCAACGTCCACATCAAGGCTCGCTTGCAATTGCTCCAAAGTCAGTTGTCGGGTTCGGCTCAACAAAACAATGCCCCCGCTCCCCAGCCTCAGGACGTTCATCCTCAGGCTTACCAGGCTCCTGGTGTTGGTCAGCCTCCCGCGCCTCAGTGGGGGGCTGCAGCTCCCCCCTCCGGCTCCGATCGGTCCTCCCCCTCAAGCTCCCGCTCCTCCCCGACAGATTCCCGACTGGAACCGTGGGATTAACGAGCTGGGGTCCCAAGCCCAAGCTCCTCCTGCCAACGGTGTTGACCCTCGCGATTCTCGCATCCCTGGTGTGCCTGCCCAGAGCCCCCGTCAGGAGCCTGGTCGCACATTCCCCGACCCTCGCGGTGCACCTCGCTCGCCAAACATGGGCGATCCCAACTCCTATCCGGCGCAGCACACCCTTCCCCAAATCGGCAACCCATCCGGCCCGGGGCATGAACGTGCCCCTAGTGGCGGAAATGCCTTTGGCGCTGGTCGCGGTGGTCTGCCTTCAGCTTCTGCCGGTCCTCCCGGGCCTCCTGGTCCCCCTGGTCTCAATGGTAATGCAGCTCCTCCACCTCCCTACCAGGGTCGTCCGTTCACTCCTCCGACTGAAATCCGTCCTATTCGCGATGCTTCCCCAGCATCAACTTATCCCGGCCGGCAGTACCACCCCGGACCTACTCTTCCCCCCCTCCGCTGCGGGTCCTAACTCCACCGGCATCGCCTCTGGTGCCCCGCCTCCTCCCTCTGCAGCTACTGCAGCCGACGCTGCCGCTCGCGACCGCGAAGATCGCCCTACATCTGCAATGAAGCGCGGCCGCGAGTGGGAGGCTGACGGTCCTGTGAAAAAGCTCGCTAGTGACGAGAGCCGTGCCCGTCTAGATGACCAGAACAGCCGCCGCGCCAGCCCGCCCGCTCGCATGCCTTCTCCTGGTGAGATGCAACGACGTAGCTCTTCGGAGGCTCGTCGCGAGGATGCCCGTCGTGCCAATGAGAACTATCATCCCTCGGAGGCTGCGCACCACCCTCCTACTCTGCCTTCCATTCAAGACATGCCGCCCCATGCTTCCAGTGGTCCCAGTCTTCCCCCAATGACTGAAGGCTCTGCTCCTCCTGCATCCAACGGACCTCCCTCTGTTCCTCCTTCGGCCAACACTCCGGTCAAGGAAGAGCCCACTCGTCCCGAGGCGCCTCCCGCTCATGAGCCACCTGCGCGCAAAATGGACGTGGACGAGGACTATGACGATGAGGTGGAGGAAGAGAAGAAAGCAACCGTATCCAAGGGCAGCCCTAATGGCAGCGCTGCTGGCAACCCGGCTAACGGCACTGCCCGCCCAGGCACCCCCTCCAAGACCGAGACCGCCTAAAAGTCTTTTATTACCCAGGCCACATACGATATGGTCCTACCCAACCAAATTCCCCCTCGCTCTCTTTCTCCTCAATGTCCTTCTTATTTCTAGTGTGTGATGTACGGTATGAATGTGCGAGTTACGATAACTGGCTTCGAGCGCGTGCGCTGCAGTCTTGTTTGTTCGTTCTCTTCTCTTATGATTTCTTAGTCTCCTTTCTTTGTGATTACTTATGGTGTGTGAGGCATCTTAGCAAATCCTTTTTTTTTTTTGACACTTTTGAATCCAGTAGACTTAAATTAACGAATCTTCAACTTTGGTATGTGCCAATTCGATCCTGTAAGAAAATGTCCAGTCCAATTTTGAAACAGCCGTATAAAATAACCTTGGTCCACAATGTAAGGCAGTTCACACCGTTTGCCTTGGCGTTCACCTCAGACCCATCAAATCCAGGGGAAAATGTGGGAAAGACACGTGATCCAGGGCTGGATGCGCTGATTACATAATATTGAGTGATTGTGGGGTGCCTCAGGCTACAAAGCTAGGCCCAGATAGGCTATACCCACGCCAAGAGTCTCGCTTAGGTTAGCCCACACACCAAGCGTGCAAAATCAACTTCGACACTTTCAGATCGTCACTCCCACCACCTCGACGACTAACGACACCAGGGTCAAGATGTGAGTCTTTCCAATATTATATCGACTGTCAATGCAATTGCTGACCTGCTTTCGCCATTCAGGAGTCACCGCAAGTTCGAAGCGCCCCGGCACGGTTCGTAATCAACTTTTTCATCGATGTCGAAATCTCGAAAATTCGGCCTCAATTCTGTGTGCGATAACTAACTCTCTTCCCAGGCTCCCTTGCCTACCTCCCGCGCAAGCGCGCTGCCCGTCACCGTGGTAAGGTGAAGAGGTCAGTCATTTCTAGCGTTTGAGAGAATTTGTGTGGATTTGTGTGCTGAGACTTTTGCGACAGCTTCCCCAAGGATGACGCCAAGAAGCCCGTCCACCTTACTGCCTCCATGGGCTACAAGGCCGGTATGACCACCGTCGTCCGTGACCTTGACCGTCCCGGTGCCAAGATGCACAAGAAGGAGATCGTCGAGGCCGTCACCGTCATCGAGACCCCTCCTGTAGGTTTTTCTTTGTGGAGAGAAAATTTCGAACGACCAGCTAACCAGTTTTCTTTCCTCTTTTTAGCTCGTTGCCGTTGGTGTCGTTGGCTACATCGAGACTCCCCGTGGTCTCCGCTCGCTCACCACCGTCTGGGCTGAGCACTTGAGCGACGAGGTCAAGCGTCGCTTCTACAAGAACTGGTACAAGTCCAAGAAGAAGGCCTTCACCAAGTACGCCAAGTCCCACGCCGAGTCCTCCGGTGCCTCCATCACCCGCGAGCTTGAGCGCATCCAGAAGTACTGCACTGTCGTCCGTGTCCTCGCCCACACCCAGATCCGCCAGACCCCCATCAAGCAGAAGAAGGCCCACCTCATGGAGATCCAGGTCAACGGTGGCTCCGTTTCCGACAAGGTTGACTTCGCCCGCAACCTCTTCGAGAAGACCATCGACATCGACTCCATCTTCGAGAAGGACGAGATGATTGATGTCATCGCCGTCACCAAGGGTCACGGTTTCACTGGTGTCACCTCCCGTTGGGGAACCACCAAGCTGCCCCGTAAGACCCACAAGGGTCTCCGTAAGGTCGCCTGTATTGGTGCCTGGCACCCTAACCACGTCCAGTGGACTGTTGCCCGTGCCGGTCAGAGCGGTTACCACCACCGTACCTCTTGCAACCACAAGGTCTTCCGCATTGGCAAGGGTTCCGATGAGGGCAACGCCTCCACCGAGTTCGACATCTCCAAGAAGCAGATCACCCCGTATGTTTCCCCTTTTTTTTGGTTTATCTTTGGATTCAACTAACTCTGTTATAGCATGGGTGGCTTTGTTCACTACGGTGAGGTCAAGAACGACTTCGTCATGGTCAAGGGCTCCGTTCCCGGTGTTAAGAAGCGTGTCATGACTCTGCGCAAGACTCTCTACCCCCAGACCAGCCGCAGGGCTACCGAGAAGGTCGACCTCA
Organism: Penicillium nucicola; assembly: GCF_028828085.1. Lineage (NCBI taxonomy): Eukaryota > Fungi > Ascomycota > Eurotiomycetes > Eurotiales > Aspergillaceae > Penicillium > Penicillium nucicola. The sequence goes on along the minus strand of NW_026643132.1, from coordinate 337,176 downwards.
AGTGGATCGATACCTCCTCCAAGTTCGGTCACGGTGCTTTCCAGACCTTCGAGGAGAAGAAGGCCTTCATGGGTACCCTCAAGAAGGACCTTATCGAGACTGTTTAAGATGTTCCAGGCTATGGTTGGTGATAGTTCAACGTTTCCTATTCAATAAAAAAGCGAATACCTTCACATTTGTTTGCGTAAATCACCCGAGTAGATTGTTCAAGTGTATATCCGTTGTACAGAGGTTTAATTGGAATCAAACTAATTGAAATATTGAAATATGAATTTGTATGTTCCATGCTATATCAAATTGTCGTGTTGTATGAGATTGTTATGCTACATATATATCTTCAACATACCCATAGGATATACCTTTCTGGTTCAGGCATACTGTAAGCAACCGAACTATTGGAAATTGATTGTTCCGCACTTGAGCTCTACATATATTTCAACTCCAAACCTCAATACACCTCAAAAGACACCCTACTGACAGAATAAACCAAGTTTGACAGGCGAAACGCCATGCGGTCCAAGATCCATTGCGTCATCCCACACGTTTCCCCAACTGGCGCAAACAAACTTCTCCAAATCGCAACTCAACATCTCTTGCACTTTCCTCTACCCCGAGCCCAACTGATCCATACCCATTTACCTTCAAGACTTCCTCTTCGATCCTCTTTCTCAACGTCTACCACCATGTCTTCCGACGATGCCTACATGGCGTTCTTGAACAAGGCCAACGCAGACTCCAGCGATGGCCAGGCTCAAACCAGCCAAGAGTCCTCCGACGTCCTGCGCACCAAGACAGTCGACAGCTCTCTCTCCGTCCCAAAGCCACTTAAGAATATTGACGCCTACTACGTGTCCGACACAGATGAGCCCTTCGATCCTGTCGTGCTCAAGTGGGATGCTGCGAAGGATGATACCTGGCCGAGTATTGGTACGTTTACATCACTCCCCCGCATGGCTTCAGCCAGCTATCAACACTTAACACCTCAACAACCACTTGAGCTTTTACGCTGGCGCTCAAACCCGCCATGGACCCCAAACACTCCAATCTAACATCTTTCCCACTCTAGCTGAACTCGCCACTCTCATCTCCGAATCCAAAGACCTCTCCCGCTCAATCGAGTCCCTCCCCCTCACCTCCTTCGACCCGAAAGATCAATACCCCGAAGTCTTCGGCGCCGTGCGCGCCGCTGCAGCAGAGAAGAACCCCGATGCCACAGAGGAAGCTGTTGAGCTGAAGGTGTACAGAATTGAGATTACAACTACTCGTATCGAGTACTGGATTCTGGCTTTGCACGCGCCAGAGAAGAAAATCGTGGGTCTGCGCGCCAAGGCTGTTGAGTCGTAGGTTATCGAGTACGCTGAACTGCTGCGACGCGATGCGATGCGACGAGGACACGAACAGGAACACGACTCTGGGTGGAAACGCAATTGCAATCGAAGTGAAATGGAGTTTTTGATTTGATCGTGACGTGGACATGAAATGATATGAAACAGTTTAGCATATTCTGCCTTTCAAACCCTGCTTCTGCTATGCAGTCAACTATTGTCATCCCTACGAGAATACAATGAGAATATGTGGTTTGATCGTGGATCGTGGATCATGGATCTCCTGTATGCAGGTAGATATTGAAGCCTGTAGGTTGTGTAAGGAGCCTTGAGGATCCATGTCTCTATATTGGCTTGACACTGAGACTGGACACCTTGGAATGGAGGGGATCATGCCCTTGACAGCTTGGGGATGCATTCCTATGCCTTGGACGTTGGAGTTTCGGATTTTTCGGGACGCGTATACGGGAATGGCTGAGGATCTTGATTTGCGGTTTGAGGCAAGTTTCGCGGAGATTAGATGTTAACGTTAGTGATCTGTGTCGTGGGTATAGAGGAGGTTGAATGTGGCTGGGCGATGAAGCTGCGGATGTCTTACCCGCATCTTTGCTTAAACAACACCCCAAGATATACACCTCAACCGGCTTGACTGTCTGCTATCATCGTACTGGGTGCTCTACGAATATGCTGATTCTTGAATTCCGACCAGCATTCATGGTCGACCATTCTTTGCCCTGGGGGGCAACGGGAATGTCGCGCCTTCAGCACCCTGGCTCAGCGCAGGGCGTTGAAGGCTGGATGATATCTGTCAACAAACCCTCGACCAGTACATTTGAATAGAATGAATCAGACAATCTGCAGACAGCGCAACGGAACATCAGCCCAGCAAGATGGCCAACGGAATACAGCACAATTGACTTATTCCAGATGTGCAGTGCAAACACCGAGAGGAATAGACATACCAAAGGTTGCCCCCCTTGTCCCTCTGTCATTCCAGTCTCCTCGTGCACCCAAACAATCCCCTCGGGTCAATCTAGGCTCTTCTTTTCTTCCGTGGCTTTGGCATCTTTCTCAGCTTGTCTCTGTTTGCTTCTTCATCGCGTCGCCCGGGGACATTGGATGCCATCCGACTTGTCCTGTCCGTTCTTTCGGTGAACTTCGCACTACTCAACTGTGCAGTCTCAATCCCAGGTCTCCAGTCCTTACCAGGTCCGATATACAACAGGGCCATTGCCGGACGAACTGGAAGCAAGTCGACAAACAACAGGGCTCGAGATCACCTAATTACCAATCATACCAAAGACTGATACAATAGACGTGCTCGTTCATTGGGAGACCGAAAAGAGATAGAGAGTACCATCCTGGCGCACAGGAGACAATTGGGACCAAATAGCGTCACGCCAACAGCAATTAAGACATTTGGAATCGCAACCCGATGTCAGAGCATTCTGATATTTCAGAGGAACGGGCTATGGCCCCCCACATCCGACTCAACTCAGGTCGACAGGACCCCCTGACGGAGGCGAATGAGGACTACGCGCCTCTGACGTCGCGGACATTTCCGCGTCCTTTGACACCACAGGGCCCCGAACCTCCCGTGATAGGTGCACAAGGAGCCTCCCCATATGGAGTGTCGAATGCACCCGAGTCGTCCGAATTCTTGCTGCCACCAAAGTTGCGTCCGACGCAGGGATTCACCAGCCAGTCTGAGCGGCCGCGGTCACCGGATCGCTGGTCTGCAGCGCGGTCAAGTGTTAGCTCGCTCAGCCGCGAGAGCACATTTCCTCTGGACCCGTTTCATGATTCTAGGGCGTCTTCTAGGTCTGAAGGGGATGAGCATGATATGAATACGCAGACTGTTTCGGAGAAGTTCAATATCATGCCTACTGACGGGCTTTTGTTATTTCCCGAGGATGTTGAGAAGGACGATTACATGCACAACCCCGATCCTAAGGATCAAGACCGGGATTGTGATATGTGCAATCGTCGGGGTATCTTGAACATGGGTGGATTGGCTGTTTTGACCGTGGGAATTATGGTGCTGTTCATCGGATATCCTCTCATGTAAGTTCTTTTTGGCTTTTCTGACTATTCCCATGCTGACCATCATGAAAGCACTTGGCTGGAAGGCATTATGAAGCCAAGGAGTGTATGTCATCCCCATGACACACTCTGTCTGGATGTAGGGGAGAGGGACTTGTTGGGCAATATTCGACACGGATTGATTGATCCGGACACACCAAAAGACGCACTCACCAAGAAAAACATCAATGGCAAGGAGATGAAGCTGGTGGTAAGTTGTTTCGCAATTTGCTCGAGAGCAATTAGTAACATGGATGCAGTTCTCCGACGAATTCAATATGCCCGGCCGGACCTTCTTTGAAGACGACGATCCGTTTTTCCAAGCCGTTGACCTGTGGTACGGAGTGACTGCCGACAAGGAATGGTACGATCCAGATGCAGTCACAACATCAGAGGGCACACTCCAGCTTCGATTTGACCACTTCGAGAACCACGAGTTGCAATACAGATCAGGCATGGTCCAGACCTGGAACAAGCTCTGTTTCAAGGGAGGCCGTTTGGAAGCTAGTATGTCGCTACCTGGTGATGGACACATCGAAGGTTTCTGGCCTGGTTTCTGGGCAATGGGTAATCTGGCGCGTCCTGGTTACGCTGCAACCACTGATGGCCTGTGGCCATATAGTTACCACGACGGTTGCGATGCCGGTATCACTCCTAACCAAAGCGCACCCGATGGTCTCAATTGGTTGCCCGGCATGCGTCTGCCCGGATGTGCTTGCCCTGGCTCTGATCATCCCTCTCCTGGCCGTGCTCGCAGTGCCCCTGAGATTGACGTTATCGAAGGTAGCACTGCTGCCCTGTTCGGTGATAGCGGCCCATTCGTTGGTAGCGCGTCACAAAGTTTGCAGACTGCACCCTTCGATCTGTGGTACCTCCCTGACTATGGTAAGTGAATAAGCCCTCCCGTTTGTCTCATTCTGCTCACTAAATCCTTAGACTTTGCCGCTGTCTACGACGACCGCGTAACCCAAATTAATGCCTACCGTGGCGGTGTCTACCAACAAGCCATGTCCGGACTCACAAACCTGAACTCACGCTGGTACAATGGCACTGAGTACCAGACCTACTCTTTCGAATACACGCCCGGTGCCGAAGGAAACGTTACTTGGTTCGTCGGCGCTGACAAGACCTGGACACTCGACGGCCGCGCTATCGGACCAAATGGTAATGTTGGCCAGCGCATGATACCATTGGAGCCTATGTCACTCGTTATGAACATGGGTATGGCAGACAACTTTGCACCGCAAAACAAATCCATCCGCGATTACATGCCCGCCTTCCTCCGCTTCGACTATGTTCGCATTTACCAGGACCCCGATGATGAGAGCGTAACCTGTGACCCGCCTGGTTGGGAGACGACACAGTATATCAAGGACCATCCTAAGGCATACGCTAATCAGAATTATACCACTTGGTATGTTGCCCCCCTGTCGCATCTTTCTCTTGAGCCTTTTGACTAACCTACTTTCCGTTGTAGGGACGATGCTGGATACAACTGGCCCAAGAACTCCTACATGCACGACTGTGCAGCTAAATAAACTCCTTTCCTTCTTCTCTTACCTGTTTCTTTTGCTCTCTTATAATTTATCAGTCGTTTTAGCGGCATTGTGTTATGGCGTTGTCGGGGGTCTGTCTGGGCATCCGTTACATTACATTTATTCCTGGATCTATCGATAAATCCAATCATTTAGTCCTTACACTTTTCCTAGCACCATATTGATACTGCTTACAGACTATCCACCGGTCTGATAAGCTTAATACAAGTGCAAGCACCGGTAGACATAGCGGCATCGTAATGTGATGTGTAAATGGACAGATTTCCGGCATCTAAAATCAGAAAAAATATACTGTGCTGGATGATTCCTAAAGAGCTGCAAGACCGACTCATCACCAGAAAAACCAGGTAGCCCTATCTCAACCCTATAACGAAGTGTTGGATCAAGCAGCTTATTCTGCCGATACTGCCAAAATCCACCGCTTCCCTGGTCCAGCCAGAGGTCAACGCCAAGCACAAAGAGTAACCTCATCATCCCGTCCTCCTGAGGCTGTCTATAACCTCCTTTGGTTCTTGACAGACTGACACAAAAGGCCGTTTGATACAATCCTGCTACATTCAAGCAAGTGAGACAATTAATAGCCTGCTGCTCTGCCGATATCATTTTCAAATGAACTGACTTGTACTATAGATCTCCTCTGGGTCTGAATTCAATATAAGATCCAGTCGGCGCATTTCTGTCATTGGCGTCATCTCCGGTGTCCTAGACCAAAGTCCCATTTTTCTTATTTCGGAGTCACCTGCCAATACATTTGGCTGTATTGCCTTTGGCAAGTGCGACTACTCAAGTGGCGTAGACGGTGTCGACGTGACATTCATCTGTCGTGTTTACGCCTTCCGAGATCCAAGCACCCGACTAAATCCACTCGATCATTCTCAGCATGACTGACTTGAGCACCTTCATTACCTCTGTCCCATCGGAATCGGAATCCGACTCCGATGATGATGGTGGCATGCATCTTGACCCTAGCGAGAACAATGATATTGATATCATGAGATACGCGGACGAAGAAGGTACGGGTGTTCTTTTCACCGTATGGAGCCCTATGCCGCTTTATGCATCTTGTCCCATCTTGATCCTTCATATCCCCAATATCAAGACACGTGTTGAGCACCGCTCTACTTCTTCGAACGAAGCCAACTGATCAATCAATCCAGATTCCTTCTCCTTCACCGCCCCAGATCCCATGTCTCCATCCTACGACCAAACCAACAACGTTGAAAACATTGGCCCCGACAACACCGTCCAAACCCCAACCGAGTTCGAACGGGATATGCGCTCGCGCTCGCATCTCCGTGATGAGAAACATGCCGCTTTGTCGGTCCTAATGGACCGGGAGTTACTAGTCACCTATGCACTTGCTGCGAGAGAGGTACGTCCGCACTCCAATCCACTACATTGACTCTGAGATCTCTCATACGTACTCTTGAACACCCTGCCAACCAACGCCACCACAAAACCTAACCCGAGACTAAGACCAAACTAATTCCAAAAAAAACCCAGACAATCCCCCAAACCCGTCGCCGCTTCATGGCAAAGATGCTCTGCCCCAACGACCCAGTCAAAGCAGAGGAACTCTATGCTCCTCGGATTTACCTGCCCGCCCAGACATCTGGCGGGGAGGCGTCTACTATCCGTGGCCGTCTCCACGATATCCTCGACAATGACGAATCGGGCTGGCATAATCCCACCGCTCGGCGCGTGCACAAGGGGTCACGATCGGCTTCGGCTTCGGCGTCACGTTCTGCGTCGGCTAGTGGCAATAATTCGCCCCGTCGGGTTTCTTCTGGTGTTGGGCTCGCTGCTGGGATTACTGGTGGTACTGCCAGGACTCGTACTTCACTCCAGGCTCAGGGCAGTGATGATGAATGCTTGTAATTGGTTTACATCTCCGACGTGATGTGATGGGATCTATGACTGCTATGATACCTTCTTTCCTGTTCTGCTTGTGATGGAACACATATTGATACTGGTTGCTTGACTGGTTGATTTACCTGGATTCTTTGTTTTTTTTCGTATGTATTAGCGATTCGCGGCTTATGTCTTTGTCATGATTGTGCTTCTTTTTTGACCATCGCGTGTATCTGTTCATGGTAGATGACCGGCAATGTAGCACTTTTCGAATTGAATACCTTGTTCTTTTGATCCACTACTGTTGTATGCTTTGTTTAATCTGAATATCTTGGTTAGACACCTTTTGCTTATTCTTCATTTGTCAATGAGGAATGAAAATTGCTGTTATAGTTTACAGCCCCACAGCAATCTTAAAAAGAGACTGAAAGAATAGACTATGTAAATTCGCTAAAACTATAAACAAAGTACTGTACAAAAGAAACCAAATCCATAACAGAACCAACCACAGAGAAAGTGAGAGAAAGAAAAATGAAATGGATCATGGATCATGAAAGGGTAATGGGTATCATCGGAATGAAAGACCAGCAGGGAACATCTTCCGGGCCGGGTAGTGTGTTTTTTTGTTGTTTTTCTGGGGGGACTCTCCCTCAATTCAAGAAGATAACATCACCTCAGAAGATCCCTCCTAGGAAGGAAGGCAAGGTGGTACACTCAGAATGAGAAGAGGATGAGTCCTCATCGTCAGACTGTTGAGTCATACTAAGAAGCAACAGCCACCAAAATCGGCAGGGGGAAGATCCAAGACTTGAGAGAGAGAGAGAGAGTCAGCCACAGAGAACAGAAAAAAAAAGGAAACCAAGACGAGCATGTGGGGAGCCCAATCGCTACCTACGTCTCATTTTCCTCTTTCCTCCGCTGTTCCGAGTGGAACAGACTCTCCGCGTCTCCCACCTGCTTGCGCTCTGAGACCTCACGGTTGCGCATGCGCGCGTAGTGGGCCTGGGCGTTCATCAGTGTCAGTCCTCGAGGCGGTGCGGGTTTGGGCTCCGGATCATTGTATACGGGGTGCAGGCGGTGCTGGGTGGTGATCCGGACCCGACCGTCTCTCATGACAGGTGATTGTCATTGCAGGGGTTCCGAGCTGGACGAGAGACGATTCAAGTGAAGGTAGACGTCGGTTCCGTATCTATTTAGTGTTAGGGTAGGTCGGAAGAATTGATGGGAAAAGACTTACCCCTCCATGCTAATCAGCTTGAGATCACCGCCAAAGTAGCGGGCGTACAGTCTACTGATGGGTAGACCGTATCCGAATCCTGCCATGGGTGCCTTGAAGTCGTTCTTGTCAAAGTCAGGGTCCAGATTAGGAGTCTGCTCCACTGTCGTGTACATATAAGTCCACACCAAGGGGATGGCCGATCGGGGGATACCACCACCCTCATCAGAGATCTTGATGGTGATGTCCTCTTTACCCTCGGCGACAATCACTTTGGTCACAGGGAAATCTTCCTTGTCGGCTCCATGCTGTTCCACAACCGCTCGCAGGGAGTTCTTGAGAGTCTCAAAGAGCATGTGCGAGAGATGGCCGGGGACATACATGAAGTTCAGATCATCCTTGCAGACCAGCTGCACCTTGGGCGACTCGAAAAGACCATAGTAATCTTCACAGACAAATCGAGCATTTTCAATGGCCTCGAGCGCAATATCGCGAACATTGGTCTTGGTACAGATTATTCCGACGTAGTTGGGGTGTTTAACGTGCGTTTGTTCCGTGAGTGCAATGTGTTGACCAATCAGCATTCGTATACCGATGCGGGACATGTAAAACCGGTCGAGGAATGACTGAATGGTCGAGTCGATCTGCATGCGTTGCCGCACCCGTTTCCACTCCAATATACCCTGGGCGACGGTCGTCACAACTCCGTCGTGACGCCGCTTGATCTGTTGCAAAGTCTTGGCGAATCGTTGGTTATAGTCGTTGAGTTCCGGTGGCCAGTCTCCGTGGTCGTCCGCTGGGAAAAAGTACCGTCGGCCTGCAGCAGGCGCTTTTCCGTTTCCGTTGCAATTGCCCGCGGTCACCGAAGATCGGTATTGTCCGTCGCGCACACTGGGGTTCTGTGTTGTCTCTGAGAGGATCTTGGAGGTGCCGTTCATCCGACCCGGTCGTAACAGGCGTGCTTTGACTTCCTGAGTCAGAGTTGGGCGGGGAAGGCTGATAATTTCCTACTTTCGGTTAATTCATGCATCTGAAAATGTGAGTGAAAATCCATACCTCAAACGACTGCGCATACCAGTCCTGAACCTTTTTGATGGATGGCATTTCACTCAGTCCATCCGGGAGCTCCCCCAGATCCTGCACCCGATGTGCGAGCCGAATTGGGAGCTCCTCGGAGAGGAATTGGGAAGCGCGAAACAGAGTACCTAGAGGCGTCAGACCAGCTATATCTCCCGGCCATCAGTAGCACACACCTGTGGAGGGACGGTCGCCAAATTGGACCATCTGCCTCAGCGAGACACCGGTTGCGGGGAAGCTAGCATAGTGTCTGATGGTTTCCATCAGCCTTTCTGAAGGCTTCCACATGGTGGGTCAATGAGGCCTCTTGGCCTGACAAAATGTATGAAGGGTGAGTCAACAATAGCCAAAGCTGGGGAAGAAGAAGAAGAAGAGGTCGCGTGTGAGTAATCTCGGGTCGTTTTCAACTGCCGAGGTCGACTGCACTCGGGGGTCCGCATCCTCCGGGAATCGGAGCTTGCGTCACAAGATCAGTTTCTCCGTCGGATTTGCACACACTTTTTGTTAATATTAACATTCAATTACGATTAGTAGGTTATGTGAATGTGCTTTTACTTAAATTGTGGGCAAGGAAACTACCAGATATCAGTTGTATATAAAAATAAACTAAACAGACATATATGTAAGTTAGCATGTCAAAATACCGTCCATGAACTAAGATCCCCTTCATCATATGACTGCATCTCCCCATTCCCCGGATCTCCCCTTTCGTCCGAGATGAGGTCATTGTCTATTCTGCACCCTGACTAAGCAGCCCTCTAAAGTAGAGACTCTGTTTGACCGGTTTGCACTGTCTCTTCCTCTGATTGGCCAGATTGCATCTATACTGGTCCTGCACCTGTTGACAGTCGACATCCGTCACAGTAGATCTACTGGAAGCTCCCAAGCTCCCAGTTTCTCGTCTCTGATCTATTTTCGACTTCGGACATCTCTATCCCGGGGTTGATCCCAAGATCCTGCTCCAGCACTGTCCCGTGGCCGAACTCACGTCACCGTCGTCTTCCCTATCTTGGTCTCAAGTGGGATCCTGGACACTCTCCCATCTCAGACGCTGCCATCCCCGGACCTGATTACCGGATGCTCTCCTGAAGCCGAAGTATAGCCGTTCCCCCGGAGTCCTGGATTCGAGGGGCCGCATGACTAAGCCCGATATCAGAAGCTCGTACCTGGTCCAGTTTCTGTACTTTTGTCACATCGCTCGAGATCTTTTCTCACTTCCCCGTCGACTGTCATGTCTTCTCTCTGAGCATGGAGACTGTCATTCGCCCGTATTCCCCCCGCTCCGCTTTCTGGATCCTCAAGATTCCCTTTTCGAGCTCATGCTGTTGACGTGCAATTACTGCCTCTGACTGGCTCGTCGTGATCGCGCCCCTCTCTTTTGTGTGCGTTGGCAATATCATCCAATTTCCTCTAAAAAAATTTAAGAGAGAGGGAAAAAAAAAAAAAAAAAAAAGCCCCCCAAACAACCCTAACCGCGATCTTCAAGAGTTCAATCCCATCCCAATCCAACTTCCAATCTTCCTATCTCCCCAATCTCTCCTTTTGACATATATCATATACATATACCCCATACTCTGCTAGAACCCTCCGAACAAAAAAGACAAAAAGACCTTTCTACCAAAAAAAAAAAAAAAAAAATCCCACATACCCTCCGTCCCCCGAACAACATGTCTCGCCGGCGAACATCACACAGCGAGATGAACGAGGCCCTCGCCTACCCCTACATGCAGTCCAACGGCCACCAATACCCGAACAACAATCAACACATCCCTCAACCTCATGTACAGCCCCCCTCCCCTCCCCGCCGCGGTCCCATCGAGGGTCCCAATGGCCGTCGCCTCATCCGCCGCGTCACCTGGCGCTCCTCAACCTACAAACTCATGGCCTCGCTGTGGGTGCTCACGGTTCTTTACATCGTCTGGCTGGTCCGTGACCTCTTCTACCTCCCCGTCCCGCCTGCCGAGTCTGCTCCGCCTCAGTAGCTTTAGCTTGAGCTGTTAACGGCGCTGTCTTGGGTTGGTTGGGTCTTGGGACTAGTGGGGGGGGCAGAAGGGAGGGGGGCGGCTTGTGCTTGGTGGGCTTGGGCGCGGGCTTGGGCTTGGTGGGCTTGGTGGGGGGTGGATTGGCATGTCATGTTTGCTTTGCTTGTCCCCTGTTCCTTGTTCCTTGTTCCTGTCTGCGTCGTCAACGCCCTTCTGCTATGCTTAACTGGGGATATGAATGTGGACACGGATCTGGAAATGGATATGGTGCCGGGAATCACTGAGGGGACTGTTGCGCCCAAACCGCCATTTCGGAGTGTGAGCGCATCCTACTCTTTTCCTCTAGGCCTGTGTTGAATGGGTCGGCGCTTACAGGCGCTCCGCTTCTGTTGCTTTTTGGTATTTTTTTCTCTCTTTTTTTTTCCCGCCCACAGTGATCCCACTCGTTCTTTGACCCGTGTCTTGCCGGATTTTATCTCCGGGAATTCTCCGGTGAATCAGTGTGCCATTGGGATTAAGGGCCATATGGAACCTCGTTCTCTCTGGTCTTGCCTCTGTCCGCGTGACCCCGTTGCGCAAGAATCCTTTTGGGATCGAGATGCAGATGAGGTCTATATCTGCATGTCCCGCTTGTCGGGCATGCAAATACCCAATTGGCACCCAAGAGTGATGCAGCTTGGGTTCTGTTATGCATGTTGCCTGCGTTCTTGTGTGTGTGTGTGTGTGTTTGTGTGTGTGTTTTCTGCATTTTCTTACTCTGCATTTGTGCGTTATGGTTTTCTTTGACTTGTCCTTTTCTTGCTTTACCAGCACAGCATGTCCTCAGCGTTTGATAGTTTTGTCAGGTCAACCGCCTGGTCATACATTCCATTTGTTTTCCTTTGTTTGGGCGGCTCCTCTCTCTCTCTCTCTCTCTCTCTCTCTCTTGCATATACAGGCAAAAGCGGGTTTTAGAATGTGTTCTATGTTCCTTCGCTTCAATGAAGATATGAGATCACATCCAATTTATATCTTTCGGGCGGGGAAGTAGGGAAGTGGGGCAAGTGTGTGTGCCCGAGGCTATTCGACTTTTCATTTTCGGCAATATACATAAACTTCCTCTATATTCATTTCGGGGGGTCGTAATTCTTGACTTGCCGTTTAAACGTGCAGAGCAGAGGTCTCACCCTTGGCAATGACAGCGGCGTAGGGCTTGATGGCAGCAGCCACCTCGGTAGAGGTGAACTTCTCAACCTGCTGGGGAGCACGGCCAACGAAAGTGCTGGCATCGAGGAGAGTCTCGAGCTCGGGGATGATGGGGTTGAAGAAGGCAGTGCGGCGGATACGCTCAATGAGGTCATTGTCCTTACCCTGCTTCTTGACGTTGTCGGCAGCTTGGTGAGAGAGGACACCTAAGGTAGGATTAGATTGGCATCTAGTGAGTGGATCGAGAGACTTACGGATCTCCTCGTGGGCATCCTGGCGGGAGAGACCCTTGGCAACACAGGCCATGATGATGTTCTCACTGATATACAATTAGCGACTGACTTCCACGTAAAAGTGCCGTACTTACGTGGCCATGAAGGGAAGCTCATCGTTGACATGACGCTTGATGACCTCGGGGTAGACGACGAAGCCGGAGGTGACGTTGTCTATAGAAATTAGTCTCAAGAGTAGAATGATGTTCTCAAGTAAAACTCACTCAGGAGGATGAGACAGGCGTCAGCGGAAAGGTAGAGCTCGGGAATGCTGATACGGCGAATGGCACTGTCATCCTAGTCAAAGTCAATACGCGTTCTGCCTCAAACAAGGGAGATACTCACGAGAGATCGCTCGAACCACTGAGCAGAGTAAGTGTCGAGACCGTCCTTGGGGAGGTTCTGCAAGTGACGTCCAAGGGAGCACAGACGCTCTGAGCGCATAGGGTTACGCTTGTAGGCCTTCGAATAATCAGCCACAAAAACTTAAACACTCGAAGCGGGAATCTTACCATGGCACTGCTGCCAATCTGGTCCTTCTCGAAAGGCTCCTCGACCTCCTTGAGCATGGCAAGGTGACGGATGTCAATACCGATGCGCTCGCAGGTAGCACCGAAAGAGCCCAGAGCGTTGCCAACATCAACATCGATCTTGCGGGTGTATGTCTGACTGGAGATGATGAAGGCAGAGCTGAAGCCGGCCTTCTCGGTAACGAGCTCATCGAGGCTCTCGACCTTGGCGTGGTCGCCGTTGAAGATCTGGAGGAAAGAAGCCTGAGTACCGGTGGTACCCTTGACACCACGGAAGCGCAGGTCGTCACGGGCACGCTCGAGGTTACGCAGGTCCATCAGGAGATCCTGGATCCAGAGACAAGCACGCTTGCCGACGGTGACCAGCTGGGCGGGCTGACCGTGGGTGAAACCCAGGCAAGGCAGGTCCTTGTACTGCTGGGCGAACTGGGACAGCTTGTCGACGACAACAGCCAGCTTGGGGATGAGGATGTCGAGACCATCGCGGAGCAGAATAAGGTCGGCGTTGTCGGTGCAGTAGCACGAGGTGGCACCCCAGTGAATGATACCAGCAGCAGCCGGGGCGACCTGACCGAAGGCGTGGACGTGGGCCATGACGTCGTGTCTCCGGCGCTTCTCCTCCTCAGCGGCAACGGCGAACTCGTCGTCCTGGATGACCTCGTGGGCCTTCATCTGATCGAGGGCCTCCTGAGTGATAGGAAGACCAAGCTCTGTAGCCATTTCAGTCAATTGGGATGCTCTCTTCAACAACATCCGATGTCGGCAATGGCTTGACATTCTCCCGTACCTTTTTGGGCCTCGGCGAGCCAAGTCCAAAGCTGTCTCCAGGTGGAGAAACGCTTGCGAGGAGAGAAGAGATACTTCATCTCAATGCCTATCAATTGACCGCGATTAGTATCTATACAATTCCTGGGGTTGCCCCTCATCGAGGGGTATGGTTCGACTTACTCGCATAACGCGAGTTAAGGGGGGTCTGGTAGACATCGTTGCTTCCGGACATTCTGTCGGTGTTGTCTGAAGACTCAAAAGACAAATTGAGTTACAGGAAGGACGTATAGACTATGACAAGGCAATGTGCGAGCAGGAAATTTTGCCGCAGCCCGATAGCGGGGCTTATCAGTCACGTTATCGAGATCTACAAGTCACGTGATAGATAGATCGATAGGAAGTTACATTTGCATTATGGTATTGACTCGTATAGATAGGCTCGTTATGGATCAACCAAGCTGTGCTAATTGCACAGACAGACTGTTCTTGTCGTACTTGATGTACTTGCCACGACCCTTGTCGATCTCGACATAGCGATCGTAAAAGCGGGCATACAAAGGCTCGAGAACAGTTTGAAGCTCCCGAGACAACACAGTGCGCACCTCGCGCTCCATGTGCAGATTCTTGTGCCGAGATACCATGTCGTCGAAGCTTGCGTTGAAAGATTTGAACTTTTCCTTGATCGCATCTCTGTCTTTGGACGACAGACTTTTGACAATGGCACTTGAATCGGTGGCACCTCCAGAACTGGCTCGTGCCCCAGAGCGGGAGGTGTACTGAACATCGAGGAGGTACTGTGATGTTTCCTTCCACGCATCAAGGTAAGTGGATGTTGCACGCTTGCGGAACGTGTCGATTCTGGCGATGCTGTCCGGCGCACCTAGGTAACGTGCTAGTTCTGGGTTCTGTCGGATTGATCGGTCGACAATGCAGAAAACGTTGGACAAGAACACACCAAGTGCAGCCTTGGATCGGTGGAATGCTCGACCCCGAGCTTCTAAAGAGGTCATCAAGGACTCAATCATGTCCAGAATGAAGTGCGAAAGAAGAGTGCCGCTATCCGGACCCACATCCAAAGGAGCGCTTCCACTGGCATTGGCTTTGGTGCGCCAATTTCCATCTCCCAAGGATGTCAAAATAGACGCCAATGGGCCTGAGTAGCCAGTGAGTGTGGCTAATGAACTCATCACTTCTTCCACAAGCGGCACAGATCCGCCGTCTGGCGGAAGTGGCGTGGTAGCAGCTTTGCGTTTCGTTTCCTCGAGCAATTCAGAGAGTGACGATTTCGCAGTGTCGCGAACAGGTCGCAAAGCCTCGATTAATGCGGCCTTAAGCTCTGCAGACTTGGTATCAATGCGATAGGACATTGCTGTCACAATTTCAATAATCTCGAATGCCAGGAAGCAGTCTGTCATCAGATTGGCCTTGATGTACGAATTGAGCTCTCGCAATGTTACCGAATATTCATTCATGGTTGTGGAGAATGTTGCCTGCAAAGCCAGGCCCTGCTGGTCTCCGCTGAACAACTCGGTGATAATATTGTGCTCTGTAGTGATGAAGCCTTCCAGCGCATTGGAATAGATACCAATGCCATTGGTGCCTTGTCGGTAGGGGCCATCGGTCGCTCGGCGTTTAACAGTATTGAGAGATGCAATGGAGAGATTCTGCAGACAGTTCTTGATATAGGGCCCCCGTACCTCTGCATACACCTTCAGCGCGGGGTTCTCCCCCTTGCCGCGCTGTGGTCCATAGATATGTGCGGATCCGACTGCTGCACATAAAGGTGCTAAATGGGAGACTGTTTCTTCGGGAATGGATGGGAAGGGTAGGTCTAAGAGAAACTTGCATTAGTTTGGGTTTCGTGGGCTCGGTGAGATGCGTACCTTTGGTCAGATAATGTAGGGGTTCAATGGGAGTAGCGTGTTGGTTCAACTCCTGTCGTAACATCTCCTGCAGCTTGGCACTGCCGGTATTCAGAAGCGCATTGAAGTCGGTGATCGCATTCTGGTTAGATCGCAGGTTTGTTGTACTGAGGTCGACCAGCGCCTTTTCAACACGTTTCATGGCCGCCAGATACTGGGTGAGGCCGGAACTCTGTGGTCTAGCAGGAGTCAGTAAAGCGCAGTTCCATGTAGTAGATTAAAGGCGCGTACCCTGCGCGGATAATGCCATCCTCTCGTTTCTTTGCATCGAGGGGCTGGCGCAAGCGATCGATCGCATCATTAACCTTGTCGATATTGCTGTTTGTAATTTGAAGGGACTGAGTGTTGCTGTATATAGGGCCAATGGCTTCCTTGACGACTTTCCCACCAGTCTCTAGGCGTACCATGGACCCTTGGATCTTCTTTGTGAGGCGGTTGAGCTTCTCGAGGTTGGCGTACAACACCTCGACCTCGGCACTCTCCTCGGCATAGGCAGTATTCCGACCCACCATGGTGATAGTTCAATCCAAGCAATCAAAGACCATGCCTGAGACGGTCATGCCTAGAGAGAAGGTCTGAAGTGTTCCTCCGACCTCCGATAAGCTCCCCAGACTGTTTGGCACGCTAGTCCCAAATCAGCCAGACCCGTGATATCGGATCACGTGCAAAGAGCTTGAAAGTTGGCCCTTGGGGGACAATTCCCTGTCCAATTAGTGTGATTTCAACGTACGTGGATTCGTATGAATATTGAAACTCGGATTGCCAATTACCAGCTACTATCAGACTACCGTGGCATGATATTGCAGCAAATTGTTGAGGTGGAATTACGTCATGGTTGATCGCCAGGTCCCAATTCGTACAGTGGCTTGGAAAAAGTAGGCAGGGTTAACTTTTTAACTTTTCCTTCCTCTCAATGGATCTGGATGCCGCATGCCTGTTGCATTCGACACTCTCCCTTCGTGATCATGGGTGCTGCGAGGGTAACTGGTCTTAAATGGACTGTTCCCCCGGCCGCCCTAGCTGCATATACTGCGGGGGAATGGTCTCACCCCAGAGCGAAAGCGCGCTTCAGCACTTCTAGACCTCAATCAACAAACGAGTCCAAGTCCAATGCACCTTCAGACGACCAAGAAAAGGACTATGGCTCTATCTGGAATAACATTGTGCATAAGCTCGATGGCGTCAAGCACACTGTTGGCTCTGCCGAATGGGTAGACGTCGGTAGCATTACCAACCTCATCATTCCGGACTGGGCACGGTTCATTCCAGCTACAGCGCAAAAGCTCCAGCGAGAGCTGTCCCTATCTCCTGGGTCATTGGCAGATGACATATGGAAAGAGGCGCAAGATCCGGATGTCAATCCTGAAATCTTGCAGGATGCCACGGTACGCGTTAGTGGTGACCTCTGTGACGAGGAGCAGACGTTTAGGCGTCATCGACAAAAGAGAGTTGTGAAGGCATTGGCGTCATACCTCGGTATTGCTGAGGAGGACATCCACCCTGATGATGTCCCGGTCATTGCCATGTGTGGCTCGGGCGGTGGCCTGCGTGCACTGGTTGCGGGTACGGGCTCGTACCTAGCTGCACAGGAAGCAGGGCTATGGGACTGTATCACTTACACTGCCGGTGTCAGCGGCAGCTGCTGGCTGCAGACTTTGTACCACTCGTCCATCGCGCATCGTGATTTCAACAAGCTGGTCAACCATTTGAAGAATCGGCTTGGTGTTCATATTGCATTCCCGCCTGCAGCTCTCAATCTGCTGACAACTGCCCCGACAAACAAGTACCTTCTTAGTGGGTTTGTGGAGAAGTTGAAAGGCGACCCTGGAGCAGACTTTGGGCTGGTAGATATCTACGGGTTGTTACTTGCAGCGAGACTTTTGGTACCGAGAGGAGAGCTTGGGGTCTCGGATCGAGATTTCAAGCTTTCCAACCAAAGAGTGAATCTAATGGACGGTGCCCATCCACTTCCCATCTACACGGCAGTCCGCCATGAGATTCCCGTTCTCGATCAAGAAACCAACAAGGACGAAAAGAAGCCCACCCGCGAGCAGCTGGTGAAGAAATCCCGAAGCGAAGCCTGGTTTCAGTGGTTCGAGTTTACTCCCTATGAATTCTTCTGTGAAGAACTCAATGCCGGTATTCCTACCTGGGCACTCGGTCGACACTTCAAAGAAGGTCACTCACAGGCTTCTTCTGAATATCTCCCTATTCCCGAGCTGAGAATTCCCGGGCTGATGGGTGTTTGGGGTAGCGCTTTCTGTGCGACTTTGTCCCATTACTACAAAGAGATCCGGCCCCTGGTCAAGGGGCTTGCTGGGTTTGGTGGTGTCGATTCTCTCATCCAGGGCAAGAACCAAGATCTGATCAAAGTGCACCCAATTGATCCTGCAGGCATACCGAATTATGTCATGGGCATGAAAGATAAGCTACCCGATTCCTGTCCTGAATCCATCTTCCGGAACGACCACTTGCGTCTTATGGACGCAGGCATGAGCAATAACCTCCCAATCTACCCACTTTTGCGCCCTGGGCGTGATGTCGATGTCATTATCGCATTCGATGCATCTGCAGATATCAAACAAGAAAACTGGCTTTCTGTCGTGGACGGATACGCGAAACAACGTGGTATCAAAGGCTGGCCCGTCGGCGCCGGCTGGCCCAGAGCAAATTCAAGCATTGAGGATACCGAGAACGCCCTGCGCGAGCCCCAGAACATCACCGATGATCAAGCAAGCAAAAAGCTCAACGAAGCCATAAAGCATGGCTCGAAAAAGTCAGCTTCCGATCAAAAGGCCAGCGACAGTACGGACCTGGGCTACTGCAACGTTTGGGTCGGTACCACTGAAGAACGCACCTCAAATGAGGAGCCTCCACCATCGAAACGACTGTTTAATCCTTCCCACAGTGAAGACCACTCCGAATCGGAATTCCACCTTATGCGCCCAGACGCCGGTGTCGCCGTCGTCTACTTCCCCCTACTTCCAAACCCAGACGCACCAGACGTTCCACCCAAGCCTCAAGTTCGTCCCCGTGCAGCAGCCCAGTCTATGAGACAGGATGCTTCCCAAACCAAAGATCCTGAACAGCCGCTCGCCCCCAAACCCAGTTCAATTGATCCCGAGGTTGATGATTTCTTGTCTACATGGAACTTCATCTATACGCCTGAACAAATTGACTCGGTGGTTGGTCTTGCTAGGGCCAACTTTTCTCACGGCGAGGAGCAGACCCGTCGTGTTATCCGCGCTGTCTACGAGCGTAAGAAAACCGATCGGTTGAATAAGGAGGCGCAGGAGCATCGAAAGAAGATGGAGGGCTTTGTACCTCTGTGATTCAGTGCTTCCTGTCCATGCGCCACGAGATGACGCATTTCCATCTCTTCATTTACATACCCAGCCTTTCCTTTTTCTATTTCTTAATTTCTCGAACTAGATCGAATCATACAGCTAGAATTCATGTTTCAGTGTTTGATTACTTCATGTGTGTATAGTACAGAATAAACGAACTGTGCCAATAGCATATTCAGATACCAGAATACTGTCAAGTCAACAATATTAACCATCAGCTTTGAAAAAAAGACCTCGTAGCCCTAAAGTTATATCCTGGCGTCTCATGAGCCCCGAGCAAGTACAGACTCTTACTACATACCTCAATGGTCTACTGATAGAATGCCACGACTAGCTGCTGCAGCACATGTTTAATGTGTCTATTCAGTTGATCATAATTGTATATCGTATATCCACAAGTGCAATGCAAATGCACATATACAGTATAACGCTAACAGTGACTATCCTACTTACCATCCCCAAAGTCTGTCTTGACGCCTTTCAAATCTTCAGCACTCGTCTTCGTCTTCACCTTATTTCCTTCTTCATCTGTAGTAAATCCCATCTCATCCTCACTCCCAGCAAGACTCACATCCTTACTCTCATCTCCCTGCTTTCGTAGTCCAAGTTCCTTCTCCAGTGCATGTGCCATCCCTTTCGCTTTGCCCGATACAATAGCAGAAGCACTTTTCACAGATGATGTCTCCGACAAATCCTTCTTCTCTTTATTCACTTGCCCACGCCAATCAGCAGGCTCACTCTCGGGAACTGGATCACCGGGCTTCGGCTCGCTGATCGACCTCCCTTCTGCGGAAGCACTCGTATCAACGCTCTTCCCTTTGCTATCTCCTGTGGCACTGGCAGTGGCACCTGGATCCATTGATTCAGGTGGCGGATAGCGCCATACAACCTTCAGCTTGTCCAGCGCGCGAATCCCCTTTCTCGCACTACCCTTGATCCCATCCATGGCGCTCCATTCTGTCTCGAAGACGCCTGAATCGTGGTCTGCGCCACCTTCAAAGTATGCATTGAACCAGACGTGTGCGATGGATGTTACCATTGCGAAACCTGTGTAGGAGGCTTTGCTGCGTCGTTCAAGGTCGATATTCACGTCTGAGCTGGGAACTATGACTGGTTTGCTGGGTCGGAAGATGATCGCCGGCAGGCGTTGCCCTGTGGCTGTTGCACCTGTTCCTGAGACGTCGGACTGGGACCCGGAGGTTGCAGGCGACCAAGTAGCAGCTGCAGGAAGGGGTTTCCCCGTTGGCGAATCTGCCTCAGTCTCCGGCGCAGAATCACAGTCTGCAATGATAGTGCGTTCACTTCGATGGAACAGATGCACACACTTGATCTTCTTCCCTTCATCCTCATATCCTTCCACAGCAACCTTCACCCCGTCCTTCAATCCCCATATGTGGACTTCCAAAATCTCCACAGGACGCTCAACATACTGCTTTTCCATCTGATTCGTCCACCGATCCACATAGCCAACATACCGCAATTGACTCGGGATACTAACGCCATGTCCGAATCCCACGCGCATGCGTCGCTCTGTGAATCGCTGCAGGGCATCTTCCTTCTTCCACCCTTCCTGGCTGATAAGGTATGAACAAGCGACCGTCCCGCTGCGCCCCTTGCCGGCCTTGCAATGTACAACTGCGACGCGCTGGCCTGGCCCGGGCCCCTTTTCGACCTGGTTCTCCTTGTTCTTGTCTGTATCGACCCCATTGGTGTCTGTATCGTCCAGCCGTTGTATCCAGTTCCTCATACTCCCCATGATATTAGGAATCAGTGCGAACGGCGGGGGATGATGGTCCGGCCAGGGGAAATGGTGGATTCGACCGTAGACTTCGCTGTCTGGATATCCTGTCCCCTCCGCGCGGAACTCCCAGATACACCAGTCTTCGTCATGCTTGCTGTCGAGGAAGTTTACTAGTGCGTCTAGTGGGTTGCGGTATGCGCGCTGTGGGTATGTTGCTGAGGGGCCGGAGGTTGCGATGACTGCGCTGTCCGCTTAGCATGGACTGGGCATTGATTGGCAGGGTGCTTACCATTGTCGGTAACATAGCACAGATCTAGTCCGGCTTCTGGGTGTTGGAGTCGTGGTCCTGCGACTATTTGGCGGAGAATGGATGACTGCGTTGGAGCGTTAGTTTCCGTATTGGGGGCCGCCGTACAATTGAGGAGTCTGACCATTATTTAACAGCTCGTAGTAAGGAAGACTCAGAACTCTCACCCGGAATTAAACTCGTGGAAAGGTGGAAAGAATGTTGACTGTTTACGGAGGCAGGCTCGCGTGAGGAGCAGCGATGATGTCACTGCTGGTATCAAGATTCTCATAGTCCAATCCAGCGGTTTAGAGGTTTCGCATGTTTATGTGTTTGAATATGTCGTAACTTATATTTTTCAATCATAAATACAAGAAATTTTGAATATATCCAATCCAATCATATCCCAAAGGCGCCCAACGCCAGACATTAAGGAGCGACATGCCGGCGTGCGCCAGACTCGGCGAAATGCGAGTCGATTACATTAAAACACCAGGTCCCAAAAATTCACCACGGGTACCACTGAAGAGAAGAAAAATAGAAGAGAAGAGATCGTTTACGCAACACCATACTCCTCAGTGGGCTTCATGGTGAAGTTGAACGGCTTGGGGTTCATCACCGTCACGTTCTTCGCACCCTCCTGGTACCAAGTCGCGAGGTCATGGTGCGCCGCATCGAGGTAGGTCGTCCAGCGGTGGGTAATGTCCACGGTCCAGAGGGGGTTTCCGGCCGGCACGACAGTGGCTGTGATGTTCTTGTCGTCGCAGTAGACCTTCTTGTTCTCGGGGCCTTTGCAGTGGGTGTTGAACTCGGGGGTGTAGCTGTTGCCATTGCCTGTGATGTTGAAGTCATAGTAGCAGCCACCAGAGGAACAGCCCAGTTTGAAGTTTGACACGCTCCACGCAATCTCTTGGGTGATTGTGTTGGTGTTGGCAATCTTGTTGGTGGCGGGGAGGGCGGTGGCGAGGCCCAGGAAGGGGAGGAGGGTGGTGAGTTGCATTATGGGATTATATAGAGAAACTGGGTGGGCGAGAAGATGGAGATGATATACAGAGTCAATTGAGAATTGAAACGAGAGGATTGCGAAATGAGGGAGTTGGAATTGGGCGAGGTTGGGGTTATATAGTTGAAGTGCAGGGTTCAGTCTCTCCCTTGGAAACCCACTGCGCCGATCCCTAAGGGGATTTCTTGGACTTGGCCATAATACGGGGCACACGGAGCATACGAGGTCTAACGAACTGCTTGGAGTTCTCGATAGATTACTTTGGTGGTCCTGGAAATCGTTCGTTGTTTGATCCTTCTGAAAAGGTCGTGCTATTCGACTTCCTGGCCCTGATCGTCGCTGAAAGCGCGTTTCAGATGAGCGGAGACTATTTATAGCCGGGTCCACTGAACATGTCTCTGGTTCAAGGCTTCAGGATTGGAGCCAAAGACGCAAAAGCAAACAGGGAAGAAGAAAACATGATGTCAAGGTGCCCATTTTGGGCTACGGTCCCAATGTGTTGTACAGAAGATGATATATATACATGCCGAGAACTCCGCCCCTGGTCCTCGAGAATGCACCAGCGAGCTTGGCTGCATATTTCAGGTGACATGCCGTCGAAACATGAGCTTCCCCCCCTGTAAGGACCCTAGACACTCCGGGGTTTCAAGCGAGCCCATTTTCAGGACTTTCGTCGCTTTCACCACTCTCAGCCCGGCCTTCCTTTCGCGCAATAGCCATTAACCGGCGTTTTTTCCGGCGACGTTCCTTGTTCACCTCGATCCGTTCATTGTGTGACATGTTCATGCGACGGACTGCTGGGTGGATCGGTTCCCCTGATGCCTGCATTTCCTCCCATTTCTCCTCCTGCTGCTTGATTTCGTCGTCGAGCTTCTGCACATCCGCTCGAATTAAAGGGTGATACTGCAGTCGCATTGCAAATTCATCCACAGAGCCACTGCAAATCTCGAGGATTTCCTTTTGTGTTTCCGGACTAATCTTGGCGTCCCGCTTGATTAGGTCTTGGAAGTACATGAAGCCGGAGCGGAAATTGCCGGCGTCAACGCACATGAGGATGATAGACTCGAAGGTTAAAGCGTTCGGTACAACCCCAAGTGATGCCATTTCTTTCACGAGGAACATACCGGATTGGCGGTCCTTGGCTATTCGGCACATTCGAATTAGCACGTTGTAGATTCGTACGTCTGCCCCTTCGGGGCATAATGTGTAGAGCTCTTTGTAGAAGCCCACGGCGTCATCGACAACCGATGGGTCTTCGTGGGCATTGTGCTCGCAGAACTGGGCGATGACACGAACAGCGCCGAGGGGAATGGATCGTTTTTCATTCTTCAGCCGCTTCAGTATCTGCCAGGCCTCCCGGTGATCGGTCTTATGTTCAATCATGTATGCAAGAATAGCCTCGGTCGAGGAATCTGCAAGCGGGGTTCCAGATTCATGCATGCTGCAGAGTGCTTCAAAAGCAGCTGGGAGATCACCGGCTGAGACATGCGCCTCGACAAACTGCTCATGCTGCCCCTGGCCAAGTTTGATGTTATTCTCTGAAAGGTAGCGGAACACAGACATGGAAAGTTCGGTGTCGCCAAGCTTGGACGCCACCTTGAGAACATTATGGCATATTTCAGCCGGTGGATGCATATAGCCCAATTCAACCATGCGCCGCCACACAAAGTGAGCACAAGGATGATGCAGAGCTTCACTGGCTGTGGTCAAGACATGCGCCCAGAGATGATTGCTCATGTCATGGCCCTGGTCGACTCGAGCGCACATCAGGTCAAACACCTCATGGAACTCATGATGATCGCAAAGTGTGTAAATTATCATGCCATGAAGCCAGTTCTCGATAAATATATCCTTCCGCCCCATAAGCGCAGCTTGTTCCAGTGCAAGCTCGATCTGATTCTCACGAAGCAGACCGGCCACCACGAAATGCCACCCGGCCGGACTCAACGTAAGCCACCGGTCTCGAAGCTTGCAGAGAATTTCCTGTCGTAGTAAATAGTCCGGGTGTACAGCAAGAACCTGTAGAAATTCAATGGTAAGCTTCAATTCGCAATTCATGCTGTGCAAAACTATCACCGACCTGCAATGCGCCGTGGAGTGTGCCCGAGTCTGCGGTGATTCCGTTTTCCTCCATTTCTCTCAAAAGTCCTCGCACTATATCTGGCGATCCTCGCTCGCAATCTGTGTTGGCGAGAATCAACGCTTTGTAGTGGCGCGCTGTTGGCCGAATATGACGATCTCGAATGAGCAGCCGTAGCACTTGTGTTGTGTGTCGAAGGTTCGGTTGTTTATCTGCCATATGTTGCAACAGTGCTTCTAGCGCACTGTCTGGCTTTTTCAAAAGGTCATCCTGCACCTTATGGTAGGATCTAGGGTGCCAGCTTTTCCGTGGTTGCGGGTGTTCGCGGCGGGTTTTCTGGCTGGGCAAGTCCTCATTGTGCTCGGAGTTCTCGTTTGAGTTGTGTTCTCGGGGTGTTTGCGGGCTATCATGGTCTGGGTATTGGGTCGGGTTTGGGTTGCCCTCGAATGGCGTGCTGTAACACCGTTTTGAAGTCGAAGTTACGGAGATCGGGGTTAACCGTGATATCCTCAAGTTCCGGCTATGTTTGTGAAATATTGTAGAGCGACTGGACGTGGAAAACGATGGACATAAAGAATACCAGAGTCCGTCGAGAACCAGCGCTCGCCGTGACATGTTGACGCGCATCTACTAAAGGTGGAACTGTTGAACTCCGCGGATTTGATCTCAACTTGATATCACGTGATATGATATCCCACAATGCTCGCGGTGGAAATCCTGAATAGTGTGGATGGTTACAGGCAAAGGGAGCTTCAATCCGGGTTTTTTAGTTGTAATATTTCTAGGTGTAAATCGAAGTGACCCAGATCCCGTGAAAATACAGAGCCCGATACGCCACAGCCATGCTCGATCAATTCGTTCCACCGGACCTTCCGAGCGACCTTACCACCGTCTCCTCCGGGGTATCTCGTTTGACTTCCTCTTAAATCATGTAGCCGTATCTCTTTAGTTGCCTCGGCCCCGACCGCGACCACGTCCACCACGACCACCACCGCGGCCACGGCCACGCTCACCATCTCTCCCGTGACCACCGCGACGGTTCTGTGGTTGGTTTTGTTGCTGTTCCTTGACGATATCGACAATCTCCTCGGGGACTCGTAGGTATTTGATCTAGTGGACTGTCAGTCTCTGGATATCATAAAGTGGGGGACGGTTCATATCGAGCACGTACGTTGTTGCCTCGGATGTAGACTTCAGGTAATCTGAAGAAGCGGTCGCCTTCTGGGCTTGTCTGTACCACCTCGCGGAGAATCAGGTTCATGAAGTTGTCGCAGGTGACCAGGTGGCCGTTGAGGGTTTCGCCGTTCTTCAGCTCCACCAGCATGGGGTGACCTTGGGCGGCCGTAAGGAGGCCGAGGGGGAGCTATCATATATATTGTCAGATTGTGTCAAGAGAGAGTTCTGAGGTGCTGGAGCTTACCATCTTGAAATGCGATCGAAGTGGGTGAAAGTGGGAGGTTCGGGGGATGGCGCACGGGTTCTGAAAAGCGCGGTGTGCAGATCCACAGTCGGATATGGATTCAGTATTGTAATGAGAGCCCAATGAAGGGATTTGTTGGCTTATTTGGAGATGTGAGACGTAGCAATGGGTTCAAGCAAGCTCCATGAGATGCGATCGAGGGCGGCCGGAAAAAGAGAAGCCCCGAGCCCAATCTGGCCCTGCCATCGGAGTATACACACCAGTTGCCTCTGGACGTTGTTGATTGCACTCCAAGCCAATACAAATACTAATAGGAAATCGGAGTTCTCATTTTCATCATCCCAGACTGGGATAGGTAATTAATAATACATCATATAGACCTGCTCATGGCGACTCTAATTCTTAGGGCGCTTGGCAAGTCCAGCATCCTCCTCCTCTTCATCCTCATCATCCATGACGGTGAGCTTGCGCTTAACACGCTTGTCTCGGCTTCCAGTGGGAGCTCCAACCTCTCGCAGGTCCTCCCATTCTCCCTCTCCATCTTCTCCATCACCGCCCTCTGAGAGGCTATCCTCAAGCGCATCCAATGTGATTTCATAGCCCTCTTCCACGTTCTGGACCGTAGCATCAAGTTTTTCCACCCGATCAAGAAGTTCAAGTTCATTCAGGAGTTCCTTGTGCTTCTTATAGAGACGTTGCTTGGTGAGCATGCGCCACCAATAGTAGCGACGGTCGTTTTCGTCGGTGGCCTTGTACTTTTTGATCAAGAGCCGGGCAAGGTTTGTGCCGCCAGCCAGGCGGTGGCTCTTAGGAATCTGGCCCAGAAGATACATTTCTAGGACATGGGCGAACTGGGTGGTCTCAATCTTGAAGGATGTGCGGATATCGTGGAGAAGTTTGGTGGGAATCAGGGCGGAAGTTGGCACCACGCGTGGTCGTTTCTTTTGCGAGTACGATCCAAGCGGATCCGGGTTGAGGTTGACGTTGTGCTTCAAGAACTCTGGTCGCAGCAGAGTGTAATCAGCTGTGTCCCGGAGTGCGTCGAACTGTTCGTTGGGGTCTTCAATGGTCAATTCCACAACGGTTGGGTCTGCGATACAGGCGGCGTGGATTGTGGTATATAGTTGGTTGCCGTGACCGGAGCGGCTGTGTGAAGGGAGAATGAGGAATTGCGCAATGCGAATTCGAGACGGAAGCTCGGAAACCTTGACTTCCGGCAGTGGGAAATCGCCGTTCTTGACTGTTGGAACCTCTGAGATATCTCGCTGATAACGCCAATAGCGGTACGTTGTGGCATATCCAACAATGGAGTATGAGGAGGCCGTTGGTGTTGGGGGCGTCACCTTCTCATATCTGCATTATCGATTAGCCCGGGTGATAATCAGCAAGAACATTGGATACTCACACGAAGTAGACTGTCCACCGCTCAAGAGTCCACTCTGGATCATCAGTTTCCAGAGGAGTTCCAGCTTCAATGAAGAGGGAGACAAGGATCTGGACGCGATCTAGAAGCTTGCGCACTTCCGGGTCTGCGAGTGACCCAGCCCAGATCTCGTACTTTCTGTCGCCGACGTCGTATCCGATCACAAACTCGCCCGGGGGCTTGAAGTCTTTGGCGCTTGGATCGTTCTGGACCGCTTTCTCGTAGTCTTCAAGGTTGCCGAATGCCTCTGCGCAATAAGATTTAGCTGATGTCATCCATATGGGTTGATGTATCTGACTCACCTTCCTGAGCAAAAGGCTTCAAGGTATCGAGAAGGTTGAGAGCTTGCGTATCGCCGATCGGCTTGAATTTCTCATCATAGGAAATGTGAACGTGAGGGCGTAGATCATGAGCGGCAAAGCGTAACCGGATAATCAGCCCCTTGTAACCAAAGATTTGCTCATCGTCGCCGAAAATAGGATATGTGAATTGCGGGTGGAAGGTCGAGAGAGTCTTGGGCTTCTTTTCGCCGGGTTGGATAACGGTGATATGGACCGCATCGTTGGCGTCGGAGGACCCTACAACGAAGATCAATTAATATTCATTGATAGCTGGCGCATTTATTTCTCACTTACATCCAGCTTCACTCGCCATTGTGACCGTATGGATTCGGGATGTGAAGATCGAATGGTTGAAGAGAGAGCAAAAGCGCGCGTTACCCGCGTCGGGTCCGCCGCGTCATTAAATTCACGGCCAAATCTGGACTAGCGCCTGGTTTCATACTCTTTGATCAAATTAACAGTCGAAACTCAATTTGACTATTGACTATTAAGTATGGTATGGTTGACTCTTAAGCCATATATATCTGTTTCCACCGCTCCTGGTCTAGTTTCCATTGCCCATGATTTCTCTTTAATTCGGGTATCATCTCAATAGCTCGCTGAATCCCCATGGTACACCCGATTCGTTCAAGAGTCGCAATGACCCATTCATGAACTTCATCTGACACCCCGGCTATACCACCTGCAACGGCTAGTGGGAAAAGCAGCATGAATATACCGTTTAATGGTGGTACATGCGATGGGCATTCAACTACAGCGCCGCGCTGGGAGAGAGCCTCTTGACTGGCAGCTCCAACGCAGATATCAATTGTCATGCAAGAAATCGTGTCCAATGCTTGTTGTCGTTGAACAAACTCATCTGCAGTGGGCCACTTGATGCTTGAAACCTGGCTTAAAATCAGCTCGTTGACCAGCGCTCGTCCCCAGCGGTAGTGATTGAAAACTCTCGAGACCCATATATCTCGGTAGATATGAAATTGGCCGTGAAAGGTATGCTGGCGATTGTCTGTCTTATCTGTGTATTTGGCGACAAAGGACCAATTTTCCGGAAGAGAGGCTTCCCAGTCTCGAAGTTCGATCTCGAACAACGCTGCTGAGGTGGCCACTGTCCGTGGATCGTGGACTTTTGCACGCAAAGATACGTCGAACTTCATGAATCTTATCAAGATATCGACAAGATTGACAGCAGGAAGAATTTCATGGGGCGCGGATTCCATGATCTTTGGTGACCATTTCAACAAATCCGGAGGAATATCCCTCCGCGGCAGAAAATATTTGACCAGTGAAGCAAAGTAGAATTGCAACTGGGCTCGATGATCCAACGTCGTCATTGCCCGTTTGAATGTAGATTGTCGGAGCAATGCAGCAGCACCATCCAGGTGCACTGTCCAGCGATCTACTTGATCTGAGGAACAGCTCACCATCTGCGTGAATTAGTGATTGGACTATAAAACAGGCACTCGGCTGTTCATGCACGTCTTACCTCGTATAAACTCAACATGACAATCTTGTGAAACGTGCTATCTGGATTTGCCTGCGCAGGATTACTCACGGCCTTCTGGACAGCGTTGATGACCGTAGCATGTTTCTCTCTCGATAATATTCGCATTGCTTTGTCCCGAGTGACATTGGACATGGCAGCCAGCCCCACCGAGACAACCGCATCCCGAGCTGACTGATCATAGTGTATTGCCCCAAAAAAATGGGATGGCTGTAAGGTATGTGGAGAGCCATCTGGTCGAGTCACTTCGGGGGTTCCAAAACGAGCCACGAAGAACTTCAGGCCGAGCTCCTCCGCCGAAGACGAAAGCGGGGCGACGATGCGTGGAGCAACTAGGAACAGCTGCGCCCTTCGGAACAGCAAAGCCTCCGACGGAGTAGGCGCAAATCGTGGGCCGGGGCTTGATGTATTAGACTCTAAAGCCGCATCTTCCAGCTCTCGGCGAGCCATCGTTTTGGCTTTCGCCTCTGCACTCCGTCGAGCGGTTTTATCGTTCTCATTGCGGAATAGCAGAGACGAGATGTCTCGATAGCCACCACATTTTTTGTTTCCTCGCTTGCATTGCGAGCATATAGGATCTACCCGATCACACTAGACGCCCGTGAGTCTCGGGTCCAGTATAAGCGTTGCACTGTCGTACCTTGATTCGTCTTTGCCGGCAGCTTGAGCAGCCTTGGCTAGGATTACCGTAGTAAGGCATGATGAACCGAGTGTGTCATTTTCCAAGTCTAAATAGGAAATGAGTTCGCCAAATTCGATGAGTCGGCATTTCGGAGACTGCCACAGTTTTAGCTCCGGGGAGGCTGCGTCGACTTCATCGTCTATGGGCCACGCTGATTGGCTGGACCAGGGTTGGCTTGGCCTAATCGGGTAACTGTTTCATCGTTTAGTTCGCAAGATGAAGCCTTGAACGGAAGCCTAAAAAAATCCCACGAAATCAGACTGACAGGTGGCTTAGTATCTCCGGGCTTCGGGTAGTCTCGATGCCGATTTGGCTGGTTTTATAAAGGTGGGATCCCTGCGCCGATAGATCAGCATTTCGAGTTTACATACAATGTCGTTGGTCAGTAGGGCTAGGGAGAATCTCTCCTATTATCATTATAATCCTTCTTTGGCGGTATCGATCGTGGCAGCTGTTCTCTATTCTATTGCCTTTATCTTGACATTGGTGCAATGGATTCGATACAAAGCCTGGGTTTGGAGTGTAATGGTGGTCGCCGCGGCCAGTACGTGTTGCCTGACTTTTTTTTTTCACACTGACTTCAAGCTGACTTCTACCAGTGGAAGCTGTTGGGTACATTGCCCGCTGTGTTTCCGTACAGCATGTGACGGATAGATCGATTTACGCCCTTCAACTCTGTCTCGTCATCCTCGCCCCCGTTCTCATGGCCGCGTGCTGCTACATCCTATTCAGTCGCATTTTGATCCTCATAGTCCCTCCAGCGGCGCGCACTTTGAAATTGTGCTGGGTGCCTCCCCGGTGGATTACCCCGATTTTTGTCGGATTTGATATCATCGCTCTCTTCCTCCAGCTTATAGGCGCGGTGATGATTTCTTCGGTTGATTCCACCGATATCAATGCTCAAGACAAACTGGACCGGGGAAAACACATTGCCCAAGCGGGCGTCATTATCCAGCTGGCCGCCTTTGGTCTGTTTGCGGTGGCTGCTGTTCGCTTCAACTTTACCTCGAAACGATTTGCAAAGTCTCTCAGTGATCGATATGAGGACTTTGGGGATAAGGAGTATCTCATTGACGGCATTGCGAAGAATAAGCACTGGCCTGCTTTATTGCGAGTGGTGAACTTGACTACAATTTTGATTCTCGTGCGTTTCCTCCCTACAGTTCCTGTTGTTGAACACTCGTTAACAATCTACATTAGGTTCGGTCTGTTTATCGACTGGTGGAATTTACCGAAGGCAATACAGGCTATCTGAATACGCACGAATGGCCCCTGTATGTCTTTGATGCCCTCGTCATCTATCCATGTGTCGCCCTGTTTGTCTACTGGCATCCAGCGAGATACCTGCCTTACTTGGGATTTCGAGTGCCCAAGGAGGCGAATGTCAGCCGCGAATTTGAGCTTCAGACTCGATAAGCATCGCGGGGTACATCTTGTCGGATGCGATATAATATAATTTTGTCTTTAGAAGACCTTAGTAATTCTATTCCACACAATCTGCCCCCTTTCACCCTTCCCTAAACGTAGTTGTTTGAGTTGGATGGTCGGTATCTACACATCAGACATCCCTATACAATACAGTCAGTGGATGAAGGGGCTGAAAATAGAACCGAGATCGACGCGAATTGCCAGGGCCAGGCAAACCAGGGCCAGCATGGATTCAGTACCGTTTGGATCTAGAATCAGCCTTGCAGAGCCCTGTCCCCCTTATCCATACCTGGAATTCCTGGACCTCATACTTCGCCCCTATGTTTTGATCGAAAGCGGTGCCTGACGTGGGTCCCGAACTTCTGCCCTTCCGACACGTTACTCTCCACTTCACAATGATTGACGTCTAGTCTGCACATCATGGAGGGACTATTCACTCTGCTCGCTTTGAGCATTGTGATGGCAATAACGTGAGCACTCTGTCTATCGGTCGATCCTTTTCGAACCTAATCTAACCAGCGGGCAGATCCTTTGTCGTCGGCTCATTACCTCTCGCGTTTACGCTGTCCCCGTCTCAACTACGGTTAATATCTTCCATTGGTATGGGAGTGTTGGTGGGAACTTCTTTGATCGTGATTATTCCGGAGGGCATCGAGACCCTTTACAGCGCCAACGCTCTCAGTCGCAAGGAACTCAATTCCCGGGCGACAACTGTCCAATGGCACCAGGCACCCGCTGTGGCAGTCGCCTATGCTCCCAATGAGGCCCACACCAACCTTCCATCCGAATCCGTTGTCCCAAGTCTGCTCTTGGAGAGAGGAAAGACCGTGCCCACGATCCGCATCGACGAACCCGAGTCGCAACGCCTGCGTACCCGCAAGGACGAATCGAATGACAAATCAAGCAAAGAATCCGAGCACGAAAATGAGGAGAGCTCACCACATGCGTGGATTGGAATCGCTCTCATCAGCGGGTTCATCTTGATGTACCTCGTCGACAAACTACCCGAGTTCGCAGCGCCCACCAAAAACGACCGGACCCCATATCACATCTCTCTGGATAACCTTGGATCGGGATTGCGCCGGGGCTCCTCGCCCTCTCGCGAGGGAGGTCTGCTGGATGCAAGCCACGCCCGGCGCGGTCATAGCTTCGCGACCACCACCGGTCTGGTGATCCATGCTGCGGCGGACGGAATTGCCTTGGGCGCATCCAGCTCCGATACCGGGTTGAGCTTCATTATTTTCTTGGCGATTATGGTTCACAAGGCGCCCGCATCCTTTGGCCTGACCTCTATTCTGCTTAAACAGGGCCTCTCCAGCCGTACCGCCAGAGCGCATCTACTGGTCTTCAGTCTTGCCGCTCCGCTGGGTGCCTTGGCTACTTTCCTCTTTGTACAGATGATGGGATCTTCTACCGCCGACGAGGCAGGCACTCACTGGCGCACTGGAATGCTCCTGCTTTTCTCCGGAGGCACTTTCTTGTGAGTTTTCTGAGATCATTGACTTGGCTTTTTGACTAATCTTGGCAGGTACGTTGCTATGCACACCATGCAGGAAAATGGGCCGGGATCGTCGCCACGCGAATTGCCCATCAACGGATATGGCGACCGGGACCAAAGTGGATCAGATAAGTCGATGAGAGACCTGATTGCGTCTGTTTTGGGCATGATTCTGCCTCTGTTCTTGCAGATCGGCCATGCCCACTAACTCTGAGCATATACACACACACACACACACTGCTACCGATGTGCCATGTTGCGTTTACGTCTTCGCTGAAAAGATCACATCTTTGGGAGCACATACCCCATTTGTTTTTAACATATACTGAAGTTCACGGCGGGGAGGGGGAGGTTCTAGCTGGGAAACTTGAAAGGAAGATCTTAGGCTGTTCTATTAGATTTGTACAACTGGGAAATGGAGTGTCGGTCATTATTGCATGGTATCTCACGATCACATCTACGTAGGTAGCGTTCAGTCGTAGGTATTTAAGCGGAGGATCCCCACGAACTCGGCAATCTTTGAATCATGTCGGTGATGACAACATTCGTCAAGGTCCGTCAAGGCCTGTTCAAGGCTCGTTAAGGCTCGTCAGTCTGAATCATCGGCACCCCGGACAAGTTCCATGGTCGAACCCAGAGCCGCGTCTGAAGTATAAGAAAGCCAGAACTATACGGACACATCAAGGGCATTCCGATCACTGTTCAGCGGCCCAGGGGAAACACACGAGTCCCCCCGATGGCCCCTTTTTGCCTATTGCCTACGAACTTTGACCTACTGGCCTATTTCCCATTGCCCATTGCCTGTTGCCTCTCTTCCAAAGGCAAAAGGCAAATAGTGATAAAGAAACGGGTCGATCCCTACCCGATGCATAGAATCCCCTCCAGTCCGGAGAAGAGCTTGGCGGCTTTGTCAGGACCCAGTCACGACATCGTCTCCGCTTGGCTTCACTTTCTCCCCTCTCGCATCTTGATATAATTTCCTCTCTTCGCATAGGCCTTTTCTCGTTGGACCCGACTTCTTTCCTCCCCCTCCCCTCTCCCCTTTCATCCCCCCTCCTACCCGACCACCCGACCTCGACTTACTCTATGCCTAACGTGGACGCCACAAGGCTGAGTGTTTGGCGCTATCGATAATTGCATTTCAGAACCTTGGAAGAACATCTTTATAATCCAGGGGCTGTTTCCTTCTTATACCGCCATGGACTCTCACCGGGCATCATTTAGCGACTTAGGGGAAGGGAATGCGCACGCAGTGGAGCAGTTGGATCCTCATTCTCAGCCATCCCGCGACTCGGTCGCCAGTTTTACAAGCCCCCCCTCCAGATCTCTCAGTATCAAGAAAACCGTCACTCCCTTACCCGCCAACCTACTCCCCTCGGCGCCTGCATCGCCCCCGACTCCAGCGCCGAGCCCGACCCCCCATCAACGACCCCCGAACTGGTATT
This sequence comes from Penicillium nucicola, assembly GCF_028828085.1. NCBI lineage: Eukaryota > Fungi > Ascomycota > Eurotiomycetes > Eurotiales > Aspergillaceae > Penicillium > Penicillium nucicola. Next base: position 303,215 of record NW_026643132.1, on the reverse strand, counting down.
CGACCGATGATGAGGAGAGCAGTTTCCTGTTGAACCTACGCATACAATTTAGCACTCTATCAAATGCCCGGAAACAGAAACTTCTAGAGGGTCTGTTGGATATATGCGACAGCCAGCAGTTGAGTTTCGTGTCGAGTTACGTTGGTCCTCGATTACGGAAAGATCCATTCCAAGTCTTTCCCAATGAGTTATGCTTAAGGGTATGCTACATGGTTGATCTTGCCATCTTGGTGACCCAGCGCTAATTTGTTTTGCCTCCAGGTCCTCTCCTTTATCGACGACCCCAAGACCCTCGCCAGAGCCTCGCAAGTATCCCGGCGCTGGCGAGAACTATTAAACGATGACATCACATGGAAGAATCTATGCGAGAAACATGCATATTCGGTGCGGCGAGTGCTTGAAGATGAAGGGGACTTGGTTGACCCCTTCACCGCTCATCCCGTGGACTCGACCAGCGCACGACCCTTTGGCCTGCAGCGGCGCTTAACTGCGTCAAACGGCCAGTCGACCGAGAGCGCACCGGACCTTCCCCGCACGCTTTCGGGTGAATGGCTGCCACCGACCAGCTTCCCGTCACGGAGACGTCGCACCCGTCCTGTCTCCTATCGTTCGCAGTTCAAGCAGAAATACATGGTTGAATCGGCGTGGAACAAGGGTGGTCGCTGTACACAGCGACATATTACCCCCGACCAAGGCGTCGTTACTAGCCTGCATCTGACACCGAAGTACATCGTCGTTGCTTTGGATAATGCGAAGATTCATGTATATGATACCAACGGTGACAACCAGAAGACACTTCAAGGTCATGTGATGGGCGTATGGGCCATGGTCCCATGGGACGACATTTTGGTCAGTGGAGGCTGCGATCGCGAAGTCAGAGTGTGGAATATGGCTACTGGGTAAGACAAGTAACAACTTTGACGTACGAAAGGGAAACGCTAACGCATTAGTAGAACGGGGATCCATCTACTCCGGGGTCACACATCGACTGTCCGCTGCTTGAAGATGTCCGATAAGAACACTGCCATCTCAGGATCAAGAGATACGAGTCTCCGTATTTGGGATTTGGCTACGGGGACCTGTCGGCACACCCTTGTCGGACATCAAGCTAGCGTGCGCTGTCTTGCTATTCATGGCGACCTCGTTGTGTCAGGTAGCTACGACACGACGGCACGGATATGGAGTATTTCTCAAGGACGCTGTCTGCGAACACTATCAGGTCATTTCAGTCAGATCTACGCGATTGCTTTCGACGGGCGTCGAATCGCGACGGGAAGTCTGGATACTAGCGTTCGGATTTGGGACCCGCATTCTGGACAATGTCATGCGATTCTGCAGGGTCATACGTCCTTGGTTGGACAGCTACAGATGCGCGATGATACGCTTGTCACTGGTGGTTCTGATGGCTCTGTCCGTGTCTGGTCGTTGACTAAGATGGCTCCCATACATCGACTTGCTGCGCATGATAACAGTGTCACCAGCCTTCAATTTGACAAGACTCGTATTGTTAGCGGAGGAAGTGATGGCCGAGTCAAGGTTTGGAACCTTCAGACTGGCCAGCTGCTCCGAGAGCTTTCTACTCCGGCTGAAGCTGTATGGAGAGTCGCCTTTGAAGACGAGAAGGCAGTCATTATGGCCAGTCGATCTGGCCGTACAGTTATGGAGGTGAGTTAAAATCCACCTTATTATATTACAATTGTTAACCATCTCAGGTCTGGTCCTTCTCTCCACCACTGGAGGACTACGATGATACCGCCATCGAAAGTTCGTCAAGCACGCCGGGCTTCAGCTCCGTCGACGACAACGAACTGGCAGTTCCACCACGGCATCGGACTATCTTTTCCGATCCTCCACCGTCCATCCCACCGGGCAGTGACAGTGACCAACTCATGCCCGACGCCTGATTCTCGCATTTACTGATTTGATCTCACATAATCTCATCTGACCTAACCAGCCATCTAATGATTACGCATATCCATTTATTCCATCACATTTATTTCCCCATCTTTTTGAGCGCGGTGGGGTTTTGTCATCAGTTGAGTGCTTTGCCTTTTGAATGAGCTGCCGGCGTTTCTACCTTGTCCATGTCCATGCTGTGGTGCACTAGGCAGGCTGCATATTTGGTGTTGCAAGTCAGTTAGCTGTTCCTGTTGTCATTTCTGGCACATCTCATACTGGACAAGTTGCCATATTGGAGTTATGGGATTATCCATATCATTTTGAGTCATTTTCATTTTCATCCTTGTTTTTCTCCCTCTCACATCGACTTTTTCGGAGAGATGTGTGGTGCACATGATACCTTGTTTCTTCAGCTTTGCAACCCCAGGAATATGATCTATATATCTACATTTATAACTGCATTTCCCAATAATCTCATCACCCCATCTCCCCAACAGTCCATATGCTCAGCCTCGAAAGTTGTGGAAAGCTCGGACATGACTAAGCACACCACCCCGATTGGGCCTATCATGGATAAACCTCTTTGCTTTTTTTGTGTCTTTCACATCTCCACAGCCCTGGGCGAGTGTTGGTCTGATAATTATACAAACATAAAGTCAAATTTAGAGAGCCACATTGCCCATCCCCTATGATGTGCATGTTCTTTGCTCGGACTAGGCTGCCGAGTTGATTGAGCTTCTTTTCTATGACACCCGCACATCCTCCGTGGAACCCACTTCAATCTGTGACCTGTGACCCGCTGGTCCCCGGGACTTTAATCTGAGGACTTTGTCGGTGAAAGATCGAAGGTTCCTTTGAGTGTTACGTACACCCCGCTACTGTCACCGCGGGTGAACAATGGTCTATGGGGGCAAGCCAAGTACCGGATGTTACCTGTGTCGCAAGCGGAAGATAAAGGTGAGCTTTGTTTCTGATTTTCTATTATTCTTATACCAAATCATAGATTCGGATTCCTCGGAGTTTGCCGTTCAACTCTGTATAGATATTGATTGATGGACCTGTGCTAAATCATTCAAGTGCGATGAAGCTCACCCCGAGTGCAGGAACTGCATTATCTACCGCCGCCCTTGTCCGGGGTATCGGCCCGATGCAGTCTTCCGCAATGAGACCAAGAAGGTTGAGCGGCTGGTGAAAAACGGCAATCATGCCAGCGCTAGCAATAGCAGCAACAACAGCAACAGTGAAAGTAACAGTGGCACCCAAGCTCATACGCCTGATTCAGAGTCATCAGTTATCGTGGCTGGACGCCGGCGTCCTGGAAACATTCAGAGCAATCCCACGCTAACTTTGTACTCGCCTGCTGATTCCAACTGGGAACAAAGAGCTCTATGCTACTTCTTTGATCAATTTACCATCAAGGCCGATGGAGAAGATGGTGGCCATCTCGATTATCTTCCTCCGCTATATGCACGTGAAATTGGTCAGGGTGGCCGCACGCCGTCTTCTTGCTTGAGGTGGGCCGTTGATGCTACGGCATTGATGACTCTTGCAAATGCTAAGAATGCGCCTCCACTCATGAACAAAGCAAGGCTTGGCTACGGCAAAGCCTTGCGGAGTTTGCAAGAGGCTTTGGCGTCACCGACTGATGCAGTCAAGGATGAGACTTTTGCTTCTGTTGTTCTACTTTCGCTTTATGAGGATATATCTGGTGAGCGGAATGGGCTGTTTAGCTCACATACCGCTGGCTTTGAGTTCCTTATGAAGCTCCGTGGTGAAGGGCAGATGGATCACCGCCGCGGGAGGGATATGTTCAACTTTGCTTATACACACCTTGTAAGTTCGAACTTTCACATAAGTTATCAGATGACATAGTGACATGGAGACTAATATGGAGTCAGTATGTTGAAATACTCGCCTTGGGAGATAAACCCCGCTTCGACATCGACTGGGTAGTCACCATGCTAGACAGCACCAATCCCGTCGAACGATTGATGATTACAGCATCCAGCATCTCCCAAGTTTTCATTTCCATGCGATCTGCGCCACCCACAGATCAAGCCACCGTGGAAGGGTGGATCGCCGCCGGTCTCGAACACGACGCTGAACTTGCTCAGTGGACTGAAACCCTCCCTGACCACTGGCTCCCGCTCTTCGTCTATTCAGACCAGGGCGAGCCCCTCATGACATACAAACGGATCTCCAACGCTGTGGTCTGGAACTACTACCGTGCTGCGCGGGTTATGCTGCAACAACTCTTAGTCAGTCTGCATGGCTCTCTGGCTACTATCAAACTGCAGTCTTGTGCTTCAGAGTCCTCATTCACCCATCCGGGCGCCTCCACTCCGGAGACAATACACCGAACAACAATCCGTGAATTAACCACAGAAGTCTGCCGCAGCATCCCCTTCTGTCTCTCGGACGTCGATAGCCTCGGTCGCCCGGCGACGAACACAGTTGGTGAATGGCAGATGCGCGCCGCACAGGGGTATGGCCTTCTCTGGCCGTTGTGGTATGTCTTGTCCTGTGGTATGCCTACACCAGCACAGGTCGAACAGATCCGTACTGTGCTCTATCGCATAGGCTCTGAGCATGGTATTAAGCTGGCTTTGGTACTTGCGCGGGAGGCTGAGCGGATTCGCGGTGAGCACGCTGAGGTGCCGGTGCCTGTATGAGCTTGGAAGTATTCTATACATTCCGCCAAGCTATTTCTCAACTGCATGTTTTCTATTGGGTACTTTGGCGTTCCTGGATATCTCGGCTTTGTACACTCGGGAGTCGCGGCACAGCCGGACCTCGTGACGTCATGCAGTCTTCGCGTCAACTTCCCTGATATTGACTCGATATGATAGTTCTCTAAATAGATATTGGGTAGAATGAATTGAATGACTTCAGGAAATCAATGTCTACTGGGTTGTATAGATCAAGGGACCAATAGTCAACATAGTAACAAGAAGCCAAGCAATACAGGAAACCAGTGATCGACGAATGCGGAGATAAGCCCAGGGAAGTATGCAACTTATGCATTTCGGAACCACTGACGACATAAGCAGCTTTCATATCTGAGCGTTTGCTTATTTCCACCTCTTGGGCCTCTTTCACCTCTTCTTTCTCTCAGTTGTTTCCATCTCCGCTCTCTCCTCTCCCCTCCAATCTCCCCTCACTATGGCAATGGCACAGCAGGACCGTAAGCTTCCCTTTGGGAAGATTGAGCCCAACTCATTCAAGTACTTCTACAGCTGCGGTCTCGGTGGTATCATCGGTATGTCTTCCTTCCGGTGTCCCTAGAAGAAATTCACATTCTAACTCATGATGCTAGCGTGTGGTAAGCAAAGCCTCCAGGGTAACCAACCCCAATACGACTAACGCGCAGTGCAGGACCAACCCACACAGCCGTAACACCCCTCGACCTAGTCAAATGCCGCCGTCAAGTTGACCCCAAGATCTACACCTCCAACGTCCAAGCATGGCGCTCAATCTTCTCAAAGCAAGGTCTCCGCGGCGTCTTCTTCGGCTGGTCCCCTACCTTCCTGGGCTACTCGTTCCAAGGTGCCGGCAAGTACGGTCTATACGAGTACTTCAAGTACCTCTACGGCGACCAGATGTTCCCCCAATCCAACCGCACTCTCGTCTTCCTGGGTGCCAGTGCCTCGGCGGAATTCTTCGCTGATATGGCTCTCTGTCCGATGGAGGCGATCAAGGTTCGCATGCAGACGACGTTGCCGCCTTTTGCTTCAACTTTGAGGGAAGGATGGGGCAAGATCGTTGCGAAAGAGGGTCTGAGCGGTTTGTATAAGGGTCTTTATCCCCTGTGGGCGAGACAGATTCCTTATACTATGACCAAGTTTGCGACGTTTGAGGAGACCGTCAAGGTCATTTACAAGACCATGGGTAAGCCCAAGGAGGAGTATGGCCAGTTGACACAGACGGGTGTTAGTTTCTTGGGTGGTTATATTGCTGGTATTTTCTGTGCCATTGTTAGCCATCCAGCTGATGTCATGGTTAGCAAGTTGAATGCTGATCGGAAGGGTGAGTGTCAAGCTTCTTGGGCTAGATCTGTGGGTTTGCTGACTGTTTGATAGCCGGTGAGGGAGCCATGACTGCTGTTTCCAGAATCTATGGTAACATTGGATTCGCTGGTCTGTGGAATGGCTTGCCTGTTCGTATTGTGATGCTGGGGACATTGACTGGCTTCCAATGGCTCATGTAAGTGATTCCCACCCGTATTGGGGAGATATTGGCTGACGATATGAAGTTACGACTCATTCAAGGTGTTCCTGGGTTTGCCCACCACGGGTGGTCACTAGATAGAATTTGGTGCATTTTTATATCATAAGGAGGTTGTTTATTCCATGGGTTCAGTATGACTTTATTCAAGAAATTCCATTGTAGCCGGAGCTGTAGCTAATGCCGGGGACACCGCCTTTGTGCATCGCGGCAGAATAGATCATCGCCGCTCAGACTCGCGACGTCCGCGATACCAACGTTTTGAAAAACCTCACGATACCCTCAATCCGCAAATTGAATCTATTGATCTTACTGACAAATAAGTGACCTGACCTATATATAGAGATCTCACTATCATCTCATCTTTTACTTCTTCTTTCTCCCTTACCTTTCAGAAGCTCTACAGTTGATCCCTGCCCTTCACATCGTGATCAGCTTATAGCCTCCAAATCTCGTTGCCTAAGTGAATCTTGACTTATCATACCGCAAAAGTCCCGCCTGACCCTTCCTTCCCGCAACCACTCACCCTCCACCAACAATGGAAGCCTCTCGCCCACCCACCATCCCGCCAGCCAATCCCCCCAGCGTGGAAATCGCCTACAAGCGCAAGTGCATTGCGCTGAAGCGCCGTCTCGCCGAAATTGAAACAGAAAATGAGTTGATGCGCACCCAACATACCCGAAGCCACCAATTTATCCAGAAGATGCGGTTGGAGACATGCATGCTCCTGGAGAGGCTGAACAAGATCACCAGCATGTCCGAGGAAGCCAAGACCGGCACTATCAACCCGGACCTACGTGCCCGTGCGGCCGCATTGATGACTGTCTCTGGCCTGCCTTTTGGCGCTGGCGCCGTCATGGGCACCCTGGAAGATGACACCGAAGGCAGCTCGGATGAGCAGCCCCGGACTGTACGTTGTTCCTCCTTTTCATCCTGCCTAGAGAATACCTTCTTCCCACTTCTCTCTCACTTCCCTCTTATTTTGACCTTGTCCTCTTAGTCTTTGTTGTCGTTTATGGTCTAACATATATTACTTTGCAGCCCGAAGAACGTCCCTTGCGCGTGAAGCGCTCCCGCAAGTCTGCTGTCCCCGGTATCGATGGCGCTGATGAGGACCTCCCCGCTGGCCCTGATGGTCACCACAATGAGCATGTAGACCCTGCCGGTCTACCCCACCACCTCCCAGCTCCCACCCAAGAGTCGCTTACCCATTCATTCCGGGTGCAGACTGGCAGTGGTTCTGCTGATCAAACCCCGGCCGCTCCCGAGGCTGGTCCCGAAGCCGGAGCCATGTCTATGGATACGGATAAGGGAGAAGTAAAGGAAGAGGCAAAGGAGCAACTCTAGTCCGGGCTCTGTTTGTTTTCTGTGTGCCCCGATAAGACCTTGCTCGGGCCGGGTTATTTGCTTTGTTCTATTTTTTACTCTATTTTTATTTCTCTATTTATGTTTGGCGGGATTCTATGCATCGGGCGCGATGCTATACGGGCTTTACTTCTTTTCTCCCGGCGTTAGGGCCCTATTTATCTGAGAGATACCATGCCGGAAGCATGGCTGATGCACTTGATCTTCCCCCCTGATAGTCTGTAGATGTGTGTGCCAATGTGCAATTAAATGCAGGCAGTATGTCCTCAAGAACGGTGTATCAGATACTAACGTCTGTCAACACTGCTGTACTCTACTTGTTGATAGACTGTTGCAACACGCTTTTCGCTCTACCCACACATCTGTCCTCGCATGTAGATATGGCTGTTTGAACATATGATCTTTGACAGTGTTTTCAAAAACCAATGGCGTATAATCAGTCCAGGCCATATACTTTCTGCTAAAAGTTCGCGGCGTGTTTCTCATGCGTCACGTGAGGGTATCAATGAGCCCTAAGTTCTACCAAGTAGAGGGCATTATTGAGAATGATATAAAGGCACTTTGGGGACAAGTCACTTTGGAGTACACTGAAATTAATTTGAGGTCAAAATCGACAGCATACATATGTTGAGACTCGAATCTACCCTCCAGTCCAGGGCAACTTACCTCTTGGTTATTTTCATACATGAGTACCTGTATGCCCTCTTCGCAAAGAATGACCCAAAACTACCCTAACAAGGTAAACAGTGACTCTGCTTTGTTAGGCGTTGTTCTAATTTTTATAGTTATATCATCACTCAGGATAATTTAATCTCTTCAAAGGACAAAGCCAAGAAAAAGAAGATCTGAAACACTCTACCAAAGATAAACCTGGTCCGTGAAAGCTTCCGGCCCTAAAATATCCTCAAAGGCTTTTCTGGTATTCTTAGACAGTAGAGGCAAAGGAGAGGGAGCAACCCTCGAGTTTCGAATGTTGTTGTTTCTCATATAATTAGCCCTATCACCCATTCTCTAGCCTTCACATTCGCTCAGCTCAGAGACCATTCCACCCTGCTCTCTGCATTCTGACCAACCACACACCTTTGAAATCCACCTCATCAACCTCATCGGTCTCATCAAAATGCCCGACGGAATTTTCATTCAAGATGGCTGGTATGTAGGCGAAGAAGACCCCAACGACCACGATAACCCCTGGTACGTCAACGTCTTTTTCAAAGACAACGATATGCGCAAGAGCGACGAGGCACTCATGGAGAAGCTTGCGAGGAAGCTTTGGAACAGAGAAGCCACTATCACAACTGAATGTCTGCATCATACCCGCTCGCACTGTATCTCGCTGTTGATCGATCATGACGGCACTGATACGGAAAAGTTGAACATCGCCTATCTGTTGACCAAGAAGATCCAGGAGACTGTCTATGCAGGAAAGACTACTATCAGTCGGAACAAGCTTTTCCGGGGAGAGGGGCTTGGTATTGATGGGTTTGAATATGCGGGCTCTCAGGTGGATTATCGTTGAAGGAGTAGAATGCTTTCGGGGAGGTTAATTTAGGTGGTTGTTGGAATTTCAAAGTGGGAATATTGAAGGGACATGAAGGAGGTTGATATGCTACTTGTACCAGAAGCTACTAGGACATTCTTAGGAGTTCATATATTGTCAACGATGAGACGACAGTTGTGAACATGGCGAACATGAATATCAATTTCCAACCTGTATAATGTCACTTCGTATTTTGAGCCACAATTAAATCTAGGCTAGGGATTTTTATATGCGGAAAAGCACCTCTCTGGATCTGTTTACTTTCCTGAGTATGTCAACAATCTAGCCATCACACCCCGGTCATATCTTTTAGGGCTACCATCAAAAGCAAGGTGACAAAGCCACTCGATTACATGGTTCCGATCTAGTCTACAAATATGACATCTATCAGATGGTATCGGGATGCATTCATAAACTATGAACAAACTAAGGTTACCTGATAAAGCATCATTTGTACAAAAGCATATTCACGAACCGCAACACCGTTCTCCAAATTAAGCATAGACAGAAGCATAACCCACACCAACTCCGAGACTAGTAGACAAGATAGGATACTATTGGAAACAAGAATGGCAGCTGAAGCATTGGAAATTGGGGTCTTCGTTCATGTACAGTTGAAGACCGATCGAGGCTGGAAGAAGATGCAGATTGGCGGCAGACGGGTAACGTTGATGGGTGGTGTGATTGAGTGGGTTATTATTCGACTTGGGTAAATGTAGACAGGGGAGTTCCTGTCTGATCAGGGTTTTTTGTTGAGCAAGTATTGCTGGGTGAGCCGTTCCTGACATGTCGCCATATTCTTTGGGCGACTGGCGGGTCGGAGTTATGCAATGCAAGCGCAGAAAGATAGCGGTATAGCCCATACTACCGGAAAAGTCGGGGTATTCGCATCAAGTGGTCTGGTCGATAAAAGTGAAGAGCTCGACGAGCATTCTCTAGTGCTCTAATCCACTCCGGCGTAAAGATCGACAACGATATTGATTGCGGCCACGAGAATCTCCGCAGCGATCAAAACGATAACTGATACTTGTTAGATGAGTTGCTGTCACAAGTGCAAGGGAGCTTACCAATCCATTCGAGATATTCGCCGTGACGGTGGGTTAATTGGTCCTTGAGAACTGCAAGCAAATCTGCAATGACATCCAGGCGCTCTGTCAACAGACTGACTCGTTGATCCATCTCCAGGTAGCTTCGGACTGCCTGGTACACAGGTTCCAGCTGTGGCTCTGCCCAGAAAAGTTCTGGGCTATCCAGGACAGATCCCTGCAAATGGATGTTGATACGGAGAATGAACAGCTCTCCGATTTGCATGTTGATTTGCTTGCGTGTGAGATTAACACTACCAGTCTGCGCAATTTGAGCAGGAAGAGGTGCGGTGTCGGTAATTGTTTCAGATACAAGATCTTCGAATAGCGAGGTCTTGACTGACTGGGCTAGAGCATGAGAGATAGCTAGCTTGACCATGTTATTTCGTGGGTCACGAAGAGAGATGAAGTCGTTGTAGATCCTAGCCTGGTATTCACGGGCATAGTAGAAATTGAAATTCTCAATCTGCGTGTCATCAGGGCTCAAAATGGAGGTCGCAAACTTCGAAATGTCCGACAAGAATCGCGATTCTTGCGCCGGCGACATTCCCCATATTACGACGGTGCCGTAATCGAAGAGGAATACTTCCGGCGTGTGAATTGTGGTATCAATGTCGGGGGTATCTTGAACGACTGCTTGTTCGGTTTGTTCAGCGGACTGTCCGGCCTCTTCGTGCAGATCGATCAAATCATCCCTTCGGGTTTTCTTGTTATCTTCCACTTCCACAGCACTATCCGAGTACCTTCTTTCGCTGGGTCGTCGCTCAGAATGCCCATTTCCAGTTGGATCGGCAAACATCCGACTATTTTGCTTTTCTTCATATTGGTAGTCAAAAGGCGAGTAGACACATTCGTCATAGAGCTTGGGATTCGCTCCACGAGTCTTGCTCCGCGACTTGAGGAACTTGATCACGCCCTCCAAGCGATATGAATTGGCCGTACAGTAAGCCGTGACTCGCGGAATGCGATCGCGATCGGCTTTGCCTAGTCTAGCAGCGTGACTTCGTGCGGCAGGGTCCTTAATCCTAGTGATTTGCGAATAGACATCCCGAGGAAAATCTCCATCAGAGGCTTCTTCCTCTTCGGTCACCGGATCGGGAAGCAGCTTTAATTTTTGCGCTTTTTTCGTAGTTCGCTGCGGTCCAATCTTAGACGCCGGGTGTGATTGGTACGATGCAGCGTTGAATGGAGCAGCGCCATGGCTGTTGCGACGACGGAGTTTACTGTTCAATGCTGATAGCATGGGCTGGCTGCCCGGTCGGGGCGGAGTACCCTGGGCATTCACATTGAGGACTGGGGGTGAACCTGTCTGCAAGGGTCGAAACGTAGGATCGGAGTTCGAGGAGGTGCCATAAGTGCTAATTTGCGTGAGCGGATTGAATGTCACCGACCGCGGCGTCCGGCTCGCCCGTGGTGACGTCGAGGTCGGATTGTGCTGAGGCAGCAACGGAGAATCTTCTTCTGGCATGATTGAATTGAAATGTAGACTTAGACGACAAGCGCCATTGGCGGGATATTGGGGTACAGGAAAAAGGAAAGAAAAAGGAAGCTGGGAGCTCTCCCATGCACGTGTTCCGCCTTATTAATCGGTGACATCGTCACTTTTTCCAAGTTTGGCCTGCAGCGATCGACTCATGCATCTCGCGATCTTCAAATAATTTACTTCTTTACTGAGAGTTGTCTAATATGTAATGCTTTTTCTTGTTGGATTCAACAAGTCGTGGACGCCCTAAATGACTAGATTGCTATATACAGGACTTGGTTCATAGGTTTCACTAACACCGAACACCATGCAACCTTCGAAGAGGGACAGACAGCCTCCATTGATTGATCACAACATGGCTGCAGATGGCGGCGAGCTGCATGCCCAGTCGACACCGACTTTCAGGTTGTGCCAATGGGGCCCCCGAAGATGGGAAAATTGGACTCGATGCAGTGCGAGTGTTGCCCGAGTAGTGGCTTTGGTAGGTCGCAGTAACATGCGACTTCCAGACGTAATGGAGATGTGCGACTGTCATGAATGGTCGCTTTTGATGGTCATACAAGATTGACAAGATTGGACGTCAACTTTTCAACGACGAACAAATCCCCCAGGCCCGCTTGCTTTCTTGCGGAGCCCGTTGCCGGCTGAGCTGCGGGCCCGCTGCAACATGCTGCTCTTGAGATTCTTTCCAGCCTTGGAGACTCGAGGAGCCAAAGCAGGCTTCGAGCTTTTCTTGGTGGAGGGCGCATCGAGCACCCGAATAGAAATATCGCCCAGATTGACATCCTTGGGAATTTTGTCCTGCTTGTCCAGGAACCTTAGCTTATTTGACTTCTTCGGCATGGCAAATTCATCGGCCGGGGGTGTGGGAGGGCGGATGACAGGCTCGGCGTTCAAAATGTCATCTGGAAGCAAAGCAGGCAGAGCTGCCCGTCGTGCATCTTGTGTAGTTGTGCCCTGAATGGTGGCTGTGCTCTCAGAGAGGAGATCGTCGGAAGACTCCTTAGGCTTGACAATAGTCTTGGCTTGCAACTTGCGACGCTCATCCAATTTCCGTCGCTTTTCTCTCTTCAGCTGTTCTTCTCTGTAGGAATTGTAAGCAAGTTGCAGTTGGCGCAAGTTTGCAAGAACACTTACAATTGCTTCGCGGTCTCTCGCTTCTTGGCCTGTTCCTTCATTCTCAGAAGCTGGGCCGAGTTATCAATGGCCTCTGGTGCATCATCATCGCTATCCTCATCTTCATCCTCCTGCATCGGATCTTCTGGGATTTCCTCGGATAGTGTCTCGGGAATTTCGGGTTCTTCGCTGTCGAAACGGAAGTGGTTCTTCTTTTCCGCGGGCGCTTTCTCTCCCTTGAGGTTGGACGACTTCAGGATATCGCTTGCATCTTCGGTCTCCATGTCCTTGGGATCACTCTTTCTTCTTCGCTTGGTTTGCTGGTTGTCGGCCTTGTTGGCCTTGCGCTTTCCGTTCGCAAGTTCGGGCGCAACTTCGCCTCGTCGTGTAGTCACCATGTTGGAATCGGCAGATTCTGTATTTTCAGGTCGCGTAAATAGACCCTTGGCAGCAGTGACCAAGTGAGCAAACATAGAGCGTCAAAATTGGATTGACGTGCAGGTCAAGAGGTGAAGCAAAAATAAAAAATCTCTCGGCGATTGGGATTTCCCGAGAGCGGAGACTGATAAGCTACTCCGCCTTATCGACTTGGCTTCACTTCACCAATTCGTCGCTGGACAGTGAACCCCTACTAGTTGTGCTCTTTGAAGCGGATTGATTATGATGGTGTTGGACCTAGGTTCTCAATCCCTAGTGGGAGGTGGACTTGACCACTTTCAAGTAGTCTGGTCATATATTTTGGAGCTACAAGTATCTATTTTGTCAACCCTAGCCCCGAATATATATGCTGGTTCACACGACTCTTCATACAGTTACATTGCATGACCAGGTATATGTGGCGCGTGCGAGATATCTGGTATCATGGGCGAAGAACATGATGCCTATAAGCAGACACCGTTTCTGAAGTTGAATATACAACGTTTTAGCTCGACATACGTATGTGTGTGCAGAAGTGCTCTGTCCAATTACCAGGATTCCGATGATCTACAGAAATCCAACCGTTGATGAAAGGTGCAATCAAATTCGGCCAGCCCTGCAAGCCATACATATCGTATGTTCAGTTTCAACAAACGCCGTCATCAATGCTACCAGACCCAGATAAAATGCCGCAAACCCCAACCAAACTCCAAGGAAAATGCAAAAAGATAGACAAATGAAAGTTGAATCACTTTTCAGCAGCGTTCGAGGTCCAGAATTCCATATGCTTTCGGACACATTCCTGGCGCTCCTCAGCTTCCTCACGGAATTGAGTGTAATCATCGTCTCCGAGATCACTTAGCTCCTCCCACATCTGGTTGTATTCGTCCTGGTCATCGCCAGTAACTGCCCACATATTTTCACGAAGACGTTTGTTGCGCTCGCGGTCCTCCTCAATGCGCTGCTCAATTTGTTTTTTGTCAAGGCGGATCTGAGGGGTTCCAGCTTTTGACTTGCTTCCCTCCTCGGTCCCTTCGTCTTGTTCCATATCGGGGTGGGTATCGCGATCCTTCAGAGCTGCATCAATTTCCGCCACGCTCTCCAATGTGAGGACTTTCTTGCCCTGCAGTCCGCTGAGCACGTGGCGGACGTGCTTGACGTTGGCTGCGCCAGTGCCATCGGGAGGCACGACAGAGTCGACAACACGGAGAATATCGCGCTGCATCATTCGGACGTAGGCGGGGTGATTTTCCTTCAGGGCCATGTCGCAGAGATGCTCGATAAAGTACATGATGTTCGCGCGGTTGTTCATGTTATTCTAAGAGGTAACAAGTCAGTCAAGATCCAACGCAAGTATTAGTATGATTCTATAGTTCTTACCCGCTCAAGCTGTTCAAGGATGCAGGAATGGAGATCCTCGTCTAGGTCCCGATATTTGAGCGCATAGAGGGCAGCTTTCTGCGCGGACGTGACTGATGCACTGAGGTGCTGAAGCTGAGTCGTGAAGCGCATGCGCACCTCAAACGGATCGACCATCATCTTGCCGCCCTTTTTGTTGTCTTTTTTAGCAGTCGAAGGGTCGAGGAACTCATCATGAGTAGGAGTAGCCATGATATCCCCAGGCCTGGTTGGCGCCGAATGGTATTACGTCAGCAGAGTGGGTCCTGGGAAGTTTGGGAGAAGGAAGTTCGATGGCGCTGTGTCTACTATAGGTGAATCAACCACATCACAGCACGGGGAATTTGGACATGAATTGGGTTTTATATTATCATTGCTTCCACAAGCTACTTGACTATTCACTTCTCAGATCTAACAAATTCGAGAAAATCACATGGATCAGACCAGAAATGCAAGATATACAGGGCACAATGGCAGCAAATTTCAGAAAGAATCCCGTCTCAATGAACCGCTCAGACTCGATCTATCATTCTCATGGAGGAGACCAATTTCCTCAGCTTCATGATGGTTCTCGAAATCGTGGAAGTCTTCATCTCTAAGCGCCTCTTGGCGACGGAATTCCACGCCATTAAGTACGGACCAAACGTCTTTTTTAGTCAGTAAACCTTGCAAAATACCTTTGTTGGCAAAGAGCACATAGCGCAGACCCAGGCGTTGGAACATCTTCAGAACAATCAAAAAGGTGATGTTACTGTTCAACGTAATGGGGGTCTGATCCATCCAAGGTCGTAGATCAAGGGTGTCAACAGGATCTGCAAAAGGCTGATGGGAAAAGAAGACCTGAGTCTCCTCAGAAAGGTTGCGGGTAGTC
Organism: Penicillium nucicola; assembly: GCF_028828085.1. Lineage (NCBI taxonomy): Eukaryota > Fungi > Ascomycota > Eurotiomycetes > Eurotiales > Aspergillaceae > Penicillium > Penicillium nucicola. Next base: position 287,817 of record NW_026643132.1, on the reverse strand, counting down.
GGAGATGTCGAATATTTCAAAGCAAAAGATAGCTCATTGCGCGTGATGTAGCCCAAAAGAATGGGCTTTGAGGTTTCTGAGACAACAGGGAACCCGCGATATGTAGTGTTAGCAAGGAGACCGCGGATAGAAGCAATGGTATAGCCAGTTGCAGTCAGAACACTGATGTCGTCTACAGTCGTCATGACTCGGTGGGCAGACACATCTGGTGGAGTGGTATCATCACGGTGGTCGAGGAAAGGATATTCATTCAATCGAATCCATGACTCGTAGATACCTCGTTTGCCGAAGATATCACCGCACCACTTGGAAAGCATCACAGCAATCATGATTGGAATCACATATGTCAATGCGCCAGTCAACTCAAACATGATAACGACAATCGACAGAGTCATTCGAGTTGCGCCACCGAGGGCAGCGGCAGCTCCAATAATGGCATATAAGCCAGGAGTGACACATGGAATATCAGGCTCGCATTTGCTAAATAAGAAAGCTTTCGGGTAGGCTTCCTGCCACATGCGCATGAGAATGCCAAAAGCACGCCCGTAAAGAGCACCGATGGCGACTGAAGGTAAAATAATACCCGCTGGAATCTCAAGGCCAAAGGTCAAGGAAGCTAAGAAGAAAGCCAACAATGCAGCTGCTACCAAAAACATTGCCACGCCGATTGATGCAGACCCTGTTGCGCAGAGGCCGAAACGATCAAATGTTGAACTACTGCACTCAGCGAACAGTGACTGAACAAGCTCCGAGTTTTGAGCCCGCATAAAATGGTTCGGGTAGTTGACCAAAGCTGTAAGGAGAGCAACTGCAACGACTTCGAGTATCGGCCGGGAAGAAGTTCGACCTCGTCTCCATGTGGCAATCTTCGTATTTAAACGAATGAGGAATGCCCCGTAAAGACCACCGATGATACCAAGGATGATGAAAGGGATTATTTCAAAGCGGTGCCAGCCTCGAGTGTATGTGACTTGATAAAGCACAATTTTGCCCGTTCGGAAAGGGTTTAGGGCCTGTAAAACAACAGCTGCAATCATCGCACAAACGAAACTTTGCCACATGGTTTTGTCCGGGAAATAATATGAAAGTTGCTAGAGAAGTCAGTAAGAAATCCAGTGGCAAAAATGCAGTGACTGTACCTCCAAGCTGAAAAGCACACCTCCAATGGGAGCTCCAAATGCGACAGAAATACCCGCAGCGGCAGCAGCGGAAAGTACCTCGCGTTTTCGGGCTACATAATTAGCTGAATAATGACCAAAGATAGAAATATGGAGGCATACCTTCGTTGCCATTCAGACTTGGGAAAGGCTTCATTAGGATATTGGCACAGCAGCATGCAACGTGTACAAGAGGACCCTCTTTTCCGAGCCATAATCCAGATGCAACTGAAAGACACTTCAAATGCAGTCAGTTAGGGAAATATGTATCAAAGTATTAAGCTCTCCAGCGACTTACCAAGCCCAAGGATTTGATAGTAAGTGTCCATGGCCCCATAAAATGCCGAATGACAGTTCCACCAAGTATGGTCTTGATTTCAGGTATTCCACTGTGTCGAGCGTAGATGGCATAGTTTCGCACCAAAAAGCTAGCACATGCAGCAAAGAAGACCGAAAACACAACATAGAAGATGTACCCCACCGTGTATGTTCCTCCATTTGAGGTTGCACCCAAAGCAGTACCCCATGGCGTCCAATCAAGACACTTGGTCTGATCTATATATCGCATTGTTTTAGCACTCGAGGGTCATAGGTTCGATTGCGACAACATACCATCAAGACCCCAACAGCAAAAGCTTTTGTTCAAATAGAACTTTCCACCACCACTGCCATTTTTACAGTAGCCAGTCTTCAGATCACCTAACCAATCTGTTGCAATGTCGATACAGGCGGCGATTATGCCTACTGCGATACCGGTCGCGATCAACACTAACCAGACATTGCTAGCATCAAGAAGCCGACGAGCATGACCTAAAAGTCCTTGACCGCTCGAGTAGAGGAGTCGTTTTCTTTGCCGCTCCTTTGTATATTCATAGATCCAATCGATAGCTGTAAAGTCGTCGTATCCCACACGTCGTCCTGGGCCCTCGACATACCAGTCTAGAGGGCCGCCGTCTTTGGATCCCTCAGGGCCACCATTGAATCCGATGGGACCATAAGGATCAAGGGGCGATACATCTCCATTATGTCCACCCTGCGGGGCTGGAGAGCTGAAGCCAGTACTCGATCCGCCCGCTGTAGGGGACAGGAGATTAGAAAGACTGAATCGCGATCGTCGTTTTTGTTTTCGTTTGAAGGATATCCTGGAGGCGATTCACAGTTAGCTTCACAATCCAAAGTAAATCCCCCAAGACGTACGGCTCTTGTAAACCTTCGGACTCGCGATGTCCTTGGGGCTGGAGGTGGTCCTGATCAGCACTTTGCGACAAGGACCGATCCTCGCTGCCCGAGCCCTGACCACTCATTGACATCGTGGCACATCCAGAGATTGCAGTATGAGCATATCTCTCGCATGAAACAAGCTGTTGAACAGAACAAACGTCCAGGACGCGCAAGTGTGGCGCAAGCTCCCGGATCCAAGGCGGTGAAAATGGTCTAGGCGGGGGCTGCGCCACAAGTAGGCAGAAAAAAAAGTTATCAGACGGAGTCTCTTCACTTTCAAAACTTCAACAAGGAGATCCTCTTACGGCCGGAATAAACATGGATCGACGGCCGGTCTATGAGAGGACTCTTACAGAGTCCCAGCTGCTCGAGCAGCTTCCGAGTGGAATCTCGACTTTCATTCGGACTGCATCGGGGACCCAACACCTCCACGCGCTTGCGCTTGGCGCATTAAACACCGAATTTACAGAGAGCATTTTCAGGCTCTACGAACCGATTTTTGTCGATCTTGCAGCTAGATGGCTTCAATCGGACTTACATGCCGACTATATTCATGTATTAGCGGCTTTCGCGCAGATTTTGCCATTTGCGCCGCATCTGCGGTCGCTCGCCAGTCAATATGCCTCTTCACAGACTGGCCTTCTTTCGGCATTGGCCATTTCGAAAGAACTTACACTGCTACAACTGGATAAGTCTAGCATTCGCACCCTACTCCTCGCCCTTTTCCGACTCCTTTCGTTCGATCTCGAGACATTTTCTCCTGTCGTTTCACCGCTCCAACTCCAGTCCCTCTTCCAGTCTCAAGACCGAGTAACACGGTACCTCGCTGTACGATGCTTCGCCTTATATATGCATGCAGCCGATGCGGCTACTGAGAAGATGGTCCGCGTCAACACCGGGGCTGATCCCATTGAAGGAGAATGGGAAGGCACTCTGATCGACTACCGCCTGCTGGGATTGTGGGAGGAACGCCGATGGGATAGTCTTGGACGAATCATCCAGAATGAGAGATCTTCTAGGAATGAGGCTGATACTCTGGCGTTGGTCGAGAGGACGAAAGACTCTTTCACACCCAAGACTGCAGAGATTTGCGGAGTTTTGATTCCCAGGCTGAAGGAAGTTCCTGTGTACTCGAGCTCCGTTGTGAAGACCCCGACCACGATTGGGAACTTGCGCCGGATTGCAGGCTCTCTGCTTGGGTTCAAGCCGATCATGTTAGTCGGTTTGCCCAATTCCGGAAAGACCTCTTTGATCAATGATATTGCTGCCACGATGGGCCAGGCTGAATCTATGGTCACACTCCACTTGAACGAGCAGACGGACGCAAAGAGTCTTTTGGGAATGTATGCAACCTCGTCTGCATCTGGTTCCTTTTCCTGGCAACCTGGTGTATTGACCAAGGCTGCACGCGAAGGCCGTTGGGTCTTAATTGAAGATCTCGATCGTGCTCCATCCGAAGTCATGGGTCTTATCCTTCCTATCATTGAGAGGGGAGAACTTACTATTCCTAGCCGGAGAGAGCGAATCAAGTGCGCAGAGGGCTTCAAAATTATTGCTACAATGAAGTCATCATATAACATCGCCGGCGAAGAGGTTGCTCACAATACTTCAATGCTCGGAAGCAGACTCTGGGAGAGAGTGCAAGTCAATTCTCTTCCAGTGGACGAAATGCGGGATGTTATCCTGCAAAAGTACTCCTTGCTCGAGTCTCGCGTGCCGACCCTCATGGAGGTATACGCAAGAGTTTGCTCTGCTTTCCATGGGAGCCTTGCAATCAAGGGCTCTCAAGGCCGTACCCCAGGTTTTCGTGATTTAATCAAGCTGTGCAGTCGACTGCACAACCGCTTGCAACGTATGGGGGTGAAAACCGGCTATGAACCAACGTCAGAAGGTACCGAGGATGAAATATTCCTGGACATTGTTGATGTGTTCTTGAAATACCTTCCCGAGAGGTCGATGCAAAGCACTCTTGCCGCCGTCGTTGCTGAGGTGCTTCAAATCTCACCCCAGCGAGCACAATTCTGCCTGCACGAGCGTACGCCTTCATATACCGATAAGAACAACAGTCTTGTTCTTGGTAGGGAAACCTGTCAGAAAATCAAGGTACCGAGTGGATCGGCATTGAAGTCGGCGGCAGCAGCCTCTCGCTTTGCTCCTACCAGAGCTGCTCTATCACTCATGGAACAAGTTGCAGCTTCTATACAGATGGCAGAGCCTGTTCTACTTGTCGGAGAGACTGGTATCGGAAAGACCACAGTCATCCAGCATCTCGCAACTCTGATGCGCCAGAAGCTTACAGTAGTGAATTTGTCACAGCAGAGTGAAAGCACTGATCTGCTAGGTGGCTTCAAGCCTGTTAATATTCGTACCATGGCTGTGCCCATGCTGGACGAGTTCACTCAACTGTTTGAGCTGACTTTCTCCGCCAAGAAGAACCAGAAGTTCTTGTCTTCAGTTTCGAAAAGCGTTGCAAGTTCGAATTGGGTACGGTTGGTGACCCTGTGGCACGAGGCCGTTCGCCTTGCCAATGGTGTCTTCCACCCTCCCACTTCCAATGCTGATAGTGACGAGCAACCAACCAAGAAGCGCAAGCTGGATTCTCCCAAGTATCAGCATCTACGACAAAGATGGGAGAGCTTCACTACTCAGCTTGGAGATTTCGAAGCGCAAGTATCACAAGGCGATGCCAAATTTGCCTTTGCCTTCGTCCAAGGTAAGATCGTGAGGGCTCTGCGAAATGGCGAATGGGTTCTGCTGGATGAAGTTAACTTGGCTTCTCCCGACACCCTTGAAAATATTGCCAGTCTTTTGCACCATGGTAGCGAAGGATCTCCATCCGTTCTCCTTTCCGAGGCTGGTGATGTTGAGCGGGTTTTCGGTCATCCTGAATTCCGTATCTTTGGTGCAATGAACCCTGCAACCGATGCCGGAAAACGCGATTTGCCCCCCGGCCTGCGCTCTCGCTTTACCGAATTCTATGTGCATTCGCCCGATACTGATTTGGACGATTTGTTGGCTTTGATCCAGAAGTACCTCGGAGATTTGACAATCAGTGATCAGAGAGCTGTTCCAGACCTCGCAACATTGTACATGGTGACCAAGCAGCTCAGCAACCAGAACAAGCTCACCGATGGAGCTGGACAGAGGCCCCATTTCAGTATTCGTACGCTTGTTCGTGCTCTCATCTATGTCATCGACCACGCACACGTCTACGGGCTACGCAGGGCCATGTTTGAAGGATTCAGCATGAGTTTCCTGACTGTACTCAGCTTGGCCTCCGAGCAAGCCCTAGTTCCTCTCCTTGAAACCCACATCTTCGGCAACGCAAAGAACGCCAAATCTCTCCTTGGACAAACCCCTCGCCCACCGACAGACGGGAATGAGTATGTCCAATTCAAGCATTACTGGATGCGCCGCGGTCCCATGATTCCCGAGGAGCAACCGCACTATATTATCACTCCATTCATTGAGAAGAACCTCAAGAACTTGGTCCGAGCTAGCTCCACCCGCCGATTCCCAGTTCTACTCCAAGGTCCGACATCAGCCGGTAAGACGAGTATGATCGAGTACCTTGCTAAGGTGTCTGGAAACAAATTCGTGCGAATCAACAACCACGAGCACACGGACTTGCAGGAATATTTGGGATCTTATATCTCCACGGATGACGGAAGTCTAAAGTACCAAGAGGGTGTTCTGGTTGAGGCTCTGCGGAACGGTTATTGGATTGTGCTCGATGAGCTTAATCTGGCACCTTCTGATGTTCTTGAGGCTCTCAACCGACTTCTAGATGACAACCGTGAGCTTTTCATCCCTGAGACTCAAGAAGTCGTTCACCCCCATCCGAACTTCATGCTCTTCGCCACTCAGAACCCTGCTGGTCTATATGGTGGACGAAAGGTCCTGTCTCGCGCTTTCCGTAACCGTTTCTTGGAGCTTCACTTCGATGACATCCCGGAAAGCGAACTCGAATTTATTTTGAAGGAACGGTCTCAAATTGCCCCCTCGTTCTGCACACGCATTGTCGCCGTCTACCGCAAGCTGTCATTGTTGCGTCAGTCTAACAGACTGTTTGAACAGAAAAACAGTTTTGCTACTCTGCGTGACCTTTTCCGATGGGCCCTTCGTGACGCAGACGATCGTGAGCAGTTGGCAGTCAACGGTTATATGCTGCTTGGTGAGCGTGTTCGCAACCCCCAAGAAAAGGCTGCTGTCAAGGCTGTGATCGAGGAGGTTATGAAGGTGAAATTAGACGAGGACACTCTTTATGGCTCCGCGGAGTTTGAAAAGACCCTTCCTCAGATGAACGAGCTCCCCACCGGTATCGTGTGGACTAAGGCTATGCGTCGTCTTTTCATTTTGGTATCCAAGGCCCTCCGGAATAACGAGCCCATCCTGCTTGTTGGTGAAACCGGATGTGGTAAGACACAGCTTTGCCAGGCCGTTGCTGAGGCTTTCCGAAGAGAGCTTTTCATTGTGAACGCCCACGTCAACTTGGAAACTGGTGATTTGATCGGAGCTCAAAGACCTATTCGAAACCGGGCAGCGATTGAAAAGCAGCTCTTTGGTGATCTCCAAACACTTCTTCACGGCCAAGCAACTGGCGCTTCGTTGGATGAACTGAAGCACGAGTTCTTGGCATTGGATGCAGAGCAGCGACAAAGCAAGGACCAAGCTCTCATCCAGAAGATTGAGAGAAATGCTGCTCGTTGCAATGCCTTGTTTGAATGGTCCGACGGAAGTCTTATCACTGCCATGAAAACCGGTCAATTCTTCCTACTTGATGAAATTTCTCTGGCAGACGACTCCGTTCTTGAGAGACTCAACAGTGTTCTGGAACCTGCTCGGTCCATCCTTCTGGCCGAGAAAGGCCCAGTCGACTCGATGGTTATTGCCGATGGTGGCTTCCAGTTCATGTCCACCATGAATCCTGGTGGTGACTATGGAAAGCGTGAGCTTTCTGCAGCTCTTCGTAACCGTATGACTGAGATCTGGGCCCCTCAGCTGTCAGAGGATGATGACATCTTGCCAATCCTCCAGATGAGACTGAATGTGAAGTCAGAGGAAGTGGCTCGAGCTATGCTACAATTTGCAAAGTGGTTCAAAATGACTTTCCAGAATACCTCGACCACCTCGCTCTCAATTCGTGATCTTCTCGCCTGGGTTGATTTCGTCAACACCTGCCAAAGCACCGATACTCATTTTGCAATTATTCAGGGTGCTGCGATGGTTTTCGTTGACACTCTGGGTGCTAACCCAGCTGCAATGCTCGCCATCTCTCTCAATAACCTCGATGGAAACCGCAAGTCTTGTCTTAACAAGCTCAGTGAATTGTTCAACACAGATGCTTCCAAAATCTACTGGGAACAGTCGAACGTCTCCGTCGAACCAGGTGCTTTGCGCATTGGACCCTTCTCCCTCCCTACAGCTGGCGATGCCGACCCAGATCCTCAGTTCACAATGGACGCTCCTACTACCATTGCCAACTCCGTAAGAATTGCTCGCGGCCTGCAGTCCTCGAAACCAATCCTCATGGAAGGAAGCCCGGGTGTGGGTAAGACCACGCTCGTCACAGCCCTGGCCAGAGCCCTTGGAAAACCTCTCACTCGAATCAACCTTTCAGAACAAACAGATCTTACCGACCTTTTTGGTTCCGATGTTCCAGTAGAAGGAGGAGATGTTGGACAATTTACCTGGCGTGACGCACCTTTCCTACGAGCAATGCAGCGAGGTGACTGGGTTCTGTTGGATGAGATGAACCTTGCCTCGCAGTCCGTCCTCGAAGGTCTCAACTCTTGTTTGGATCATCGTCAACAAGTTTATATTGCTGAACTTGATCAAACATTCAAGAGACACCCTGATTTCGTCCTATTTGCTGCCCAGAATCCCCACCACCAGGGTGGCGGTAGAAAAGGTCTTCCTGCATCTTTTGTCAACCGTTTTACAGTTGTCTACGCAGACAGCTTCACCGACGATGACCTCAAGACAATTTGCTCTAGGCTTTTCCCTGGCAGCCCTTCTGTACAGACCGAGAGACTTGTTGATTTCATCTCTCTTCTAAACACAGCCATCACCCGTGACCGTCGACTGGGTGCTGTTGGCGGACCTTGGGAAGTTAATCTGCGAGACATCCAGCGATGGCTTCAACTTGCCGACCGAGGAAATCTCCAGATTCAAACCAAACATTTCCTTGACATCGTCATTAACCAGCGCTTTAGAAGCCAAGAGGATCGCGCTGTGGTCGCTCAAATTTATGACCGTATTTTCACCGACTGTGATACTGGTCTTAAGAGTTACTTCCACAACCTCACACCTGAGTACTTGCAGGTTGGTCTTGGAGTTTTGACTCGTGATCCTCTCCTGCAGCGCTCGGCTGAGCCCAATATGCGAATCCTTCCGAAGGATCTTCACATTGTTGAGTCACTCATTCTGTGCATTGACAACTCCTGGCCCAGCATTCTTGTTGGAGCTGCTGGATGTGGCAAAACTACTCTTATCAGGAAGCTCGCAGCTGTCAACGGTGCAAACCTTGTCGAGCTCGCTCTGAGCGCTGACACTGATACTATGGACCTGATTGGTGGTTTCGAACAAATCGACCATCGGAGGGAGGTGTCAGGCTTCGTGCATGACATTGAGATCTTCTTGCGCAACCAACTGATTCAATGCTTCGCTTCAGGCGAGGTTTCTGATGTTGTGATTTCTGCTCTCGGAATTTGCGAGCATTTCCAAGCCGTTGACATTTCTCTAGAGCATGTCATCTCTTCACTCTCTGCTCTCTGCCAGTCATCCTCTGATCCAGCCTACCAGCAGTTCTTGACCAGAGCCCAGAATCTGCTAAATGCCATCGAACAATCCGATAAAATGAAGGTCGGATTCGAATGGACAGAAGGTGTTCTCACTCAGGCTGTTCAGCTTGGGCACTGGGTGATCTTAGACAATGCCAATCTTTGCAATCCCTCCGTCCTTGATCGACTGAACTCCTTGACAGAGCCCAATGGTACCCTCATTCTCAATGAGCAACGGACCGAGGATGGCTCCGCCAGAATCATATCGCCTCACCCCAACTTCCGACTGTTCTTGACCATGGATCCCCGCAATGGTGAATTGTCTCGAGCCATGCGAAACAGATGTACTGAGATCTGTTTCCTGCCAAACGAGCTCCAAGATATCAAACCCACTGTCGGCCCATCCTACACTTGTGAATCCTTCATCTACCGTCTTCGCCCTATCTGGAACATGGACACGACTTTGCCATCTACTGCATTTAAGAATGCCCTTGAGATCTGCCTGGATCACCTTTCACCGGAAGACCTGTCATATCTTCAACACTCTCCCCAAAACTTTGAGGCTATCAACGCTTTAGCGCTCGACAATAACCAATCTTCCAATGTCCTGCAGCGTTATGGCTCGTTGTTCCACGACAATAACCAATGGAAACCACTCGAGATTTCTCAAGGCGAAATTGTTCTTGGAGGTGCCAAGCTTGGTATTCAAGGCATGTCACAGCCTCTCCACCCACTCACCAATGAGCCACTTCTCTCGATTGCAGGATCTCGCGATTTCCGATCATGTTTGGTCGTCTTGGCCTATCTTCAGGAGCTGAGACTTGATATTCACCGCCTCAGGCAACGTTTGCTTCAGGCTGATGCCTCTGGCAAAGAATTGAAGCCCAGCCAAATGACACGACTGGAGCGATCATTGGCATCTGCGCGAATCCCTGCATTGATGAAAGATACGACACAGCCTGTGGCGTCGTTCTTGTCTGATTGTGGCCAGGCATTGTACGACTACATCCAGGCATTGGATCAGATCTCCCTTCAAGGACCTGTGATTATCGCCGCTCTTAGGGCTGTAACTTCTCTATGCTGGGACATATACAGAGCCACCGAAGTCAGCCAAGTCGACGAAGGCGAGTTCCAAATCTATTTGCAGATGGGCAGGAAGATTTGTACCTCGCTCGACTCATCGATCATGTTGCAGCCCCTTCAAATCGCCTTGTCCCAGGCCCTCGATCGTTTCCAAGAGGGATGGGCTTTGATGACAGGTTTGAGCATGCAAAGAATGTGGGACGCTTGGAGACATGTCACCCCAGTTTCTCAAGAAAAGTTGGATTCGCTCACTGAGCTGGAGTCGACTGTTTTCGAGTTCACCACTTTGGCTCTGCAGACTCGCGTGGAGCTTGCACAACTGAGCCAAGTCCGCGACTCATTGATTGAGGCCCAGCGTTTCATTCTTATGGATGGCGCTGATGGTGACTTACTTGTTCAGGGCATCAAAGAAACCGTCTCCGAATTATCTCGCGCAGTGCGACGTTCTGAGTCGACTGAATACCCGTACTTCGCCGACGAGTTTGAGGCTCTTTGCCAGTACCATGATATCTCCTCATTCTTCCAGAACGACGTCAATGACACTGTAATTCAGACAGTCATGCCACTTCTCGCTGGCCGGGCAGCTCGCGCATTGGATGCTTCCAACTTCCAGAGCGATGTGCCAAACATGCTCCATAGGGTGACCATGTTTAGCGGTTCATCAAGTAAATCGGAGGCTGCACTTGCCACAGGCGGTGTTTTGTCACTGTCCCTGTTGGATAGACTAACAGCTGTTGGTGATACTAAATTGGGCCAGATGGATATGCTTGAGGCGGAGAAGAAAGCATTGTCGAAGGCTATTACCCTGAGCAGTCGACAAATTGCTACTGATCAGTCCATGGACCTCAGACGTATTCTGGCAAGACTAACTTCGGAGCTGGTTGCCTGTCATCGCGAGTTCCTCGAACCTCGTTCAGCTGAACAACTTATTTCGATCTTGCAGGCAGTTCAAGCGGGGGATCTTCTCGATGAACAAACATCTGTCAAGATCGAACTTGATCAAAACTTGGCAAGTGCCCAGTATCTCAAGACCATCACGGAACAGGCCCTGCCCAAGCTGCTCTCGTCATTGAGCATGGCTCCGTCAAGCAAGCAGGAGAGTATCCGTAGTACTGGACTCGCAGCGGTACAGCTGGCAGTGATTCTTCTGCGGCTGTTTGTGCCTGACAAGACATTTGATCCTTCGCTTGGTCTCGTTGTTCAACGCAAACGACACTCGCAGCGCCTTGCGGAGTTCACTGCTAAGTCTGCTGCAATTCTTGCATTCGAGAAGAACTTCACCAGTCAGATCTCCAACCTAAGATCTGAGCTTTTGCATGATGAGATTCGCGACCTAGGCGCTGCTCCGCCTCCTTCACTAGTCAACCGACCACAGCAGTCTCAGTTGAGCCTTCTGCAGGGGGAATTTGTGAACTTGATCAATTCTGTTCTAAACAGAGACCCCGAGCAAATGATTCGCTCTGCGGAGCAATCGTCAACTTCCCAGATCCAGCTCCTGCGTGATAACATCCGACAGCTGAGCAGTCGTCTCAGCACCCATTACAATTCTTACAGCGACATCACGGTGCCTGTCATTCGTTTCTTGCAACTGCTCGATCTCGGTCTGTTCCTTGGCTCCAGTCAACCAGAGCAGGCAGGCGATATCCCCGATATTCAGTCTCTGAGCGAGCGAACGCCCTTCCTTGGTGGCACTCTTCACCCAGTTCTGTCTGGAAATGGTGGCAAGGTGTCAACGACCCCCAAGCACCAAGTCGAAATGCGTCTTCAAGAATTGTCGGCTCTTTGGGCCGCCCAGGATGCAGATTCGACGATTCTTGATACAAAGGCTGGGCGATCAACAATCCTCCTTATCTTTGCCGACTTCCATCACCTGTGGAAGAACAAGCTCAAGGAAGATCAGGAACAGGAAGCCGAGAAGGGAGAGCTATACCGCTTCAAGGGCTCCTGGGAAGAGGAGGAGGAGGTCAATGAAGCCGAACTCCATGCCCTCTTCCCTACCTACGATGAAGGTTCGGTTCAGGAGACCGAAATGACCGGCCGCATTGACCCCAAGGCAATCTCTCTTCGTCTTGCTTCTCTTCATGCAAAGATCGTCTCGAACCAGCGCACAGGAACCGCACTGACTACATTTGTCAAGCAATCTGGTCACCTATTGGGTTCGATTTGGTCTGACAGCAAGAGCGATTTCTCGCCCGTCTCCCCTGAAAGTCATCTTCCTGCTGTCCTCCTGCTTCTGGATGATGCGATCAACGAGGGTGATGACCGGAAGAAGAACTACAACTTCTATACCGATTCTAACCTCGCAGAGGCAAGGAAATTGGTTGCCCTCGCGCTTTCTGTTCAGGCTCGATTTGCGCAGATTCAAATTGCTTGGCCTGAACATGCTGTTCTTCAGGACGTCATTACTTGCTGCATGGAGATTCTTCAGTTCAAGCACACAGAGCCTGTTGCCAAGTTCATGACAAAGGTTGAAAAGCTTCATTCGTACGTACATGAGTGGCAGACCGTGGCCAGCAGAGAATACTCGGCCGTAACCGTTTACGATGAGATCACCAGCATTATCATCAGCTGGCGTCGACTTGAATTGTCAACTTGGGCCAAGCTCTTGGATCTCGAGAAGGACCGTTGTGATGACGACGTCAGTGCTTGGTGGTTTATTGCCTACGAGGCCCTCCTCGGAGCCCCCATTCAGATGGCAGAGGCGGGCGAGCAGGACATGAGCGAGCATACCCACAGCTTGATGTCTACCTTGGAACAATTCTTCAAATCTACCACTCTCGGCCAATTTGCTCGTCGCCTGCAGTTGGTTACCAATTTCCAAGCCTTGCTGGAGGTCTTCACCAAAGACTTCCCTTGTCTCAAGCAGCTTGTTTCCGCCATGGAGAATTTCCTCCACCACTACCGACCTTTCCAACCTGGGGTTGACAAGATTCTGAGCGAAAAGCGTGCCACTCTTGAGAAAGATATCAAGGAGCAGATTCAGTTAGCCAGCTGGAAGGATATCAACATCGTTGCTTTGAGGGAGAGTGCTAAGCGGTCCCACGTCAAGTTGTTTAAGCTGGTTCGCAAGTACCGTGAAGCCCTTGGCCAGCCGGTCCAATCAATTCTTGAACAAGGACTTCCCGAGAGCACCGAAGAAGTCAACTCAATGTCTTCTTCAGAGCCAATTCGGCCTACTGCAATCTTCCCCGAGGCGATGGCAGTCTGCCAAAAGAACCAGGAGCTGTGGTCAAGCAGAGCACTCCGTTTCCAGAAGCCAGACGGAACAGCCGACAACATGATGAAGCTTTACTCTGGCATTCCATCCGAATTTGACATTGCCAAGGACCTCGACAGCTTCATTGTGTCTGTTATTGAAAACATGAACGAGTACAAGACCAAGACACCTAAGGTCTTGACCGAGGACAATAAGGATGATGTCCAGCACCTCAAATCCCAAAAGCGTCGTCTCTACGCTGAAACTCTCAAGAAACTCTATGAGATGGGCGTTAAGCGCAATGCTGGCACCAGTGTGATCGAAACTCAAGAATCTCTCGCACAAATCCTTGCTACCAGTGCTGCCTTTGAGTCGAACGCCGCAACCTCGACTGCTGTTCAAAGTGCTGACTGGTACTTCCACAGACTTGTGGATCTCCTGCCCAAGACTCGTCTTGCTTCGCGCAACTATTCCGAGGAGCTGAGCAACGTCGAAGTTTTCAGAAGTATGGGATCGATTGAGCACCTAATCTTCACCGTTCGTCGACAGAGAGGTATCATTTCGCCTACCCTGACTGGACTGGGCAAGTTGAAGTCTACTCTTGACAAAGTGCAGAACCTGTGGACAGCATCCTCAGATTCTCTTTCCAAGGATAATGCTTCTACTTCGGAAGAACGAACCAACTTGGCCCGAGTTGTAGCCTGGTTGGCGCCAATTCTTGGATTGGCTTCCATGATTGTTGGTGTGCATGCTAAGTTCTCGGGACTTGACGCATCCGAAATTGTCCACGCTCTCAACTCTAAGAAGGCTTCCTTCGACACCCTGCGCAAGTGGCACGAGTCCCTTCCCCTTCTTCCTACCGGAGTTGTGTCGAAGGCACACCACGATGTCACGCTGCAGACACGAACCTCGCTTGATGAGTTAGATGCTGATCTGAAGAAATGGACGCAGTCTCGTCCCGACCTTGCCTTTGCGTTGGGCCAGGTCACACCTTGGATCAAGACGAACATGGCTGCTTTGCCGGATGCTTCCGAAGAGAATGATAGCCTCTCCATCCAAGTCTTTGACAACAGCCTTCTGACTGCTATTGACAAGATGCTGATTGGTCTTCAGAAGCTCAAGGATGTTTCTCCTGCTATCACCTTTGACGGCTTGCTGTCGAGGAGTGATGAGTTCTTCTCTCGTGCAGTGAAGGCTGTTCATCTCACCGAAATTACATCGTCGTTTGAGATGGTCCTTGATCAATTGAGCCACCTACAAGATCACTCGGAAGCCGGTCTCTCTATTGCTGCCGCTTTGGTCACCAGTATTCTGCCTGTTGCCAACAGATACTATCAGATCTGCCGAGATCTCGCCGATCGATTTGTCGCCGTTCATCGCGAGATCTGTAAAACGTCTTACATTTTGACAAAGACCTTCAACCAGGTCGCCTCCGAGGGCTTCTGTAGTCCTGGTGAAGCCTCCCAAGAACAGGGCAAGGAGGGCAAAATGGAGAGTGGAACGGGTCTTGGTGAAGGCGAAGGTGCGGAAGACATCAGCAAGGATGTTGGTGATGATGAAGATCTCTCCGAGTTGGCCCAGCAGGAGAACAAGAAAGAGGACGGTGACGATGAGATGGACGATTCCGCGGATGCTGTCAACATGGATCAAGAGGATCTTCAGGGTGACACCGAGGAACGTAAGGATGGCGAGGAGGAAGATAAGGATGAGAGTGGTGATGAAGGTGACGATGACATTGACGAAGAGACCGGCAGCGTCAATGACCTTGATGACGCTGCTGTTGATGAGAAGCTCTGGGATGGTGGCAACGATGACCAGCAAAAGGATACCGAGAACGAAGAAGGCAAGGGCCAGTCAGAGGCCGAGGAGCAGGCTGCCGCCCAGGAGGAGAAAAAGAAGGATAAGGACGGCGAAAAGGCCGAAGACAAGAATGGTGAGGACGAAGAGGAGGAAGAAACTGAAGACGAAGAAGCCCCAGAAGATGAGGGCGAGGCAGTCGGCCGTGAGGAGATGGATGTCACTGACCCTCAGGCGGAGGAACAAGAGACCCTTGAACTTCCCGAGGAAATGCAACTTGACGGTGACGATGGAAAGGATGAGGGTGGTGACGAGGATGACGAAGGAATGGATGACCTTGACGATGATATGGGTCCCCTTCCTGAGGAGGAAGGAAAGGCCGAAGATGGTGACGATCATGCTGGAGAAGAAGACGTCGACGCGGCTCCAGATGATCAAGCGCCTGGTGAGGATGAAGAGATGGGCGATGAAGATACCAACGAAGCCGAAGCCGGAGGAGAGGAGGAGGAAGAGGAAGCTGGCGGCGAAGACCCCGAGGAGCCCGAAAAGGACGACTTCCTCGCACAGCGCGATGAGAATGAGGCTGCGGGCGACAACGTCGCTCCCAGCGAAGCCGTCACTGGAGGACTTGGAGCCGAGCAAGACCAGAATGAGGAGAAGGGTGCATCGGGTGATGCCCAGCAGGAGAGCGGTTCGAGTGATCCCACTGCTAATGTCGACGAGCAGTCGGGCGCCGCTAAGGATAGTGAGGAGAGCCAGGCCAGCCGAGAGGCCGGTGGAGGCGAAGAGACGAAGCCTAATGAGCCTCAAATGCAGGCCTTCAAAAAGCTTGGTGATATGCTTGAGGAATGGCACCGCAGACAAAAGGAGATTCTGAACCCATCCCAAGAGGAGGACGACTCTCAGCCTATGCCTCAAGACACCGATATGGCCGAGGCAGACTTCGAGCACCTCAAGGACGACGATGATGCTGCTGACACCCAGGCTCTGGGACAAGCCAACGATGAGCAAGCACAAGCTCTCGACCAGAGCAAGGGCGTCGAGTCCGACATCAAGCCTGGAGAGAATGATATTCTCCCCGATGCCGGCGATGACCAGCAAGATGCCGTGGACAACCAACTCGAGGATGAAATGCAAATCGACCGTGAAACCGCTCCCACTGATAGCGAACACGCCGGTGCATTCATTCCAGGCGGCCAACAATCTCAAGACCGTGCGGAGGGAGGACAGGGCGCCGAAGCTTTGAACGAGGAGCTCGATGAAGTCGACACCCAGCTCGCAGCAATTCACCTTTCCTCCACGCTTCCGCCGTTGACCCCGCAAGACGAAGCCCGCCGCCTCTGGTCTCACTACGAGTCCGCGACAAACGATCTCTCACTCTCGCTCACCGAACAACTTCGCCTCATCCTTGCCCCAACAATGGCCACCAAGCTCCGCGGAGACTTCCGCACGGGAAAGCGTCTCAACATCAAGCGCATCATTCCTTACATCGCTTCTCAATACAAGCGTGACAAGATCTGGATGCGCCGCTCTATTCCTTCCAAGCGAAACTACCAGATCATGCTTGCTGTCGACGACAGTAAGTCCATGCTTGAAAGTGGAAGTGGTCAGCTTGCCTTCGAGACCCTGGCCCTCGTCGCGAAGAGTTTGAGCATGCTCGAAGCAGGCGACCTCTGTGTACTCGGCTTCGGAAACGAAGACCATGTTCGCGTTGCTCACGAGTTCGGAAAGCCTTTCTCCTCCGATGCCGGTTCGCAGGTCTTCCAGCACTTCAGCTACCAGCAAACTGGCACGAACGTGCGCAAGCTAATCGCCGATTCGATTGCGTTGTTCCGCGAGGCACGCTGGAAGCGTTCGCCTGGCTCTGGCTCGGCTGATCTCTGGCAGCTTCAGCTTATCATCTCTGATGGTATCTGTGAAGACCATGATACTATTCGTCGTCTTGTTCGACAGGCTCTTGAGGAGCGCATCATGATTGTATTCATCATTGTTGACGCTGTCAAGGGCAGCTCGATTCTTGATCTCTCGCAAGCTAGCTTCGAGGCTGATTCTGCTTCTGGTGGTGAAATGAAGCTTAAGATGAAGCGCTATCTGGATCACTTCCCCTTCCCTTACTACCTCGTTGTCCGTGATGTGAGGGAGTTGCCATCTGTACTGGCTACTGCGCTGAAGCAGTGGTTTGCCGAGGTTGTGGATGTGTCGTCGTGACCTGCAACTAAAAAAGGAGTTGTGACTGTATTTGGAGTTTTTCTGTTTCATTTTATGGCGTTTATAGCATTTCATTTGTATATGATAGAGGTTAGAGATGCGATGCACATCAACTGAATGTACATTTTCTATTTTCTACTTAATCCATTGTTTCCTCGTAACTTCATATGAAGCAAAATGCGTAGTTAAGCTATAAAATTGTCATTATTTGTGTATCATTCAGAGTATTTCTAAATATTCTTCCTCTTCTCCTTCTCTTGCATCCAGTCCCGAATCTCTTTCAGCTTCATCGCCGAAAACTTCATTAGCACCCACCTAGGTAAGATATCCATAGAGATCCCCTGTACCCAATGCCAGAAGTATGCCCAGACAATTTCTCTCCCACATCCAACCCGATTCAACCCCGCGGATGCCAGAGCCCTCGCTTTGGGCACAAACAGACTGGTCGGGACATCATAACCGCCACTCTGAACTTCCGCGGACTTCAGCGCCATGACCTCAATTTCCTTCCCTTCAGCCTTCATCTCTGCACTCAATGCCCCGGTGAAAGACTCAACATACCCCTTCGACCCGCTATAAACAGTGATATACGGTAATCCAAACGCCGCAGCGGATGAGACATTCAGGATAAGACCAGGCACCCCATTCCCATCCAGAATAGGCATTAAAACACACGAGATTTGAGTCATGAAACCCGCGTTCAAAGCAATTGTCGTATCAACATCCTTATATGTCAACTCACTCAACATGGAGGCAGCCTTCGTCTCGCCTCCAATGTTATTCACCAACACAGTCAACATCCCACCTCCTTCTTCCTCAAGAACAAGGCGAACTTGATCAGGAATACCATCCACATCATTCTGATTCAATGATTCCACATCTAAGATCAAAGATCCAGTCTTGGCATTGGGAAACTCGGCTGCAAGTTCGCCCTGTCGTTTCTTGAGCTTGTCGGCATTACGGCCATGGAGGATGACGTTGAATCCACGTGCGCAGAGCTCTTGACAGAAGCCGAAGCCTATGCCATCGGTTGCACCGGTTACTAAAGCCCAGTTGGCCTGCTGGTTGGAGTTGTAGCGGCTTTTCAAAGTGGAGGGCAAGAGGAAAGTTGTTGCTTGTCTGGTGAACTTGTAGGTAAGGTAGCTCGCGCTTGCAAGGCCGACGTAGCTTAGTGGAGTTGCATATTCAGAGATAAACATTGTGAGGGCTTTGTTTTTGGGGAGAAATTGGAGAAAGGAAGAGAGTTGGAGGTGCTTGCGGAGCTAAATATTGCGGGCAGAGTAGTTCTTGCTCGCGTTCGTTTTCGCTTTCGCTTTCGTTGATTACCTGCTGTCTTACAGGTTGTTTACTAAATAAGTTAAGAGGCGGCTACTCGCAGAAGAAACGTTGGCCCTACTTCTATCGAGCCGGAAACGGCTAATTGTGGTGGCATATATCATCATGCGACAATGGAGTCATGAAGTATTACTGTACATTCCCTTCAGGGTTTGATTGCCGTAGATCAATACCTGCAAATCGGTCTTGGTATCTCAATGCTAATGCGCTTGACACAAAATATTGCCTTGTTAAATATCCAAATTGACTGCAACTACCATCCATACTTGGATCCAGCTTCCTTTTTATTCCTCCTGCCAGCTGCAAAGCTCTCCTCGAGTGCATCCTTCTGTGAACTCGCTGCATTGACCAATTGTTGGAGGCTGTGCTTGCCAGGTGCAATCGCGCGCACAGGGTTGTGCTGAGTGGCAGCAAGCTCTCCTTGAGCAAGGATTTGGTTCGAGGCGTATTCTTCATCCGTGTTGAAGGTACGCACCTGTGACTGCGAAGGCATGGCATTCCGCCCAAAGAGTTGGCGCCGTTCGGCCTTGGATAGGTTGAGGTCATTGGCAACTGTATCCAAAGATGATGTGTGGGAGGGGGTTGGGTGAGGATAGTCTTGAGGGATGTATGTGGATTCCGGTACAGCTGGACCGGGTTGTGGTGCCTCATCCACGGCATTGTATACTAGCGGCGTATATGTCGCCGAGGGTCCTGGTGCCGTGTCTGCCAGGGTTTCCTCCGAGGACAGAGAGAACAAGCTGACCTTTGGCTTCGGCGCCGCGGGAGCAGAAGGTTGTTGTACAGACTCTTGAGGAGCTGCTGGTTTCGCTGCCGGGCCAGGTGTAGGCTGCGGAGCCGTCCTGGTGCTCTTCTTCTTCTTTGGTCGTCCCACTGATAGTGGTCTGAACATCATCGGATTACCTTGCAATTTAACCTCCTCGGGCTTCTTCATTGCGTCCGATGTGTCAGGTGTGTGAGTGTTGAGACTGCCCGCTGCCGGTATCGCCTCGGCATCTGTATTCGTTGCTAGATCGTTGGATGCTTGTTCATTCCTTGTTTCTGCATCGGCTGTGCGATCGAATCCCGGACCTGCGCCTGTCTTGAGGCTAAATGGCTTGCGCGCTGCTGCCATGGGCGTTTTCTTTTCGGCTGTTCGCTTGGGGGCTGGCAGGAATGAATTGAATCCTGATAGCCCTCCCCCACCCCCTAATCGCATTTTTTTGCGCGCTGGACCATCGTCTTCATCCTGACCGGCAGGGGTTTCGGGTTTGATATCGGGGAGCGCGACGCGGATCTTGCGCGGGTTGCTGCGGTCGACTTGGAAACCGCTAGACTCAGATTTTTTGGTCCTTTCGGTAGGGGGAGCTGGGGTGGGGTCCAGCTCCACGTCCGAGGCTTCAGAGTCAGAGTAGGCTACTAGGGCCATAGTGGGTGTTGCTTGGTGGTGTGTTTAGCAGATGATGTTAGATCGGAACCGTCCTAGTTAGGCATGTTGAAGCCTGAATAAGAGGGCAGCAACCACCTCTCTGCACAGACATTACGTCAGCATCTCATTACATTAGCACACTGACTCAGCATACTGACTCAGCACCTCAGAATGTGAGACAATCGAGCTCAGAAAGATCGGCCAAGGCACACACGATTGAGGTGGGAAAATGTCCGGAAACGAGCTCCATCTGTCCTGAACAGGTTCTAAGGTTTACCACCCTCCCAATCCACCATCCCTCAAAGTCAGCTCATGAAGATGATCGCATTACTTGGTAACGTCATACATGAGCCGGGGACTCCGCTTCCTAGAGTGAACATCAACGATATCACCAGTGCTCCGATAGACTATTTAGTAGGGCCAGTCTTGTCGGATAGGGTTTTGGCTGTACTATGAGGGTATTTCGAAACTCAATGATCCGAATCGTCTTGTTTCATATGCCCACAGAACAGACCTAATACGGAAGATAAGGGAAATACGAGATTCTCGTACGGTAGTGGCGCTCTCAAACACCGGAAGGGTTGAGGAATACGGAGTACATAGAGCACAAAGCAAACAGCACAAGATGTAGCATGGAGCCATCGACTTGAACAAAACTGTTGAACAGAAGAGGGCGACACTGTTAGCTGCGAGCTTTCGTACATGTTTGCAGTATAGACAAGATCAATGCGTCATTCTGCCTTTGCCCCCTCCCCACTTAATCCGGACCTCCCATTCTTTCTTTCACCCCCCACCCCCCCCCCAAATGGACCTTGATTATCTCTCTCCATGCCGAGCTTAGGAGGTTTACTGAAGAAGCGGCGAACGAAGGACTCGCACGATTTTGGGGATTCTCATACTGACGATTCAGGCGCATCCATGCAACCCGCATCTCATGCCTCGCCCCAACATACGGGTCAATCGAATGCCGCCAGCATCGACAACATCATAAACTCGAATTCTGGAAATTCAAATGAGTCTCAATCACAGAGTCAGCCCCAGGGGGGCCAACAGGCTCACAAGCCCGAAAGAGTGACCAAGGGGAAGTACTCCCAGGAGGACTTCCAGTTGCAGCGCACCTTGGGAACAGGGAGCTTCGGTCGCGTGCATCTGGTGCAGTCCAAGCATAACCACCGCTTCTATGCCATGAAGGTTTTGAAAAAGGCTCAGGTCGTCAAGATGAAACAGATCGAGCACACAAATGACGAGCGTCGCATGTTGAATCGCGTTCGTCATCCGTTCTTGGTGACTCTGTGGGGAACTTGGCAGGATTCCCGCAACCTTTACATGGTCATGGATTTCGTGGAAGGTGGTGAACTGTTCAGTCTTCTGCGCAAGTCACAAGTAAGTCGCACTGCGCTGTTCTGGCGAAGCTTGGGACATGGCTAATTTGTCAGTAGCGATTCCCCAACCCGGTTGCCAAGTTCTATGCAGCTGAAGTTACGTTGGCTTTGGAATATTTACATGCACATCAAATCATTTACCGTGATCTTAAGCCCGAGAATCTGCTTTTGGATCGCCACGGGCACCTGAAGATAACTGATTTTGGGTTCGCCAAAAATGTCCCTGATATTACGTGGACGCTGTGCGGTACACCCGACTACCTTGCACCAGAAGTCGTTTCTTCCAAGGGTTACAACAAATCCGTTGATTGGTAAGCTCTTTTTGCTATTGCGATGCAATTGATCTAACAGTTGCAGGTGGTCATTGGGTATCTTAATCTTTGAAATGCTGTGTGGATTCACTCCCTTCTGGGACAGTGGATCCCCAGTCAAGATCTATGAGAATATCTTGCGTGGGAAAGTCAAGTACCCTCCATACTTGCATAACGATGCGGTCGATCTCCTCTCGCAATTGATTACGTCTGACCTCACCAAGCGCCTTGGCAACTTGCACGGTGGCCCGAATGATGTCAAGAACCACGCTTGGTTCGCCGAGGTCACCTGGGACCGACTGGCGCGCAAGGATATCGATGCGCCATACATCCCCCCCATTCGCGGTGGACAAGGTGATGCCAGCCAATATGACAAGTACCCCGAAGAGACAGAGCACTATGGTCAAGAAGGCGAAGATGCGTAAGTATCTTCCTTCCAGTCGTTCCCTCACAGTTTACTGACGATTCCCAGATACGGCCACCTTTTCCCCGACTTTTGAGGTGCTTGTATGATTTATGACGAGACGAAAAGTCCTTCCGGGGGAGGGCGGGAACTGATTGACCCCGGCGGGTGTCGTGAAAACGGAGTCACTATATGAAAACTCATACTTTTTACTTTGGAATTCATATAACTTTAGCAATTGCAATCGAATTTTTGGTTTTTTTCTTTCATTTCCGCTCGATATACAGGGTTCGGGAATCCATCTATTCCCCATGTTCTCAACCAAAAGCCACGCCCATATTATACACGGGCTACCAGGCCGCTTCTTTATCGTACAGTAGATAATTTGCAAAGATTTCTCTTTTGCTTCTCGGGTTTCGTCGTTCCATCATCCGCGCGGTTGCTCCGACTCGATCATCTTGGATGTATGCTATTTAACCGAGGATTCCACTGCCACCCTCGGGCTGGCCGGTGGCCATAGCGGCAATGGCGGCGGCATCCTGTCCACCGAGGCGCTTGGTCTCGGTACCGACACGAGTGATGTAGGTGCGGCTAGTGACGTTCCACATGGCGATGTACTTCTCCATGCAGCTGGAAAGGCAGGTGTTCTCCTTGGCAGAGAGCGAGGTACCAGGGGTGGGGACGCAAGCCTGGAAGCAGTGCTTGTTCACTTTCTGCAGGTGATGTTAGCTTGTTGTGGTCGGCAACCAGGGATGGTGACGTACTCCGATCAGAGAACGGGCATTGGACATAGCGGCCTCGGTCTGGAGCTGGCGGACGACAGCAGCCTTGATCTCCTCAGAGGTCTGAGGAGCAGCAGAGGGGGCAGAACCGAAGAGAGACGACATTGTGTGTGAAGGGGGAAGATATGGGGAAGATGGAAGTCGAGGAACAGGAACAAATTGAGGTTCAGGATCTGAGTGTGGCTGGTGTGCCTGCGCCACACCCGATGTGGACACCTTAGCATAACAAGCTCCAGGGTTGTATACTTCACTTCCTCGCACTTCACCAATTCACTCTTTGTGCTCGCCTTTCAGCTCTCTTCTCTTCTTCTTTTTCCATTTTGCTCCAGGGTAACCGGGTCCTGGTGACACCGTGCCCATCTATCCCACCCCCGGTCTATCCTTGAATCGCCTTGGGCCTTCCCCCTCCACGGGCCCTAACACACATTCAATATGCGTCTCCCATCGCTTTCCTCTCTTCTCTGCCTTGCAGGCCTGGTCTCCGTACCAGTGGCTGCATATGATGACCCTAACATCAAGAGCATTCCTGTATGTGTGCATTGTTTACGCGACGAAACGTGGAGCCGAGGTACTGACTTGTGACATCTATAGCTTCGCACCCACAGCCTGGCTCCGGTATGATTAGCACCAATATCCAGCTTGTCTCGGATTTCTATACACAGTCCGCACATAGCTTGCATTCCGTCGAACACCAACACTGACCAGGAACAGCCATATCTCGACTCGGATTTCCAAAGCCGCTGGTTCGACTTCGGAGGAGATACAGTAGTCCGCGCCGACAAGTAAGCACTGCAAATGGATACATGCCGCAGCAAATCCACTAATATTTCCTTTTGCGCGAAGGTACCTCCGTCTTACGGCTGACCGCCCATCCCAGCAAGGATGGATCTTCTCTCGCGTGCCTCTCACCGCGACCAATTGGCAGGTACATATTGGATCACTGGGTCAAAAATGAGTTTGCGCCAAAGGCTCACACAAATTTATGTTAGATCGAGCTCGAGTTTGAGATTCACGGCGCCGGCAACTTGCACGGCGATGGGTTCGCGCTTTGGCTCACCAAGGAGCGTGCCACCCAAGGCCCCGTCTTTGGCTCAACAGACCGGTTCGAAGGCCTCGGTATCTTCTTTGACACCTATAAGAACAACCGCCCCGGTGTTTCCTTCCCATACGTCATGGCTATGATGGGTGATGGCCAGACTACCTACGACCAGGCGCACGACGGCAAGGCGAACGAGCTGGCTGGTTGCTCTGTGAGTTTTGGTTCAGTTCCGGCTTTGGGAAGACAACACTAACCGATCATATATAGGCTCGTGGTTTGCGCAGCGCCCCCGTTCCCACCAAGGCCCGTCTCACTTACTTTCAGGACAAGTCCCTCTCCCTGGAACTTCAGTACAAGACCGAGGATTCGTGGACAAATTGCTTTACTCTGAACGCCGATGAAGCTAACATTGCCGTCCCCTCCGTTGCTTATCTTGGTCTCTCCGCCGAGACTGGTGAATTGAGCGACAACCACGATATTATCTCCCTCAAGGCTGAGAACCTATACTCCCTCAACCGGAACAACAACAACGCCGGCAAGGGCTCCTCCGATGGCAGCTCCAAGGGCCGTGACAGCTCTAAAGCTCCCAAGGAAGGCGGCAGCTGGACCTGGTTCCTGTTCAAGACCGTCATGTTCTTCGCTGCTATTGCTGGAGCTTACTTCGGCTGGACAATTTACCGGACCAAGGCCCGGTCTTCGCGTTTCTAAATTTATGCCCTTTGTGGCAAAGCACAGCAATCAAAAGTATCTGTGTCTAAATTGGTCTCTGATTCTACCAAGTCGTGGTTGATGAATGGTCCTTGCATACATAGCCCTGTTAAGTTCTTCTTTTTACTCTCTGATCTACGTCTTGGTCGCGACAACTTATCGTGTTCTTTTCTATCAATTTTCGAAATGAATCCAAATCATGATTAATTCATTGCATGCTAATGGGTGTCCCTGGGTATCAATGTAAAACTCAAATGCCAAACGCTGCCAAATGCATACCGGCCTGGCCAATTATCCAGGCTGCTATCTAGCTCTGCCGTGCCCTCTCTTCGCTCCACATTCGGTCAACGATCTGGAAGACCTCAGTAACGCTGCGTATAACAACATCGTCAATGCCCAGCGCAGCATACCGATGCTGAATCTTATCCGGATGCCAACGAATCCGCTCAGCCTTGAGAATGCTCAGCAGATCCAGTCCAGGGGCATGGCGCATAAACTCCTCCACAGCCTCAGGCTCAACATCAGCCCTCTTCCCAGACCGAACGGGCCAAAAGAGCAGATTGCGCAAAGGCTTTGACGAACTCTTCTCTCCCTCCGCCTCATTTGCAGCCTCCTTCCCAGCCTTCCCGATAACATCCCACTGCCCAAGATATTCCCTCCAAGCCCCATCCCAAGCTTTAAGCTTCTTCCTCTCGGCGCCCCGCCGCAAGGAATCATCCATAGCCCGTTCAAAAGCTCTCCTCTCAGCCTCCGCATTCCGTCCTTTCTCCTCTTTCTTCTTCTGTTTCATCCGCTCTGCCCGTAGACGTTCTTGTTCTTCGATCATTCCTTCGCGCGTACGCTCCCACATTCGCGCCCGGACGTATGATACGTACTCCTCGTCGGACATCTGCTCCAATTCGCCGTCTGGGCCTTTCGGGACATTTGGGATGCCGTAGTTGTGAATTGGTTGGCCATAGACTGATTCCCAGTATGCAGCGCCTTCATCATCGCCCAATGCATCGAAGAGAGATTCGCGGAAGGCATCGTTTGTGTTTGGCTCGGGTTGAGTTGGTGGGGTGATCGAGTGGTGCCGCCGCTTGGCATGTTTCGATGGGGAACTGGAGCGGCGGCTTCTGTGACGCTTTCGGTGGGTTCTTGTACTTGAGCTGGAGGTGTGGCTGTGTTTTGAGTGTCCCGAGGAGCTTTTGAACCGGAATCTGCCTTTGCTGCGGCTCGTGTTGTATGGGTCGGTGTTGTATTCGTTTGGCTCGGATGGATTCACGGAGGTCTTAGGCGGGGATAGGGGCGGTAACGGGTTAGCTGATTCCGCTACCTTGGGATCCATTTCGAGGATGGAGGGATGGAGACCGACACGATCTTTCTGAGGTGTCAGGTAGATGCGATGCAAGAACTCCTCCGGCATTTAAGCTGAAATGCCGTGTTTCCTTCACCGTCCTGTTGACCGCCTTTCTCACCGCCCCAGATCCCTGTCCTTATCGCAACGCTATCGTGTTATCGCGTTATCGTCCGAGCCCTAAGTCGACGGCTGAGAAGCTAAACTGTCCCAAGGTTGGTGCATTATCGCCTAATAGCTCATCTGTATCTGCTTTTGTTGCAGAACGTGACAAAAAAGTCTCAATGGAGGATTCTTTGGGACTCATTATCCTATAATTAACTTTTATGGCAGGTCGACGCTGTGCTGTTCGTTTTTCGCTGGCTCTATACTAATATGCAGAGGCAATTGATAAACGGAGAAGCGCATCTGATGCTGTTACCGCTAATTAGGATATAAAAGCCTAATTAACAGTACATGGCATCATAGTAATAATAATATCTTCTCCCTTTTCATATTGATCCGATCCCGCATTTGTGCTGACATGAACTCCATATCCATCCAGGCCCTTCTTTGTGCAGATATTAAAAAATTAATATCCAACCGCCCATTTTTGTCCAGGTATCAGATTTCCATATTCAGCAAGGACAATTCAAATTCACACGGCGTAGTTGCCCCAGTCTCCATTGGGCCAGACGTGCGGGCGGTCCCCAGCGTTGAGCACAAACTGGAGAGCTCTCCAGTGAGCACTGGCCATGGACATCAAGCAAGTCTCGAGGGAAACTCGACCATTGGGGCCCTCGTATCCTGCATCGAACATCAAACGAGTGAGCTCAGCGTTTTGGCCAGTCATAGCAGCATCCATAATATCGGAGTTATGCTGTCTCCATCCGCACACGCGCTGTCCCAGAATGAACTTCTTGGATTTGTGCTCCTGTCTCAGAATGCGTCGCTCGCGGGAAACTCGTTCCCAAGGGGCCACATCAGTTACAAACCACAATGCAGCCTCGCCATTCTTGGCATTCACATCTGCGCCCTTGTCCAAAGCAAAAAACACGGCATTGGGTTTGTTGTGCCAAAGAGCCTCAAAGAGAACTATCTGAGCCGCAAGTTCAACAGAGAGGCCACTACCGGACTTAGGAGATTCCAGGTAGTCAAAAACGACCGCAAGAACCTTCATGTGACCAAAGATAGTGGCCGATTTTATGGTGCGTCGAAGGGTGAAAGCACCCTTGTATACCTCCGGGTAATGTTTGAGAAGCATTCTGACCACCTCAACATGACCTTTAGCGGCAGCGGCTTGGATTGGGGTGACAAAGTGATCATCAAGAAAGTGCGGATAAATGCCGTAGCGAATCAGGTACCGAACGCATTTCTTGGATCCACTCATAGCAGCAGCGGTGATAGGGTGAGTCTTTGGATATCTTGGGATGGGAGAAAGAGTCTCAACAAAGTCAATCCCTTTGGCGTGAGTCTTGAAGTGGTCTGACTTGGGGATCTTTGCACCAGCGATGACAGACTTGCGCAGAGTCCTAAGTTGACCTTTCTCGGCACCCCAGAGAGCTGCTCCACCTTCATGCAGTTCGGCATCAACTTTGTAAAGATAAAATTCCAGCTGGTTCTTCAGGCGAGAGTGGGCGAGCACCAAAGAATTTATATCTTTCAGTTTGGTGAGGTTCTCGGCGATGTCGAGAACGATCTCCATTGGAAGCCAGAGGATCGACATGTTTGCCAATCTGAGGTAACTTCTATTAGAACAAAGGCGACATTTTAAAAGGGGTTGCATGGGGTTTTCTCACCTCCTGGAGAAGTGCTGGCAAGTCTGGATTTTGATGCAGCCGGGTGCACCGGTGCGCAAAGGAACTGGAAGTATGTTGATTTTGATCATCGAAATGAGATGATGAGAAGAAGAAGAAGAAGAAGAAGAAGAAGAAGAAGAAGAAGAAGAAGAAGAAGAAGAAGAAGAAGAAGCCTGAAGGATCAAATGAAGCAAATCCCATGATGATGAGGCCCAAAGATCGTGCGTTGCCTAATTGGAGACAGCGACATGTGACGATGCGATTCCATACAAACGAGACAAACGTCAACATAAATTCATGAACAGACTCTGGCAATATTGCTAGGCTACGCTTTATGGTGAGTTTCATCGTTTCTCCTCTCTCCCATAAAGGCGTTATTTGCATTATGATTATCCATTGTTGGTCTAGTGAG
Organism: Penicillium nucicola; assembly: GCF_028828085.1. Classification (NCBI taxonomy): domain Eukaryota; kingdom Fungi; phylum Ascomycota; class Eurotiomycetes; order Eurotiales; family Aspergillaceae; genus Penicillium; species Penicillium nucicola. Next base: position 259,479 of record NW_026643132.1, on the reverse strand, counting down.
TGGTTAGGCTAGCCACCCCAAATGCCATCATACTTCTATACTACGATAACTCGTATACCGTGATAACTTCATTATTTTATCATTAGCATGGAGCTTCGAGACTGTAATCCATCGTATTTAAAGTGATGTTTATCTAGCTATTCCATTCATTCACATGTTTCTGACTCGTGCTGTAAAATTGAAGTAGTATCCTAGGATAGTTTGGTAGATATTAAAGCTTCAAGTCACACCTTGTGAACATTAGCCAACTTTATTTGTGAAAAGCTTTAGTGAGTGGCTACTGAACTACGACGATCCATCTCTCCTCTCTACATTTTGCTTCTTGAATCTCCTGGTTGGTGTTCTCTGGGTGAAGAGGTCATCCAAATCGCTGAAGGTACAGTCTTTGAACTCCGGCACTTCGAACCAAGCCCAAATAAGACTCAAAACAGAAAGAGCCATCCATAAAAAGGCAGCCTTTCCGCCCAGGTTTGCTAAATAACAAGAAAGGTCTGTCAGCATAGGTCATGACAATGTAACTTGACGGGAAAAGCAGACGTACCGTTGTCCGTATTGATAAGATAGGGACAGACGAAGTTCATAACCCAACTAACAAAAGCATTTGTCACGATGGCCAGACTTTGTGTCCGGGCTCGAACCTTAATAGAGCTGACTTCTGCACTGATTGTCCAACTCACTGCTCCAACAGTCGGGGCATAGAACAGTTGCGCAAAGTTCATCACGTATCCAATATAGTACATAGCAGCTATACTGGTGAAGCACCCAGCCACGCCGACAGACATGAGACACAGGGCGTTGAGAATGATTCCAGTTAATAAGAGTGGTCGACGGCCTATGAAGTTGTTAATGACTCGTCTAAATATTAGAAAACCAACCCAAACTTACCAACGTAGTTCATGATAAACCATGAAACAATATTCCCGAACATGGCCACACCAAATCCACCCAAAGCTAGCTTGAACGTGAAGCCAACGGGAAGGCCCGAAATTCCTAAGAAGTATAAAGCCTGGGAGTAGAATGCGATACCGGTGAATTGTTGCACCGCAAACATCCCACAGGCGATACGGGTCCGACGCCAGTTGGTACCACGGAAACAGTCCATATAGGATGCATTTTGTTGAGAATCGGCAATGGCTCGTTCGTTTGAGATAGAAGTTTGAATCTCTTCCAAAATCAACGAAGTGTTGGTCTTTTTCAGGTGCAGTCTCTCAAGACTCTTTTGTGCTTGTTCTACAAGGCCTTTGCGACAGAGATACCACGGGCTCTCGGGCATTGTAAGAGCGACCAGCCCGATAAAACATGGGAAAGCCCACTGTGCTGCAAATAGCACCTTGTAGGATTCTGGGCCCATTATAGCGAATCGGGTGTTTCCTACGCCGATTGCCATGAGCTGACCAGCATTGATAAACAAGTTAACGGCGGCAGTCAAAGTTGGTCGCAAGGGCGTGGGAGCAATCTCAGATGCATAGATGGAGCCCAAAGTAAGGAAGAAGCCCAGAGAAAACCCATTGACCTAGATATTCCATCAGTAACAGACAACAAGGATCAAGGGAAACCCAAAATGGACAAGGATGAAACGTACAATTTTGCCGGCAAGAAGCATACCAGGACTAGTGGCAGCATATTCAAGTCCAACGCCAAGTAGAGACACTGCTGAGCCTATGGCAAAGCCCAATCTTCGACCACCACGATCTGAGATCCAACCACAAATTATACTCCCTGTGAAACAGATGAGCATATAAAGTCATAGATGATTCCGCATCTTTCCAAGAGCCGTTACATACCAATGAGCATTCCAAGAGATGTCATTGCCGTCCAGAGGGCATTCCAAGTCGCAGATATCAAGAGTTCGTCTTGGTACTCATATCCAAATGCCAATTTGAACCCTGGCAAGGCTGTAGATATAGAATTAACGCCTATAGAATAAACAAGAATCAGGTTAGTAGCCGCTCCAGAAGAGACAACAGAGAGAGTCCATACCAATATCAAACCCCCAAAGCATCGAGCTAGCACATGCACCAACGCTGTAGAGAATCACCTTGGGATTGTTCTTAGCAGACTCCCAGGCACTTTCATGGACTTGAGCCGTATCCTGAGCTTCAGACACGGTCTCAATCATCTCCGATTCTGTTTCCTTCTTGAGGTCATCGTTGGTATCCGAGTTGGCGTATGAGGTGTGCAAATTTGCCATGATGAATTTCGCGGGTTGCAGCCAATCCTGACAGCCACGATGAGAGCGATGAGAGCGATAGGGATATGACCTGTCCGCTTCACACTCCAACGTCGCCAGGCTCAAATTATATAACAAACGGCCCGCATGAGCCTGGGGTTGTGGAGAACCCGGGGAAACTGGAGTTCGGCATTTCCAAGCTACGGAGAGGTGGAGGTGGACGTTGAGGTGGAGGTGGAGGCTGGTGGAGGTGGAGGTGGATCACGAGGACAACCGAATGCCCAAGTCTAAGTCCGGGGTTTCTTTCCTGGCATCTGTCATAGCCGAATATATTTGAGAAAATACTTCATATCCCTAGTAGATTGTTAGATTGTCTCCTTCAACGGCTTACTCTTTCTTCTAACAATATGTAGTGAGAATCGTTAAATGGTAAACGAGGTGCATTGAACTTAATGATAAAACTCTATGTTATAACTACTAGATTGTATTCGAGTCTATCAAAGTCCATTCCAAGTGGTCACGTCTTGAATCGGCATGCAAGAGACACAATCGCCAACTGTGACTTTATAAATGCCATTCAGAGATCGCCAGCATCCAGCCACACTGTCCCAATAACCACTGATATCTCGCTGAGAAACCAAAACTTCAACTCGCTTGGTCTCATTGGACTCAAACCACTCCTTTGTGAACGCAATCAGCTCGGAGTGTGGCTTCCAGATGACCGAGTCTGTTGGTGGCTCAGAGTATATTTGAATGACTTCGTAACCTGCCCTTGAGCTGACATTTTGAACATCCACGGCAATGGTAATCATATTGCTAGAGGATTTTAATGAGCCGATGTCATTACTCCCTGCCTGAGAGATGACCTCCAAGCCTCTGTACTTGAAAGTTGAATAAGAGAGACCGAACCCAAAAGGCCAGCGGACAGACGGAGCTGAGTGGGGGCTCCTGTAGCCCACCTGAAGCCCTTCAGCGTAGCGTATTACTGGGCCATCTCCAATATCTCTTGCAGGGAAATGAGCAAAAGACGGAACTGATTTCGCATCGAGGTGCATGGGCCAAGTTGTTGCCAGTTTTCCGCTGGGATTCGTCTTTCCTGTGATTATGTCCACAATAGCCTGAGCTCCTTCCTGCCCTGGGAAATGCGCAGCCATTACTACGTCGATATCGTCAACAAAGTCGGAAACATCGATGGGGTTGCCGCCGTGCAAGACGAGGATTGTCTTCTTGGACACACTGGCTACGGCCTTGATCAGGCGCACCTGATTGTCAGCCAGCTTGAGCATCTTCAAGTCAAATCCTTCAGATTCATGTTCACTGGTCCGGCCACCAATGATCACGCTGATGTCTGAGTGAGCGGCGGTATGAACAGCCTCTGCGATTGCGGCACGATCGTTGTGTTCCTCTTCGAAGCACAATTTGACCGAGTGAGGAGAGATTTCTTCATAACCAGAAGCAATATCTCGTGAATGGGTTTTGAGCGTAATTTTGTATGGTCTTTGAGCTTCCATACGAACTTCGACTTTGCTCTCAAGTTTTTTCGGCTCGAACAAGAAATCTTCAACTGTCATCACAGGCGCAGGTTTTGAGAGAATCTTAGTCAAGTTAGTAAATTAATTACAATAATGAGATAGGGTAAGCGAGGGAAAGTGAGAAATACCTCTGTTCCGTCAATAGACAAAGTAAACTCTCCAGTGGCTTGCACGGCCAAATTATGAGTTCCGCTTGTATTGACTGTGATCGTTGTTTCCATCACGTAGTTGAATCCAGTTTGAGTTAGGCCTGGCTTCAGATTTCCGAGCATTACCACAACTGGTCGTCCAATATGCTCTGCATAAACTGGGACATTAGAGCCATCAAGGAAGTAGTCCACATCAACACCAGGAGCTCCATTTCGTGACCGAGTTATATCAATAGGCATAAGTGGTGCAGCATGATTCGTATTGGTACCATATGCAAAGGTAACTTGTTTCGGATCCCTACAAGCATTTTGCAAACAATGGAGAGGGGTGTTTACATATTGAGACTTAGCGCAAGCACTCCCGCCACCAGTAATGGAAGGCTTGATTGCAGCGGCTCCAATGAGAGCGATTTTCAGATCCTCTGTAATGCTGACAGGAAGAGTGTTGTCTTCGTTTTTCAGGAGAACAATACCCTCTGCAGCTGTTCGTAGTGCAATAGATCTTGTTTGCTCTGTGAGTCGGATGCTCTCTTCCCTGTCACTGTGGCTACCAGCAGTACGGTCGATCATTGCTAGAACGTTTGTCACAGCAGCATCAAGAGCAGCATCAGAAACTTCATTGCTGCTGAGTGCTTGAATAAGCTTGGCTCCGCGGAAAACAGATGGTCCAGGCATTTCGAGGTCAAGCCCAGCCTCAATCGAGGCAACTGTGCTTTTGGTGCCATACCAGTCGGACATGAGACAACCATCGTAGTTCCAAGAATCGCGAAGCAATGACTTTAGAAAGGGACTTTGACTGCAGAAATTACCGTCCAATGCATTGTATCTGTTCGAAAATTAGCTCTGACGCTTACTGGAAATATATCGGGGAAGTGGCACTCACGCTGTCATGATTGAAACGGGGTTAGACCTTCGTAGGAGATGCTGGAAAGCTCGCATATAGATCTCGCGCATTGTCCTGCTATCTCCCGACTCATCGACATTGTAGCGCCGGCGGACGGTCTCGCTCTCGTTGGCCACAAAATGCTTGATACATGCACCCACACCTTGGGACTGGATACCATTCACAATTGCAGCGGCCAACTGACCGGTAACCAAAGGATCCTCGCTAAAGGCCTCAAAGTTCCTGCCACCACGTGGGTCGCGATGTAGGTTGATGTTGGGACCCAGCACGACTTGCACGGATTTGGATTTTGCTTGCAGTGCCACTTCCTCGCCGAATTCTCGTAGTAGAGCAGTATTCCACGTTGAAGCGAGACACGTTGAGCTCGGAAAACAGGCTGTGCCAGTATCTTCCAGGTGTGATTTAGAGCCGCGAACACCATTGATAGAATCGCTGACCTATCGAGCTATTAGCTTTGCTGCGCGAACATTGGGGTTTGAGCTAAGATTACCTTCAACGCTGGAATGTCCAGCCGCGCTACACCAGCTGTGCTTGTAAAGCTGATCCCGGAAAGCAAATCAACTTTCTCTTCTAATGACAGAAGAGGCAGTTTGTTTCTGTAATGAAATGTATCCCGCTTCACAGGCGTGAGAGCTTCGATATCCGGCATTTTGGTAGTCCACGAACCCCTGCTGTGAGGGAAAAGCTTCTTCTAGGAAAGAGATACTTCAAACAACTTCCTCTTTAATTTATTAGACAAGTAAAAATCCCAAAGGCTGTTTAGAAAAGGACAGAGGTCGTTTGTATAAAAATGAGAGTTGATGGGCCTCGGCAACTCCCGAACCCTACTCCGCCTCCGCCTCCACCTCCACCTCCACCTTCTCAACTTCACTTCGCCGTCACTCTTCACTCTTCACCTCCACTCCACCCCCTGCTGTTTCCTGCTCGTCTGAAACTGCACTCCACTAGGAGGGTCCGCATGTCCTGTCATGCCGGATGCGAACCTATCCGTGCACAAATGCACACAATGCGCCAAGTCCTACTCTCGGCGGGAGAACCTAGTCAGGCATTATCGATCCGCGCGTGAGTAACCACCAATTGTAAGGAGAACATGAGCTGATTTAATATGCAAGATGAAAACAATACTTCATATGCTTGCTCATTATGTCCGAGTCGGTTCACCAGAAGGTGAGGCTATTTGATATCCTAGTTCTACCAAGCTCATCGATTGACTGGAGACATTTTGAACGCATCTTTAGTGATCTTCTTTCCAGACATCGAAAGACACATGAAAGAGACTCGGTTGTGCTCGAAGATTTCGCAGAGGTGTCCCTTGTATTAAACAAAAGCATACCAATCACCCCAGAAAGTCGTTCTACTCATAAGCGGATGCGTCTAGCCCCAAATCATGAAGGTGACTCATCGAGGTTTCGAGTGGAGGAACCATCCCCTGCGCAACACACAGGAGAAAATTCTCTGCTCTCACGAGAGGAAACTCGGGATCTAGTCTCCGATAACGGGGTATTATCGGAGGATGTGCCAGCACAATCACTACCCCAAGATTATCAGACTGGAATGCCCGATTGGGATCATTCATGGCCTTTCTATGGTGAAGGATTACATGACGCTAATATTGACTGGACATTGGACTTCTTGTCTCAAGGCATCTCAACCCACAGCCCCTTTGATTCCCTACCTGTATACGGGGATCTCGGCCACGCCCATGATATGGGGCTATCCCCAAATGTGGATTTGCCAGGCAACGAAGCTGATGAGACACACGAAGAGGAGCTACGAGCATGGCCAGATCAACAGAGCAGACCTGTCAGCCCCCGGCCTCATAGACAATTTCACGAATTATCAAGATCCGCAGGGCATGTCGATCCCGAGGAACGAGCAGGTTTTTTGAATATACGCTCAGTGCAAATAGCACAGCCTCCTGGTCGTATATCGGAGGAATCACGCAGAGCAATGCTTGAGACAATCACTGCACCGTTGCTAGATGGATTCTGTAACGAAAAAGGAACTAGAATAAGCTCCTTTCCCTCGTTGTCAAATATTGACTATTTTCTACAACTATACTTCGTGCACGTTCAGCCGCGGTTTCCTGTCTTGCATGGGCCGACCTTTGATCCCGACAATACTCCTGTTGTCCTTTTGCTGGCCATGGCCATTGTCGGATCTAGCTATTCGGAGTCTAACCAAAGCAAGTTTGCGTTGGGTTGTCTCGAAAGAACGAGAATGTCAATCAAATTAATGCAAGAAAAAGACTCGAAATACGTGAGACCTTGACCACTCCATCACATCGTGAATATAACTAATCGATGCCTGATATACAGCTGCGCTCTGTACAACATCTCCTTGCGTTCTTTCTGGTCTCTGTGAGTGCTATGTGGCTAGGTCATAAAATGCTTTATGAACGTGCAGAGGGTGACCGTGGCGAGTTGATAACCTTCTGCAGGCGCTCTGAGCTGCTGGACTGCAGAGCAAGAAACAAACTTTTACAGCCTCAATCGCGGCAGGGTCGAAAACAGGTCGAGGATTCTTGGGTGGATTGGATAAATGAGGAGCAGAGGAAGCGACTAGGACTTTGCATATATGTAGGGGTTTTCAAACAGACATTCAAAGTACAAGCTGACTTTCTTTTCAGATGTTCGATTGCCAAGTTGCAGCCTTCTTCCAACGTCAGCCATACATCAGCAAAGCGGAAATGATCAACGCTGCACTTCCATGCTCAGAAACATTCTGGAATGCCTCGACAGCCTGGGCCTGGAAGGCATTACTAGGACCGGCAGATATCCCACCAAGCACATATTTCTTGACGACTCTTACAACAATTCTTCTATACAACGAGACTACAGTTCTTCCATTTCCGCCCTTGGATGAATTTTGTAGGACTCTCTACGCTTACGTCCTTCATTCCCATGTCTTCGAATGGCGACAGACCATTTGTATGCTCAATCCCACTGGACTTATAAGCTCACCACTCTCACTGGCGCCACAAAACATCGGGAGCTCTTTACAGGAGCGCCAAAGATGGCTGGAGATTTGCCTCGGAAACTGGAATTCTAATTACGGAAATGGCAGCCAGAATACTACCAACGACCGCAAAAGTTCGTCGGGTATTCTCCTGTATCATCTGGCAATGCTCGCGTTGCACATCAACTTCTCAGATCTACATATTGTCGCGGGGCGATCTGGCTCTGAGGATGATATCGGGCTAGCAGAGCAGTCTTTGCGAAACTGGCTTCAGAACGACAGGGCTCTGGTGATTCTCAACCGCACTATGCAGATGCTAGACACGGCATGGGACGCGATTGCTGCCGGTGATGCTCAGCGGAATAGCTTTGAATTGGCCATATGCCTTTTCATGAGTGGGCTCACCTGCTGGGCGATGTCACGATTCGGGAGTCCCAACCTAATGTTGGCTCTCCAACAGAGTGCTGTTCCCCTTTTCTCTAAAACACCCAGGGGAGATGGCTATAGAAGCAGGCACCAGGACGAGCAAACCCGCAATGATCCTGAATCCCTTGCGGGAGAGTCTTCGCTGTTGTTCCAAGTTGCCGATGCTCGTGACGGTCTACGCGCCTTGAAGTGTCATCGGATCGCAGTAGCATTTGGGGATATTCTCGATCGTTTTCTTCGGCCGCTTCAATAGCAATAATGACTCAAAATATATATGGATTAAAAAATAATAAGATATCTTGCCACTGCAAAGAGTTGTTTAGTTTGTCAAGTGACCACAGCCCCTCCACTTCTACTCCACCTCCACCTCCACCTCTACTCCACTTCCACCTTCCACTTACTTCAACTTTAGTCCTCTTGGTGGTATCCTTGTCCTTACAAGAGGCCAATCTCATCCTCGAATTTTAGATTGATTCTGGTTCAGCATTCTCGTCATGTCTTCAAGCGGCTCATTCAACAATCCTATCATCCCCGGGTTCAACCCGGACCCGTCAATCTGTCGTGTGGACGACGATTATTTTCTTGTGACATCAACATTTGAATACTATCCCGGTATCCCAATTTACCATAGTAAGGACCTGCTACAATGGGAGCTCATCGGGCATGTTATCACGCGGCCGTCTCAGGTTAATATGCGGACTACTGAGCCATCTGGTGGATTGTGGGCTCCGACAATCCGATACCATCAAGGGCGCTTTTATGTCTCATTGGGCTGTACACATCGGTTCCGACCAAAGGAATGGGTCAGTTTACACAGCCAGGTCGATGGGCGCTTTTTAATTCTTGGTGTCTTCCGGGTTGTTTGGCGTCTCTTGCTGACTATGTTTAACAGGACATTGTGATCCCGAGAGGGTTTTATGTGTCTACAACAGATATCTGGACTTCGAGTTCCTGGTCAGATCCTGTTTTCTTTGATGTTCCTGGAATTGATCAAGATGTGAGTCGGATTTACTCTCAATTCTCCCCAATGCAGAAAAACACAAGCTAACTAGCTACTGAAGCTCTTCTTTGATGATAATGGCAAAGTCTACTTCTCTGCGGTCAATATGATCATAGATCCAAGAGTCAAAAAGCATGGCCTTGGATTGGCAACTTTCACAGCGGAGATCGATCTCGCAACGGGTCGTTGCCTGAGCCCAGTGAAATGGAACCGTATCTCAACCTTTGGTGTAGGTATTGCGGAAGGGCCTCACATTTTCAAAAAGGACGGCTACTACTATTTGAGTACGGCCGATGGCGGCACTGATGAAGGCCACCAGCAATGGATTTCCCGCAGCACCATTGGTCCTTTTGGACCGTGGGAAGTAGGACCAGAAGGATCTGTTAACCCGGTGATATTCAACGGGGATGACTCTTCAATCCGCAACACAGGCCATCTTGATTTCATCGAGGCGTCTGATGGGAAATGGTGGGCTGTGTTCTTGGGCGTCCGTCCTCAAGGAGAGAATTCCGAGTTCCTTTCACAACTTGGACGAGAAACATTCCTTGCTCCTGTCGAATGGATTGATGGGTGGCCAATTGTGAATCGTCGACAGAGAATCAGCCTCCAGATCGAAGCAGAGGGCATGAAGCCCCTGTCTCGGCCAAAGCTTTGGCGAGATGACTTCCAAGGCCCAGAACTACAACTTGGGTGGTATACTCTTCGAACGCCTCTGAAAAAAGAATACTCATTTTCCGAGCGCCCAGGATGTCTCAGCATCTACGGGAGTGCGCATCAAATTGATGGCGCCGAATGCCCGTCCATGTTTCTGCAAAAGCAGACCGAGCTCACCGTGGATTGGCGCGTGAAATTAGACTTCGTTCCTACAGAGGCTGGCCATGAAGCAGGGACAGCAATCTGGTGGTCCCAATATGCACATGCATCGATTGGTCTACGAAAGCCATTCGCCGAGGACAAGACAGGGCTTGAAGTGATATCACGATGCTATGACGATATTGCAAATGAATTCAAGGTATGAACCACAGTAACATGTTTGTCATTAATATACTGATTTCACAGGAAACAACACATCAACTGGATGTGGAGATCAAAAGCCTTGAACTTCTCATTCGCGCACGCCCGACTCGATATGAACTCTTATTCGCGACTGAGAATGCTGACTCTACGGAAAGAGACTACATCAAACTCGGTGGAATATCAACTGCAGCATTGACACACCGCAAATCCGGGAAGGAATCTCCCAACACCGGGTCTCATTTTGCTATTTACGCGCAAGGCTCTTACGACAAGCCTTGTTTCGAGCCAGCACATTTCGAGTTCGCAGAATGGAAATTGGTCTCTGACGTTTGAATCTGGGAATTTTGATCAGAATCAAGCCAACAGAAAATGTAGAATAGAGTAGACTATTGAAAAATGCATCTCATTGAAAGTGTATGTTGAGTGACACGGTTCAATTATCGTAGGTTTTCCTGTTTCGATTCTATCCCTGCCGAGATCATGCTTTTTCTAAATCGACTTGAAGCAATTTCCCACTAGTTTCACGTTCTGCTAGATTGTCTAGAGATGGTCTGCTGTCCGATTTGTATAAATTACGTGGCTTCCAAGCCCCAATCCGTGCTCAGTTTTTAATCTCCCCCGGTTGTGGTTGTACTTGTATTGTTACATTACATGCTTCCTACCTGAAGACAACACATTGAAAATGCCCCTGGCATTGTATACTCGATTGTATGGTTGCAAAAACTAAGATTTGCAATAATGCCTAGATGAAACGCCGATTCCCGGAAAATGGCCCCCCCAGACGCGAATACATATCCGAAAGACAAAAATCAAATACGATAATGTGCCATGTTTTTCTTGATCTCATCCACGATCTCTACGGCTTCGCCGGTACTCCTAGCCTCAAAGTCATACCGCTTCTGTTCTGTAGCATCGTTGCCACGGACGATCATAACTCTGAAGCTCTTGGGATGCCGGCGACTAACCTTTGAGCCGATCACATCACTGAAACTGATTGAGCGTGTCTTGCCGCCAGAGGCTGTTTTGCCTGTGTCCCCTGGGACGATGTGCATATAGTCATTTTCGAATGTGAGGATTCGGTGGTTGGATGCTGTGAATGACATGGGTTGCTTGCGGAATACGTGGTAGCGACGGTAGTAGCCACCAAGATGGTCTTGTTTCTGGGAAGATGAGGGCAGCATGCGCTGAGTGCCCTTTTTCGCTTCTTTCTTGCCCTTCTTGGAGGCGGCTGGGTCGGAAGTTTCTACCATCAGGGGTGCATTTGGTGATGAGCTACCGGGTGATGTTCCTAATGCCAGAGGACCACCACCGAAGCGACGACGCACAAGATCAAGCTCTGTTATGCTGCCTAATGCCTCGACGGTGCGGTCCAGCGGTGCAATTGTGTTGGAACCCATCACTTTGAGCAGATAGTTGCCCTTGTCTTGCCCCCAGCGCTTGCAGACAGTGTCCAAGATCTCCGCGATGTAGCTGTCGGTAGACGTATTGAGGGTCATGACATGCGCGGAGGCCTCCGTGTTGATGAAACGAATCTTCAAGGTCTTGGAAACACCAAGACGGGGGGTAGCATGGGAGACGGGTACCACAGGCCGATCAGCAGGAGTAAGAGTGCTGTGATTGAGCGCGGAAGAAAATGGTTGGCCTAAAATAGGATTTGGGCGGGCTGAGGTAGGCTGGTTAGGCGTTTGCGTCCCGGGGGTTTGTGCCCCAGGCACTGCGAGTGTTGCCGGTTGTTCACTTTCATCTGGTCCAACGGCGGCACTGAAATGGGGGAATAGCCGTTCGTTATTCTCGAACTCGGCCATTGAAGCCTCCACCAATGCAAATTCGTCATACGGCTTGCCTCTTGACCGTGCTCGTGATTTTCCGGACTTGCTGTTGTTGTTGGACGTAAAATCCGACATAGGAAGTGCCCGCCCAAGTGCTGGGAAATCAAATTCGACTTCTCCATCCTCGACCATCCGTAGAGTCCATCGATTAACAGATAGCTTTTCGCGCTCGATCGCCGGACCACGAGAGTCTGCGGAATACTTCCACAGTGCAAGGCCGATAGTCTCGGCAACAGTAACGAGAGCGGGCTGTTCTGCAAGCTTGGATTCGCGCAAAATTGGCATGTCTAGCACTTCTTCAGGGTCACTTGCAAAAGGAACGTAGATCTTCAGATACAACGGATCCTCCTGGCCTTGCCCATATAGCACCATAAACTTCTCCACGGGGTTGCTTGGCGCACGCTTGCGGGACTTGAGCTGACTAGTCAGTAAACTAACCGGCTGTATCATACTGATAGGACGCGGGGGAGGAAGTCGTTGCAATGCAGGAGCAAGCGGTTTGGGTTTTCGTGGTGAAGTGTTCTGAGGCCCAGTTCCAGGGGGTAGTTTGTTCATCAACACCATGGGGGATGATGCGTTTAGGCCATCTGCGACACCGGCCAGCAGTAGGGAACCAGAACCAGCTGTGTTATCAAAGTCAGATGAGAGCGCAGACCCAACGGACTCAGCGCCCGAATCCTCGTCTTCTTCGTGAAGTTCTCCAAGGGCTATGCTCTCTGCTCCTCGACTCCCAGTCCGCTCACGTCGCCTACGAGTGGGCTCCATAATATGATCACTGCCGGAAAATTGGACCTGTCCCGGTTTGTAGCCTCGCGAGTCCGCTTCATTGTCCGTGGATAGATCACTGCTGGTAGTTGTGTCTCTTCGAGGGCGGGTTGGTGCGCGGTATTGGTTTGCAACATTTTGTGTTGAGGGGGATGTGATCATCACCTCTGGTCGATCACGCTGGTCTTCAGAGCGCCTGGGGGAGGAATCGGCGCGATCTCGGCGAATGGGCATTTTGTTGAACTTGATTTGATCGACAGCACTGTTGATGTTCGTGTCAAAAAAAAAGCAACAAGTTATCTTGACATCTTTCACCTACCTGCCAACGTTATCCCCGTCATCATCGCTGTCGTCGCTTAGATCACTGCTGTCGTCGTCCTCGGCTTCTGCCTGCCTCTGGGCCTCTTGTTGCCTTTCGCGTCGACTCTTCTTCTTTCCTACGCGCGCATGATGTCGTCGCCCAGTCGTATCCGCGTGGCTTTTGCCGGTCACCATCCCACCATCGTCCTCACCATCCTCTAACCCGAGGCCTTGAACGTCGTCTCGTGCGGGTTTGGCGTTTCGCTCCGCAAGTCTGTAGTATTCGGAAGAAACATTTGCCGTAGTTGGGATTGGTGGGGAGTATGAGCGTCTCAGGCTCGAGGAGCTGTGTGTGTTGGGGTACGCGGTCGTTGACCAGCCCGCGGCACGGAAGCCAGGCGTGTTCAGAACAGAGTCATTGACAGTAATGAGTCGGTCTCCGATTCCATCTTTGATTGTCGAGAGATATGAAGAGCGTAATTGCCATATCGCAAAGCTATGCTTGGGTTACTCCTTGGTCTTGCCACGCTTCGGGACACAGCCTGCGAATCCGGGGGGAGGGAGGGGGTTACTTACTCTTCGTTGTGAAGGAGAGACATTCTTGCAGCAACAGGGATATCAGAAGTCCCGAGTTAACCAGTAACGTACTGCGCAGTCGGTATCAACTGAGGTTCTCGTGCAGTCTCAGCTCAAAGCAGTCGCATGCTCACGTGGGGCATGCGGAGAGAGAGAGCATGCGTGAATGAAGTCTGTCTCCTACAGGACCAGCCTGGAATCAAGACAGAAAGACGAGAGCAGAAAGCAGAAAAAGGAGAGTGTTGTATGTTGTAGCAAGTGAGAGAGATCGTAGGAAGGGAAGTCGAATGGTTCTCCGCAGATCGCTTCCCCGCCAGGGGGCAGTGCTCCGACTTGCCAACTATGAGAATGGCCGACATATGGCGACTATGGACATATTGCTGTGGTGATAGCCAATTATTGGTTTATTATGGCTTGGAGAGGATATTGGGTTGCTTTGGCTCTCTTGATCGGTTTTTTCAAACTAATAAATAAATAAACAGTCGCTACATGGCGCCCTGGGAAAAGAAACTTAGTTCAACTGGGGCAATGTCTATAGCTTCTAGGCAGAATGAACATTCATATTCAGATGCACCGAGTAACTCCGACAAACAGGCCCTGCGACAGAAAATCACAGGAATGGTATGATACAAAAAGAGGACATCTCAAGCCTTGGCCTTGCCCTTGGCCCTGCTCTTCTTCGGCTTCTCTTCCTCGTCATCATCGGCCTTTTTGGCCTTCTTGCCCTTGGCCGGAGCCTTCTTCTTCTTCGGCAAGCTGACATATTTATCCTTCTTCAGATCCAGTTCTTCTTCCTCGTCATCCTTAATCTCATTAACAACTTCCTCCTCGTCGGATTCTTCAATGGCATCTTCCAAATCGGGCTTTTCTTTCGGTCCCTTCTTCGGTGCAACCACGTTGCTAGCCTTCATGAAGGGCATTGGGTGCGAGCGCGAATTGTATAGACGCGTGAAGGTGGCCTTGGTCTGTGTCTCCAGTTTGACCTTGGACTCGTCCATAGGACCCAGCCCTAGTTCGACCATGGCATCGAAATCATCACGGGTCAGGAAGTAATTATCCATGAAATCGATAACTGAATCCACACTGTCCTTGCCCTCTTCCATGAGACGACGAATCATCTTTTGCTGGAGTAATGGCATATACTGTTGGCGGATCTCGTCGCGGTTACCAGTCGTGCGAAGGCGCATGTGACCCTGAATTTCCTTGACATATCGGGACATTTTGCCTGGAAAGTATTAGTATTGATATAATTGGTAGCGAGACGTAGAAACTTACCGTGCTTGCTGTTGTTTCCTAACCAACTAGTAAAGGAAGCCCGTTCACTGAAGTTGCCATACTGGTAGCTGGCTGGCCGGACAAAGCTGAAAATGGCATGGACAGGCATCAGACTCCACTGTTGCTGGGTTCCGTGGATCATACGATCGACAAGATCACCGTCACTGATACTCGAGGCGGCATTGTCAAGCAACTCAAGGGACTTGAGACGTTGCTCCTTGCCCTGATATTTTCCGGCTAGGGTGGGTTTGGTTTTAACATAATTCTCCTGGAGCATCAGGTAGCTGAACTCGTGGTCATTGAAATAGAGCTCGACCTTGTCGTTCAGCGTAGCGGTGGAGCTGGGGGAAAACATCTGGGCACTAAGAATTTTGCTGACAATATCCCAGGGTTTGAGAATCACATGCTTCTCCCATGCCTTGGACATCTGCTTGCCTTCGTCATAATTGAGAGTCTTCTGGTCGAGTCTAGCAGTAGACAACATGTTGATAACCTGGCGGATATCGGCATGCGTTCCTTCGATAAGGCCGTCGAGGACAGGAGGGGGGATCTTCAAGCCTTCTCGGAAGCAAATTGTTGATAGTCTGGCCCGGATCTGCTCGGCAGTCGGGCGTCTGAATGGAATGTCGAAGGTAACATGGTCAAAGGGCTTCATCTTGGGAAGCTTGCGTTCGTTACAGACAAGAATAATAGGGATCTTGGTCTTCTTAAGAATGGCTGCGACAGCTCCCACGCCACCACGGTCACCAGCAGACATACCATCCACTTCATCCATGATAAGCACAAGCTTCTTTTTTTCACCCTCAACATGTTTGCCCTCTCCGGCGAAGTAGCCTTGGAGAGAGGTTGTGTCTAACACGCCTAGGGTAGAGCTCTCCACGAGCTTCTTGCTTCGGGTGTCACTGGCGTTGGTCTCAACAATGTCGTATCCCTCCAGCTTTGCAATGAGATGAGCTGCTGTCGTTTTACCGATGCCCGGGGGGCCGTGAATCATGACAGCCCGGTACAAGCCTGAGCCATCCTTGCCACCCTTCTTGAAATCGTACTTGGCATTGCTGTGCCAGTTACGCAGCCAGTTCTGAATCTTCTCAACAGGAGCCTTATTACCACAGATCATGTTGAGAGACGTGGGGGCATATTTCGTGGTCCACAAATCACCGGCCGAAGTTTGCGGGCTAGACGACTGAGGTGTCTGAGATGAGGGTGCAGCAGACTTGGGAGTCTTAGGAGTCGCGGCAGCTTTCTTTCGACTCTCTTCGGCATCGATCTCGGCGGCCATGGCGCGAACCTTGTCCTCGTCGGCCTTTTGCTTCTCGGCAAACTTTTCGGCGGCCTTTCCGTCACCTCCATTGGCGGGGAGTCGTCGAATCAACTCGAATAGGCCATTTTCATCAATTGTCTTTATTTTGTGCTTTGCAATGGTTTCGAGCTTCTTTGGGCCTGCATCACTACCAAGGACAACAAAGCTCGTCTTGCCGCTGGGGGCTCCTGTGACCTTGCCACCATACTTTTTCACTAGCTGGGCACCCTCCTCACGGCCGAGGGTTTCCTGAACACCAGTGAAAACGAATGACAACCCAGCAAGACAATTTTCCTGTCCTACTGGCATCTCCGTAGACCCTGACATCGCTGGGTCCCGGGAAGCCTGTTGTCCAAACTTCCATTTCTTTGCCTCTCCTTGAGCAGGCTCGGGGGCATCAACCAGAGGGATGCTGTCAAAAATGTCCTGAATCTCTTTGCTCTCCGGGACGTCCTTGACCTTCTTGGGTGTAGATATAGACTTCTGTTTCTTTGTGGGCGATGCAGTGGTCTTCTTTGGGGCTGCTCTCTTTGGTGCCTCAAAGTCTTCATCTTCATCCTCATCAATCAGCGCCTCTGCCTTGCGTTTGCGGCCTGGCCGAGCCTTTGGAGCGGGTTCCTTGGGAAGATATTCCATGGTAACGTCATCGTCATCGTCGTCGTCGCGGGAAGGTTTCTTCTTCTGTGTCTTTTTGGCTACTGCAGCAGGCTTTATTTCGAGTACCTCAAAGTCGCTGCCATCATCGTCATCTCCCATGACATAGTCGTCGTCGCCCTTGCCGGCCTTTCCATATTCGGTGGCAAAGATATCATCGTCGCCAAGTTTCTCATCTTCAATGACCTTTGAGGGTTTCTTTGCTGATCCACGAGCGGCGGGACGGCTCTTCTTTTCGGGTTCCGGGGCGGCCTTCTTGGCTTTCGGGCTGGCGACTTTCTCCGTGCTATCATCGGCCAAAGCCTCTGGCGTTTTGGCGGGTTTGCCCTTCTTCTTGCTGGAGGCGAAGTAGTCTGAGGAAGTTGTGGGTTCTCCTTTCGGTTCTTCGGGTTTGCTGTAGACATATCAACAAATGCAGACTGTGCAGATATTCGGGGACCAATGAACATACGCTTGGCTTTTTGGCTTCACTTTAGGGGTTGGCTCCTTAGCCGGTGCGACTTCTTCCTCATCGTCACTATCATCGACGACCTTTCTACTGCCTGTAACTCAAATTAGAATGATTGGCTTGAGGTGGGATGTAAAAGCATACGCTTCTTTCGCGTGGCGGACGGGTCCTTCATAGTAGAATTCGAGTCAGCAATGAATATTTCTCAATTTTTCAAGTATACAGAATCATACATCAGATAGGCTAGGCCTCTCATGTAAAATGCAACAACTCACCTCTTTTTTGGGCGCGGGCTTCGCGGGGGCCTCGCTGGAGCCTTGACTGCTTGGTTTTCCACCAAAGAAACTCCGGATGTCAGGCATGGCGAGCTTCAATCGATAACCAAACCAGCTAAAATTGGTCCAAGAGGCAATGGAGCATCCAAGCTTCGTAGCAACGAGTTGCAGAGCTTCGAGGTTGGCTGATAATTGCAGTGACGCGCTGTCGCGACGGGGAGACGTGACTGCTGATGTAAGCACTATGTCCACTTTGGGACTAGCGTCAGGATCGAAAAGTGCTCCGGCCTGAAGTAACGAGGAGAGAGTCAACGTCGAGATATCCCGATTCCCCCAACAATGGGTCCTCAGATCAAGATGTTCGCTGGAACACTCTCCGCTTGCGTGCGCCCGACCTGTACGAATCATCAATCCCCCATACCAATAGCTCTGGTTATTGACTAACAATGGGACAGTCTCGGCGCCGCTAGCCACCTTTTCTCTATCACGATGCTTTTCTACCACTTCGCCTTCGCTTGACTGGCTTACTCCTAAATTCCAAGAAAGATCCAAGTCTCCCAAGGGTCGGCCCCATGTCGCTACCGGTGGTTCAACTCGCGGAACAACGGTCGTCTGGGGAGATTTCGGATTGCGCATGAAAGACCACGATCGCCGTATGCCCGCATCAGCTTTGAAGATCGCCGAAGAGACTATTAAGCGTCGGCTACGAGGAATGAACTACAAGCTCTACAAGCGTGTCAGTGCCAACATTGGTGTCTACACGAAGGGTAACGAGCAACGTATGGGTAAGGGTAAGGGAAAGTTCGATTACTGGACTGTCCGTCTGCCTGTTAGCCGAGTCGTTTTCGAATTGAAGGGAGACGTTCACGAAAAGGTTGCCCGCGAGGCATTCAGATTGGCGGGTCATAAATTGCCAGGTATGCACGCGATGGATTACCAGAATCTACGATCTACTGGAATATCTGTATGGTTTGGTAGGATGCTCATTTTGTTTCACTAGGTCTCTGGGAATTCGTCAACAAGGACGATCCCCCTGTTGTCGGTATTACAAAGCTCGGAAATGGCGTGACTCTCGAGTCGCTCAAGCGGGCACGCAGAAACCCGCCCCTCGGTACCAATGACCTCGCCTCACCACCGAAGAGCGTCTCCTCCAGCCCCGATTCGCCCCAATAAACAAATTCACGGTTTCTTCTCTCAGTCTTAGTTTGTCGTTTTGAGTTCAGCTAAGCGCCCACTCCAGATCCAGGCCCATACCCCTGCTGTCTGCGGGCCTTGGTCTCTGCATCGTCCTCGTCAAGTGCTATATATTTGTACATTATCATCAGCTGTTTGCGTCTCTTTAGGGTCCATCAAGGCTCCGGCTCCTCCGATGGATTCCTTGTCTTTGTACTAGGAGTTTAGACAGAAGGAAAACATATGGCTATTTACCTTTGCTTGGCTTCGATACTCCCATTCCCAATCTCTGTGCTTGAAGCTCCTCCGTTTGCATGGAGTTTGGGGTATCTGTTCCTACAACGTGGCTCACTTCGCTTTTAGTATGTTGTTCGCCGACTATGCCGGTTAGTTATTGGTATAGAGCACGAGGGTTTCGTGACGGAAACTCACAACCTAATTGTCCGGTCTGCTTAGAAGGACTGATAGTATATTGACGGATTGACTCGTATCTGAATCAAGGTGTTAGTCCAAACATGTGGTGGGGGGTGGGGGTCTGCATACTGAGTGCTTTCTCCGCCAGGTTCCATATCAATAAGTCTGGGGTCCGTCATGGTGATATTCTGTTATGTGATGTGAGATTTCGATCGAGGAAAACAGCATTTTCAATAAGAGGAAGAAATAGACAAGCGATGATATAAGACTTTCACATGTGGTCCATGACGGGGTGTGATGACGTCGATCGGTGCAGAACCCTGGAAAGGTTTCCCCTCAGATCTACAATTTGATAGCTTCACCAAAATGGCATTGTTCTCTTGTGTGAATGCTTTGCAGCGCCGAGAGGTCGGGTCTACGCGTATACATATTAGGCATGTGATAGAGTGGTGGAGTAATATATACACCATCCTACGCAATGATCAAATTATAAACGCCGGAATCCTCTATGCCTTCATGCGCCGGTAGAAACTGACAAAGACCGAATGGTTAGTGATTTTGAGGGCAACATGGCTTCATAGTAAACCATGGGTTCTAGTATCCTTTGCCAATTCAGGTAAACCACCTTAGTGTACAAGTCGTCATTCATCTGTTGCTCTGATTTGCTTAGGTTTAGAAATCCATTCCCATCAGGTAACTTGAAGGTTGTTAGTATGGATCTTGGGTCTTTTACTAGTCAGGACGTACCTTTCATAGATGCGCATGAACTTGGCCACAAATGCTTCGAGGTGGAAGATGACTTTCTGTTTAATAAATAAGTATAAGAAAAATATAGATTGTAAGGAGGGAGAACAGTGCTTACGCTTCCTAGCTTGATGCGGTGCTCATAAAAGGCAGACCATTTGATAACGTCAGGCTTAAGCGCATCGTCGACACGTGCAACAAGCTTGAATGTCAGTGTCTATTATCACAATTAGTATCTAAACAACCTTCGATTCACATATACATACTTTCAGGATAGTCGTGGGAGGAATGCAATGAGTCAAGAGATCATAAAGACGTGCGCGAACCTGCAACAGCCGAGCCGGTGATCGTTCGGCCAATATCTCATCGGCTGTAAGAGTAACAAGGGCCTCCCAATCTGGAGGCGGGATGAGGCTCTTGTCTGTAACCTTTTCACTAGATTGCCAGACACATCAGTACCAAGCACCTAACAGTGAAGAATTGTCAACTTACTTCTGTGCATGAATTGACTCAAACATAAGCAGAGCTCGGCGCAGATTCCTCCCACTCTCTTTCGCAATTCTCATATGAAGCCCCTCAGCCTCAGTCCACCCCTCCTTCTTCGCAGCCCCACCAAGGACTGCACAGATGTCATTGACTGTAGGTGCAGCAACCCTGACCAGCAGGGTTCGCGAACGAATAGGAGCAATGATATTGGAAGTACTGTTGGCCAAAAGGATCAGCCGCAGATTAGGACTGTACTTCTCCATAGTCCGTCGGAGAGCTGCCTGAGCATCGCGCGTGAGGTGGTCAGCCTCGTTGATAACGACAACCTTGAATCGTTGCTTTGCGCCCAGGTCGACCTGCTGCGTCTGTGCGACTTCCTTCAACAATTCTTGGACCACAACTCGGTCGTAGTTTCCGACATCTGCGGGCGTGATTTCGAGATGGTAGACTGATGAGACGATGTTGAATTCTAGTTTGCGGTTGCTAGTTGTTTGGAAGATTCTTGCGTCGATTTTGATCTTTTCGACTCCGGGTCCGTACAGTTCTTTCAGCGTTGCAATTATCCGTGTCTTTTTTCCTGCTCCTGAGGGTCCGTAGACTAGTAGGTGGGGGAAGTCTCCGCTTTGGGCCTGTTGTGATAGCTTGTGTTAGAAATGTTGTGTTTCGCGAACGGTTTTCTCTTACCAGTGAGCGCAGGCGATCGGAGAGGTCTGAGTGGTACGTCAGGGAGTCGAGGGTGCGCGGCCGCAGTTTGTCAACTAGAAGAGCCATTTTAATATCTTCGGGTGGGTTAAGGGGAGAGTTGAGAGAGCTGGGTGGTTTTTCGATAGAAGATGCCGACGGAAAACGCGTCAAGACACGCGCCCAATTAATCCATGGTCCGTGCACGCTCCCACATAAGCTACAGCTAGCACCTGCACTGGATCGAATACCAGCATACAATTCCACTTGAAACTCCCCCCAAAATATATATTCAGACTTATTTGAGGTATCTAATTGCCTTCTGCCAAACTCCAAGATGTATAATACATGCATTTGTTCAAAGAGATGAGAAGGGGACAAAAAGCCAAACACAATATCATACAAGTCCAAATGTTCAAGTTTATGCTAAACTGCAAACATGTCAGGCACAGGACTTCAAGATGCTTTCAGATGACAGTATTTATGAAGCAATGGGCTTGAGAACACCATTGTCATCATATTTCGCTTCTATAACGATGTTAGTTCAGCTCAAAGGTAGCCAACAATTGCAAGACTCACTGAAGAAAGTATATGACAAGGTAATAGTATCAATGCCCTTCATATTAGGATCCGTCGCGAAGTCAGGATCAATGAAGAAAAACACGGGCATATCAACCGACTCTCCCGCATTGAGCTTCTGCTCTTCAAAGCAGAAGCATTGAATCTTACTGAAATACGGCGCTACCTGTCCCGGTGTAACACTGTACGTTGCAACTCCAATGATATCGTTCGGGCCCTTGTTCGTTGCCGTGTAGAACGCCAGAGCTGTCTCGCCCGGTAGCACTCGGACCTCGCGCTGCTGTGGTGTGAATTTCCAGGGGAGAACATCGGATACGGATCCATTGAATGTGATGCGAAGACGGCGGGAGTCTGTTACTGGTGTCACGCGCCCTGCAGTATCGCCGTCGCCGTTGCGGTGGGTGAGGATGGGCTGGCCGCCCCAGCCGGTTTGTTGACAGATCTGCAATTGGGTGTTAATATTGGTTCCGCCTCAGACATAATGTAAATAAGCAATCAGGCCGTGTATTTACGTACCATTTTATAAAGAGGTACGGATCCATATGCGAGCGCAACGGTTCCGAGGATGAGACTGACGGTATAGTACCTAGTCGGCAACTCTGTTAGCTTGTACAATATTTTGAAATTAGGGTTCAATGCGGTCTTACAATGTAGAGGTATTGCGCTTTTGTGACTCCGGGGTATGGAAAGGTGCGGATGATCCTTGGTGTTTTGCTTGGAGCAGGGAATTTCTCGAGAAAAACCTCCTCTCCATGTCCAGGACGTTTTTCCGGAGATAAATTGAACGTTGGGGAATTGTCCCCGTTAGCTTTGAGCATCCCCATGAGGGGAGTAATCGTGAAAACATGGTGTTAGGGGAGTAAGAGTAATCAGACGTTGAATCTCAAGATGTGCAGTTATCCTCAACACGTGATACCTTATCGATAAGCCCTGTGTGGTCCCATCATGATATCCGATGCTTCATTTAATGAGTTACATTTTCTATAAGTTACACCTAATTGAACGATGAGTTGCTATTCTAGTACTGTCCTTAGTTCAGAGCGTGTCAAACATCTGCTCCAGCTAGATATCTTAAATCATTTAGTAGCAGACCTGGCCATAGTTTGCCTGGTCATCAGAATGTGAATTGGCGCATTTCCTACACATTTTGGTACAGATGACATTGTGAAAGTCCCCTCACGAAGCCAGGAATAGTACTCGAGATTATTCTCAAAGTTGAAAGTTTATGAAAAGATCCATTGAAGCAGGCGAGCTCCGCCACTATGAAGGATTAAAGTCATAACAATGCAAGGTGAATGATGATACAAAATAGTACCCAAACATAGGGTCTGAAGTCTGGAGCAAAAGAGAAATCAGGGGGAAAAATTAATGATGAGGCCTCAGAAATTCTAGTTCAAAACGCTATTGGTGATACGGCCAAAGACTCCTCGAACCATGCTGGGCCGCTCTCGAATGGAAGTGATGAGAATGGCAGCGCTGACGGCAAATGCAAAGCGCTCTCGGTATTGATACTGTATACAAGTCAGCACGCGCTCATGACTCTTGATTCGTCATAAGCTCAGTTTCGGGGCATCGAGAAGGGGGGCCGAGGTGTAACGCTGCTGCGAGGGTCCGATGCATACATACCTTTTTATCATACAACCGTGGCAAAACCGTGGCGGCCGCCCGAGGTGCCACAAATAGTGCCAACTCTTGTCTCTTCCGCGCCTTCTCGACCAATGCACTCCAGCCACACATAAGACATCCCGCTCCTACACAGAGACCGGAGTCCCACATCAACGGGGTGACGGTCTTCGGGTCGAATATCTTTGGGCCGAGTCGCGTTCGGGCAAGACACACAGAGTAATAGAAAAGGGTCACGAAAGACGCCAAGAAGGTAGAGGATCGGGCAGCGTCAAAAATAGCCCGTCGGAGAGCTGCTGCGGAATTCATCCCTCGTAGGCGAAAGATAATTTGTAACGGGATGTAAGTTGCACAAGCGAACTTAAAGGTTCTGGCAAATCGGTGCAAAGCGTGTTTCTCGCAGCTAGGGCCGCATCCCATGTGGACCATCTCGCAGGGAATTGGGACTGTCTTGGCTGGGTCCCCCCAAACCTCTGGCCAATTATAGTCATTGCACATAGGCTTGAGAAGATTTGCTTGACCTGTATCCTTTCCGTATACAAAGACACCTCGTCGAACACGGCGTAAAGCCTCAATCAAGCGCGAGTCAACCTGAGCGGCTTCCCCGATCCATTTCTCGTATGTCCTGGGCAGTCTTTCTGGGAGATAAAACCATGCCCACATAACGATAGCGGCACTCATGGCGAAAACTCCTGAATCCACTAATCCAGGAACAAAGCGTTCGACAATAGTCCACCGGTTCTGGGCCTTGCGGTAGCGGGACCAGCGGTTCCATGCAACACATGCGATGACATCTATAGCTCTTGTGACCGAGAAGATGGTCAGGTCCATAGTCTTCCCTGCCAACTCTGGGCGTTGATGCTCAAGCGAATTGGCTGCAACCTGGCTGGAGTCATCTCCCTGGTCTGTAGATTCCCGCTCGGTACGCTCCCGCTGAACCCTGACATCCTTGGTCCGAAGACAAATGCGGTTTCTGTTGATAAGTTGAAAACTGAACCACCCCGATATTAAGGCTGCAGCAAATCGAATCAAGCGATCGAGCTTTTTCGAAATTTGAACGTCGCCTTTGGCAAGTCCTGCAGTGATCAACGCATAGAGACGATACAATAATATCGGTAGCAAAGTTGAACCGCCTACTAGAGCAGCACAGAATGCTGGAAAGCCGTTCACACGCAATGGACCAGTCAAAACTTGAACTACCTGCTCTCACGGTCAGCTACAGCTCCAGTTGCACGTATCAGGATTGAGACATGCCCCCAGCCCGACGTCACGGTTCATATCTGCGTACCTCTTGAAGTTTCTGCTGTGCAGTCCAATCTTGCTTAGCCAGACGGCGTACATACGATACCAACCTCGGAGTCACCGATGACAGGTACCCCAACGCGTAGGCGCGAAGAAGGCTACAGTGACAGTCAGGAAATGGCGGTAGAATTAGGGTAACGATCGGACTCACGGGTTCATTGCCCGGTTCCTTCTTAGGTGCACACGGTCCATACTGGAAACCTTCAGGTCCAGAAGGGGGGCACCATCCCAGCCGAACTAATGAGAAGGTCAGCCGTTGAATAATGATAAGCCCAATGAGGAAACTCTGGGAACCTACAATTGTGCGTCCCGAAAAATGGGTAGTATTCTCCGGGAAACCTGACACCTGCACGATCGTTTTGATCGTCGAGCCGTGTAACGTTCCTTAAGTGTTGTGTGGACTCGTTGGACCTCGGTTGGTAGAGCGCCCCAGTTCCCAGGGGGCAGCAAAGCAGACGATCATCCGGCTTGGTTTCGGACGATAGTCGGGATTGCGGGGGCCTAAGGGGGCCCACGGATGATTTAATTGAAAGACCAATAGGGATGGATCAGATTGCCAAAAAAACAAGAACCGCACTGACCCAATAATGGGTGTTTCTGCAGCTCAAGAGTGAGGTGCAGCAAGTAGCATCCAAGTCCCCTCAACGGTTGAAGAACATGCAGAGTACCAAAGCTCTGGAACACAACCGTCGGAAGTCAGTCAGGCACGGGTCACGGGGTCTCCGTTCCCCGGAAGTACAGCTCTCCCCGGAGATACTTGCAAAGACAAGTCAATACCGTGAAAAGCCACGGTGGACGTTTCTGTGCGGCTGTCATTTTGGTATTTTTCGTACTGTTACGTCACTTGAGTTTTGCATGTGATCCTTTGAACCTCCACCTCTTCCCCAGAGTCTCTCTCTCTTGACACATTCTCTCACTTCTCTTCTCTTTACCCTTTCTCTCACTTGCTTCCATTTGTTGCTTTCTTGCGCAACCACTATCGCTTCCCCCATCCCCTCTAACACCTAAACTCCCCTCGTTAGTGGAGTCGGCGATCCTCTGGAACTTTATCGCATAGCGCATACTTCAGAACTGGACCGAGGCATGCCACTTGCATCTTGGCCCGCGCTACTCTTCATTTGAGAGTAGCAGATACCCCCGTTATAAAGACTATCGATAGCGCTGTTTCCCCCACAATGGATGGCCGTGGGACTGAAGTTCAGACTGGACGCACATCACCCCCGTCTGGACCCTTTGGATGTGAGTTTTTTCCGACATGCACCATGCATGAAATCCCTGCTAAAATGAGATAAGATTCCTTTCTCTCTCCCATGGATACCCCATTTGAACAAGCACCCGCTCTTCCTCCGGGTCCCTCTCTCCTTGATGATAATGAATCCAACATGCTCGACAACTTCTTTACTACCATGAATGCGAACCACTTTACGAATGACTTTTGGATGCGACAAGAACATAAAACCGGGTTATCCAACTTGGACTGGTCTGGCGAATTGCCTCCGAACTTCGAAGGATCAACTACCTCCTTATCACAACCATCTTTTCAGCAGCATGGACTGGGAAAAGCAAACGGGGGCATGATGGTCGGAACTCCTACAGGCCAGGACATATTCGCAGCAGCATCCATGCTATATCAGAGCGGCCTCAACGGGCAAGATATTGGGTCCACACTAGCGCAGCAGGCTTTTGCAGGACATCCTATACCGCAAAATGGAACCCACGTAAGCAATGATTCACAGACTAGAAACCTCGGGCAGGGACCGAGTGCTTCTCCGTCTCGGGCCGATGTGCCCACTGGATATCATACATCAGAGATGTTTTTTGACGTCCGGGATCCTATCCCAGCCGACCAGCATCCATCAAGAAAAGCCCGTAGTCTCCGCTGGGGCTCCGATGTCAGTTTTATGGATCAAGGCTATCTTCGCCCACCCGATCAACCTGATGAGGAACAGCGAACAAAGGAACTGCTAGATCATCTGGGTTGCTTTGAAACACAGAGCAGTGCCGCCAACACCCGAGCCCCTAGTCCAGAACGGATCGTCGGCGACCCTGTTCACCGAGGTTCTTTCGCTTCACATTCCATTGGTTCAATCCCGGACGACAGCCTACAAACCCGGAAACGGTCACGAATTATGAAAGAAGAAGTTGACTCCGACGAAGAGGATGGAAGACCTCATTCCAGGAAATCTAGAGGATCTATAAGTAAAGGACGTCGGGTATCAGCAGATATGTCTCGGAAAGCCCGCATTCAACCAGGATCAAAGGCTGCTCGAGAGAATCTCTCCGAAGAGCAGAAGAGGACCAATCACATCCTTTCAGAACAGAAACGCCGAAACCTTATCCGTCAAGGCTTCGAAGATCTATGTACTCTCGTGCCGGGCCTCAGAGGCGGTGGCTTCAGCAAGAGTGCAATGCTCACATCCGCCGCCGACTGGCTTGAAGAACTTCTCCAAGGCAATGATATCCTCCAAGGCCAACTACATGAGCTCAAAGGCATCAGCGGTTTGGTAATGCCAAGATGATAGCCTATAGCAGCCTTCTAAACATATAATCTGGATAGCCCTATCCTTCTAACGGGGCTTGCAAGCGTTTCAGCGAGTTGGAGAAGACCGGCGCGGTTGGCGTTCATTTCGCAGTCCTAGTGACAAGATACCATTTTCTTTCTGCTCTGCATTCTCCGGCTTCCTATTTGCCACCGTCAGTGATATAATATTACCTTTGGTTGATAGGCATCAATACCCTAGTGCATAATTCGAAATATTTCTGAGCTGAAAAACAATTTATACCACTTAAACGGATCTTATAATTATAGCAACTTGAGAAGACTGGTTAGGATTGGAAACAAAAACAGACCTAGCCCTCATTGGAAGTGATATTAAAGGGATCGAATTGGAAGCGAAGATGAGTGAAACTGAATTGAAGGCCTCAATTGGTGAATTACTTCGTAACGCCGTCATCCTCCACCGCCTTGTATTTTGCCGTGTTTGGACGCGTCGACCTCTCCGTTACTTCCTCCCACTGTCTCGCCCAGAATGCCTCCAAAACGAAAGCACAGTGATGATGAAGATCATAATTCCAAGCGCTACGCTTACCTCAAACCCCACGTACGCCATGTCCCTGAAAAGACTATCAAGTCGAAATGGACCACCCTCCCAGAACCCGTTCAAGAAAGAGTTCGCGATATATTTCATTCCCTCGAGCGACCAGTGATCATGCGAAGCCAGAATGAGCGAAAACGCATAGAGGCGCAGGGTGCTGTGCAAGCAGTGGTACGAAAGTAAGTCTGCACGATGTCGCTGGACTTGGCGCAAGTGTCAGCAGCTGGGAGAAACCAAAGCGCTGACCGCTGTCTCTGCATGATATCAGTCTAGGGAAACGCCTTCCACGGATGCCCTTTCCACCCGCAACAAAGGAATCTAACTTTGATTACGAGTCTGCGTTGAATGAGCACGTATGCAACCCGTGATCTGCTAGCAAGACCTCATACTGACATACCTTAGCGTGGCCTCGAATCCAGCTTGGTTACTATGACTGACAGCGTCGACCTTTTGAAAGCCGAAATTGCAAAAGAAGAAGCAGCCCTCGTACGCGACAAAAAAGCGTTGCAGGAAATGGACAAGAACGCCAAACGGGCCGAGACTGAACGAAAACGACAGACGAAGAATGTATGCGACACAATAACTTGCCTCGTTGGTGTTTTTAACTGAATATATGCATAGGAACACCCTGTTCTCCGGAAGCTCGATGCGCTTCCTCAAACCGAGAGCTTCACGTCCTCCAAATTCGCTCTTATCAGTGCGAAGGATAGCCACGCAAGTCTGGACGAGGCAAGTCTTACCTTTGTGTACATGCAGAGCACAGAAACTTACGTCCTGCTCAATTTTAGTTGGACACCGACCCCGAGATTCAAGGACTGATGAAGCAATTGAATGGCCACCTTCAATCCATGCAAAGCAATACTGCGCCGTTCGCGGAGCTCGGTGATGCTATTACCCGATCGCAAGCGGCTTTAGATCTATACTCGCTATCTAATGACTGATCGCCAGTCATTCTGCACCCGCACACATACCAAAATACTACATCCCGCGCAATTCACGTCGACACATGAAGGACCTCGGACCAGGGAAACTCACGCTTGCCGAGACAAGCCACTCGAGGATTACCAAGAGACCGCTTGTCGCGTGCTCAGATCGCAACTTATACGCTGCATAGTGGCACCAGACAGACCTCGTGCGCGGCTGAATACCATTCCTCTCCAAAGAACAATGCAGGAGGGTCAATTCTGGCCGAAGAAATGCAAGGCGCAGTCCAATTAATGCATAGCCAGTCTCAATTTCAGACCTGGAGGGATTTGCAAAACGCACCCGAAGTCTCCAAGCTCAAGATCGCCGAGAAAATCGGAATAAGTCCCAATACAAACTGTTGTACACCTCTCTCTTTCGTAGCACCAAAAAGTAATGCCTCGCCGAGGTGGCGGAAATGCGGAGGAGTTCGGAGGGGCGACTCCGCTTTCTCCATCCTGAACATTTTCGACGTTTCCAACCTCTGAACCTCTGATCTTCTGGTTTGCGGTCTCCTCGATCTATACACAATGACCGAAATGTCGCTGGTCAAGTCCAGATCCGGGGATGCAGGCAAGGATAGCCTCAAGGAACAAACATCTGCGGCCAAGGCTGAAACGACCGGAGGGAGTCATTCCAGCCCGAAGAAGCGCCGGAAGGTGAATCACGGTAAGTTGCCGTTGCACCGCATGCGACAGGGAACTGCGCCTGTGAGAAGCTCTTGGCTAATTTTGTCCAGCATGTGTCTATTGTCGTCGCTCGGTAAGCTTCACCGAGCACTCCACATTTGCTATGCGACAGTCCTATTGCTGTCCTAGGGAATCCTCCCGATAATACTTTTGCTAACTGAATTTGTTCGCGTGGGACAGCATATGACCTGCGATTCGGTACGACCTCCCCCGTTCGCGACTAAACCCTCGAGTTGCGTGTTGCGACTTGCGGAAAATAGCATCAGCTGACCTGCGTGAAGGAACGACCTTGCACTCGCTGTATAAAGCGCAACATTGGTCACCTATGCCATGATGAACCAAGAGAGACTCCAAAGCGCGGACGCGGCGAACACGAACATTCGGCTGCCGACGAGGAGGGCTCGAACAATGATCTAGCTGTGCAAGGCATGTCTAGGAGTGTTGATATAGCCGATTCTACAAGCCAGCAACAGTTTCCTGAAGCCACGATCGGACTTACGCCCTCAGCTGTGAATCCGACTTCCACTGTCTCGTCCGGAAACCTTTCCACGCCTGGCCAGGAGCTCGAGCCCAATTCTCAGAGTAAGTTTGTCGCGAATCTTATGACCCGAGCAACAGCTGACTCTCGGTGACAGCCATGCCATATAATGAATGGGTAGGGGGTCAGAATCAATTCCAGGAGATGCATTCGCTCCATCCGTCTTACATGTTCAATGCGCCAGAAGTGACCAATGAATATAACTTGCTCGGAGACTTCCTCAGTAACAGTCTGTTAGATGACGGTGCGATGTTCCAAAACCAGGACATGCCCGGGGTCTACACCGACTCGACGTTGATGAACTCCATGAATGGCTTAGGGATTCCAAATGGCTTACCTCCACCGGCGCAGCTTCCACCACCGGCGCAAAGCCATATGCCACAGGGAGACACAATTCAAAGACCAACCTCAACCGTGGGCAACGACAAAGCCCGGGAAACTTACTACATGACGGCCGCCGATCCTGCAGGAACTGACCCACCAGAGGAACGAATGAACAAACTCCTCAAGGCTAAATACGATGCAGGATTATTGAAGCCATTCAACTATGTCAAGGGATATGCGAGATTAAATCAGTACATGGAGAAGCACATGCAGCAAATATCTCGGCAAAAGATCTTACGACAGCTTGACAAGTTCCGGCCAAAGTTCCGAGAACGCATGCAAAGCCTGACTGATATCGAGTTGATCCTTGTTGAGATGTGGTTCGAGCGGAGCTTGATGGAGTATGATCGCGTGTTTGCCAGTATGGCTATCCCCGCCTGCTGTTGGCGTCGGACAGGCGAGATTTTCCGTGGCAACAATGAAATGGCACAGCTTATTGATGTCCCCATTGAGGGTCTGCGAGATGTGAGTATTTACCTAGGGCTGCTTAGCTGGTCTCGTGCCCTATATCAGAACTTACTAACAGGGTTTGTTTCACAGGGCAAGCTCGCTATCCACGAAATCATTGTTGAGGACCAGCTAGTGAGCTACTGGGAAAAGTTTGGTGCTATTGCCTTTGACAATACGCAAAAGGCTATGCTCACCAGCTGCACACTCAAGAGCCCCAACCCCAACTCAACGGGTGATGGTATTAATTGTTGCTTCTCATTCACCATCAGACGTGATAACCACAACATGTAAGTCATAACTCAACGTTTTTCTGGCTTTTGTGCCAGGCTAATCACTCTGTATAGTCCATCCCTCATTGTTGGCAACTTCCTCCCTATCGACAAATAACTGTTGTCAAAAGACACTGGTATTAACGGTGCTTTTTGGTTTTTTTTGTTCGACTTTCTTTTCTTTTCTTTTTTTTTTTTTTTTGGTCTTTTTGATTCCCCAAGGGTTGGCTGTATCTTCAACAAAATGTCCAGTACCACAATAAACAGTCTCAGGCAATCGTGTCTTTTTCCTTCATATTTTCCTTGTGTAATATATACTTGCAACCCATCTGATGAGCTTAAGCATTGAAGGTTTGGTAGATACCAGATGGAGGAGCTGAGTAGCCAACAAGTTGGAACTTGTCTACTGGCTGTCCACGTAAGTTGCCGCAAACTGTTCATTCAATATCGACATGTCTCTTTTGTCTCTTTGACTAAGTCAACAAAGACTAGTCAGTGATCAGGGGTCCAATTGCCCCATGTACTGACCTCGACGGCGCTATCACGAATGGGGATTCTATAACAGCGAAAGGACCTTTTCAAACCTATTCTGGAGGCCAAAAAAGAATCCTCCGGGCAAAATGATTCGGCAGTCATGGCCATCTCTTGGTCAAGCATGGGTTCGTTCAGAAGGCGGATGCTTTTGATTATCCGTACACAAGCTAGCTTATATCAATTAAGTCATATTGTGACACCTAGTGGGCACATTTACGAGTAAAGAGCTGTTTGTACTGTCATTTTTATGTTATAATTGATTTGTCTTCAAGGCGGTATTCAAGAACATTTGAAATTGTATTTTCAGTAATATGTTCTAGAGAGTATCAAAGGAAGAAGTTGCAATTTCGAATATAGCAAGACAGCCTGTGGCCACTCACGGAATGGTAAATATGGGTATCATCAGAAGGTCAATGATCTCTAGGAAATCAGTGGGAGGTAAGTAGAAAGAAATAAAATGGCCCAAGCCACTGACCACTCAGTGGATGATGCATATGATATATGTGTGCAAATTGCAGGAAGATAAGGGAAGAAAATGATTTCAAGAGAATGCAATGGCGAACAAGTCAGTCCACAGAAATAGAAACATCAAGTGAAGGTAAAGGAAGATGCCGTGAAAATGCACGGCCTTGAAAAGAAAACTCCAAGGTTGCAAGGCCTCTTTCTGAGGCATGATAGGAAAATTTGCAGAATGTGGGCGTTAATCATCTCCATTTGCTGTGGCATCGTATGAACGGCTCCGTGAAACTTGGCGTACCACTCTATGCTGCAATGAGGGAGTCGATGGCATATAGCGGGGCGTCTGGGGCGACTTCAATGACCGGGAGGAATGATTAGACCTCTGATCCATGTCTCTGCCGCTGCTATCGGTCTCTGTTTCTCCACTTTCATCGCTACTGAGCCCACGACTGGTGACAATACGAAGGGTCAGGCTTAGCTCCCGCTCGAGCTCTTTCTGCGCCTGGATGTCTTGCGTGGAACCGTTGAGTTTCTTGCGGTAGGCCCGGAGAGTGCGGCACACCTGCTCGGTGGACATATCCAGACTGCCAAATTCGCTCCGTGGTGTTGTTTTGGCACGGTTTCGGAAGTCCATCGATGTCCGCCGGTTATTGTTTCTTGAGCTGGTCGGCTTTTTGGGCACTGGGGCCCTGGATCGGGGGCTCACGGGTGATGGTGAACGACGGCTTCTATCCAGTGAGGTACCAGGTGAGGGAGAGAGACGGTTTGGGAAAGATGAGGTTTCGGAGACAGAGTGATTCTTCAAGGAAGATGGTGCTAGCGATAGCCTAGATATCTTTCTCGTTAGAGTCGGCGAGCGTTGGCGTATCGGTGTTGGAGTCGCTGGGTTAGGACTGTCAGGACGTTGAAAGCCGGCTAACTCGCTGCGGGAAAGAACTTTTCTGAGAGGAGGTTTGGCCGCGGTGATTTCTTTGGCAGGAGTATCGTCATCGTCTCGTCCGTTCTGAAGGAGTTCCGGCGATATTTGCTGCTGAACGGACAGGTTCCATATCATTAAAATACCATCCATGCCAGCACTAACTACTGTGCGCTTAGGTGTTCCCTCAGGCTCATTCGTGCGGTCCTCCAGAAGGAGCACATCTGTCACGCCTTCTGTATGGCCAAATTCGCCTGTCAGAAGTTGATCTCGCTCGAGATCATAGACACGGAGAGATTTGTCAGTGGTCGAGACACCAATAAGAATCTTCGGAGTCTGGCCTGGTATCTCCGATGCAACTTTCAACGAGCCCATGATCACTGCATCAGTAGTCTCTGAATCCGATGCCTTAAAAGAGTGCAAATGGCGCCCTGAAGGTATGTCGAACTTGGAGATACAGCGATCCATAGTAGAAACGTACAGGATGCTCGAGTCATCTGGGCAGAGTGTCATTGAGACAGGGGAAGCCTTGAGGGTTATGACTCTGGAAACGAGGTAGGCAACAGAT
The DNA here is from genome assembly GCF_028828085.1 of Penicillium nucicola. Taxonomy (NCBI): domain Eukaryota; kingdom Fungi; phylum Ascomycota; class Eurotiomycetes; order Eurotiales; family Aspergillaceae; genus Penicillium; species Penicillium nucicola. The sequence goes on along the minus strand of NW_026643132.1, from coordinate 226,034 downwards.
GTTCCACCCTCCACTTCTCTTGTTGCCCGATCTCTTATAAGAACAGTGCGGTCTGCTGAGCATGAAAGAAGTTTTTCGCCATCGTCGATGAAGAGTAATTTTCCGACAGCACCAACGTGGTCATCCATAGTTTGAATCAATTTCAATTCGGCGTCTCTCTTCTCAAATAGTTGCACCATTCGATCACGGCCGGAACTGGCCACTAGCCAGGAATCTGACGTTTCTTGGATGGCCAAGTCTGTGATCTCCCCGCCATGGGCGCGAGCTTGGCTGACACATGTCCAATCGGCATTCGAAAGAAGTCTAGATTTACGAGTCAGTCAAAGAACTTCTGCTATACTGCGAAATTGTACTGCAAAGTGTCACATACCTAAGCACACCGAACTTGTCACCTGAAACAAACCAATTCGCGCTTTCCGCAGCCCTCAGAACTTTGAGCTCGTTTGCAGAAACCTCCTCTTCGCTTCCCGAAAATTGATCAAGGTCAATTGCTTTCGATGCGCGGCACTTTCCCTGGGCATCCCAGAAATTCACAGAGCCATTCCGAGACCAGGAAAAGAAATCTGCAGAGAAGTCATTGGGGAGCTTCATATGGCAAATTCCGAGAATAGGATCTCGATGTGCCTGCATGGAAGACTCTCCATTCTCCTGCTCACCCTCCTCGCGCAAAGTACTGATTGGATATATGTGGATTTCACGGGTGGCTTCAACAGTGACCAAGTGCGAGTTCAGAGACCCCATGCAGGTAATTGCAGGTGCCTTGCTTTTCTTGTCAATGACACTTTTATCAATTCTGGTAGGAGAGGCTGGCCTGTTCGAGTTGCAAGATCGCAAAGCTTCGAAAGACAATCGCTGCATCTGCCTTCCACGCCCACCGAGCCAAACCGATTCTTGGTCGAAATCAATGGCCACGGATGTGATGCTAAAGCCAGTTTGTTTGACTGTGATCATCTTTTGAGAATTCTCCCGATCATCGAGAAAGCAGACTGCGCCTGAATCCGTACCAATCACAGCCTCGTGGTCGGAGATGCTACTGACACAGGTGAACGAACTATCGCTGAGTGCGCCTAGTAGACAATTCCTTCCAGAAAGCGCTTTTGGGGCAGGGTTGGGTGAGGGTCCACCTCCGTCAACATTCAAACGCGATTTGGTGGGAGATATAGGTCGCATCGATGGAAGACGCCAAACTTTGACATGCCGCACGCCGGTCCTAAGTTACAGTTAGTCACATTGTAAGTACTATCATTATCAAACATACGTGACCAGACTTTGACCAACCCAGCACATGTCTTTGATGATCGAAGTGCACTTGTTCGCAGAATGTAGCTTGGCTGATCCATTTTTGAGATTGATTGTCCAGATGAAAAGGAACCCATCATTCGGGTTTCCGAGGGTCGCCAAATACTGGGAACTGGGGCTAAATGCGAGACTGCATACACCAAATGTATGCTCATTCAGAATCGATAGCGGTATATCTGGCAAAGCATCCTTTGCCGTCGAAAATATCAGAACTCGAGGGTTATAGCCCGTCTGGAATTTGTTAGCTGTGCCTCAAACCCTGGCCATGTATTATGCACGCACCTCTCCTACCGCAAGGAATCTTCCATTAGGGCTGATCGAGACACTTGTGACTGCTTTGATTCTTTCTCTCGAGGACCATCCGCGGGGGCTACCGCTTTCGCCAATATCGCTGGACGGTGATCCATTGTGAATATTAATATGCGGATTAGACCTGATGTGAGATAGGGAGCGCGCCCTGGGGTCCGGGGTTGCCGGTGGAGTTGATTGATTGTAAAAAGAAGTTGCAGGATTAAGGCTGGTCGCGGAGGGCCGCGCTCGGAAGAAGCGCTGGCTTAGGTTGGCATCCTCATCTAATTCTGCGAGCACAGCAGCAGATCCAGCGCACAGCGCAAAGCTCTTACTCTGGTCGTGGCTTGAGAACCCATTGGGGGACGTGGTTGTGGTGCCGATAACTGTTTGGAGGGACAAGGAGGAATTGTGGGAGGTTTTGCTGGCAGATCGTGTACCCGGTCTCAGGATTGGAGAATTCGAAGGAGTGATTTTGAGTGATGCGCCGGGGCCAGCAAGCTTGCTTTTCGCACTGAGGGGGGCGGTGGTAGCCATGTCCTTGGTGGCTGAGGTCGGTATTTCAAGATCCCCTGAGTGCGCGGGGTATTTTCATATCAAAATGAAGGCGCATCTGTCGAGCAGCTCGGTGAGCGCCAATAAAATTCAGAGATGTGTGGGTTGCAAGGTTGAAGGAGCGTTCAGGAGAGGTTGGCCAGTGTGGGAAGACCGGGGTCGAATTAGTGGGGGTAGCTAAGTTGGAGCTGTGATCAGTACTGTACTGTAACGGTTCCTACAGGTCCACCGGGCTAGAACTCACTTCAAAAGAGTGTAAGGGGCTTGTGGAAGGTCAAAAGAAGAGAGCAAACAACAAGCTCATTCCGCGCTAAACAGCGGATCATTCCAGACGATCTGAGGAATCCGAACCTTGGGTCTTCCCCTGTCAAATTCTGGAGATCTCAAGACTGCCGCGCGTGGACTGTATGAAGTGCAGGAAGGAAGTGGACAGGCGAGGGTCTCACTGGTCTTCAACCAAGGAGCTGAGAGGACTTCTTGCTGGAGACCTCGATGTCAGCCCCTCGATCGGCGAAAAATCGCGAGATGAACGGTGGGTCGAGTGTACTGGTCTCTCGCACTAAGCCATCCTTTGGCTCAATTCCAAACACCAAGTGTACCAAGCGTGTCAGGTGTGCCAGGTGTCCTAGGTATGCCTGGTGAGTTCTGTAGGTGACTCGGATGGGAAAAGATGGTAAAAGTCTCGAGGGTGTGTTGCACGTGCTCTACTTATACTTCCCAGTTGCTCGTGCTACTTCTACCCTGCATCACACTTCTTTGCTCAACATTTGATCCTTTTGAATATCGGATATTCTTTGAGAACGGTCTAAGGAGTGTCGGCCTCTCTTTCTCTCAAGTCGACCTGTCTTTGTGATACCGCACCTTTGCTCTCCCGCTGAGAAACAAAGCCGAGCTATAATAAGCCATTTCACTTGACTGGTCGGTGCTACCCGGTCTAGCCTAGCAATTGCAGATGTCTAATATACAGTATACAGTAGGCTAGCTTGTATCAAAATACTACTCTATGGAAAGCTAATATCGAAGGTTATGCAACTTGACATATATATGCCAACCACGCGTTTGCATACAAATATATATCCCCCAACACTTTGCTCAAGATACCCCCAGGTTTGTCTTTAAATTTACTTCCAAGAAACATCTTCGAAAAAAAGCCAAGAATGTTATTTGAGGTCGTCCTTTCAAAGAAGTGAAGCGCGTCTCTGGCAGACTGGAGAAGTATAACCAAATTACCTGATTTGGTCTAGCGTCAACTTAAGGATCTGGCTGCCTGAACCACAAGGCATTCAAAATCAGTTAGTTATCTTATCGCCACCATATTTTCTTGACTTCCTCTCCCATCTAATTCAACTCCTTCCATATCTTCATATATGTGATTGTTTTGTTGTCACTATGGCGATTATTTGTGCTGCATCAGCAACGCTGGCCCTGCCAGCCGTCATGCGTAATGTCTTTCGCTCCCAGTTCGCCAGTGACTTGGCCTCTTCGACGATCCCCTACCGTTTCGCCTCTTGCCCTTCCTTTTCCTCCTCAAAGCACCGAGCATTCAACTCGGGTCCATACTTGCGTGATTCTGAGAATGAGCGATCGGAGCAGACGACTCCCGAGTCATCGGTCACCAATGCCGCCACACCTTCCGGCAAGCCAAGAAAGCAATTATCTGGCCCTCCGCGCACCAACAATGGATGGAAGCCGATGAAGAGTCACCCAAGAAAACCAGAAAATGAAGTCAAGAGAAGCGACAGAGAGCGCAAGGCATTCCGCACAGAGGCTCGCAAAGAGGCTCGCCAGGAAGGTCGAACCGACCCAGGCAAGGACTCGCACTGGAACAAAGACTCAAAGTTGACATCAAATGGAAAGAAACATAAGAAGGAGAATTGGCAAATCCAAAAAGCCGCCTTAGAAAAGAAGTTCCCTCAGGGTTGGAACCCACCCAAGAAGCTCTCTCCTGATGCGCTCGATGGAATCCGTCATCTACACGCGAAAGCGCCTGAGCAATTCACAACGCCTGTACTTGCAAAGGAATTTGAGGTGTCCCCGGAAGCTATTCGCCGAATTTTGAAGAGCAGATGGCAGCCATCTGAAGACGAACAGGAGAGCCGGCGCCAGCGATGGGAGAAGCGACACGATCGAATTTGGAGTCGTATGGCTGAGCTTGGTCTCCGCCCTGAAACCAAGCGTACGAAGCCCATTTCAGATGCTCGAGTGTTGTATGGCGACAAAGACAACGGCGGACGCAAGTAGACGTACCTTCCGAGGTTGTATGATATAATTGGGTTGCATCACTGTACAATACATAATAGCGTATCTTGTTTTTTTTTTTTAAATATGGACAATAATCACTCAAATTACTCCAAAATTCTCCAAAAATTGTTCTCTGTTTCACATGCCCTTTGGCATTTTGACATGTTGATACCCCAGTTGGGACATTGACGTATGAAGTTCGGGGGTGGAGCAAGGCCCGCCACGCAACTTGATCCGATCCTCGACAACCTTCCGACTCTTCACATCAACCAACATGCATTCGAGTTGACAGAATGCTCATGTCGGCCAATCTTCTACCTCGAATGACCTACAGCTCACCGTGCCGACTTGCAATTCCCTAGATCTCGACTGCCCGCATGCTGACGCGCCATGCCCTCCAACATCCAGGTCTTCGTGAAATGGAAGGACCAAACCATATTTGCAGGGGAAGACGTGGAATGTACCATCACGTTCAAGAACGTAGCTGATACTGGCGTTGACTCCAGTGTGAGCGAAGGTGGTCAACATTCACGGAAGCTCTCTCGAGTGGCGAACCACACGGCCAACTCGAATTCGGACTCTTTCTTTGGACTCAAATCACCCCAGGCCTTGTTCTCTGGTCGAAGATCCTACTCTATCAGCTCACAGCGAAAGCCTTACCACCGAACGGCCTCTTCTTTAACAAATCCGCACGTTGGCTCACATAGCTTCCCCCCGAATAGCAGCCCCTCTACACCGCGCACTTGGCAACCAGGTCACAGCCACAAACGATCAGTATCCATTCTCTCCATTGACAGCGAAGGCCAGACCGATCCGACACCTGCACCACATCAATATAATCGACCGAAGCCAGTCAGGGGTCATGGGCGCTCGGCCAGTCTTCAGGTTCTCCCTAGGAGAAACAATAGCTATGAGGACTCCTACAAGAAAGGTAAGATCGGATAAGCTGAAGCGTCATGAATTGAGACTAATGTGCATCTCATTCTAGTGAGGTCCCCCACCCATGCTTTCCCTTTCCCATTGGCAGAAGCTCCAAGCGAGCATCCCAATGGCAATTTGACTGTAAATACCGCCAATTTGGGGCGTCGCAGTCGGCCTGGTTCTCTAGCGACAAGTCCAACAGGACTCGTGGAGCCAATACGACCACCTGCCCGACGGTCACAACCACCTCCTATGGAATTTAAGTTTCCAGCCGCGCCTCCTCCTGAACCAAGTGCCAACCTCTCAGCGCGCACTCCGTCCCCCAAATCGGCAACAACAAACGGTACTACATCTACCGGGGGAAAACCGAATGCTAGGGAAGCGCCACTGACAGCCCCGGCACACCAACAGCTGACGAGAATCATTTCGGCCACTAGCGCAAATGGGAGCGCTCGCAGCAGTGGAGAATTCTTCTCCGTCAGTGACCATTCGACTGAAACGCTCGGATCAGAATATACAGCATACTCGACGCAAAGTGCGCGAGTGCCCCCATCCGCACGACATGCGCGACATTATTCAAGCGTGGTGACATCTCCACTCAAGGCACCTGATAGCCATGCGCTGCTCATGGGCTATGCGCAGGTCAGCGCCTCTTTTACGGTTGATGGATCTTTAGTCAATCAGTCAGCATTCGAGGAAGTCAAGCGAAAAGGAGTTGTTGGTGGCCAACCAGGTCCAGGTGGTATTCCTGGACGACCAGCAACCCCCGAACGTCCACGTAAGACCGGTGGGTTCTGGGGAGCGTTTAAATGGAACACCATTGAAGAATCGATCAACGGTCTTCTCCCCAACAATGAACTGGATGGCCTACGAGAAATGCGTGGCGTGTCATCCTCTCGTTCCATTCCACTCCTATCGACTTCGCAATCACTGCTTTTTGTCGACCTTCGATTAGCGCCGGGGGAGGAACAATCATATTCCTTCTCTTTCGCCCTTCCGAAAGGACTCCCGGCGAGTCACAAAGGGAAGGCAATCAAAATCTCATATAATTTAGTTATTGGAACTCAGCGGCCGAGTGGAGCCAATGAGCCTCAAAAGGTCAACCGCATCAATATCCCATTCCGTGTTTACAGCGGCGTTAATGGTGAGTGATATTCAAACATCAACGTGCAAATTGATATTAATCGTGTTCAGACAAGGGAGATATCCTTGGTCATGACCTGATGTCGCCTTATGTGCTTCTCAGAGATGAGGCGAAGGTGCAAAAGGTCGGTCCAACAACACCAGTTGGTTCCAAGAACCAGAGCATCAGTAAAACCCATCATTCTGCGACCGATTTCTTAGGATACGTGGACGAAATTCTGGAACAACGCGCGCGTTCTAATACGCTTTTCCCACCTGGCGCTCTCTCTTCGCGGCGATCTAGCGTTGAGGGACTCCCGCAAATGCTGACCTGCAAGGATATTATTGATTTTGCGATCCTTCGCAGTAACCAGGCAATCAATTCTCGTCGTAGTCCCAATCGCTTCGAGATTGCCCGCGAGGGCCAGCGAATTGCGGTGGTGGTCTTGAATCGACCGGTTCACCGACTCGGAGAGACCATCATTGCTACCATGGACTTTGGCAATGCTACAATTCCATGTTATGCAGTCAGAGCCTCATTAGAGACCTCTGAGAAAGTCACACCCACTCTGGCTATTCGTTCCAATGCAAGCATCCACCGCACTACTCGGAAGATTCATGCATCTTTGTTCGAAAACACACTCCATGCTACTCGAGTAGCGTTCAGTCCGGCTATTCCTATTGCAGCCACGCCTACCATTCTCACCAGTGGGGTGACCCTTGATTGGGAACTGCGATTCGAGTTTGTGACCTCCGGTGGTCGGGGCCATCAGGGTCCCAGCCCATCGGGCATTCGCTTGCTGGAGACCCTGTCGTCAGATGAACGCGGCAAGCTACTATCTGCCACGGATCATCTGAACTGTGAGTCCTTTGAAATCGCCATTCCTCTCACCGTTTACGGAGAGACCATTCGAGAGCGGCAGCCCGAAGAGAATGAGGGCTACGCGATTTAGCGCTCTCGAGATGTATACATGTTTTCTGCCGTGCAGGTGTCTTATTTGTCTGACTTTGAAATATTCCCCTGAAGACTCGCAAAGAATAGTCTCCGGAACCAATGTATAATGGAAAGAAACTAGCTTCGTAGCTCACATAATGCTATAACTTGACTTCGTTGATGTCTGTATACGGAGGCGGTCACTGGGGCAACCCAGCCACTTATCAGCTGAAGCACGATAACACTGCTACACTTCCTCATCTCAACCTCGAAATCATCATTCCACAAGGTACAGAGAGCATTCCGGACTGCATCCTATCTCGAAGGACACAACAATTCTAACACTGGAATGTAGGCACGACCGCGATCAGCGCAAACCCCGCCGCAAAACCCCCCCCTACAAACCAGCGCCCTCTAAGACGATGGCTTCGTTCATCACCACAATGTCTGTCCCCGCTCCTCCTTCTGTTCATTTCCCTGCCTGCGAGCTTGTATCTCGGTCATCGTCATCCCAATCCTCTGCTACCAGCCCTTCCTCCCTGTACAATACCACCCGTACTTCCCATCTGCCCCTCCTAGAACCCCCCTCTTACCTTTCGTCTGCTGTGCGCGCTCTCAAGCAAGGCTATTGTGGACTGACTCCTCCTAGTAATGCTCGTACCAGAGCTCCGTTCAAGCCCCGCTCGGCGGCTAAGGGTACGAGTAGTTATCAACTCCGACAGTTCGCCGAAGCTACTCTTGGAAGTGGTAGCTTGCGCAAGGCTGTGAAGCTGCCTGAAGGCGAGGACCTCAATGAATGGCTCGCAGTCAACAGTCAGTTCTTCGCAGTTGCTTTAGTTTGGCTGGATGGTGTCGCTAATGTCATTGTTTCTCTAGTTGTCGACTTTTACAACCAGATCAACCTTCTCTATGGCTCAATAACTGAGTTCTGCTCACCACAGACATGCCCTGAGATGAAGGCGACGGATGAGTTCGAGTATCTGTGGCAAGATTCAGAAAACTTTAAACGACCAACTAAGATGTCAGCGCCGGATTATATCGAGCATTTGATGGCCTGGGTCCAGAGTAATGTCGATAACGAACAGATGTTCCCCAGTCGAATTGGTATGTTTCAAGATCCAATTGAGTTGTTACTCCGTGACTTACCATGTTTTCTCTCCAGGCGTCCCATTCCCCAAGACTTTCCCCAGTCTTCTTCGCCAAATCTTTAAGCGTCTATATCGTGTCTATGCCCACATCTACTGCCATCATTATCCGGTAGTAGTACATCTCGGCCTGGAACCCCATCTCAACACCAGCTTCAAGCATTACGTTCTGTTCATCGACGAGCATAAATTGGCCAGCGGAAAGGACTTCTGGGGACCACTGGGTGATTTGGTCGACAGTATGTTGCGCAGCGACTGAGCTTGCGCGTGGAATTCGGATTGCATCTGATCTTCGCGAAATGACACGGGGGGACTGGGGATCTCGGCGTTTCGGGTGCGGTGCATACATACGTTATCATATTTCAGCTCGTGGCGTCTGGGGTTTATCCTAATGCCGACTTTGAATTCATGAATATTTTCTACTTTAGTATGGCACACTCTAAATAAAAATGACCTGTGAACATGGCGTACTTGTGCTCCAGTCATGATTGTAGACTAGCGGTGTCTAGATGCATCGAGGCCAGGTTATATACGCAGTACTGGGATTGGTTCGTCGAATCGTGGCTGCAGTTCTAGCCCTAATTGGCGAATCGCGAAACAAATAGGTCAACATCTGGAAGGATCCAGATCCTTGTCTTTCGAACATGTGGCTACGATATACTATATACACTTGACACTGTCGTTGGGTCAATTGTCTTGACCCTCATATTCGGACATTCTGTCATAGAACATGAAGCCAATTCACCAGCAAACAAACGAACACAACCAAGCCTTGTCAATAGGCTAAACAAGCACCAAGGTCATAATGGCCAGGCTGCAGCGTCACTCTCAACCTTATGAGCCCCACCAGAGCGCGACAGTACATCTCTCAAGACAGCCACGGTATCACTTGGCAGTGAAGTGTTCTCTTTCAAAGTCGTTAGTTGCACAAGCCGAAACAGTCCTTTCGCAAACTGCCATCGGCGACCGAGGGCCCGAAGGGTGATTACAGTATCTGTAAAGAACCTTTGGTTTTCGACATCTTCCAGATCTTCAAATAGAGTGAATAGCGCAGTCGTAGCGTACTGCATTGCTGCAATGGGCATACACTCCACTGGCCAGAGAGAGCGGAATTGATTGAGAATGCAGCCGATATGGCGGGCTGATGCTGTTCGTAGTCTCTTGATGCGGTCATTTGTTGTTATTTCGTCTCCTCTCATGATTGGTGTTATGAAGCCGAATATGAGTATGATTGTATTGTGGTAGCGCATGCTTTATCGGTCAGTGTCATTGCCCATGAACCGACATGAAATCTCACTAACTGCATCTCCATGACACCCGGCGTTGACGCATATCCCAGTTGGATGCATCGTGGAAGGTTCTTGGCCCAGCTCTCCAAGCGTTGGTGGAAATTATTGATGACCTCAGGATCGACTCTCATTATCGTCTCGCCATCAAACAGATGATTGCAAATTTCCCACATGATCAGCCCCTGTACAAACAGCGCATTTTTCAAACAGTTTGTATGAGCAGCGACGGGCCCGCCTTGATGAGGATATGGCGTCCAAGAGTCTTCGAGGTCGTGGTTTTCAGGGAAATATTCGAGCGTGGTGGGTTTCTGGATGATGGTTGGTTTCTGGAGGCTTAGAATGGAACCGCTGCATAGTGTTAGCACAGCTAAGGGTTGCACGTCTTGCAAGCTCACTGACGAATAATGACTGAATAAACCAAAGATTGCAGTATCAATTGACCTTGCCATTTCTTGGGACTGTTCATTGGCTTCACATATCATTTCATGTCGGTGGTTCATAGCATAACTGAGGCAGTCTGCTATCTTTATCAGGTATTGGGAGCTGAGTTTATCCTTGCCCTTAATACAGGCACTGTAGAATCAGGTTAGAGCGTAAATGTCAAAAGAAGAGACTCGGCCTACATGGTATAGATGTCTCCCCATGCTTGAAGTGTGGTAAGGCATAGTCGATCTTTTTCTAGTACCAGGTGCTGCATAGCTTCTTCTAGAAAGTGTTCACCTCGGGTACTGGGATCATCAGGTATGGCAAATATTTCAGGATAGTCGGAGTAAAACTTGAGGAGAAATTGTCAATTAGTATTCAAGGGGAGAAATAAGGTATACACACACATGCACAAGATAGCATGATGTTGACCAGCAACGGCGAACAGAAACGAGAGCTCTTATTGCCAGTTCTCATATCCGCTAGGAACAACTCACGGTCAATCCAATTCAAAGTACCGTGCTGCCAAGTGAAATAGTGAGAGACAAGGTGTGAAACGAAGAAATCATCGTTTGTAACAGAGGTCCACGGCCGCGCAGGTACCTCATAGAGAGGAATATCTGAGATACGCCTCACATCCATGAATCTTCTCGAAGAGGACGTTGGACTCTTGGTCTGGATATTGTGCGGAGGACTTGTATTCCGATTCTCATTCATGGATAACCGGATCTTGTCCATCGATGCGTTGCTTCGAATTAAGTTGAGAATGCCCGAAACTTGTCGCTCATCGTCATCTCGAAGAACCTCCACCAATCGTTCAAAAAGGTTCCGGTCCTGCTCTAGGGATTCGATTTTACGTTTGAGGGTGATGCGTCGACGACCATCATTGTCTGCGTTGATGACGCACTGAGTGTTTGCTTTTTGACAGGGCTCACAAGGCTCTCCTCCAACACACTGATGGTGTCAGCACGGACTTTGATGCTTGTGACGGGGTGCAGACTTTCGACTTGCGTTTCTGACAGGCTTCGCAGGCCGTGGTTGCTTTCTTTGCTCGAGATGAATCGGTCTGATGAACCGTTGAATCGGAGACCCTCGTAAAGGGCAACCTCGAGCCCTTTGCGTCTTTGGGGGGCATCTTGGTCAAACAGAAAATGATCCGAGACGTGTCAGTAGGAAGATGGCCGAACTTATCAGTAACTATACCCAGTGGCAGAAATGAATATCCACATCCACCGGCCGCCTACCACGCCCCACGCGAGGTTGCCTCGCGTCTATTGGATTGATCTGGACATTAGGCTCTATTCAAGCAAATAGCGAAGAGAGTCGATCAAGCCCCATCTGTATCTTCGGACAAGTTGCGTGAAACCTGGCCCACTGCTGACAGCCACTAGACAAGACATTATCATTGCTCGTCACGAATTTAAGCCACCATGACGCGAGCTCGGCTGTAGTTTCTTTTGTTTGGGGCAATTAACCCTGATTTTGAAAAGGAGATTGATGCAAAAAACCGGATTCTAATTCACTGATCGGGAATCGAGGAGTCTGTACCCCTGCTAGTGGGCACGGCACGACCGTTCATTTGGCCCATACCAGTAAGTCTGGGCCGAACAATGCCCACTTAGTCTTGAATGACTGCCTTTGATCATGTGCCGTGGCATGCTGCCCATTTCAGTAATCATTGCAAGCCCATTGAAGACTACTAAGGTAAGTTATTGTCTGGAGGCGTTGCATGGGGGTTTGATGCAGGGATGATTCTCAGGGAACTTTGGCCCCGCTAATCAAAGGAGAGGCAGGCAGCGACGATCACATTGTTATAAGCGCTCTAGCCCTCGACGAAATCTCCGATTGGCATTGAATTAGGGCGGCTGACGGTGGTTGTTTGTTGCCGTCAGCCAAGGCCAGCCATGGCACGTGACCAATAGGAGATTACCTCAGCTCTGAGTCAGCGAGTGGTACCACGTGATCCGGGAAGAAGTCGGACCTCGTCTCAACCTGCATCCTTGACGAAGAAGCACTCCGAACGTCGGTATCTCCAACCACTACCTTCTCTCCCCCTCCTTGAGGCTCTTCTCCCTGCCAATTGCACAATGATGTCCTCTCGCTTCGCCCGCGCTGGCCTGCGTGCCACCCAGCAGTTCTCCGCTCCTCGCACAGCCGCCGTCAACGGCCTGCGGTCCTATGCCACCCCGGCCCAGGATGTCCGCCCTCCCGTCGCCCTGTTCGGCGTTGATGGCACCTACGCCACTGCTCTGGTATGCACCTCCATTGCCTTTTCAGCTTTCCTTCGCGACCGTGTCCTTTGTCGCGACTTCCGTCTTCCCCCGAAGCCCCTCCGAGGGCTCTACCCCCTCGTGTTGGAATCAATCTTGAATCTTCATCAAAGCGCTATACCGAATTAGGATCTCCCTCTAACACCCTTTTGCTTAGTACACTGCTTCCACCAAGTCCTCTGCCCTCGACCAGACCGCTCGTGCCATCGCCAACCTCGGCGAGACCCTCCAGGCCGACAAGAAGCTCGGTGGCATCCTCAGCGCCCCTACCCTGAGCAACGCCGACAAGGCCTCCATCGTCCAGGAGCTCGCCAAGGTCTCCGGTGACAAGGGTGAGATCCTCAAGAACTTCCTCGAGACCCTTGCCGAGAACAACCGTCTCGGTTCCCTCGAGGGTGTCTGCGAGAAGTTCGCTACCCTCATGAGCGCTCACCGCGGTGAGATCGAGCTCAACATCACCAGTGCCCAGGTGCGATAATTCTTAAAGCTCAGTTTCTGAGTAACCACAAAAAGAAGAAAATGACAATCTAATTGTTTGCAGGAGCTCGACACCAAGACCCTCAACCGTCTCGAGAAGGCCGTCTCCAAGTCCGAGTTCAGCCAGGGCAAGAAGCTCAAGGTTGTTGCCAGCGTGCGTACATCAATTCTATTGTCTGTTGACCAAAACTAATGAACTGCCACAGGTCAACCCCGACCTCCTCGGTGGTCTCGTCGTCGAAGTCGGTGGCCGCAGCATCGACCTGAGCGTTTCCTCCAAGATCGCCAAGATGAACAAGGCTCTCACCGATGCCATTTAAATGTAAATTAGCCTGTGTTTGGGGGGATGTTAGACTAGCATATCGTCCCGGATGAACGGTAGCGTTCGTGGAAGGGACAGCGGGATTTTTCAGATTCCCTTGAATCCTTCATTTTGTTTTGTTCTCATTACCTGTCAATTGCACAAATTCATCCACTATTGAGATAGTTAATCGTAGCGTGGAGTAAATGAGTACATTGAGAATTGCTGATATAGCTAAGTTACTAGCTACTGTACAGCTTAAATCAACTCGTACTTTCGATAACTTACATACTACCAAGAGAACCAACGGGAAAGATATGCGCTGACTGATTTTCAATTGTCTAGTAAAAGCCGTCATATGCATAAGGAAAGATAAGAAAGTACTCCGAGAATATGACTCTGAATAGGAAATGCAAGATGTAACGTTAAATCATGAACTGAACTCAAGACGGAATCATTAAATCGTGTCCAAACGCAACCAAATGGGAACATGACCAGTCAACAAAACAAACAAAAGAAATGAACAACATTATCAGAAAGAGACACAGAAAAAGGCACATATTTCGATTACTTGTGTCCGTTCTGTCCATTTCCATTCTCCTTGTCAACCTTCGTCTCAAACTCATCTTCGTAAGCGGCAATCGATGCGGAGCTGCGCACACGCTGCAGTTGGCTAGCGACGTAGTGGTTGATGTGTTCTTCGTCGCGCGGGTCAGTGCTGCCACGACGGCTGCTGGCGTGACTACCTCCACGGCTGACGCCGCGACTGAAGCTGGGCTCATCATCTTCGTCGTCGACGACAGTTGAGGCGGCAGGGGTTGCTTCACCTGAGTAGAAGTCACTACGGTTGCCAATTGAGCGAGTCGTCGATGAGCGGCGGATAGATGGACGGTTTGAGCCGCGAGGTCTGCCCGAGCGGGAGTAGATATCATCAAAATAGTGGGATGCGGCAGCGAAGCCGGCGCGGGGTGTTTGCGGGAGACGGCAGTTGACACCTGTGTCGTGGATGATCTTGGCGATCAATCCGGTCCAGCCGCACTGGTGTGATGTGCCGAGACCGCGGCCTGTGTCACCGTCGAAGAACTCGTGGAACCAGAGATGGTCTTTCCAGTGCTCGTCGAAGTCGAGGAGGTCTGAGCCGGCATTGACGGCGCGGCGGCCTTCGTCGTTGCGAGCGAAGAGATGCTGCATACGGTGCTGCAGTTCTTCGGCTACGTGACCCAGGTGCATGTAGTCGCCGGAGCCCTTGGGGCATTCCACTTCCAGGGAATCACCATAGAACATGTAGAAGCGGAGGAGGGACTCAACCAGCAGGAAGTTGACGCAGAGCCAGATAGGGCCGCGCCAGTTACTGTTACCACCGAAGAGACCGCTGTCCGAATCTCCGGGGACGTAGGCGACCTTGAAGGTTTGGCCGTTGACATCCATGGAATAGGGGTTCTTTTCGTGGAACTTGGACATGGAACGAATACCGTGCTCGGACAGGAATTCAGTCTCGTCAAGCATGCGCTCGAGGATCTTGACCAAACGGTCTTTGCTGACAAGTGCCAGGAGCAGTCGATCATCCTTACCACGGTGCTTCATACTAGCGATGTTGCGCTCGGCGATATCTGGCCTGTTCTCAATGAACCACTCTACTCGTCGCTTGAACGACGGGAATTTATTGATAAGCTCAGGCTCGAGAGTGAGCACAGCGTAGAGAGGAATCAGACCAACAAGAGACCTAATAGGCAGCTGCTGGGTCCACGGGCCACCGTATGAGATGGCATCGTAGTAAAAGCTATCATCCTCATTCCAGAGCGACTGAACGGTGTCATCTCCATTACGGAAAGTCATGGCATCACTGATGAGCAGGAAGTGCTCGAAGAACTTGGAGGCAATATCCTCATATGTGCGACGGTGCTTAGCCAATTCCAAAGAGATGTTCAGCATGCACAGACAGTAAAATGCCATCCAGCCAGTGCTGTCGGCTTGCTCAAGGACACCACCAGTGGGCAATGGCTCGGAGCGGTTGAACAAGCCAATATTATCGAGTCCCAAGAATCCACCTTCAAACACGTTCTTACCACCCGAGTCCTTGCGGTTCACCCACCAGGTGAAGTTGAGCAACAGCTTCTGGAAGACACGTTCCAGGAAGTCCAAGTCCTGGCGACCGTACATCTTACGCTCGATCTTGAAGGTACGGAACACAGCCCAGGCATGCACGGGTGGGTTCACATCTCCGAAGTTCCACTCGTAGGCAGGCAACTGGCCGTTAGGGTGCATGTACCACTCACGAGTGAGTAGATCGAGCTGCTTCTTCGCGAAGTCGGGATCCATCATAGCCAATGGAATACAATGGAAGGCAGTATCCCATGCAGCGAAGAAGGGATACTCCCAAGAGTCAGGCATCGACAGGATATCATCAATGTATAGATGACGCCACTGCTCATTGCGAATGCCCTTACGGCCTGCAGGAGGAGGGATCTCACTCGGGTCACCATTACTCCATTGGTCCCAGACGAAGTTGTAGTACTGCTTGCACCACATCATTCCGGAGAAAGCCTGACGCTGGATGTTGCGAAGATCATCACTCATGGGGAGAGGGTTGATCCGGTAGTA
Source organism: Penicillium nucicola (assembly GCF_028828085.1). Taxonomy (NCBI): domain Eukaryota; kingdom Fungi; phylum Ascomycota; class Eurotiomycetes; order Eurotiales; family Aspergillaceae; genus Penicillium; species Penicillium nucicola. The sequence goes on along the minus strand of NW_026643132.1, from coordinate 210,168 downwards.
GAAGTCATCGGCCTCGGCACGACGTTGCTCGATAACATCGTCCACGACTTCTTCGTCGACAAAGTCTTCCTTCTTGCGGGACACACGGAAACGGACGACAGCACACTCACCAGGGGGACTCCCTCGCCCTGGTTGAAGGCATACCATGCAGCAAACTTGGTACCTTCATTGTCTGGGTTGATGGCACCCTTCTCTTCCTCAACAATGTGACGATGGAACGCATCCTTCACATATGGAGTCTCATTCTCGGTATCCCAGAGCTTCTTGTGGTTCGTTTCATTGTCAGTGAACATCAACTGAGGCTGGATATCGTCATCGCTTGAGCCGACAGGAGGCGACGGAGCAAAAGATATGTATCGCTCGCCAATCTTGGCATGGTTGGACTTGGCGTGCAATGCGCCATCCTGCTTGATGCAAGGCTTTTCCTCCTTCTTCTTTTCCTCACCCCAAGACCAGGTGTTGCGGAACCAAACATGAGGAATAATGTGAAGCTTCGCCGGCTCTGGACCACGATTGTATGCAATGACACGGAAGATCAGTTCGTCCTCGTCATCGGCTTCCTTGGCAGTCTCGATGAAAATGTCCCAGTAACGGTTCTCCTCAAAGATACCCGTATCCAAGATCTGGTACTCAGGCTCCAAACGCGAACGCTTGGCATTCTCATCGATAAGGTCCTGGTACGGGAACTTCCTCTGAGGGTATTTGTAGAGAAATTTCATATACGAGTGCTGTCTGGGTTAGCCGGCGACACAGGAATCGGGGCGACGTGCAACCTACCGTCGGGGTATTGTCCAGATGGAAATGAGCTTCCTTGACACTCTCACCATGATTTCCCTGAGGATTGGACAGACCGAACAGGCGTTCCTTCAAGAAATCGCTGATCCCGCAATTAGTTTCCCCAGATCTGGACCCACCAGGAGAGCTTGGACTTACTCTTCTCCATTCCAGAAAGCAAAGGCGATGTTCTGCAGCGCATGGGTATCCGAGACACCGGCAATACCATCCTCACCCCAGCGAAAGGTCCGTGAGCGTGCATGGTCGTGGGTGAAATCTACCGGGTCAGCCGTTTGTCGTCTTCATTGCAGACTTTACTCACAACTCCAGGCATCACCATCCTCGGAATAATCCTCTCTCACGGTAGCCCATTGGCGCTCAGCGACGTAGGGACCCCATTTCTTCCAGTACTTGGTTCTCTCGCGGTCTTCCTTGAGACGTTTCTCTTCCTCAGTGAGGAACTCATGGCCATCGATTAAAACCATGATGGAATGGTCAACGACGGGGGGAATTGAGAGAAAACGACCTGACCAAAGACTCTGAAAACTACACAAAAAATGGAACAAAAAGGTGAAAAGAAGCTGGCGGGAAGAAGAAGAAGAGAAGAACAGGGAATGGGGGAGGGGCAGACTGCTCCGCCCACGAGCTGCCCCCAGTGGTGACAGCTCCACCCGAAAAGAGCTTTGGGGGACTTTTGACCAGCCAAAAAACAGGAATGACGAAGTGGATGGGTTTGATAGGCCTGTGATTGGCCGAGTCGGAGGCCCATTGCATTCTGGGCTCGGGTCTGCAGCGGATATAAGATGTTGCACTATTAACGTCGGATCTATACTAGAATCTATACTAGAACCTATCGAATCGATACAATCGATACAATTTCTACTAGAGCTCGAGGTTCACGTTTACTAGACTCAGTCCATGTAGCATGAAAATAGCATCACATTCAACATAAGGGCAATTTCGCACAATTACGCCAACCTCCAAAGAGGAGAGGGGTTCTCAAAATGCATATCAAAGAATCAAAAATCATCCCAAAACCACGCCGACTGGAACGCGTCTATCTGACGCGGCGCGGGTCTACATATCTCATAGATCTTCCGAAGCTCCAGTCTTCAAATATCGCCAAGGGGTCTGGTGGCAGAGTTAGACCGAATTGTCTCCTCGCTGCTCCGGCTGCTTGTCGGGTCCCTGGGACGCTGTTTCACCGTCAGAACCCGCCCGAACCGTTCTAGCCCTGGGCTAACCGATCAGGACGAGCGCTCACCGGCTGTCTGACCTTCCTCCCGTCGTCGGGAGCTGTTACCGGTCGCACCGGTCTGCTGCGACTGGAGGCGCCTCTCCGCCTCGCGAATGCGCTGCTGCAGCTCTTCCAGTTCACGACTCTGGATCATCATTTGCTGTTTCCTGTGGGTGGGGCGCGATTAGCGCCCGGTAAATGCCAACAGTCGCTTGCGCTGCGACGAGATGCGGAATGGCGTCCACCCGCGCGACTTACTTCTGGTCGATAGTCTGGGACAAGTTGTTGACGTCCGAGTCAAGCATGAAGGCGCTGTCCAGCGCCGAGGAGAAGGCTTGGGCCATGGTCCTAGGTCACTATTAGTGCCATGTTGAGAACCAGCGAGGGATCGAGGGGGACGAACGACTGCGGGCGGACCTTGGGCTTCCACTCTCGATCCATGTCAGACATGTCAGACATGATGTTTCTGAATGTGAAGGGTGCTAGCACGGGCCGCTGTTGGGACCCCAGAGGGATGTAAGATGGTCGACCGAGGGATGTGCAACCGGAGGGGCACAAGGCGTGTTGATGTTGAGATAGCCGATGTGGGATATGTCGAGACAAAGACCAGCCGAAAGTCGTACGCACGGGTATAACTCTGGGGAATGCGATGTCAGCGTTTTCAGCCTTTATACTTATGCGCCACGATCGGGTGGGGAGGTCAATACCAGAGGTATAGAGACGGTTTAGCGTATTTGACAAGACCACGGGAGACGAAAGCCAGCAGAGGGAGAATGAAGAGGAAGATGAAGAAGATGAAGAAGATGAAATTGAAGGAGAGATGATCCTTGAGTCCACTCTGTTACTAGTCGCGGTAATTCGAGTCCCATATCCACCGCAAGGAGACAGCTGAGTGTTACGGTATTTGCCTTACACAGGGGTCTGATATGCCCATCTATAAGGGGTTCAGGGGTTAGCCCCTCTTAACCTGGAGAACAAAAAAAAAAGGGGGAGCCATTTGTGCAGTAGAGTAATGAATGGATCACACTCCTCATGATTGGGTGAAGTGGAATTATTAAAATGACCAAGGGCCCCCATATGGGTTCTATTGCCCAAGTGTACAGCTAACTTGACTTACAGGAGAGGTGTATGCGAGCTCTCCAAGCTGTGAACCCCCCGTTTCCAGGTACGGTAACGGACACACGTGACTCCACATGACGTAGACGTGCGGCGACTGCCAAGACCCTCTACATGGAACAGTTTCGTCGTTTCTTCGTTTCTTTGCTTTTCTGGGTTTCGTGTGAAGGCTTCTTCTTCGATGAATGGGTGATCATGTTGAGATAACGGGGCTTCCCCAGGGACATATTTCCAGGAAGCTCGGTGGCCAAGTGCTTCCTCTCCGATTCTCCCTTGCCTTTCCTCTCATAAGTGAACGTTAATACTCAACCCAATCGGGTCGGCATCTATGACGAGCAGAATACAACATAGTCGCAGAACCCGGTGATCGATGGAATGGGATCAAAGCTGACAGTGCAAATAACCCACTCAGAGCTCCTAGCTGCTTTGGGCCATGTGAAATCTTGTGTCTTTACTGACTGAAAAGAGAAGTATGCATCAGCTCTTCTAGCTTCTCGTGGTGTTGCGGGCAGGACCGGGATCTATAGATAGGGGCAGCAGTACCTTTTTACTGTGTGCCCTGGGAAAAGTCCTCAAATGGTAACGCTATAGCTGAATAACTACTGCACAGTACCCAACATCAATGGTGGAATAAGTGTCCAATTTCGCCAGGGGCAGTCACTCTGTGCATAGTAGGTAACAAGTCTCTCATTATATTACGCTAAGTTATGAGACATGGAACAAATGTCAGAATGAAAGGAAAATAGCAAGCCTATACGTGAAATCTAGATTGCTCAGGATGTGAAGTATAAACATTGCATGTGAAGTGATGCCCTATTCGGGAGGTAGACGCGTGAGGTGGCTTGACGTGGCCAAGTCGTTTGTCTACGCCCTATGCGAAGTTCACGAAGCACAGATACCATCTTGTTTGCATAACTCATGCAATATTCAAGAACTGAATATGCAGTCACTTTCTAGAATACAAAATATAGTGTAGATCTGGCATTCTGACGTCTGCCCGGCAACCAGCCCAGACAGGGTCACCTGACTAACGTTCTCAGACCTTGGCCAACTTCCCCTTCCAGACCTCTTTTTCATCAAGACTCGCCAGTGATTTTCATTTCTAGGCCTATTTGCCTGTTTGAGACGCGTGTGTTTGTGGTATTCTGTTGTGGGCGCCATTTTTGGGAATTTTTACTCCTTTTTTTTTCTCCCGCCCGGATGGATTAAAGGCTCCGCATACAGGGGATCGATCCAGTCTGTCGCGTTCGCCTTTCCTTTCCAGGCCACCTAGATCTGGACACCTGAATCGACCGATAAGACCGAAAACTCAACCTGACACATCTACCCTTTATCCGTTTCGCCAACCACCGTGGCCCCCATCCTCAAATCTTTCCCCCCCAGTGGCCGACCGGACGGGCTATGGGGGATGCCTCCATTGTCGGCATACACTTCGTTTGAGTCGCTGCTCTTCTTCCAGTCGCTAGCGATCTCGGAAACCGCACCAACAAGCTTTGGGTCCATCTCAGAGCTCTTGCGCAATAACCCGTTAGTTCGTGAGAATGTCGAATTCAATGCGGATCGCCTGACACCAGAGGCGCTGGAAGACCTGTATGCGACTCTGATGCGCGATGGGTTTAAGAAAGAGGCCGTACTTCCAGTCAATGGTCGACCGACAGAGACCTTGAGCCCGCCAAACCCGAAGAAACGCAAGATATCGAGCCCGCGACCAGAGGCATTAGCTGCCGGGGCTTCACATGCCGCGCTTATTCCCGAATTGGTGGCACACTTGTACGCCAAATACAGAGACCTTGTGACCAGAGAAATCAGGGACGATGAGAAGCAGTACACCGAGATCAGAGCGGAACTGGAGCGTTTACAGAAGGAGGACGAGCAACCCACAGAACCGACACCATCCAGGCCTGCAAAGGTAGCACACACGGAGCTCACGGATATTGATGTAAAAGAAGAACACCTCGGCCAAAATATACAAGATCGGACAAGCAAGCCTCTTGCAGCTACGGTTCCGCACGTGCAGGACAAGCCAGCTCCACCAGAACCGCGACCACAGCGTATTGAGGTAAATGTGCCTCCTCCAAGTCAAGACATCCCGAAGGCCCAGCCAGCTCCTGTGAGCCAACCACAAGTTCAACCACAAGCGCAGACTCCTGCGCCCAAAGCCCCAGGGGCTGGACAGCCACAACCACCGGCCGCCAATATCCAAGCCTTGGCAAAACCGCCTGTTCAGCCCCAGCTTGCTCCCTCTGCTCAGAAGCCACCTACCACACCCGCTGGAGCGCGTATAACACCGGCTCATCCTTCGCAAATCGCACCTCGCGCCCACCCTACGCCTACACCCCTCTCTAGCAAGCTTGGTCCTGCACTCCCGCCGGCGCCTCAGCGCACTCCAGCACAGCCGAGCTTCCAGCAATGGCAACTCGACCCTTCTCCACACTCTACCTACTCCGCTATTTCTCCGGGCACTGCTACTCCCCAAGCAGCTCAAGCCAATATTAAACGACCTGTTCCACCTCTCTCCGCCAACCAACCAGCACCAGGATCGCAGGCTCCTGTATCATTCCAATCTCCTTTCCCAAGTACACCTGGTGCGGTTTCTGCTGTACAAACCCCCGTCCCAATCGGCCGGCCCCGCATCTCTCAAACACCAAGTTCCACATTCCCTTCATTCTCTGAATCGCGTGCTTCTCATCCGCGGCTCTCCATTGACACGCAAGGCTCTTCAACGCCATGGAAAAGGACTCCTCTTCTAAGTATTCCGAAGTCCCCACCCACACCTCCACGTCCACTGCCTGAGGATGTCAGCCCGATCAGTGACAGGGGGCAATCGCCAATCGATGCGATGGACATGTCACCTCCTCCAAGGCTGAACCGCGCGCAACGAGCCCGATCCCCCGAGGACAAGAAACCTCGGCGTGGCCGTGCTGACAGCAAGTCCGCTGCTAATGTCAAGATTGAGAAATCGGAGAAACCAGCTTCGACCCGAAGGACTCGTGCTGTGAGTTCGGTCTCGTCCCAGAGTCGTGGACGATCCCTGGCTTCCCGTGGTGAATCCCCTATTCCTTCAGAGCGGACAACGAGCCGCCGCAAGGGTGCGGCTGCTACTGTGAACGAAGATACCCCCAAAGCTCGTTCCAAGCGCAAGCGCGGGCCAAGTGAAGCTTTAGAACAAGAACCCCACCCTTCCGATATTCCGAAGTTTGACACAACCCAATATGTCATGGCCACGCGCAATTTCCACCGAACTGCTGCTCCTATCATGAATGATGTATCTACTCATAAGCTCGCCTCCATCTTCAGCAAGCCAATTGGCGAGCGTGACGCACCTGGCTACCACGACCTCATCTACCGCCCACAAGATCTCAAATCTATTAAATCTGCCGTCCATCAGGGCAGCAAAGCAGTCGCTACGGCCGCCGAATCCGTCAGTACCCCTGCCGGAGATGGAGAGTCTCCTGCTCCCGGCAGTACACCGTCGTCCAAGAATGGCCTTCTTGTGTTGCAGAAGAATGAAGATTTCGTACCACCAAAGGGAATCGTCAATTCCGCACAATTGGAAAAGGAATTCATCCGTATTTTCGCCAACGCCATCATGTTCAACCCCATCCCCCAGCGCGGATTCGGACCTGCTTTCCCCATGACCAGTGACCGTGGCTCACGCGAAAGCACTCAAATGGGCGATAGCGACGAGGGTGGTATTATTCATGATTCACTGGAGATGTTCGGAGATGTCGAGCAAGCTGTCACTAGGTGGCGTGCTGCTGAGCGGACTGCGGACGAACTAGCCAACAAGAACATTCTTTCCCTTCGTCGTGGCAGCGCCAGTGATTTCAACACTGACAGTACCGATGATGTGAAAGGCTGATTCTTCGCTGATTCTTCATTCACTATTGTATTATGACCTTTGTATTCGATTAGAACCCTGTATGTCTTCTGACTTTTTTTTGGAAATGAATTAACATGATGTCTCCCGCTGGTGCCTTCGATAGCCCAGCAATTTTTAATAGCTGTTTTCCTTCGGATCTGTCTCCATTGCTAGAAGCCACTGCTTGAACCATGGCAAATGATGGGCGTACTTCTTTACAATCACCCCTCAAATATGAGCAAGGACTTTAGACTCTTCATGGAAGAGCACCAAAGAGATTGCGTTTCCCACATAAACATGCTCATGAAAAGAAAACCGTGTATATCATTGTCGTGACTTCCCAAATCAGAGCCAGTCCTGCTGCCCTGAGTCTATGTATGGGGGGTATATACTTTCTAAAATTCTAGACGAGCCAAACAGGCACATACACTCGAGATGGTTCAAATCCCAAATCAAGTAGCCTGCTCCGGCCTCGTCCGACCGAGTCCTTCCTTCGCATAAAAGTCCATCGGATACACGCCCTTGTTCCCCTTATCCCAGTTCTCACGCACACCCAGTGCAATCAATGCCTCGTACGGTGTCAGCAATGGCCGCTGGAATGCATAGCCCCAGTCAATGCTTAGACGCGGACAGGCAATCTGCACCCAGCACTCCACATCTGCCATGGAGGCTAGCTTGCCCGGGAAGATCTCGCTTAGTAGGAGGTTCACGACGGGAATACCGCGCTCGCTCAGGTGCTTCTCGATCATCGCCATCGTGTTAGGGTTACCCTGTCTTCCCAGGGATCCAAGAATGATACCCCATTTGCGAGCGGTTTGAGCTGTGGCGATGGCATCGCGGCGAATGGTGTGCATTTCCTCGTGCTCGTAGCTCTCGCGTGTGAGGGTGCGCGAGTAGGGATCGTAGCGGTAGGCTGGGATTGTGGGATTGTGAATCATGGCTGATTCAAGGTGGAAGCGACCATCGCCGAGGTAGAGGATTGCGTCAATTTCTGTATCGGCCAGTTGGGGTGATGTGCAGCCGAGGATCTCGCCTTTCGAGAGGGGTGTGATTTGCGGGATGACAACGCGGAAGCCGGCGCGCTCGAGGACTGGCTTGAGACCGTGGAGGGTGGCGTTGAATTGGATTGTGCCGACTGTTGCAATGCTTTGGCCAGGCTTGAAGTTGCGCTCAAGGGTGGCTATCAAATGGGTTGTGTCGATGCTGATGTCCACAAAGATATATAGGGTTTTGATTTTTGTTACGTCCACTGGAATCAGGCAACTGTGTGCGTAGTGCACGAGCAGGTCACAGCCCAGAGCTCTTGCGGTATAGTCATCGATACAGCATGCGCCGTAAGTAACATCGCCCATGATTAGGGTTTCGATGCCCGGGCAGAACTGGGTCAGGATATCGGAGATGGTTGTCGCGAAGATGAGGAGTCCTTCCGGAAATTGGAGGGCCACGCGCTTCGCACCTGATGTGCGGACTCGGTGGATTGTTTTGGGGATCTCAAAGGAGTAGTTCTTGGGCAGAAGTTCCATTGCTTCTTGGATTTCGGGATCATTCAGAATTTCCGGCGGGACTTGATTGAGAGTACGAGGGGTTCGTCGCGGGGCAGCTGAGAGGAAATGAAGATCAGTATATGAGTTTGAAGGGACCTAAGGAAATCCAAATACCAGTCTGCACCGCTGTAGACTCGACATCCTTGCCCGCAGTGTCTTTTTGGGCTTGGGCATCCGCGGTTCGTCGTCCAACAAATCTTTTCTTTGGCTGGCGCAGTTGGCTAGCAGCTGGCTGAGAGCCGTCCTCAATAGAGGTGGCAGGAGGCTGTGAATCCATGATAACCGAAAACGAAAAGTGAATATCTACAGAAATCGCAGACAGTCACAGATCGATTGATCATCCCACTTCTTTTTTTTGGCTGAGTCAGGAGGGGTGGTGATCACTAGTCCAAAAGAGGTAAGGCGCTCTCCGCATCTCGGCCTCCATTCCACAGCTCCTCCGCCTTCTCCAGCTATTTCTTGCACAATTGTTGCTTTATTGGCTATATCCCCTGGCTGACTTGTGATAATGATCGCTGCCCGCCCCCGATTGGGTTTGTTTTCAGCGCTGCGTGCCTCTCCCTACACGCGCCGCTTTGCGACTGATTCGCGGTTAACCTCGGACCATGTCCGCATCGTGGAGGTCGGTCCTCGAGATGGACTGCAGAACGAGAAGAAGTCCATCTCGATGGATACAAAGCTGGAGCTAATTCGCCGACTGGCCACGACCGGCGTCACTACTATCGAGGCCGGTTCATTTGTCCCCGCCAAATGGGTACCACAGGTAGGATTGCACCGAGTATCGCCGTACAGCTCTGCAGTGACTTCAAGACTAATCTCGGTTCATCGCAGATGGCAAGCACATCGGAAATTTGTGAGCATTTGCTCACTACACCGCCGAAATCGCAAGATACGATCGCATACAACTATCTTGTTCCTAACATCAGAGGATTGGAGAGCCTAGTGAAGATCATGGATACCACAGGCGTTCCCGCCGATGCGACTGGGTCAACATCGAAGGCTGCTACAACAACCGAGGTCTCTCTTTTTGCAGCAGCCACTGAAGCATTCTCGCAAGCCAATACCAACTGCTCAATTGCCGAGTCACTTGAGCGAATTAAGCCCATTGTCTCACTAGCAAAGACGAAGGATATCCGAGTCCGCGGTTATGTCTCGGTCGCCCTCGGGTGCCCCTATGAGGGCCCGGGCGTGGATCCTGTCAAGGTCGCCGAGATCACTGCCACTCTGCTTGAAATGGGAGCGGATGAGGTTTCGGTTGCGGATACCACTGGTATGGGCACTGCGCCGCGCACCATGGAGCTTCTCCTCGCACTCAAGGCAGCTGGTATTGCAAACACAGATTTGGCTCTGCATTTCCATGATACCTATGGGCAAGCCTTGGTGAACACAATCGTTGGCCTGGAGCATGGTGTTCGCATCTTTGATAGCAGCGTCGGCGGTCTTGGTGGCTGTCCGTATTCCAAGGGCGCAACAGGAAATGTGTCGACAGAGGATCTTGTCCACACAGTTCATAGCCTGGGAATGCACACGGGGATCAGCCTGGAGGAGATGTCAAAGATTGGATCTTGGATCAGCGAAGAGTTGGGCCGGGCTAATGGGAGCCGCGCTGGAAAAGCGACTGTCTCTCGTCTCTCGACGGAAAAGGCATCCCTTTAGTCGCCGTAGCATGTCCTGATTATCCGAATTCTGTGCTCCTTGTTAGTTTGATACTTTAGCATGTATGCCAAACATCGCAACATCCGTACAATATGCTTTTTGATTCAACAGTTCAGGCCATCTTGTTATGTACACTGTAGGCGGAATTATTATAAATTGCCCACCCACTCCTCCCGAAACGGAGACTTATATTCTTCAAGAAATACCAACGCCGGCATGATGCAAATGTCCCTGGCCAACTTGTCCTCACTTAGAAATCAGTGACGCGACCTCCGTAACTCCAATCACCCGCAGATCCCCAACGGAGAGGCTCATTCTTGGGTCCCCCAACCTCGCCAGTCTTGGGGTTTGTCTCGCCCTCGAATTCGGGCATCAGTTTCTTCGGCGCATCGGGGTGCAGTTCGCCACCTTTGCCGTCGGCCTGGATCTCACCCTGCGGGGACTGGTTGACCTGGGGTGTGCTGAATGCTCCAGTCGACTGCTTCTGGAGCTTTTCAAAGATCTCTTGTTCCTCTTTAGGGAGGCGCGGGGGAGCCGGCGAATTGGAGAATGGCATAGGCTTGTCGTCGGCTTGGCACAGGATCCGGGTTGTGGAGAGTGGTCGGACAGCGCGCCCGATGGGGACAGAGAAAATTGAACGGCGAATAGCAAGTGAGAAAGACATTGTGTATGAGGAGTATGATATGTCCAGTGAGGTGAAGTTGGGGAAGTTCGGGAATGTTTTGAGTCACTCCGAGTGACTAAGAGCCGATCCCGATATCGCCTTTTTCTCCCGGATCTGATTAGAACCGTTTGATCTTCACCTCCTTGTACATTCGGCTTTTTTTTTTTTTTTTCGTTCATACTCGTCTTGAATATATTCGCCATGTCTGCTATTCGCATGGCCGCGCGCCGTCTGCCTCGCGCATCTAAGCTGGTCCCTGCCCTTGAATCACCAGTGCGCCGATTCACCACTGCCAATGTGGCCAAGGCACAGGTACGCAGGCTCACTATAGTCCACAATCTTCTCCAGCGTAAGAGTTAACAATGATACAGAAGGTGGCTGTCCCGAATCCCGATCCTTCGGCAGACTCAGTTACTGCCTCGTTCATCAACGAGCGGGCTCCGTTCATGGTCCCGACCTACGTTCGCCCAGCTCCCATGATGATGAAGGGACAGGGCTGCTACTTGTGGGATATGGAAAACCGCCGCTATTTGGACTTGACTGCAGGAATTGCCGTCAATTCTCTCGGTCACTGTGACCCCGAGATCGCCAAGATCATTGCTGAGCAGGTGCGCTACAATGCTCCATGAGTCAATAACGATCAATTGCTAACTGCGATACTCAATTGCAGGCTGAGACCCTCATCCACGCCTCCAACCTTTATCACAACCCTTGGACCGGTGCTCTGAGTCAATTGCTCATTGAGTTGACTCAGAAGTCCGGTGCTATGCGCGATGCGTCCCAGGTCTTCATTTCCAACTCCGGTACGGAGGCCAACGAGGCCGCCATCAAGTTCGCCCGCAAGGTCGGCCGCACCTTGAACCCCTCCGGTGAGAAGCATGAGTTTGTGTCCTTCAACGGCTCATTCCACGGCCGCACAATGGGTGCCCTCTCAGCCACACCCAACCCCAAGTACCAGACCCCCTTCTCTCCCATGATCCCCGGCTTCAAGTACGGCGATTACAACCAAATCGACCAGCTCCAGACTCTCATCACTGATAAGACCTGTGGCGTTATCGTCGAGCCCATCCAGGGTGAGGGTGGTGTCAACAGCGCTACTCCCGAGTTCCTGGTTGCTCTGCGCAAGCGCTGTGACGAAGTCGGCGCTGTCCTGATCTTCGACGAGATCCAGTGCGGTCTGTCCCGTACCGGTTCCCTCTGGGCTCACGCCCATCCTTCTCTCGCCCCGGCCTCCGGAGAAGCTGCCCACCCCGATATCTTGACCACCGCCAAGGCCCTTGGTAACGGTATCCCTATCGGTGCCACCATTGTCTCCGGCAAGACTGTCGGCCAGCACATCAAGACTGGCGACCACGGCACCACCTTCGGCGGTAACCCTCTGGCGTGCCGTGTCGCTCACCATATTGTTGAACGTCTCGCTGAGCCTGAGCTCCAGCAGTCTGTCAAGGATAAGTCTGCCCTCTTCGTGTCTGGCTTCGAGGCCCTCCAGAAGAAGTTCCCTGGCGTGATCTCCGAGATCCGTGGCCGTGGTCTCATCCTGGGTCTCCAGCTTGCCCCCGAGTTCACCGCCAAGGCTGGTGATATTATAACCGCTGCCCGTGAGCGTGGTATGCTGATCATCACTGCTGGCGAGGGCTGCATCCGTTTTGTCCCTGCTTTGACGATCACCGAGGACCAGATTCAGACCAGTCTGCGCATCCTTGAGCAGGCCATGGAGTCGGTCGTGAAGGCATAAACACCTTGATCTGAATGCCGCCTATGACTTTGTTTTCGTGATATATACCATGGATGTTATTATTTTCTGTATAGACATTTAGAGCGAAAGAAAAGTGACTTTGTTTTACTGTGAACAGTTGACGCGTTTGGGACGGAAAGGCGGTGGACCCCGTGGAGCTGTGGAGATAAGGACTCGTCACTCCAGTTGTCTCCGTAAATCTGATACAACCCCCCTAAAGCCATGAACTTCTTCGTGACTTCTCTGTAGCATCTCCCAAACGCAACTTTCGAATGCCTCAGCCTACATCTGGCGAGGACGCCCCGTCGTTTCCCTCCCAAGAGCAACCATCCCTCTGGTCCCGTTTCAGTGCCCGCATCAACGATGCATTCAGCGGTGCAGACCCACGAGTCTGTGTCGCTTTCTGGCTCTTCGGTGCGCATTCTTTGAGTAGCTTCACCCGTCCAGTTCTATGCTTATACATTACACAGGCTTGGTCAATAATGTCATATACGTGATTATCTTATCAGCAGCTGTAGATTTAGTCGGACCCGATGTACCCAAAGGCGTCGTCCTCCTCGCAGATGTGATCCCTTCGTTTGCGACCAAATTGGTCGCCCCGTACTTTATCCACCTGGTCCCGTATTGGATGCGCATCTTGATCTTCGTCTTCCTGTCTTCCGTGGGCATGCTAGTCGTGGCGATGAGCCCCAGCTATACTGACGGAGGAGCCATAGCGTCGAAGATTGCGGGTATTATTCTGGCTAGCTTTTCCAGCGGCGGCGGTGAGCTGAGCTTCGTTGGTCTCACGCATTTCTATGGGCCCTTTAGTTTGGCTTCATGGGGCAGTGGCACCGGTGCTGCTGGTTTGGTGGGTGCTGGTGCCTATGCCTTGGCAACTTCGGCATTAGGTTTCTCTGTTCATGTCACGCTGCTGGTCTCAGCGTGTTTACCGGCCATCATGATTATCAGTTTCTTTGTCGTACTCCCTCACGCTCCTCTGCGAGCTTCTGAGGCCGGTGCTGATAGATATCGTGTTGTTGAGGGAGGTGAGCAAGTGGAAGAAGATGAGATGGACGGGGAGAACGAGGGATTGCTCGGTTTGTCACACAGTGGCACAAGCATCCCCAAGTCGGGGCATGTCAATGACGAAGATCCGTGGCTGGACCGGGCTCTCGCAAATTTGCGCCGTGTCAGAGGGCTTTTTATCCCCTTGTGAGTACAACATTTGGAAGCCTCTCAGACGCATTATAGCGTTATTGCAAGGACTGACGGATTTATCCAGCATGGTTCCAATGCTGCTAGTCTACATTGCCGAGTATGTCATCAACCAAGGAGTTTCTCCTACTTTACTTTTCCCTCTACGCGAATCGCCCTTCGAACACTTTCGATCTTTCTATCCGACCTATAATGCCATATACCAGATTGGCGTGTTCGTTTCCCGCTCTTCTACCCCATTCTACCGCATCCACAAGTTATATATCCCTTCGCTGCTGCAGGTTGCCAACCTCGTACTGTTGACCCTCCACGCTTTGTTTGACTTCATTCCCAGTGTGTGGATTGTCTTCATCATCATTTTCTGGGAGGGCCTTCTCGGTGGCGTGGTATACGTCAACACCTTTGCTGAAATTGCCGATCGCGTGCCTAAAGAAGATCGCGAGTTTTCTCTGGGCGCTACCACTGTCAGTGATTCCGGTGGCATATGTATTGCCGGATTTCTCAGTATGGGATGGGAGGTCTGGTTGTGCAATTGGCAGGTTGGCCATGGACGAGACTTTTGCCGACAGAAGACATAGATACCTTAGGGTACTCCTCTGGCCTAGACCCAGATTGAGCATAAACAATAAATTAAGCATAAAAGCATAAAAACACAAAAACCACAACATAAGCACGTGTCAAGAAATGAGTCTCGTGATGTCACGTCACATGTGATCGAGGGGATTCCCCTTGCATGTGATTCTTTGCCAACCGCATCGAGTTGATTGGATTGTCCCAGTGCGAAGCGGAGGATGCCTTGTTCAAGTGACGTGCTGACTGAACTACTGAGACCTGATGGCCCAGCTGGCTTCGCATTCTCTTTGATGCTACCTTCAACCTGTGTATTCCTCAGCTATAAATTGCATGTTGCATTGATGACACTTCAGCCCTAGATTCAGAGATGATCGGTACGTGTGTTCTAATTTCTAGGGGAATACCAAACTAATCTAAATGCAGATCACGTTCTGGGGAGGCCATCCACCCGTTTCCGCAAGATCCAGGTCTTTGCAGTGGTCTCCTTTTGGTCTCTCTACTTGTTAAGGTACGATCATAGATCTAATTCCTATGGCCTGTCAACCCTGACAAGAATCACGACAGAGCAGACAGACATGGCCCACCGTTCATTCGAAAGCTCTCCTCCCGGTTCACTGGGAAGTTGACAACATGGCAGACCACAGTCGTCATCTTCCTATGGCTATATCTTAGCCGAAATTTTGCCAAAATTGTCGGCCTAGAATGCCCGGAGCCGCTAGCGAATATGTACTCACGATCCTTTTTCCGAGCGACATGGATCACCACTGGCTTGGATGCTGGCTTTTGGACAGCGATGAACATCAAACCGAAGTGGCTTCGAGATATTGCATCACTTGTATTCACTGCTTACTATCTCATTGCTGCAGAGCAGGCGGATGAAAAAGTACGCAGGGTGCGAGCAACACTGACACTTGAACATTTGCGGGTGTCTTGGAACAAGGCCACCAGCCCTTACCTGTGGACTCTAGCGAAGCTGTTACGCCCACGGCTTACTCGGTATCCTGCTCGGGCGATCCGTATTCCTCGTCCTGCACAGTCTGTCTACACTGAGCCAGTAAGCGCATGGTTGTACTTTGACGGTCCATTGAGTGCACTGCGTGACCAGACTAGCTTGGTGCTAGATGTCCCGGGAGGTGGATTTGTCGCCATGAGCCCCAGGAACTCCGAAGACAAGCTCTTATCTTGGTCTGGACGACTTAAAGTGCCAATCCTCAGCATTGATTACAAAAAGGCACCTGAGTATGCATATCCGTATGCTCTGCATGAGTGTTATGATGTCTATCATAGCATCGTTGATACGAAGGGCCGGTGTATGGGTCTTGGTGGTGCAGATCGCCCTCGCGTACTGGTAACCGGGGAGAGTGCTGGTGGGAATCTAGCCGTGGGAATGACCCTAATGATTTTGCAGACTGCAATGGGACAAGGATGGCGAGGTGACGACGTGCTTCCAAGTCCTGATGGCTTGGTACTGGGATATCCTGCTCTGAACATGAGAGTTGAGAGCTGGATGAGTGATGAGCAGATGTCACTCATTCAAGACAAGAGCTCGCGCCAAACCAATCGTGGTGTACTCCAACGAAAGCAAGACCAATATCGTAAACTCACGCCATTTACATCTCCAGGCCACTCTGTTGAAGACTTGACAGCGTTATCACCACCGGAGGAGAAGAAGACGAATGTGAAGTCCAAGGTTCAAGAAGATACAGACGTACCTACACAGGCTGCAAAATCGTTGGAGAAGAAATTGGAAAAGAACGAGAACGTGGTCAAAAAGTCTGCTGCCAAAGGAGAAGATAAAGTTACGCCAATCAAGACTCGACTCGCCGTCTCATCCATGATCACTTATGTCCACGATCGGATCCTCACTCCTGAGATGACGCGCGCTATGATTATTTTGTACATTGGACCACATCACCGCCCTGACTTCAACACCGACTTCCTCCTGTCCCCCGTTTTGGCGCCAGATGCTCTACTTGCCCGGTTCCCGAAGACGTATATCATGACCGGTGAGAGAGATCCTCTTGTCGATGACACTGTTATTTTTGCGGGCAGATTGCGCCAGGCAAAGATGCACCAGTTCCGTGAGCGCCAGGATCTGGGTTTAGAAGGCTCCAAACGATCCTTCAACGAGAAGAAATATGTCGAACTCTCCCTAATCCCTGGAGTGTCACATGGATTTATGCAAATGGCTGGTTTCTTCCCTGAGGCGTGGAAGTACATCAACCGCAGCGCCCAGTGGCTCGAGACATTGTTTGAGAATATGGAGACCAATGACTTCAACTCTGATTTACTGAATCCTGGAAGGGCTCCAGGCTCCATCAATTCTCTCAAATGGTCTCGCTCGACGAATCCAGATCCAAGCGCCGTCCGTATTGGACGGAATCACCACCGCAGCTTCACTGGAGAATCTTCGGCTGATGATGATAGACCCTTGGAAATGGGCATGAGCAAAATCACGCCGGCCAATGACAGTGAAAATATTCCTGCATCTAAATCCGAGCATCGAACCCGGCGCAGGAGATCGCGGTCATCTTTCGCTTCTTCCCAGTTCAGGGGATTCACCTCGTTGGGAGATGACAGCAATGCAAAGGATGACTTCATCGCCAAGCTGCGGCATCTAGAAAGAGCTAGTCGACAAGACACCTTCGATCCGGATGAGACAAACAGTGCGCCTGAGAGTCCAGGCGCGTTCCGGCCCCGCGGGCGGAGCATTGCCTCGCTTGATAGTGAGGAGGATCTGTTGGATCGGCGGATGAATGGACTTGCCGGTGGCTTGATGGGGATAGGAGAGGGGGCGCAGACACCTGGACCTTGATACAATATAGAGATACTGATCTATGACCTGTCTATGAATGATCACGTTCAAGCGAAGAAGAATGCATATCTTGAAAGAATTGAATCACTTGAATGGTTTTACTAGTGAGCTACAAACTAAATGGCCGTGAGCTTCGCTGTACTTCAAAACCGGTTGACGTTTCTATACTATTGCCTTTTTCCCCAGATTGCTTCGGTTCATTCAATGAATCATGATCAAATGCTTCTGAAAACATCACATTCAAGCCCAGCAATGCTGATAAGTATATTAGATGGCCTTATTTACACTGGAATGAGATCAAATTTGGCTCATTTGATCGAGAAGCCTAGAGAGCCGCTTTATTCACTTGATCTTAAAATGACTCTATGCAAGCCAGTTCCTTCGCCCCTGTCAACCACCAGGGACACTTGTCACTTCGAAGCGTGCCCAAAATGCAGCCACAGTTGCACCCAGCAAGAGTCGATGTCACACTTTTATGACTGCCCCGAATCAATGCACCTGCCACCGGTGTTACAACCATGGTTGCAAAACCTCTCACCATATGTATTGGGCTCTCTTGACATGGAGTCATACAGCTCTTGGTATACTCCGAAAGATAATTTAACCCCATATAACCTAAATATCACAGCAAGAGAAGCGAGGACAATGATAGCTGGCTCTGTATGGGTGTCATTCATTCCAGCTTGGTGTGATGAAGGATGTCGTACTTACAGGCGTGTTTGAAGGATCGGCGAGTTTCCGGTGGTAATGTACATCGGCTCCATTATAGATCAGCAATTGTATAGTCTCAGTGATGATGATGATGATGTTGTTGTTGAACGATGAAATATGGGCGTTGATGATGTCTGAGGCGAGAAAAGGGTACATGCCAACCCTCAACCTGGCCCTACCTAACTTCCATCTCATTTTGCAACATGCACATCTTTCAGCATCGACACGGATCGATAAAGCCACCTAAAGATCATGTATTTGTTGAATACAGCCCAAGCTATTATCCGGATTCATTATCGCTGACCAAGAAGGTGCCCCAGTTCCAAGAATCCATTGAGGAATCATTCCTTCGTCAAGCCAAGGTTGTTCGTTGCCTTCACCATCCCTTTAACGAAATACGATTGTAACTGGCTGGTTATGGCTTTTCACTAGGTGTTCCAGTTGGGAATTTGATTTCTTTTCTGAGACGATTGTACATTGGATTTCTCCAGGGAGAAAACTTGGAATTGTCAACTTATTCTATGAAACATCAATGCTTCGATTTTCGCCGGGAATAGTCAGATATACTATATTATGAACTATGCGGAATGTGAAATAGTACTCCGTGTCTAACAGGAGGTAAGCAGAAAGAACAGTAGATCAAATGGAGTCGGTACTACAAAGATTGTCCATTGCTGGCCTTTGACAATGCCATAGATTCTAGACTCATACCCCAAAATCAATCAACTCTAAATAATGATCCTAACATAGGAAGGGAACCTGTCAGAAAGCCTCATTTCCCCCATTGGGCATGCGATATGTCATTTTCCCGCGATTTCACCTGTCAAGCGCCCGAGAACGTGGCAAAGTTATTAGCTGCACTCCACTTGCTTGTATAGATGAAATCAGCCCCACACGTGGCGCCCCTCGATCGCTTGTTGTGGAATGGCAAATTGTATTCATATTTTTTTTCACTGTCTAGATTTATTGGCGAAGGGGCGTGTTTACGAGATTTGGTTATGATCTTGAAGCTAAGGACACTGTTCCGTGCATACGTCCCACTTCAATATCATGGCTTTTATTTGGCACCATCGTAACGAAAAGAAACTATGATAACGTCTTTAATACAGATATACTACGCTTCCAGATCAGCCAAGTCTACTTCATCAAGTCTGACAGCTTATTCCCGAGTCCCCCGTCCAATCGGGGAAATTATAGTAGATATTAAGACGCGTCTGACATCCCAGCAGAGATCGACACATCATTTCTTCAGGAACTCGAGGCCTAGGTCCACTTGGGTCCATTCCTAACCTTGGAACAGTATATCATAATAAAATGTAACATCAACATGGCGCTCAGCCGTTTAATACCAAAAGCCCATGCCCACATGCTCGATTGCCAATGCTAAATCCTGGAGATTCGCACATAGAGTCTGTGGTTCATCTTGTTAAAGATGATAGCCACTGGGAACTTTGGTCCTGCGCCTCCTGGCATTGATATCTCTGAAAATCAGCAAGCTCGTATGCTAGGCGCGGTCGTCTCGCTGATGATAATTGGAACTTTGGCGGTCATTCTGCGCTTGTATACCCGGGCAAAGACTTCTCAGACGAATTTTGGATTGGATGATTTTCTTATTCTTGTTTCACTGGTAAGGTTGAACCGGATAGCTTGTGCTAACATGCAGTTTGGCTTTGTCACTGACTCTTTTGTGCAGCTTTTTGCCTATGGGACAGCTGCATGTGTGATAATTAGTAAGTCAGAATATCTTATTTTTACTCTTTGGTAGCCTAACGTTGCGATTGCGAAGGTCTGAAGTATAAGAATGGCTGGCATCAACAAGCCCTTACAGACTCCGAGTTCACAGTGCTCTGGAAGCTCCTTCTTGCACACGTTTTCATTTATTCGACCACTATCACGTTGACAAAATGTTCCATCATGATGTTCTATCGACGAATCCTCAACATTCAATGGTCGTTGTACATCTCCATGTGTATCATTCTCGGATATTTTGTTGCAGTGATTATCACAATGTCTGTCGCTTGTCGCCCATTGTCACACTTTTGGGAGCAATATACTTATCCAGAGGCTGAGGGGGCCTGCATTAATGTTTCCCAATTCTTTTTGTTCAACGGAATTGCCGCCGTGATCATCGATGTGATGATTCTTTGTGTTCCGGCTCCTATTATTTGGAAGTTGAAAATGCCTCGTACCCAGCGACTTGCTGTGATAAGCATCCTACTTCTAGGAGGCTTGTGAGTATTGCTTTCCAAAACACTAAGAGATGTTCTAACCTTAGCTCATCCAACAGCGTCTGTGTGGCCGGAATCGTTCGTGTCATATTCCTTCACAAGAATATTCACTCTGATGATCCATCATGGACCATTGCGCCCGTATTCATGTGGTCTTGTGTTGAGCCTTTTATCGGAATCTTGTGTGCCTGTCTCCCCACAATCTCGCCCATGTTCCGTCGATGGTGGAGCGCTCTTGGGGTGAAGAAATCAGATGCAAGAAATAAGGAGGATTACCATGGAACGGCTGGGTCTAGGACTCATCGCTCTAGGCAACAATACCCCGAAGATAATGAAGATGAAGAGCATCATGGTGATGAAGTCCAGCTGACTAGTTTCCCTGGCTGGCCATTGAACTTATTGCGGGGAAAGGATAGCAGAGATGATGTTGCGGCGTCGCGATCTAGGATTCAAGTCAAAGAGGAGGTGACTATTTCGTGGAATTAGATGACTGTCCCCATGTTGTTTGGCTTATCTGATATTTGGCCCATCAAAATGTTCGAGCAGGACTGAATTATCTATAGCATGTGGACATCATATGCGATATCCCTATAGGGAAATTCATGTTGATTTAACTTATCGTTTACATCTTGACGCAAGACTTGTACGTGCCTCAACAAAAGAGAAATTGTTCTAAATACGCATTCGTTTCCTAAACATGAACAAAACTGAAATACCTTTAAAAGGACCTGTGGCTCCCACGATCCACTGGTCACACCACGTTTACTCAAAGCCAGGAAAGATACATTCCCCCATGTCGAGCATAAGAACTACATTGGTGTTACGATCGCCACAGGAGATAAGGTGTCATGGGGTACCTCCAACAGGCATTGAACCACTCTGGCGTATTTATGATCCGCTTGCACAAGTACTATGTGCCCCTGTCTGAGGGCTTCACACACCACGTGACTGCATTTAAGGTTGTTTCGAGGGTTTTGAAGTCTTCCCAATAGGGAGTTGACTGTCCCAAAGAGGAAGGGGCTAGCTATGCGGATACCGGTTTTTGATTGGTCGCCGCTTCCCCGCATGATAAGAGACTCGACCTCATCTCTCCAATTCTTGCCTTGGGTGCATTTACAATACTGATTACTGAGATGAATTCGGCGAAACGTAAAAGAGGAGAGAAGAGACGAGCCTCATTGGCGTAAGTCATTACTGCCCGAGTTGCAACGTGAGATTCCTTGCTGACACTGAGAAGCTGCGAGACCTGTCGGAAACAGAAGGAAAAATGTGAAGGCGGTCCTCCTTGCTGGCGATGTGAACGCCTTGGTCGACCATGTCGATTTCAAGGACAAGATAGTTCAAGTCTATCCACAGCGGGTGCCTTGGCGGTGCCTGTTTCATCTGCTCCAAAAGAGAATGCCCAGCGAGTACAAAATCTGGAGTATATTGCTAAGCACTTCCTCGGAGAGATATCTTTGGATGAGGACAATCTTTCTCGAATCGTTGAAAAGTTAAAAACCAAGACAACAAACTCAAATCAACCGGACGGTCCCCTAGACGTGAACGAGTCGTTCGATGTCCATTTTGTATCGAATAACGTGGCACATTACTCAGGGGAATTCTCACATTGGAATTTTTCGCAAAAGATTCGTCGGAAAATGAGTTGCCAAATCGATCAGCTTGACATCAGAGTATGTGACTCCTTTGCTGTTTTACTCTTACCTAACGCAATGCAGGTCAAAGAATACTGGCGTCCAACACAGCTTCAATCACCCCCTGAGCTTATGAGAAATTGCATGAATCAGTTACCACCGAGGGCTATTGCTGAATTTCTTGTCACAATGTTTTTTAAATATTCAGAGATCAATTCTTTTTACATGGAGCGGAGGTGGATCGAAGAAAAAGTGGCACTTTGCTACGACCCAACCACAGAATACAGCGCGAATGACTTCCCCTGGGTGTGCTCCGTATTTGCTGCTCTCGCGATTGGGACTCAAGTGGCACACATGGAAGATGAAAAGCCAAGGCCAGGTTCTGAAACGGCCAATGAGCTGACTCTATGCTCCGAGGACTCCGTTGGGCTTGTCTTTTACCATGTGGCATGCAAGCTCATCCCGGACGTGCTTCTAGTTGCATCTCATGAGAGTGTGCAGGTGTTTCTACTTCTTGCCACATACTCCTTACCTGTGTCGACCGGTGGCCTGGCGTACACCTATTATGGCCTAGCAATGAAAATGGCTATACAGAATGGCATGCATCGAAAGTATGTCGGCGGGAATATTGATGCTCGCACAATTGAAACGAGAAACCGATTATTCTGGACTGCCTATTCCGTGGAAAAGTATGTGAGCTGGGGTGATTTCTCCACAATTAAAGCTGACTATTCACAGGTATGTTAGCATTATGCATGGACGCCCTCTGTCTATAGCAAGATCTGAGATCAATGCCGATCTTCCAACCGACTATCCTGAATTTGAGTCCCCACGCTTTGCAAATATGACTGCGTTCCATACCTTGATCTCATACCTAGGCGAAGTGGCGGAGACTTTGTGAGTGGCTGGAAATAGACTGGATAAAAACAGAGATGAGGAACTAATATACGAATAGATCACAATTCAAAAGGTGTCCCAAGCGGCTCCTCTCTGAATATTCAGAGCGATTGCTACGACTAAGAGCCGGCATCAAACAATGGTGGGATTCTCTACCTGCCACGATAGAATGTCGAGACCTATGCTCCCAAGGTCCGTTATTCCGACAAAACGCGCATCTTCGACTTTGCTACTTACTTATATACGTTTATATGGGTCGTCCGTTCATATTTGTTGAGAAACATGATCCTCCTGACGAGAGTGTGCTAGGAACCGATAACCATGCAGGTCAAGTCCGCCGATCGGTTTTGGTGGATGACTGCGTATCTAGCGCATTGGACATTCTCAATACCTTGCAGTCTTTATCAGACCACGTTGGTCTTTGTAGAGCCTCTTATAATGAGTTTGGGGCTTGCTGAGCCGCTCTTCTCGTAATCCTTGCGGAAAGTCTTAACTCGGGCAAGTCGCCAAGGCTGCAAGATGGGCTACAGCGCGGAATGGGTCTCATACGTCAAATGATTGGAGGGGTGTCTTCTCAGTCGGAGATATCTTACATTGAGTCAATTGAGGCAGCTATAAGTCAGCTGCTCGAAGCCCCCGAAGGAGACGAAGTGTCTCAGTCAAACACAGAGCAAAGCACCATGTCTGCTTATTCCAAGTTCAAAGACTGGACACAGTCGTTGAAAAAGGATAAGGGCACGGTCGGCAGCAATCTGGAGCTTTCAGCTTTCAGCCCACTTTCGCATATTACCTCTGGCTCTGACGGCTTTACGAATCCTGATCTCAATGAACTGACTGGATTTTTCAATCCCGATTGGTCGAGTAACAATATGGAGTTTGATTCGAATATTTTCTCTGTGCTGTCAGAATAATTCACACTGTTCAGTGGCGGAACATAATAAAGCTCAACCAAATACCATATAACGAGCACGTTTAATCCATGTTGTCTGCCTGATCTTCTCTGGGTCTCTATCTGCATCCTCAGAGGCAATGTTGTTAATCACATCCTGATCATCAAATTCTCGTGCAGCACTGAAATCCATCTCCTTCAGTTTGACAATCTTTGTCTTGTAATAAAACTGTTCAAGTCAGATAACGCAAAACTTCACAAAAGACGGGCTCCGCACCTTGTAAACGAAATAATCGAAGAAGAATAGCGGAGCAGCAAGATAAGTTGAGAAGAAACTCTTGACTGAGCCCTTCTCTCCAAATGGCCAGCACGCGAGATAAAATTCACAACCAAAGACGAACAGGACAATGAGGAGACTGAAGTACTGGGCCCACGGAGTAAGGAATCCCTTGAATGGGAGGCTTGCTAGGTCTTTCCCTTGAGCTTTGAGGCCTTGTCGGAATCGGAGATGGGCGATATAGATCGAAGCCCATTGGAAAAGTGTGGCAATGGCGACCTATGATAAAAGATCAACACTGAAGCACTTGCGTCTCGCTCAAGAGGTCTCACCAGAGAAGAAAACCAGCCATAGACTAAAGTTCCAACACTGTCGGTGTTGAGATAGCACAATCCACCACCAATACCCAAACTAATTATGAGTGAGACATAAGGCCGGCCCTGTTTATCCTTTCTACCAAAGAATGGATGAATAATACTGAGATCAGCGAGGGCTGTCAGGCTTCGACTGGCAATATAAGCGCTTGTAATTCCGCAGCTGATCACACTGAGGAAGATAAATCCATTGATAGCGTGTGCAAGTCCGTATACATCAGCCCTTTTAATAGCAATGACGAAGGGGCTTCCCAATGTGCCGCTATTGGATAGGTCTGGGTCGTTGGATGGAATACACATACCCACCAGCCAAATATTCACAACGAAGAAGGTGAACATTCGCCAGAAGATTGGTCGCACGGTCTTCTTGATGGTTTGTCGTGGGTTTCTCGCTTCGCCGGCTATGACTGCAATATGCTCGCCTATAAGATCATTAGTTAGACTTGACTGGAAGTAGCGTGTCATAAAAGTCATGTACCTCCACCGAAACTGAAAGCGGCCTGTACAAATGCCTTGGATATCCCCTTGATTCCATTGTTGAAAGCCCCGGGGCTCTTCCAGAATCGGAACTCAATCGGTCCATTCGTTGCAGCAATACCACCTGAAGTCATAATGAACATGAAGAATATCATCAAAACCACGGCGATGCACTTGACGAATGACATGTAGTATTCAATGTAACCGTATACTCGGACGTGGAACATGTTCGCAGCGGCTATCACCACCAAGAATATCGTGATATACGCAGCCAGTGGTACAACCTCGGTTTCAGGCCAGTATTTCAGCACGGATATCGCGGCTGTGATCTCTGCTGGGATGATCATCACCCACTGTGAGGTATTAGTATACTGAGTCCGTGATCGAGGAAAGAATAGCATACAGCGAACCAGAAGTTCACACCAATTGCGAAGCCGAATGCTGGATCCACATATTCTGCGCACTGTCGGATAAAGCCGCCGTGGATAGGCTTATACGTGGTCATCTCTCCAACAGAGGAGTATTGGGCAAAGACGATCATTCTTCGGATATGTCAGCTCGTTGCTCAACAGTTAAAAGTCTGTTGGGTCTCATACGCAGTAATGGTATAGGTAATCGCAATTCCCGCCGGCCCAGCTGTGTTGGGTCAATATTCTGGTCCAAGTCGTGGGGGGTTCCCCATGCTATCCTAGGATTGTTTTGTGATCACTCACCATAGTAAAGAGCCTGTCCAGTACCCACCCAAAGACCAGTTCCAATGCCAGCACCAAAGGTCATCATCATGATCTGGCGTCTCGTCAAGGACCGGTGATATCCCGCCGTATCTGCTGGGGAAATGATGACCGTACTGCCATGACGCTCAGTTCCCGAAGTGGCAGTGCGCTCCAAATCGCTGGTCTCGCCGTTTTTGACGTCGCCATCTTTGGGGAAATGGGAAAATTGAGACATTCTCACTCGGAAGTAGAATGTGATTTTCCCAGGGCGATTGATTGCCTATAAGAAGTGTAGTCCGCGTATAGTTCTATCCTTATCGTTATCATTCCGGTCGATCAAAAGTTGCCGGTGGATTTCCCACCGGCATTGGGCGGGGTATGTCTGCACCACTTGGCTGCCCATGAATCAGCAATCAAACAGAGATAGCAGTGACTCACTCCTTCTTATCTGCTATTTCTTGGGTCGATGTCCTGCTCTTGTGCTTGATCGCTTCAATCTTTCTTACATCTCAATCCAAGATCAGTATATTGAATCAAAACATGTCTTCCAAGCACGTCGTATTCGACATCGTGGGAACGCTGGTGGCCTATGATCATGTCTTTGATGCCATCGATACCCGCTTAGGGGACCGACTACGCGCAGAGGGCATTAAGCCTCGTCTCCTGGGGTACACATGGATGGAAGCCGCCGAGCGTGAATACACCAACCTGAGTCTGTCGCAAAGATATGTGCCATTTGGCGAAGTCTTCCGTGCTCTCTTCTACCGTATGCTATGGATGGCCGGTATCGCTGAGCCTCGGTCTTGGGCCACCCCGGAAGATTTGGAGTTTATCATGAAGGAGTACCAGCTTCTTGAGTTCCGACCCGGTGCCGCAGAGTGTGTTCAAAAGCTGAGAGATGCTGGGTTCACGGTCTGGGCCTTTACAGCGGCGGATATCACCCGTGTTGGGGGCTACTTTAAGAACGCGGGTGTAGAGCTCCCTGCTGAAAACTTGCTCTCTTGTGACGATGTTGGTGTGGGCAAGCCTGATTTGGACGCCTATCGTCCTTTACTCGAACGTCTCAAGACTGAAAGTGACGGCAAAGTTCCTTGGTTTGCTGCAGCTCATATGTGGGACGTCTCTGGGGCGAAGCAAGCGGGGTACGTGGATATTCTTCCAAGGGCATCATTTCACGAGACTAATATTGCATTATAGGTTCAAGGGGGCTTATTGCCACATTTGGGAGAAGGAGTCTCTATCGGAGTTATTTGGAGTCATGGACGTGATGGCTGATACTTTGCCCGAAATGGCGGACAAGATTATTGCTGCCCAGGCATCGTCTTGAGACTAGATAGTTGATGTTGTTCATAACAAGATGTTGAGTTCTCTATGAGACTTTTGGTACTAGATTCAGTATTAGAATGTCAACTGTCAAGCTATAATTGGCTGTTTTGGAGAACCCTAATTAGCCGTGTGCGATATTCAGCATAGCTTTGATGCTCATCCTGGCCAGATCTCCTGTTAAAATCCGTCTTATTTTCCCCCTATTTAGCTTCTCTAGATTCTCTATTATTCTCTAAGAACCAGACAATTGCAACTGTTCATGCAATATCATCTATGATACGATGTTCTATCTATCTCCGGGATGACCCCGGACCGGATGCGTTGCCGGTGGGAAACCGGATGCCTCCTCTCCAGCCCTACCAATGACAATAAATAACCCCTCAACGTCAAGTTTTACCAAGCCTCTTACAACCTAACTTTTATCATGGCGACCAAACATACTCCAGTGCCAAATGGCATGACATCATTCTGGAGAACAGAGCCACACCCACTGGATAACCACCGATCTACGGATTTCCTCCCGGAGGAGTCTGATATTGTAATTGTCGGGGCTGGATATGCAGGATCCTCAGTTGCGCATCATATTCTCGCCCAGACTCCTGATGGTGCCAAGCCTCCTTCAATCCTCATTCTAGAGGCGCGACAGGCTTGTTCTGGTGCTACGGGTCGCAATGGTAAGCATTTGGTTTCTGAGGCGAGATTTCAGGGTCGACAAGCTAATACATAATCTAGGGGGCCACATGAAGCCGGATGTTTATAACGGTATCGCCGGCTTAGCAGCTGAATACGGCGTCGACGCTGCCGCTGAAGTCGCAGCATTTGAGGCCAAACATGTTTCTTTTCTCAAGGAATTTATCGACAAAGAGAAGATCGACTGTGATTATTCTGTCACAAAAGCAATTGATGTTCAATTGAGTGCGGATCATACTAAAATTCTCAAGATTGGGTACGACAAATTGATCAAGGAGGGATGTGCTCCAACGACCACCGCAAAGTTCATCGATGCCAACGAGGCAGAAACGGTATTGTTAAACCCATTGTGACATGAATAACCTGTGACTGATTTTGCAAAGTTCTCTGGTGTGAAAGGGGCCAAGGGATGTTTCACATACGACGCAGGCCACATATGGCCTTACAAATTCGTGTTGCATCTCCTGGAAAAGGCGACTGCGCGCGGGGTTAATTTACAGACACATACTCCAGTAAAAGAGATTATCGAGTCCAAATGTACAGGCTCAAGTCATCGCTGGTCAGTGAAGACTGCCCGAGGCTCTATTGCAGCCAAAACTGTCATTCTGGCCACCAACGCATACACCTCCGCCCTAGCTCCCGAATACCAGGATAAAATCATCCCAGTACGAGGAACTTGCAGTCGAATCATTGTTCCGCCGGGTACAGTGGCTCCTCGACTAACGAAGACTTATACGCTTCGCTGGAACAACTGGAATTACGACTATCTTATTCCTCGTGTCGATGGTAGCATTGTCGTTGGAGGAGCTAGACCGGCTTTCATTGATGATTTGGATAGCTGGTATAATGTCAGTGATGATAGTCGAGTGCTTGAACCAGCTGTCCGCTATTGGGACAACTATATGCAACGCAATTTTATTGGCTGGGAGGATAGTCATGCTTACCTTGACCGAGTATGGACTGGAAGTATGTTATACAAACATGTGATACTTAATGCAACGGACTAACATTGAACTTTCTTATAGTCATGGGCTACTCGTCCGATGGCCTACCGCATGTTGGGCCTGTCCCCAAACAGAAAGATAAGTACATCATTGCTGGTTTCACTGGGCATGGGATGCCTCAGATCTTCCTTGCAGCTGAGGGCGTGGCAAAGATGGTACTCAATGATGTTGGATATGAACAAACCGGTCTACCCAAGCTGTTTGAATCTACTTCAGCGCGGTTAGCCAGCCGGAAGAACAAGATCTTCGCTAGTACGCCTGGAGGTGGGAAGCCGGAGGCTCGTTTGTAGTCTATCTTAAGGCTAGTTTGAACCTGACCGGAAATTAAGCTCGATTTCTGCCTGAAATACACTCAGATTTTGTCAAAATCATCTAAATCCTTGAGAAAACTTCTGGCCTCTAACTAATTATTGAACTGCATATTCTCCTCGGCTGGGTATATGGATTTCTGTACCAACCATGTTGAGTTGGGCTCTGAGATTGTAGGGCAAAATCGAACTTCACCACATCCATCTTAATTCATGCCCAAACCTTTGGGCTTTGATATTTCTCTTGGATATGTGCCTTTGCCCAATCAATCTATGGTGCGATGCAGGAAATCCGCGTCACGTGTTCGGGGCAGTTGCAGCCGAGCGTTTGCTGCTTGACCAACTGCACACAAGGCCTTGATCAACTTCCTACTCATATATCTATTTACTTTTCCCTATAACACAAACCCAAGAACTGCACTTGAGCCTCTATTCATCTACAGTCGAACCTCGAACATGGCACCTTCGGAAGTTGCGGGGTTCCCACCCACCAGCATTCGAGAGATTGCCGCCGAGGTCTCAGCGCTGTTGAAGGAGCAAGGTGCCACTGTATCAGTCGCGGAAACTGTTTGTTCTATCTATTGTGTTGCAAGAGTCTAGTCTACTTGCATATTAGAAGCAACATGGCTAACAACATCATCCGAAGGCGGCCGGGGGTCTCATATCTTCAACTCTGCTGGCGACACCCGGAGCAAGTGGATTCTACCGGGGAGGTGTCACGGTGGGTTCTACTTGAATTTTCTAGATCTCTGAGATGTCTTCGGATATTTTTTGCCAACCTCAAATGTTTTTTCAGGTGTACACCCTAGAGTCCCGCATCGCATTCGCTGGCTGGACTGAAGATAATCTGAAGAACTACCATGGTCCCACCCCTGAATTGGTGGCTGGTCTTGCAGAGAGCGTGCGCAGCAAGCTTGGTTCTACATTTGCTATTGGTGAAAGTGGCACAGCTGGTCCTACTGGCGGACTTACAAAAAACAGAACCCCGTAAGTAATCATGGTCAAAGAACCTTGGTTTGACTGCTGATTTTGCTTCTAATCTCCAGTGGCTACGTTGCTCTGGCGGTGAGCTCAGATTCTGGGACTGCTATGCGAGAGGTCGACACAGGCATGGGAACCGATAGAGAAGCCAATATGGTCGCGTTTGCGACGGAAGCTTTGAAGCTACTCCGGGATTGTCTGACTGGCCGTGTTCGGGCTGAGCTGTAACCTGACATGACATGGCACTCCAAGAGTCATTTACGATTTGGTCGCTTGTGAATTTGGAGAAGAACACGTAGTCATGATTCCTCGCTGATATTCAGCTCTTTCTGAAAGACAAGCAAATGGATCGCGTCTGAAGCAGGATCTAACTAAATCTACACCCATAAGGTATATAGCTTCCGATTCGTCGATCGTAAGAATCCACTGGTGCCCACAATCTAGATCATACGAGGACCGAGCTTTTCAGCCCACATCGCCTTGGATTGAACTATTTAGCTATTAGGCTAGTCGGCTTTAAGCTTGAAATTTGAAAGACTCAAGCCTTTTGACCCCCGAGCAAGCAGAGCGTATATTTGAGCTTGGCCGAACTCTCAAATGTGTGATATGCCATACACCTACAAAACTCCTGCCTGGAGCTATCCGACGTAACAGAACCATTTTACTTTTCGCAAGAAATCGAAGATTCACAGTTTTGTATCATATTCAAATTGGTATTCACATGGATTAATTGACAGAATGCAAAGAAAACGCTGGTTCGTAATCAGGGGGTATATGGTTCAAGGCAGTCGCCCGTACATGAGTTCAGTTTCGTCGATCTTGGTCTGTCCCCGGTCGATGATCTGGCTGGGGTGGAAAAACAGGAAGGTGATCATCACGAAGATCATGAGCATGGAATCGCAAACGTAGGCAAAATACTCATGGCTCTGCAAGAATCCGGTGGAGCCCTGGATATATTCGATCACTCGGTAGATACACCGGACCATGATCAAGGTGCTCACAAAGTACAACACCATGAGATACTTTTGCCAGTCAATGGATGTGCCCATAGCGGTTGTGGTAGGGTTTCCCGCCATTCTTTGATGGAACACACAGGCAACAATAATGAAGAATCCGAAGAACAGAATTTGAACAATCAGGCCGACGATGATCACATTCTCGCCGAGTTTGAGCTTGCTCTCGGTCTTAGCACCCGACATAAGACCACCACCTAGGGTAAATTAGCTGTGATCGACCGGTGATCTAGAAAGGAAATATCTGC
The DNA here is from genome assembly GCF_028828085.1 of Penicillium nucicola. Lineage (NCBI taxonomy): Eukaryota > Fungi > Ascomycota > Eurotiomycetes > Eurotiales > Aspergillaceae > Penicillium > Penicillium nucicola. The sequence goes on along the minus strand of NW_026643132.1, from coordinate 179,225 downwards.
TAACCGGCACTTTGGATGAAGAAAGACAGAACATCACCCAGCACAAAGATCTTGGTCAACCTCGTTGCCCGAATCAGAGATCTCGAGTCTCCATCAGTAGCACGAATGATACGACCAAGAATCATATAAACAGAAGCGGCAAACAGTGAGGGTGCAAGCAAAATAAAGAGACTTTGCAAGGCGTATGGCATAGTGGTATAGTCTGGCGCCTGATGCGCATTCACAGCGCGTGCGCCATAGCCGATCGCCTCAAAGAAACCACCAATGATGAAGGCGATGATGAATTTCGTCCTTGTTTTGATGGCCATGCCGATGTGAGCCACGGTTGCAATGAGGAAAAGAATGATGAACACAATGGCGGCAACCAATGATGGCTTATAGTTGTAAAGAGTGTATCCAGTCATTTTGACAAAAGAGTGAGGGGTTTGAAAAAAAATAACAAAAAAGAAAGAAAGAATTAAGCAGTGAATGGAAAGCTTAGCGATGGAAGAAAAAGAATAATAGCTTATGGATGCATGCCGGGATGATTATATAGCTTCGAGTGTTGACCGCTTGACAGGCGTGGCATTGAGTTTTCAGATGACCGCCAGGGAAGAAAAAAAGCCCTACACTAGGCAGCCGCAAAGAAAATACTATTTCGAGACTATGAAGAATATAGCCCTGAAAGATGAAACTAGTAACTAGTTACTAGATAGTTGAGCGGACAAGGAAACGGACCGAATACGAACTACTCGACCCACTCCGTTTCAGCCGCCACACAACTGCCGCCTGGGTTTACAGCCCTAATTGGGGTGTTTGTATAGACATGTTGAAATCAGCGAGTCGTACATAGGATTCTGTTCATGTTGGCAGTTGATGGTTGACGGTTGACGGTTGACTGGTTATAACTCCTAAGGGCAATTCGTAAAGCGGTAGCATCAGTATCGGAAACGTTCGATATCTAGGCCCCTGGTATTTTGTGGCGTATGCGTTCGGTCCAAGGGCCTTCCCGAAACGGCACTCAGAACTGGTACAGTATTTCCGTAGCTGTATCCTCCCACAGGGTATGGGGATAATTGTTCTTTAGGCACCCGAGATTCAATAGAAATAGATCATTGCTAGAAATTATCACTCAATTTATAACAGGTTGCAGGTACACTCTTCTGTTTCGTCTTTTTTTTTTCTTTTCTTTTCACGCATCGTCAAGGATCCAGTGTCTCCAGTATCACCAGATCTCCAGACTTTATTGATATCTTTCCCACTCCGCCAAGACATCGCCATGAATAATTTTGCTATTATTGTCATTGTGCTGGTCTGCTCGCTCGCGTCCGTTTCACTCGCGGCTGGCATTTTCAGTTTCTACAGCACTGAACATGTGTTTCAATGGTCGCCATCAGCGGAACAACAACGGTATATGCGAGAAGTGCGAATGAGAACTCTGGTTCTTCTTCAACGAGAGAACGGCCTAGGACACGCGAGACTTTCCAAGTGAATATTGCCTTTTTGTCTGAATTTTGATCCTTACTCATCATTGCACAGAGAACGCCCTTTTTTCGATGCTGAAAGTCAAGCGGGAAGTGAGGATCAAAGTATGATGAGATGACGGTCCGATTGGTTCATGAGATGGTTGTATTGAATTTTTATACTGTATATTAACGGCGTCCTGTGGAAGGAACCTATGGACATCCAACTTGGATCCTGAACATGACAGAGTCCTACGAGATACACCGCAAGTGTGGAGGAGAATCTTTATTGGAAGCTATTGAATGTTGAAAATCTCCGAGTCTCCCCATTCAGACCGAGAACCCAGTATCTACTTATAAAGTCCCCGCACGAGGGGACCCTTCGATCGATAGTCGGAATTCTCATCCAGACTGTTGAATCCCCAGTCACGTACTGAATAGCTCTTGGAGGCGTGTCGATCGCACTCTCCAATATGATGCTCCTTTCTTGGCCCTCAAAGATAATCGACGATAGTCTCCAGATTAAATCAAATTTTAGCACAAGAAGGCAATGAGTGGTATCTACAATACTGTCCAATCTCAAGTTTCAAATAGATTGATCTAGCCATTCCTATGAGATCCGAAGTATACGCGCCGGATTCTCTTTTTTTTGACTTTTTTCTTTTAATACCTCTTAAACGGTTGAAAGAGTCTGAAAAAAGGGCCAATAGACTTTAGAAGGGTTCAGTAGTGTGCTATCAATAACCATTAAGCTGAACTCGACGAATATGACCAAAATGTTACCAATCACAGCGGGTCTCGTCCGGTTAGGGCTTCTCCAATCAGCGTCTCGTACTCGGGTTCTTGTTCGTATTCGAGTTGCGTTTTGCTGCGTTTCGGTTTCTTATTTCCAAGGTTCCTGCATTTCCCTTCCATCCGCCCTAATTCTGCGTAATTTCAGTCTCATTAACCCGAATCATGCGAATACTCTGAACCCGAAGGATCCAAATCCAATCTAGACAAAATCCACATAATTCGTTTCTTCAACGCCCCGTTAGATCTTCCAGAATTTCTTTGCCTAGGCTAAGCTACTCCACCGGGCGTGATCTGCATGATTATCTGCTGTTGTGGTGTAGATGATCTTCGCTGTATCGCTGAGCCCCATATTTTCAACACATCCACTCCCTCCCTTGGCACCTGGTTTCAAGTGTTGGCAGACAATACGAGTTGCTCAACCCGAGAATTGAGTTCCAAAGTGTAACAGTGATCACATCCAAGATGTTTCCAAGGTTGCCTGAGACCCCCCTTCTCCCGCCCCTGATCGGCCAGGAATGATCCGTCAAGCTCGGTGGGAACAATAGTCTTTATAAAAGAGAACAGGTTTCCTGGCTCTGTAGTTCTCTACAGCTTCTTCGAATTACAATTTGACAATGAAGTTCCAAGCTATTTTCCCGCTTTTGGGTCTGGCAGCTGCCAGTTCCATCTCCAGCCATGCACCGATCTTAACCGACAAGTCGGTGACAACTTCCCTGGGCTCCTTCAATGTGACCAGCGGCGCATCCTGCGCATGCCAGAAGCTGTCTCGCAAGTTCGGCGGCATCATTCTTCCCAATGGAGCGAACTATACTGCCGAAACCGTGGACCCTTACTGGGATGTTCGGGCCAACCTTGCTCCTGCTTGCGTCTTCCTTCCTGAGAGTGCCCATCAGGTTGCCGATGCTGTCAAGATCATCGAGTCGTGTGATGCACAGTTTGCGGTTCGTGGTGGAGGACACATGTGTGTAAGTAGATGAACTGGAAACCCCGGACTCCACCAACAGTGACACTGACCGCATCACACAGTACCCCGGAGCAAACAACATTCATGGCGGTGTTCTCATGGCCTTGACCAATCTGAAGACTGTCAAGGTCAACAGCGACAATGTTGAAGTCGGACCTGGCCTGACCTGGTATGACGTCTATTCGGCTCTCGAGCCCCATGGCCGCGTTGCCATTGGTGGTCGCCTGAAGACCATTGGTGTCCCTGGACTGAGTCTCATTGGTGGCTTCCACTACTTCAACAACAAATACGGATTTGCCATGGATAACGTTATCAGCTATGACGTTGTTCTTGGAAACGGTACCCAGATCACGGTCAACAAGAACAAGCACAATGATCTCTTCTGGGCTTTGAAGGGTGGTGCGAACAACTTTGGTATTGTGACCAAGTTCACCCTCAAGACTTTTGACATGCCCAAGGTCAGCACCACCATTCAGACATATGATGAAAGTCACATTCCCGACTTCATTGCCGCTGTTTGCCATGCCGCCAACCTCGACGATGAGAAGCCCATTGCGGCTGGTATGGTCGCATCCATCACCTATAACGTTACCTCCAAGGCCGCATCGGCCTCTCTTCTCGGTGTTCAGGAGGGTGCCGTTAGCCCTCCCTCTCAGTTTGCCAACTTCTCTTCTATTCCAGCCACGGCTAGAATCAACAAGGTCCAGACCATGAAGTCCTGGGCTGAAGGATTGGACTCGCCTAAGCAGATGTTCCGGTAAGCAGGTTTCTCGAACCCAGAAAGATTTGAAGGATATTGTTCTAACTGCCTTGATTACTATTCTAGTGTTATGTACTCTCACAAGAGCATGACCCCTGATGCCGATGTTATCTACACACTCTACAAGATCTGGAAGGATGCCGTCGCCGATATCGCCGACGTTCAAGGCCTTTACCCTACCTTTGTTACCAACGTGCATGCTGCCGGTGCTTCTCGAGTTGCCAAGACCAACGGCGTTGGCAACGTCTGGGGCTTGGAACCCGAGCCTTTGATCCGTAAGTGACATTCCTCGCACATCATTCACCTTCGACTATGAATAGCAATTGACTTTGACCATAGTGTGGCAATTCAGCACTGGATGGGCTCTGGCCCAAGATGACTTGCGAGTCCAGGCCTGGTCCCGCCAGCTTACCGAGCGTCTGAACGCCATCGTTATCGAGAAGGGCCTTGCCTCCGACTTCATCTACATGGGAGATGCGGGTGAGTGGCAGAACCCCTTCCTGGGATTCCCCGCCGAGAATGTTGTCCGCATGAGAGAGATCCGCTCTTCCTACGATCCCAAGGGCGTCTTCTCCCGTCTCAACTGGGGTGGCTTCAAGCTTGGAATTTAAGTCCATCCAAACCATTCACCGAAAGAAGGTATAACATGGGGACTCTCCACTTGATATATCACAGGGAGGTTAGCTTTGCTACTCATTGTTTTAGCGGAAGACCATTTGGTCCTTTGTAATATAGCGCCACACATCTGGTCAATATCAGGAGCTAGAATTTGTGCGATTAGACAGAGTTTGACAATTGAAGACAATTTCCATTTGGAAGATAACATATTTCCTGTAGCGAATGCGGTACATTATTCTCGTAACAAATTTCAGTCTAAATGATTGCTTTTTTTTATCTCACTAGACAACCCTAATTTTGCTCATATATTGCTGTATATTCGCGATGAAGGTGGTCACATATCACTCAGAAGCAATAACGATCCGTTTGGATGAACCGGGCATGTTATATATTCTCACCCTTTGAATGTAACGCAGGAACAAGCTTTCCAGCAGACAAGGGTTTGGGTATGGGGCGTTCTTCCAAGAAAAATTCATATATTTAGGTGCTTATTGCGAAAATCACTACTGCAGTCAGAACTTAAAGGAATTTATTGATTCATGAGCGTTTTAATTTGAGAACCGATCGGTTTTTTCTGTTTCATAGGAAGTGAATTATGTCCTCTTTATTGTTTGCTACATAAATCATATCTTAGAGGATGTCGTGCAGTTTCCATGTTAGCAGATGAGTTGGTGTATGTGCTGACTCTATGCGCTGAGATATATATTGAGTACCAGGTATAGGGACACCATGGTGAGCGGCAGGACACTCCAGACTAACTGTTGCCAAGGTAAATGAAATAAAACAGCAAAAGAAAACCGTAAAATACACCATTTCCTTTAGCCTAGATGCGGCGAATTCTTTTTGAAAAAAAAGAAGAATAAAAAAAAAAAACAAAACAAAAGAACGTGGCGTTGATTACTGTAGATCGGTGCCCACTTTGAGCCAAGGTCTTGGAATAGTGTATCTTTTCTATATGGTCATCAAGGATCTGCCAACGTATTCTGAAATTTCTAAGCATACGGGTTGACGCCCTTTCCATCCAATACTTCACTCAAGAAATCTCCAAACGTGACCGGCTTGAAATCCGGATACAGTTCCCGAGCATTGAGATATCCAAGGCTCTTGGCACTTTCAGGAGAGTTATCGCATCGGACATACTTGCTATAGTTGTATTGTGACACATACAGCATGTACAAACTACCCATACTAGTGGGGTTGTCTCCGTACGCCTTCTTAGCCATGTCCACGGCGCCTTCCAATTCCTGTGCAGTCATCTTTCATCATATATCTCATTAGCCACACCAACACGGACATTGGCAGATCCTCTTTCAGGACTGTGGGACATGGTCTGTACTTACGTGCTTTCGGTCGATTTTCTCACCGGAACGTTCTTCCATCATGCTGAAAATTTGGTTTTCAGAGAGAACATCACCGTACGTGTACACGTATTGGTTCAATGTTCGGTCGTCGGCAGCAATGAGAGCAACAAATCGACCAATGTCACGAATGTCGGTCAGCAGATTCGGCGCCTGACCATCGTGGTGAATGGTGACATTGGGTTTGATAGGAGTGGCATAGTCAACCCGGCCAGATGGTACGGTTGGATACGAAATTTGATACCAGTAGCCGACATCAATGACGGTAAAAGGCAAAGAAATCTGCTTCAAGTGCTGATAGACCTTTTCCTTCTGTACGGTACAAATTCGTTAGATCAGAACAATGCAGAACAACTTCCAACCGCGGAAATGGTGGGTCTTACATCGTCACGAATCAGCATCACATCTCCCGGTGGACAAACAGTAGTGAAGCCACAAGGAATGAATCGTGCGACGCCTGCTACTTTGGCGGCGGTAGCAAGGGCGATTTGTGCCAACTGCGATCCAGCATCGATGGCACTGATGACCAAATCGAAGCCGGAAAGCACGGAGACCAACTCTTTAAATGGCCCGTCCAGGTTCCCAACACGAATTGGGAGACCTCGCTGGGCCAGTTCTTTGACTGCGGGCTTGTCTACCGAAGATGGCCGAACAAATAGTTCTATCGCCTGATCACCTCTGTTAGATTGACGAATGCATCTTCACATAACGTTCATGCATGACCTACATATTTACCATGTTCGATGAGACCCTCCAAGATCGAGTTGCCAGTATGGCCAGTTGCACCGAGAAGAAGCACCTTTTGCTGCGACATCTCTCTGTATTCTGCTGTCTGCTGTCTGCTGTTTGCTGTTTGCTGTCTAAGTCTAAGTGGGCAAAGTCTCCTTCAAAAAGAAGACACGAAACTGTCACGGAAACATGCAGATCCGCATCCGAGTGCTGATATCTCACCTGAACTTGGACCCCTCTTTAAACGTCTCGGAAGTTGAGGATCCGATACCCGGACTCGATTTGGCTGGATTTGGCTGGATTTGGCTGATTTCGGCCGAACTTGACCCATTTGGCTGATTAAGCTGACAAAGCTCGATACGAGTGCGAACTCGAACCCGAAGAACACGAAAATTACGACAAATACGATCGAGACAGACAATACGAAGAGAAAAATACGAAGGCGAATCCGAATCCTTCCAATTTACTCATGTAGAGGAATGAGGGAGATGGGAGACCGTATGTCCAATCTCCGTAGAGAGTGCTAAGCTTTTTCTCTGTTTCTCTCCCGTTGCTTGCGTGAAACATTACTCAACTCTACAAAAGTCATTATTTGGAACCATGTAGATGTTTAATCGTCTCCATTGAGAAATTCTTGGGGCCAGCGAAGCCAGTCATGGTATTTCGGGTCCAAGGTCGCATATATTTGCAACATCATGCGCTCGCTGAGTCCTTCCAGCCACCACATCCAGTCGATCTTGCGAATGCATACACACCAGTAACTGAAAATCACAAGCGAAATGGGTTCTTCCTGGCCGAGCAGCACCAGATATGCATCGGAGACGTCAAACAGCCATCGAAAGATATCAGCAGTTTCCAGCCTCCGGGTGGCCCCTGGTTTTAGGGCTACACTCAATGTCTGCGCCGATACATCCAACGCCTCCTCATAGATTGCCTGGATCGCCGGGTCGGGACATTCCGTGCGTATAACATGTCTCAATTCCCAAACATACTGCCTTCCTATCTCCAGTGCTTGTGGCTCGCGATGGGCCGCCGCCAGGTGAGATCCGTTCATGATAATAGGTCCTAGAATTCCTTTCATCAGGTCCGCACGATTGGACGCGATAACCGTTCTGGTCCCCCGAAACAGACGAGCCCATTCGGTTAGATTTCCGCCTTCGAAGAAAAGGAAACTATTGCATCCTGCTGGCTGAGCACAGGAGGTAATGCACGTGAGAGAAGAGAAAAGGAAAAGGGCGGAGATGTTGTCCGAGGCGAGGGTCGGAACAAATGGCACGATGGCTTTTACGGCAAGGGCGTGATGCTTTTGCGCGTAGTCCAGGCACTGCACTCGACGGGCTTCATCGAATCGAGCCATATGCAGCGCGGAGAGAGCAAGCAAGCTGTGCAGCACGGGTGGCGTTGAAAAGCCAACGCGAGGTGCCTGGTCACGCCAAACCGCCTGCACAGCTGGAGCCTGCGATAATGTATAGCATGTCGAAGTCACATAATGATGAAGCAGTTCTAGATCAAAGATGGCCAAACTGGGCGGCGCTGTTGACAATGGTATCGGTGATGAAATTGGTAAAGAGTTGTGAACAGATTCGAAGTCTGCATTGCCTGAAGATGAGGTCACCGACTCCAACGAGGTTGGTGACTCGACGAGATCGGGTTGCGCATTACAATCCACGGGGCTGGCAAAAGAGCAAGGGACACCATGTCTCCCGCAATTGCCACAACGAGGCTTTTCCTCATCGCACTAATCCTGGTCAGCCCTATATGCCCCCCACGATTGATGATTTATGCTTACCTTGACCCTTCGTCTTTTACATTGTAAACATCCTGCCCTGGACTTCCGATGTGAACGGCGGCCTGTCGGAAGTTTTTTCATACTCGGAGATAGGAAATTGATTCGGAGATGAAAAGTCTTTTTTTTTCTTTTTCTTACCCCGATGGAGATTCGAGCCTCAAATAAGCATATGGCTGAAACCCCAAATTCAGGCAGACTCGATACAGGGCCTGGGAGACCAAATGAAAATCGACATATAAAAAAGTTGGAAATTAGAGGATAAAAGAAACTAAAAAAAAACTTGAAAAAAAAAAGAAAACGATAGCGTATAGACTACTCTGGTGGCAACAGAACCCCTGACTGAGTTTCGGGATTTCGTACCCTTAACCATTTCCGGTGGGCTTTTTTTTTCTTTTCGATGGAATTGGTGGGATTTTACCTTTTTGCAGCAGTCTAGAATGACAGTTGGACTTGTTCTATTAATATTGATTTTCTGGTCCCCTATCGTCTCAACATCCAGCCCAGTTTAAGTTGACCGAAGAAGAACCGAATCAGCGGAGATATCATGAGACCCTGGATTTGTACAGTAGCCAAATCGGGAGATGTGGGGAGTCAGAACCCTGGAACTGAACTTGACAAATGCCGAAACCGTAAGCTTTTCGCGCGGTTAAGGATTTAGTTAAGGATAAGAAAGAAGCTAGTGCCAAACTTTAAAAAAAAACGACTAAAAAAAACTAAGCAAAAAAGCTAGTCGGGAAATCTCTGTTGCTCACCCCCCAATTAGTGTCGCCAAGACCCAGTAATGCTGTTACCTAGTGATTCGGCGCCAAAGAGTATATCAACGGCTAGTGCCTTCATTGAGCGGGGAGTTCGTAATCACAGTTTCCCACGGCCGAATGGAACAAAAAGGGAAATAACATTCCGTGTGAGCATTGAGGGCCAGAAGAAACATGCATCGCGCTTGCTATCAGTGTCTTAAAATGCAAAGGTACTGGATTCATCGAGGCCTGGATAGACTTAGGATGCTGCCGTGAGGATCCACCATCTCCAACAGCAGCCTTGCGAAACATCTGATACAAATGCTTGGCAGAGATTCATGCGAACGCGAGTCTCGAATACGAGCCCCAAGCCTCAGATAAGCCTAAATCGAGCGGGGAAAATTGATCTTCCGGAGACTAAATATCGTATTCGGCTTCGGGTGGGCTTTTTTCGATCCTATTGTTGGAGCTTGGCGTGGAATGATCGTCCCGTAGTGCCTCTGCCACGTTTATTCCTGGTTCAATGCTGCAATGGAGAACCGCGGTGGATGCAAACCCTTGTTTGGGTGGCGTCGCAAACCTGGATGCCTATCGAGAAATTAAGCTATATAGGAGAGCAGTCCTCGCAGGTTGGTGATATCTTTCAAGTTACTCAAGCCTCCAATCTCAACGACATCGTTCTTTACTGTCCAACGCCTATATAACACATCCCTTTCTTGTCCATCTCTTTTCAATCTCTTCATCCACTATGGCTCCTACTCCTGCCTTCGTTCTCTACCTGTACAACCCTACCTTGGTGGGTTCTGTGCTATTTGCAGTACTCTTCTTCCTGACGACTGTTGCCCATCTTTATCAACGAATTCGTGGCCATGCCAAGTATTTCAACCCCTTCATCGTTGGAGGAATCTGTAAGTGGTCGACCAACTGGACCGAGCCCCTTTCACCGTGCTCATGTTTTTGTTTAGTCCAGATTATCGGCTACGGAGCCCGTACCTTCTCTCACTTCAATGACACATCGACTATCGGTTATGCTATGCAGAGCCTGTTCTTGCTTCTCGCACCAATCTTATACGCCGCCTCTATCTACATGGTACTTGGCCGCATCATCAGACACGTCCATGGCGAACATCTGAGCGTTGTTCCCGTGAACTTCATGACCAAGACCTTTGTTGGTGGAGACGTGCTCTCTTTCATTCTTCAAGCTGCTGGTAAGATCATTTCCCATGATATATCTTGAATCATCAACAACACATCTAACATTTATATCTATAGGTGGTGGTGTTATGACCGGCGGATCCAAGACCAGCGCCACTATCGGCCAGTGGATCATTGTTTCGGGTCTTTGCGTCCAACTTCTCTTCTTCGGAGCCTTTGTCCTTTCTTCTCTCTTCTTCCACTTCCGAATCAACCGGGCACCCACAGCTGAGTCCCAGGAGACAATGCGCTCTTCTAAGTTCTTCTGGCCCCGCGACTGGAGAGGACTTCTCTTCGCTTGCTACGTTGTCAGTGTGCTGATCGTCATTCGATCCATCTACCGTCTGGTCGAATTCATTCAGGGGAACAGCGGCTATGTCATCGGCCACGAGGTCTTCCTCTATGTCTTTGATGCTACTATGATGTTCATTGCCATGATTGTGATGAACTTCTTCCACCCATCCACTGTTCTGCAGAAGGACCCCGTCGAGGTCCGCTCCGAGCCCAAGACCAGCGCCAGTGTCTCCGATGTTTAAGTGACGAATAAACATCTCTTCGAGCTGTTTACACGACCCGTGATGAAAATTGATGGAGGCTGTTTTCTTTTGTTGCCTTTTTTGCTTTGCATTTTGCATTTTACATACCTATAGACCGATGTTTAAACGTTCATTTTCTCAATATTTCCAATTTTATTTTCAGTCTCACTTTCAATTTCATTTTCAAAATACCCAAAAGACTTTAGATCCAATGACTGTCAACCGACAGACCGTCTGAACAACAGGCTTTCAAGCTTAGTGACGTGACCAGTATTCTCTTTCCTGAAAAAGTAGAGGCTTGAAGATCATAGGTTTCATGTACTGTACTAGGATGTGTCCTATTTCCCGATCCGCCATAACCGATGTTTCGACCCTGTTATCATTTGGCGCACAAAATAATTTATTTCGGAGTGGACCTTCATATAGTGACTGGGTGACTATCATTTGCCACAATTACTCTTTGAGCGCATCGTGTCCCCAATTTTTAAGCGATCGGTAACTCTTGCTTGTGGTGTCATGCTTTGCTCGTTCCTCTTGCGCTAAGTGGCGGTTGCAATAGGATACCACACGACGCATGTGGTCGATATCCTGATTTCTATATCCAGAAGGGTCTTTGCTAGGATTGTGTCCGAGTATTTCCAGGATTCGACGGCCACTATTGGTGCTTTTAGTTTTGTCTTCATCGCTGCTACAGGCATCCCTGATACGGTCACATATTCCCGACAGGACTCACCTCTCATGGCCAATGGTCTCGCCGGAGCTGCCTGTCCAGCCTGCGGACTGGGACTGGTCCTCTTGAAGCCAGTCATCCAGCTCACTCTGGCTCATGTTGACGAGGTCGTTGAACTCGCTAGGTGGTTCGTTAATCTCTTCTCTTAGACTATACGCATCATAGAGCTTACACAATGACGGTTTCTCTGTCTTTGACCATTTTCAAGTTCTGTTTTGGTATTGAAAAGAATAAATTGATTCAAAGAATAAGATTTTATTTGCATAATTGCCAATTCCTGGGGCGAGATGGTAAAGCCGACGTCATTATTACAATATCCCATGGGAGGCAGGGGACACGAAAGATGTCAATTGCCAGTACAAGCTGGATATATAGAACGATGATATCAGAGTGCAACAATTAAGGCCCATGGCAGAAATCTCATTGGTCTTCATATAGTGGACGCCACCGGTTGACCAGAAATGGGTGCAGTCCATCTCATTCATAGGATAGCAAACCGACAACATCAGCGGATAAATTCATCTATGGACAAAATCAGCTGTAATAACAAGGGCAAAGGGGCTAGAACCTGCACTCGTATTTTAATAAGCATCAAATTTCTTGTGACAGTCTGGGGATTGTGGGGATTCATTTATACTCTTTTGCTAGTTTCCCTAACTGGGTTCGTATTCGGGTTTGTGGGCCATTTGGAAATGTACTTAATTTCCAACCCAATTTCCCCTCAAATTGATCAACCGAAGGAACCTGCTGTGGATATCGGCTCTGATAGAATGGTCCTGTCGGCCGCACGGGCCCTTTGTATCTGCAAAAGCGCCGATGATGTCTTTGGGGTATTCGGTAAACTATAAACGCAGTGACATCGATAATCGTCTTAACATGCTTTTCTTGACTGTGCTCTGAGCAGACCAGAGTGGGTTTCCCTATGTCCAATATGGACTGAGTATATAAACTAGAAGAAGATCATAGGTGGCGTCAATCTTGTGCCTGGGCCAGAAATGGCCCTTGCCGACCATCTGAATCAGCTGAACAGCTTTCTTAAGGGATTTACTTTCAATTTGAACTTATTCTTTTGCGAGATTCTGCTCAACCCATATGGGTGTAGCATTCCTCAATGATTGTTTATACATAGGTGGAAAGGATGACCTAGCATTCCATAATGCCTACTGGATCGTGGAGCTTATACGAGCCCGTAATTCTACCCTAGATCCATGAGTGCCTTTCGTGCCGGTATTTATTTCTCGAGGCGGTCTGCTATCTCTTTTAGGAGTCTATCATACTGAAACACCTGACATGCGAAATTCTAAGGAACCATCTGCCAGATTTTTCATTGAAAGACTGTCAGCGAGTAAAAGGTCTGGAGGACTCATTTCAGTTTTGCAGGTAGCTTGTGTCCCACTCAAGGCAGATTCTTGTCATCGGCAGTGGTTTGCAAGGATCATCACGGACCTGATATTACAGTTACTTTGTCTACAAGCCCCCGACACCCTGTTGCTGGACGGTACCACTATTGAATATTCTATAGAGGTTCAAAAGGATAGATGCCCTTGACACCTTGTTATGATTGGCACGGCAGTTGTCCAAAGAAGTAGCGCTCGTCTGTGTGAATGATGATATCCAGTACGATGAGCAGGAGGCGTGCCGCAACAGTATATTCACCTTTTGAATCTCTTACAATATACCTACTTCAGTGGCGTGCTAACCCCTTAAAGTGCAATTCCTTAGAGATCAACATTGTTCGTTGAGCATTTGCTAGCTATGTTATGCCCATGTGCATAGCTGCGATATAATAATCTCCGAGCTCTCTAGGACTGTAAATATAGCTCTGCAGCCTGTTTTCCATGTTCGATAAAGAGATCTGGGAAGAAATTGATAGCTATGATAGGGCCCAGAGCCAACGGTATGTCCATTGAACTACACACTTCTACTTCCTAGATTCAAATTTCCCTATCACTCCAAGCTGCGATACATAAGAGAAAAAACGAAAGTGGTGGGCAGTTTGGGAACATGGTTATTCAATCACAGTGATATTTCACCTCCTCTCATTGAAGTACATACATCCCCAAAACCAACGTCACAGCAACCATGACTGCCCCGAAAATACCCATGTTCCTCAAAGCCCGCTCATGGTGACCCTGCATAGTAACAGCAATACGCTCAGCCCACGCTTTCGGCGGATTCCCCATTGGAAATGCTTCCTGTGGGACATCTTTGTCGAGAAACTTGCAAAGCGGTTCCCAACCATCCTCAACAGACCATTCCAAGAGTCTTTCCGGGTGCAGACCCATTCCCCGTATAATAGCCACGTGCTGCTCATAGACCCATTTCCCATTCGATGCGAAACTGCCTCGGAAGAAACGTGGCATCATGGTGCGACACATTGTTTGGCGAATCCAGAACAAGTCCGCATTGAACCAGCTCTTGAGCCAGTCCCAGTCTGTTGGGTTTTGGTCGAAATAGCCCATTGTTTGTTCCATACTTTCGTACCAGCTGTCGAGGTCTTGGCGGGTGTTGAGAATGACTTTTGCGTTGGGATACGCGGCGATAAGTTCGGGGGAGAATTCTGCAGCGAGGAGGTCGCTGACGCCAACGCAGTTGCTTAGGACAGTGTCAAAATCTTCGGCTGTCAATTTGTTCGTTTCGCCGGGCTTCGGTGCTGTATTGTACTTTTTCTGCAAAAGTTTATAGATGGCCTGTAGGGATGAAGGCGGGAGAATTGTGTCGAATCCATGGAATGTATGATTGAAGCCAAGTATATGGAGCGCCTCGCGAAGAGACTCGGTGGCCGATCTGGATATTCCAACAGCCAGAATTTGCATCGGTTCTTTTCTTTTCAAGGTAGTTGGTGGTGGAAGGCCGTACACATAGTGGAAAATCGAGTCTGTGATGGACATCTTTTAGTATGGAGTCGAGGCAGCTATTTTCAAAATCACGGCGAGCCCAAGAATCAAGGGCGGTTGAATGCCTATTTGAGCTTTCTCAATCTACATAGCGCGACATGCAACCAATACGGTGCATGAGTCAGATTCACGGCATGTGTTGATTCGCTGATGCAAAGCCCCGGAGGCGGGTGGCCTTAACGCCATGGCCCAGTTTCATGGTTCGATGGCTTTGACAGCTCTTCAACAATCAACAAAGATGAGGTCAACAAAGATGAAGGTTGAGGAAGTCCGGGAAAATCTGGTGTCATCACGTGCAGAGCCATTCGATGTGCATTCAACTGCCTGAAGTCACTCGGAGCCTGTGAGTGGAGACGAGACATCTTTTCCTCTCGCACAACGCCATCCCAGAGAGGATCGAGACATCGACCCAGGGTTACGATCATTCTCGATTAATATCAGAATGCGTTCTTGTCCGAGGTTCGGCCCAAATCTGATTGCAATGAGTCTGTATCTCTCAGTGATCGTCTGCTATTGTGCTACCCAACTAGCAGCAAGGCGGGCACATATGTCGTCAGTGGGTTACAATCAAGATGCCAGCTTTGACTCTGTTGCTCACATCGAGAATATGGAGATAAGAGAGACCCAGATGAGCCAAATCGAGTGGATGCTATGGGCATACTTCACTTTTGCTAAGCATTCCGCAAAGTTAGTACGACCCACGTTCAAAGCGGGTCAGAAGAAGCCGGTGCAGCTCCCAGTGAGAAGCTCGAATTTGATGCCAGGGGAATGTGGGTCGAAGTGGAGTCTGTCAGCAGGAAAGTCATTGATAAAGCCTTTCTCGGCTCGAAGAGGTCCGTTTTGTTTTGACCCCCTGGGAAAGCTTGGGGTTATCCTCGATCATGGAGTCTTATTTCCAGTATAAGCGGATCCAACGCGCGGTCAGGAACCAGCTCAACGCCAAACCGCATTCCGATGACGATGGGAACAGGAGTGCGAAGTAGGTGCCCAATTCCTGGTTCAATTCGGAGTGGCTGGAACAAAGGACTGATTTGTGATGCTTTACTCGCTACTCTCTAGTTCTCAGCGCGATGAGAAACAAATACCAACTACTCCCGAAGGAGCGGAAACCCTTAAAGATGCGATCATCCTTGTGAGCTGGGAGGGCAAGGACGATCCCCTGAATCCAGCAAACTATAGCGTGCCGCGGAAACTGTTCATGACCATATTAGTGTCCTTGATTTCACTTGTGGTCACGGCAGCATCGGCCATTGATGCTTGCGGTGTTCAACAGTATAGTCAATACTATCACGTCTCCGAGGTTGTGGGGTCTCTCGCTACCGGTATGTCCACCGCAACGCTTCCAAGGGTTCAATCTGATACGGTGATGGAGGTTTATTCTTGATCGGCTTTGGAGTCGGCTCTCTCCTATCAGGACCATTCTCGGAAACATTCGGGCGCAACGCGGTGTACCTGATTACCATGCTGGTCTTTTTGATCTTCGTCATGGCCGCTGGTCTGGCTCCAAACCTCCACAGTCATCTTGTCTTCCGGTTCTTTGCCGGCTTCTTTGGTTCGACGCCGCTCAGCTGTGCCGGTGGGACCGTCGCCGACTTGTGGAATCCAGTACAAAAGGCTTACGCCTTTCCCGTATATGCCATTCCGGCGTTTTCAGGACCGATGTTGGGTCAGATTATAGGCAGTTTTGTTCCCACTACACTAGGATGGCGCTGGTTGGAATGGCTGATGCTGATCTTGGGCGGGGTGATCCTGATCCTGGTGGTTTCAATGCAACCGGAGACATACGGGAATCTTCTGTTGCATTGGAAGGCTTCGATTCTTCGCCAGGAGACTGGTGATCCGAGATATCGGGCCCCGATGGAGATGAGGAGTGAGAGTCTTGGGCGTCGGTTGTTGATTGCGATCTATAGACCGTTCCTCTGGAGCTATACGGAGTCGATCATCATGCTGATGTCGTTTTACCTCACCGTCATCTATATCGTTCTCTATACCTTCTTGGAGGGGTATTCCTATGTTTTTAGTCAGCCTTATGGGTTATCCCTTGGTTTGACGAACTTGTCGTGGGCTGGGATGCTTGTTGGCATTATTCTCACTACTGGTACCGTGCCAGTGGTTTACTCTTGGACTGCGAAAGAGTATCAAAAGACGGGTCGCATTCTTCCCGAGACACGTCTGTGGTATGCAATGCTCGGGGGTGCACCAGCAGTGCCTATTAGTTTATTCTGGATGGGTTGGACCTGCTATGTAAGTTCCATGTCGTATTGTTCTTGAGGTAAGAGTCACTAACACCCACTCCCATTCAGTCCTCCGTTTCCCTCTGGTCCCCGCTCGTCGCATCAGCCCTCTTCGGATATGGGATCATGGCCATCTTTATCGTCGCCAATATGTACATCATTGATACGTACAATATCTACTCCGCTTCGGCGCTGGGCTTCCTCGTTTTCACGAGATACGTCGTGGCCGGTGGAATGACCATCGCTGGTGGTCCAATCTACGAGGCCATCGGCCCTCACTACACTCTGACCATTCTTGGGGCGATCAGTGCCGCCATGGCTCCGATTCCATACTTGCTTTACATCTACGGACCTCGGATTCGGAGGTTTAGTAAGCATGCTGTCAATGTGGGTTAATTTTATGAGACTGTGAATCCTTCCTGCAGATAATTGATCCCAACTGAGCAATCCACCAAATGTCAAACGGCAGATCTCGTCCGTTTATTACAAAGTGTAGAGTGTGGAGTGTAGAATCTCGGCATCCCGGTCCAGGCCAAGCACCAAAGTCGACGTTGATAGTTCCCGTGAACGTTATAGGATAAAGCTGACCACATACTCCGACCGGATGACCAAATATGCTCTGGCGGTCTGGGCAGCATGCAGCTCAGCCAATCCAATAGTTTCATAGCTCTCATTAAACTAAGAGATTAGACCTCATTATTGGTCTTGGCGGCTTGGCAGAAACGTCCGATCAGCGGGGAGTTGTGGGAGTCAAGTTGACTCTTCCCTTGAGTACTCTAAATACTGTTGGTTGATACTAGATGTGAGCTCCATGGGAAGAGAGCCCTCGAACATGGAGAGAGAAACCAGGCCCACGAGAGCAGCGGAAAGAAAAGAGCGATCGCAGTCTGCAATCACTCGTGATTGCGTGCTTATGGCTATTCAGTGCACAATTGCCTGAAGCGATCAGTTATAAAGCTCTCACTTTCGCTCTCTGGTCATCCTTACCCCTATTAAGGATGAACATGGAAAAGACCTCACTGGACCTCGAGTCCAATAAACTCGAATATGATCCATGGCTGCTGGAGGACCATCCACTGCGCTCGTATCCGACGGAGTGTATCCCCGGGCTATCAACTTATCTCTACGGACTCTACCAGTCGTGTTCGCTCAGGAAGACCTTCGTGCGAGCTGCAGTGCTCGTGCTGGGATGTCTGTGAGTCAAGTTCAGTCCCTGATTTGAAGCATGTGGAATCTAACCTTGTTTTCAGAGCCGCATTCCAATGCTTCCGATTCCTCCGCTTCAACCTCCCCAAGGGACTTCCGCCCATGGCTTCCGCGCCAACCGCGCAACCCCACGTCCAGCCTAGCGCATGCACATTCCCGACACTAGACACACGACCCCAAGCTCTGAAGAAGGCGCTTGGCAGCGGGTGCGACAGCCTCCGAACAGCCATATGGATGTACGACGGCGAGCTACAGATTGGCAATGCCGTGGCTAGTCCCGATCCCAATGTCTTCCTTGACCGACTCGGCCTGGGCCCTCTTTTAGCAAACCTCGACGAGGCCGAGTCCCAACCACTCCATTCTGAACCCCCGGTGAGCCCTCCGGGCGGTCTGAGTCGGACGTTCCTCTTGTTACTGGATGCCAAGACTTCGCTTCATGAGTTGTATCCCTTGCTTGTTGGGCAGCTAGATAGTCTGCGGCAACGGGGATATCTTTCGCATTGGGATGGGGAGACTGTGGTTCAGCGTCAAGTGACGGTTGTTGTTACAGGGGATGCCTTCGCGGACACAGACTGCGCGAGTCACTCTTATGCTGATGTTTTCTGGTCGTTGCCGGATGGACGCTTTTACCCCAGTGATCTCACCAAGGATGGCCTCCGACATTTGTCGCCCATTTGTATAGCATGAGTGTTTTTGATTCTATGATACCCACGAGATGTTCAATATCAATCTTCAATCTTGATCGAACGTGGATCCAAAGTACTGTATAGTAGTAAAGGGGCCGACTTCGGGGAGAAGAGGTCACCTGATCCGATCCACGGAAAATACTGTTCCTGACTCATGAAAGTAAGTCGGTGGATAGGATCTTCGCATCATTGTACCGTTTGATGATCTTGGAGACCCAGTTCAGGGATATAGTACAGGTGTACAGGGGGCCTTCAAATGTTGATAGCCAGCACAGTTGACCAAGATTCGGTGCTGTGGAAAATGGGGCCGCCACTGACGCCACTCGCAACGCTAAGTGGATTGCACAATTTCATGCTGTGGAGCTCAAATCTCCAATTTCATCATTAAATTCAGACAGCCATGTCTCGGTCAAAGGGGAGAAGTCGAGGAAGCCGAGATGCTACTGCATAAAATTCTGGCATGACTAAGGTCGGAAATCCTCCTTCCCACTCGTGGACAAATTGGCCATCTGCCGAGCAGAAGTCCAGACATCCGATTTCAAGCATCTGCTGGACATTCACATCGCCAAAGGTGGATAAAATCAGGGTCCATTGCAAGTCAAACCAGATCGTCCGCACCTTTCTGCTTGAAATGTGTTTGCCAATGCCCCTGCCAATGGGCCAAGCTACTTTAACCGAGCCTTCGCGCACTGACATCTCCATACTTACCGGTACTATAACGGACGGTCCGTCAACTCCAACGACCACATGCTGAGCAGAACGCCAACCTCGAAATTGAAATCCACCGGCTATCACGGCGTGGCGTAGCTAGTGCCAGAGCCGGGTCAACGAGGCAAGCTTTTGCGGACCCTCACGGTGGACTGGGTGTCGGTGGATCAGGACAGGAACTGCCAAATGATGTCAAGCCCACCATCAAATTTCAGATCGAAGCACTCTGATATGCTAAAGTGCGCTCTCCACTTGTTCACCATTCTCCACGCCAGAGGAGGAGTTCCGTGAAGATCCTGGCACCATTGCGTAAGTTCGTCGGCTCTTGCTCCAGTTTGCGTTCCCTGGCGCGGTACGGCTGTAGTAGGGGGGTTTTTTCTGACTCGCTTGGAACATAAATCTGTTTGCTCGTTCCCTGTTCTCCCTGACTTGTTTTGGTTCTTTTCCTCTGTTCCTTGTCCTGTTGTCTGTTATTTGGTTCGGGAAAGATCTTTGCCCCAGTATCGTTGCCGACTTTCCCGGTGTGAAATTGTCAATTGACTTGTATTCAAGATGGACGAAGGTGAAACTGGACGGCCTAGAGCCAGAGTGAGTTAAACAAGCACGTTGAAGGCATCGCTGTCTAATAATTATAAGTCTGATGCTCAGACACCGCAATCCCCAACTGGACGGAACCGAGCCAGAGTGAGTTGAAGAAAGAAGTTACTGTGTTAAAGTCAAGGTCTAATCATCTATTTCACAGTCTGATGCCCAAGCACCGCAATCCCCAAGCGGACGGAACCGTACTGCTAGCGATGCAGACTATATCTCGCCGACAAGAGGCGCATCAGGCGTTGATGACGGCCAGGAGGGTACCGCCCGTCGACGTAGCTCGGCGGCGTCGAGACGCAGCCGCTTAAGTGGACTACCTAGCTTGGCTCCTCGCACCACTCTCGCTCAGCGGACTCAGGGCAAGTTTACGCTGGCGGGTCCGGACGAGACTCCCCAGTTGCGCTTAGCCCAGGAGCCATTCGTTCAGCCAGGTTACGCGGATCTCAACCCGTCATATGAACAACCATCTAACGCCAGACCCGTGTGGTCTTTGGCTAAGCCGCTGCCCCGTGTTGTGCGGTCTGCCATGGTCCCGACCAAGGAAGAACTACTCCAGAACCTTGCAAATGCCCAGCGCCCCGTAGAAAACTCGCAACGGTACGGTCTTGAAGTCGACCCTAATGATGTTGAGCAGGGTCGTATTGACAAGACCCATGACCCGCGTAAGATGGCTGCTCAGGTCGAGGATGCTCGTCTGCAGCGTGAGCAAAACTTCATGAACAAGATCCTCACTGGTGATGGCCAGTCCATGAGACAGACGTCGCGTATGTCGCGCCGTATGTCCCGTGCTTCGTCGCAACGCGATTCCATGCGTGGAAGACGCCCTGCCCACTTTGAACAACCCGACAACCTGTCGACGGTTGAGGAGGGAGAGTCTCAGGACAACGATGAACCTGGAGAGCGTCCCGTCTTTGATGAAAATGACGAGGATCTGCCAGAACAAGGCTATGAAGAAAGGCTTGAAGAACGGTTGGATGAGCTCATTCCGGACCTCGAGAAGTCGGAATACCCCGAGGACCTTCATCCACTTGTCCAAGAGCTGGTTGAAGATGAAGTGCACAACAACCACACCACCTGGTCTGTTATCCGTACCCACCACCGTGAGGCTTTCGCCGAGGCTTTGGCTGTCTTTGTTCAGCTCACCATGGGCTTCTGTGTCGATTTGTCCGTCACCTGCGCGAACCAGGGCAACCCCAACACCACCTCCTGGGGCTGGGGTCTGGCTACCATGATGGGTATCTACATTTCTGGTGGTGTTTCCGGTGCTCACATGAACCCCATCGTCACCCTTGTTCTCTGGTTCTACCGTGGTTTCCCCAAGCGCTTGATGCCCGAGTACTTCGCCGCCCAGTTCTTGGCGGCGTTCTGCGCGGGTCTTTGCGCCTACGGTATTTACTACGAGTCTATCACGAACTACCTTCTCCTGAACGCGGAATCTGGCATCATCGACAGCTTCGTCACCAATCAGCGCGAAGCATGGATTGGACCTGCGACGGCCTTTTTCAACGAATTCATCGGTACGGCCTTCTTGCTCGTGACCGTCCTGGCGCTTGGTGATGACCAGAACGCCCCACCCGGTGCTGGTATGAGTTCGCTGATCATTGGGCTGGTCGTCTCCTGTCTGTGTATGACCTTCGGATACCAGACCGGTGCTGCGTTCAATCCTGCTCGTGACTTTGGTCCTCGTCTCGCTCTCCTTGCTGTCGGCTTCCCCAATAGCATGTTCCTTAATGCCTATTGGTTCTATGGACCGTGGGCTGGTGCGATTTGTGGCGGCTTCTTTGGTGCTTTCCTTTATGACTTGTTCATCTTTACTGGTGGTGAATCTCCCGTCAACTACCCCTGGGAGCGTACAGAGCGCGCCATCAGAAAGGAAGGCATGAAATGGAGACGCCGCGTGCACCTCGGTTAGAGTGTCCTGGACCATGTAGTGTTGTGAAATGGTGGTAGATGGCGGTTGTATTCTTGTGTGTATTGTGTCTCCAGTATATAGATTGTCTAATATGAAGGAACTTTCCGTTCCTTACCCCAGGTCTGAAGAGAGTAAGAGTAAAGCTCCGAATCACCCAGGACACACCGCAGTATACACAGTATAGAAACAGGGTCCCCCGCTAACGCCCAAAATTTCTGCCCTTTTGACGCGCCCAACTGCACGTTCCCTATCTCCGGGTCCACTCTGCACCTCTTTTCTTCTTTCTGCTTGCCTGCATTGCATACACTCCACCGCCATTCCACCTTTTACTTTCGACTTTCTGCTTTCTGCTTTCTATTTTCTACCCCAACTCGCTTTCTCTTTTTCTCTGCTGCCCAACACCGGTGGGATGGACTATCGACGACTACAACATTCGTATCAGCCCCGACCCTCCCCGTTGGGGGTTTCAGAGCGACCCGATCAATCTCGCACTTTCGCTACGCCTGAGTCTCGTCGCCCCGACGATTCGCGCCCGCACGTTTCCCCGACATCCACGTCGAATGTGGCCTCGCCGTCCCAGATCTACCCGGGGCATGCCCGGTCCTCGCGCGCTTCGCATACCTCGCATACCTCGCATACGGCACACCCCTCACACTCCCCCAATTTGTTCCGGACCAATACTCCCAGTGCATACTTTCAGTCCGGACCGAGGCCGACACATCGTCGAGATGGTAGTTTAGAGAGTCGGCACCATGGCCAATCTCATCGGAGGAATAATTCGCAACCTCAATCTCGTGAAGGTAGGCCATTCCCATTCCCCAGGTCGCGTGGCTCCCCAGATTCAGGAGGGAACCAAGAAACCAAGGATCGGAGTTAGGCCGGCACTTCACTGGTGACGATCGGGCGACTTGGAGTCAGCCTGAACCTGGAGGACGCTGCCATGTGATTGACAGGCCCCATCTTCCCACCACAGCCCCCATCTATTGAGAGAGAGATCTCCCTGCACCTCACTTCCACCGCACTTCCTCCTTGATTTTCCCCGACGATCGACTGGACAGCTCGGGAACGCTAGTCCAGGTCAGGCCTAGCGTGGCCAGAGGAGCCCTTGCCTCTTTGGGACTAGCGGCTGAGCTTCCGGAGTCACGGGTTCTGCTCGATCTGGCCCTTGCTTTCCCTTTGCTCACTCGAAACAGGCTTGAGTGCTATTATGAACACGCATTCGCGTCGCACTTCTCAGGGCAGTGTATTTCCTGGTAAGCGGACTTTGTGCAACAACAACCCCGGGTTGCGACCAATTCCGGGAGTCCTTTGGTAACCCCAACTGACGCAAACTCGATAGCATCTCACGAACAATCCACGGCTTTTGGCAGTCGCCAAATGCCCCCTCCCTCCCCTCCTCACTCTTATCCCTCACGAGCTCAGTCTGCCAACGCGCCTGCTTCCCTCATGTCGCGCGATGTTCCAACCAGTCAGGCACACAGGCCGGGCAGCAGCATGTCGATTTCCGCCATGCTAGGTTCGGACCCGGACCGCTCTGCACGAGATCCGACGCGAGAATCAGCACCGTTCTTTTCGCGACCGTCTGCATCCCTGTTTGGAAACCCACCCCCGTCATCATCATCTGCCGCCATGTCACCGCCGACGGCCCCTGCGCGACCATCGCCGCTCGAGAACAACTTCTTCCGTCGCTCCCAAACACCGGAGAAGTCTTTCTCCAAACCTCAAACAAACCGCACTTACCGATCAGGGTCTGGTGGTTCAAGCCTGGGGGCAGATCATACCTTCGGTGGCTTGGCGCGCTCCTCGCTCTCTCAGTATCCTGAGAAGCCACACTCCACCCATCCTTCGCCTAGAATCTCGTCGGCAGACGTCTCGTACACGGAGCCTCGTGAGCCTCGTCGCATGAGCCTCAGCGGCCCGATCGCTCGACCCAGTAGTCAACCGCCCAACGCCGAAACTCCTACCCGAGCGCCCGGTTACAGCCCGATCTCCCAACAAGGAGGTTCCGCCGATCGGGCCTTGGAGTCCGGCTCTCGGCCTGCTTCTGGGTCGTATGGGGGTAATGACTCGCAACACGGTCGGTATAGTGGGTTTGGCGATCGGCGCATGGACGATGCTATACAGCGTGAGCGAGAACGTGCAGCGGCTCTTGGAGATCCAAAGCTGTCGCAGGCTGGGTATCGCTATGGCTCTCACTATGCCGAGCGTGACCCTCGAGACCGGGACTCGGGTTTGACATGGGACCATCACTCTCATCCTCCGTCGCCGGAGAGTAAGCGTTTCCCTGCTCCAGACCATGGGTCAGCTTTCGGCTTTGGGGCTATACAGAGCTACACCAAGTCCCTGGGCTCGCAACCCGGCAACAGACAATCACAAATTTCTCTACAGTCTGGGAACAGCCAACCCACTCCTCCGCCTCACGATGCTTATTCCAGACATCAACCCCAGCCTCCTCGCATGGGGTCCACGCCTGCTTTGGCGGTCTCGACAGCGGTCGCCTCCTCTGGCCTTGCGGCTCTGGCGGATGAGGGACGCCGCAAGGGAAGTGAGGAGCTTTTGCATCATCGCAGTTTGCTGGCTGTCAGTGCAGACGGCAAGCGCGGTGGTCGTGCCTCTCCGCTGCCGCAAGCCGTACAGGGCGCTCAGGCTCCTTTCGCCGGTCCTTCTGGGGATTCATCTATCAAGAATGATCTTGGTCGCGTCTTCTCCGGCATTGGAAGCGGTGTGGGTGGTGTGACAGCTTCTGCTGGTGGAAGCGGGCCATCCACACCCTTGGGCTCCAGTCCATTCAAGCGTGATAGCCTGACGGGTCGCTCTACTAATGGCGAGGCCATTGATGAAGCAGCCAGACTTGCTCGGCCTCCCTCTGCCTCCGGTAGGCGGTCCAGGAGGCCGCGTGACGAGGAGCAGATGGAACTTGAGGCCAACGATCCTCGTGGCGTACTTTCAGCCCGCAACGCGCGTCGGTCTCGACATGCTCATCACCACCATCACCAGTATGCCAATAGAGCTGCATTAGATTCCAGTTTACTGACTTCCTCTAGTCATCATCATCACCGCCACAAGGCAGATGAGGAAGCAGCTACTCTGACCTCCCTCCATCGGCCTACGAACTTCTTTCACCGAACATCCCCCGCGGATCCATCCGCTCACCACCACCATTCTCATCATCATCACCATCATCACCATGTCCCTAGACAGGCCATTCCAGCTGCCTCTCCTATTCGTGAGCCTCGCACGACCGTAAATCTTGAGCCCTTGCTTTCTAGCGTGGCTCACCTCCCCCGTCATCATTTGGGTTCAACCCTCTACACCCCTCGTGTCGGTGCACCCGCTGCTAGATCCTCTACAGAAAGCTCGAAGTTTGGATACACCACGACCCCCCAGCCTCTTCCTCGCTTCGAGAAACGTGAGAATTGCACTTTCACCGTTCGGGTTCCCCGATTCCGCATCGACCAGTCTCACCGCGAAGAGATCTGTGCTCGACGAGCCCTCTGGGGCACTGGTGTCTACACCGATGACTCTGATCCTGTTGCCGCTGCCATTCACTCGGGCTTTATCCGTGGTGCCTGGGGCGAAGATGTGGACGAGTCCATGCTTGATCTCGAGATCAAGGATAGCTACCAGCACGCACCGCAAGCACCTGTCGAGGCGGACGGCAAGGGCAAGTCCCCCAAGGAGCCTCGCCTCCCGCCCTCACCTCCTGCAGATAAAGATCTGCACATTACTCTCCTCGTTCTCCCCCGTGTCGCCCAGTACGACTCCACCATTCTGTTCGGCATCAAGTCTCGCAAATACACCGGGCGTCACGACGGCATGAGCTTCAAGGTCCATGCCGTCGACTGGGTCGACGAGGGTGTTGGACGTGGCGAAGAACGTAGCGGTGAGGCCCGTCGCAAGCGTCTCCGCACTCTCATGCAGTCTGGTCGCATCTGCACTGGACCTGCGATGGCCAAGATGGACGAGCTTCGCCACAGCGGAGTGCAAGTCCCTCGCACTCTTGATGGGCAGGACCAGCCAGCGGCTGTTCAGCCCGTGTCGTAATAACTTCTTTTATCATAGGGAGGCATTTACAGTCTCTTTTACCCCGGATCTACTACTATCTTCTCTGTTCCTTTTTTTTCAGTCGACCTTCTTGTCCTTTGGCGGTCCACGGCGTTGGACATTTCTTGTTTATCATATTTCTCCCTTGATACCTCTTTTGGTTTGCGTCGGATCAACGGGACGGGGGAAAGGGTGGCGTGTAATTTTTTTTTGGATTTCTTTCATATACATAATCTATGACCTCGTACTTGTGTTTCTGTTCTATTGGAGGTGTAGCCGTTCTTCCCCACACGTCATTGATCGGGTCACCGGAGTGTAATCTTCAGCTGAATGCCTTTGATACTTGACAGGTGATAGTTGACAGTAGACAGTGAACAGTAAACAGTTTCCACTGGGGACTGAACAATCACTCGAAGATCGATCTGATATCCCTTGTGACCGAGACATCCCCAACCGAGGCCCAGTGGACGAGGTAATACCGAATACATTACATACTATAACGGACATGAAGATGAAGCTGTCCAGTGTAAAATCCCTTCTCGAGCTTTGATTCTCTATGTTGTCAGTAGCTTTAACTTGTCCTGAATAGTCTTTAATCCCCTCTAACCAGTCGACTACCCCCTGTCTCTCCCTAAAATCTCGTGTTTCCCTCGGAAATCTATTCGGTCCCGTCCGTAACGGCCATACCGTGCTTTACCGGCTTCCCCGCCAACCGAGGCTCACGGACTTGGCCTTGACTTGCTCTCGCCGCTTAAGTCCAGCTTCTTCTCTCTCATCTTCCTCTTCAATCCTATTTTCACAATCACAGGGATGTTCACTGCTTCTGCGCGAAGCCGTCTCTCTACCCTTTCACGGCAACGGCTTCCTCCGAACCCTCTCCTAGCCCGCTCGGTAAGTCGGCCGCCTCCGATTCGAGAGCAGTTCCCCCAGCTTTCCACCATCGGCCTCGCTGCTTCGGGTTTCCTCTGGAACACACCTCATTGACATTTTCTACAGACTCTCACAATGGCTCCCCGCCGCGCAGCTTCGTCCGTCCCAGAGGGTGAGTGTCACATGCGTGGAGGGTGCAGCGCGGACCACCTCCGCTCACCCGCCTTGCACGCGAAGTCGGGATCACCAGGTTAATAGCAAGCAATCGCTGACAATGCTATGTACACAGGATACAAGGAAGATATCTCCAAGGGCAAGATGCTCCGATTCGAAGACTCCCTCCCTCAACTCCCTGTTCCGTCCTTGGAAGAGACCGGTCGTCGGTACCTGAAGTCCGTCCACGCGGTTGTCTCCGAGGCGGAGTACCAGCGCACCAAGAGCGCCGTTGAGGAGTTCATTCGCCCCGGTGGTCCGGGTGAGCCTTTGCAGGAGCGTTTGCTTGCTCGGGCGGCTGATCCTAAGATTAAGAACTGGCTGGCTGAGTGGTGGAATCAGGCTGCTTACCTCGGCTATCGGGATCCCGTCATTCCTTATGTTTCGTACTTTTATTCATACCGCGATGATAAGGAGCGAAGAGACCCTGCGAAGCGTGCGGCGGCTATCACTACTGCGGCGTTGGAGTTCAAGGCGCAGGTTGATGATGGTTCCCTGGAGCCTGAGTATCTCCGTAAGGAGCCCCAGGCTATGAGCTCTTACCAGTATATGTTCAACTGCTGCCGTATTCCTGGCGAAGGGGCTGATTTCCCCCGCAAGTATGCGGCTGCTGAGAACCAGCACATTATTGCGGTGCGCAAGAACCAGTTCTTCAAGGTTCCTCTCGTGGTCGATGGCCAGCAGCTTAATGTCTCTGAGTTGGAGCAGCAATTCCAGCGGATCTATGAGATCGCACAGCCTGCGCCGCCGGTCGGTGTCTTGACTGTTGCTGATCGTGACCACTGGACTGCTGCCCGTGCGAAGCTCGTTGCTGCTGATGCGGCTAACGAGCTCGCTCTTCAGGATATCGAGTCTGCTGGTTTCGTCGTCTGCCTGGATGACGCTAAGCCTGTCACCCTCGAGGAGCGCGCCCAGCAGTACTGGCATGGTGATGGCTCCAACCGCTGGTTCGACAAGCCTCTCCAGTTCATCGTCAACGACAACGGTACCGCTGGATTCATGGGTGAGCACAGCATGATGGATGGCACCCCCACCCACCGTCTGAGCGACCACGTCAACAACCTCATCTTCAACAAGAAGATCGACCTCTCCGCCAAGTCTGTCCGTTCTCAGCTCGCTGACCCCAAGCCCATCACCTTCAAGCTGAACGACGAATCCCACGAGGCCATCGACATCGCCGCTCAATATCACCGCAAGCAGATTGCCTCCCACGAGCTCGTTGTCCAGGCCTACCAGGGCTACGGTAAGGGTCTGATCAAGAAGTTCAAGTGCAGCCCAGACGCCTTCGTCCAGATGACCATTCAACTCGCCTACTTCAAGATGTATGGCAAGAATCGACCCACCTACGAGTCCGCCTCTACCCGCAAGTACGCCGAAGGCCGTACAGAGACTACCCGCTCCGTCTCCGATGAGAGCGTCGCCTTCTGCAGGGCTCACCAGGATCACACTACCCCCCGCGAGGAAGTCGTGAAGCTGTTCCGTGCTGCCCTTGCCCAGCACACCAAGTACACTCAAGAGGCTAGCGCCGGCCACGGTGTCGACCGTCACCTCTTCGGCCTGAAGAAGCTTCTCCAGCCCGGCGAGAAATTGCCTGAGATCTATCAGGACCCTGCTTTCGCTTACTCCGGTTCTTGGTACCTGTCCACCTCTCAATTGAGTTCTGAGTACTTCAACGGATACGGATGGAGTCAGGTTCTTGATGATGGATTCGGAATTGCCTACATGATCAACGAGAACAGGTTTGTCTACACCTCCCCTCACTCTCTCTGATGTCTGCATATCTCTTGTCATATTACACTGCTAACCCTTTCTTTTTTTTTTCCAGCCTCAACTTCAACATTGTCTGCAAACGTCTCGGTGCCCAGCGTATGAGCCACTACCTCAATGAGGCTGCTACTGAGTTGCGCGACCTCCTCATGCCCGACTTGGTCGCTCAGCCCGAGAAGCCGAAGCTGTAAATGTCTCGCTTGCATATACCCGGTTTTTGTTTGGGATTTCGTTCTTTATTATATGTACCTATCCGATAGAAGATATATCTCATCGTCCTTTTTTTTTTTTTTTGAGGATCAAGATCTTGTTTTACTGGTTGTATGGATATAATGTTTTCGTATAAATGTGACTGTATGTGTCTTTTGTTGGGTTTTGAAGATTGATTCGGAAGAGTATACAAGTATCCTACCACCGTAAGGATCTTTTAGGTACTCGGCTACACATTCCGATTGGTTTTAATGAAAAAGAAACTCCATTTATACAGACCTTGACATGACTCAGACATGGTAGCTGTTGAAATACCCTGTTTCGAATAGACTTGACTCAAACTGATGTACAAGGACAGCCCTTGGGAAGGCTACCTTATTTGGAAACATTGCATTGTAGACCTTTCTGGCATTAATGAAAAACGATTTCGTGTAATGGGGTCTAATGGAAGAAATTGCATAACCACAATGAACGCGCTGCATTGATTGTTGCACTGTTGTACTGCATTGTAATTGTACATAGCATGGAAGACTGGAAGTGTCCGTCATTATACCACCTAATATGCATGCGAGGAGACTTCACGTTGTCCACATCTGAAAAGCAAGATGGAGCGGTACCAGGCTGCCTCAGTAGACTGCCATGACAATGAGACTTGCAGCAAGTAGGACCGGACCATCATGAAGGATTCTGCATATTATTCCCCTTGGGAATTTGAACCATCTTGTCATCGGGGACAGATAAAGCGAAAGCGAATGCAATGGACTCAATATCCTCCACAAAATCTAGGCGCTAGGGTTTCAACATGGTGTGAAAAATTTGCTAGGGCGAAAGGATCTGACTTGGTCATGGTATTGTATCACGGACAAAGTTAACAGCGTTGCCTGATGTGTCAATCGTCGCCCTGTACTGTAGGGAGACTGCAAGACTCAAATTTTGCTTTCAGTCTTTACCGTCTGCTGATCCCACAGCAGGTGGGTCCCTGGCCTCGGGGCCCGCTTGCCCGACAACACCAGATCTCGTTGATGCCCCGGAAGTTGACATTTCACCAATTTGTCTTTCTGCGCAGTGTTAGTATGTAATGGATCTCCACGTCGGAGTGGGGTAGCCGCAAGGATATTGCGGGATTAAAGAACAATCTTACCTAGTTCCCGAATTCGTTGTCGGAGGAGAATGTTTTCTCGGCCAAGTGAGCTAGCTTCGGCTTGGTAAAACGCACTTTCGTCCCGGCTTCCCCGCCGAGATGGACTGAACCCCGGGAATGCCTCCACACCGGTATCGAGTGGTCGCAGATTGGGCGAGGCTGTTTGACTGGACGGCCGAGAGGGACGGCGGTTGGAAAATGACGAAGAGATTGATAGTCTATTTCCGGCTGGACCGGTGGGTGCGTGTGTTGGAGGCAGGAATGCCGACCGTTCCGATGACGGTGTATCATCGATAGCCGTTGACTGCGCGATTGATTGCTGTGGGTTCTGCTGCTGGTATTGCTGCAGCTGGGCCTGCTGACTGCGGATCATCTGCAAGAGACGGTTCTAGTGGAGCAAAGTAGATGTTAGCTTATCAGCTATGTCAATGATTCTTGCCATAAGTATAAGACCTACCACTTGTGCTTCTTGCTCTTGTTCCAACTCCTGGTGTAGCTCCCCCAGCGATGGCGCCCGTTGATGGTGGGGATCAGCTGTTGCAAAAACAGGACTACTCCCATGGCTAGAGGGGCTGGTTGTGCGGAATGCATGTCCGATAGAGCTGCGGTGGTCTGACGAGACAGTATCACCGTTATTGGCCGGCATCTCACTCAGGTTGAGATTACCTCCGGCAGCTGAGCGACGGCGCTCGGATACCGATAAACGGCCTATGCTCGATCCTTGGGAGGGTCTGGGGGATGTGGCGGTCGCCGTGGGCAGGGCACTTGGTGAGATGGAAGGCATGTTGCGGTATGGGATCGAGGAAGAGATGGAAGAAGAGCGAGATGGTGGCAAAGAGTTGAGATCAGGAGACATCTGGAATGGCGTTGATGTCGATAGCTTTGATGGCGAGCTCCAAGCTGCAACGTACGTCAGGCCCCCTTGAGATTGGATGACTCATCTTGTTTTTCGCGGGGGTGATCACATGATCAACCTCTGTCACAGGACTAGTGGCGCAGTGCCTGAGGCTGCATTGCCAAGAAAACCCAGCAAACGAAGCAAACGAAGCAAACAGGACCAAGTGTACTGTATGGCAATGCACCATGCTCTGTGGCTCGAGTAACTATCTGAATGCATGTAACATCTCACCGTACCTGATAGACCTCGTGTACTGTTATAATGTTCCATCATTACGCCCCGACTATCTGGCATGTACGACTTCACCTATGGTTCTGTTCCTAACTCGAGCCTGAGGATTACCATTTCGGAACATGGGCCAGACTTGGCGTACCAAGGTCGATTCAGCCACAACAAAATATTTTCATCCTGCAATTGGAGGCCCTGGTTGCGCACAGGGTTAATTTGCAAATTATCAGGGAAAAGGCCCCGGTCCCTCCGGGTGGCGTCAAACCTTCAAATTCTAGACTGTATGAGTAGGTTGATTCTGTAAATGCGTAAACATCCATCCCTTGATACTCGCCGGAAAGATCAACCTTCGCGTGGCCTCAGATACGATCTTGTCGATCTTCCAGCAAAAGATTTGCCATGTGCAGGAATGCAAGGTTACATTCCCCAGGCCGAGTCCGGGGGAAGCCCCTGCGGTCGTGGTTGTTTTCGGACAACGTAAATGCGGTCCACCCTGGACGATGTGACTTGAGGAACCGATCGAACTGTCTTTCTGGTCACTGGTCCCAGTCAGCCATGCTGGAAATGAGTCGGCCAGCCAAACTGGAGGGATTACAAGAAACAAACTTCGTACACGTAAGTATGGGAGGCCTTGCAAAGCAAGGGATTGCGATCGACAATTTTCTCGTGGTTGACAGTCAAGCTTCCGTGTACAGTTCTAGAAGGGAAAGTCGGGAGACCACGGGAATTTGGAGAGCATCGGGCCGGAATCATGCCTGGTAAGGTAACCACAGTCCGAGATCAGAACAAGACTTGTGGCCCCTGCCCAGACGACGATCGCCAGAACGCCACGCCCGTAATGGCGCCATGGCGATTTTGGGGGCGCGGTAGCCGTGCGCCTGGGTCTCTCTGTCTGATCCACGAACTGGCGCTTTGGCGGCCTTTGACGTCACAACGGACAGGCCGAAGCAGGTATTCAGCGAATAGTGGCTTGGCAGAGTTTTGTACTGTCAGAAGCACATCGGGTCCTTTGGCCCCGTATCCAAAACGCGGAGGGCAGTTGCAGTAGACCCCTTACATCGCGGGGGAACCATATGGTTAAACGTAGACTCGATGTTGCATTGGGGGCACTGAACAGACTACCCGATTCGGGGCATTCCTGGACAAGTATCGGGCTCGGGCTGTCTCTGGGGAAATGCTGCAGTCATCAGTTCTCCGAGGTGGGTCTACCCCATTGCGGGCTTTCCCCGTGGGCTCAATGCGGTGACGGTCAATCAAGTAGACACCGACAAACAAGCAATTCTCAGCTGTGTAGAGGAAGTCGAATCCAGGAAATCGTTTGATATGATAAGTCTTCAAGGAATAGAATGGATGTCGAGAAGGAGAACAGAGAGAGGAAGAGTCTGGGGAGAAAGAAAACATGGGGAAGACGTCGGCATCCCGTAAATTACCAATACCATACAAGTACGCCGCATCTTTTTTTTGAACCTTTGCTGTTTCCGTATTTAATCATCCAACTTCCCCTCTGGTCTTTCTTCTTTCTCTTCTTCTCTTCTCATCCTTGCCTTCCCCCCGGGTTTTCTTGGTGAACACCTTATTACCCCCCTGCCCCATACTTTTGGTCCATCATGGCTTTCGATAAGCCGAGGGACACTGTCCAGGCCGCTGAGGCCGCACATGCTCAGGCTGTGGTCAATGCCGCTACTGAAAAGCTGGAGGAGGAAGAGGACCAGTTGGAACTGGCGTCCCCGGCGGAGCAAATTGAGCTCACGGAGGACATGTGCTACGACCAACTGGGATACTCCTTCAGCGAAACTAAGAAGTGGACCATCATCACCGTCATTTTCTTGGTGCAAGTCTCCATGAACTTCAATACATCTCTCTACTCCAATGCTCTGTCTGGAATCTCCGAGGAATTTGGGGTTTCCATGCAGGCTGCACGATGCGGTGCCATGATCTTCTTGGTGCTATACGCGTTTGGTTGTGAGCTCTGGGCACCCTGGAGTGAAGAATTGGGCCGCAAGCCCATTCTCCAGGCTTCACTTCTCCTCGTCAACATCTGGCAACTCCCTGTGGCGCTCGCCCCCAACTTTGCCTCCATCATGGTTGGTCGTGCCCTGGGTGGTCTCTCATCCGCTGGTGGTTCCGTCACTCTGGGTATGATCGCAGACTTGTGGGAGCCAGATTCACAACAGTATGCAGTCGCCGCAGTCGTATTCTCGTCCGTTGGTGGATCGGTGTTGGGCCCCGTCGTCGGCGGCTTCGTCGAGGCTTTCTTGCCGTGGCGTTGGAACATTTGGATTCAGTTGATCTTCGGCGGATTCGTTCAGATCGCCCACTTCCTCCTGGTTCCAGAGACCCGTACCTCTGTGATGATGGACCGCATTGCCAAGAAGATGCGCAAGTCTGGCGAGAATCCTAACATCTACGGTCCCACCGAGGGCATGTCTTTCCGCCAGCGATTCCCCCCTCGTGAACTGATGATGACTTGGATTCGTCCATTCAAGATGTTCCTGACCGAGCCCATTGTCTTGGTTCTCTCTCTCCTCAGTGGTTTCAGTGATGCTCTGATTTTCATGTTCATTCAGTCACTCTCGCTCGTGTACAGCCAGTATGGCTTCAACACCTGGGAGAAGGGTCTGGCATTCATCCCCATTGTGGTCGGCTACTTGATCGCTTGGTTGTCTTTTATTCCAGTGATCAAACGCAACATCAAGGAACGTCGCGACAATCCCGAAAGTGAGCGGGCTCAGTATGAATCTCGACTGTGGTGGTTGTTGTATACCGCACCTTGTCTCCCGATTGGTCTGATTGGCTTTGCTTGGACCAGTTTGCCACAATGCCACTGGATTGGATCTATGATCTTTGCCGCGATCATTGGTATTGCCAACTATGCAATTTACATGGCTACCATTGACTACATGATTTGCGCCTATGGCCCGTACTCTGCGTCTGCCACTGGTGGCAATGGATGGTCTCGAGACTTCCTTGCTGGTGTTCTTACTATCCCAGCTACACCATTCTTTGAAAGTAGGTTTTTTTCTGTCTTGATCTTTTTGTTTTACAATACTAACCGAATGTGACAGACATTGGTGGCAAATATCATCTCGAATATGCCTCGACTATCCTGTTCTGTATCTCAGTGCCGCTCGTCGTTGCGGTCTACATCATTTACTGGAAGGGTCCGGCTCTCCGCAAGCGCTCTCCATTCGCCCAGCAGCTCGAAGATGCCCGCATCCAGGTACACGCTCAGGTAGCCAGCCGACGGGGATCCAAGGTTCCTCAGGCATCTCGCGCAAACTCATATGCTCGCTCTCAGCAAGACCTCCGCATTCGGCCAACACTGGGCAGCCGCGCAAACTCACGAGCGAACTCACAGGCTAATTCCCGGGTCAACTCGCGCCGCAACAGCGTCGTCAATGCCTAAGTTGTTTTTTATTGCTATGGAGACCTGCAGATAGTGTTTAGTCACTGTCATGGGATCTAAAAGCTACTTCTCTTTTTTTCTATGTGCATGTTTTTTTGGCCGTTTGAGTCCTGACGCTGTGCGAAAATGGCTTTATAATTCTCTCCTCCCGACGCTCGGTAGATATACTTCTGGCCTCTAAAGATACCCTGTGGCTTTCGATAGAAGCACGGGCGCGGGCTGTTCCACTAATTGTTTGGTTTTGACTCGAAAGAGATTTACGATCTGGGGGTGTCATGTATACTATGGGTTCTCGCGACTGCGAGGCCGATCATGAATTATATCAATATCGTTACTTGCATGAAACATCCTGAATGCCTCATTGTTCATCTCCATATTATGTCGATATCAAGATTCTCTAGATGAGGGTATTCACATCTCCAGATCATCATCACAGACGATGATCTACAACGCGGGGAAAGACCTGGGGCCCCGACAGTCGAATCCGCACGGCGATCCGGCTAGTAGATCCGGCTTTGTATCGAGTGATACATGATCCCGGGATCGAGGAAACGGTATAGCGTAGCATCGCCAGCTCTGTGTATCTCGGTATCCGCATCCGGTCCCCAGTCGAGCTGTAGCTCCAGAAGACAAGAGATATGAACTATAGTCATTGAAGCCGATGTCAATGATTCGACGGAATCTTTATCAATGGTGCCCTTTTCTTTTTTTTTTTCCTTTTGTCATGTATGTCAGGGTAGCATAGGGCCTTGGCTTTGGTCAGGTCACATCAGGGCTTGAGTTGGCTTGGCTTTAGGTTTTTGGTCTCGAATGCAATACTGCTCTTCAAAGCTGGATTGTGTTGAACGTTAGATGGCCTTTTTTTGGGGGTAGGTACCGTCGTTCGGTGTATCATTCCCGAGACATGCTGAGCTCGGCTTCCCCTAATAATGTGTTTCTTTGTAAGATGTGGTCTGGTGATATATCTCTAGGGAGGATATCTTGCAATCTAGACTGATTGATGGGCATATATAGTCGACATGCAAGGGGTTATCTGAGACCTGTTGTGTCTCGAAACTCGAAGCCCTCCAAGTGGACAGATGCTATAGATGCCAAATGTCACTGATATGTGGTCCGTGCGTCTCAGCTGTTTCTCTCCAGAATGTCAACTCAAACCCTCCAACACAACTAAACATGACCCTACAAACATTACGTCTCTGCAGGCCATTGGCTATCAGGCCACTGCGGTCGGCCACTTCACGTCTGCAACTGCAGCCCATCCTTCGAATGGCCAGTACGCTCCAATTCGCTGAGGGCGAAGACACACAGCAGCTTAGTCGCGATGCCGAGGTTCTGCTGAAGCAGGGGTGGGCCCTTGATGGAGAAGGAATGGGAATTACCAAAACGTTTCACTTTAAGAGCTATTTCAAGGCAGTGGTAAGTTTTGCTTTTTCCAGCGTGTTATTGCACCCTGTTCTGTGGTCATAAGCGTGCCCTCTAATGGGTGAGGACATGCTGACGGCTAACTGCGGACTGGATAGTCATTCGTCAACATGATTGCTGCAGAGAGTGCATCGAAGAAACATCATCCCACTATGACAGTGGTATGTGAAGGTCACTTATAGAAAGGAAATTAAAGCTGACGTGCTGCAGCGGATCGGGTCGGTCGATGTCCACTGGACCACTCATCGCCCGCGGGGCTTTACTTCCAAGGATGTGGCTTTGGCTCGGCACTGTGAGCAGGGCGCTGGCCTGATGGCTGTTGATCCCAGTCAGGGATTGAACTGTGCCAAAGGAAAGTAAGTGACCTGTCCATTTCGAATGGCCATGCTCCGAGTCTCGAATTTGAGGAGGTGGATATTCATCTTTGCACCGTTTCATTTCTTTGTGTATGATCTACAATTTGTGGGATATTTCAGGGGCGATGTTTTGAGCTATTCCTGTCTGTATTATCACCCATCACTCCCGACGTTAGTCCCCCCACCGGGCTAGCCAGGTTGTGAATTTCCCCTTGAAATCTTCAATTCCTCAATTTCAGCTCCAATTTGTTTCTCCCGAAATCGTTGTCCTTCATTTGTGTCACGTCCCAAGGCCATGACGTTCGGACAACGGTCCTGCAGGATTTCTCACGTTCCGTCATTCCGATGATCATTTCCTTAAACTTCGCTCCTTTTCCTATGCTAGTATTCAGTCCTGAACTTCCAACTTCCTGGTGCACGCCATGGTTCAAGACCCTCAGTCCTTTGGCGAGCGCAGAGGGCATCGGCTCGCTCCGCTGCAGACCAATTTTAGCCGACCAACGGCTTCGAAATCCCAGTCGCGGCTGCAACGGCCGCGGCCGACAGAATACCCAAGTACCAATGGCTCAGAAGGCCCAGTCCCGCTTCAAAGTCCGATCACGGTAAAAAGGCAAACTTCCAAAACAAGTTTGCGCAATCTTTTTGGCCGCGAGAAAACTTCGCGCGTTCCTGAACCGAAGCTGGACGAAGTCGACGAGTCTCTTCCCGAACCGCAGACGGCTATTTTGTCTGAGACGCCAATGTCGCCCTCCTTAATGAGTCCCCGCACCATTGACTCGACCCCTACGGTCACCTCCCCAACGACCGCTCAGCGTCCTCGCGCGACATTGAGGACCGCCCGTCCGAAACCGTTAGAGGAAAGCTTATCCAAGCAGGACCGATATGGTTGGAAACCACCCCCGTTGTTCCAAGCGTACCCTCAATCCACCAAGCATGACTCTCTATCCGCACCTGCGCTCTCCGCCGACTCAATTTTGCGCCTGCACGCAATACAGGCGAAAAACTCGACCGATGAAGGCACCACCAATGCGCTAGAACAAGACGAGGCTGCCAATGTGGCGCGCAAGAAGCGCGAGCAAAAAGAAAGGAAGCACCTCCGGACACTTTCTGGGACAATCAACAAGGTGGAATGGACGCAAAAGATTTATGTGCTCGCG
This sequence comes from Penicillium nucicola, assembly GCF_028828085.1. Lineage (NCBI taxonomy): Eukaryota > Fungi > Ascomycota > Eurotiomycetes > Eurotiales > Aspergillaceae > Penicillium > Penicillium nucicola. Next base: position 141,627 of record NW_026643132.1, on the reverse strand, counting down.
ACTGCGGGTTACATCCTGCAGTATGCAGGGGATGGAAAGCACGATCGCTTGCCGGAGAAAATGTTGCTGTTGGGTCCTAATTCTGTCGCATTTGCCAGTGATGCCATTCCGGGGAAACATTGGGTTCTTCAAGTGTCTCATAATCCTTCATCAGACCCAAACTCCAGCGTGCCCGAGCCTCCTAAACCTCGCTTCTCACGATTTAGCTTCGCACGCTCTAATACCCGACGCTTTGCGGGCAGCTTTCTCCTCGTCTTCGATAACCCGGATGCGATGATCAGTTGGTTGACGGCAGTGAGAGAGGAGATTGAGAAACGGGGAGGACCGAAGCTCACGCAAGAGAAGCACTCTGAGGACCAGATTCCCCAATTGCGATCTAAGTCGAGTATCAGACAGATGGTGAAGAAGGATCCTCATCGTATCTCCAGTCTGTTCCTTCAGCCACAAACGCTTCAATCTCCCAGTGAGGAGGATGATGGGCAGTCTGTCGGTGGCACGACATGGCAATCCCGCCGTAGTTCATACGTATCAGTCAATCGCCGATCCGTCATTGAATCTCGATCTGGGTCAGTATCGACTAGTCAAACTGAAGCTACGAATCCTGCGAACGGATCCGGAGTTTCATCTGTTTCTGATCTACGTTCCTCGTCAATCCCTTGTTCGAATATTCCCACCTCGTCGGTGAACGGTGCTTTCATGTCTGATGAGCCCCTGCCTGAAGAGGCCGAGCGCCCTCCTACGCGCAGTCCACCGCCTTCGAGTCATGGAATTCGACAGTCCGTGTACACGTCTCCAATTCTTCCGCCGTTGCCCATAACCGACGTAATGGAGGACCGACAAGCCCCTTCGCCGCCTGTGCCTGAGAATCTCATTCGGTGTGCATCCCCCCCGCGCCAAATTTCAGTGTTCCCTCCTTTAGCAAGAAATTTGTCCCTAGAGGATCGGCGCCAATTACTCATGCTTCTCCGCCTCTTTCGGGCAACGCGTTCGCTCGTCGGGTTGATCAGACTGACCCGAATATGTCTACATTCTCTTCCCCGCCGCAGTCTCCAACCTTTAGCATTGCCAGTTTGCGTCAAACGGAATCATCCGAGCCTAGGCGTATTCTGCGTGTGTCAAACTCAGAAGATGCATTGGCAATGACGGTGCGCTCAATCCAGAATAGCTCTATCTATTCCCGCATGCCTCACGCACCACCTCCAACAGGACCACTGCCCGATCCGACTGCTTCTTCTCGTCCGCCGAGTATGGTTGGCCGTTCAGGAACTAGTCCTCAGGCTACCATTGAGCCGCTGGTTCCAACAGCTCCCGCTGCTCCAGCAGACCCAGCGCCGCGTAACAGAGTTTCGACGGTCTATCCTGATAATCACCCTTTGAGCATGTCTCGCCGCAAGAGTATGCCAGGTCTAGGATTATCAATTGGACCTGCTGCGCCACCTCCCAACTGTCCCCTTCCTAAGCTTCCTTCCCTTGCAAATATCGTTAGCACTGCTGCAGTTCAGTCTCCACAGACGTTGTCCCCTTTGTCCCCGACTTCTCCAATGGAACGTTTTTACGGATCCCAGCCAGTGCGAGACCATGTTGAAGATCGTCGAGTCAGTGGAAACAAACCTGGGAGTCCCGCAGCTCAAACAAAACCACATGCGAAAGCTCGGCATTCGAAACTGGTCAAAGGACCACCAGTATAAACAACTCCTTTCAACATAACATATCGTACACGACACTTCGCTGCTCCCTCAAAATACCCCTGACGTCGATTAACTTCGACTTCTCATCTCTTACGCTATCATCTCTCATGAAATTACTGAGATACCACTCCCTCAATCCTCGTTTTCGTTTCTCATATTGACTTCTCAACTGTGATTATTACTACCATTATATCTGTCGTTTTGCGAATCACGGCATCGGATTTTGCACATGCATTTTATATTTCCTTCGCATCCATCAATTTTTTATCCACTACACAAGACGATACCCCCTTCGTGTTTCATTCTTCACCTTCTACCTCCTCTTCTGCCTCCGCTTCGCATAAGCGTTTATTGGCAAAGGCCTTGTATTTGTATATACCCATTTATTTGATTCTGGGATGGGATCGGGATTGGGATTGGGATTGGCATTACTCATAGAATGTGAGGACCTGTTGTGTTACCATCATTGCTTCACGATCTGCCTATCTTGTATTTTCCTCACATAAGTTATCTAACTTAGTGTGAATGTCTGCCTTGCTATAGATGGGCCTTGCTTTATTACGTAGGTCTACGTGGGAGTCCTTTTTAAATCAAGCGCAATATAATCAATGCATAAATGCAAGCCTTATACGCCATGAGAATCCTGTGAATGAATACAATACTCGCGGAAAGTAGGTTTGTATCCCGCTTCTCTGATCGTATGCGATACAACAACTTAAACAATGTTCGGGATAGAAACATTACTCTGCTTCTTCCTCCACTCGTGCACTCAGATCTCGTTTCACTACGGACGCGGGTGTCGAGGTTGTTTCGGCGGAGGTAGTCGTTGCGGAAGCAGTCGTTGTTGAGGAGGCTGAAGTTTCAGTGGCTGCAGGGGTCAACGTCTTCTTGGACTTTTTGGCTGCCTTTTTGCTCTCCTTGGTCTGTAGACAAGATGAATGATTAGCAAAGTGATTTAAATAGGAAAAAAGACCTGATTTTACCTCTTGCCAGCCCCATAGAGGCTTGAAACTGTCGAAGAATCCAACATCCTCAAACAGGTTGGGGAACAGCCAGAGACCGGGAGGAGCAGCGAACACAGTAATGCAGAATAGAATCAAACGGAAGATGGACATGGCGAAGAAGAGACCGAGCAGTCCCATCATTCCAACACTCAGGTACCACACACCCTGGCGCAGCATGATGGGCCAGAGTGGGAAGAGAACAACAGCGAAAATACCAGCAACGACGGCGGCGGCCATGGCCTTCTGCTTCCACTGGGGACCGTCGTAGAGCCAGACGTAGTGCATCATAGGGTCGGTTTCCTGGTGCTGCTCGATCTTGACGGTCCACAAGCCCTTGGTGCGGTTCTTGGGTTTGGCATGGTCGTGACCGGCATGTGGGTCGACTTTGCTTACTCGAAGAGCTAGCAGGGACAGTGGGAGGAGCTTAAATACGTTCTCTGCTGACGCGCGGTCTGTCACGGGGGGTAGGAGGGAGTTTTTCTTTGCGGCAGCTTTGGCGTATGCGGGAGACTCGATGGCACGGATTGCTCGCTTGACTGGAGCAAAAAGACACGGTTAGATGTTTCGGTCTAGGTTACACCGACATGGGTCCATATTCTAGCTTACCCTTGAACATATCCTTGCGCTGGCCGTCCATGATACATGTGCGCGGCTTGAGGCTCTGTGAGCGCAGCCAGTTGGCGACTGCAATGGCCTTCGGGTCAGGAGGGTTGTTGGGGTTCACGGGAACCTGTTGTTGTGTCGTGTGTTGATGTTGCTGGGGAGCTTGTGCCTGGCTCTGTTGCTGTTGCTGTCCGGGCTGTCCACCTTGTTGCTGAGCTTGTTGAGCTTGTTGAGCTTGTTGAGCTTGTTGAGCCTGCGCTTGCTGTTGCGCCTGGTGCTGCTGCATTGCTCGCATCCGCAGCTGTGCGACATACTGCTCAGTAGTCAAGCCGAGCTTCTCGGCGTCAGCAGTGAGCTGTTCGCGCTGCTTCTGGGCGAATTGTTCAGGTGTCATCCCTCGTTTGGCGGCCTCGGCGGCGAACTGCTGCTGCATTGCCGCCATCTGCTGAGGGCTGGGGCCGGGCGCAGCCATAGTGAAAAGATCCGGCGATTAAAATTGGGATAAGAAAAAGAACCGAAGCCGGAAAGAAAATTGGTGCGTTGAAGGGGGAGGGTGGGACTTGGTGAAAGAAAGAAAGAGAAGTGGCCAGATTGACTCAGGTGATTTCAGGTGATTTCAGGTGATCGACCCGCAGCTGTCCCTCACGAGTCTCCAGTCCCCAACTTCAACTATGAAACCCCCATGTCAGTGACTTATGATTCGTCGGCCACCTTGGTGAACGCTACTTGGGTGGCTGTTCTCCTAGTGAGTATCTCCATGCAATACACAACCCACGGTGTTAATTCAGCCAGAGTGAACGTGATGTCGCCGGGCAAATCCCACTCAACTTCGTCACGAACCCCGCGGTGTCGCTATCGGCTGCCTGCTTTGGAAATGGCATATATGATAAATCTGCCGCGACGGAATGTTTCTCGAACTTGCTAGCAATCGGATACCGGCGCCTTCATCTCGACCTGTACTGGTCGCCGGACCGCAGAAAATGGTCCTTCTGTCCGGTCACTGTTCCAACGAAGGCCGACGTGATAGTGTCTTCGGAGACATCTACTGTGAGTAGTACCTCACAAACTTCGACCATCACTACTGCGGCTACGACTTCGACGGTTGCTGCACAGCCCGCAACCATCACTGCCTTCGACGATTCACATGGAAATACCCTCTATGAGCTAGGTCCGTATAGATGCACAAACGATCTGGATCCGTACACATTGGCCGAGATACTTGCGGGCTACTTCTCGGAGACCAATGCACGACTAACCGTATATACGACGTATCTTGCTCTCAATCTTCATGTCGCCGCCAGTGACTCGGCACCGGACTATCCGGCTTCTGCCGTCACTGGAGATCAGTTGCCATCAGAAGATGAGCGAATCGGCCGGATACTTGGAATTGCCCTGGAAGACTTTCTATACAGCCCTGTCCAACTGGAGGCAGACCGAAGCAACTTGAATGAGTCTTGGTATAAGGTCGAACAGAGCTATATGCCAATTACCGAGTACTTCACTATTCATGAGAATGAATCAGGCGACCAAAGCACTCCTGACGGCTGGCCGTCATCAAAGTATATTCAGCTGGCGAAACGTGACCGAGTACTTATTGAATATGGCTCGGTAGATCCTCAGCTGGCGGACTACGACTTATCTTTGGATGAAGATTCGATCTTCCCTCCTGGATATCTGACATCTGCAGTGAATGTCTCTGCAACAAACAACGGCACCCTCACATCAGGCTGTCTATATGAACCGAAAGCTACAGCCATTTCTCAGGCCAATTCGTCATGGGCAATGTCCGATGGCATACCTATCCCGGACGGGCTTCCCATATACGATACAATGGCGTCTATATCAAACGCTCTGTCCGATATAACATCTTGTGGAATGTCACCGATACTCAATACCACTCTATTTGGCGAGACTGCCGACACCAATGTTGAACACTACCGCAATGTCTCTCTTTCGACGTCGTGGGCCTGGGCTTTGGGAGAGCCTCGCGATGCCACTTATGGCGGAGGCGAGGGTGTTACAAAATATGATCGCTGTGCCATTATGGATCTCACATTGGACGGCAAATGGCGGTCTACAAACTGCACTGAGCAGCGACGCGGTGCCTGCCGAATTGGAAACTCCCCCTTCTCCTGGGTTCTATCGGACCAATCTGCATATTTTTCTAATGTCTCTGAGACATGTCCAGAAGGAGCGAGCTTTGCTGTACCTCGCACAGGTCTTGAAAGCAAATACCTTCACAAGCACCTCCTTTCTTTGCCCGAGACAGATATTAATCCCTCCTCTACAGACGCCACTCTGCGCGAAGTCTATCTCGACTTCAATTCAATTGATGTTACTTCGTGTTGGGTTTCCGGTGGCCCCAAGGCCGTTTGTCCCTATGCCTCCAATCCGCAGCAAATTGAACGAAAAACTGTGCTTGTTGCTGCGATTGCTGGTATCATCATTCTCATCATCGCAGCCTTGACTATCTTTGTTAAGTGCAATGCCAATCGTCGGAATTCACGGCGCGGGAAACGTGTTATTGAAGGCTGGGAATACGAGGGTGTCCCCTCGTAATACGCCTCGGCCTTTGATCTTCTCGTATCTAGACTTTCTTTTTTAAGACTGTGTGGAACCATATACAACACTACTTATACCTCCTGGGTGTTGCCAGTTTACTTGATCAAATGATACCCATCAGGCGCCGAAATGCTTCCTTTTACGCACCATACACCTCCAATAAACTGATTAGCTCTTGCTCCCCCGAAATACATTCAACTCGTCATACGAAATACTGACGACGCAAATCTATTATATAAGCCTTAAAGGTTTAATGCTTCTTACAAGTTCGGATATTGTTATGACAAATTGTTCAATTGGAAATCTTACAGATCCGAAACTAATATCAATAATGAAACCAAAGCGTTAATACACCCAACAGTACCCAAACATATTTTCATGAAAAAAATGAACAAATCAAAGCGGGATATCAGAGTCCCCAAATAAACAGTCGCTAGATGCCATTCATAAAGACAAACCACAAACTCCTCAAAATACAAGTGATATCATGTTCAAAGTCCGGCAAAGCGGGCCCAGCCAGCTGCCCGGGCTGGGGATGCGCTGGGGGTTTGATGCTGGGGAACAGGGGGCGCATCCTCCAGGATGGGCTCACTGCGACCTTCTTCAGCGACCTTGCCGCTGACGTCGCGGCGGCGACCAACGCCCAGACCTGCAATATAGCTTCCATATGAGGAAAGAGAGGCACCCACGCCAGCTGCAATGCTTGGTCTGGCAGTATCCGCGCCGGAGTTGCTGACGACACGGCCTTGACGGTCACCTTCGGCGGCGTTGAGGGCTCTGGGTACATATGCATCTTCGCTATCATCATCTTTCTTGAGGGCTTCATAAGCGGACAACTTATTGGTGCGTTTCTTTGTAAGCTTGGTCGGTTTCCTGGCAACTTCATAGCTGGGTTCGCGGGCGGTATCCAGTCCGGGCTTGCCAGGAACATCCAATTCACCGTAGAATCTGGGGGGCGGAGGAGATCCAGGGGTCTTGGGGGAGACAGTGACTGGCTGGGCCTTTTCGTTGTAGGATATGTTAGGATTGTCGCTCAAAACAATGCGTCTCACGGGATCAGTGTCCTCGGGCTTCTGGGACAAAATCGGCTGCGGAGTGGGCGGGTTGAGCATGAGAGGGTTGAATGGAATAGAGCCACTACGCTCATCATCCATAGGATCACTGTGCTCCTCGGGGTCAGGGAAGATATCCATGCGCTGGTCACCGACATCCAGCTCACGCTGGTTGTCATCATTGCCGTAGTATTCATGCGTAGTGAGGGATGCATACTCCCCTCGAACATCTTCCGGGATAGCACTTCCAACGCTGGGAGCAGGCTTGGAACCATAAGCGAACCAGTCACGAATTCCGCTACCGGTGGATGTGTTACTGCGCCGGCTATAAACAGATGAGGACTGGCGCAGTGTATTTTCGTTCTCGTGGGGAGCTTCGCTCATCGGGGATTGAGTGCGTTCGGAGTATGCTACCCAATTGTCAGATAAAGGACTGACAGTGTCCGATCTATCGGCAGTTCGGGATGACAAATGACGCATCTGAATAGTAGCATCAATCACTTCCGGGGAATGAGAGGCAACATTTCGGTATTCTGGAGCCGGTGGGGGCGTCGGGGATGTAATATCATATGGCTGGCTTTCGCTTTGGTGAAACAGCATCTCCGGGCTTGAGGGATCCGAATGAGGCTCTATGGGGGATTCAAGGTGAGAAAGACGGTGTTGATATAACGAGGGCTGCGACTGTCGGTGGTCATTCATCATATCCATTCCTTCGTAGTTGGAGTCGGCACCAAGGGATTGTTCACGTGTGTGCATAAATGGCATGCTACGAGGACGCCCAATGAGTGGATCCTCCATGGAGGAATTGAAGGTAGATTGACTGAGATGCTTCTCATCTTCGTCCGTCTTCTCACGGTTACTCTTGCTCTTTCGGGGGCGCGCTGTCAGGTTATCTTCGAGTGGGTTCATATCAGGCGGGAGACGAGAGATCTTGCGGAAGGTGATTGCAAAGAAGATACAGATGAAGAGTGAGATGAAGTGGAGTCCACCATTTGCAAGAGCCAGAATGAAGGTGGTCTCGGACAACTTGACGGTGATGTCGCTATTTTTGAACATGGTGCCCCAGTGGTATGCGTTAGATGTCCACTCGCCATATGCGATGAATGCGGTAAACACGTAGAATGCGATGAGTCCCAAGTCCAGGGTTGAAGCGAACAGCCCATATGCGGCCTGAGAGCCGGAAGGTCGAGTAATGGGAGAACGAGCATGGTGACAGATACCATATATGGTGTGAAGGATGGACACAATTGGCTGGTATCCATGTCAGCAAGGGAACTTGTTGGCCAGCTTGTCGGATGGATATACTTACGCCTACGCGAATGATCCAAATAACCGTCGTCGCAGCGCCAGTGATAACAATTGAACAGAACAGGGACCCAAGTGCTCCCAGGAGAGTAGCGACACGTAATGTGAGTTGAGCTATCCGTGCCCACTTGACGCGATCCTTAGTGTAGGGGCTCATCGGAGTCCATGAACTGACCGTATTAAAGGAACCCCACTGCATCCACCATTAGTAGAATCCACATTGAATCTCTGGAACGCACATACCGTATCTGGGTGGCGATTCACATTCACCAATGGCCCTGTTGGTCTGGGTTTTGGAGCTGGACGTGTCCAGCTCGCCTCGGTCGCTGCCTTCGGGTTGAAGGCCTTGTCGGTCGGTCCACGGAAGCTATACGCAGCCGGACGATCGTAAAGGAATGGAGGTGACGATCTCCCCATGGTAGCGACTGCGAAGGACTCGTGGCATCCACGCGCAAAAGAGTAGGAATGTCAGAGAGTGAGGCTGGAATGTGAGATGTGACTGAGATGTGACAGGTGAGAATAGAGCTGCGAGTCAACAAGATAGTCGGCCCGGCAACCGGTATCACGTGCCTTATCAGATTGATCTCCGCTTGTCTCTCCGCGATGTCTCCAACTATGCACCATGCGCTTGAACGGGACACTGGCATGTGCTCAATGCACTGCGCAGACTACCTACAGGCCTCTGCGGTATAAAAGTCTTGCGGCACAATTCCTTTCCCCGAGGCGATTCAACAGTCATGTTGCGCCAACCGGCCGACCAGTTCGGGTTGCTATCGTGGGCTCTGGTCCAGCAGGATTCTACGCCGCCTATCGATTGCTAGGTAAACATCAAGATGCAATAGTTGATATGTACGAGAAGCTTCCTGTGCCATTTGGTCTTGCTCGGTATGGTGTTGCGCCGGATCATCCCGAAGTCAAGGTGAGTGATGGTCACGGCGAACTTATCACGGAACTTGAAAACTAAGTATATGACCAGACTAACCGCTTTCTAGAACTGTGAGGATAAATTCACAGAAGTAGCCACCTCGTCGCGCTTCAATTTTGTCGGGAATATCAACCTCGGCAACGATCTTCCGCTTTCCGCCCTCAAACCCCACTACGATGCCATTCTGTTCGCCTACGGGGCGGCAAAGGACAAAGAGCTCGGAATTCCTGGGGAGCAGGCATTGAATAGTGTACACTCTGCCCGTGCCTTTGTGGGGTGGTATAATGGTCTCCCAGAACACCGGGATCTCGACCCCGACCTAACGAGTGGGGAGGAAGCTGTGATCGTCGGACAGGGCAATGTTGCACTGGACGTTGCCCGTATTCTTCTTTCGGACATTGATGCACTCCGCAAGACCGATATCACGGACTATGCACTGGAAAAGCTTGCTTCGAGTCGCATTAAACGTGTGAGAGTTGTTGGGCGTCGCGGACCGCTACAGGTGAGTCAAGCTGGTCTAGCGCCTTATGTTCCAATTGCTGATTCATTTGACTTAGGCTTCATTTACTATCAAAGAAGTCCGTGAATTACTTCAACTCCCGGGTGTCTCGTTCGACCCGATCCCGAAGGATATCTTTCCGCCAGAAGATGTGGTCTCAGCATTACCCCGGGCACAGAAGCGTCTAATGCAGCTTCTAGCCAAGGGGTCAGCCAATGATCCCAATCAATCCCCCAAGTCGTGGTCGTTGGACTTTTTGCTTGCGCCGGACTCGCTATGTTGGTCCCCAGAGTACCCGTATCATTTGTCTCATGCCCGATTCTCTCGCAATGAGCTCGATCCTTCCGATCCTCATAGTCCCAGTTCGAAAGTCTTCCCCAAACACTTGTCGAATGGAAAGCGTGCGCAGATCAATCTCCCAGCCAGCGTGTTCTTCCGCAGTGTTGGCTATAAATCGCTTCCTCTCCCCGGGCTGGAGGACCTGGGTATCGACTTCGATGCCAGCCGCGGAATCATTCCGAACGATGGCTTCGGTCGCATCACGAGTCTTTCGGGCAAGGGGGCACCCGAGGTACTTCCTGATGGGTCTCTGATTTCCACCTTGCCTGGACTGTACTGTGCTGGTTGGGTCAAGCGGGGTCCTACGGGAGTTATCGCTTCAACTATGACCGACGCTTTTACTACGGCCGATACCCTGGCACAGGACTTGGCGAGCAGTGCTGACTCTCAATCCTTGCTTCATGCACCTCAACAGAGCAGTGGGCTCGGCTGGGAGGGAGTCAAGGCCGAGGCTCAACGCCGCGGTCTCCGGCCTACATCTTGGCAAGATTGGTTGAAGATCGATGCCGCTGAAAAAGAATATGGCCAACAAAAGGGCAAGCCCCGGAATAAACTCAGCCGTGTAGAAGAAATGCTAGAGGTGCTTGGTTGAGCTTTGTATGTAAATTAAAATTGTATAAATAGATCGATTTAGATCATTACTCGCAACTCTCCACTGAACTCATGACGAACTTTCGTATACCCTTTTGTCTCGTATCATATGTGCATTCCGCACTTACATGCCGCACACACTGTCATCCACCGCAACGTAGGTGGCGGAGATACGGCCCAGTTGCTCGGCCTGGCCATTGGTCAAGGTGTTCATCGCCTGAAGGCCGATGTTGAAGCCCCCTGGGGCGGCGTCAATGGCAAGGACATTTATGGTGTTTTCATATTTGCCGTTGGAGTAGTGCAACTGGTAGCATTTGCCGCAGTTAGGGCTGTTCCAGGACGGGATGGTGAGGGCACCGCCAACGTTGGGGAAGTTTGGCAAAGAGCCGAAGGTAGTATATCCAAGAGGGATCAACCCGTTGATTCCGTCGGAGCAGGCGACGGTCGTCAGAGGTGATGCTTTCACATCGTATTTCGTATCATAGGAAACAGATACAGTTTCCTCTCGAGCGACCACTGTGGGAGCGGCGACGGCGAGGTTGACGACTGCCAATAAGGTGGAGGTGAGTGCAATAGTGAACTTCATGGTGAGAATCTCGTCCAGAGTAGATTTAGTTTATGTATGAAAAGATTGAATGTTTGTGTTGTCTTGTCCATCTCCAGCTGCCTCACCAGGTGGTTTATATATCTTGACCACCAGGCCTCCCGCCAAGTATGATTCGATTTCCTCCCATCATCACCGCTGTTACCCGGTGCAGGTCTTAGAGACATCCAGCTGATACTCAAATAAGAGCCTTTCATCTCGGGCCCACCATCACCCGATACTTCCGTAGCAGAGGACTGGAGAAACCGGTGCAATGAGGCGGAAGATCAATGTGGGGTTGACTAGGAATGTGCGGGCAAGACTGAGACATACAGCATGCAAGATGCTATTTCCAAGTCATTCATGAATGCCTGACCTCGTAAATAGAGAAGATCGACCTTTTTATGCTATGATGCTACAGCATAGATGGGTGGCGGCAGTCAAGGTTGCATTTCAATATCGACCAAAATAGCATTACAGCCGCATTTTATTTCCATCTATATAATATCAGACAAAATGAGATTGAACAGAGGAGAATAACTAGGTGGAACACATCGAATACAAACAAAAGGGAGAAAAAAATAAGGTATCAAGGGTACATGCAAATATGCAAAAAGAATAAAAAAGAAACGTCCCCGGGAAGGCTCGAACTTCCAACCTCCTGATTAACAGTCAGACGCGCTAACCAATTGCGCCACGGAGACGAACTTGTTGAAAGAGGCTGAAGGGTTGTGATTGTTGACCGACGCTGGAAACATGGAAGGCTTTTCCATTCTCCCCAGTTCAAAATAGCCCCCACATAGTCCTGATGCTAGGAAATTAGCTATGAGTGACAGCTTTAGTTGAATTTACAATACTGCCCAAGCCTTGGCATTGAAGGCTTGGCCATATCATAGAATGTCATCTAGTTCATCAGACCCTAGGAAGGTAGAGTATACGTAGTGAACGTGCAGCTCTGGCGTCTTGTTTCTCTCCCCGAAATAGTGTATAATTTCTGGGAGTCACCACACAAAGGTAGTGTCTATAACTATGGAAAAACTCTAGCATATAAATAATTATAATAGCAGACTACTTGTATCCAAGAGTTGCAAAAGTACTGTGGAGGTACGCTTAGGCATCCTGAACCCTGCGTAATATTATTCATCAATTGCATTCGATTGTTCAGCATCTAATACCATTTGAGGAGCAAGAAACCCGGAAATAAAAAAACAAAAATAAAATCGGACATGCGCTCATAGGCTGATTTCTCAGCAGCATCTTGTGGGGAGGTTGTAGCCCGGTACTCATAATATTGGACCGAACCTAGGTAGGAAGCTTGATCTTCACCTCCACTATCCCAATCCTTCCATCCCCCCCTGACCCCCTAGCGAAATGAGGACTTGCACAGACCTCTCAAAAATCAGGGTGTATACAATCCCAAATTGCACGAATAGGCAAATTCTCTATACGGATACGGGGCGAAGTACAGTATGTCTGCCACAGTGAAGTTCAAGAGATATTTGCTGTGCTTTCGGATGTGCGTTCGGACTTGCCACTAGCAACGTGCCTCGTCGGATGTACACTGTACTGTATATGTAGGAACGTTTGATCGACATTGCATCAGGTCAATCACATGGCGTTGGGTTGGAACAGCGATCATGAAAGGTTGACGACTCCAATACCAGCAATGCCCCCCACGAGGAACATCTCCAGGCCATGGACGATCCATTGACGATCCGTTGATGATGCAGCTTGGATTGCCCTCACTACCAAGCGCAGGAAATCTCGATTGATGGCTTGGTCCACTAGTGGGCCAGATCGCGTCAAATACGAAGGGGTCAACTAGCCAACCCACTTGGCTCAGTGACCAACCGCCGAAACCCTCGAACGGTGGCGCTGGCGGCAAAGTCCGCTTCAAATCTTAACATGATTCACTTCTGATGTCGATCACCAGCGCAATTTTTGGATGAGAAGCAAAGTTTCAACTGGGTTAGGGCTCGGTACAAATTCTGAACCGTCCAGGGTGGAGCGTTCCAACCTGCCTGATGATTTGCCCAATGGAGTATACAGTCCTGTACAGTCATTTGCTCCATCAATTGAACTAGCGCGGACTATTGTGTGGAACCCGTGGAAGTCCGCTGCCATTGAACTCCTAAGCCTTTTTGCTCCGCTTGGCAGAGTGGAGTGCATCTATGCTCCCCATCCTTTTTCAGGCAGATGATTATTATACCTGCAACCCCCTCGTTTTGATCAATCTTTTTTTGTTGGCAACGCCTTCATCATGTTGTCCCTCGTTCTACGCTCTTTAACGTCGGATCATGGTCTCGTTCCTCGTAAGTGGGAGTTCCGCGAGGAAGCTCCCCTGCTGGGGTCCGATCGTTCACTCTTTATTGCCATGGGAATCATTGCGCTGATGTCCCTGGTGTCCTCTCTTTTCCTACTTGCGTTTCTGACCTACCGATTCATTTACTGGCAACGATACTACAAAAACCCGCTGGCAAAGAACCAATATGTCGTGCTGATTTATAACTTGCTGTTGGTGGACTTGCAGCAATCCATCGGTTTCTTGATCTCTCTCTATTGGGTATCGAGAGGTGGTGTTCACTTTGGCGAAGCTGCCTGTTACTTGCAAGGATGGTGGATTCAGACAGGTGATCCTGGCAGTGGATTGTTCGTCTTGTCGATTGCTCTCCATACCGGTGCAGTCGTTCTGCGTGGTCGTCAAGTGACATTCAAAACCTTTATCTGGTGTGTGGTCGGACTTTGGGCGTTCATTTTGGTTCTGGGATTCATCCCCGTTGGATTATACGGAAAAGAGGTCTTTGTGATCTCCGAGGCTAACTGGGTACGTTTCTCCATTGAACCGATCTCGGTCTTGAGACCCCTCATACTGACTCCTCGATAGTGCTGGTTGAGCCCCGATCATGAAGATGAACGTCTTTGGGGTCACTACTTCTGGATTTTCGTCTCCGAATTCGGCACCGTCGTTCTCTACGCCATGATGTTCTTCTACCTACGACGCCGTATGCAACAAGCGAAACAACTGCGCCGGGGCCAACAAGAAAGTCTGCAGCGTCTCAATCGGGTCGTCATTTACATGGTTGTCTACCCTCTGGTGTATCTCGTTTTGTCTCTGCCTCTTGCCGCCGGTCGTATGGCCACTGCACGTGGGAGTGCACCCAGCAAAACCTACTTTGGTGTTGCCGGTTGCTTGATGGCCTTGTCCGGTTTCTTCGATGTCTTGGTTTACACCCTGACCCGTCGCCATCTCCTGATCGACACCGAGCACAGCACTACCGATCACAATTACGACAACACAGACTCGCAGTGGCAGACCAACATCACCACGAATGCTGTTGGAGGCTCAAAGCCACGCAGCAAGAAATACCGCAGCAAAGGCGGATCTCGCTTTGGCTCCCGATTCCGTCCATCTTCGAACCCGGACGTCAAGCGAACCAGTCCCTTCGACGACTCGACCGATGATATCGTTCCTAAGAGTGAAGTGGAAATGAACAACTTTGGTGGTGTGATTCAAGAAACCACGATCGAGATCTTACACGAGCCGGTCTCCGCATATGAGTCTGATGAACACACGGAGCGTCGCAACAGCTGAATTTTGGATGCCCAGACTATGACTATAATACTTTTTTTTTTGTTATTCTTACGATATTGTACATAATCACGCTCCCCTTCTACCTCTCTATACTTTGGGTAATTCCCACTCCACTGACGGACATTTGTCTAGTATCTGAAATAATTACATGTCCCGTCCCACCTCCCCGTTCCATGGTGTTCCCATTCGCCCTCTCCAGGCTGAGCCGACGGCATCCAGAGGCTGATTCGGCTCTCCACCAAACGAGCCCCATCTGCAGAGCCTGACCAGCTGCCAGTGGAGACGAGAACTAGACTGCGGTCCCTGCACAAGCTAAGCCGCCCCGGAACCCCTGACCCCAAGCCGTGGCCTTGACCACGCCTACGGTAGGCTAGTGTATGCAAGTGCATGCAGGCGAAGGAAAGAAACCGACTATCGTGTCGATCCAAATAGAGTGCAGTCTAAAACCACAACCCCAATAGGAAGGCCTTCCCCGACCTTCCCGACCATGCCGAACTCCCCCTGACCCGAGCAGAACGTGAAGACTCAATTTTGGATGCGGGCCCGTTCGCACGTCGAGCTTCGCCAGCCGAACCAGTCTGGAACCGTTCTGGTTCTCTCTGGATGTGGTCAATCTGGGTGGACTTTGGTGGAGACGGGTTCCACTTCGGATTGAGATGTTGGAAAATTTCCCTGTACAAAAGCCGATCCAACAGGAGAGTTTAGACGAGCGACTTACCGAGTGACTAAGGGTTGGCTGCTATTGACGTGTCGGAGATGGGCCAATCTGGGAGGATTTGCCTGTGAACTTCGTACAGCCTTCACATGGCGTGATCCATGGATCGGAGTATGCATGGGTTGAAACTGACCATGAGGGCGCAACACTGTACACCAGGACATTTTCAATTCCTGGTAAGAATATCGAACATAGAACAGAGGGACTTATATCCTACATCACGTATTGACTTATTTACTTATTTACTAAATTACCACGAACATCTAAACCGCCATAAGAATATGAAACAGGAAAATACGAATCTTCAGTATCCAATGGCTTAGTGGCGCAGTGGTTAACGCATCGCACTGTGAGTATTTTCTCTGTCCAGCCGAAACCCAAACATCGACTAATTTCCCTAATAGTGTAATGCGAAGATCCCGAGTTCAACTCTCGGCTGAGCCTCATTTTTTTCTTTTTCTTTTTTGTCTTCTTCCTTTTCTGGCTTCCTGATCTTGATCTACGAGCTTCTGTTCAATGTGCCTATCATTCCTAGGCTTAGTGGCGCAGTGGTTAACGCATCGCACTGTGAGTATTTGCTCTGTCCAGCCTAAACCCAAACATCGACTAATCTCCCCAATAGTGTAATGCGAAGATCCCGAGTTCAACTCTCGGCTGAGCCTCAATTTTTTTTTTTTTCATTTTTTGGTCTTCTTCCTTTCTTTTCTGGTTTTCTGATCTTGATCTACGCCTTTCTGTTCAACGTGCCTATTATTTCTGGGCTTGATGGCGCAGCGGTCACCCTTAAGCTGGCGAAAGCGAAACACGCCGGCACTTGAACGATAATAGTCATTGATTGAAACTGGCGAAAGTGGTAAGTGGTAGTGTAGGGAGACTTTTGTGACGGTATGTATATGAGTAAACACCCAATATCAAAATTCTAGTTTATACTGAACCTACTAGTCCTGAACAGTGGCGTCACTGGAATGAGTGGAAAGAGTAAGCCAAATTTTATAAGAGTTTCACGTGGATTTGCTGAGAAGATGAGGTGATTGTCTTGAGTGTATTCTTAGGTTGAAAGCACATATGTCGAAGGGTCATAACTTCTACAACATTGATTTCATAGCTTTCGCTCCCTAGTTCTTCCCATTCTCCATGTCCTTCCAACCTCCCCTGCTCTATTGATCAAATCAATCGGTTCTTGGTCTCAGTTTGTATCACTGCTCCTTCCCCTCTATTGCTTGAATTCCACCTTCCTCAGATTTCCCACAAGTTGCTAAGCTCCATCTTCCAATATTGTTCCCCACTCCAAGCTTGTGCCTGCCGTTCGACCACGAGGTAAACCAAAGACAGGCAAATCGTGATAAGAATCCGGGTAGGCCTGTCTTTTCTGGATCCTTTCCACTTGTCACTCTTTCATCCGAGGTCGTCTCTGTTGGCCTCGCTAGCTACCGGGTTGGAACACATCTAACCAGGGCATTCTTGTTTGCTAGCTACCCTAGCAAAGAACGCAAAATGCCTTTGTACCCAGATAATCGAGCCTGTACAAGATGTGGCACGGTTGGGTTTACCAACCAAACATGTCCTTTCTGCCCCTGCTGCCTTTGTCACGAGATCGACCACCCTGCTTCCAATTGCCCAAACGTAGCACCTTGTGGAAAGTGTGGCAGAAAGGGCCACATAACCAAAAACTGCCGGAAACTCGTGGAGACGTTCACCGAACAAGAAGAGAGGACCAAGAGATTTCAACGCGCCAAAGAATTGAAAACGATGGAGTCTCTGAGTGGAAAGACCCATCACCATGGAAGTTGGAAAGAGCGTCCAGCTTACCAGGATCCCGGCCAGAAAAGAAAATGGACGACGAAATTCCAAATTTCCGAGACATCATTTGAAGAGACCAGACATTTCAATATCACAATGAAGCCGCCGGCCCATCATGATCCGGAGTGGTTCAAAATCCCTCAGGATATTCGAGACGTACGTATGTTCGAAATGCCCTATTTATGAATGCCGTGTTTGTCGTGTCTAATGTAATTCACATAGAGTGTCATTGTTGAAGAGCCTGTCAATTTTCCTCCGCTCAAGCCCACTTGCCTTACACTTCTCCAAGTTATTATTGATGGGGCAATCCCAGCATGGAACGATGCACCCTATGTTCAGGAAATCCATGTCCGCGGAGGCATTGAAGCTGTCGCAGACACCCTCCTTGGTTTTGTCAGACCCGAGATCCTCCAACTACAGGGTCACCCAATCTGTAGGGAAACCCTTGATGAAGTTCGAAGCATGCAAGATGATGATAAAGACTGGGACGGGAACATGGGCTACATGGACTACATCACTGATGCAAGACACCGGAACTATAAGAGATGTTATGTTGGACAATGCACTGATGGCGAGCGTCGGATTCTCAGACAGCATGTTCAGGATATACTACAAAAGTCGCGCCATAATCTGCATCATTTTATTGTCTGGATGGGAAACGGACAAAGAAATGTCAACTTTATCCGACTCTGGGCTTGCCCAGAGTCCGTCACGGAGAGCGGTGAAGCCTCCAATCGGAATTGGGTTAAAGTCCGGATGAATCTTCTGGAAGCTCTCTTTTGCAAGGCGTTTTTTACTCACCATGGAATTATGAACCGGCATGAGGGCAACAGGCTTCTTCAACTGAAGAGCTTTGGCTTAAATCTTATGACCCCACTGGCACAGAATGGAGTCAAGTTGGACTACGACAGGCTGAAATTCGTTCATGAATCTGATGCTTCCCCAGACCCTCAGATTGTGTTCTGGGGCAAGTTTCGATCACAGCAAAAAAGTGAAGCGAAGAGACGGAGGCTTAGGCAGCTCAAAGCTACGCGTCAGATTTTCCGATGTGATTTCAACCTTGCTTTGCAGAAAGCGTTGCATGACAATGTGCTATTCCAGGAGCTGAAGGAGTCGATGACCAATGTCAGCGGAAGGTCTGAAAGTGCAATCAGAAATAGACATACCCCATGCTTTGGTACACTAACGGCAAAGATTGGCATCGTCCTTGACTATGCTGGGGTTTCTCCGGCATCCAGCTCGCTAGGCGAGTATGACTCGACGGAAAAGTTCTCGGATATACTGCTTCCATGGGCACTCGAGCGCTGCAAATTTGACGAGACAAATGTCCTTGTTTGGACGTTCAATTTCCGCGCATTTTCTCCAATAAACCAAAACAATCTCTCAAACCGCTTTGAGGATACCCGCCATCGTCACCAAGAAATATTAGATACTAGCAATGCAAGAATCATTATTCTTTGCGGCTCTCGTGCTGAGGAGGCACTACAGTTTGTCCCCAAGATTCGCTATTCTCTTGAATTACGAGGTTTTCGTTTCTCAATCTACATTGCAAACAGCCACATATCCAGTGGGGTTTCAAAGCGTCTATTCATTGTATGCCCAGTCTTACCCGCCCGAATTTGGTCCAATATTCGATGCAATGGAGCAATGATCAGCGAAGCAATTCGATTTGCCACCAGTATGCTGGAGCTTGAAGGAATTCGTCCTTACTCTGTCAAAACTTCTTCAATCCTGGGATCTATCCTTTCGTGGGCAAGAATGGAGAAGTTAGGAAAAGAAGCTGTTACGTTAGAAACGATGGACTTCAATGTTGCACTCTGGCTTAGCCGAAAAGGAATCGGCTTTAAGTGCCTTGAGGAAATTGTGAAGCTGTCTGGAAACCTTCCCCGAGCACTTTTGATGATACTGTATGCTTTGAGACGGCAATTACAGAAACCAGAATGGTTTACCAAGCGACATTTACCCTTTGAAAACCAAGATGAGCAATTACCACCCAAAAAGAAACTCTGCAATGGGGCTTTGGATATGAAATGTTGCAAAGATGTTGAGAAGATCGTCAAGAAGGCCACAGATAAAATTGATGAAGAGTATGCGCAGAGGCTACAAAGCCTTGTTGAGAAACCTTCCTTGATCGCTGGACCCCATGCCTCCCAAAGCCCAGAAACCGACGCACAGGATATATCCAGTGACGTTGATCTTTTATTGGGCAAACAGCTACCAGATTCAATGATTCTAAAGAAAGTTCATTCAGAGATCCTACTGAAAAACCCCAAGCCCATGACACCAGAAGAATACAAGCGCGACAGCGAGCTAGACACAGATATTGCAGATCTTGTGCCGCTTTGCACCGAGGCCATAGACCTCGGAATTCTGGAGCCAAGTCTCCGACGAGCGAAACGAACAAATCGCGAGAAGAAAGAGGGACGTATCTGGAAGAATCAGGTCAATGTCTTTCGCGACAAAGAATACTACTACAGAGCTAACCCGGACATTGATCAACACCGAACAATCTATGTCAATTATTGCCCAATTGAGCTCCCACGAGGTGAAGACATAGGAGATGGAACAGTTCAGGTGAAAATTGAAATAACCCCTCCAGGCGAATCTCATCCTCAATGCTACTCCACTCAAGCCACCGACATGGATCCATCATGTTGCCTAGCATTTCAGGTGAAATACAGCCCACACAACGGTCCTGATATTACAAAATACGTTACGCATTCGAGACTGACGTCTGTTTGGAAAGCCAACACCTTTGTCGACGTTCTCAGGGGCAAACCGATTGAGGAGATAGCCTGTACTCCACGACGGTATATCTACTTCTGGAAGGATAGTCGCATTCCACCTGGGCTTGAAAAATTTGTGGGTGGCGGTTACACTGATGGAACCCCTTCTGGTCAGTAGTTGATCATTTCTAGTCCTCAGCTTACCAATATGCAAAGATAATTCAGAGTCCCCGGTCACCTCATACAAGAGAGACGTTCAAATTATGACGCTGTATCTAGATATATCGTGATAGTGTAAACATGAAAGATAAAAAGACACTTTAGCGAGAGGTTTCGAGAAGGACACTATTACGGAGTAGAGGTAGGTGCATTTGGAGGCTATAATTGGATAATTTGACGTCATAAGTAGTACTCGTTTACCTTGGTATATAGTATCATGATATGTCAATTTACTCCTTACCAAGACTATAGAGAAATCGAGTCCTTGGAAGAAAAAAACCCATCTCTACGCGAATCCAATTTTGAAAAGTACGCCATAACCACCCCCACTGGTTATTCACCACCCTATCAGCCGTATGAGACGGCAGTGGGATTTCTCTTTTGTCTCCTACGAAACATCATTGATTGACGATCTCTGCTACTCGGAACGGGAACGGACGTTGTTCGTGCGGCGATTTGGTTGACATAGTTTCATTGGCCAGCCAATGCTTGCTGCCTATTTTCTTCCGAGCAGAGAAGATACTCAAACTCCAAGGACAGAACTGCCAATCTCCCCGAAAATTGAACTGAGATCGGGGACCCGGTGGACATCCGAGCTAGGCTGTGCGGGGATTTGAGGATCAAGAGAACATCTTCCAGAGATCACTTCTTCACCAGTCTGACCTGTGCACTGAGCTGCTCTATTGCAATATCCCCAGAATGACCGAGTCCAAGTCAGTGGCCATCATCGGAGGTAAAAGCCCTCCTCTTCAACAGCACCAGACAGACTGACGAATCTCCCAGCCGGCATTTTTGGACTTTCGTTGGCCATTGCTCTGCGAGAGAAGAGTAAGTCTGGCCCCAAAGATGAAAGATACCTGGATACGGACTGACCCTCTGGACAGACTATGAAGTGACCGTCTTTGATCGAAGCCAATATGATGCGAATGAATATGACCCCGCATCGGATGATGTTCAGGCTGCTTCGGCGGATCACAACAAGATCGTATGGGACTAATCCTGGAACGAGGAGGAAAAGGCCAACACTGACCACGCCAATAGTTTCGTGCTTCCTACGGGAAAGAGATTCACTATCAGCGTCTCGCTTTCGAGAGTCGCAAGGCATGGATTGCCGAAGACGAGAAGCGAGGCTTCCCGGAACACGGCAGTGAGAGTAATGACCGGATCTTCGTGAACAGTGGCATGCTTCGTATCCAACCGTCAGATCAGTTATCGGCACTGGAACAGGAAACCCTCGCCAACATGAAGCGGGATGGGCTGAGAGATACTCAGTTTGTCAAAAGTGACCCCGCGGATTGCCAACGCGCTGGCACATTGGGCTGGAAAGAGAAGATTCTCGACTTTCGGATTCCTGATTCCCCGGGCAATTCGTACGAAGCAGTGCTGGACTCAACGGCTGGGTTTGTTCGATGCAGTAAGGCCTGTGCCCATTACCAAAAGCTGGCGGCCGAGAAAGGAGTCAAATTTTACTTGGGATCTGCCGGAGCGGTGGAATCGATGGTCAAGGTCAAAAGCAGTCTGGAACCAGGCAAAGACAAGGTGACAGGGCTCAAAACTCACAGTGGCATGATACATGAGGCCGATGTCGTTGTTGTGGCTGGTCAGTCGCCCTGACACCTCTCGACTCTCTTATACTAAGTCCCCTTCGTGTAGCCGGTTCATTCTCGACGCAATTCCTACCTGAGTTGAGTTACCATCTGGAGTCCTCTGCTGGGAGTCTTGCCACCTTCAAGATTGACAAGAATAACACTGCCCTGTGGGAGAAATATTCACCAGAGCGCTTTCCAGTTATGGCTTGGAAGAGCGTACCTCGCGATATTTCTGGCAAAGACACGGGGAGTATTTATGTTCTACCAAGAACTCCAGAGGGCTTGGTGAAGATTGGTTACCGTGGGATCAAAGTAATCAATGGCGGCTCTTTTCACTCTCTTGACTTTGCTGATTAGGTTAATAGTGGACAAACTTTCAACCAGCACCACAAGGCGCTTCATTCACTCAGGATGGTCAATGGTCAGTCCCCCTTCCAGTTGAAGAGTGCGCAAAGCTACCGGAGCCGGCCATCTACTGCATCAGTCAGTTTGTGTCCACATTTCTACCAGAGTTTGATGGAACTCCATTTTTCTCTACAAAGCTTTGCTGGTATACGGATTCACTGGATAATTCCTTCGTGGTAAGTCATGATCATAGTACGAAGCGGACCTTACTGATCCCCAGGCTCTCTAGATTGATCATGCACCAATTTTTGCGGAGAAATCGGTATTCGTGTGCACAGGGGGCAGTGGCCACGGCGCCAAATTCTTACCAGTACTGGGAAAGGTCCGAAGATTGTCTACTCAAATCATGAGACTTTTACTAATATCTATGACCAGCATGCCGCGGATATTATGGAGAAAGGAGGTCAAAGTTCATCTTTTATGCGAGAGTTCTGGCGCTGGCGCCCCGATGCCCCAAGAAGGAATGGACTTGAGGAGGGCCCTGACGGACCGAGAAATATCTCGCAGCGCCAGACTTGAGCTGCATTTACTCATATACCTATCTCATCATATTGTATACCGTGATATGAATGGGACGCTGGCATGTGCGGGTGCACCTTTAGAGGGAATGGCATTTATCAACATTGATATAGTCCCATTGACTGTAGCTGTAGCAATTAAGATTGTAACCCTATTAAAAGGCAGAACCTCAAGCAAAACTGAACCATCATGGTCCGCTACTGGTTAAATCAATGTGCTACAAAACAAATGACCAACAGAAGTGTGCCCACGGTGACATTATACAAGATTGGCTCTAATAGACTCACTAGGAGCCTTCTCCGATAACTTCTGAAGCAGGTGTTTTCCTTTGAACTTTCTAGAAATTCCTTGAAAAAGTGGACCGCAGTCTCATAACCAAGAGAAACAAGATAATAACCAGTCAAAGTAATAAGAATAATGAGTATTTCTTTCGATTCTATGTACTGTTTACACACTCTGATATATCATATCATGGCATGAATCATCTATAAACATAATAATGAGGCTTCATGTGCTTAAAAAAGCCCCCTTAGGAAGGATACATCATCGAGCCTGTCTTAACAGGCTTGACAATACCGGCCTTTTCAAGATCCTCAATGAGATTCACCAACATGAAATCACAGCCCCTGGCAGCACCGAAGCTCATAGTGACAGGCATATACTCCTCCTTGAGTGAAATAGTAGAGTTGTAGGCAATCTCACCAACAGGAACAATCATATCAGGCGTCCCAGCCAAGACGGCGATACGGCCATTGGAGAAGCCTAGAGGGGGAGCGGTTGGGGCACTGTGGAGGTCAGGAATTGTTTTCTGGCCAAACGTTGGAAGTGGGGATGTCAAGAGCTCACCTGAGATAGACATTGCGGTACTGCGTATCTCCCTGAGTATAGGGGTAGAGATAGATGCCCTCAGAACATGTCTTTTTGTCGGCCTTGCCGTATCCATCTGTTTCCCACCAGTTCTTGAAGATGGTCTTGTTTTTCACGGCTTCAGTAAAGGCAAGATCACCGCCGTTATTCTGGCCCCAGGTCCATCGGGCTAGAGGGCCGGGGTTGATGAAGGGTCGGCGCCCTTCGTGCTCCTTTTCGTAGTCTGCGTAGAATGGCAGTGCAAGGGAGCGGTATTGGTCAACGGATGTCAAAAAGGCGTATGTCTGGTTTGATTGATTAGTATGTTATGATACAGTTTGAATATTTCGATGCTCACTGTATTCAACACGTCGTTGATGGCGGGCATTGACGATGGTTGGGTCTTTTCCCATTGCGAAGAAATGTTCACATGCTCACGCTTGGTGGAGAGGAACTCTTCAACCTTGACAACAAATTCCTCAAGCATTGCACCCGCGGAGGTGTTTACGGCGGGGAATGAGGAGTCCTGATAGAATATCTTCTTGGGATATTGCTTGTAGTCAGTGAAGTTCTGGTACCAAGCATGAATGACTTTTGACCAGGTAGCAGCATCACGAGAGAAGACACCAGCTGTATCAAGTGCATGACACAGGGGGATGACATTATCCAGAGAGACGGCGCCGGTAGAAGGACGGTTAGCAAACAGTCCTTGCATACCCCCGGGACTACGCATGGAGCCACCGGTGTCGCTTCCCACAGCGATATCCAGCCAGTCATACGAACCAATACCAGCACCTGGCCCCGAAGACGAGCCACCGGGAGCTTGGTAGCCATCACCCTGAGAGAGATTAGTATTATTATTCGCATGGGAGAAAAGAGACATACCCTCGGGTTGAAAGGACAGTGGAAGTCGACCCAATCAGCAGTGGGGTTATCGCCATTCGCAAATTGAACAGTGCCCATCTTTCCGATCATGATAGCGCCTTGATCAATCAATCGTTGAATTGCGGGACCGGTGGTATTTTGCGGCGAGTACAGATCGTAGTAGGCTCTGTTGCCCCCACTCGTCCGGAGTCCCTTGATGTGGTAAATGTCTTTGACACCCAAGCGTAGCTGAATGCTGTTAGCAAGACACGCAATTAGTAGTACATGGAGTTAACTCACTCCTGCAAGTGGCTTCTTGGTAGTGGGTGTATAGTACAGTCGGGATGGAACAGCGACACTTTTGGTCATTGCACCCTAAATCTCATTAGTTTGACATCACATGAAATTGGATACTCACTACTCACCGATACTGCTGCAGGCAAAGGCTTGAATCCTCCCTTTCCGTCACTCAGAGCGGGCTCGGTAAAGGCAACCTGGTGGTCTGAATAGAGACGGAAAGCTTGGTAAACCTCTCCAGTCTGGGGCGAGAAGAAGTAGGGTCCCTTAGGAAGATCATGCGAAAGTTTGGCAGGTGTCAGATGGGCCTCGGGCTTATAGCGAGGCGAGGCCATGATGACCTTGCTTCCACGCTTCTGCAGAGCTTGATGGATTGAGACATCCGCTTTGCTCCGACCATCTCCGTCGTAGAGCAAGAAAACCGCTGCTTTGAGGTCAATTGAACCGAAAAATGAAAACGAGAAGTTCAGTTTTCACTTACACTGGAGGAACCCAGTCTGGAACACATCATCAGAGGCGGAATAATTTGCAATAGTATCCTTCAAGAGGTCCTTTGTGAACACCGCATCCCCTGTTCGAATAATCGTAATAGGAACAATATCCGCGTTGAATTGGGTGGCATTGAAGTCTGCGGACACGACTATCTTGGAGACAGCCGCGCCTCCGCCATAATAATTGATTCCATTGACTGTGAATAGCTTGCCATCATCGATAGTCTTTGCTGTCGCCGTAGTAATGAGAAGTACTATTGAGGCAGAAACACGCCACAGGCGAGAACCGAAACCCAAAGCCATGATTACCCTTTCAATGCTGTGACGCTGGAATACTGAGGGTCGTCTGCAATAGATATATAGACCGCACGAGGACTATCTCTTAGCCTCTCTTCGACCTTCCTCGGCAACCCCAAACCCCAAATTGTCAGCGATAACGGTGGGGCGCTTCCCCCTCTTTTGGAGTCTTCATGTTGTCTCCGGAGGCCCTGAGAGGCCCAGAGAGC
The DNA here is from genome assembly GCF_028828085.1 of Penicillium nucicola. Classification (NCBI taxonomy): domain Eukaryota; kingdom Fungi; phylum Ascomycota; class Eurotiomycetes; order Eurotiales; family Aspergillaceae; genus Penicillium; species Penicillium nucicola. Next base: position 115,907 of record NW_026643132.1, on the reverse strand, counting down.
TCTCTAGCCATAGCTCGAGTCTTAGCCTCTGAGACACAACAACGACCGGTAGTTTCCGGCGTTGGGGAACTTGGGGGAGAGATTGGCAGTCTTGGCAGGTGGAGTTGGCGATAATCCAAGTTGATATGACTGTCGACCTCGTCAAATCGCTCAGGGGTTTATGCCATATCGGCAGAGTCAAGAGATAACTCAACATTTGAAGGCTTCCAGTCTCGATACCATCGTCGGGGTCACGTTATGTCTAATTCCTGAGAACTTGTCAGCAAACATAGACCTGAAATACCAGGCATCTATCCACGCCAAGATATCACGAGATCTTCACTCATTCCTCTCAAAGCAGAGGACTCATCGAGTCACGGTAGTCGCAGGTCAGCATCAGACTGGTGAATTCATTGGATTTTCAGCATATACAACAGGTCAGTGGCCCGGCGTGTTGGCGCGGTCAACTGACAGCTTATATCTCCATCGTTATTTCGCGGTGTAATGGTATAAGTTATGCTTGTATGGCAATGACAATGACATCTCGCTAGCTCAGACATATTCACACCTCGGCTTTCTGATGTACATTTCACGTTCTGGTTCAATATTGCATCAGTGTCATGTCCATAGATACTCGATTTCTCTAGTCAGAAAGAGGAAGAGACTCAAGCCCTCGGACCTCTCTGATTGGTCCGAGATCACGGGGTATGAGGCGCCCTAAGCTTATAAAAGGTGAACTGTTCAAGTTCAACTTACTTCTCTTTTATTTCAAGTTGGCAACTGCATTTTGATTCCTTGGCTTTTGAACTCGGTGCAAATTTTCCCCATTGGTGCTCATCAGAAGCCAACCCAGCTTATACGGACCCCACGACTACCACTTGACTCCCACATTACCGCCAACCATGACAGCCACGGGAGGACAGGTCTATGTCCTCACAGGAGCAAATAGAGGACTCGGTCTCGGACTCACCAAAGCACTGCTTGGTCGTCCAGGAAATATTCTCGTGGTGTCCGTTCGCAACCCTGAGGCAGCCGCTACCCTCAAGTCGGACGTCAGAAATGTCACCGTAGGGAAAGACAGTGTTCTTCATATCATCGAGCTGGACTTCAGCACCGCCATTCCCCCACAAGAGATCTTCCAAGCCGTCACCACGATCAGTCCCACGATTTCCCACATCGATGTCTTAATTTGCAACGCTGGATTCGCTGCCCCCATGACCCGCGCTAGTCTCACTTCAGCGGAGGACCTACGCACTTCGTTTGAAGTCAATACCATCGCCCCTCTCATGGTCTTTCAGGCATTTTGGCCTCTGATGAAAAAGTCCCATTCTTCCCCTAAGCTTGTGGTGATTTCATCGTCTGTCGGGTCAATCGCGGAACAAGAGCCTGTTCCCGGAGGTGCCTACGGTCCCAGTAAAGCCGCATCCAACTGGATTACCAAAGCGCTTCATTCTGAAAATGAAGCACATGGTCTTGTCGCATTCGCACTCCATCCGGGCTGGGTGCAGACGCGTGCTGGAGAATTTGTAGCAAAGGAGTGGGGATATTCTGGTAGCCCACCTGTCACTGTTGAGGAGAGCGTGACGGGAATGTTGAAGGTGATCGATGAAGCGACGAGAGAAAACTTCTCTGGTAAATTTGTGACTCAGACTGGAGAGATATTGCCCTGGTAGATTCACATCATCACTATTGAACTGGACTTCAACATTTTTCTAGTATGGATATGCGCATGCCAAAAGAAAACCTCTTTTATATACACAGGTTTCTCGTGGGAGTTTCAGGACTCCCAGGATATCACAGCTTAATCCATTGCCCCATCCACCGCTGATTCAAATCCTTCGCCTCATCCACCAAACCAAGCTCCAAAAGCAACTGAACAGACCCACGAACGGAAGACTGCAAGGAGGAGCTAACCCAAGCATGCGTAGGCGCAGTATGTTCACCAATAAATATGGTGTTATGCTCGGTCTGATGATAAGCAGGAATGTACAGTTTGTGCTGCTCAACATCCGGCCGACACCATGACGTCGCGGTATGTTCATCCTCCAGCCAACAAAGACGCTCGTAATCACCGGTATACAATTCTCGCACTTGCTCGCCATGCAAGCTAACAATGGAATCAAGCACTGTCTGAACATGCTCTTCGTCAGAGAAACTCACGAACCGGTCGCTCCAGTCCCCGCCTCGGTAGTGCATTATCAGACCGGGGCGTGACTCGTTAAGACCGTAGACTGGGTAGTAGAGGGCGCCGACTGGGTCACTTGGGGGCTTGGAGTATCCGCCGAAAATGGGTCGGTCGCCTTTCTCCCAGAATCGCTCGGAGAATAAGAGGGCGACTTTGCAGGCGGATTTGAAGCGAACGCCGGCTTCGCTGATTGCGCGGTCTAGGACTGATGAGAATGTTGGCAAGTCCATGAAGCGGGTCATGGTGAATGGCGCGGCCATGATCGTGTAGTCGTACTCTTTAGATTCAAATGTCCGGTTGAAGACGCTGGGATACCAAGACAGTCGGGTGCGAGTGTTGTTATTGTTGTCCCGAACAGGTTCTAGCTTTCTGATCTTTCGGTTAAGAATGAGCCTGTCGCGAATATGCGGAAGGAAAGCATCAGATAAACGATTGAATCCTCCATCAATACACAGCCATTTTGTTTCTCCCAAGCTGCCCTTTGTGCCATCCAAGCCAAGATTGGAGTTGTGGTGCAATTCATCCCAAAAAACATCGTAGTCGGATGAAGTCCAGATCTCATCTGTGACATTTTCGCTGGCCTTGAAGACATGTCGCATGAAAGCCTGTTCGCTCCAGTCGTCAAGGCCCTCGTCCATGGCAATCTTGTGTGCGTGCCACACATCCTTCTGAAGTGATTTAAGTGTTGTTTCGTTCTTCAAAATCTTGTCCATGGAATTCTGAGTATTGTTGAACTCGGCTGTGGTCATAGCCGGTGCATCCTCCAGATCTGGGTTTGCCTCGACTTCAGCACGCGTTGGGATTCTTCCGTCTGGATGCCGACGAGTTCCCTGAGCGAGTAATTCGTTGGGACTATGTTGGATCCAGGGAATGAACTCGATCTTCCATTGCGAGTCATTTTTGTTCATGTCGTTCAAAATGGTTGCCATTTGGAAGGTCAACTGGTGGTCGGAGTACAGGAGAGTCTCATTGTCGTCTTTGTATGTCACCGAGTATGGCAGCCTCATCGGTCCCATCTCTGCCCATTCCTGTGTGTCTGCAACATATTTGGTTCGAAATCTGCCTCCGACACGGTCACTCGCCTCAATTATCTCCCAGTTGTGCACGCCGACACTGTCTAGCATCAGACCTGTTGCGAGACCAGAGATGCCTCCGCCAACGATTGCGAGTGAGGAATTCTTTGGCGAGCTTCCTGAAATGACTCCCCCATTGGTATCGAGCTTGTCCTTGATCTTGGCCACTCCGTCGAACCATGTTCCAAGTGCATCAAAGTCTTTTAACAACGGGATGTTGGTGTCTGCCGCCGATCGTCTTTTCGGCTTCTTCTGCAGGGATACTGGGCTACTTCTGCCCAAAAGTCTCTGCGCACTGCCTGAGGGATCTCCCCCATAAACAAATACGCAGTGGTGAGTTGCGGCATCCTCAGGAACTGCCCAGACCAGTCGCTGTGGGGGCTGATCTTGAATGGAGAATTGCGCAATGGTTTCCTCTTTTCCAGATGTCTGGCCATCACAGGAAGCATACCTTGACTCAATCAGGCTTGGTGGCTCGCTCAGCCAATCGAGATGAACGTTGGCCAGTTCACCGCGTCGAACCGTGTCAGATGTTGTCACTTTGACAGTCTCTTGCTCGATCGTTCTGGCAAGCCCAGCTAGACCCTGGGCGACTATTGCGGCCACGAGAGACCACTTGCCGAACATTTTCTGAGGATTGAATTGTCCTTTTTACATCTCTTCGCCGGGTTTATATAGCCATTCATATGTGGTAGATCCCTCTTAGACCCTTGAGGACCTTCAGCGATGCCAAGGAAAGTCCGACAATGACAAGTCTGGTATGAAGTTGCAGATCGTCCTCTCGCGAGGCCGAAAAGAGTACCTTTAGGGCACCGTGGGGAAAGCCAATAATATACTCGTATCATTTACCGTGGACCTTGCGGTTCGTTCTCCCATGTTTAATTCCTGCATCACTTATTGTTAGTATAGCGATGGAGAGAGAAAGAAAAAGAGCAAGAGCAAGACAGAAGGAGCTAAGAAGAATTTGGGGGCCAAGACTGGAACACAACATTCCGTCTCTTCTCCTAAACACAGCCAATCCAGTTTCCTGAGATATCTCAGAGCTGCGGATTCCAAGAAAAGAAAGTTCGATTTGGAAACAAGGAAAACCTCCAAAATAGTCATTGGCACTTCATGGGACATCGTTCGCTTTCAAAATGGCAATACCGACCCAGCACCAAAAAAAGTCCTTGTCTTTCAAACTTGCATTCATAGGGCTGGCAGCAAGTCTGTTTGTCTTTCAGGTAGATGCGACATGTCTAGGAGTTGCTCTTCCAGTAAGTTCCTGGTTCGTGTCCGGTTGGTCCATACTAATTGGCGTCGCTAGACAATAGTTGGTGACTTGAAGGGCTCCAGTTTGCAGTCATTCTGGGCAAATCTGGCTTATACATTATGTGGCCTGGTGATGCAGCCAGTCTGGGCAAGTATATCTAATACATTCGGTCGAAAGCCGCCTCTTTACGTCTCTATGGCATTGTTCTTCATTGGCTCCATTGTTTTCGCTATGGCGTCAAGTATGGACATCATCATTGTCGGACGCGTACTCCAAGGTCTCGGCGGGGGAGGGATTGACCTTTTGGCACAGGTTATACTTGCTGATATGACGACGCTGGAGGAGCGCGCGAAATATCTCGGTCTGATGGCCATTCCATCGGCCATTGGCAATATCATCGGGCCTACCCTTGGCGCGCTGTTCTCGACTTATGCGACCTGGAGATGGATTGGATGGATCAACCTGCCACTGCTGGGAGTTGGGACACCCCTGGTGTTTTTCTGCCTAAAACTTCGGCCGATTGAGCTTGATGCCACACTTGCTCAGAACTTAAGTCGCCTCGACTGGGTCGGTATGGTGTTAGTCGTCATTGGAGTCACAATCTTTGTTGTTCCACTGAGTTGGGCAGGATCCTTATATCCCTGGGTTTCCTGGCAGACCCTTGTTCCAATGTTATTGGGAGTTGCGGTGCTCATCATTTTTGTCTTCTACGAAGCAAAGCCAGCAACACCCATTATTCCCCATAGGCTCTATCACACAAAGACAGGAAATGTGACGCTGATAGTAGGCTTCATTCACGGGGTGATCATGGTGTCTTTATTACAATATTTGCCTTTACTCTACCAATCTGTTGAGCTCGAAAGCGCAATCTCATCAGCTGTCTCCCTGCTTCCTACCATCATCATCAGCGTGTTGGTTGCAGCGGCCTCGATGATGATGGTCCCGCTCTTGGGGGGCTATGTGTGGCTTTTACGATTCTCATGGGTAATTGTTACTCTGGGAGCTGGCTTATTGACCCTGCTCGACGTGGGATCTTCGTCTTCGATGCGCTACGGGCTTCCAATTCTCTGGGGGCAGGGGATCGCATTATTACGTCTCAACAATCTTCCAATGCAAGCAAGTGTCAAGAACATCGATGACACAAGTTTAGCTATTGGACAGTTCCAGGCTATTCGTCTCTTCGGGGGTCTTATCGGGCTCACTATCTCGTCTTCGATTTTTAACAATGTTTTCTCGGCTTCAATTTCGGATACTACACCCGAGCTAGTAGGGCCACTGTCGCCATTGAGAGATTCCTCTAATGCTGTCAGCTTCATTGAAAATCTGGGATCACTAGACGCCTCTGTTACAACATTGGATCATGTTTTGAGAGTCTATTTAAAGTGCTTTCGAACGATATTCTACACCATGACTGGCCTGGGCGGGATTGGCTTGTTGAGCTCTGTGTTTATGGAAGAGATTGACCTGAAAGACCGGGGCCTTGGAACCCAGCGCTTTGAGGAATAATCCAGCCGGAAGATAACATGGTCTTTGACGGCAAGGATGCAGTTCAGTACCTGTACAGCAAAATAATGACATTCAAATTGGAACCTATTCTGTAGTAACCAGAAATTGCGTGGCAGAATGGAGAAACAACCCCGACTCCCTACATCATACAAAGCGCCGCGGAAGACGCCAAAATCAAAATAATACACATATCAAAGGCAATATCAACACTACTAGCAGCATTAGTCGGACTGGCAGTAGAGCTAGTTGTACCACTGGCAGATTCGCTAGTTGGATTGCTCGCAGAACTGCTCGCAGAATTACTAGATGTGCTGCTTTCAGGTTTTGTAGCTGTGCTGCTACTGCTGCTACTGCTGCTGCTTTCAGATTCGCTTCCAGCCTTCCCCAGGGTACCACCTTGAACGGATGCCGGTATAGTGCTGAGTTCGGCGGTGGAGGCAGCTTGTTTAAAAGCAGCAAGGGACACCTTGCCATTTGATCTGAGTCAAAAAAAAAGAGAGTCAGTCATCTCAAATTTCAAAGCGAGATTATGCTTACGGTGGATTGATAACCCCAACCATGCCGGCCTGACAGTGCCCAATCTGTCCGCAGTAAAACCAGAGTGGCGTTGTATCGTTGACTGTCAGAGTAAAGACGGTTTCCTGTTGGAGTTAGTCACTCATTTCAGATTGATCCAGGGGTACTCACTGATTCTTTTGTCGTGGGCATGAACCCACTCGAGAAGCTGGACGCACTCAGGGGATGACAGGGATGATCGAAGGAAGCTTGGGTCACGGAATGATTCTGGGGATAGAAATGAAATTCCACCTTCTCTCCTGGGGAGACAGTGAGAGTATTAGGGTTGAATGAAAAACCGTCTTCGCCGACATCGACTTTATGGATACTGGTACTGCTCGAGGCCGCGGCTGTAGTGGTAGAGGATGCGCTGCTGGTCATGCTAGCGTCCTCTGGGCCGTATTGTGCAAGGGCAAATGGAAGCGCAAGGAGAAGGAAGATCATTGCGGTCATCATTGTTGCTGTCCGAGGTCATTCAATGATGTTCGCTGTTGAATTTCCGAAGTATACGAACTAACTCCCTTCATTTTATATCTCAACATCATCGCTACCCCGCGGAATAGCCCTTCTATCCCCAATACTCAAGGCTCTAGACACGAATAGATATCTCGCACAGCCACGGAAATATCGAGCTAAGCTCTGAACCTTCGCACGCGGTAGCTTTGTTAGGTTAATGTGCCAAAAGCTTAAGCCGAACATGGCCCAACGAGGAAACCAACACGGCCTCGGGCTCTACCTTCTCTACATCTCGAGGCTATAAATGTCATTGAATGCGCCGATCCAGAGAACTATCAGCTGATTTGGAAATAGTCCTGGGTTCCAGACCGTGGAGGCGCAGCAGGGAACCTTCGTATTGACCTCAACCCCGAGTGGCTGACCAGTCGACCTCGTTTTGCGAGAACGAGAACGAGAAGATTGTCAACCCAGGGTGCTGATTAGGAATCTCGTAAGTTGCTTCTTTAAGCTAATGTACAATTGGGAAACTTGTGGCATAGAAGTCAAAATTGAACGCTAGGAAATCAAAGGTGAAGATGACGGCAGACCTGGGCCCAGTTGAGATGAGAAGAACTGTGCGACAAGGAGCTGAGTCGTGAATGTCAGCTTATTTATTCAGGAAGCATTTCTCGGTTGAGAACAATTTCAATCATCTGAACTATGATCTGGTATGTTTTCGCGTGGCTCTGGGCTGTCCCTGTGTGGGCTCAGCTCCAGAGCTTCCATCCCCCGGCCACCAGGAAATCTCCTATAGTATCAATGTTCCTACAGAGACAGCCCAGACTGGCTCGGGCTCTATATTCTTCCAGATGAATTCCACTCATCCGGTGCGGTGGTTTGCTCTGGGGCAAGGAATGCAAATGGAAGGGGCCAACATCTTTGTTGCTTACACTTCTGGCGACAAAGTGACAGTATCTCCACGGTCGGGCATAGCGGAAGTTGAGCCGTTGTATAACAAAGACGCCCGAATCGCAATGCTCAATGGCAGTGGTGTACACGATGGGGTCATTACGGCCAACATCCGGTGCGACAGCTGCTTAAAATGGACCGGGGGAACAGAGAATGTCAACAGCTCTTCAAGTTCATGGATCTGGGCAGTGAAGTTTGGAGACTCTTTGAATTCCACCAGTCTATCCGAGTCCATCACCCAACACGATGACAGTGGTGTCGTGTCTGTCGACCTCACGAAAGCAACGGGTGGCAGTTCGGAGAATCCCTTCGCTGATCTGGCCCCAGCGTCTGTTACCAGTGCAAATCCGAGTGATTCTTCCTTCTCAGACATGATCAGTCGGAAACAGACGGCACATGCTGTACTCATGATCTTGGCCTTTGTGATCATGTTCCCTTTTTTCGCGATGGGCCTTCATATCTTCCCAGCCAAGTGGACAGTCCATATCCATGGGCTCAGTCAGCTCTTCACTTTAGCTGTTGCGATTGCTGGTCTCGGTGTTGGTGCTTCTATGGCCAGGGATCTCTCCCTGGTCAACCACTACCATCCCATTATCGGCATGGTGGTTGTCGCGTGCCTCGTTGTGTTCCAGCCTGCCATGGGCGTATTACAGCACCGGTTCTTTCGGAAAACCGGTGGAAAGGGGCCTTTTGCCTATACCCATCGGTGGTTTGGGCGACTCCTGATCATCCTGGGTATTATCAATGCTGGACTAGGATTTCAGCTGGCGCAAGGACCGCGTGGGGCGGTGATTGCGACCAGCGTTGTGGCTGGAGTCATGGCACTGGGGTATGTGACCGTTGTATGGCTTGGACGAAGACCGAGGAGACGAAGTGGAGACTAAAACAAGCCCGAGTGGATCGCCCTGACTGCATAGCGTTAGGGCCGTGGGTAGTGGGAAGTGTAGAACAAACTGCAGAGTTGAGATTCGGACAGTGACATCATCGTCCCCCTGTCTTCTGTTTGTTCGCTGCTTTGCTCTTTCTCTCTCTCTCTCTCTCTTCCAGTCTCCAGGGCATTGAGCTGGCCAAACTCTTGTCTTTGTCTTTCTTTAATAATATCCCTTCTTATAACTTTTGGAATTCTACTTTGGGCGTCAATCCCACCTGACGTCTGTGGCATTTACGCGACATCCACTATAACCTTTTAAGGCATTATAATGCCATTACATACCTTCGCACTCGGTGCAGCACTGACACCCACAGTGCTGCATACTTTGATCAGCCATGTAAGCTGTGATGTGAGGGGAGACTTCGAGGTTCATACTGATTTCGCATGGTAGTATCTGCACCGGAAATCGCTGCACAACAAACCCACCGTCCATGTCACCTACGATGAAGGCATTCAGATTGTGCGCCAATTTCTTTTCTATGCGTCGAAGCATCCCGTCGAAGACCTCCAAGCGTTTACCCGCCAGTGGGTGCCCAGTCCACATTGGGTGAGAACAGAGACAATCACAATCCCCGAAAACTTCCTATCCTCTGCAGGAGATGCGATTGTCAAGCAGCTGGGTCCGAAAGGGGTCAAAAGAGTGGGAGGAGAGAAATGGTGGCAATGGCGTGGGCCATCTGAAGAGTTAAAGGGAGAGTGGATTGAGATGCGCAATCACTACAATGAGACCAAGAAGGCCAACCAGCGCTCCAATCGAGTCATGCTGTATATCCACGGAGGGGCATACTTCTTTGGAAGTGTTGACACCCATCGATATATGATGCAACGCCATGCGCGCAAGATCAAGGGACGTGTATTTGCGCCAGACTACCGTCTCTCGCCACAATTCCCATTCCCATGTGGACTACAAGACTCAATGGCTGCATACTTATGGCTACTGGAGTCATATGAGCCCAGCGAAATTCTTTTGGCCGGTGACTCTGCGGGCGGAGGTATGGCCCTGTCCATGCTGGTCATTATGCGGGACCAAGATATTCCTCTGCCTGCAGGCGCTATCCTGATCTCACCCTGGGTTGATCTGACGCACTCCTTCCCGAGTATTGTTCAGGACAATCCAGGCGATTATATTCCTCCGTGGGGGTTCCGCCACAAACCGTCAACCGCCTGGCCTCCTCCCAATGCCGATGACATTCTGAAGATGAAAAAAATGTCGCAACAACCAGTCGTCACAGCCGAAGATGTCAAGAAAGCAATTCCGGCCCCGAACAGCGAAGCAGAGGAGACAGCCATTCGTGGGTATACTATTCACGAGGGCACCCCTCCAGCGGGACCTGCCTACCCTGGCGAACAGCAGAATCAGGACCCTGCTACCTTGCAGACTGAACCCGACAACATTCATGTTCTGATAGATGGTGAGACCGTTGAATTAAAGGACCAAATTCAAATGTACACGACAAACCAACTTATGTCCCACCCTCTTGTTTCGCCTGTCCTTCAACCCTCGCTCGGTGGCCTTCCTCCCCTTCAGATTCTCAGCGGTGGGGGTGAAATGCTTCGTGATGAGCAGTTCTACGTGGCTCATAAAGCAGCCAATCCGACAGCATATCCGCCTAGCGATGTGTACCTGGATGATAATGATCCCACTCGCGAGACCTTGAACAAATACGCACCAACTTATGTACAGCTTCAGGTGTGGGACGATCTTTGTCATGTGGCTCCCACTCTCAGCTTCACACAGCCTGCCAAGTATATGTTCAGATCTATCTCTCAATTCGGCTCTTGGGCTCTGGCTCGTGCCCAGAAGGGAGAAATCGACATTGTAGACGACTCTATCTTCATGCCCCTCACACCGAGCAGCTCTAGCAGTTCCGAGGAAGGGATGTCCGGACCTCAGGCAGAGACCATCAAATCATCTCGTAAAGAAGGACTTGCGTCCGTCGGCAAAGCAGGTGATCCTTTACCGGCATTCCATGAACACATGATTCGCCAACGTGTGGATAAACATGGACACATTTTCCCACTTGAACCCACTTCTTCATACCCAGTACTCAAAATACCGCCCACCCAGGTCGGTGCGATCAACCCCGAGCTCATTCGAAAGTGGCTGGCAGCCAAGAAAGAGTGGGACATCCGTTTCTCAAAGGAAAAGCTTCGCGTTCAGAGCCGTCGCTTAAAGGAATTGGCGCACGGGTTCCAGGACTTCGACGGCGAATGCCCGCCTTCAAGCTCGCTAGCCGCCCGACGTGCTGCGCCTGGCGTGCTACCAAAGCGCCATGCCAAGAAGAACTATGGTATGATGCTTTGGAGTGGTTGGGGAAGTAAGCATGATGAGCGCACAATGGAAAAAGAACGTCAGGCCACGCAATCAGGCCGCCCTTCAACTCGTCCCAGTTTCGACGCTGGCCAGGCAGGGGCTTGGTCTAGCACTCCACTAACAAACGCTCACGGCAAAAATGCCGCGGATCACGAGCTCAGCAAAGAGAAATCACACGCTAGCGGTCCTACCTCCATTACTTGGAATGAGAAGGAGCAACCCAATAACAATGGAGACGCTGCCACAGATCGTATGTCCACCGACCCGGATTCAGTATCCCGCCCACTATCAGAGATGAGCGGTCCAATCCTCATATTACCTGAGGTGGACAATCGCAAATTCACCGATGAAAATGCAAGCACCAGAGCCCTCTTCCATGCGGCAGGCACTCTCCCTATGAAGTCTGATATATCCTTGTCCAACAGTCGATGCCGACCAGGCTCAGCTGCAGGCTCGGCTACTGGTCGCAGTGAGATGATCTCTGACACTGCCAGCACTATCGGCGGCGACAAGGACTCTGTTGCTCGTATGAACATTGCACCTGATAGTGTTAGCACCCGTGCTGTGCTGGGCGCGAAAGGCGTCATTCCAGTGATGGCGCATGAAAACGGTCGTATGTCTTCTGATACACTCTCAGTTTTCTCTGCAGCTGGTCGTGATTCCATGTCCCAGCGCCCTGAGATGCCTGATAGAGAGGTATTCAAGACCGCCGAAGAAAGCCTTTAGGCTGCCATTTCTGCCATTTACTCTGATATATTTCGGATCTTTCACGTTCTCGTCCTGTCTTTCCAATTTCCCTCGCTTTGATCTATGCCTGAACTGCTCTAGCATAGACATGTTCACCATGTTTAGCTCTACCCTCTGAGCTGCCGTTTCTTTTTGTCTCTAACTTTTGTTTTGATTTTGTATATACCCGATGCTGGCAGTTCTATTCTCGATACTCTGCCACTAATCTGCTTTTGAAAATTGCAGAATGAACACAATCTATACCCCCACAGTAGCAGCCATGATGACTTCTACACAATGAAGCGGCCTTGTCAGTATACCATTCAGTGGAGGTGAGATCAAGTTCTACCATGAATATCCGTAGCGCCTGGCCCGCCACTAGATGATGTAAGTCTAATAATAATAATATACAAAGATGGTAATCTAATATCGTAATCCAACATGTTCCCTTTCAACGCCAATCCAGGCCAATTTTCTTCGCAACCTGCTCCGCGATATCAAGGAAAGCCTGGCGACGAACGCTACGCTCAGCACTCTCTTCCGAAACAACGGTAGGCATACCCCGATCAGCATCCTCACAGACCCGAGCATCAAGAGGGATATCGCCAAGGAAGTCAACTCCAAGTCTCTTACACTCCGCAACGACGCCATGCGTTTCATCGTGGACATGCGGTTGATCCCCATGTGAGAAAATACGACTCTGGTGTCCACACTGCGGACAAGCAAAGAATGCCATGTTACGGACCATTCCGAGCACTGGAACGTCCATGCGTTGGAACATGCCAATTCCGCGCACTGCATCACGAAGTGCGATGTCCTGTGGTGTTGTGACGATGACAGAGCCGTCAATTATGACTTCTTGGTTGATTGTTAGTTGAACATCGCCTGTTCCTGGGGGCAGGTCTAGGATTAGGACATCCAGGGGTCCCCAGGAGACTGAGTGGAGAAGCTGGTGCATTGCTTTGGTGACCATTAGGCCGCGCCATGAGATTGGTGTTGTGTCCATTGGCAGTTCGCCTGTTGTGCTGTCCGCTTGTGTCTGGGGGAGAAGATAGCCCATTGACATGGATTTGAGCCCGTAGTTTGTTAATGGGACGAGGCAATTATCTAGAAGCCATGTAAGTACTTCATCAAATGCGCTTTCATGGGTGGCGAATATGAAAACTTACTTTCATCGAGACGAGGCTCGCCGGAGAGATTGAGAAGAGTTGGTATAGATGGTCCAAAGATATCCGTGTCCAGAATACCTGTCTTAATGCCCCGGCGTGCGAAAGAGAGGGCGAGGTTTACTGAGGTATATCATAAGAGCCTGTCCAATCGAATTGCTCTCTTGGTCTTGCAGTGCAACTTGAGCCGAGCATATTGGTGAAGGTCAAAGGACTAACCTGCTATTGTTGACTTTCCTACACCACCTTTAGCCGACGAAACAGCAACAACTTTCTTGACATCGCGAATCTTTCGCTTTTCGGGGAGATTGCGACGAGAGCGGAATGATGGAGGTGTGCCAGAACGTGGGAGTCCCTGTTTTAAGTCAGCCTCTTAAATCCTTGTCAATTGAGTGGTCTATGTCCCAGCGAGTTTGGGAGAAACTCGATGCACTACTGGACAACAACAGAAGTTCCAAGAATGATGTAAGAACTGACCAATGGATTATCATGTTGGAGAGCCCTGCATGTTGAGAAGAGCCTCACATGCATGGAAGCTCCACGAGCAGGCGATACCAGCATATTGGCAGATACACAGAGCAGATTGTTAATCGACCAAACAATGTATGAATAGAAGTGAAGCTGAAAGGATAAATCATACTGCCAATGCAAGCTCTTACCGCCCAGTACACGGACCATAATGTGGTTACCGCCTTGAACCGCCTTGCGCTAGTCCCAGATAGGCCAGTTGATCCGTTATCCGGAAAAACCGCAAAAAAAAAGTCGCGAAGCAATCTTCTCTTTCTTCATATCAAAGCAACATCATGGCGAAAGGCACACGTTCGCTGGCTGATCAGCTGGCTGATTTTGAGGATCCCACACCCAAGGGTATGACCACTTTTGATCTGTCATCTTTGGGCATAGAATGCTGATTTTCTACCTAGATTTCGATCCCGAGGATATCGAGAATGGTGTCCAGTCAAGCGATGATGAAGATGCCGAGAAGCCTGATGAGAACGCCGGACGAGAGCATTATCAAGCTGTGGGGTGAGTTCTCAATATTCAACAGGGTTCAATGACATACTAATAATTGAATAGCAAAGGAAAGCTCCGCAAGGAAGACCCCGTCGCCCTAGGAAAACAATATGAAGGCGCCCGTGTCAGCAGAGATGCTCTCGGCGCAGACAGCGATGACGATCCTTTCGCGGCTCGCTCTGACGATGACTCCGGCTCCGAGGAGAGCGGATCTGAGCAAGGTTCAGATCTCGGCTCCGAAGTGGATTCTGAAGCAGACGACGACGAGGAGGATGAATTGGATCAGGAGGATTCGGACGAAGAAGAAGACGATGATGAGAGCGAGGAATCCGAAGAGGAAGCGCCCCGCCCCAAGAAGTCCAGCAAGAGCAAGAAGACTTCCGAAATAACTGCCCCAGCCTCAGGCGATCGCGATGAACTCCGCAGATTGATGGCGACAGATCAGAAGTCCATTGCCGCGACAATTTCTTCGGCGGCCAAGGCTGATGCCACCAAGGGCAAGGCTGTCAAGGAGCAGCGCGCCACCTTCGATGCCCTGCTGAACTCCCGTATCAAGCTCCAGAGTGGATTGACGGCTGTGAACAGCATCGCTCTCTTGGGATCTAACGAAAATGGAGACAACGCTGACGGCGACGATGAAATGGTTGACGAGGAAGCGATCAAGTCAGCAGAATCAGCAGCCCTCGCATTATGGTCGACCCTCGAAGGTCTACGATCCGCACTCGCCGATGCCAACTCAAAAGACGATAGCAAGAAGCGCAAGAGACCATCCGCCGCATCTCCCACCACTACCACCGCCTCGCTCTGGGAGCGCATGTCCGAATTGGAATCCGAATCCCTCTCCCACCGCCGCTCCATTCTCGACAAATGGTCCTCCAAGGTCCGCGGCACATCCGCAGCTGGCAATGCCCGTGGCAAGCTTCTTAGCGCTGCAGGCCGCCAGCAAACCATCACAGCCGTCCTCGATGCCCAAGTCGCCACAGAGATCGGCGAACGAACCTCCAAGCGCGCTCGCTCTTCCGACGAGCCAGAGCCCCTCTACGACGATGGCGCTTTCTATCAGTCCCTTCTGCGCGACCTCGTTGAGCAGCGGATGTCTTCCTCTGAGGCTATGACCAATGGTCTCGACTTGCACCATTTGCCCTCCCGTCTGCCCATTCACCCTATCACCGGTATGCGCAACGACAAGGTCAAGCGAGATGTCGATACCCGCGCCTCCAAGGGCCGTAAGATGCGCTACACCGTGCATGAGAAGCTGCAGAACTTCATGGCTCCTGATGACCGGGCGTCGTGGACTATACGCGCGCGCGATGAGTTCTTCGCTTCTCTGCTTGGTCGGACGGCGAGTGGTGTTCTTGGTGAGGGCGATGAGAGTGGCAGCGATGCGGAGGATGATGATCGCGAGGAAGGTGGTTTGCGACTGTTCCGAAGCTAGGTCTGCACATTTACATACATAGGCATTATTACTTTTTTTTTCTCTTGTACTATAGTGGTTACGGCCATGACATAAAAGGCGAATCTCTATGCATTCAATGACGTTGTTCAGTGGTTAGGGTATTATATACAGGTGTACTCCGGGTATCTCGCTCGCTTTCAATGTGTATCTCCAAGATACATGCAACCAAATCATTTCTTCTCTTCCCGAGGTGTGTACGCTGGTAGTTGTTCGGTTGATGGACCTTGTGACCATTCGAAAGGTGTTGTTCGTGGTAGCCCTAACATCTTCTCGCGCACTGCTTGTTGCAGTCGTAATCGTCGCTCTACTTCTTCCTCTGCGGTCATGAAGTGAGGTCTCCCGTCGGCCCCAATGATCACTGCGCCGCTCACATCATTGTATGACGGAGGAATTGCGCTCGTGAGTGGGGGCGATGTTGGGTTGCTTGCGCATGCTTTGGTTTCCATTGTAGGAGTGGTCGGGAGGGTAGAGAGGGTAGACATGATTGGACTTTGCATGGTATATAGGCAGTCGATCCGGAGTAGAAGATTCAGGCACAGGCTTGGAATCGTCCGAATTATGTACTTTCTGAGGCAAAAGTATTTAGAATGTCACGCGGTCTGGGGTAAAGCGCCTCGGCACGCTAGTGAATTTGCGGGGGTGAGACAGATGTGGCGTTGGCAAAAGGTCGTGGACGTTGAGGTTGACGAGAATAACCGATGTTTCGAGTAGAGTAGAGTAGAGAGAGAGAGAACAAGAGAAAGGAAGAGAGTAAGAATGAGAAGAAGCAGGGAGGATCGTCCAGGAACGCGTGTTGACTTCAATATGCAGTGGGTCTTTCCCCCTTTCAATGATGCAAGGCCCCGACGTCAGAGTTTCTCGGGTGAAGACAGTCGCACTCGGACGTTTTGGCTTCCAACTCTTGCGCTGAACGAAGCCTTTTGGTCGTCCACTGCATAGTTATAAGCTCTCCGTCCATGTTGTCGGGTATAATTGCTCGTATAACTCCGCTCCGCTCGGATATTTCGTGGCTTGATCGGCTGCAGTCACCAGCCCTAACTCACATTCATCCCAACCCACTCCGTCCTGGGCTGGAGCCCCGAGGGCCCACGAGGATCACCCAAGTGTCAATATTCATCCACCTCCTGCCACTGTGCCCGCAATGACTGGATGAGAGAATCCATATTCCAGCCGGTCCTTGCATGCATGGCTTGTAATAGAGCCTCCGCTGCCCTTTGATCTAGGCGATGCCGAAGGACCCATCCCCCTTCCATACCGTAGTCAGCACAGGGTCAGCTGGAAAGTGCATTGGCTAACTTACAGGCCACTAGGCTGTGCCGTGCAGTAAACAGGGTATTCTCGGCTTTGCGGTTCGAATGCGCCAATCCCAACACGGTGAGCAGGTGATGGCGAACAGTTTTCTACATGGTAGCGTTAGTATCGCCGACCGCAAAATAATAATACTAATAAAAATAGTAAAAAAAATAAAGAAGAAATGGTCGAACCTCCACTATTCTCGAGTGGCGTAGACTTTCATAGGCGGATGACGCGTTTGCTCCCTCCGACAGTGCCAAGACGATCTTGGCTAGATGGAAGTATTGGATTCCGATGACTAGGAAATCAGCCTGGACTCCTCGAATACAACCGACATCGCTTACCATGTACGGGCAATAGCATCCAGAGAGTCGGAAGCCGCCGGTCGGGCTCTGGTCCTCGTGGAATAGACCTGACAGGCGCAAACGTATATGGCTTAGTGGAGTACCATTCGTCGATCTCGGCTCTGATGCCATGTGCTGTCCCACAGTCGGTGAATGCGCTTTGGAGAACTTTGGCGAGCAAGAACACCATTCGACTAGACCACGCAAAGTCGTCATTTCTTTGAAAAACTCCCGAGTCGTAAAAACTTTGCAAGTTGGTTCGGAGAGGCCGTTGGGTGGTCAGGGAGATATAGATGTCTTGACGCAAACAAAGCCAGGCTGCCGCCTCACCCAAGCCACCAGAAGAGCCAAATGTCGACACCGTATTCAAAATGTGCGTTGTGCCGGTCAGATGGAACTGATGATCCTCGCCTAGAAAGTATGAGTCTCAAGAGGCCACACGACTGCCGATGCACCTACCGTCCATTTCCTCATGCTGGCGAAGAATAGCTACTGCTGCAAGAATGTCCTCGGTGATGTGTTCTCGCGGCTCGGACAGTGCTGGAATCAGTAGTTGCACACAGCAACTGTGATACTGCAGTGCTTCTGTCAAATCACTGCCACTCTGCCGATCAAGATGGCGCGATGAAAATGCAAAGACCGCGTGCCGCAAGAAAGGTTCTTTCAATGCGCGAGCCGAAACTTCTGTTTCAAAGTGCCGTTGAGGGTCCGTAATGTCGGCCTGAAGGGCGAGTTGTCAGTTGCAAGTCTATTGGTAGATACCCAGATACGCACCCAAAGGGCCATGTTCTCTACAAAGTTCCTCAACAAGACAGCTTCTCTTTCAGTCAGAACATGCAATGATTTTGTTGATGATCTAGATTGTACTGATCTTGGAGAGGACAACGATGAGACGGACGGTAAATGGCATTCTGTAGCGCAAGGTGGAACTGGCGTCAAAAGATTAGCTGCGAATGGTTCTATGCTTTGCTGCACAGTCTGACACTCGGATCTCTCATGGTCTCCAAATGTCAAATCGTGCTCCGAAATACCAATGGCAGTTGACTGGTCCTGCGGGAATGCCGAGTACAAACTGGCGATCTCGAAAGTTTCATCGTAGAAGCGCACTAAGGGATGCGTTAAATTGATTGCAACCAGACCATAGAAAATACTGACCTTGGCCATGTAGCTGGGGCCAACTACTCCGATCTGGAAATGCAAGGTCCGGTTCATTGGGCAGCGAAAGACCATTGCGAAAGCGGATATTAGTTCGATCACATTCAATGCCCGCGAGTTTACAATGTCCGCAGCCCTGGTTGTTAACGTCGCCTTGATGCTGCTTTAGTTTCAAGGTTACAGCTTCAGGTACGGTATAGCTTACACTTTAAGTGTCGAGCTGTGCGATGGTCAGCGATTGGGTCAATCAACCCTCCCAAACCACTTACCACGACATCGTTGGCTGTACAATATCAATTAGTTCGTGTCGTGCATCAAGTGTAATCTATGACTTACCACCCAGCCACTAAGCGACTTCTTTTGGACGACATGGAAACATATGCGTGGAACAAATTACTGTGTAAGCCCAAATCAGAGAAGGGTATTCTTTCCGGGGATCTGACCCCTGCTTTTCCACTTGAATACGATGTGGAAGTTGAAGTTGCGGGGTGAGGAGTGATACTCGCACGCACCGATCCAGTCCGCCAGTCCTGATGTGGACTAGCGGCAGAGGGGGCTGACCAACCATGACAGTGAAGTCTGTGTCTTGGCACACTAGCCTAATTCGGAGTCATGCAGGTATGCGTGCGCATATCATGTCCTATGAACATTCTATGAGGGCAATTCTTTCCGTGTATATCTTTGTTCCACTTCACATCACTTCCACCATTTCTCACGGAGATTTTGACTGACAAGATTGAATGCACTCTGTTCACAATGCAGGATAGATTGCTTCAAATCTATTTAAACCCCCGTATGGGACGGAGGAAACAGAAGACAACCATCACTTCCTCTCGAGTTCTTTCCACAACTTACCTCTCATACCTTCAACACAATGGGCATTCAAAAGCTTCAAGTCGGTATGGCTGGCCTTGGTCGTGTCGGCAAGTTGCACGCCACAAACTTCCTTCAGAAGACTCCCCGGGCAGAGCTAGTGGCAGCTTTCACCCCCGACCCTACTGAAATTGCGTGGGGGCGAGTGAACCTGGAGCCTCATGGCGTGACTCTCTACACCAATTATGATGAGATGCTCAATCACCCTGGTTTGCAGGCTGTAGCCATTGGCACTGCTACCTCTGTTCATGCCGAGGAAGCTATCAAGGCCATTGAGAAAGAACTCCACGTTCTGTGTGAAAAGCCATTGTCCACCGATGTCGAAGTGGTGAGAATCTATACATGACCTCAAACTCATATCAAAACTGATCAGTGTTCAATTACAGTGCAGAGCAGTTGTTCAAGCTGCCCGGAAGAAGCCTCACCTGAAGGTCATGTGTGGATTCTCACGACGCTTTGATGAGTCCTACCGGGATGCCCATGCCAAGATGGAGCAAGGCCTCATTGGAAGACCAGCCATTATTCGAAGTCAAACTTGCGACAAATTCGACCCCTCGGGCTTCTATGTGGAATACGCCGCATGGTCCGGCGGTGTATTTGTCGACATGTCAGTACATGACATTGATCTCAGTCTGTGGTTCTTCGGTGATGATGTCCTCCCCAAGAGTATCTCGGCCCATGGGATTACAGCAGTGCAGCCAGAGCTCAAGAAGTACAAGGACTACGACAATGCCGTCGGGATTGTGGAGTTCTGGAATGGCAAGATCGCCTACTATTACTGCTCCCGCATGATGGCTGCCGGCCAAGAGGATACGACTGAGATCATTGGCACTGAGGGTAAGCTGACCGTCAACGGCAACCCCCAGCGCAACTTTGTCAATCTTTACCACTCCGGTGGCATCACCCGCGAGATTCCTCCCAACTTCATGGGCCGCTTCAGCCCGGCGTTTGTGCAGGAAGCCAATGATTTCACTGCCGCATGTCTGGACAACACCCCACTTCCTATGAAGTTGACCAATGCCGTCAAGGCTGTTGAAATTGGTTCTTATCTTCAGGAAGCTCTCGTGTCTGGAAAGCAGATTCACTTCGATGAGATTGGGCGCCGCATTGAGAAATCCCAGCTGTAGGGTGTTTCTGTAAATGAGATGAATGATGAAGGAACCAGTTTTAGTACATAAAATGCCCATTTGAATAAATTTTAGCATATATCCGATTTCTCAACATTTGCTCTTTCAGTATAGACGAAGCAACCAACGAAAGACTCACAAAGTGTGGGGTTTCCCCGAGCTGACGCCAGCTGATCGGCAAGGGGGGGACCGCCCTGGACTTCATACTTCATACTTCTGCAACTACTCATCAGAATACCGTGCATTTCGATCCTGGCTTGCAGCGTCCTATACTAAAACACTCTTATACATGGGCTGGTCCCTCTGAACATGCGATTCAATCTACAAAGTCCACTGGGACTAGGCTCCCTCTACGCATCAGTATTGTCCTTCTTCTTCGGCCAGGACTCGGGCCATGTAACGCATCATCCAGTACTTCCACCATCTTATCCACTGGCAGTGCGTAACCCGTATTTGTCGGCATGGATGCCTAGTGACAGGGTCCAGCGTTTGCCCTATTCAGAACCCCAGTTCTGGGCAGGTCAGGATCTTGGTTGGTCGATTATTGTCCGTGTCGATGGACAGGCGTATAGTCTGATGGGTGTGCCAAATCCTGAAGCAAATGATATACGTCCTGCAATCGTCCATCGGGCGGAGTTTACCACTACGCATTCTGTCTTTAACCTCATGGCAGGTTCTGTGGAGGTCACGCTGGACTTTTTGTCGCCGGTTTCTCCTTCAAACTATGTTCGACAGTCACTTCCTTTTAGTGAGTTTGCTTCGAAGTTGTTTTGGTTTTTATGCTAACTGAAACCAGGTTACTTGACTGTACATGTGTCTGCGCCAGAGAGTCAGATTATTCAAGTTTATTCGGATATTGACGCCAGGTGGACTGGCAAGGCAGATCGCTCGCAGCGAACCTTCGACAGACGAAACGGTCTGGCTATCTACTCGCTAACAGTGAAAGATGCCCCATTATATACCGAGGCAGATGACATGGCTCTTTGGGGTCAAGCTATCTTGGCTTCTCGGCCCTCTAACTTCAGCACATTATCTGCTATGTCAGGAAAGCCCGAAAAAGTGCGTGGTGA
The DNA here is from genome assembly GCF_028828085.1 of Penicillium nucicola. Taxonomy (NCBI): domain Eukaryota; kingdom Fungi; phylum Ascomycota; class Eurotiomycetes; order Eurotiales; family Aspergillaceae; genus Penicillium; species Penicillium nucicola. Next base: position 94,484 of record NW_026643132.1, on the reverse strand, counting down.
ATTTTCGAAAGTCGGTGCTCTCTCTGGAAAAGATGATGCCTGGAGTGATGAAAGTGTCGTTGCCCTGGTTCATGATCTAGGTCACGTCACAGAGGGTTCTTCTGTGAACTTTGTGGTAGGTTACGAGAGGGAAGCTGCCATCAATTATTTCGGAGAAGCATATACTGGCTACTACCGAGCCGAGTATTCGACAGTCTCAAGTGCACTCACATTTTTCTTGGATGATTATGGTAGCGCATTGTTAGAGTCATGGAAGTTGGATATGGAGATCAACACTTTGTCTGCAACTGCTGCAGGTTCAAAGTATGCAGACATCATCGCTTTGTCAACTCGACAGGCATACGGTGGTATCGATTTGACTATCCCCAACCACACACTGAACACTGGAGATGTTTTGGCATTCATTAAAGAAATTTCCAGTGATGGAAACATCAACACCATCGATGTGATCATGCCCGCTTTCCCAATTTACTATGTCATGGACCCGAATTATATTCGCTTGCTACTGGAGCCTGTGATGAAGTACCTTGCTACTGGTCGGTGGCATCTACCATACGCAATCCACGATCTCGGCACCCATTATCCTCATGCCATTGGCCATGACGACCAACAAGCAGAGCCGATGCCCATTGAGGAGTGCGGAAATCTTCTGATTCTAGCCTCAGCATATGCTTATGCCACCGGAGATACTCAGTGGACTTCACAATACACGGAAATTTTCCAGAAGTATGCAGATTACTTGGTGGAAAATAGCATCAATATTGCAACCCAACTTTCCTCCAATGATGCAGCTGGGCCACTCGCCAATGAGACAAACCTGGCGATCAAAGCTGCTGTGGGTCTCAAGGCATTTGGAAAGATGAGTGGGGACAACTACTACTCTCATGTTGGAGAAATGCATGCAAAAATCCTCTTTGAGCAAGGTTTAGGGACAGACAATGCGCAGACACATTTTGTGCTGGAGTATCCTGACAACCCAGAAACATGGAAAACCCCGTACAACCTCTTCCCAGATGTCTTGCTAGACCTGAAGACGTTCCCTGATGCAGCCTATCGAATGGGCAGTGAGTTCTTTGCAGCCGTCCGAGGCGAGTACGGTGTTCCTCTCGACAATCGTCAGGACTGGGCAAAGTCAGATTGGAATATGTGGCTGGCTGCCACCTTTGATACGAGCACTCGGGATGAGTTCGTCAATGACCTGTGGGCATTTATGACCAATGGGAAGCACAACTGGCCGTTTTCCGATCGGTACGTTGCTAAATCTGCGCACGGCAATGAGCCTGGTGTTCCTGTTCTTTGTCGAGCACGTCCCACTGTCGGCGGTCATTTCGCGCTGTTGGCATTGAAGGGGCCGAGTTCTATATCGTCTTTGTTGAGTCTGGCCCATGGAAAAGAATCTGAGGCCGTGCAAAGGACTCTGAGGCAGAACCATATGCTTGAGTCCCAAGAGCTATGATATCGCAGTGGCTGTCAGAATTGACCTTGTTGTGGTCGAAAGCAGACATGATATCTTTTATACGTATACAAAGCATTCTGGTTGATGGGGGTTCTGGTGCCAATTGTGCATTGGCTATGTCTCTCGAGCAATCATGGCGCGCAAATCTAAGACTATTCTTTGCAGTGATCTGAGCAATGGTCATACCAGGCATAGATACTGTCCTACAGATTCTGTAGCCTACGTAGACAGTCACAATGAGTCATACTTAACACAATGTACAATTTACACAGCCTGAAGGCAACAATGACATACAAAAACATAAAACAATGAAGTAAACGCTACCAGGTAGGGCCCATAGACCCAATTGGGAAAAGTGTTGCCAGGGGGCTTACTCAGCATCACGCCTGTTGCTTCATGGGAAAGTCAATCTCCATCGAAAGTTCCCCTTCGATTCCATTTTCCACTTCTCTCTTCTTCGTTTCTCCCCTACCGAACTTATACCCTCCATCCTTCATCGCCTATCCTCTTTGACCTTTGATAACACGACACCCATGGCTTCTGTACGTGGCTCCTTGAACCGTCTCCCCTAGGAATAGCTTCTAGATGCGCGACACCCGCAAGATACAACCTCCAAAGCTAACGCAGTCATGATTCTCTCTTCTAGCCTCGTCCTCATAACTTTGGTCCTCAAGGCTATCCTCTCGCCAACGGTTCGGCCGCCGGTCCCGTCCCCGGTGCCACGCCGCTTCTCCCTAACAATGGCCGAGTGATCCAAAATGGTCCCACTCGAATTCTGTGCATCGCAGACGTGCGAGGTAAGACTCTTTTGCTGATGATATTCTGAAATCATGGGTGAGGACATAGACTAATCCGCCCCGTGCAACAGGAAACTTGAAGTCTCTGAATGAACTGGCCAAACAGGCTCGCGCAGACCATATCATCCACACCGGTGATTTTGGTTTCTACGATGATACCTCTTTGGAACGGATTGCAGATAAGTGAGTTTACCTTACCGTCAGTTTGGCGCGACTTTTGCTGCCCAATACGTCACCGTGTCGGCAGGCAGCGAACATCCACCGCAACGACAAGAGCATCAACTAATATCAAAATTCAATAGGACACTGAAGCACGTCGCACAATACTCCCCCCTTCTACCTGAGAACGTGAAGCGATCAATCGCGCAGGTCCCTCCTCAGCAATCCATCAAACAACGATTCCCCGCCGACCAGCTACCCCTCTCCGAGCTTTCTATGCTTCTTGACAAGCGAATCACTCTTGACGTACCCGTTTACACAGTTTGGGGTGCTTGTGAAGATGTGCGCGTGCTGGAGAAGTTCCGCTCTGGCGAGTACAAGGTGGATAAGCTGCACATTATCGATGAAGCCAACTCACGCCTACTCGATATCGGTGGAGTGAAGCTGCGTTTGCTGGGTCTTGGTGGTGCTGTGGTTATGCACAAGCTTTTCGACAACGGTGAAGGGAAGACAACTATTGCAGGTGGACAAGGAACCATGTGGACGACGTTACTGCAAATGGGTGAGCTTATTGATACAGCCAACCGGGTTTACGACCCTTCGGAGACTCGTGTTTTCGTCACTCACGCCTCACCTGCCCGTGAGGGTATGCTCAACCAACTCTCTGTCACCCTCAAGGCTGATTTCTCAATCTCGGCTGGTCTCCACTTCCGCTACGGCTCCTCCTACAACGAATTCTCCGTCAACCCCTCTCTCGACCACTACCGTGGCAAGCTTGCTGCTTCCAAGGCTTCGTTCACTGATGTGTGGGAGACTGTTCGCAGTGAGGTTGAGTCGGCTATCTCTTCTAACGATGGCCAGAAGACTCTCCTGGAGAATGCCCTAGATGTGGTCGCCAAGATGCCTTCCATCGCCAACGGCGGTAACCCCTTCGGTGGCCCTGTTGCCGCTGGTAACGCTGCTGGCCAGGTCGATGAGAGTGCCTTCAAGAACATGTGGAACTTCAACTTGGCAGATGCTGCCTTCGGCTACCTGGTCCTCGAGATTGAAAGCGGACGCATTGCTACAGAGATGCGGGCTCAAGGTTTCAACTTTGCCCACCGCAGTGGCAAGCCCCAGGCCGGTGGTGCCCCTCAGCCTGTGTCCAGCGGTCTTCCTGCTACGACTGCCTCCCCTGCCCCTACTGGTGCTGCTCGCACCCCCGTTGTGGCTCCTCAGTTCGGCCAAGCTCCCCCTGCTCGCCCTCCCATTCCTCAGGGTCAAAAGGGACAGGCTCGCGCTTCTCCTATTCCCGTTATTCCAAAGTCTGCTAGCCCTGCACCCCCTGCTGCTGCCTCCGCTCAGCCTACCGGCGAGGAGAAGGCCGTCGAGTCCAACACCAACGGAAACACCCCCCACGAAAAGCCCAGTGACTCCCCCGGTCCCCGCGAGAAGAAGCCCAGCAACATTCTCTTTGTGTCCAACGTTGAGAACGAGCAGGCCGTGCGTGATTTGATTCCCGAGGAGGACAAATCCAAGGTGGTCAAGGTTGAGAAGTATGGCAAGTTTAACCACATTGTTACTTTCTCTACCGTCGATGAGGCCAAATCTATGCTTGACCACCTTCCCCTTGAGCACAAGAAGGTTGTGAATGTTGCCCAAGGCCAGCCCCGCAAGCCCAACTTCAAGTACTTCGAAGACCGTGCCAACAGCCGTGCCCAGGGCGGTGCCGGCACTTGGCAAGCTAGCGCCCGAGGTGGCGCTAACGCAGGCCAGCGTGGATACCAGAGCGCCAGTGACAGCGAAGGAGGTCGACGTGGTGGCTTTGCTGGTCGCGGCCGCGGCCGTGGTGGCGAGCGTGGCCGTGGCGGCCGTGGAGGTTCTCGTGGAGGTTTCAAGGGCAGCGCAGGCTCGAACGAGTCTCCCGCTTCCTCTACTCCTACCGGCGATAAGCCCGCCCCGTCCAACGACGCCTAAGCGGTGGTACCTGGACTTGCTCGTTTTCACATTTCTCTCAGGCGTCAACATTCGATTGCCCTGGTCTTTTGCACACCCCCTTGATTTTTACCCCAATATTCTAATTTCTTGTGTTTCTTTTTATCCCTTCATATTTGCAATTCCCCATTTACCTGAGCCGTGCTTTACTTGAACATTCTTCGGGCCTATCTAAGACAGGTATCTGGAATGGCTTCTGGCTGGTGGACTCATGAAATGATTTTATGGTGAAGTGGTGAAGTCTGCAGTGACAGCGTTTGCGGAGCGCAGAGTGGGAAAACGCAAGAGAAAGCAAAAGGAGAAGCAAAAAAAAAACATGAAAAAAAGAATACACCATTCCCACCATTCTTGTTGTATTTTAGTTCTATTTCCGTGGAGAGACACATCGATACCCTAGCAGCTTTGCTCTATGTTCGTTTACCAGTAGTCCATGTATTTTAATCTCCTCAATGTAACTGGACTAGGGAATCAGAAAGTTATTGCTAACAGCCAATGAAGGAGTTGATTGTTTACAAAAAGTAACATCCTCTTGAAGGAGTGCAAGTTGCGCCAGAATTAAGCTCGCCCTACCAGTTCCTCCAAACGATAAATGAAAGTGCCATCCCCGTATGTAAATCTCAAGATGGCCGACCTGCGTGTCGAAGCAAATGACCATTCGCCGATTTCAAAGGTGAAAAAAAAAAAAAGGAAAATCAAATAACAAATTACTAGGATAGAAAAGATTGGTGCAAATAGCGCGAAATAATCAAGACGTAAAGAGGAGAGGAAGATGTGTGTTCCATTGGAATGGGCAATGTGTTGCCATAGGAGTTCAAATAATCAAAATTTCAGGATCGAATATCCAAATGTTGGAAGCATTTCCTGGCATGTCCAGTTGTTCCTTCTTTTATCCTGCTGTGTTTGTAACGCCGTATGTGTTCCATGTTTGATCTTGGGTATGCGTTGAAACAAGAGAGCGAGTATCAGTGAGGTGTTGTCCGTGAATCGTGAATTAAGGGTCTAGCAATGACCGTAGATGTAGTCCGCTACTTTGCTCGGCCCATGATGTCGTCAACGTCATTCTGGTTCACGACCACACCACCCTCGGAGCAGCGTGCCTTGGTGCGGAGCTCGGAACAGAGGTTGTCGACGTCGATTTCACCGTTGCGGAATCTTTCCATGGATTGGAGACGATCCCTGGATAATAGGTTAGGAGCTGCTAGATGGGGGATTGTAGGATAAACATACCAAATCTTTGTACACGAGAGCATCTGCGACTGATCTTCTCCTGGAACAACTTCATCCTCCTCTTGCTTACTGTCAATCTGACTGATCAGACTCCTCTTAGGTGCGGCGTCTTTAGCGACTTCGCTGATGTTGTGGGAAGGACTGCCCAGGTCTGGCAGAGGGAAGGCATCATTAAAGAATGAGCCAAAGTCTTGAGAGAGCACAGCGTCCTGGGGTTCACGCCAGTCGCCAAAGAGTACCGGGTCAAACTGGCCACCATTTTGATGGGCCAGCCAGTCGATTCCTAGGTCTGGAATATCATCCGTTGGACCTGTGGTCTCAGCTGGAGCCTGGTGACTCGAGAAACTGTGGGACTTGCCCTTGCTATCCCGCAATGCTGGGATGGGGTTATTGATGTTGCCGCAGGCCATGCCCAGTTGCGCGCAAAAGGATTTCTCACCATCAATAGTTAGATGTCCTCCGCAGGTGTCACCTGGTCCCAATTCATGCTGCTTGCCATCTGGGGGTGAGTTCAAGCTAGGCTCGGGAGATGTGCCATTAGACGAGAGCAGCTGGCTTTGGTGCGAGTCAGATGAAGATGAAGGAGAATCCGAGTTAGAGTTGTCATGGGTCGGTGCTGAGGACTTCAGCCCAGAGTAGGGAGTTTTGGCAGAAGTAGCGCTTTGAGGGGTTCCATCCGACCTGGCGCTATTGGACGAAGCATAGCCACCATAAGGTCGGGAAGCGCCATTTGTGCTGTCGCGAGCCAAGACACCGGGGGCACGGTGATTGGTATCGTTGGATTTGGAGTTGTGCTTGTTTTGATCCTTGCCTTGTCCATTGAAAAGATGACTGCCGGGCAAGTCTCCAAACTTAGGGAAATCGAAAAGGAACTCGTTATTTTGAACGCCATATGACGCCTTGGACGGAGCATTCGGAATTGAGTTTGAGCTGATGGCCGAGATACCGTTACCTGTCCCCGAAGCCATCCAAGACAAACGCTTCCGGTACTCACGGAGTTCGACTTGCAAACGTTCAACTTGAGCGCGCAACAAACCGTTCTCCTGAGTCGCCGTGTCGGAGTTCTTTTGTAGCTTTTCCACTGTGTCTTCCAAATCCTTCAGGTGCTTCTCCTTCCGTTCGCGGAACGCTCGCTGGGCAGCACGGTTCTGTGCCTTACGCTTCTGCTCAGTGGGTTAGCCCCAGACTTTCACCCTCCACGCATTTTCCAGAGGCATACCGTAGTGGGCTCCGAGGTCAAAGGCTTCCTGCCAGGCTTCTTCGCCTCACTCTCTCGGCGCTTCTTTCCCGACTCTTCTCCCTCGATATCCGACTTGCCGTCCAGGGACTTGCGCTTCTCACCCAGTTCATAGTCGGCCGAACCTGGCAAGTCGCCAATGAGGTCCGCCGAGCCCGGGAAATCAAAGTCGACATCAGGAGTGAAGTCCAGGAATGGACTTTCATCGTCTCCTCCAAATCCATAGGCATTCACATGGGGGGTGTTTTCGAAGCCACCCGAGGGAGGAGCGCTTAGGCCGGACGAATTTTGGTCCGGGCTCTGACTGGTCTTAATCCGGGGAGTTCCAGTCTGATTCTTGTGGTCTGGATTGTTGGAGGAAAGAGCCGCCAGCAACAGATCTTGCTGATTGGGGGACAGGTAAAGACCTTGCTGGTATCGTTGATCGTAATCGCCCATTGTGAGGAATCTGGGGGAAGATAGTGCGGGGAGGGAAAGATCGCGGGACAACAGATGTCAATGGAGAATCAAGAAATATCAATACAGAAGCAGCAGACCGGGCCTCCCGCCCGTAACCGATATCGAAGTCGTGGAGGCGAGGTTTATGATTCAGACTTTCCAGAGTCTCACAGTCTGATAGAATTCAGTTGGACAAGCCTGATCCAACGACAGACCAGGGGCACAGTCAAAAATAGTGATCCGAGATTCAAGATCCGATATCTGATCGCAAATCAAGCAACGAGATGGATGGGGCAATCTGGGGAGGGGGGGGGGGGGGGAGAAGGAAGAAAGGATTGGAGAGGCTGAGGGGCCTGAGGCGAGGAAAATCCCCGCTAGTCAACTTGCGGCAAATGTGGCTCAGGGATGGAACGAGGCTGATGCCTGAAACAAAAGTTCAGAGGCAGCGAGAAGGGGAGATGCTGCTACTGTCTGAGCGAAATGATGAAAGAGATAGAGGGGGGGAGGCGATCATACAGGCGGTGAGGCATAGCCCGTTCTCATTGGCGGATAGTGATTGCCCCCTCGGACCGATCTGCCATGCTTTGAAATCAGCGCCAAAACTTCTTTTGGTTTCTTTTCTCTCACTGGCCGAGGTGGAGTTTCTTCAAACTTCTACTCTAAGTTCACGTTAGGTGAGGCATGGATCATCCTGACTCATGGATGGAATGCTCCGACTGTCGGGGAATCTTCTGATCCGGTCCGATTAGGATCAGGCCAGACTCCCTGCAGTGTTCTGATACGGCTCGTGTTCGTTCTCGTTACTGATGACGTGTAGACTGGATAGAGTAAAGTACATTGGACAGAACGTATATTATGGTATACCCACGCCTTGTCTCGTATGACGTTACTTGAACTCCAACCAAAAGTCTCAAGAATGCTCACACCAAGTACTGCATGCAATGTCCCACGCCGATCTCGTGTGTCGAAAGTGGGTAGCCGGGGATTATGCTTATCATATCCCCAGGGTCGTACTGTATACCCACCGAGGAGCTCAACGATACTACTGTACAACAGTATATATCTCATGGTTTACACTATTGATATAGCAGACAGTGAGATTGTCAATTGAAACTACACTATTTGATCGGGACCTATAGATCATCCTACCTACAATGGCCGATACAGTACATCCAAGTGATTTTACAGTAGGGATTCCGATAGAGGCGATGCCTGGCAGGCGGTGTGATGTCACGTGGTCAATTCACGAGTTTGATCCAGGAATTATCTCCGCATTGCCTCCGCGATGCTGTTCGTTCTGCAAAACATTAGATCTTCAGAGTACACCGTTCATTATGGCTGATGTCACTGCCTTAGAGGCAGAGGTGAAGGAATTTAAGCTGCAGGTAGGTGCGACACCATTGTGGGCCATGCAAAGGCCGCAGGCTAACACTGATCAGCTTGACACGGTCGTATCGAGCTTGCAGGATGACCCCGACAATACGGAACTTCAAGCTCTCCAGACTGAACTTGAGGAATTCATTGCCTTTACTGAAGCGTCGATCAGCGAACAGAAGCCAGCCAGCTCGGCTCCTCCCCGGGACACTCGACTCAAGGATCATGCCCCCCACAAGCCCGCCGCGCCTGAGGAAGCTCCTCCGGCTTCCGTGAACTTCTCAGTCAATGACAATGTCCTGGCCCGCTGGGTCTCAGGAGATAACGCGTTCTACCCCGCCAAAATCACCTCGATCACCGGTTCCTCGGCCAACCCGGTCTACCTGGTTTCATTCAAGTCATATTCGAGCGTGGAAAACTTGACGGCCAAGGACATCCGACCCATTTCGGGCACTGAATCTCGTAAGCGCAAGGCTGATGGAAGCTCAGGCAGTTCGGCATCTTCGCCCGCCCCTCCCGCCGGTGTGATCTCCGCTGCCGCCGATATCAACCCCACACTGGCCACCCAGGCTCGCAACGACCAGGCCAAGGGTGATGCGCTCGCTCGGCCAGCCAAGGCACCCCGCAAGGTCAAGGCGAATCGCGAGCTGGAAGAGGGCAAGAACAAGTGGAAAGACTTTGCTGCCAAGAGCAAGGGCAAGGGCAAGTTCGGCAAGAAGGACAGCATGTTCCGAACCGGTGATGGTGTCAACGCACGAGGTATGCCTGCTTTCCTCGGTTTGGAATTTCATGATACTGATTTTTGTCTAGTGGGATTCACTGGCTCTGGTCAGCAGATGCGCAAGGATCCTACTCGAACCCGCCACACTTACCAACAGGCCGAAGATGAGGGCTACTAAGGTTGATATTAAAAACTTGCATTGTGATGATTCCCCGACATATGGCTATGGTTTTTTTTTCCTCCTTCTTTATTTGATGAAATCTCTTTTCGCTTTTGCGTCTGGTCTCATCGCTAACTGAAACACTGGCGGTGCAGATGTCATATTGTCTCTATTTGAGACTAGGAGTTATTGTTCATAGAACGCGGTTCAGCTCGGAGTCGGTAAATTCTTTGTATCTAATTAGTGGAATGAATCATGAGTATTAAAGAAGCGTTTCACCACGACCTATGAAGCCATAGTTAGTTGGAGAAGGATATATATATCCCTTGAGCAAGTATCTCGAGTAGAGGTAAATATTAATGAGCAGCTTGTAAGATCAATTTTGTACTCCATGAGCGAATCCAGTGGCAACCTTGGAAGTGAAATCAAGCCAATTGCAGGCAGACTGCATGGATTCAAGTTTGTGCCTGACGTTAGCTTGATTTCGTGACCGTGCGGGGGATGTTCGATCTCCGCCTTCACGTCACTTGCTTTCTCTCCGTGTCCAAGACCTTCAACGTCTTTCAACGTCTTTCATCTCTCTTTATTATTGATAATCCTTGATAACTCTTGATAAATTTTGTGATAATCCCGGTTTATCTTTTGTGCATCTCTAGTATTCTCACTGCCTCGCGTTTCCGAACTCGAGCTTCCATCCCCACACGACTGGCGCATGGCCGACCATCGCTGTTGACAGCACCACCTCGCTAGATACCTTGGCTGTAGTGACTAACCCTTGGTCATTGGCACAAAATGAGGTTAGTCGAGACTCTTGCTGCAATAGTGGGGCTGGGTGCTCTTGCGCTCCAGCCCATCACCGTCGCTGCCCAGGGTGAAACGAAAATCCACGAAAGAGGCCGGTGCGCGATTCGCGGACATTGTGGAAAACAATCTATCTTTGGAGGGGAGCTACCCTGTCCCGATAATGGTCTGGCCGAGCAACCAGAGGACTCGGTGCGCGAGAAGCTGGTAAATCTTTGTGGTAGCAAATGGAGCGAAGGGGCAGTCTGTTGTAAAGACGAGCAGGTATGATACTCCTGGTTTCGGATGTTTTGCGCCAACCTACGCTCATAATTATACATACGTGATGCTTACATGCCAATAGGTCGATGCGCTCGCGAAAAACCTCAAACTAGCCGAAGGAATTATCGCGTCCTGTCCGGCCTGCCGAGATAACTTTTTCAACATCTTCTGTACCTTCACTTGCTCCCCCGACCAGTCACTGTTTGTAAATGTGACCAAGACAGAGCCGAAAGGTGACAAGAGATTGGTGACGGAGCTGGATAACATTTGGTCTGAGGAGTACCAAAGCGGCTTCTATGACAGCTGCAAAAACGTCAAAAATGGTGCATCTGGCGGAAAAGCCATCGATTTCATCGGTGGAGGCGCGAAAGATTATGCAGGGTTTTTGAAGTTTTTGGGCGACAAGAAGTTCCTTGGAAGCCCGTTCCAGATCAACTACCATACAGAGCCTACTGGCGCAGATCCTGAAGGCATGGAAGCTTTATCAATTACGCCAAAGGCTTGCAACGACCCGGACAAAGCTTTCCGCTGCTCTTGTGTTGACTGCCCAGATGTGTGCCCCGAGTTGCCTGCTGTGTCTACTCAAAAAGCGTGCCATGTTGGCCTTCTCCCATGCCTATCTTTCGCCGTCATCGTGGTATATTCCACATTCTTACTATTTGTCATGGCTCTTGCTAGCTATGTGACCTACAAGGAACGCCGGTTCCGTAAGCCAGAGCGAGTGCGCCTACTGCAAGACCCCACGCCCAGCGATGATGAGGATGACGGGGAAGTTGTCCGTCAAGGAGGGTACATGGAACAGCCCCAAGGGGTCTACAAACTGAACTCCTTTCTATCTGCCTTGTTCTATCGCATCGGCGGTGCTTGCGCTCGGTTCCCCGCAATCACAATCTCATCCAGCGTCATTGTCGTTGTGTTACTGAGTCTGGGCTGGCTACGTTTCACAGTTGAGACAGATCCTGTTCGCTTGTGGGTAAGCCCGTCGTCGGCAGCCGCTCAGGAAAAAGACTTCTTTGATAAGAACTTTGGGCCATTTTACCGAGCCGAGCAGGCGTTCTTGGTGAACGACCGCCCAGCGAATGATTCTAGACCACTTTTGGAATACGATACCCTCAACTGGTGGTTCGATGTAGAGTCTCGTGTGCGGCGCATGATTTCCGTGGAGCTGGCTCTCAACCTTGATGACATATGCTTCAAACCTACAGGCGACGCTTGTGTCATCCAGTCTGTTACTGGGTATTTCGGCGGCTCAGCCGGAAATCTTGACCCGCATACCTGGATGGATCGATTGACTCACTGCACCGAATCACCTGGAGATCCTAGCTGTCTCCCCGACTTCTCACAGCCTCTCCGACCAGAAATGATTCTCGGAGGACACGAAGAGACAGGAAATGTTCTAGACTCGAAAGCACTCATCACCACTTGGGTGGTAAATAATTATGACCCAGGAACTGATGGCGAGGCAAGAGCCATCGACTGGGAGAATACTTTCCAGGGTATCTTGGGAGTAGTTCAAGAAGAAGCTGCAGAGAGAGGCCTTCGAGTCTCCTTCAATTCCGAGGTCAGCTTGGAGCAAGAACTCAACAAGTCCACAAATACCGATGCGAAGATTGTCGTCATCAGCTATCTGATCATGTTCCTTTACGCCTCGATCGCCTTAGGATCAGCTACGGTTACTTGGCGGTCTTTGTTAACGAACCCTGCCAATGCTCTTGTCCAATCCAAGTTTACTCTGGGTATTGCGGGCATTGTTATTGTTTTGATGTCAGTATCTGCATCAGTCGGGCTGTTCTCCGCAGCCGGTGTCAAGGTGACCTTGATTATTGCGGAAGTGATTCCATTCTTGGTACTGGCAGTGGGTGTGGATAATATCTTCTTGATTGTCCACGAGTTTGAGCGAGTGAATCTCAGCCACCCCGATGAAGAGATTGACGAAAGAGTAGCCCGAGCAATTAGTCGCATCGGACCCAGCATTTTCCTTTCTGCCTTGACAGAGACTGTGGCCTTTGCTCTTGGTGCTTTCGTTGGTATGCCTGCGGTCAAGAACTTTGCAGCATACGCTGCAGGGGCTGTCTTTATCAATGCCATCCTGCAGGTCACCATGTTCACTTCTGTGTTAGCTTTGAACCAGAGGCGCGTACAGAGTCTTCGTGCTGACTGTCTGCCTTGCCTCACTGTTCACAAGGCAAGCTCATTCGGGTTCCCCAACGATTACGATGACCAAGAAGGGGAAAGTAGTCTACAGACCTTCATTCGCCGTGTCTACGCTCCTTTCCTTCTGGATCGTCGGGTAAAGGCTGGTGTTGTCATTTTCTTCTTAGGCCTTTTGACTGCTGGTCTGGCCTTGATTCCGAAGGTTGCTCTCGGTTTAGATCAGCGGATTGCACTTCCTAGGGACTCTTACCTGATCAATTACTTTAATGACCTGGACGCTTACTTTGGTGTCGGTCCTCCAGTCTATTTTGTGACTCGCAACGTGAATGTCACGCAGCGGAACCACCAACAACAGTTGTGTGGGCGCTTTACTACATGCGAAGAATATTCACTGCCTTTTATTCTCGAACAAGAATCGAAGCGTCCAGACGTGTCCTATCTTGCAGGATCTGCCGCTAGCTGGATCGATGATTTCTTCTACTGGTTGAATCCCCAGCAAGACTGCTGTAAAGAGGATGGCAAGCTTTGCTTCGAGAACCGGATTCCCTCGTGGAATATCTCTTTGTATGGAATGCCCGAAGGATCCGAATTTATCCATTACGCTAAGAAATGGATTGATTCCCCTACCGACGCTTCTTGTCCCCTGGGCGGCAAGGCGCCATACAGCAACGCTCTTGTCATCAATGACAAGCAGGACACAATTGACGCAAGTCATTTCCGTACCAGTCACACGCCACTCCGAAGCCAGGACGCGTTCATTCAAGCATACATTGCAGCTCGCCGGATCGCGGATGATATTTCGCAAGAACACGATATTGATGTCTTCCCCTACTCCAAGTTCTATATCTTCTTCGATCAATATGTCTCCATTGTTCGGTTAACTGGTACACTCTTGGGATCGGCCGTCGCCATCATTTTTGTTTTGACATCTGTGCTACTGGGCTCGATTGCTACCGGGGCTGTCGTTACCACCACGGTTGTCATGACTGTGGTCGATATCATTGGCACCATGGCTATCGCAGGCGTGTCCTTGAATGCCGTTTCGCTTGTGAATCTGGTCATTTGCGTGGGTATAGGCGTCGAGTTCTGTGCTCACATCGCTCGAGCGTTTATGTTCCCTGCTCGGCCCATCATGGAGAAAGTGCCCACCAAATATCGTGGCAAGGATGCTCGAGCATGGACTGCATTGGTCAACGTTGGTGGAAGCGTCTTCAGCGGTATCACTATAACCAAACTCTTGGGTGTTTGCGTCTTGGCCTTCACTCGGAGCAAGATCTTCGAAATTTACTACTTCCGCGTGTGGCTGGCCTTGGTGGTTTTTGCTGCCACTCATGCTCTCATTTTCCTGCCAGTTGCTTTGAGCTACTTTGGCGGTGGTGGTACGTTTCCCTTTACGTTCAATTTGTGACTTGCTAATATCCGTACAGGTTACTTCGATCCTGCATCTGACGGTGGTCTGGAGGCCAATCTCGCTTCACGCGGCTACCGCTCATTGCTAGTAGATGACGGCTATGACTCTGAAGAATATTAGGCGATTCCTCGTTGGTTTGACACTGCCTTCGTGTGTGGGTCTCCTGGAACGTCCGGATAGATGCCTGATGGAGCACGCGGTACGCGAAAGACTGAGAATCTTCTAGTCGCGCAAAACATTGGGCCCCTACGCAACACACAAAGGAATGAGATGGAGTTCGGGTTAGTTATTAGGAGGAATGATCAGAGATTTGATTTGTATTTCACTAAGTTATGGTAGTTTGATGGGATTTTTATACATGGGGTTGTGATATTTTCCGTGATAGAAGCTATTGCCATGTCAATTGAGCTATTTCCTCTCACCCCCCTTCCTACATTGCCCTAATATACCTCCCAGTGCTTTCTAATGCCTCCAGAACCCAATGCTCAACGTCATCTTAATTTGCCCGAAGTCGCGTGTTGACTGTTATGCCCGCGCTAAACCACATTGGGCAGCAACCCACTCCCCTAACTTTTTTTTTTCTTCCGCTCCGTTTCTGTTCTCTTCTCTCCCCCACTACTCTCCTTTTTTTTTCTTCCTCCCATTTTCCTTTCTTTTCCTGTCCATATTGCTTTGTGATACCCCCTTTGAGTTGTTTGTCTGAGACAAACTGCTCAATTTTACGACTGGCCTGACCTTGTAAAGGCCTGGGACAACTTACCGTTGGACCGAGAAAGAATTTTACTCACACCTATCCATCATGGATCAGCAACGATTCCTGCAGCAATTGCAGGTTATCCTCAACCGTAAGTCAGACGTCCAGTACTGCATCTATCTAGGGATGGCTCACTAATCCTTGCATACAGCCACCCAGGGTAACGTCAAGGAAGCCACCGGTATCTTGCAAAAGGAGTTTTACAACAAACCCGACTCCCTTGTTTTCCTTATCCAGATTGCTACCAGCCATGAGGACCAGGCTCTGCGTCAGCTTGCTGCTGTCGAGTCGCGTTCGCTCGTTGCCAAGCACTGGGTGAAGGTTTCTGCCGACCAGAAGCCCCAGATCCGTGAGCAGCTGCTTCGCTCTACCATGGGCGAGAGCTCTTCTCTCGTTCAGCACTCCATCGCTCAGATCATCTCGGCTGTTGCCAAGATTGACTTGAACGACGGCGAGTGGGCTGACCTACCCAACATCCTGCTGCAGGCTGGTAACAGTGGCAACCAGGCTGAGCGTGCAGTCGCTATCTATATTCTCTTCACCATTTTGGACACAATTGGTGAGGGCTTCGAGGAGAAGTTCTCAGATCTTTTTGCCCTTTTCAGCAAGAGTATCCGCGATCCCGAGAGTGCCGAGGTCCGCATCAACACAATGCTCTGCCTGAGCAAGCTTGCTATGCACCTCGACTCCGAAGAGGATGAGGCTCCCGTCAAGGCCTTCCAGGAACTGGTTCCCGCTATGGTTGCCATCCTGAAGGACTCGATTGACCAGCAAGAGGACGGTCATGTCATGCAGACTTTCGAGGTGCTCCAGACTCTGCTTGGCTGTGACCCTGCCCTGCTTACTGTCCACCTCAAGGACCTGGTCATGTTCATGAACCAGATCTCCGCAAACCCTGAGGTTGATGAGGATGTCCGTACCCAGGCCATCAGCTTCCTGATGAGCACCATCCAGTACCGCAAGCTCAAGATTCAGGGTATGCGTATCGGTGAGGAGCTCACCCGAACTGCTCTTCAAATCGTTACTGAGCTTGGCGATACCGCCATTGGTGACGACGATATCACCCCTGCTCGCTCCGCCCTTGGTCTGCTCGACATGCTCTCCCAGAGCTTGCCCCCTAGCCAGGTCGTTGTTCCCCTTCTTCAGGCCCTTGGTCAATACTTCAACAGCACCAACCCTGACTACCGTCGCGCCGGTATCATGGCTCTTGGCATGTGTGTTGAGGGTGCTCCCGACTTTATCAGCACCCAGATGAAGGAGATCTTCCCCATGGTTCTCCAGCTTCTCGCCGACCCAGAACCCAAGGTTCGCCAGGCTTCCCTGCACGCTGTCGCTCGTCTTGCCGAGGATCTCGTTGAGGACCTCAGTGCCGAGCACGCTAGCCTCATGCCTCTGCTCTTCCAGAACCTGGCTAGCGCCATGCAAGAGTACAACGGTGAAGAGGAAGGCCCTACCGTCGACATCATCAAGGCTGGTATCAGCGCTATCGATGCCGTCGTTGACGGACTCGACGAGAAGGACGTCGCTCCCTACCAGTCTGAGCTTGTCCCCATTCTCCACAAGCTGTTCAAGGCTCCCGACTTCAAGATCAAGGCTCTGGCTGCCGGTGCTCTCGGTTCCCTTGCCTCCTCCGCTGGTGACTCTTTCCTCTCCTTCTTTGACGAGTCCATGCACCTCCTCCAGGAGTTCGCTGCTGTCAAGGATAGCGAGGACGAGCTTGACCTCCGCGCCAGTGTCACTGACTCTATGGGTGAGATGGCTGCCGCTGCTGGCCCTGAGCGCTACCAGCCCTACGTTGAGCCTCTTATGCGCGCTACTGAGGAGGCTCTGCACCTTGGTCACTCCCGACTCAAGGAGAGCACTTACATCTTCTGGGGTGCTATGGCCAAGGTTTATGGCGAGCACTTCTCTCCTTTCCTTGAGGGTGTCGTGAAGGGTCTCTTTGACTGCATTGAGCAGGACGAGGATGACCTTGACGTCGACCTCGGCACTTCCGCCAAGGATCTCGTTGGCCAGGAGGTTACCTTCAACGGTCGCAAGGTCAAGGTCGCAAGTCCCGACGAGGAGGATGATGGTGAGATCGAGGATGTCGATCTTGAGGACGAGGATGACTGGGATGATATCACTGCCACTACCCCTATGTCTCTCGAGAAGGAGATTGCTGTTGAGGTCATCGGTGACCTTGTCACCCACACTCGCAGTTCCTTCTTGCCTTACTTTGAGAAGACCATCGAGACTGTCATGCCCCTTGCTGAGCATCCTTACGAGGGTGTCCGCAAGAGCACCATCAGCACTCTGCACCGCTCTTACGCCATGCTCTTCACAATTGCTGAGGAGACTGGCCAGATGGCCAAGTGGCAGCCTGGTCTGCCCATTCAGGTCCAGCCCGCCAAGGAGGTCCAGAAGTTCGGTGAAATCCTCATGACTGCCACCATCAAGATGTGGACCGAAGAGGACGACCGGTACGTTTCATACATTTCCCATTATTTTCGTTTCCCCCTCCCCCTTCAGGTTTCTATGATGAACTTTTTCCGCTTAACCCAGCTCACTTTGACGCACAAGTTGCGATTGATGTAAACGGCGAAGTCTACAGTCTGAGAAACATTTTCACTGCCACTTTATTCACTAATCGATTTGTTTCGAATTGATTGCTAATGATGAATGAATGATAGTGCTACCGTCGCGGATATTAACCGCAACATGGCTGAGAACCTCCGCTTCTGCGGTCCCGCTCTCATTGCCAACGAGACCACGCTTCACAATGTTATCCAGATGGTGACCGACATCATCACCAAGCAGCACCCTTGCCAGCTTGAGTTCGGTCCCGAGGAGGAGACCCTTGAGGCTGGTGAAGAGAGCTCCGAGTTCGACTGGGTCGTTGTTGACACCGCCCTCGATGTTGTTTCCGGCATGGCCGCTGCCATGGGCCAGAGCTTCGCTGAGCTATGGAAGGTCTTCGAGAAGACCATTCTTCGCTACGCTGGCAGCACCGAGTCTCTCGAGCGCGCCACTGCTGTCGGTGTTCTCGCTGAGTGCATCAACGGCATGGGCGCCGCCGTGACTCCCTTCACTGGTACCTTCATGAAGCTGCTACTTCATCGTCTGGCCGATGAGGACCCCCAGACGAAGTCGAACGCCGCTTACGCTGTTGGCCGTCTCGTTCAGCACTCGAACGCTGATGCTGAGATCACCAAGGAGTTCCCCACTATCCTTGGCCGCCTCGGTGGTTGCCTCGACATGAATGTCTCCCGTTTGCAGGACAATGCGACTGGCTGTGTCAGCCGCATGATTCTGCGTCACCGTGACAGCGTCCCCATCAAGGACGTCCTTCCCGCTCTGGTCAACATTCTTCCCCTGAAGAACGACTTCGAGGAGAACGAGCCCCTCTACCGCATGATCTGCCAGCTGTACAAGTGGGAGGATGCCACCATCCGCGAGCTCACCCCCAACCTGCTCCCCGTCTTCCAGGCTGTTCTGACTGGCGACGAGGACCAACTCGAGGATGAGCGCCGCGCCGAGCTGATTGAGCTCGTTAAGTGGCTCAACCAGATGCAGGCCGGTGCTGCTCCCTGGGTGGAGCAGCTGTAAAGGCAGCCTGCTTTTATTATGGATTGATGAACAAAAAGGATATATAATGGATAGACGGATATGGCTTGGAAGCCCAAGATGACTAGACGATACCCCGGTCACTGTGGCGATGATTGATGAACCCCTCAAAAGTTGCTACTGTACATACTGTCAATGACTGCATACTTTATTTTCTACTCTTTTGAGTCTTGTAAGTCCACTGTAGACTGGTATGGACCTCGTATGCCCCTCAACTTCGTTGAAGTAGACCCGTGGACCCTGTGACGTGTGTGGCTGGCCCATTTTGGCCGCCAACCAAAAGCATGTGGCAGGCAGTTCCAGGAGAAAGCTGTTAGGCCTTCAGACTTCCTTCTGACGGTGTCCGTTAATCTCAGCCTTCCTATATAGTGGGAGTCGATATATGGTTGCCTGCTTGGCCTGCCATCTCCCCCTTCCTCGTTTCCCCCCACCCCCCGCTGTTTTCAGCCCTACACACTTACTCGAGGCTTTGACCTGAGGTAGGCTTTTACATGTATCTCGTATTGACTGTGCTGTTCTTCTAATTGTGAGAAATACCAGATCCATCTCTCTCTCTCCGCCATGGCTGCTACTTCCATCTCCGAGCCTGTCAACTTCATCCTCCCTTCGAGCAGCTCCGGTAGCTCAATTCAAAAGCCTATCAAGTCTGTGTCTAAGCCCTGCTTTGGCTGTGACTGTGGCGATGAAGAGTGCGACTGCTGTATCTGCACTGTGATGTGAGCGGCCATTCGCCTCGGTCCGAGTGTGTTTTGAGTTCCTCCATGTCCTCCACGTCCTCCATTGTCTGCCACTTCTCGGCTAATAATTCTTGCGGTTGAATGCCATATATTCTGTCTACAAATGCCTTCTCCATAGATGATAGAAAGCCCGATAGATATCGGTCGAGTTCATTGTGATGTCCCAACTATAAGAGAGAAACTATAAACCCGTAATGACTCAGCGGGTCATATTTGTCAGCGGAAGATGGTCTTCTCTCGTGGCGAGCAGCAACTTTTGTAGACCTTTCAATGTATCCTTCGAATGCAGGTGACCCTCGGAAGAGGACAGCCCGTGCTTGCGATTCATGCTACAAGCGAAAGGTATGTTTGATGACCCTCCAGTGCGCTCCGCCGCTAATCTCGCCAAGATCAAATGCGATGCTGCGGTGCCGCAGTGTAATTGGTGCAGCCACCATAATACTCCTTGCACATTCGATCGAATAGTGCACAGAAAAAGAAAAGGCGTTGAGGATGATGGGTAAGTCGATCTAGATACGCGTTACTCATCCTGTACATCTGTCTGATTAATGCAGACGGCCTAAAGTATCACGGCTGTCGGACCGAATTAGCCGCATTGAGCGGCTCCTTACTGAGAAGTTAACTCGAGATCAAATATCAGGTGCACTACTCCTCACCTCATTCTTCATAAAAGCCATTTTTTAACACTGCGCAGAACGTGAGGATACGCCGCAGTCTCGGGCCAATACAACAGCCAGCACTTCCCCCAGCACTAATCAACCCCCAGACTCGTCATCAGCTCGTGTCCATTTTGCAGGAAAAGAACTGGGTGTCATCAGTCTACTTACTGGCACCCCATTCCTGTTTCCTGAAGGTCAGGCATGGATTGAAGCTCGAACCGGGCAAAAGATTCCAATTGACACGCTCAGCCCATCACGAGCACCATGGGAAAAAGAGCGAGGCCAAAGTTTTAATACGCTTCTAATGAATATGAATGCTCTCAACCCCTTTGATCTACCTGACTATGGGATTCTGCAGGCTCATCTCGAAGCTTTCAAAGCTTCCAAGGTCATGCAACGCATATTTCCAATCATAGATTTCGAGCTCTTTGAGGAGACGATCAGAACGGCTTACAAGCATCCGGGCTCTACTTTTGGCTATGGACAAGCTAGTGCGCGGGTCTGTGTCATTGCTTTTATCACATTTGTTTCTCGCCTTCCTCAGGTCAAGGAAACAATCGCGGCTTTGAACATGCTATCTCAGGTTGACTATGATCTACTTGCCACGAGAGCGCAATTTTTGATGCCCCAGGTGCTTCAAGAGAGTCCTTCGTTGGACTCTGCCCAGGCTCTCACTATTTTAGTACGTTTGTTCGTCAACTTTTTATATGCCACTGTGACAACTGACCCTTGACTAGACTCTCGTTGAACTTTCGGCTGGAAATATGCGGGCAACCAATTACTATTCCGGCATCACGGCCCGATTGATCTTTATGCTTGGTGGGAACGTATTGAACAGTCAGGTCTACTCTCTCGACAGACGCCGGCAGCAAGAGGACCAACAATTACGAAATTTGTTCTGGATCTGCTACACCATGGACAAAGATGTTTCGCTCCGCACCGGCCAGCCACCTACAATCAGTGACGAAAACTGTGACTTGACCCTGCCAGTGGGCTACCTCGAACGAGCATTCTCGGACGTAGAAGACGAAGATGCACCGTTCCTGGGACCAGTCTTCCCCTTCGACCTGCGTCTGAGCATAATCAAGGCTCGTGCGCACAGAGAGCTCTATTCCGTGAGCAGTCTTCGAAAGTCTGATGCCGAGTTGCTCAAGTCAATTCGGGTGCTAGATGATGAGCTTGAAGAGTGGCGTCTTTCGGTGCCTCCTGCATGGCGTCCAACAATGTCGTTCTCTTCAGAAACATCAGACCCCAATATGGGTATGCATAGTGTTTTGCTGCGCTTAAATTATCATTTATGTATGGCCATCATTCACCAAGCAAGTGGGAGGTGCAAATCATGGATGGAAGGGCAAACTGGCATGATGGATGGGGTAAGTTCGAGTATGGCTCTTTCGGTAGAGGCCAGTCGATCAAGTCTTTGTTACCTCGAGGCGGCGGAACATGTGGTGGTCGATGGAGTATTCTGGTAAGTGATTTTATGCTATATAGAGATCAAGATTAACTGTTTTAGGACGCTCATCTTCTACCCTATGTCCGCGCTACTCACGATCTTTTGCAGCATTCTGCAGAACCCACTGGATCCACATTCGCGCGAGGATTTGGATCGATTGAAGCTTGCCACTCTCATGATGGAGCGCATTTTCTCTCGAAAATTGCCCGAAAGTGAACTTGTGCACTTTAAGATGGTCGCAGACTTTGTTATGGAGTTAAAGCGACTTGCTGAGTGTGCCATTGATAAGGCTTGGGCAGAGCAACGTGCCAGCCACATAACACAATAATTTAAGAATGATTCCTGGCGATTGGGTACCATTGGTGTATGGGTTTACACTTTGTCTATAGAATTAAAGATGGCGGGAATAGTATTTGCATAAAATATTTGGTAACTTTCTTCAAGTACACGATCAAGGCAGTCTTCTGACCCATCTTCATGTAAGGAAACTATTAGTCAATCAATATGATCAAGTATAGTCATGGCTCCTTCTTGTTTCATTTGAAGTTCTGGAGCAGATAGCCACCCTGACTGCCTGAGCCGAGACAATAGACTTAGGGCAGTCAATAACAACAAACCGTATGGAGCATGTCTATAAGGTCATTGATACCCGATGCCTGATAGTTGCAACACTTCTTCATCTCCGTGCAGGGTGGTGGGATGGACATGCCATGTGGATTCGCGCAATGCTTGCCGGTCGAGACTGCAACGGATTGAGCTGGCTATGCGGGTAGCCTTGTTTGAGGGACTGTATCGCTCGGGTGTTCCTAACATGGCCAAGCTCGAGACTTCTGTTCAAGCCAAGTGCCCAGCGCGACATCGTTTGCAAGAAACGGTTGAACCCGTCCAGCTATTCAATCGTACATGAGAATAATTGAGTACTAATATCAAGCACATAACTTCATTCTTCTTTGTCGAGTAAATCCCAAATCAGCCGAGAGTGAGCATCAGCCTTCTCCTTCAGCGCTTTGTTCGGGTTGGTATTATCCGTAGATTCGAGGGAGCCTACGCGATTGCCTTCAGCTTGCAATTGCTCCAGGATACCCTCAACCTCCGTCTTGACCTTGTCCATTTGTTTAATTTCTTCACGAGTATGTTTGAGCTGCTCTTCCATCATCATGATGAGTGATTCGCGGGCCTGGTGTGGGCGGTAGAGGTTGAGAAGGTGGTGGGCGTTGATGAAAAGGTTGCGCATATCCTCCACCTTGGGCTGATATTGCTCTGGAGATACTGAGAGAATACCGACAAATTCTAGAAAATTGAGAAGGAGAGATTTGCTGATCTTGAGGAGGTAGTAGGCATGGTTGAGGGGAGGAGAGGGCTGCGAAGGGTCCTGGTCGGCGTCGGCTGTGGCATTTTCTGGGTAGAGCTGTTCAATTCCTTGGTCTTTTAAGGATGGCAAGACGGTCGACATCTAATTCAAAGTGAGTCATCTTCGATTGGCATCTCGGATGGGGAGACAAACCGTTTGCAGTTCTCCAAAGACGCTATATTGACCCGTTGGAATATCGGGGGGCACAAGATATCTGAGCTCCTCTGGGATCTCTAACGCACGCAACTCTGCTGCTGACCATTCTTTCTTCTTATTCGGCCGGCCATCTTCGTCTTTGGAAGCTTCGGCTTTGATGTGGTCGAGCTTGTCGAGATTCTCGCGCGTAAAGTGCTTCCACAACGGCGGTGGAGGCGCAAAGGCTGTCGGGACAGGTGGCTGATTTGGATCCGCCATGATCTGTGAGTGCAAGTGAAAGCGCAAGTGAAAGCGAAAGTGAAAGTGAAGATTGGACGTCAAAGGCGCAAAGGGCAAAAGGTGAGCGGAGAGCGGAGAGCGGTGTGGTCCGTGCTGCCCAGTGAAATGTCAACTTGCGACTTCAACTTCTGAACGTCGCGCGGTTTCTGGAGATTTCCCGAGTACGTTCAAAATGGCTCATAGTGGCTTGGGGAATGGCTCAACTCCAATTCTCCAACGTGTTGGGCTTGCCGGAGCTGCTGCTCGCTTTGCGCAACGCTCTTATGCCGCCGATTACATCGCATTGGGGTTTCTTGTAGCTGGCTGGGTCTTGGTAAGTCGCATGCCTCGCTTCTTGGTATGATACTAAACTTTTGTGGTGTAGGTCCAGTTTATAGATCCATTCCATCGCATGTTCTCCCTGGACAATAGGGCTATTCAATACCCATTTGCGGTTCATGAACGAGTTCCTGTTTGTAGGTCCTTCACAGTCGCATAACACCTTGATGTTCCGCTGATAGATCTAGTATGGTCGGTCTTATTCGCTGGCGTCGTCCCTTTCCTGATTATTCTCACTTGGTCGGCAATGTGTCGTTCCGGGGTGCAAAAGACACAGGTGACGGTACTCGGGCTGCTGGTCGCCTTGATGTTGACATCGCTCCTCACGGATATTATCAAGAATGCGGTGGGAAGACCACGTCCAGACTTACTGTCTCGCTGCAAACCCTCGCGAGGCACACCCAACAATGCGCTGGTCGCATGGACCGTCTGCACAGAACCGAATCAGCATATTTTACAAGAAGGATGGAGGAGCTTCCCTAGTGGACACAGCAGCTTCTCTTTTGCTGGCCTTGGCTTCCTGTCCCTGTCAGTATATCACTCAATTACTCGAAAAACATGAGTCTTACCTAATATCTAGTTTCTTGTGTGGTCAAATGCATGTCTTTAGGCCACGCACCGATCTTGGGCGTTGTCTGCTAGCATTTGTCCCATTGCTATGTGCTCTGATGGTTGCCATCTCGCGATTGGATGACTATCGACATGATGTCTACGATGTCACATGCGGAGGACTTCTGGGCATGTTAATAGCCTGGTTCTCCTACCGCCGTTACTACCCGCCTCTGCGGTCGGTCCTGTGCGATATTCCCTACGATAAATCGGACCTTGTTGGACAGGACGGCTTTACCAAGTTGGACGACGAGGAGCAGGCTTTGTCGCGGTCACGAACTTCACGTGCTGGCCCGTCTCGAGAGAGTTTCCAGCTTGAGGATACGGAGCCAGCTCGATGAACTACGCATTGCGTATACTCTCTCAACCCGAAACAATCACATCTTTATACATTGTAAATACAGACCGTTGCACCTCGTCAGTCATCATCTATTGATGCACCCTTTTTCTCTTGCATCCGAATTCGTTCTAGGATCATTTCACCGCATAGCTGACTCGCGAGTTGCCTGTCTTCCTTGCGATCTTCTTCACTGTCACCGGCCCGCACAGATCCGTAGTATCAACATGCGTGCCTCCACACGGATACACTTCAGCCCCCACAATGTTGACCACGCGGGACTTTTCACCGGCGGGAACTAGACTGCGATCTGGGATCATCCGCTCCAGTCCTCGCGAGCGGAAATCCTCTTCATCCCACCACTCGATCTGAACGGGCATTTTGGCCGCGAGAAACTCGTCCAACTTGTGCTGGATCGGGTCTTTCCACTTTCCCTCAATGGAGCCTTTGAATTCACATGACGCGGAATCTGGGAAGTGCGACGCCTTTAATTCATCAAAGCCGTCAATCTCCTTCTCCAGCAGGTGTCGGACTGCAGAACCGAGCACATGGCCTGCGGTGTGAAGGCGGGAGTAAAGCAGCCGCTTTTCGGCATCAATGGCCTGTTCGACTGGATCTCCGGTCTTGAAAATTGCAGATGGATGCTCGAAAACACCCAGGTGAAGCACTTGTCCCTTGGCATCCATGCGAACTGCCGTGACTGTGAAAGTACTCGTAGGGCCCGTCAGCACACCTACATCGGAAGGTTGACCGCCACCCTGGGGATGAAAGATGGTCTTCTCGGTCACCACAACATGGCAATCCTTGGCCTCCTTGAAGAGTTGCTGGCTGGGTTCGTCGAGTGTATCAAAAGGGTGCACAGCTGTCACCGTAGTCTCCAGGGTATGAAGACTTGCATCATGCTGAAACGCGAGATATGTGCGGGAAGCCATTGTATGGAAGTAGAAAATGTAGTGGTTGGGGGTAAAAAGAGAGAAATCAACGATCAGGTCTACAGTATGTGGGCCCCTTGTTGTTGACAGGGCGTGTCCGAGATAACGATCCAAGGTTACATTCCCGAACTATACCAAAAAGAAAGAAAAGAAAGGAAAGGAAAAGAAGAGAGAAACGGAGGGGGAAAAAAGAACACAAAAAAATGCACTGGGAGGGAATCGAACCCCCGCCACTACTTTGGAAGAGTAGTATTCTACCACTGAACTACCAGAGCTGGTTGATATGAGGTCATCAAGGAGATGAACTATACCCTACACTTTCATGTTCTGATTAAGGAAGTATGCCATCCATTGTCGATATTCTCAGACTTGGTCCCTTCCCAAATCCAGAGAGGATACACAAATATCGCTAGCATGACGAGAATCAACCTGAAAACCGACCCTGAGGCTGTCGCATCGATCGGCAGAACGAGATCGGCTTGGCTTTCCCTCTTCGGTCAATGCGGGCAACTCTATCTCTCCCACTCTTTGTGACGATTCCCCAACTTCAACTTCACCATGTCGAAACCACAAGTGCAGATTCTGCTCTCCGTCGACTTTGATGCCGTGTCCGGCTTCTTGGGTACTGGTGCTTCGCCCACAACCAATCTCGCCGATTACAGCAGTGGCTTCTTTGCCGCCCAAGTAGGAGTGCCGCGCCTACTGCGACTCTTTAAGAAACATGGGATTGCCTCTTCAGTGACCTGGTTTATTCCAGGACATTCAATGGAGTCATTTCCAAGCGAGACCAAGGCGATTGTGGACTCTGGCGCCGAAATCGGCTGTCATGGATATGCCCACGAGGGTTCCAGCCAAATGACCGAGTCTCAGGAGAGGGAGGTCATCATGAAATGTGTGCAGCTGGCAACTGAACTGACGGGAAAGAAGCCCCGGGGATGGCGAGCTCCATTATATCAATTGCGAACAAACACCATTGAAGTCCTAGAGGAGTTCGGTTTCTTATACGGTATGGGCCGGCAATCCTTCGGCTACAAATGACCAACTAACCAACCTCCTAGATTCTTCCCTGACACACCATGATTCGGCACTCTATTTTATTCCTAAAATGCCCGAGCCCACGGCCATTGACTTTTCGCCTTCCCAATCTGCCTCCACTTGGATGAAGCCTCTTCCTTCTCCGGCGGCCAGGACGGCTGAAACCCTTGTCGAAATTCCCTGTAACTGGTATATGGAAGACATGACTCCAATGCAGTTCCTCCCGGCTGCCGAGAACTCTCATGGGTTTGTAAGCCCGGCGACAATTGAGCAGAATTGGAAATCGCGATTCGAGTTCCTATACAGCGAAGCCCTGGAAAAGGCTGAGGAGGAGTCTACCACACAGGGATTTATCTTCCCTTTGGTCCTGCACCCAGATACGAGTGGAATGGCTCATGTGGCGGGTATGATCGACCGAATGATCAGCTGGCTTCAACAGCACGATGTGGAATTCGTGACATTTGGGGACTGTGCAGCCGAATGGAAAAAAGAGCAGTCCTAAGCACACCTTGATTAGTCCTGATAGGAAATATCTCAGCATCGAGTCTCTTCAAGTCTCTTCAAATATATGTAAAAAGTGTCTGGTTTCCACTCTGACACTTTGCGGGGGACGATAGACCCTTATCGCCACTACCCAATCATTTTTTTGTTCCTTCAACTACGCACTTCATCAGGGACCCGACAGGGCTCATCCCCCTAGATCATGTGAATTTCATTCCTCCAATGCCACGAAGAAAAGCTGCTGATCGTACGGGCCCTGTCAAGACTCGGTCTCGCGATGGCTGCAAAGAATGTCGAGCGAGTCGGGTCCGCTGCGACACCAAAAAGCCTCGCTGCACGCGCTGCGGGGAGAAAGGCTTGCCATGCACTAAGAATCTGATTTTGAAATGGGAATCCGAATTTACTAGTCGTGGTATGGCCTTTGGCCGTGCCGGCGTATGGAGCAAGTCTCGGTCAGCGAGCCCGTCCACCCCCAGCTCTGTTTCTTCTATGCAGGAGTGGTGCCCTGTACCGACTGTTCGCTCCTGGGGCTTTATCAACAGTGGCTATGCAACATTTGAATGCCCAGATGAAGTCAATGTGGACTTTAACGAGCTCAATGCTATCATTGCCGTTGCCCAGAGCTCCAACTCGCTGTTTCCTAGGAATGCGACGGCTGATCAACTATGGTCGTGGCTTCAGCATCTTCCGTACATGGGTAGACTGGCCAATGGCTTCGATCTCAATCTTCCGCCTTCCCTCGCACTCTTCCCAGACCTCTCCAAATCGGGACACGGAGAGTTATTCGATTATTATCTGCAGCAGGTCTGTCCACGCACGACAGCGAGCTCTGCTTTGTCGTCGCCATTTGCTTCTGTAATTTTGCCTTTTTGCCTGTCTGCCTCTCCTACTCTCTTCAAGGCAATTCAAGCCTTAGGAGCATGCCACTGGTCAAGGCACAACCCGAGCTACAGTGCTATCGGACTGCGATTCAAATCAGAGGCGCTTAGAGAACTTCGTCAACGTCTCTCCACAGAGGGAACTTTGACATGCTCTATGGATCCTGAGGTTTTGGTGATCATGATCATGCTATGTCTATATGAGATAGTAGACAAATGTGATCAGCAATGGACAATCCATCTCAAAGGAGCCAACGATCTGATTCGGCTTCGAAGAAAGCAACAAAATACATTATCGCATCCGACCGCACCATCAGATCCCGTGACGAGCTTTGCAGAGCAGTTCTTCGCTTTCCAAGATGTTATGGGCCGAACGGCCTGTGCTAAGGAGGTTTTATTTGGCACAGACTATTGGAAACCTGATGAGCGAAATATCGATCACTGGATGGGTTGCAGCCCTGAACTGGTCTCCATTTTGGCAAACATCACAGATATGAGCCGAACAAGGAGGCAAAATACGTCCGATGCAGACAAGGCATGTTATGCCCTGCGTGCTGCTTCCCTCGAGCGCCAAATGGAGGGTTTAGTTCAGGAGGTTGGGGAGGGGGATGATGAAATTCTGGCACTTGTCGCAGATGCCAAAAGACTGGCAGCAGTATTATACCTCCATTGTGCACTGTACGGGGCATCCCCGATCACCCCTTTGGTGAAAAGCTATGTCCGCCAAATTCTCCGTCTCATTCTCGATCTTCTGGATCGCAATCTACTGACCAATGTGACATGGCCAGTCTTTGTGGCAGCCGTGGAGCTAGATCCATCCGATGACGAGGTGTTCCCTGGCCCTGAAACCGAATCAGTGTCTGGGCGGGCAATTGTGCTACGTGCCCTTGCAACAATGGTCGATTCAACCATCTCAAACATTGCAAGAACACGAGCAGTGATCACCAAATTATGGCAGAAAAGGGATCTGGATTTGCTCAAAGGAGTTGTTCTTGATAACGACTACAATGACTGGGAGTGGCATGTTGTTCCAATCAGCAATGCGATGAGTCTTGCTTGATGGCCTTGTAATTACAATCAATTATTGGACACTACAGTAACCAAATCAACGATGTTTTGATGAAAAAATGTTGTCGCATTGAAGACGGCTTCGGCCAGTCCTATCTCGACTCAAGGGGTCAATCTTGCAGGCTCGAAGAATCACTTTAGTAGATTTCTTCAACCATATTTCCTTCTTTTTCCTCTTTGTGCGGGTCTAACAGAAAAGTGAAAGTATCAAGTTCTCACTTTCAACTTGTCCACATGAACTCATGGTTGGCCTAGAAAGGTATGGCGAACAAGGTGGGATTGAAAACGAACAAAGATCACATCGGCCTTTTTACCATCCTTTCGACCGTTTTCCTACCTTCTTTCGTTGGAGTTTTCAGGTAGCATGTCTTTCGTAGATCGGTATTCTATACTTCTATTCCTCAAGCTATGAACTATACCTTACGACCTTAAAACTATAAGGTATCTTCCAAGTTCTACGCACGATAAGGATAGCAATCAAAGAGACCGCGTACTTACAGGACTAATTCGTCTTGTATATATATATAGTGTAACAGGTGGACGTAATTGTTCACAGGAACACATTCTGCTGAGGCTGGGAGATTCTATAGATCGTCACATGGTGGATAGTGTCCGCATTTGGCTAGCGTGTCATCTGATCAGCGCGTTAACCGCTGGGGCCAGCGACTTCAGACTGATCTCAGGCTTTACATCTACCGTTATACTAGGTGAAACAGGCTACACTACCTTGCTTGTATAACTTTCATCTATTGTGGTATAACAATTGATACCGGAAACGATGCCCGCCTTGCGCCCTGCTCGAGATTGAAGATCACTTCACTCGGATAATGGCTCAGGCGCGACCTTCAGTGCCAGGGCGTAGGACCTCAGCCCAAATGTTTGAGAGCAAACTCAGCCAACAACTATCACAGCCACAAGAATCGCCAGATCTGCAACTCCAACCCACGACGCGCTCTTCGCGCTCGTTATCTGATGCGTCCAAACCCACCACCCAGCCCTCCACTGGGGATCTGAGCCGTCCATCAAGCAAAGACGATGGGACCCCTGCTCTTCCTGCAACCCCAAGACGCTCAAGTGTGTCACATCCTAGTCTCTCGCTAAATTTGTCTTCCAAAACCGCCACGTCGCCATCTCTGAATCGCGCCCCTCTATCGCCCAAACTAGATTCCTCACAAATCTACGGATCTCCAGGATCAGTTCTGCCGCGCCGATCTCGCGGCCTCGACTTTTCTCGTGCCTGTACCAATCTTCACCATTCTACTCTCGCCGAATCCTCCCCGGACTCGTCTCCAACCGTAGGAGGGCGGGGTATGGCAATTCCCCAACGGCGGGGATCGCCTGGCGCGACCTCCGTTCCTCCATTCTCGACATCAATTCCAGCAGATCGTGCGACGATTTCGAGTTCTATGTCGAGTGTGAACATGATGGAATCAGACACCAGTAGTAGCGAAGAGGAGGATGAAGCGATGGGGGATCGTGACGACATAATGCTGAATACGCCACAAGCAACACGCATGGGAAATGCCCCCAACTCATTTTCTACCAATATTCAAAGTCCAGGCAATGAGTGGATGGGAGGGTATTCACAAGCTGCTGCTAGTTTGATGAGTTTCCAGCGTGCTCGTTTTCGCAAGGGTCGCAGTCGACATAGCTCAAGCAGCGCAAGTGGGAACAGCTCGAAACCTAGTCCAACGCCGCACTCTCCTCCAATCATGAAGAGTGTCGAGCACGCTGCGGGTTATTTCGCTCCTCGACAAAATCCGCATGCGCGCAGAGAATCTCTCAGTCTAGGCACTCGTGACTTGCGTTTGTCCGATATGAGCGACGACGGCGAAAGTCGTACGACACGTGGTGGAAGCCCGGTTCCTGCCTCTCATTCAGAGGGTGGTGGACCACTGGGGGTTATTCGACGTGCGGTGACTCGTCGTGGAAGTCTTCTAGTAAGCTCTTTGTTATTACCTCCAGATGTGTAAATCTAACATGTGTCATAGCCCAAAACCAAAACATTTGCGCGCATCCGCGCCGCTTTGATGGAGGAGGGTGCTCCCGTTGACAGTGACATGAAAAGAGAGGCAGAAGTAGTCCGGCAGGTCCGGGACACTGAGCCTGAAACAACCCCCGGACTGGGAGAGTTCCCATCGTTAGAGCCGTCTGCTCCGTTCGATGGGGACCCATCTGATGATACCCCCGTCAAAGCTGCAATCGATACACCATCCAAGGGCAGTTTCAGCAAACAAGCCACTCGCAACTCTGGTGGCCTTGAGTTCTGGAACTCCTTCGATGAGCGATACCGAACCCCTCCTCCTCTACGCCAGGGTGCTCCGTCTATTGCAGACGATGAGATGTCTCTGGATATGACCCCATCCACCACGGTTGGTTCCACCGCTGCCGACTCGTCCAAACCTCGTTCTCGATCTTCTACTCCACATCCGCAGGGGATGGCAGCCATTGGCGAGATTTGTCGTAAGCGACGCCGTGACGATGATTTCGACCCCAATCTTTTCAAGCGCCGGGCTGTGTCACCCAGTGTGAGCGCGCATAGCAGCCCGGTGATGACCCATACCCACAATGTAAACATCGACGCCGGACCAAACATCTGGGGTCCACCTCCCAAGCCAGGACTCGGAGCCCCTTTCTCTGAGCGGGAATCTGGCAATCGAATGACTCCTCACGGGGCGAAACGCATCGGTCTACAGGGAATGACCGAGGCGAGCGATGGATTTATGAACATGAGCATTGATTGAACAGACAGTTCTGGACATGCGATTCTTTCTTTCAGTTCGGAGGGATTCTTTCTGGTATTCGGGGGCTATACTTCACTTAATTTCTCTTTCATTTTTTTCACAGGCATGGCGTTGGGGATGTTATGAAGACACACGCATTCGTTATTTCAGCGAGATCCAGATACCACATTAATGGAAATATAGTAAGGGATTTTCAGCCATTCCAGCCATTCAAGACCTTGTTGCTTCGTAGCTGTGGCAGATATACTCGGACCACGTGCTGATCGCTCTCCGCCTCCAGCTCAATCTCTCCGCAAACTCCCCTCCGATCACTGCACGTTAAGAGCTCAATCCCTCTCGTTTGTTTTCAGCGTTCAAGTTGCTTCTATTCTGGACTTTTTATTCATTACTCCCCATGGCTTCCAATGTTGAACTGGCATCCTCGTTCATCGAGGGTGCCCCGCCCGGAGAGGTATGCATGTCAACAACAACCCAGAGCGCCCATTTCCTGATTCGCTCCCGATGCACTGGATGACTGCTAACCTGTTCTCTCTCGCTCTCTCTTCAGCTCGCCGATGTCGTTGCCGGTAAATAGCCCTCTCAGTGCTACGCTGTCCCGATCCCCGATCCCCCGACCCCCGCACCCCGGTCTGTTCACATAAACACTGGTCCTAATTGCTGATCCTTGTCGCTGGGTTAGATGTGCAAGCCCTGACCGCTGAGGGCGAGGATATTATTCCCTCCCTCGTTCCCGCATTCGAGCGTTACAACGAAGCCCAGCTTGCGACAGTCAAGTTGCCCGGATCGAGCCAGGAGGTACGTTTCACCTTTCAGCTACACTTATCGGTAGTGTCGATATGCTAATGCACCTCTGAAAAGGTCATTGTCAGCGAATTCAACAAGGTCGAGGGCAACCGCTACTTCGATACAGAGAGCCAAACCTCATTTGAGATCGACCATACCACACAGGTAAGATGCACCCGATTGATTGCAACGACACATTGGAGGCTTACGGTTCGGTTCGACGGATATAGCTTGCCTCTGCGGCTCAGTCCTCTCCTTTGGAATCTCAGAATGCAGATTTGATGTAAGCAAACCGGGTTTTTCAATTCTGAGAAAGATGCTGATGCCATGTAGTAAATCACTGCTCAAGTTGTTCGGTGCCCATGCTCGTGAGCACTACCCGGACTGCTCCTATGGTGTCTATCCTATCGAGGATGACTCCGCTGTCGCCATCCTCTTGGTCGCAAACCGATACTCTCCCAAAAACTTCTGGTGCGTGCTGGTCTCTTGTCCCAATCTGGAAAAGAAAAAAGGCTAACCAATTTGGACGCCCCCCGTCTGGGGGTGGCTGTCTCTTTCTTCTATAGGAACGGTCGTTTCCGTGCAATCTACCAAGTCCCCGTCTCCTCCTCTACCACCATAACCGGCAAGATCCACGTGGACGTGCACTACTACGAAGACGGCAACGTGGCACTTAACACTACTAAACCTGTCAGCATTTCTATTCCCTCCATTTCTGCCGAGTCTATTGTGTCGCGCATTGCTACCGCCGAGCGCGATTATCAGGAGGCCTTAAACCGGGCCTTTGTCCAGACTGCCGAAGGTGTATTCAAGGGTCTGCGAAGACAGCTCCCTATCACACGGCAGAAAGTGGAGTGGGAGAAGGTCGGTGGATATCGTCTGGGTCAGGATATCTCTGGCGGCAAAGGACGATAGAGTAGATTTGGGGATCTTGAGCAGTGATACACTTGCTCGTAGACAGCTGGGCTGAATCTATCCCTCGTGTTTCCAAGCATTATCTTTTTTTTTGGTGTTTGAATTGATTTCATCTATAAATTATACAATGGGGGTTGAGCATCTCGTAGGTCTGCCACTGCCGACTGAATATATATCCCAACCCAATCCCAATTCCAATCCCAAATAACCACCAAATAATAAACCATTTCACCACTGTTGCCAAACAAATCAAAAGACAGTGATCATCTCCCAACTTCTCTTTATACCAAGCCCTGCAGAGCATGCATGGGCTGAATAAGCAAAGACTAGCTAGCTCACTTGGGGTTGCCGGAGATCAGCCCGCCTCAACACACACAGCCCCTTGAGACTGAAAAATAGGATAGCATCGCAGCCATGATTCAAAAGTTCTCTCGCTTTATCAATTCTGGCGCTGGCCTGGAGAAGACCCTTCGTCTGATCCAGTGCACGGCACAGGTGGTCGCAGCACTCACCGTGAGCAGTGCTCTGGCTGTGCAATTGACCACGGTCAAGTTGCAATTGGCACTGGGTAAGTTGGTGTATAGTTATCAGAGAACATACTATCCCTCCCAGTCTCTTTCAAACGCTAATTCTAAGGCCCAGCACGGAGATATTTCCGGTTCTTTGGATTCATTGATTCCTTCCAGCGCATGTATGCATTGCTAGGTAAAGATGGGTTCACCTCAGTGGGCGGACTGATTGACCTTGCCAAGTGGACCTGCTTTGGCCTTTATTTCGTTCTGGAGGACCTGACTACGGTATGTTGCTTGCTCTACCCGATGAAGATTCGCACTGACCGATTGCCAGCTCCATGCCATGGGTGTATATTCCGTATCCTGGCATGACCCTGTCATGGACCAAGCCAACACCTTCTGGCTCTATGCCTTGTCGTTCTCAGTTGTCGGTAGTCTCTGGGCTCTCCTGTTTGGTCGTGCCTCAGAACAACCACCCAAGAAGAACGGCAAGAACAAGAAGGAGAAGGTCGAGACCGAGAAGGCTGTTGCGGGCAAAGCGACTGCTTCCTCGGCCTTGATTCAGCAGATCGTGGTCGATAGCTGTGATTTACTCATCCCATTGGAACTTCTCCACT
Source organism: Penicillium nucicola (assembly GCF_028828085.1). Lineage (NCBI taxonomy): Eukaryota > Fungi > Ascomycota > Eurotiomycetes > Eurotiales > Aspergillaceae > Penicillium > Penicillium nucicola. The sequence goes on along the minus strand of NW_026643132.1, from coordinate 60,070 downwards.
GGATGCCCACAGGAGATGTCGTGGTTGGATCCACCATGGTATTGAGTACACTTTTGACTGCTCAGAACATTTGGGCTCGGGTGTAATCAAGTGTCGAGGGATACAACGTTAGACAGAACGAGTGGAATGTAGATATTAGATATAGATCTTTTGCGTGGAAGCGGATCAGAGAGCAAAAAGAACGGGAACCATACATGAGACAACCAAGCACCAAAATAGAGAGAGTGAATATGCACATTAAGATGACTTCGTCCTGCATTAGGCTGATTAACTTGGTAAAAAAAAACACCCAAGAAGCAAAAAAGAATGGACTCGCGGGGAATCGAACCCCGGACCACTCCCATGCTAAGGGAGTATTATACCACTAAACCACAAGCCCAACTTGATGTAAGGACTGGGGATTTAGTGCTAGATAAGCCAGAAATGGAGCCGAGACAGGGGCTTGATGTCACGGAGTTTGATAGATCAATCGTTTGATACGCCGTTTGAGTGGTTCCCGGATGCTTTTCAACACCATGTTCTGAACTCCTACACCAACATTCAATGTGATATAATGTGGCTATGTCACTGAGACCCCAGACACCCAAGCACATTCTGCCTTGTTCAAAACGAGTTCCCATGAGTTAGTTGAAGCGTCCGCTGAGCCACGAGGCGCAGCGGATACGAGATGCCAAGACTTGATTAACGTTTTTGGGTTCCATGGATCGGCGGCATAAGGTTGCCCGCCACGCTCGATTAGGCAAGTTTCGTATTGGAAAAGGTAAGAAAAGAATATAAAGAGATGCGACAAGGTGAGACAGAGATCAATTAGCCATCATGACTACCACTACTACTACCACTCACGGTGTCAAGGAGGAGATTCATTCTTCTGCCTTGTCTGTGGCATCCTCCAGTACTTCGTGTACGCTCAATGAAAGTACTGTCTTTCACCCGTCACATATCCTGACCGTCGACGCGCAAGGGATTGCGGCTTTGCGTCTTCCTCTACCTTCTCGACAGACTGAGATCTTGATCTACCATGCAGATGGTGGCGAGGCTTATGTCTCGAGGCGCGACAAGCACTGGTCGGGTAATGCGGTCTTGTCACACCCAAAGCGTGGAGATCTTATCCGCACACAATACTTCTTTGGCCCAAATCGCGATCCAGTTTTGCATCTTCTACAGGCTGCCGACCGTGAATCAGTGGCAGTGACTGGAAAATGGACCTCCCGTGCTACGCGATTTGAGATGCCTGGGGCCCAGTCTTTCGAATGGGAATACGTCAAGGAGAAGCGAGCAAATGGCCAGAAGGTGAGCCTCATTGTTTTGAAGGTGGTAGCAGAAAAAGGCGACAGTCAGGGGCACGACATTCGAATTGCACAGTTAGTCCGTGGCTCAGACTCTCGCACACCGGGCACGTCACGATGCACGGCGGGGAATGGCGGGGAATTGCAGATCGATCGGGCAGCGTTGCAGTCGGTTGGGTTAGATGAGGCCATGGTGGTTGCCACCTGCTTGATGATGCTGAAGAAGGAAATTGACCGACGAAGGATGATGCAGATGGCAGCCATTGGCGGGGCGGGAAGTTGAGAAGGTCCAACTGGATTCTCATGAAGGAGCGAGGTTTTGTGTATTTCTGTCATGTACATTCAATTGGTATCTATGCTCTATGTCCTTTGTTTTCGGTCTATATCTCGTGTCCTCGTTCAGTAGTGTATCGCTTAGTTGCGCTTGTCCTTGCATTGAGTCGCAATGTGGTCATTGAGCCAGTAGCCATCCAATTCCTGGTTGGACATGGTCCTGGCCCCAGAGATCCAGCCTCTGCAGACCCCTTCCCCTGCGCCGCAGGTGCATTGGAAGGCCTGATCCATGTCCCACTCCGTGCTGGGATAGAAGAAGGTAAGAGCGTCACCGGCCTTCAATGGCCTGTCATCAACAACGCGCACCTCCATACGCCCCATATCAAAGTTCACAGATGGTGCGCAGGAGTGGTTGCAGTAGACCAAGTCGGAGTTGAGCTCAATGTGGGTGTCGGGGCCTGTCTGTACGCTGGTGTAGGCTTTCGTCCCAGGCGTGGCCGTGGTGATCTTTGCGAAGACAGCACCAGCGGGCAGATCCACCAACGAGTACGCCCCGCTCCCAAAGGCCTTGGTGCTGCGGTCCACGCGCAGACGATCGGGATGGGTCGGAGGAGGGTGCCCATCGGCGTGAGTGACGGGGATAGGGTCTGCGGAAGGGGCCATTGTGAGGAGAATAGAAGTCAGATGAGAGAGTGAGAGAAGGAGAAAGAGAGTCCAGAGGAGACAGAGTCAAATGGACATCGGAGAACGAGGGGCTTTTTATTGACATCCCTTGAACCGAGGGCATGCAAAGCTCCGAAACCGAGGCAGGATGACGACAAGCCGGAGACGAAGCCTAATCAGGAACCCCAGTCAGTTTCAGTCTGCAGCCACTCAAAACACGAGAAACCACTCAGGACGTGGGGTTTGGATCGCCGCATTCTGGACATGTTGGCATGTGATCCATGGATGCGTCTACGGCTGGTTTACTTGAGCATCTGATTTACTTGACTGGGACACTTGCTCTTAGTTCATCTTGCGCACCAGTTCCTCTCCCTTGAGCCACCTCTCTAGATTCTCCGCTGTTTCCCGATACCAACCGCGGAGTAGCTCTTCTTCCCCATATCCCATGTGGGGCGTCAAGACCACCTCGCTGCGCCCGTCTTGACCCCACGGCGTGGTTCGCCAGGGACTGTCCAGCGGCAAGGGCTCGGGGTCGAATACATCGAGGGCTGCTCCACGAATGCGTCCTGCATTCAGAGCCTCGAGGAGAGCTGCCTCATCGATCAAGGGCCCTCGCGACGTGTTGACGATGAATGCAGTGGATCGCATCTTGGCCAACTCCGCGGTACTGACGATGCCGCGGCTTCGGTCGGAGAGCACATTGTGCACGCTCACCACGTCCGCCTGCGCAAAAAAGGCTTCTTTGGAGGCAGCGACCACGAAGGATCCCGCCGGCAGGCCCTGAGCTTGCGCTTGCTCATCGGCCTTGTCTTGGGTCAAATTGGTCGACCAGGCCGACACTTTCATGCCAAAGGCGAGAACTGCAATCTTGCCCACTTGAGATCCCAGTTTCCCGAGACCGAGGAGTCCGAGGGTCTTTTCCGACAGATTTAATCCCAGGGCGCCTTGCCATTCACCCCGCTTCACGGCGGCATCATCACGGGCGACATTCCGGGCTAGTGCTAGAATCAAGGCCCAGGTATGTTGGACGGTCGAATTTACGCCGGGAGGTCGCCCCTCGGTCCCCGCGACGGGGATGTTGGCCCGCGCAAAAGCCTCCAGGTCGAGCGAGAGATTCCGGGTTCCGGTGGTCAAGAGGAGTTTTAAATTCGGCAGTGCGGAGATGGTCTTGGCCGCAAAGGGGGTGCGCTCCCGCATCGCGAGGATGACATCGAACGGATGCAGTCGTTGGATGAGCGCATCGTGCTGTCCGGGATTGCGGGGGTCGAGGGTTTCGGGGAAACTGGAGATGTCGATGCGTGACTCGAGATGGGCAAAATAGGCGGGCGCTATGCCCTGATAGTCGTCAAGAATGGCAAACTTGAGCTTTGTCATTTTCGAGGGTGAAATTTAACCCAAGAGAAGGCAGTAGAGAGTAGAGTAGAGTAGAGTAGAGTAGAGTAGAGTAGAGAGAGAGTAGAGAAGAGAAGAGAAACGGCAATGAAGCATGCGGGGGATGTGCTGTTCGGCAGTGAATTTACCCATTTGGTGCTCAGTCAACATATGCTAAGTTATACATCTATTCAGAGGGATCTCTCATCATCAAATAAAAAGATTCACTTCCTTCTCCTCCGAATGGTTCATAGTCCATGGTCACCTCCTCCAATTGCTTCCATCCATACTTCAAATAGAGAGGCACGCCCTCGGGCGTGGCCTCGAGGAAGATGCGAGACTTGGAGGCATTGGCCTTTTCAATTCCCCATTGCAAGATCGCAGACCCGTAGCCTCGGCCCTGATATGGTGGCAACGTGGCGAGCAGGTCCAGCACTGGAGCTCCGTTGTTAGCTCTGTTGTTAGACCGAATCTTTCTCCAATGCGGGGGTTTGCATACCAATGTCATTCTCGGTGGTGTATTGCTTCCGCGCATTCTCCAGTATTTGCTTAAAGGCATTGAAGATATCTTCTCTCATTGGTTGGGGCGCATATGCCACCGGGTCATTGGCGAATGCAATCGCCTGTTCGCTGAGTTCCGGCACTGTTGGCCCGTATCCCAGAGCCTCGGGGATCATCCACCGGCTATAGGCGACCAACTCGCCGCTGGCCTCATCATGAATTTTGAGGACGTGCATATTTGGGTTGGCTAGATGTTTCATGCCAACCTTGGCTTTATATTCCACCATGCGCGGCACACTAGTGGTTGGAAACATTTGAGCCAGTAGATGGCGGCCTTGGAAGCTTTCGACATTGACCTGCGCGAGGCCGGGCCCGTCAGCCTCGACGGCGTATTGAATGAGATGCATGATTGCGAAATTAAAAGAGAGAAATAATTACAGAGAAAAGGTGGAAAGAGAAGAAGAAAAAGAAGAAGAAGAAGAAGAAGAGGCTCAGATAATAACTTAATCAGGAAGACAGTCGGAGTCCGAGAAAGGTAAGCGCCAGACTGCCGACCATTGGGACATTTTCTCTTCTGTTGCATCCACGCAAATATATATCTCTTCTCATTCACGGTATGGACCAGACACAGAGAGCTATCTACGCATACACCGTTACGGAAAGATTGGGGATCGTGAAGAACGTCGCGACAGTCCAAGTCAAGCACCCTGAGCAAATTTCGTGAGAGAAGCCTCACTGCCGTTCCAAAGGTCCGAATCGCCCCCATAGGTATACTTGTCCGCGTTCTGCCAGAAGCTCTGATACGACCAGCCCCCGGGGATGGTGCCCACGGAGCTGCTGTATCGAGCCAACACTAAGGGATAGTCCTTGCTGAACGCCGTGCTGCCGCCAGTACAGGTATTCCACCAGTCGGCGGTCGTGTAAATCATGGGGTAACGACCAGTCGTGCGTTGATAGGTTTCGCCAAAGTCCGTGACCCAGGCAACCATGGCAGACTGGCTCATTCCATAGCAAGTTGCGCCAGACGGGTTGTATTCAATGTCCAGCATGCCAGGGAGGGTCTTGCCATCGTTGGACCAGCCACCACCATGAGCAAGGAAGTATTCGGCCTGGGTGGCACCCGAGGAGCTGTCGGGGTGAGCGAAGTGATATCCTCCACGGATCAATCCAGCCGAGGAGGCTCCCTCATAATGATCGGAGAAGGTCTTGTCGGTGTATGTGGTGCCCTCGGTCGCCTGAGTAGTAAAATGAGCATGGTCAGACCTGCAACCTTGGTTGGACTACACATTCACCTTGATCATGACAAAGCGTGCGCCGGCACTGTATGCCCCGGGAAAGTCGACTGTTCCCTGGTAGCTGGAGATATCGAAGCCCTGGACCTGGCTACCACGCGACTCCAGAGGAGTAGGACTAGTGGCACTCGTGGCAGCGAGCATGAGCGAGAGGGCAATCGTCTTCATGATGAGGATAGAGAATGAAGGAAGGGATTCAGCGAAACGAGGGATTAGGTTCTCCTTTATATGTCCTGGAGTCACAGCTTCGAGGACCAGGCCGTCGTCGTATTAGATCGCAAAGGAACATACTAGGCCGCAATGTCCTCTCAGGAAGAAATGATGTCGATCAGTCCACCGAAAGAGGAAGCATGGCTGTTTCAACAGCCGAATGCTCTTGGTGCTTCACACCACCCATCGGACTTCGGTTGATCTGAACGAGCCTAACGACCTGTTCCTGCAGGCTGTATCCCAAGCGAATGTTCAGATGCGTCTCTCTTGTCCGCTCATTGGTATAGAGACCTCGTATCAAGCCGGACTAAGGCAGGGGGGAGTTGCCGATCGTGGTTCCAACTCGAGTTCCAGGTTAGATCCAGGTTAGATGCAGCAGCACAGGAGTAATGCCAGCTCAATGGCGTAGATGTCCATGCCCTCAAGTCCACTGGCAGTGAACACACTCGCTATACTCCGAGAATGGATCGGCACTCGGCCCTAAGCGAAATCCGGGCAAAGCTCGCCTCCCCGCCAACTCCCCAGTCTGCACTTCAGGATGGACAGGCCTAGTCAGTATGGGGAATCAGGACTTCCGCGACCAGCTGGGCAAGTTCCGTCTGGACTCCAACACTGTCCCCCCTTCAACCTGGCAGCCGCAGCCCGTCTACCACGAGCCGGTCGAGTCCTCCCCCTCGCGCAGCAAACGAGTGTCGACCGCCTGTGACTTTTGTCGCAAAAGAAAAAAGAAATGCGACTTTCGTTATCCCAATTGCTCCGCCTGCACCCGAGCGGGAGTCCGATGCACCATTCCTCCCCCCGGCCCCCAAGTCGCCAGTGCCTCCGTCCCCCGCGATCAGCTCGAGAACCTCCAGAAACGAGTCCGATGGCTCGAAGAGATTGTGCGCCGTAAGTCGGGTCTTTCAGTGGGAGAACTACCCACGGGGACTGCCGTCGATGGCGAAGGAGACCCGGACTGGTGGTATCAAGTGCCTGCGATGATTGCGACCGGGCATCGTCCAACCGCCGTGTCGAGCCCGGCCGGCAGTGGTGGCTCCTCGACTGCAGGTCCATCCGAGGCGTCGACCGCCGTGGGAACTGACCTACCAAACGTTGGAGAAATCTTTCGCGATCAACTAGAGCATCGCCGACCGTCCGTGGCGCGACCCTCCGCTGCGCCACGGGTAATGCGCCTGTCCTCGCTGGAGGAGGCCGAGCGCATCGCCGGGCAATACTTCGACAGTATGGGCTACCAATATCCGTTCATGTCTCGTCCGGAGTTCATGGCAACCCTGCGACACATCTATACTGGCGGTATTCCAACCCCAGAAACACACAATTCATATCATATCGTCATGGCCATTTCGCTCCTGATCGGATCGGCAGACCCAACCCAGGCGGCCGAATTCTACCATGCCAGTCAAGAGACTCTCCCATTGGCATTGCAGAATGAGGATTTGCCGGCGGTACGAGCACTATTGGGGCTGGCCCTGTATACCATGTTTGCCACCGCAGGGCCTAGTATCTGGCATATATTGGGTACAACCATGCGGTTGGCGACCAGTCTCGGTCTACACAAAGCACGATCATATCCTAGTCTTGCCGAGGAAGAAATGTCGAAGCGCGCTTTCTGGAGTCTGTATAACCTGGACCGCCTGATTGCAAGTACTCTCGGCCGGCCTCTAGGCGTCGCCGACGACGACATCAGCGTCGGTCTTCTGCGCGAACTCAACGATGACGGGACTGAGGCACCTGGTGCGAGTGGAATGACCATTCCACTCCAGGTCATTCGTCTCCGGAGGATCTTTTCCCGTATCTATCAATATCGTAAGTGGACTCTGCGCCTCAATCTGGTACTCTCTAACCGTCCGTAGTATATAGCGGCCTGCCTCGTCTCTTGCCCCAAGAAGCTGCTGCCACCCTCGGTCGATTCCGCCAAGAGGTCGACGATTGGCGCATGGCTGCTCCAGTATACCCATCGGCACTTCTCTATTCCACCTCGTATTATGACTACCTGTACTACACGACGTTACTTTTAATGTATCGTCCGAGCCCCAGGAATCCGACGCCCGACGCCCTCAGCATTGTCAGCTGTGGTGACTCCAGTGTCCAAGTCATCAGATCCTACTGGGACAGCTACTCCATCGGCAAACTCAAATGGATCTGGTTGACGTTAAGTCAGGTCTATTTTGCGGGCATCACCATCCTGTGGTGTCTTGAGCAGAATGCGCGTTCTTTACGGGAGTCACTCCCGGCCCCTTGGAATCCCGATGAGCAGACAATGCGTCGTGGGATTCAAGCCGTGGTAGTTCTCTTGGAAGAATTTGGAAAGCGTCGACCCGGGGTGGACAAGCTGGCAGAGACATTCCGACATCAGAGCACGATGATCTTTAGCCAGATGGCCTATCAGCAACAACAATTAGAACAGCAACAGCAACACCATCCTCACCTTCAACCTCCTCCTCCTCCTCCTCCTCCTCCTCCACCTGCACTCATCCCGCCTCAGTCCTCTGTGTCTTTAGCTGCACCACCGCCTCCTCCAGTCCCGCTGGCCCCTGTCCTCGACGACGTACTGCTCGTGGATGGTAGCGGAGCCATTCCAATGTTCGACCCCCAAATGGCGGACCAACTGTTTTACTCCTACAATTGGTTCCAGGAGGAGATGGCATCCTACTATACCCTTTGAACGAATGTTTTTCTTTGTATTTAGAGCTCTGGTGATACACGGAGTTAACTGGACGCGTTTTATTATTCTTGTTAATAGTTACAAGCTCGTCATTGGATAGGACGGCACTCATCAAATAGAGAAAATTTTCAAAGAAGGCGCCGCTGACCTGCGCGTGGACATTGTGCATATTGTTTCTGGATGTATGAACCTGTGTACTCGATCTTTCTGGCTGTTGAGATCCTTGTAGGGCCATGTCTTTCTTTCCTTTCTTCGACTCTTCAACCACCCCGACAAGGGACTGGAGACTTCATTGCACCTGTCTCCCTTGCAGATGTGATGTATCTCAACGAGATCGACAAGATTCTCTCAGACTACGCAAGATGGGAGGGTTGAACCTGATATCTGATTATTAATGTCTGACCCCTCCATCTCGCTGATAACACAACTTCACTTGCATTTCTCCCTTTCTTGCCTTCCCCTAGAATGGAGGAACTGGATAAAAGGACGACTCCTGCTTCGGGTCTACCTCTCGCTTTTCACGGTACAGTGATCCATTCCAAGAGCCCCGAGGAACTCGAGATCTTGGACAACTGCTTCATTATCGTGGGCAAAGATGGCAAGATTCAGGTCTTTCAAGCAGGTATAGAGCCTGACCAAATCAATTCTCTGGTCTCAGAGAATGGCTATGCGCCCGACGTCTTCCCCGTGAAACATCTCAAGCGGGGAGAGTTCCTGTGTCCTGGCTTCGTGGACACCCATAACCACGCACCGCAGTGGGCACAACGAGGCGTTGGAAGAGGCATATCGCTGCTCGACTGGTTGAACAAAGTGACCTTTGCTCATGAGGCCAAGTTTGAAGATTCTGAATATGCCAAACGCACGTATGCCTCTTGCGTCGCGGGGTTCTTGCAACAGGGCATCACGACAGCATCATACTACGGCTCCCACCATGGCCAGGCAACTCGAATCCTGGCAGACATTTGCTTCCAAAAGGGTCAACGTGCTTTGGTGGGGAAATGTAACATGAATCGAAACGCTCCAGACTGGTACAGAGATTCCTCCATCGCAGGTTCGTTGCGCGAGACGCGTGAGCTTATCCAGCATATCCACCAACTTGATCCGGGATATCAGCTGGTGAAGCCGATCATTACGCCACGCTTTGCGATATCCTGTGAGCCTGAGTTGCTGGATGGGCTCGGTGCCATTGCTTGCGAACACCCCGATCTGCCAATCCAAACCCATTTCAACGAGGCAAAGCAGGAAATCGAATTTACAAACCAGCTCTTCCCTGAATTTCAGACAGAAGCCGATCTATACCGGAAATTTAATTTGTTAAATGGTCGCTCCATTCTTGCCCACTGTATTTTCCTGCAAGAAGAGGAACTGGTCCGCATCCAAGAACTTGGTTGTGGTGTTGCCCACTGCCCGATCGCCAACACTACCATGCAAGAGTATATGATCGCGCCTGTGAGGGAGTACTTGCGTCGTGGTATCAAGGTGGGACTGGGCACAGATAGTGGTGGCGGCTACTCGTCGTCGATCATGGAGGCGATGAAGCATGCCTTCATTGTATCAAATGCACAGCAGACAAAGACTGAAGGCCGTGATCCTGCATTATCTCTGCCAGAATGCTTTTTCCTTGCCACTTTAGGAGGTGCGCAGGTATGTGGGCTCGATGATCGGATTGGAAACTTCGCGGTCGGCAAAGAGTTTGACGCGCTGGAGATTCACACGATAGACCTTGATCGACCGGGTGTTATGTGTCTGGTGGAAGACGAAGATACTATCGAGGTCATCTTCGAGAAATTTCTGATGACTGGCGATGACCGGAATATTGCCAAAGTCTATGTGAGTGGTCGCTCCGTGAAGACTTGACGAGCTTATGATTCAAATGAGATTGAGGACGATATATGATAAACATTAAATATAAAACCACTAAACCAGGAACCCAGACCATACCCGGATACCCATATGTGCAAGCCATTGTAGATGTATATAGAACTCAAAAACAAGGCCGAGGAGTAAGACCGCAATGCTGATATAGAAACAGAGGGAAAAGAAACATAAATCCAAGTGTGAAAGGTCACTCCCATGATCCTCGTGGAGGCCCAAAGTAGCCCTGGACCGGCAGGCTTTTATAGGGAGTGCCTTGACCGTCCGCTGTCTTGGTTGATACGGTGTTTCCCCACCAGCTCAATGAACCAGCAGGGAGAGTGATGCAGAAGAATATGATCACTGTTGCCACTGCAACACCGCAGTCGAGCGCGGCAGACAAAACGTAGTCTGTGAGTCAATTAGTCAAAGAGCAACAAAGGGCCTGTGGAAGAATGATCACTTACTATACTTTGACCACCACGCGGGTTTGCGGCGACGCAGGATACCGTTGAAGATTAAATTTACAATCCACCAAGAAGAAAAGCTGATACCTGTAGCTGGTGGAACCTGGCTCATGGCACCAAAGGCGACAGGCCAGGAGAGATAGTTGACGGATTTCCACCGACGACCTAGTAGGTAGGTAACCACCACTGCGGCAGGACCAACGAGGAAAAACCACAGCAAGTTGCTGTATATCTGCCCTGAGGAGAACAATCGACCTGGACCAATGGCTCCTATCAACCCGTTAGCGGTCAGTTGGAGGTGGCTTGATAGCGATGACTAAAGTAATAGAAACTCACCCCAGACAAGCGAGGAAGAGTATGTGACTCTCCCATGAGGACATGTGAAACTTCCCTCTGCATCAGATGTACAAACGCCCTTGATTCGGGTGATCATGAAGACCGTCACTCCGCACTGAACGATAGCCCCAACCAGCGTGGCAAGACCCTGGGCAACAAACAGGGTTCGTGGTGCAATGTGCATATAGTGAGCCAGTTTCATATCCGCAACGAATCTAACTGTAATGTCAGCCTATGCACCTGTGTTTTGGATCTGAAGACTGACTCTAATCCTTGCTGGACAGCGACGTAGCCATAGAATTTGAAGGCCATGTTGGCCACTGGCCGCCCGAGAAAGGCATATCCACCAATGAATTCGGTGAGCAGATTCAGCTGATTGCTGCTGATGTTTGTTAGGGCTTTAATAATGCCCACTGGGATGATGTAGATCATGGGCATCAAGAAAGCCACCAACACACCCCAGGCTGGCAGCCCAGTGTGCCATACCTCGTTGGTTACAATGCTCAGGGCAAACATCAAGACGGTAATTGCAACAAACCACCACCAGGGCACGTGGCGATAGACTGACATGAGTCGGCCATGAACATCTTGTTTGCAAGTACCCTTCCATTGTTGCCATAAGTCTTTACCATGGTATAGTCCAACGTGGAAGAAGATCCCAGTCAGATTCGCAAAGGCAACACCAAATGTGATTGCATAGCCAGCCGGAAGGAACATGGGTGAGTAATCTCGATAGGCAGATTGGTCGACTTGGCCAGCAGTATTTATAATGCGGCTCGTGTTATAGGTACTTCCCGTGTTGTCGAAAGTGTTGGAATTGAGGAGTGGTATATATGCGGAGTACCACGTATTAGTATAGTAGACCAAGGGGCATAAAAGCCAGAAAAACAGCGCAAACGACCCCATCACATTCAGGCCAGCCCAGAACGGCACCAGCAGAGGACTTTGATTGGCGTAGACTATCTGAGCCCAGTCGAAGGTCAACATCGACATGCCCAGTCCTGTCGTTTGTCCGAAGAGCTGATTGACCACCACATTCGAGGGTACAATCCAACAGATAAAGTTGAAGGTGCTGAGACCCGTGAAGAGATAGCCTGGGGCGAAATACCAGATGCCGCCACCGATGAAGATATAAAGGAAGAAGCGGAGACGTGTGATGCGCCAGCCATCTGCGACGGCATTGACGCGGGAGTGCAGCGTGGTTAGAAGGGCCGCATTCGACAGCACCTGCGGCCACAGCATTGCTGCTGGTACCACAAGCCAGCGCGAAGCCATACCGGCCAAGCCGAAGCCAAACAGTTGCGTCGTGATGCACAGCAATACTTCAAAGCCGCCCTGCGACGGCATGTTATAAAACTTCACCAAAGCTTCAATGACCTGCGTTGCTGCCGCGGAGCCAATTGACACATTGGCCATGATGGTGATCAAAGCATGCTCCTTGATATTAAAGTGCCGATCTGGATTCAGCATCCCCAGGGGCATCCATTTCGCCCAGGCGCATCCCACCGGAAAGGCCAACAGTTGGGCCACCAAGGCGCTGATAGTCACACTGGGCTGTCGCAAGCTGAAGAATTGATTCAATCCACTGCCGATCTGCGACCGTTAGCTTCCCTCATTTGTCCGGTCGCCGTCGACCTACAATGGTGAAGACGAGGCCAATGGTCCACATGCGGACCGTATTGACGGGCAAGGTCAGGTCATTGACTGGCTGAATGACTGCCCGCACCTCTGGGAAAGGCGAGTCGTTGGCCTCGTACGGCAGGATCTGTTCGGCATCCCGATCATGCAGGATGGCGATGTCATCGCGGACAAGGTCCGGCGCATGCTACTGACAGTGTCAGAAACTCCACTCCGTATCGTTTTTTAGTTAATTTTTTTTGTTTTCCAACCTAATCGCGTGGAAAAACGGGTTCGATTCCCGTAGGCGTGGACCACCCACCAAGGAGTTTCGCCGACATTTCTCAGTCTCCATCGTGAACCCGGTCCCCCCGGGCAACCCAAGTCCCCGGGTCACAGAATGATCGAACAGAAGTGTTTCAGGAATGCAGGTCGGCTGGAGCCGAGTCTGGGATCACAATAGGCAGTTTCAGGCCCCCCCGGGAGGAGTGTCAAGAATGGGAATGGACAAATGGACACTCGTTGCAGGGATGTGGTGGACAAGCAGGATGTGAAGACACCAGCCGGCCAATCAGGACCGACAGTCACCACAGCTCCCACGAATGCGACGAAAGATGGAGACCTGGGATTGGAGCATTGAGAAGAGAGTCGGCAGAGCCCGTTGACCCACTTAATAATTGCCAGAGTGAGAGATGGCTTCACGGGAAAACGGCTGAGATGTCTTTTATATATGGTCGAGACGATGGGAGAGTGGAATGGTGAACCGTCGTGAGAGTCGTCTTTGCCATGGACCTCCCTTTCTCGCAACGTCCGGTGGTCATCCTGGGTGCCGGCATCATTGGCTGTGCCACGGCCCGACAACTCCTTCAAAAGGGCTTCCCCGTCGTGCTGGTCGCTGAATATCTCCCCGGAGATCAGAGCATTCACTATGCATCGGCCTGGGCGGGTGCTGCGTGGCATGCCGCTGGCGGCATCACGCCAGATCAACGATATCTGCAAGCCGTCACCCATCGGATCCTCTTGAAGATGGCAGAGGACCCCAACTCGGGCGTGAGCATTGTTGATGCCCGCGAGTATCTGGAAGAGCAGCCATCCCCGGACTCGGCGATCTGGGGACGAACGGTGGTCTCCAAAGTATCTCTCTCTCTCTCTCTCTCTCTCTCGCTCGCTGTCTCGTGCCGGGGATATGATCTTCATCATTGCGTCTACTATACTAATCGGTGGCTAGTTTCGGGAGATGACCCCAGGAGAGTATCCCTCTACCTTCCAATGTGCCTGGTCCTATGAAACGCTGGTCACGGATCCCACTCGACATCTGCCTTACTTGAAGCAGCAAGTTACCTCCCTCGGGGGTCGCTTCATTCGCCACCGCGTCGAGTCGCTGCAGGAATTATATACCATGTTCCCCGACTCGGGCATCTTCATCAATGCCAGTGGCATCGGCAGCAAGACCCTCACCGACGTCCAAGACGACCAGTGTTTCCCCGAACGAGGACAGAATGTGTTCTTGGCCACGGAGCAATGCCACACGCTCTACTTCCGCAATGGCACGGAATATACCTATGTGATCCCTCGACCGCAGTCCCAAGGGGTGGTGTTAGGGGGCGTGAAGCAGCAAGATGACCTGTATATCACCACCCGGGCCCTCTCTACACCCTGTCCTCCGCTAACCGCCCGTCCGCTGTGTTTTTAGGTCTCCCGAAGTCGATCTGGACATTGCCCGCGATGAAATTGCTCGCGCCCATATCTTAGCCCCGACGATTGTCCCGCAACATCCAGCTCCGGAGAGGATCAGCCATCTCATTGGCATTCGGCCGTCCCGCAAAGGAGGGTTCCGCCTGGACTCGGAGCGCAAAGACCATCGGGTGGTGGTGTCGGCGTACGGGTTTGGCGGCGGCGGCTATGCGTTCTCGTATGGCATTGCAGAAGCGGTGGTGACGATGGTGGAAAAGGCCGAGCGCGACAATGTGATCTGAGTGTTGCGTTGGGTCAGTTGGTTTAGTTTCGTTGATTTCGTTGGTTATACGCTGGTTACGCTGGTTACGCTGGTTACTGTACTGTAGTTTGTAGGGCCAATCCAGCAGTTCAGCAGTTCAGCACCAAAGTACGAAATCCCTACGTCAATCGACTTGAACTTCGATCTTCGTCTGATCTCTCTCTATTTCTCTCTTCTCTTTCAACTGGTTCGCTCTTGGCTCCACCCCGGGGATCATTCCCGTCCACTCAAATCTCGTCGCTTTTCCAGACCACACCTGGACCAAATCCCGGCAGCTGGAGGCATCGTGGGATCTGGATTCGTCGCCTTGGATCTTCTCTGATCCTCTCTGATCCTCTGATCCTTTGATCCTCGCATCTGCACCTCTGCACATCCTCGATATCCTCTTTGGTTCTCTTCGATGATCCGCCCCCGTTATGCTGCCAGTGGATCAGATGCTCCACCTTCGTATTGACTGCCCGGGCAAGAATCTCGCGATGATCACTCCGCCGGACGAGAATGAGAACAAACTCGGCGCCTCGTTGAGTGACATTTATCGTTTAACTCCGTGTGTCTTCTCTCTCTTGCTCTCTTCTCCCACTCTCTCTCTCCCTCTTCGCACTCCCCCCTCTTCTCTTCCCCCACTAATCATCACCCGGTAGAAAACCCACGCTCGTCCTCGATCACTCCCTCCACGTCGTCGAAGTCTCCAACAGTCATGTGGCGACCTTCTCGTGGTCACGAGATCAACTGCTGACGGCGAGTGTCTACGATCTGCCCCCCACCCTTGTGCCCTCACCGAATATCGCCTCGCTGAGTGGTGCCATCAGCACCGCCCTGTCCACCCGCGATGTCCAAGTCCTCGAGGGTGTCCAGGTGGCGGACGCCCAATACTCCCTGAGCGTGACGCCCATCTTTCAGCACGACGCCCTGATCTTTGTCCTCCTCGAAGCCCAACGGACGAAACGGCATCAAAGCAACCTCATGAGCGAACAGACCTACTTGAACGAAACCTACAAGATCTTGGTGGACACCGTGCGGGACTATGCGATTTTCATGCTTGACACCCGGGGCTACATTGCGACGTGGAATGCGGGCGCCGCCATTCTCAAGGGGTACGCGGCAACCGAGATTATCGGGCGGCATTTCTCCATATTCTACGGTCGCGAAGACTGCGCGGCCAACAAACCGGCCCGCGAGCTCGAGGTCTGTCTACAGGAAGGAAAAGTGGAGGATGAAGGCTGGCGCTACCGCAAGGATGGGACTCGATTCTGGGCCAACGTGATGATCACCGCCATCTACCAGAATGGCAACCATATTGGGTTCGTCAAAGTGACTCGCGATCTGACAGAGCGCCGGGCGGCCGAGGGGCGCTTGATCGATGCCTTTGAAGAATCAGCGAAACTCAAGTCCGACTTCTTGGCGAACATGTCCCACGAACTGCGAACGCCCATGAACGGCATGTTCTTGGCCCTCACCATGTTGATGAGAACCGAGTTGAATGAGGAGCAGCGCGAATTCGCGTCCATCCTGGAAGATTCCACCTCGATTCTGCTCCAGGTCATCAATGATGTCTTGGACTACTCCAAATTGTCATCCGGATCTTTCCCTTTGAATGCCGATGTTCTGGATGTCCCCAGCGTGATCAACGCAGTCGTGCGCAATTGTCGACCGACACTCAAGCCTGGAGTGGAACTGCAGACGACCATTCAACGAGGCCTCCCTTCGAGTGTCAGAGGCGATCCGCTCCGATTTCGCCAGGTGCTCCAGAATTTGGTGAGCAATGCAGTCAAGTTCACTGAAAAGGGTCACGTCCAGATCAATGCCTCATGGATCGTCGACGATAAAGACCCCAATCTTTACGTGATTTCCACCCAAGTCGTGGACTCGGGCATCGGTGTACCGGACACTGCCGTGGGCACCCTCTTCACTCCATTCACACGGTTCGCAGACACGGCCACCAAAAGATATCAAGGCACCGGTCTGGGACTCTCCATTTGCAAGAGTCTAGCTGAGCTGATGGATGGCGCCGTTGGGTTCCACGCCAACCCAGATGGCCCTGGCAGTGTCTTTTGGATGACTGCCAAAATGGCTCGGGTGGATACTCGTGTCGCGCACACCAAGAAGAAGCTCACCCCAGCGCTTTCGACGACCACCGACCACTCCGCCGCTCTTCAAAAAGTCGCGCCACAGAAGCACATCCTCCTGGTTGAGGATAACAATGTCAATCAAACGATCATGATGAAACTTCTTGCTAGCCTTGGGTTTGAGCGCATCGATGCGGCTTGGGATGGCGCCGAAGCGGTTCGCCTGGTAAAACAGAAGCCTCTCACCTACAATGTGATCCTCATGGATATCAACATGCCGGTCATGGATGGGTTGATGGCCACAGAACTTATTCGAAAGATGAAGGTTGACGTGCCTATCATCGCTCTGACGGGCAATGCCTTGAAAGGGGACGCAGAAAACTATCTGGCAAGGGGGATGACCGACTACATTGCCAAGCCACTGCACAGGCAGCAGCTGGTAGATCTCTTGTGGAAATGGTGTGGACCCTGACCGTTTCTCTCCGCAAAGGGGATCCCACCCCTGAACACCACACTAATCCGTTCTGCTATCTCTCGATGGATCGGAACGCAGTTGGAGTGCACTTCCCGCAGCGCCCTACCGCAAAAGACGCGGAGCAAAGACTGACCCAATGGTATCATCGTCATCTTCGTCGGTTTCATGTTGACTGAAACGGGTGCCATGGCATCTGAGGTCTTGAACCACGTCCATCCAGTGACATTCAACAGCTCTCGGTCTACGTCGATCTCTCGCCCTTCACACATTGATACTCGTCAATGCCCCGAGAATGGGCCGATCGACAACGCACGCCGTTAGCCGAAGCAATACGTTCCGTCCCAGCGCATGACCTGCGCCCAAGGACGAGAATTGATGGGTCGACTATTGCCGAACACGGATGCCCGTAGAAGGCACGTGCATGTTGCATCCACAGTGCAACCATGCGGGCTTGGTTTCCTGTATCAACTGGCTCTTTAATACCATGTTCTGAGATGATATATTTGCGGCATTTTGGCTGCATAGTGGATGACGGCCGTTCCAACGGTCGTGATCCTGTAGTATGCGGGATGTGCATATCCCCAGTGTAGCCCGTTCTCGTAAGGCAGTAAATGCAGAGCTCCCTGAAACCACGTGTATATGGAAATGTTAACAAGAATAGTCCAGCCCTAGGAGACCATGATCCATTGAGACCCTGCAATGTGGCTGTCTTCTCATCACTCGCCACCATCACCAGCTCGCTTGGTCCTCTCTCTCTCTCTCTTGTCCTGGAGAATCTGCAAACGCGGGGGGATTCAGGGGTGGAATGAGGATCGTCGGTCTCGTTTCGGCGACTCAGAAGACTCGCTTTCGAATTAAGATTTGACGGGTTGCGTTCAAAGACCAATTGCGCTTCTTCCATTCCCATGAACTCTTATGGCGATCCATAGCTTTCGCTGCACCGGATGGTTTCCTTTGCCCACAGTCCCATTCTTCTCGAGGCTATCACTGGCTAATGAAAGGGGCTTTTGATTCCAATTTCCAATCACATGAGGCCATCGTCACTTATCCTTCCGAGGCAGTTCGCCGGATGGGCGTGATTGTGCTCCCTCGGAGCTTTCAATCTACAAACAGAAGAACCATTACCGTGTCACTTGGGTGTGCGTCCCTCCCATCTCGCAGGCCGATCTAGGAAATCTGGTATTTGTGCTCAGCACATTTCTAAAAGTCGCCGAAGAAAGTAACCCTTTGAGGAGAGATATACTCTCCGTAAAAAAGGAGCTTCACATGGCCACGCGCAATCTCCAATACGTCCCCCTTTTTAACCTGCCGAGGAGTTTTGATCTGCAGTTTCCTGGAGCAATACTACCTAGGTATTTTGGCGAATCCTGCGGCGCCTGCCGGTTATCAGGCCAAAACTAATGTAGCGTTCAACATAAGCTCTATCATACCCCGTCTTCTTTCCCTTCCGGGCCTTAGCATCGGTGATTGACTGCAGTCTTGCCTCTTGAGTAATGCCAATCCCCCGAATAAGTGGCGCTTGACTCTGAAGACCCAATCCAGGCCTGTAGTGAACGCTTATCAGGGTTCCACCACGACGCGACAGTTCATGGCGACACCTTGGTCGACTCTCTGCTAATCTTTTTTTTTACGTGAAGGGTGCGCGCTATGGGCATGAGATATTCATGGAACCGGTTGAGGAGAGTGATCGTACCTAGTGTGGGTGGCTGAAAGAGTCGTATAAAGTCGGTTGTTGCACGTAGTGTTGCTCACTTCAACCTATACGGCGAACTAACTAGTTGAGCACTTGATTGGTAAACTTCACTTCTTTTTTCCCTCGTTTTGGACTTGTCTTGTAGACACAACTCAGACTATGAAACTTTCCATGCTTCTGCTAGGTCTGGGGGCTGTCATCGGCTCAGCTGTACCCACCCAACACTATGAGCTGCACGAGCGCCGTGATTTTATCCCCAACACTTGGATAGAAGCCAGGAAGCTCGAGAGCAAGGTCTCCCTGCCTGTTCGCATTGGTTTGACGCAGTCAAACCTTGATTATGGTCATGAGCTACTCATGGATCTGTATGTTCCTACTCATTCTCTGTGAGTGTCAAGCTAACCTGTCCAATTAGATCAGACCCACGTTCAAGCCGCTATGGAAAGCATCTTTCCAGTGATGAAGTGCACAACCTATTTGCCCCGAGCCAGAAAAGTGTGGATGATGTGCGTTCCTGGTTGGAAAAGGCTGGTATCGCCAAAGATCGCCTGACCCAGTCCGTCAATAAACAGTGGATTCAGTTTGACGCGGACACGGAGGAGTTAGAGAAGCTGCTGCAAACAGAATATTATGTTTATTCGCATTCTGAGACGGGTCGCTCACACGTGGCGTGTCGCGAGTAAGTGTTGACTTGAAGGGTATCAACAGGAACATACCATTGCTAACTGGTGGTGTCAGATATCATGTCCCAAGCTCTTTGCGTGAGCATATCGACTACATAACCCCAGGAATTGCTCCACGAGAGGTGACTGGTGTTCGAAAACCAATCAATCTGCACCAAAAACGATCTTTAAAAGGCCAACCCCCTGTTCTTGAGCCAATTCTTATGCCAGTGGAGGAGCTCCTGGCCAATATCGCCGGCTTCTGTTCTGTCGCTGTTACTCCACAATGCATACAGCGTTCGTAATATATTACCAAATCCTATATTGCGTGTGAAGATGCTAATCAAAGGCAGAGATGTACAACATCAGTCAGGGCACTTCTGCTACAAAAGGCAATGAACTAGGAATCTTCGAGGGAATTGGGGATGTATACACCCAATCAGATCTTGATTTGTTCTTCTCAACCTTGTATTCGTATGCTACCATTGCAAAGTTCTTGATTGATCAATTCATTGAGCTGACCTGTTCCCAGGGAAATTCCCACTGGCACACATCCTATTCTCAAAGCAGTCGATGGCGGCCAGGCTCCGACCTCTCTTTACAATGCTGGAGCTGAGTCGGATTTGGATTTCCAGATCTCGTATCCGATTATCTGGCCGCAGAATTCGATTCTATTTCAAACCGACGATATGGTGTATGAGAATTATTACACCTTCAGGGGATTTTTGAATACGTTCTTGGATGCGATTGATGGATCATACTGCAGTGAAATCTCTCCGTTGGATCCTACATACCCAGATCCTCAAGAGAACGGTTACAAGGGGTCTCTGCAGTGTGGTGTGTATAACCCGCCCAAGGTTGTGTCGATTTCATACGGCTCTGCAGAAGCCGATCTCCCCATCTCGTATCAGCGTCGACAGTGTGCCGAGTTCATGAAGCTGGGTACCATGGGTGTCTCGGTCGTTGTCGCCTCGGGCGACTCTGGTGTAGCTGGACGTGGAGGTGATCCTACTCCCAGTAACTGTCTTGGTCCTCAGGGCAAGATCTTTGCTCCCGATTTCCCAGCTTCTTGCCCTTACTTGACCGCTGTGGGAGCAACCATCCTTCCCTTGGGGGCATCTCCCGAAGATCATACCGAGGAGGCTGTCACTAGTTTCCCGTCTGGCGGTGGATTCAGCAATATCTACAAGGCGCCTGATTACCAGGCGCAGGCTGTGGCCGACTACTTTGCCAAGGCAAAGCCCTCTTACGCCTACTATGAGAGCGTCGACAACAGTAGTTTTGGTGCTAATGGTGGGATTTACAATAGGATCGGACGGGGCTATCCCGATGTCGCTGCCATTGGTGACAAGGTCGTCATCTACAACCGAGGCTTGCCCATCTCGATTGGTGGCACCTCTGCTTCCGCCCCAGTCTTTGCTGGAATTCTCACTCGCATCAATGAGGAGAGATTGGCCGCTGGTAAGCCTACCGTTGGCTTTGTCAATCCGGTCTTGTACGCCCACCCGGAAGCATTCTTCGACGTGACCAAAGGCTCGAATGCGGGTTGCAATACCGATGGCTTTTCTGCGGCCGTAGGATGGGATCCGGTGACTGGACTGGGCACGCCCAACTATCCGGTTCTTCTTGATGTCTTTATGAAGCAATAGTTTTCTTTTGGCGTGGATAGTCGCATGAGACCAGTGATTTATGTATCAACTCGGAATTTGACTTGCATTCATCACATTTCAAACCCGGAAACCGTGGAGTAAATGGGATATATACATCCGGGCAGGATATCGAATGAGTATCTTCGTGGTTGACAGAAGCTACGAGTCCTTTTGATCGTAGACAGAAAGCCAAGTCTCACTGGTTCTAGTTGCATCCTGGCACGTCCATATAACACCATAGGGGAGGCAAAAAAGCTCATGGACTAACATGCTCGAGGCAATGATCAACACGGTCGGGATTGTTCAGGTAATTCATACGGCATTTGGATTATATTCATCGTGCGGACCCTACAGTAAATATCAACTCGAAGTTCCCTTTGAGGTCCAATAAAGGTTCCAGTGAACACTGCACCTGAATCGTCAACTGCTTTACTTCAACGGGGATACCGGAAACATCGTCTCGCGGCCCGGAGCGATCGCACCGAATCGCGGGGTTCAGCAGCCACGCCAATGAGAGATATGCAAGGCAAACCGAGTCCCCCGTCCTGCTCAGTCCCTTGAGTAGCGACAAGGAATACGCGATTCCACTGACCGTGGATGACGTCACGTCGACAGAGCAAGTTGAGAACTATACTCGGGATAGGGATGTAGAGATGAGAGAGAGAGAGAGAAAATAAAATAGAGTCGAATACAGCGTATCCCACAGATTATTTCTCTGTCTCTCTCTACATCTCTCTCTCTCTCTCTCTTTTTCTCCTTCTCCAGTTTCTCCTGTCGGTGGGGTCTACTCCGACGGACGTGGGGGATGTTCTATGAAACCCCGCCGGAGTCTGGGCTATTAAGACTCCCAATTCCCCCCCTTCACCTTCTCTTTCCCTTTCTCTTTCTCTTTCTCATACAATTCTTCTCTTTTTTTCTCTCAAAATTGAAACCAAACTCGACAATGTCTCTTGGAAAGAAGGTCACTCTCAACACTGGTCACCAGATCCCGTATGTGTAGTTGGACAACCCCCGGAACAAACACGGCTGACCCCATATTCCCCATATTCTAGCCAGCTGGGCTTCGGTACCTGGCAATCGCTCCCTGGTCAGGTCGGCAATGCTGTCTATGAGGCCTTGAAGGCCGGTTACCGCCACCTGGTAAGTACTGAGATCCATCCGGAGAGTGTCGTACTAACTGGCTCTAGGATTTGGCCACAATGTAGGCAATGATTCACCAGCTCTTGCATTTGAATGTCGTATATCATACTGACCCGCTTCTCTGATAAGCTACCAGAACCAGCGTGAGGTTGCCAAGGGTATCAAGGATGCCTACCGGGATGTTCCCGGCCTGAAGCGTGAGGACATTTTCATTGTGCGTACATCCATGCCCCGGATAATGCGCAGTCTCGGTAACTAATGGGTCAATTTCCAGACCTCCAAGCTATGGAACAGGTCAATCCCCACCCGTATCGCCCCGGAACATACAAATACTGACTGGATGCAGCCAGCACGACCCGAAGGATGTTGCTAAAGCCCTGGATGATTGTCTGGCCGAGCTTGAGCTGGACTACCTTGATGTAAGAGTGCGATGTCACTGAACAACAGAAGAAAGCTAACTGGTGTAGCTCTATCTCGTTCACTGGCCCGTTGCATTCCAATCGGGTAACGACTACTTCCCCCTCGTTGCCAACAGCAATGTTGAGGGTGGTGATGTGGTTATTGACGATAACATCTCCATCGTGCAAACCTGGAAAGGTAGGATAATTACGGACTGAGGATGAAGATATGTTCCCAACTGACATTCTACAGCTATGACACAGCTCCCCAAGGAGAAGGCTCGGTCCGTTGGTGTCTCAAACCACAAGATTGAACACGTTAGTTTTCTACCAACACAAGACTGTCTTCACATCAGCTCACCATCTCCAACAGCTTGAAGCTATCATCAATGGCACGGGTGTTGTCCCCGCTGCTAACCAGATTGAGCGCCACCCTGTCCTCCAGAGCAACGACTTGATCGAGTACTGCCAGAAGAAGGGCATTCACGTCACTGCCTACTCTGTATGTCACCCATTTCCTAACATCCTCGTCTTATACTGATCAAAATTGGCAGGCGTTTGGTAACAACATGCTTGACATTCCTCTATTGATCACCCGCCCCGAGGTCAAGGAAGTCGCCGAATCAGTCTCGAAGCGCACTGGTCAGGAGGTCAGCCCGGCTCATGTCATGTAAGATCATCACCTTTGGTCCCTCCAAATTGATGAATCGGCACTCACCTCATATAGCCTCGCATGGTCCCAGGTTGGCGGCCACAGTGTCATCCCCAAGTCGGTCACCCCGTCGCGTATTCGCGACAACTTCAAGGAGGTGGAGCTCACCCCCGAGGAGATTCAGAAGGTCAGCGTTTTGGGTCAGAACCGCCGACGTTACAACACGCCTTTCGCTGCTAGTACGTTTCCCGATTGATCATTGGTAATGAGTAATTTATGCTAATATCCCTCAGACAAGCCTCGATGGAACATCGACATCTTCGGTGAGCCCGAAGAGAAGGCTGCTGGCCACAAGGTCATTGTTTAACTCGAGAATTGAGTTTTGGGCTGGCTGAACATCAAAATGAATAAATGAGACATGTATTTTCACGTGGTTATTCCAATTCCAGTAGAATTTGAATTAGTACATTGAACCAACAACAGAGCTGTATTGTTCAAAACATTTATGCCTTGACGATGCGTCCACTAAGAAGTTTTTAAATATGCAGAAGTAGATAGGGCAAAACAGTGCAACCGAACCTTGAAAGACACAGTATGCGTGAAATCATGACCGTCTTGAATGACCATTCTCCTGTTCTCCTAACTCATTTTCTTTCGTCACTGGGTCCTTAGTTTTGTCCTGCTCGGTGTATATTGGTCGCTGATGAGAGCTAAAGACTAGCCCCGCATCCAATTCGTGACATTCGTGGACAGGCGTGGCCGCTATAGGAGCCTCATGGATTGATTGGCTGTCCAAAAGTATGGCCGATCCCACTGGTTTTCGAGGCATAATATTCTGCGGCTCACTTTCTGCTGATACGTGTTTGTCGGGAGGTGAAGCCTTTTCGACTTGTATGGGAGCTGATGCAAACGAACCAGTCGGCTCAGCATACCCAGATCTTCGTTTTTGCCGCCGCCGAATCACGAACCATAGAGCCAAAAGAAGCAGAATAACACCCAAAATCGCGCCGACTGCGATCCCGCCCTTGGCTCCTCCACTGAGACCTGCTGAGGCCGTGGTGCACGAATAGCTCCCTTGGAAAACACCCTGGGATTGTAATCGGTTCAAGCTGCTGCATGACATAGAGCTGGCTCCTTGAATTGCTGTTTGTCCTTTGGCTTGATTGAGTGCAGGAAGCGCCACGCTGAAAATCCTTGTCAATATGCCCAGCAGCAAAACATAACACAGGTTTCTGTCATACCTTGTAAATGAGCCTGTCATTTCCAAAAACCCATCAATTTCCTCCAGCTCTGCAAACCCAATAGCTTTCAGTTTTGGGTTGTCTGCAATGGTCATACCCGAAGACACGCGTGATAGCGTACTCAAAGTGAGGGTATCAAATGAAGCGAGGTTGCTAATAGTTAATGTTCCTTCAATAGTGTCCAAATCAGGAGCGATGAGCTTCGTGAGTCCCGATACACCTTCTGCAATCAATGAACCCTTGATCTCTTCCACATTGTTAAGTGTAATTGCGCCAGTCGCCGAAGAAGAGACTGTGATACTCCCTTCGAAGGTGTCACAACTTGTCAGATTGTCGGCATCACTTTGATTGGAAATAGTTACACTGCTTGAGCCTGGATGATTTTCAGCAATTATCTTGGTATGAGATCAAAGAAAAGGGTCCTCACAGGCATCTGAAGTACCAAGAGCTATTTGCCACGTCGTGGCAATTAGAACAAGGGTGAATAGAATCATTTTTACAGAGTCTTATTGAGAGTCACCTGTCTAGGCAAACCCGGTGCGCATGAAAGCTCCGGACATTGACGTTGCTTTAAGGGATTAAGAGGGAGGCGGAGCCAGCAACTCTTTCTTGGCCCTGTTTCCGTCAGGTACTCAATTCTAGCGATAGCACCTTAGTGGTGGATTGATATCAAAGCTGGACAGGGCATGCAAGTGTTGATTGGCCCTTGTTGGACGTGTATCATCAAGATCCACTCGCAGATCAGAGGTGTATGCGTTGTTTACAGCCGACTTGACACATACTGGTCGTTGAGGAAGGGTAGACAAATACTCTCTCCCCCAGAAGGCATACAATAGAATAGCTATTGTATACTATACCATCCCGTGAAAAACTTCAACTTGGGCGCTGTGCCATCTCGGCAAGTAATGTTGCTATTTTTATGTGCAATGAGCATAGCTAGGCAACAACATTGGCAATTCCAAGCTCCTGGGGTATGCTCTGACATCACCGTGATAACGCTGAATCCAACCTCTTGAACGAACTAGCAGATGTGTGAATCTGTGAATCTGCGAAACTGCGTTCATACCCTTCCTCTCCAGGGCTCGTTCAGTCACCAGGGGACCGGAACCTCGATGAGTCAGCCGATGCGGGGAACTCCCCGGACTCGCATCTGGGGTTTGCTCTTGAACTCCGCACCCATTTCAACCTCCAATCCCTATGAGAGTAGGCAAGGGTTGTGAAAGGTGTCGTACTCGCCATATCCGATGTGTGATTCCTCCTGGCGCCTCAGCCTGTACCCCATGCTCACGGCTTGACCGAGCCTGTCATCTCGATCCCCGCTTTCAGTTCAAGGCTGTCCACCATGTCTATCAGAAGAGCAAGGGAGCCCCTGCGCGATTTGAGCTTGTCTGGGATGAGGAACAAGTCTGGGTGGATGTTTCTCGACCTGGTAAGTGGCCCGACATGGGGACTTTGAGCATGCACTGATCGAACATAGTGACATTTGTACTCGAGACAAATGATGTAATCACCGAAAATGACAACAGCGGAGAGTCGGCTTTCCTATCCCAGTATGACCGTGAAAATCTCCATGAGCTTTACATGGAGGACGTGGACAAAACTGGGGCTGGTAGATTCGCGATTCACGAGAATAGGTATCGACCAAACCCCACCAGTGGTCCACTAAGTCTACCCAGTGGGGATGAACAAACATTATCATTGAGGGAAGCCTCCCTGATGCGTTATTTCATCCAGAAACTAGCACCCTGGGTGAGTCTTAAGTCCTTCGGCAATGTATGGAGGTATCTGACCGAACTAGGCCGATATCTGCGATCTCCAGTCTCACTTCAGCACAGAGGTCCCAAGGAGAGCCCTACAGAGCTCGATGGTCTTAAAAGCAATTTTGGCCCTATCGGCACGCCACGACGCTATTTTGTCTGGCGCTAGTGATTGGGAAGCCTCGGCTTATCATGGACAATGCCTGGAGCTATTGATTGTGGCACTAGACCAAGCCGAACTGAGCTGTGATGAAAATATGCTCATTGCAGTGGTGATTCTTCGTATATATGAAGAGCTGGAGAACAACACTGACCAACAGTTTCACCTGTTAGGATCTAATAAGTTAGTAAACCTTGTGGCACGCTCTGCATCATCTGGTGGATTAGCAGAAGCTGTGAGCTGGCAGTTTCTGCGACAGGCCATCTATGCATCGATTGTTCAGTATCAACCCCTGCAGCTAGACATGCAAAACTACGAACGCTCAGCAATGTTTCATCGTCATGATGATGCTGCGTGTGCTAACGTGATTATATATCATTGTGCACGTATCATTCAGGTTTGTTCCGAGGCACCCGGGAGACTTGTGGACCGAGAAGCCTGGCGCAGCATTTCGGAAAGTGTCAATGAATGGAAACAAACAAAGCCCCTTACCTGGCAGCCACTGCGGTACCAGGCACCAGATGTATCTGCAAATCAACCATTTCCCGAGCTTTGGATGATCTCCCCTCCTGCCGGTACATCTTCAACCATACACTACTATTTCAAATTCCTTGAGTGCTGATTGTCCATCCAGTAGTCGGAATGCAGTATTACTACTCGGCATGTATTTTTCTTACCTTATGCGACACTCCGCCACACCATATGAGCGATTATGACATTGCTTGCTCGCGACGTATCAAAGAGGTACTTTCAATGCCTGACTTGATGGCTGCCTGACTAACATGAGCCATCAGAAATCGATTGCCGATAATCTAGTGATGGTTATTGGTCTTTCTTTATCCAACGAGAGTGTTGAGAACGCCTATTTCATGGCCTCGCATTTACTGCACCGTTGTTCGTATCTCCCTTGTCTGCCGACTGATTCGAACTAACGTAATTCCAGTTGGTTATTGTTTGCGGCATCCAGTCGAGCAGCAAGGATCGCTAGATTTTATGTGTCGTGTAGAAAAGGTGCTAGGCTGGCGCACTTCCTGGATGAGAAAGGAGCTAGAAAGCAGGTGGACAAAATTGGCAGCATTTGACTCGAGGGACTTTTGACTGCGGAAATCCCTTAACGTGTGGATTGTTTTGGAACACTAGAATTCAAGCTCTTGGGTGTAATATTTGCTTCTGGGTATGGGGGACTGCTTTGTTGATCAGAACCACACAAGCGAATCGACTGGCAGACCACAGATTGTGCGAGTAACAACTGGAATGGAAAGGTCCGTGACAACATCAATAAAATAAGACTTGAGGGCGTCTGAGCTGGCAGAGAAAAATTCCAAAGAGACAGTCGGACACTGGGAGACTCAGGTCCTCAAGGCTCGGTGTATTTGGCGGCGAATCATGCAGGGTTCGCAGGGGTTGGGCCAATTTCGTCCGTCTCTTTGCTCAACCCCGCGAATGACGATTGTGCTGCTCCGCATCAATCAGAAGATCGATTTTCCTGTTGGTGGAAGTTCCATTACCCAGTGCCGCATCGTCATGGTGTAATCTGCAGATGAATATGGTGACATTGGGGGTCGCACTTATAAGGTGCGCCCCAAGAGCTATTTTTCGAGTTGATCGCCGCCGATTAAAGTCTACAGCATACACATCACACCGGAAATATGACAAGGATTGCCAAGTGGGCTTTGATTGCTGTGACGGCTTGCGTCCAGGCATATCCCTTCTCTGGAGCAGCGAGGCAGTCACCCAAGATCCCCTGTCTCATTCTAGCAGGGGATAGTACCACCGCTACTCAGTCTTCGAATGGTGGAGGCTGGGGAGATGGCTTCCTCAATACCACACTATTCCAAGGAGCAACCGGCATAAATTATGGTCACAACGGAGCGACCACAGTCAGCTTTCGTGCTGGAGGTGATTGGAATAAAGTCTTGGAGGCTGTTGAACAAGTTCGAGACGAATATATCCCTTTTGTCACCATTCAATTTGGTCACAATGATCAAAAACCAGCCGCAAACATCTCACTGTCACAATATACAGAAAACCTCGAAGCCTTTGTGACGGAGGTTTTCAATGCTGGGGCCACGCCCATCTTAGTGACGCCATTGTCACGAAGAAACTATGACAATTCCACTGGAGTCTCTTCTATCATCCAGAGTTTGGCCAACGAGACGACAGCTACTATCTCAGCCGCCCACCATGCTGGCGCCAAGTATATCGATCTAAACCACGCCAGCACAAAATACCTGAATGCCATCGGCCCAGCAAATGCTTATACGTACAACCTGAACGCGGCCGACTATACCCACTTAAACATTGCGGGAAGCGTTGTGTTTGGTGGAATTGTTGCTGAGTTGATTGCACAAGATTTCCCGAATTTGAAGCGGGACGGATATCTTCGAATAAACGAACAGCTCAAGAAGGACGTGGAACGTGGAATTTACTACTATCCCTGATCATGCGTATCATATGGATAGATTGGCAAAGGTTGCCGAGTCCTGTCGCTTGAATGATATATTGTTTGTAATGCATGATTTGTAGTCCGACACCGAGACTATTCAGCGCCAGTGGTATCGAGAGGCGTGTGAGGACGCATTCGATCATGAATTTGGATCAGTATAACACATAAGCCTAAGGAATACAGGTCCAATGATATACTGCCCCCTCATTTCGAAATATTTTAAGAAGCTCAAAAATTGCTCGAACACAGAATAAGTTCACGCTTCACAGCAGAATACTTTGGATATCCTAAAGTTTGGAGCTACTATCTAGCGAAAACAAATTTCTTCTCTGACCCTTTTTACCTTCAAGATCGGGGACAACAAAGCCAGTCTTCCCAATTGGCTCTTCGTCCATTGCAGACAAACGTAACAGGGTAGCCTGGTCGCTCTCATTCGCCAAGAATCGGTGGTTAGTATCGGCAATTCGGCCTACAATGCAAGCCCTCATAGGGCTTCCATCTCGAGAAAATTCAATAGTGTATGTCTGATCAAGTCAGCCTGT
The DNA here is from genome assembly GCF_028828085.1 of Penicillium nucicola. Classification (NCBI taxonomy): domain Eukaryota; kingdom Fungi; phylum Ascomycota; class Eurotiomycetes; order Eurotiales; family Aspergillaceae; genus Penicillium; species Penicillium nucicola. The sequence continues at coordinate 30,658 of NW_026643132.1, read as the reverse complement.
GTTTTGAATTGGGTAAATATGAGTTCACTGACCTCGATTATTGCTTTCCCCTCTGCTTCAAAGTCAAATGAGGGCACCGATTTAGAGTCCGCCACACCCGAGGATTTGGCATCCGGATAAGGCTTTTGTCCCTTGGGAGCTTGAGCAGACAGACAAATTGCATGCTGGTAAGATAAAAAGCCACCATTTGCAAGGATCAGCCCGTTGCGCCTGTTGCTATCACGTAATTGCCGAGTCATTTCCGTGATGGCCTGGTATTATGAATCAGAGATGACAGTTCGAAAGGCGCAACGAAATCTGGAGAGCTCTTACGTGCATAGAGTAGTTATTCCCAGCCCCTCCAAAAGATGTGAGCCCGCCTAGGAGAGTAAGCGGCTTCTGTGGCTCTGTAATAGAAAGTCCCAGGTGATGACATGCAAGCTTGGGCACAATAGGGAAGCATCTGTGGCTAATTAGAAAAGTCCCGAAAGAGCGACGTGAAACCCGAGTCACTTACGAGTAAAAGTCGTAGAGATCTATCTCATGAGAAGCGAGGTGGCTTTTTTCTAGACAAAGATCGAGCGATTTCGAGATTGCGGAACTCTCAAAGAAGTTGGGTCGGTCCCAAACTAGATGCTCTCAGGGTCAGGTATCTTTCCTATGAGATCAAAAGGCGAACACTTACAGTTATCCCGTTCGCTGAAGCCGGCGCCGCCAAGAGGATATATCCATCGGTCACTTGGAATCCCAAGCTGGGTGGCATACTCCGATGAGGTCAAGATGCAAGCAGATGATAAGTTGACAGTATTGAAGGCATTCATCAAAAGCGGATCTGTAGAAGATGAGGTTAGAAAATCCTCTTGGCCGACCGTCATGACTTGATATAGATAGTCATACATGGAAAGCAAATCATGCGGTTCTTTTTGGACACATTTCCGATCGAATCTGTGGTTTCAGCTTCCATGCCGTAATTCCACGCATATCGATTTTGCGAGGCGACTTGACTAAAGGAGGCATACAGGCCTGCTGACTCCTGATTATTGGCTTGAATCGTCTGTTTGCGATGAGCTCGGAATCCATTCTCGTAAAGTGGGTAGACATGGATTGGTGACCCCACGGCATGAAGTCCTGCAATATCTAGAAGACTTTAAGTCAACCAATTACATATAGGATACTTCGAGGCCTACCTTTTCTGAGCCTTGTTGTAGTCGGAGAGAATACGTCCGTCACATCTTCTGCCGGAACCGACCACCCTGGAGGTGGCATCTTGCCATTCTTAACACAGGCGGCCACTGTTCTTGGATCAGAGAAAGTCCAGAGAAAAGAGATGTATGCACCTACAAGATGCCAACGCTTCACCACCAGTCAGAACCGCAACCTTTGTATCTCCCTTCTCAATTCTCATGGCTGCCTCATCAAGCAGTTTTGCGGGCTGGTTGCCTCCATGTTCACTGTACGAGCGGTGTTGCGGGTTCACCCCCAGTTGTTGTGACAACAGGCCTGGCAGGTCACGATAAGGCCAAGTCCATGTGCGCACCACACTGATACTATCAATGCTACTTTGAAGGATTCTTGCGGTCTCGACTGAGCTGGTTGCGTCGTGGATGGCCCCTTGAATGGCCTCCAGCATCAAAGTCGCAGGCTCTTTAGCATCTTCGACTGCGATTGACCGATTTCGGACGTCGGCCACGCCGATGATGATGGGAGGCATAATGCAGTCTATTCATGAAAGATGGAGGGAGGGAACTTGGGAATGGAAGAACAGATGAAGAGGTGTGAGACCTCGGCCCGAGCGAATGTGAACATATGCGGGGGATTTAATGGCCCCAGTTGCTCTTCTGTTTACTTCAGTCACTGAGTCTCGGGGACGAAATGATATTCCCTTGAAAGTATACAATAATGCTTCAAATGCTTGCTTGATATCTAGAAGACTTCATAGATGCGACGGAACCCATTTAGGTTTAGTCTTTGTAGCGAACGCCTCAACACCAATCTTGAAATTATCTCCTGCTACTAGTCGGTTGACGTATTCCTGGCGAGTGCGTGCAGTCGCATGCTCAACACTGGGATTGTCCCACGCCTCGCGCAAGCCTTGACGTGTAACAATGATTCCATCGGGCGAAAAACTCGCGATTTGGGCTGCAAGTTTGAGGCACTCGTCAACAACGGACTCTGAGGTCTGAGAGACCCGATTGATCAGTTGATATTGCAGTGCCTCCTGAGCATTCAATTTGCGACCGGTCATGGCAATTTCCGAGGCGAGCTGAAGGCCAACAATGCGCATCAAGCGAGGCAAGCCGCCGGCGGCTGCATATAATCCCACCGCAACTTCAGGCAGCCCGAACTGAGCTTTGGGTGATGCGACCACCATATCACTTGAATGTGTCAGTCCCGGGCTCACGGGAAATGTAATGGAACATACCAATTGAGACAGATCTCAAACCCTCCCCCCAGTGCGAATCCGTTCACGGCGGCGATCACCGGCTTCTTCCCCTTGCGTTGGCTGAGGCCCATGAAACCCGTGGGGGGATGGTTCATCACTGCCAACTGAGCTGCAGTCTTGGGCCCGCGGCGTGAATGACTCTGCTCGGCCAAATCCTGTCCAGCACAGAAGGATTTGTCGCCCGCGCCGGTCACGATTGCGACAAGTAAAGTAGGCTCGTCATCGAACCACGAGAATATGCCATGACCTTCCCAGTGCGCTTCAGCAGGGAGAGAATTCCGTTGCTTTTCCCTATCTATCGTCACCAGAAGTACCTTGGGTGCTGGGAAAGACAGCCGAAAATGCTTGGTCGCTGGTGGTTCGGAATGAAGACTGTCAGACATGATGTGATGTGTAAATGTGAAGAACCCTTCGACAGTATAGAAAATATATGAAGCACACTTGAGCAAGCTATCAAGTTTAATGAAGAAAATGGCATTTATCCCGTCCAATCGTCTCTTATGCTGCGGTGAGGGGGAGTTCAACATACCTCGGAAGCTCGGTTAACCACACATATATAGGAGCATTCGTAAAGAAGCATTCTTGCGTTCACCGAGAGTATAGCTTATAGAAATGGCACAGGCTTATGTTCTTGGGGTGGGCTTGACCCAGTTTTTGAAGCCTCGTCGCACCCGTGAATGTGAGATCCTCTTTGGCCGCTCGCTGGAATGGTAACTGACTGTCGCCCTGCCAGACCCTGAACTGGGCTACGAAGCAGCAGTCAAGGCACTGATCGATGCGCATATCACATATGACGAAGTGCAAACCGGCATTGCTTGTTATTGCTATGGGGACACGACCTCAGGCCAGCGGGTTCTGTATCAGCTGGGAATGACAGGCATCCCCATTTACAACACCAACAATGCGTGTGCCACAGGCTCGACTGGCTTGCACCTTGCGCGCACCCTGGTGAAAGGGGGTGTGGTTGACTGCGTGCTCGTGGTCGGCTTTGAGCAGATGCGCCCGGGGTCCATCAAGAGTGTCTGGGATGACCGACCGAGCCCATTGGGGCCATCGACCACCATGATGGAGGACACGTATGGGAAGCATTCGAGTCCCCGGAATGCGCAGTACTTTGGCAACGCAGGACAGGAATATATGGACAAGTAGGGCACCAGAAGAGTCAACCCGCACATGTTGAGCTCACCATGGATACAGATATGGAGCCAAAGCCCAGGACTTTGCTGAAATAGCTCGCATTTCGCATGAGCATTCACAACGGAATCCATATGCTCAGTTCAGAACCGCATACTCCTTAGACCAGATCCTGGACCCCCAAACCCAGATCTATGGACCGTTGACCAAGCTTCAGTGCTCTCCAACCAGCGATGGAGCAGCAGCAGCGGTCATTGTCTCTCAGCGATTTCTCGATGCGCGACCTCACCTTAGATCCCAGGCAATCCTGATGGCTGGTCAGCAGTTGATGACCGATGGACCTGATGTCTATTCCCGCAGCGCGATCGATCTGGTTGGGTTCAATATGTCGCGTCAAGCCGCACAGCTGGCGATGCAGGAAGCTGGCGTGAAGGCAAAAGACATCAAGGTCTGTGAGCTTCATGACTGCTTCTCGACCAACGAGCTTCTCCTGCTGGATGCTCTCGGGTTTTCGGAACCAGGGAAAGCCCACGAGATGGTTCGGCAAGGAGACATCACCTACGGTGGTCGCGGCCCCGTGATAAATCCATCTGGGGGTTTGATATCGAAAGGCCATCCACTGGGGGCCACCGGCCTCGCTCAGTGTGCAGAGCTAACCTGGCAGCTGCGTGGATGGGCCAACAATCGCTTAGTTCATGGAACAGATGTCGCCTTGCAGCATAACCTTGGATTGGGAGGAGCCGTTGTGGTGACAGTCTATAAAAGAGCGGACGGGAAAGCGAGCGAGGCTGTTTCAAGCGAGGAAATCAGCAAAATCTCCGGTATGGGGTATAACCCGGCCGTGGAAGCTCGATATATCACCCCTGAGGATGGAGAACGCGTTCGTAGCATAACAGAACGCCATGACTATCCGCTCCTCGACACGGCAGGAAAGCTGAAAGCCCGTATGTGAGCACACCCGGGAGTGCAACTGACATGGGCATCAGGGGCGTGCCAATATTGGCCATTTATCTTGACTCAAGGGATGAAGTGGTGTGTTCCGCAAGCGCGATTTCATCCTTGGATCTATTCGGAAGGTTTGATAGGTCTCCTCAGAACCACGAGTCACATAATATGCGTTTGAAGTATACAATAGAAAATCTGGTTGCGAATCTGGATGAATCTCCATTAGGCTTTGATGGTGCAAACGAAACATATATTGTTCATGAGATATAGTTTCACACATATTTTGGGACTCTGGCTCGGATATAGATTCCATCAACAATCTCCAAGTTTTCATGACCACCTCCACCAAACTCCCCAACCACCTCGAGGTCGTCTACCAGCTATAACAAAGTCATCAAGTCGGACATCAACTGACGATATACGTCTCTATATCACAGGTTGGCAAATCTGATGCCAGACTTTTGTGCAGTGAAGGTCGAAATCAAATCCATCAGCGCTGGGGACAGGACATCGTAGGTCTGCAAGCCAACAGCCTTGAACTTGTCTCTCACGTTGTCCATCTGGCTGGGGTGAGAGCCCTGCTCAATGATCGAAGACACGAAGCCTGCGAATTGTGGTTCCTGCCACCCCTTTTCGTCAGAGAGCTCCACGTGAACAAAGTCGAGTCCCTTGAAAGGGTGGTCTTTCTCAATACGACCAAAGAGGTGAACCCCACAGTCCTTGCAGGCATTGCGCTGAATTGTAGCATCTTTGTCCACAATAGACAGCTTGGAGGCATTCGCGGTGACAGAGAGAGCGTCTCGTGAAATCACGCCCACAACGGAAAAGAGGGCCCCCTGGGGCTTCCAGCACTTGGAGCAGCCACAGGCATGGTTGTGCGCTACATTGCTCTTCAAGGTGACTTCGACCTGGTCCGAAGGGCAGCGGCAGTGCAGCTTTCCACCAGAAAAGCTACTGGAGCCGGCAGTGATGCCGTTGTCGATAAGAGGGTGAAGTGAGGGTGCCATTGTAATAGTATATAGCAGAGAGTTGATTCTACCAAGGTCCTCTAGACCCGATCGATATATTTATATGTATAGCATCTGGAGTCCCCTCATCTCCTCATGAGGGGTGGACGAGGGGGGGGGTCTTGGCCGGATGATCGGATTCAGGTACAGCCTGTGGAGCCTGATAGGGAAGGCTTCCGACGCTAAGCTGGACATGATTTGCGGAGAGATCTCAAAGGAGGAATAACTTCCCGGAAGCTATACCGGGCTGCAGAAAAGACCAGCGAGTCCTGAGGGGGTTCTCCAACAAGTCCATAGATCCGTTGATACTGTGGAGAAGGAGGTCCATTCTCAAATTCTCTTTGGGATACAGAGAAAGAAATGACATACCCGAAGACCAAACAACACCATCATGAGAATCAAGTGCAAGATGAGATCAGGTGAAGTCAAAGAGGGAGTGAAAGTGAAGTGAAGTGAACAATCTTCAAAGTTGGAAGACTGGAAACCGGATGACAAAGATCTTGAAATGACCCCCGATGATTTTCTCCCCCACCTGCGAACATCTGTTGACTCTCCAAACCTCCCTCGATCGCATCGGCTTTGCTTTGTTGAAATCTCTTTAGTTTCCTATTCCTTTCTTGGTAGCCATTTCCTCCATGACGCGGACTCCCTCGCCGGAGAGGCGTGACGTCATCGAAGCTGCGCGAACGGTTCAGGTACAGTTGAAGGACCCATGGGCGACAACTGCAGCTGAAACATATCTGCTCTGTTAGAGGGTGTATCGTGGCTATCGTACACGAAGAGAGCTTCGTGGGTTTGGTTTATCGGCTTCAACACGATGGGACGAGGTATGGTGTTGCACTACGGTTGCCCCCCCCAAACATAACTCTGACTTGGTTTTGTTCCTAGGCCTTCCACGAAGCCCACTGGCATCAACTTCACCAACCCAGAGATATTCGAGTCGCACCCGCGGATGAGAGCTGCAACCAAGCGCGGCGAAACTGGCAGCGAGCGGTCAGCGTCGCGAAACGAGCTGGCGGCGATGATGATGACTGTGTTTCGGGGTCAGCGTCCACCGGAACGCAGTCCACCCATATAAACGAGATGTCGTCGGGGGCAAGTGCCAAGATGATGGATCTTAGATATTTCCTTGAAATGGTGGATCTGAAACATCGACATGGGAGCAATCTGCGCGCATACCACACCTACTGGCAAAACTCGCCATCAACCCAAAATTTCTTTTATTGGTTAGACCATGGTGAAGGGAAACAGTTGGAATTGGAACAATGTCCACGAGAGCGTCTTGAGAAACAGCAGGTCCGCTACCTAACCCGAGAGCAACGCATGAATTACTTGGTCAGAGTGGATGAAGCTGGGTTATTCCGATGGGCCAAAAATAACGAGTTAGTGTGGACAAATAACACACGCTTCAAAGACAGCCTTGAGGGGATTGTATCCATGGAGCATGATGCACCGCAATTTCTTGGAAACGAGACCGCCACAGACTCTGAATCTACATCAAACTCTTCCTCACCATCCGATTCCATGTCATCCTCTCCAAAGAGCCTTGGCAGTGTGTTGTCCAACGAGGAGAATCATATTGTCACAAAAGAAGAGTACAAGGCCGCAAAGGTGATCAAGAAGGTCATTCATTCGAACCCAACCACTGCATTCAAACGAATGTTGGGTCAGTCCACTGAAAAGGAAAACATGTGGATTTTCGTAAGTATCCTGCGCATGAACTCGATTTTTGACCACTCATTGAATAACGACCAGGTCGCAGACAGTTCCTTCCGTTTGTACATTGGGATCAAAAAGTCGGGAGCTTTCCAGCACTCCTCATTTTTAAGAGGTGCTCGTATCGCTGCAGCTGGAATGATCAAGATCAAACACGGCCAGCTACGCAGCCTGGCGCCAATGAGGTAGATTATATAATAGCCCTGCATATGAAGTGAATATCTACTGACTGCGTATTGATATCCCCAGTGGCCATTATCGACCCCCAGCCGCCAACTTTCGGGCCTTCCATCTTGCCCTTCAAAAACAAGGGGTGGACATGTCAAATGTCTCGATGAGCAAGTCCTATGTGATGCTCGCTGGAATCCAGGGCTACACTAAGACAAAACGAAAATTCCGTGCAATACATGGGAAAATGCAACATAATGAACCAGACGTCTCTAAGCCTCCCGAATGAAGGTTGAAAGGCATGCATTTCCGTTTGAACCAACTGTTCACGATGATGAAATATTGGGACCAGCTTTTCACTGCAGTTCTACGCTATGGTCAACAATGTGCAAATGGACCTGGCGACCGACGAGCTCCATTGGGTTAGTCATATCGCTGGCTCAACGACCCGAGAGGGAGTATCCATCCAAGTCTCTTTAATGTGGATATGTGAATATCTACTCTGCTAGATGCCCAATGAGATGCCCAGTTTTAACTGAAGTGATAGTCACGGTGAGAACAAGGGCCGAAGAATCCGACAAAGTGTCTCTCGCTGGGAGACGCCATGGGGGACGAGACTAAACCTCGCATTGAATCCGGATTGGCTTTTGACTCCAGGCCTCCTGAATTGGATGATACGGAATCCTAGTCTACATGAATCTCTCATTAGATGACCTATGAATTGAAATGTCTCATTGAAACATGTCTTGGTTTTCTGCCACCCACTGCTGAAACCTGATTGCGTCCTTTCCAGTAAACCTTCGAATATTTTCAACCGCTTCCTTGAAGCCAGGGGCCTGGAAAGCTGCTCCTGCGTTCTGCGTAGCATCATTGACCATCCAAACGGCCACAGGGGGCGGAACTCCTATGCTGATCATATTCCGCAGGGCTTGATCGGCCTCAATTTTCTTGACCTCAATTGGCGTTCCCACAGTTCGACTAATGACTGCAATGGCTTGTCTCAACGACATTTTTTCCACCCCAACCAGGCCTACGATATGCTGTGTAGTGCCATGCGCGAGGAGCGCACCACACACTCGTCCGACATCCGACGGGGAAATCCAGTCAAACTCGGCCTCGGGGTTCGGAAACTCAACTAAGCCCTTCATGATCCCCAGTTTGTGCTGCAATATGTTGCTCGAGAAATAGGCTGGTCGGACGGCGGTAAAGTTTTCGAGGCCAAAGATGTTCTCCAGGGCGATTTCCACCTGTGCGTGGTGCCACGCGATAAAGTCGGACGGCGACACTTGCCGCGGGTTACTTTCCACGGTGAAGCTACTCAACAAGACCACAAATTCAACCCCGGCATCTTTGAGAGCCTGAAGGCTGAGTTGCATGCCGTCGGTGGCTCCAAACACCGCATACACGAAAGCCACGGTGGCACCGGTCTGCACCACAGCAGCTTTGACTGTCTCGGGCGCTGTCAGGTCTGCTTGGACTTTGATCAAAGGGATGTTGTTCAACGTAGGAATCGACTTTTCCACGTTCCGCACCGCAAGAAAGACTTTTGCCTTTTGCTCGTGAGCCCAGAGTGCCGCCGCCGAGCCAACATCTCCTGTGGCACCGAAAACGAGGACATGTCGGACTGTCGCCATCATGCCAGAACCCTGAGACAATTTCAACTGTGCTGCTCTTGGCCTTGTCACTCTGGGTGATAGTGTGACCTGAGATGATTGAGCACAGGACTCCATTGTGAAAGCCAGGAAGACCTAGGCTATGAGCGGTGTGCTTCGGCCTTACATGAAGATGCAGCCATTAACTTAGCGCACACTTTTCGAGGATATCCATGATCGCAAAGCAATCCTCTATTGAGATCGAAGAGCGAACCGCTTGGAACGGTTCAAGATGCCTCTGACTTGTCTGCTGTTTGGCCCACCGGTCGCGCATTCGAATCCTTCACGGACGATTTCCGAGCTTTGTAATTTGAAGACTGTGATGGCGTTTTTAATAACTTATAGGGGATTCATTTCGAGGTCATCTACGGACAGGTGAGACCTCGTTCTCTCGAGAAACACAGCATGGATTCGGTTCAACCCCTGAATGCCCGTTGTCAGCCTTGACGCTCCTGTTTCGGATCTGGAAATTCAACCCTCCAATGAAAAGTCGTCCCCGTGAGCTTGGCTATTATACGAGGCAACTATACGAGGTTGATCATGTGGACCCGATGAGCTTGTTTACGGTAGCTTGAGCTTCAATATGAATTGCAGGGCACTTTGCTAAGTGAGACACTGTCTCGAAACACCGAAAGGTGAGTGATGCAGGGTTTAATTGTCTTCAGGAACACCAGAAGGCCTCCACAAACCGCCGCCGGCGGAATTGCCTGAAGTTTGCTAGTGATTTCACATATAGTTGTCTCCGGACTCCACGGAGCAATCCCCTATCCCCACCCTAAGCTCCTAACGGACATGAGACGAATGCAGCCCTAAATATGGCGTACTCACGCTGGGACAACAAGGAGATAAATGGTCGTGTTTCGCCCCGAAATTGAGACTCCTACTTGTCAGTTCACCCGATTTCGCACCCTCGCAGCACATCATGGTTAGAGCAGTCTCAGCTTTCGCTCTCTTCGCAGCGACCGCGCTTGCGGCCAACCGTAGCACGGCGCCGTCGGGGTCGATTGTCGTGGCCAAATCTGGAGGAGACTATGAATCGGTCAGAAACTCCCCGGAATTGGATGTCCGACGGAATGCTAATGGTCGTCTAGATTAGCGATGCAGTGGCGGCCCTGAGCACCACCACCACCTCGAGCCAGACCATTTTCATCAAGGAGGGTGTTTACAATGAGCAGGTGTACATCCCTGCATTGAAGGGAAAGTTGATTGTCTATGGTGAAACCGAGGAGTGCGTACTTCGTTGAGTCGTGGGCGCCATCACATTAACGTGTTTCTTAGCACTACCACCTACGATAGCAACCTCGTTACGGTCACCCACGCCATCTCGTACGAGGAGTCTGGCGAAAACGACGACTTGACTGGTAAGTTTCTCTGGCTCAGCGTGAAAATCATAGACTAAGAAACCTAGCCACGTTCCGCAACAAGGCTGTTGGCTCCCAGATCTACAACCTGAATATTGCCAACACCTGTGGTGCCAGCTGCCACCAGGCTCTGGCCCTGAGTGCATGGGCTGATCAGCAGGGCTACTATGCCTGCAACTTTACGGGTTACCAGGATACTCTCTTGGCTCAAACCGGTAATCAAGTTTACGCCAAGTCTTATATCGAGGGCGCTGTGTACGTGACGGTCGTTCCCTTCGAAAACCCGATACTGACCAATGTAGCGACTTTATCTTTGGCCAGCACGCTCGTGCCTGGTTCCAGGAATGTGACATTCGTGTTGTTGAGGGTCCTACCTCCGCTTCGATTACCGCCAATGGCCGAAGCTCCGACACTGATACATCTTACTACGTGATCAACCACTCAACTGTTGACGCCAAGGATGGCGATAACGTTGCAAAGGGGACTTACTACCTTGGTATGTGATTTCTCGTTGCTCTTGGAGATCAATGAACTAAACCGACCTTATTGCAGGACGCCCTTGGTCCGAGTATGCTCGTGTTGTCTTCCAGCAGACCAGCATGACTAACGTGATCAATTCTCTCGGCTGGACTACCTGGTCCACTTCCACTCCCAATACCGAGAACGTCCTGTTCGGCGAGTACGGCAACACCGGTGCTGGATCCAAGGGGACTCGTGCCAGCTTCGCCACGACTCTGTCTGCCAAGCTCACCATTGCTGAGATTCTGGGCACGGATTATAGCTCCTGGGTCGATGTCTCCTACATTTAAACCAATCATCTGGATTGGTATGATCTCTTTGTGAGAATCATACAAAGCGAGCAGCTGAGCTGATCGTTAGCTTTGTATATCAATATTTATTCTTCTAGCTAATCAAACTTCTTACCAACCACTTTGGATAAGCCTCCCGCATGTGGTCATTGACAACCGGACTTTTGAGGCTCGTCACCTAAGGCCATCACATTGGTAATTCAGCCGCACCATTAAAGTTGAACTCGTCATCCGAAGGGTTCCTCTGCTTAAATTCTTGTTCAATGCTGTATTTTAACTGACCCTCATTGTCTCAACAAGCACATAACACTGTAAAACGTCCAATAAGCGCGATGGCTGCTTTCTCCAATATGGGGATTAGACACGTTCAACTGCAACTCGTGTCTGGGGTCTTTCCGTCCTCTGACTCCTTGGAAACCGGTATATCTATTTCGCCTAAGATACTCCTTGAGCTTACGAATTACGCTCATCCTGCTCTGTTTTGACCTACCGAAGCTATCATTCCTAAAATTACCCTTTCAATCCTTGATTCATCAATACCACATGCAAAAAATGCACGAACGCGAGAAAGACTGACGATTGTGAGCTTACAAAAGTATCAAAGCCCCAAAATTCGGAAATTGTCAAGCTGCCAAGCCAACACGGGGTCGTTCGAGGTCTGAAGTCAAGACATAAACAGTCTATCGCCATAGGAGGCTGCATTGGAAATGGCCTTTTCGCGAGCAGTGGCCAGGTGCTTTGCTAGAGCAGGCTACTACGTTGTGACCTTTTCACTTGGCTCATTGTCACCGCCATCACCAAGATGCTACCAGTGGGAGGCGCATCTGTCAGTTATTGTGCAGGTCGCTATGTCTCGAGTAGCTTTGGATTCGCCGTCAGCTGGCTATGCTGGCTATACCTCTACTCTAGCGCAATCACAGTCCGCATGGCATCAGATTCTTGGCAATTCAATAAATCGGATAAATCATCAATCATAATCTACTAGCCTATACAAAACCCGTTTTTTACTGAGGGTGTAGGGTAAATGCGCACTTGGGATGCTTGAGTCTGCTAGCAATCCCCTCCGTAACTCACATACCGCGAGTTTCTAAGATTCAAAACTCAGCCATTTAGGTAAATTGGGATGAAACTAAATATATGTAAGCCTCATGTATTCTAACTAATAAAGCCTAAGGACATCAGATACCTAGACTTGCTACGCTGCTACATAGTAAAACTACGTACTGAGTGCCCCCTAAGCCCAACAATTGCACATATATTCAATAGATGTTATAGTCCATCGAGGGAAACTCGACCGAGAATTTGTATTAGTCTCCCGCTTTGTACATGCTTATATTAGTCAAGAATGAGGGACATAACCTTTCCTCCTCTAGTATCCGTATTATTGACAGGATGCTTAGACTCCCCTCCAGTAGTAACATAAAGAACATCACGGCTTTTGAGGGATTTGCCGAGAGCTGCTGATGTAGCAGTCATTAAATCTTTTGAGTCTAAAGAGCCTGCTATAACTTCGTGTGATCCATTTGGAAGGACCTGGGTAATCACGTTGTCCACGAGTCCCGCTAAATATGCAACCCCGTTCGGCCTAACGGCAAAATCGTCAGCCAGAACATCCTTGGCTATGATTTCATAGGGTCCCAATGCCCGGCCTGTACGTCCGTCAATATGAACACGACAGAAGATTCGTCGAGGGCTATTGTTATAGTACAGATAGCCGCTCATTATCCTCAACCCATTGATCCCGAGTAGCAACCCCAACTCATCATTCGGTGCCATTGTCTCATCCTTGTGTATCATGGTATAGTTGCCCGTATGGGTATTGAGATGCCAAACAAGGCCCAACTGAGAATCCGACATGACGACCGATTTCCTATCGTCATCCAATGTAGCCATACCATTCAAGGTCCCAGCTGGAAGTTTGGCAATATGGATTGGTTTCGACACATCCATTACACTCAGATCAATTTTCCAAACTGAATTAGATGCAATGACGGCGTAGGTATCCGGTGCAAGCTCCGTGATCCCATTGACGGATTCCGCATTATCAAAGTGATGAACTAATTTGGCCGCACTGTGGCCTGAAGGAGTTGGTGTGATCTCCCAGAGTTCTGGTGTGTTCACGAGTGCGACCAGGAGATTTCCATTGGGCCGAATGGCGATGTTCTCAACCCAAGTACCATTGGGAAATCTGTAGACCTCATGTAGGCTTGAAAGGGAGGATTGACTGAAAGTGCAGAAAATTGCAAGATAGAGAATGCCGATTGCCATTGCGGACGCCATGGTCTAGGATGAGAAGCAGATAATGCTATTTCTTAGAAGAATGCGGAGGACATTGTGATCACTTCCATTGCTTCCAATCAACCGTGAAGGGATCGAGTCCCCGTATTAGTATCTTCGTTTCTTTCCTGTAGATCTTTCGCAGATCTTTCTTTCGCACTAAAAATGGCCCTCTTTTCCTTATGCCGGTTGCTTATCATACGTCATGGTGAATTGCTACGGAGAGCCAATCCAATTCGCTTTGCACTTGGCAAACTTAATGCCAAGCAGCTACACTAAAACAATTGATTTGGTTGACGTATGATAAGCAGCTCCCTGGTTCTGATCCCTTGCAGCTTGCAGCCACATACAACCTCTCGAATTGATAAGTTGAAACCGGGTGAGCATTTTGCCAAATGTATCATGAATTCAACAACATTTGAACCCAAGATCTTGGCAGGTAGGAGCAAAGATCGATGTCCAGGTGGCAACCTGGGAAATTCCTTAGCCTGCGCGCTCCCTCTGGCAAGAAAGGGGGGTTATATATAGCTTATTTAAATTGGCGCCTTTTTTCAGTGCTCTGACTTGACCAAAAGTTTTCTTCTTTGCCAGCATGTTTTTATGTAGATTGTTGTTTGACGCTTTCTTCCTACCTTTCACTGCCATTGCATGGCAAGACGATGCGACTTTGAGCACCACCAATACACACAGGGCAGGTTGTGCAAAAGCAGTAAGCCTCACTACTCTCCGATAAATCCTCCCGAGGTCATTGACGTTAGAAAAAAGTGCGCCGAACTATCGTCCCATTTTGGACCTAATGTACACTACGGTGCGGATGGAAATTCTACGGTTTGGGACGCCAAACAGCAGGATATTCAATCCGCCTGCCGCGTCACGCCTTCTAATTCCCAAGATGTGAGCAAGATTCTGAGTACTCTGGTCGACCATTGGTGCAGGTTCGCAGTTAAGAGCGGGGGTCATGCTCGCAATCCAGATGACTCGGTGTCGATTGGCGGCGTGACCATCGACATGCACTTGATGAGATCTATCCAAGTGGCCCATGATCAGAAAACAGTAAGACTAGGCAGCGGCCACGTGCTTTATACAATGTATCACGGCCTCGACGCGTTTAATCTGACCTCGATTGGCGGTCGAGTTGCTGATGTCGGACTGGGTGGTTATGCTTTGGGCGGAGGAATTTCCAACCTCTCCCCTCAGTACGGCCTGGCCGTAGACAACATCTATGAATATGAGGTATGTGTTGGATAGGCTAAACGGCCACGAGTCCGCGTCTTGGCTAATTGATGAAATTCTAAGATTGTCCTGCCAAACGCGACGATTGTGCATGTTAGTGAACAACAAAATCCGGACTTGTACTTTGCACTTCGAGGTGGCATGAATAACTTCGGTATTGTGACGAGCTATAATATGCGCGCAGTTCCTCAAACAAACATTCTTGGCGGAGACAAAACATACAGTTCAATTCAAAAGGACAAAATCGCCAATGAAGCCTTTGACCTAACTACTGCTTGGAAGAACGACACTGATATGGCATTTTCCTACGGTTACAGCTACATCCAGGCATCAAATCAATTTTCCCTCAGTTTTAGTCATGCATATGCGCGACCGATTCTTCACCCAGCTCCTTTTGCTAGCCTCGAAAAGATTCCATACGAGTCAAGTACTGTGCGTATTGATCGAATGAGTAACCTATCTCTGGAAGGTGCTTCTCACACCCCATCCGGGAGTCGGTTTGTCTTATCATGATCTGAAATGAACTTAGCACGTTATCTGACAATGATTTGAAGTAACCTGTTCGCCACCGTGACATATAACCCATCCGCGGACATGGACGGGTGTATTATGGATATTATGTCGGAAGAGATACAGCCTCTCAAGCAAATGGCAGGATTCCTCCCAAACGTTATCTTTCAACCTCTCTACGAAGCGGCAATCCGAGCAGGCCGTGAAAGGGGTGGCAATGCTCTAGGTATTAGCGCCGATGGTCCCCTAACTAGTAAGCTGCCTTCCTCGTCAATTGAGCAATTCTTCACCTCCCACATTCAGAGACTGACACTACCATTTGAACTAGTGTGTCTTTTGACAGTGAAGTGGACTGATCCGGAGAATGATGATGCAATGGATGCATTTGTTCAAAGGTGGATTCAAAGCGTACAGGCCACTACCACACAAGCTGGGAGTCGCCATCGCTGGCTCTACATAAATTATGCTTACCATCAGCAAGACCCTTTTGCAGGATATGGAAGACACAACAAGCAAAGACTAATCAGTGTGCAAAACGCGATCGACCCGCAGGGAATATTCACCTCTCGAGGTCTATGTAGAGGTTATTTCAAGCTGCAGTAGCAACGGCATTGTGAAATTAGCTGCTAGTGATTACTGTAAGACTCGATTCACAATATGAAATGGCTCTCATTATAGTTGGTGATGTTTTTTTTTTTCCTTTATGAAATCAGCATCAGGAACTCCAGTGTAAGTGACACATAGCCTAACATACGAAAATAATAATTTCAATGGCCTGAGAATATTCTTGAGGAGCAAAGCCATTCCCGAAGTAGCGAGACCGCGGGAGCCCCCAGGACTGCTGGGAACCCACCACTCACCCACCAATCACGCGTAGGATTAAGGTCAGGCCACTGACGAGCCGATCACCATCCGAGCCCTACTCACCGGATAATACGTATATGTCTGTCTTCTGTTTGGCTGATGAGTTCTCAGCCCACTGTGGAGGGTTCTTGCCCGTATGTGGCATGTTCATCTCCATACTCCGTACTCTGGTACCATATCGAAGGAGTGCCGAATCCTCGCGCTCTGCTGATCTCGAGTCGAGCTTCATGCTGTACACCGTATGCAGTCTATGGTAGCTGCGGTGACAAGGTCCGTTCGACAACGACCTAACGCTACGGAGGGACGCGTTATTTACGGAAGAGGAGGCCGTAATACGTGCGAAGACTCCTTAGAGCGCGAGATGAATGATGGTGACACTGTATGTTGCCAATACTACATGTAGTACCTAGGGAAAAAGCCAATGAGTGCTCCCTCCAGGAAAGATTAATATTTGCTGCTCCTCGCCCTGCTATTCTCTTCTTTCTTCAACCTCCCTCCACCATCTTCTCCCTCAACCAACTATTCTTCCCTTCTTCCTGGATCTGTTGGCAAACACAATGTATGTTCTTTACCCTTTTTTTCTCCTGCCTCTGCCGGAAGTCTTTCTCCCGAAGGAATTGCAATTGACCCTTTTTGTTTCCCCCTCCAGGAATTCCACCGTGTTGCCCTCGGCCACCTACTGGGGCCAGTATGAGGAAATCACCAAAATCAACACTGAGTTGAACATTGTCGAGAGATTATGGGTTGCTTGGTTTGCCTGGATGCAGAACGATGTTCTTGCCACCGGTATCATGTCCTTCATGATGCACGAGCTGGTCTACTTCGGTCGCTCCCTTCCTTGGATCTTCATTGATACCCTGGGCTTTTTCAAAACTTATAAGATTCAGAACGTAGGCTGGGTCTCAATTTTCCACGTCAATGGTCCTGTGCTAACCCTAGTTTCCTCCTCTTTAGAACAAGATTCCCTCATTGAAAGAACAATGGGATTGCGCTAAGTTTGTGCTTCTCAGCCACTTCACTGTTGAGCTCCCTCAAATTTGGTACGTCTCTTTCCCGTCCGACCAGCATTTGGGATTTATCATAATCCTGCATTCATCGCCACTAGTGCTAACAGTCTTTCCAGGCTCTTCCACCCCATGGCCCAATTCTGCGGCCTGTCGACTTCCATTCCTTTCCCCTCCCTCTGGACCATGGCCTACCAGATCGCCATCTTTTTTGTGATGGAGGATACCTGGCACTACTTCTCCCACCGCACTCTCCACTGGGGCCCTCTGTACAAGGCCATCCACAAAATCCACCACCAGTACTCCGCTCCCTTTGGACTAGCTGCCGAATACGCATCTCCGATCGAAGTCATGATTCTAGGGTTCGGTGCCGTCGGCTGCCCTATCCTCTGGTGCGCTTTCACTGGTGACCTACACATTCTCACCATGTACATCTGGATTGTGCTGCGCTTATTCCAGGCCATTGACGCTCATTCTGGTTACGAATTCCCCTGGAGTCTCCACCATTTCCTTCCCTTCTGGGCCGGTGCCGACCATCACGATCTCCACCACGAAAAGTTCATCGGAAACTACGCCAGCAGCTTCCGCTGGTGGGACTACCTTCTTGGCACTGAGTACACTCCCGATGCGCTGAAGCGCCGCAGAGAAGGCAAGGCCAGAGCGAAGAAGGCTCAATGATCTGATCTGATAAGGATTCAATGGCAGCCAGTTTGCCTATTCTCATTCTCTCCACACTCGGTCTTGGCCTTGTTCGAGCCGTTATTTATCACATGATAGCCTAGTCTGCTCTTTTAGCATTACCAACGGAGATAGAGAGGTTTTCTAGATTCCATGTCTTCTCAGTCCTGTCTCTTTCAAGGATCTAAGTCACTTTCTTTATACATATTTTTGTTGTTATTTAAAATTTTAAAAACAAACTATTCGTCGATTCTATTTTTCTGTGGCACATGATATTATGATTCTATAATATTCAGGTGTGAAAAAGTTATACCTATCAGAAAATTCCTTCGACTGAATATTTTGTCAATAGAATATTCACTAGCTTCAGTGGGCCGCTCGTTAGCGTCTCGGTTGATCGTCAGCGTTTCAGTTGATCGTCAGCGTTTCAAGACCACCACTAACTAGGGTTGTTGGGACTCGGTACTAGGCCAGTCCCTTGAATGATGTCATGCTTACTTACATGATTTGTTCACATTATAACTAGGTAGGTCTTGTGTTATTACGCGTCTATTCTTGTTTGTTCTATCGATAGTGTCAAAAATGTTGTTGAAGGAGCATGTTTCGTCACTACTCAAATAAACGCTGCATTTTATGGTTCAGCAACATTATCATGCCTCTCTCCAACCAGTATCTGGTGCATGCGCATTGTGAGTCTATCATGCATATAATAGGAATGGCTTAAATGGAATAATTCCTCTTGCACGCCATCAAAATTGAACCTGGAACCCTGGCTCGCCATGAATTACTCTACATTCATACAGCTACTCGCGATTCTTTTATACCGACAAAGTCACACTACGGCAGCTATCATTGCTACACATGACCGTCCGGCCTGAGTTCAACCGCCTTTAAAAGAGTCAGTAAACAGTTACCTCAACTGTTGACGCTCGATCTCAGCTACTGGACAACTCAAATTAGTCAATTTATGCGAAAATAAGCAACAGATAGAGCCTTGAAACAAAGACTTATAGAATGAACTTAATTATAGTTTACCAGTACAATTTTGATGCATTGGATGGCATACATTAAGTAGAGTTCGTGGAAGTTGAACCTGGCCTTATTATGAATAGACCTATTCAACTCGGGGAGGTACAGATTATTAATTTCGAGAGTTGATGTCAAGTGACATTGAAAACAGCTATCCCACATTGCCTTACGAGAAGTGGAGATGTAGCTAGCTTTACAGACAACCAAGCTTAACCCTCGGAGACCCCCTCAGCAATGTTTGACGAGTGCTGTCTGCTTCCATTCTCTTCTTAATAGCCCTCTGGATGCAGTCGCCCCTTGCTATATCCAGAGATCTGTTTAAACTGAAGTATTTGAGTCCGGTGTTTGCCACAATTGCATCAATAACCGAGACATGTCCACCCTTGACTGCCAATATCAAAGGATCCTTAAACCATCAATTCCTGAGGTTTAAATCAACTTGAACATGTAGTAGTGCCTGAACCATCTCCAAGTCACCACCACGGGCAGCAATGCAGAGTGCAGTGTCGTGAGATGTAACCATGCACTCATTGATTTTCAGACGTGTGACGTGTCGCACTAATAGCCTGACTATATATCTTGATAACCGTGTACAGCCGCTCGATAGGTTAGCGAAGCTATGCAGCCCCTCCTATTAGTCTCCAATGTCTCTATATATAACAGATAAGTGACTGTGCTCACGTATCCGTGGGATACGGCAATAGGTATTGAATAGTGAACTGCGACGTGGAGATTTAGATCGATCTCTGGCACCGCAAGCAGTCGTCGTAAAAGTTCGGTATCCAATCTAGTCGCGGCATGGGGTAGAGATAAAGATAGCATTTCGAATCTCCCACGGCCCCTAATAAGATTAACGTCGATATCTTTCTCGGCCAATAGCCTTTCGCTTATCTCGTAGTATGACGGACAGGTAGAAAGCCAAAGCGGCGTATTTCTACCATTGTTCGTGGAGTTTATATCGGCACGCGGGTGACTTAGGAGCAAATCGACCAATTTAGGGCGATTGCTTGCAATGGCGAGATAGATCGGCGTATAGCCTTTCCTATCCCGATGTCCAAGTTCCGACCCTTTTGTCTAAGAAACCGCTTGACAGCATCTATCAAACCATAGGACGCTACTTGATAGAGCGGTATTTCAGCGTCCTGTGATAATGGAGTACCAAGAAATACCTTGAAGTCTAGTTCGTCAAAAGATATCGTACTCATTGTGGGACGATTGAAGTGACGTACTTAGGCCCGTGGTGAGTGGCATGAGTTATCTTTCAGATCGGGGTCGCTGCTACTAGAAATAAGCAGACGCACGAATCTTATTCTGCCTGCGAAGACCGCTGGGTGGAGCGCTGTTCGGCCGTGTTTATGCTTGACGTCCACTCCGACATTTGGCTGTTCATTAAAAACGCTCTTGACGGTGGAATATGTTCCGTAATGGATGGCTTGCTCATTCCATTGATCAGCTTCCTATACTCGTGGAAAGGGCTTAGGGTTTATCTCTTCAAAATTCCTCACGTCCTCGATTTTCCACCTATATACTCTCCCGCCGCGCTTTGCTTCTGTCGACATAACTATAACCTAAGCCCCGCTAATACAACGATCAACGAACCCAGCAGTGATAAACTAAGCTCCACGAAGCATCATTTCAAGGCCGGAAAGACTTGTGCGACGTATTCTTAACAAAGGCGCTGACGTCAATGTTCAAGGAGGCCTTTGTGGAACTACTCTTCAGGCTGCGGCAACGGACGGACATAAAGCGATCGTTCAAATGCTCCTTGACAAGGGCGCGGAAGTTAATATTCAGGGACGTTCTTATGGAACTGCTCTCCAGGCTGCGGCATCGAAAGGACACAAAGCGGTCTTTCAACTACTTCTTAGCAAGGGCACGGACGTCAACGTCTAAAGCGGCTGTCGTGAAACTGCTCTCCAGGCCGCAGCATGTGTGGAATCGGCAGAAGACAAAACATCTGTGGAATTGCTGATCAACGTGAACACGGATGCCGATTCTCAAGCCGGTAGTGAAGGATAAACGACACTTCTATTCGCGGTCGAGGCAGGCGCTACATCTGTGGTTACTGAACTTCTCAGACAAGGCGCTCTGACCAACATTCGGGATTTCGGCAATGAAAACCTCCAACATCAGTTGGCCTGTCGAGGATCTATTACTGGGAACGAGATGACTTCAAGGTATTCAAAACGATATATCATGCTCGAAATACCGAAATATAGACTCTTGGGTTGATTTCAAACACATCGCCTTTGCCGGGACATAAGCATCGAACAACACCAAAAAGCCAAATATGTGTCCGAAAACCCTACAAAGTATGCTCAATTTGATAGACTAGACCTCAATGTGCATCCATCCTGCGCTATCTTGGGGTATATCCCGAAGACCGTACCTCGACGTAGTGTAACTAAAATGATGATGGTCAGCATGATACACAACTAAGATGAGACTCCCACCCCCGCCTCACAGCATGTCACTCACCTCCAATCAATATTTGCAGAGATGTTGTGTCGACATTCTTCAACGATAGATAACAGTCCCTGCTTGTGATCTGGGGACGGGTGGAAGGTTGTGTCGGTGATCAGGACTTCGGCAGCTTGGTCAAATCGCTTGATGTTGAGAAGTAGGTCATCCTTCGCCTGACAAATGGCATCCTGAATCGAGATGTCTTGATCATTTACCTTGACAGAAATAATATTGTCCACACTCCCCTGTTTCTTTCAATACGAAGAATTGTTAGGACTGGAGTAACCTAGATTCATGTACAACTCACGATTTCTTTCTTCAAAGAAAGTATATCATTGGCACTAGGATAATGAAATGTAACCTGTTAGCTTGCCACGTAAAACTAATTATCTTTTCAACTCACATAGCAACGTTTATCACGACCTCATCCCACAAAGTTCTCATCTCCGGATGAGTCATAATAGATTGAGGGATATGCGTGCTGCAGCTGTACCTATTATACTATTAGTCTTGGCAAAATGTCAATATCAGAATAAATAAGGGGCTCTTACTCATTCAAAGCCAGTAATGTCCCGGTTCCGCTTGACCCCATCCTGATTTGCCAGAATTCTTCTGTGTTGGGTATACGCCCACTCAACCTCACTGTTTGCTCACGACCCACACAGCGCACAAAGTCTTCGAGCTCATTTGCGAAAATCTCTAGTTGTTCTGCACTCGTAAGTCTTTCAGATGCTTGAAATTTGGTCTTGTTGGGCTGCCCCTCCACACGAGAGCACCTACCCTGGGTATACACGGCCTGTATTTCCTTTCCCACCACATCAAAGCTGCGAACGAGGCCATCCAAAGGAGCAAAACGCACACTAGAATCTGTTTCTGTCTCGTTGACCGGCAAACCTAGAGTGTAGCGGGTAAAGTTGATTGTCTCCTCGCGATATCGATGAGCACCAACAATATCTTTGTGAAGAGGCCCATCAGTGTCATCAATCTTATCGTCCCAGGTGAATAACCATAAACTGAAGAATGCTAAAGTTTGCAGCCTGTCAGGTGTTGCTTGGGGCCACCACCTAGCGGTAAACAGAGCATAATCGGCCTTCTTCAAGGCTTGCGCTCGTGGAGGAAGATACAGGCTGCATGGAATCATTGTAAGAAGGGGTAATAAACATCATCATTAGGTATGTGAGGCGCACCAATCAATTCTTTGTTCAAGTATTGGCTTCACTTGTTCGTAGAATGGGTTTATATACCCGGGAACATGCGAAAAGAAAGGCCTCAAATCTGGGATAGAGAACAGTTCCGACGTAAAGCGGGACTTGATTGTCTCCCTTACAGTATCCTGTGGATACATAGGAACCAGTGGCATAATTTCGTAGAGTTAGAGAAACCCGAATGAAATAAGGCAAGTGACATTATAGACAAGTGAACGATACAGGTGGCTTATATAGTCACTCTAGTCGACCTTGCCGCTATAGGATCTGCACTTAGTTGATCAGACTTCTTTTAGAGTTTATTACGTAGCCTTTGTAATAATTGCTTAGCGTAAAGGATGGTTGAATTTTGCTGCACCTATCGTAGACTTCCGCATAACCTAATGTGGGTCGAAGGTCTCGCCTGAAATCTGACTTTATGCAGAAATAAGCATAGACAGGACTAACTTGGAATATTTTGGTGTATTTATTTATCTTTATGCATCAAGTTGAGTCGAAACTGGGTGGGCAATGCCATGACTGGGTCGAAAGTTGGGTAATGCGGGAGTCTACCCTATCTCGGTCTGGTACACGCAGAGAGCAAATTTGGGTAACACAGTGGACACACCAGCAGCGATCTTTGGGTTTGTAAACGAGCCATTTATAATCTGACGAAATTCGGCCTCAAGCCTATCACCTACCTTATAGAAGCACTTATACCGAAGTCCAATTGATCTTGTACTGAGAAATGGACATGATCTGGAGGGAACCATTCCTCCACCTTGGTACTTATGATACTATGTGAATCGGGGTGGAGGAATTTTTGGAAACGCTGCTTTGCAAACTCATGTCAATCTCAGAGCCCAAGGCAGTGAGCCCGAAGTCCGGCCAATGTATGAGTTATTTACCCAGATGTACAATAGGTGTGGCGGACTCGTATAGGCCGTGATCGCTCAGACGCTACATCCTTTTGTTAGTACCAGTCAAGTATGCAGTGGTATGCGTGATAGATAGCTCATCACAATCCCTCGCGTATCCAGTCCTGGCGGCGCAATGGGTGAGACAAATTACGTCTCTTTGAAGATTCACCGCAACTTCGATATGCGCAGGTTCTACACTAGCACTTTCCTATATTGTTCGGTCAGCCAACAGATCTGCTGGCTCCGTGATATGCTGTTTCGAGGCGCGTAGAACAAGCAGTTGAGGGGACGAATACTAACTATACGTGACCTGTTCTTATACTATAGACTATATCCTAGTTCTCGCGTTTTCTATAGATCACTAAATCTATTCCAGGACAAATCCTGGGGCAGGGTCCGTCTTTTAAGGCCTGTGGTTGGCCGAAAATCGAGGTAAAAGCTGGTCGGGGTACCTGGACCCGTCGAGGAAAAGTTGAAAAAAAGGTCCTAGGTCAGCGGTCGCAATTTTGCTCCGATCGCCTTCGAACTTTGGGAAGTTCTATTTAAGTATCCTAGCTAGATTCTGTGAACGTTTGAAGTCAATCGAGCGATTATTGGTGGCGTGGTGGTGGACCCTAATTTGGCTGAAAAGTTTTGATAGGGTGCGACCGACGGATGTCAATATGGTAACCCTATCTGTAACGGATAATGGTCTAAGAGTGGACGTTTCCGTTTGCTTGTATATAAATATCTTCTTTTACTGGAGGGCTCAAAGGAAGCCTGGGTCACATGACACTCGGCAAAGCGGGGCATTGTCATCTGACCCCCGCTAAGGATCCATGGGTATAGTCAGGGCCCCCCTCGGGACCCCACTGATTCCGTCAAGAATCAGTCTTGAACACAATACGAGACTACAGCGTTTCCTCCCCTTGGGACCATTCCTCCCTTGCCTAATTGACAGGCCATACACCTGTAATAACGTATACCCTTTACACTATCCCATGGGGGGGTGCTGGAGTCTAGTAGACTCTAGGTTAAGGTTTTTCCTTCACTATAGCAGGAAAAGTGGGTCGGACGCTAGACTTTAGGTTTATCTATAACTATTCTACGTTGAACTACAGTGTAATTCTGAACCCCTCCATAGTTAAGAGAGCGGGAGCTAGGCTGAAAACCGACTAGCGTACACTGTTATTCAGGAAAACGGACACTGTTATTCAGAACTCTCCTCCTATCACTCACATACTATTTTTACTTTCTGAAGGCTGCATGGAAATCACAACAATCTTAATTCTAACTCTGCAAGTTTTGCAATCGCCGTATTCAAATTTGAGTGGTTTTATTCAAGACTACTATTTCCGACTGTAGAATGTCTAGCCTTCCGACTATACTTACAACCACCCAACTCAAATATATTTCTGACCACAATCCAAGTAGAATACTAAGGAATTATATTAGTACCAAGTTAATACAGATTCAGGTCCTATCCTTTCTGAGTATATGATACCCTGTATTAAGCAGTTGTATACTATCACTACAGTGCCTTAATGTCTTACAATATCGGATTGCTTATATTTCTAACTAGTGTTATCACATTAATCCATAAACAGACTAGCGTACGGTGATATTCAGGGGAACCCATAATCATACTGATATCCACCATTCTACTTCTAATTAAATTTTATATATCTATACCATCTACTATTTTTACTAGATTCTACAATGTCACAATCTAATCACGATCATATAAATTCTGCCACGGAGCCTGAAATTAAGACTGATAACCCCTTACCGTCGTATCTACAAGTGCTACCGGAACTTAGGGTAGTCCTATGTATAACCCATGGTTCCTGCTACATTCGAACCAGTCTCTCTCGCCATCTTCGTGATAAACATCATGTTAAGAGTCAACAGCGGCAAACCATCGAGTCCGCACGAGAATTAGCTTGCGTAGCACAATATAGCACTAGAGTCATCCAGCCTCAAGATAGGATTTGTGAGATTCGCGGGTTGCCGACCGTGCTCGGGTTCATCTGCTACTTCCCCGATTGCGACGTTCGCTCTACCAGCAAGGACCGGATCCGCTAACATTATAATAAGCATCATCAGTGGCAGGTCGCGTAGCAGGGGGCGATTCCATGGCATAAGGCCTTTATATAGACGCTCTTTCTCTAGAAACAAAGCCAATAGTACTTTGCTGTGGTTCTTGCCGACCAGATTCCGACCTCTAACCCTTAATATATATATCGGCATGCTAACGCTCCTACTTATATACCACCATCTGGTTCCGAGACACCCCCTTCGTTAGCTCTCACCGGCGATACATAGAAACAGATCATAGGCCGATACTAGAAGAGTCTCTCTCAATCATCGCGGAAGTCTATCGCCGTAGCGCGCCATATATCCGAGGTCACTCCCTTTATGAAGCGGGCCGGTATCTATATCCACCTTGAAGGGCTCGAGGTCAAAGATCTTGGTCCTAGCTATCGAACACCACGATAGGACTAGGAGGCTTTACTTTTTGTCATTTGCGAAAGCGTCCAACGTGTTCTCGAGGGAGCAATGGCGGTCTTGGTATATGACCAAGATACAGAGGTACGCCAGCTTAGTCGCCGTAACGCACGGCTTCTCAACACTTTTGCCCGGGGAGAAACATCCTAGGACCCCCTCTCCGATCTCCAGAATGAACGTACGCGACAGAGATATATCACTACCTGGCAGCAGCTGGTATGCTACTAGGAGCGCGTCGTAGAGCAGCAGCAACTCCGGGACAATCTCTTTCAAGCCAGTACGCGGCAGCTTGAGGTATGGGTCGAAGTAACCGAGATCGCAAGTCAGATTGTGGATCTTAGTGGGTCTGAGGTCGATAGTCCGCATAGGGAGGATCTACGCGCCCGGCTAGATCATGCCGTACTTCAATTCAGCCTTGCTATCATCCAGCACCCGGTTTCTCGTCGAAAGTTTGATTCAGTCCTTGTTTCCTATGCCGTGGTTCGCTTCTGGAGCCCTACGCAAGGAGCATGGCTCGCGATTGGGAACTATATATCTATACTATCGCAGTTGATCTACGACTGTCAGATGGTCATCCTTGCGTCTGTGTTGGCAGAGACGGCAGAGGGTAAGGATACGGAGATAAGTACTATGATCATTGCGATCCGGGACGAATGGTTGTTAAACGATACCGACGGTCCTCTATCGGAGCTGCTCGAGAACCGACTGCTCGGGTTCCGCATTAGTTAGACCGAGGTCCCCCCGGCCTAGATCCGCTGGCATGCCGATGGTCAGACTCTGGTCTGGTCAGATGTGGTCTTTCACCTCTCCGATATCCGCGAGATCATCTTTCAGCGGATTGCAGAGGCCCGGCGGATTCTCGAGGTTGAGCTTTGTCTCAGTGGGCGCTCTAGCCTAGTATCGGAGATCCCGACCATCGCGTATGATGAGCTAGTCGATAATTGGGACGCCACTACGCTAGGCCAGTCATTTATCACCGATTCGCGCAATACGTGCCATCTAGACCCGGTCAAGGACTAGCTAATCACTCGGGTTGGTAGGACGCCTGCCCTATTCCACACATTCTGGTCGCAGAATGCCGAGGGTCATTGGGTTATGTCCGCCGATGCGACTTAGCAGTACGAGAACGCTGTCCAGCAGTTTCTCCGGGTGGTTATAGTCCCGTTCTTTCTCGGTTCAGGGTAGCAAGGACGTCGTACTGAGTTCATTGGCCTTCGGTGGCGGAACACCACGTTGACCACGCGCGATCTCTTCCTCCACGATAGACAGATGCTTTTCATCCTTAGCTACTATAAGTCACGGAATCAGACCAACGCCTCCCGCTGGCCTATCCGATTCCTACTGCCCGAGGTTGGGCAGCTTATCACGCAATATCTTGCCATCGTGAATCCCTTCCGAGAGTTCCTCCAGTAGGAGACCGGGGGACCCAAGCCGTCCGACTATCTCTGGTCTCAGGGCACTGACCCGTGGCCTGCTAATACCATGACCCGGGTCATTGTCGAGGCCGGTAAGCTAGTCCTAGGGAAGTATATCCATATCAAAGCTTGGCGGCAGATCACAGTCGGTATTGCACGGCGGAAATTCGCGGATATAGATGCAAATCTGCTGATCGAAGAAGCGGCCGGAGAGGATGGTGATGAGACGGATGCGGTCTAGGGGAGCATGTCCGATGCGCTTCACTAGCAGGCCAGCCATACGCCGCGTACGGGAAATCGGGCCTATAGAGGAACAGTGAACTTCCGTAGTAGGCTTACCGATGCTAGGCTATAAGAGTTTCGGCACATTAGTCAAGTCTGGCATCGGTTCGTTCGTAACCCTATCAATTTCCAGCCGGCTTCCGCCACCCCGCAACGCTTCTAGGCCACGACCGCGTGGGAATGGGAGGTAGCTGAAGGGCCACGAAGCGAGCGCTGTCAGCCTAGCAATACCCCTAGTGGGAGTCGTCGGACTGCTGGCAGTGGATTTAGCACACCGTCTAAGAGACCCCGGGAGGTAGATACCGAGTCCCCGATCATCTAGCGTGTTGCACGGCGGAAGGCTCCCACCCGGAATCGACGAGTGTGGCGAATGGACGAGGCCCAAGAGATTCTTTAGCGGATATACGGTGCGGATGCTGAGTACCGCTCCCCTAAACAACGACAGGCGATGGAACATATCTTGGCAGGTTCTGGCTAGGTACTAACGGTTCTGCGAACCAGCGAGGGAAAGAGCTTACTCTACCTACTTCCTTGCCAGTTACCCACGGCCGGTACCACGATCCTTATTTTACCGCTTATGGTGTTGAAGACGGAGATCCAACGGCGGTGCGCGGAGGCCGGGATCGAGGCTCATATCTAGGGTCCGGGATCTATCCCTGGTCGATTACACTCCTGTCCCTTGATCGTGGCCTCGGTTGAATAGGCGGTTCGACCACGATTTCGAGAGTTTCTCCACCGATTGTATATTGCGAATGAACTAGACCGCGTCGTTTTCGATGAGTGCTATATGATCCTGACTGCCGTGGAATACCGACCTGCGATGGCCTTGCTCCCTAGGATCCGGGAGCTTGCGTGCTAGATAGTATTTCTTACCGGAACGATGCCACCTAGTAGGGTACCGGAGTTTGAAGAAGCCATGTTACTTCGCGGAGCACGTATGGTCCGGGGCCCGACGACGCGGCAAGACATATACTACTAAGTCAGCATGTGTCCCCCAAAGCAGGACTTGGTGCGAGAGTTTGCGGTGCCGGGGATTTAGCAGGGTATTGGGCTTCTCGGAAGTGGCGAGCGTATGATCATCTACTGCTGCGCTAAGGATATGGCCGAAGAGGTTGCCCAGCTTATCCGGGCGCCCGTCTATCATTCTGCTTCTGGTAGCACCGAGGACAAGGCGGTAGTCCTCTAGCAGTGGCGGGATGGCAAGCCGCCGTATATCGTGGCTACCTCTGTATTTGGGATGGGAATCGATTACCCCCGAGTGCGGTGGGTGGTTCACGTTGGGGTCCCATGGACGCTGATCGACTTTACGCAAGAGGTCGGCCGGGCTAGGCGCGATGGTCAAGGGGGGCGATCCGTCGTGCTCGTCCCGACTGGATAGAAACCTCGAAAGGATATACGGCCTATGAAGGCTAGGGATAGAGATCGCGCGCTCGATGGGTATATCGGCACTACGAGATGCCGGGCTTACGAACTGTCGCAGTATCTGGACGACGGGGGAATGGTATATCGGCCTGGGGCGGCCATGTGCGATAATTGCAACCGGGCCGGGGAGTAACCCACCTCCCAAGTAATAGACGGGCGACACGATTGGGGTCGAGAGGAAGATGATCTCCAGGATCTCGAGTGTGGACGAGATTTACTCCGGGGCTAGATCCGGCAGCAGGCATAGGGGCTTGCTGACTACCAAAAGGGAATTGAGTTATGGCGGGGGGTATGTATGATTTGTTACTATCTCCCGCGGGTGGCATCCGGATAGGAGGGCCACATACGACACTCGATGGAGCAGTGTGGGAATGAGCAGCGGTATCGTTACTTTGATTCGAAGAAAAAGGCTAACAGGCACGGGAAGAGCCGCGGGGGGTGGTTTAGCGGATATAGCAGTTGCTATCAGTGCTTCTAGCCCTAAAGGATCTACGACCAGCGGTGGCGAGGGGGATGCGAATTCCCTGATTTAGTATTACCGCTGTGTTGGGCAGTGTTTCAGAAGAATAGATAGGCTGTAGAATTCCTGGATGGACTTGGGGGGAGTGAAGTGAAGGGAGATGAGGTGGAATATATGCTATGGCTCGGGGGTGAGCGGCGGATGTTTGGGGAACGGAGTTCGAATGCAATTGCGGTGGTAGAGTGTATGCTACAGCAGATAAGCGGCGAAATGCCAAGGTAAAGGGGACTTATACTCCTCTATAAGTGAGTTTCGGTTATACTATTGTCGGGGATGATATTAGCGAATATAGTAGAGGAGTAATTCAATCTACCGTAGAGGCTTATATAACCCTTGTATAAGGGTGGGGTTCGAGGAAATGCAAGATAGGTAGTATATCTAGCACTATATTCACAAACGCTATATCAGTTCGAGGGTTCTATAAGAGATAGCAACCGTAGTTTTAAAACAGAGAGAGGAAATATAGAATTCTGACGTAGAGGGTGTAGATCTGGATAGTTTAAGTAAGCGTACTCCTCTTTATTAGTAGAGTAAAGGGTATACGGGTTAGATATAAAAGTATATAGTGTTATAGGAATAGAGAGAGGCTTAGGTAGTGGATAAGTAAGGATATCGAGATATCGGGAGAAGAATTGAGAGATATACGGAGGGGAAGAAGGGATAGTCTAAGGAGTCAACCCTAGGGAGGAAGCAATATATATCTGATCTCGACAATAAGGATAGTCTAGAGTAGGGGTTCTTAATATTGAAAGAGAGGAATGTTTGTAGAGAAGGACGCAAGCAGAGGGTCGGTAATGTTATAGGCTAGATCTATATCTCAGTATATAGCAGGGCGATATAGGCTTTTCCCTGCACACTTCCGTTCTGCCACCGCCTTATAGGTTACTCCTATTATTGTTCTGCTTCTTTTATTGTCTCTTCTCTCAGCTTTTTATAAGAAGGATATTAGGGGTTGTCTTCTCAAATAAATATTATTCTAGTAGCTCATATATCTAGAGTATAAATGTAAGTAGTGGTTATAGTAGGTTCGGTCGAGTAGTTCTTAAGTAGTTCTTAGGGCTTAGGGTTTAGGGCTTAGGGCTTAGGGCTTAGGGTTTAGGGTTTAGGGGGTTAGGGCTTAGGGTTTAGGGCTTAGGGGTTAGGGTTAGGGCTTAGG